>NC_133404.1:9215103-10511787 GCF_047511655.1 Castor canadensis
TGCTAGGTACTGTATTTGCATATATTATCTCATTTACAGTGCTCAGAAGTTCCATCCATCTCTGACTCCAATCTTCCTGGAAGAGAGCTTAGATTCCAGAAAAAGCACCAGACTGGTCTATGGATCAGCGATTTCACTCAGTTTACACCTAATGAGATTCAGATAACTAATTCCTCCACTCTGATGCTCAGAAAATTACATTAGTTTCCCCACCCCCTTTATAGTTACAAAATAAAGTCCAAGTTCCTAGTCTAACTTCCCCACAGCCTGTGTGATCTATTTCTTCAACGTGCATGTTCCTGACCCATTGCAGTCTGAACTAACATCCCTCTTCTGACTTACACACACTTATCTGTGCTCCTGTGACATTATCATGCTCATACTTCCCTATAGCTACTTCTGTACAGGAATCTCCTTTGTTCCAGAAGTGCCATGATGATGGCCAGTTCACTACTTAATGCCTGTACCTTGCAGCGTCTGACATGTGGTAAGACATCAATGAATGTTAACCAAACAGGCATTTTAAAAAGACACTGCTCTTGATTCAAGGGCAGAGAGCAAAATAAATAAGGTTTCCACTGCAAGCAAGCCTAGATACTAGCTAGGCTATGCATCTTCACCAAAAGCAATGTAAAGACAGAGCTGGGAGGCTGAGTATGGATCCAGGACCTTACATGGCAGGTTCTTTGGGTGCAAGCAACAGAAACCAACTCTAGCTAGTATCAGCAAAAGAAGGAATTCATTGGAAGAATACTTGCATACTCAAAAAAAAATGTCTAAAAGACTGGATATAGGACAAAAATCCCAAGCTCTTGAAGTCTGGAATTATGAGCTCCTATCTTCTCTGTCTTGTATCCTTCCATTCTGGAGTCAAAGTTCTGAAACAGAGCAATTAGCATAACCTAAGTCACATGCTCACCCTCAGCTGTGACAAAGTATCTGACTCATTAACCTCATGTATCCCGTTAGCTCCCACAATGACAGGATTAGACAGTGGAGTGTTACTTCAGAGCAATGTGGAAACACTAAAACTTTGCAAGTTTTAAATTCACCCAGATATCCCTGTTTATGTCATCAGGGCTTCACTCTTTCTCAATAAATGCTTCAACTGTCACACAAACCCTGGTACAGCTATGTATTATGGAGACATTATTATTTAGCAATCCATGGGGTTAAACTCTGAGTTTGGTCTTCAGGTATTTCCGTTCTGAAACTACAAGAATTAAGATCGTTTTGCTGCTATCACGAAGCATCCCTGATTTTCACCCCATTCTCTGAGTCTAGAATGCAGGAATGTGAACTTTTTTGTTTCTTGTGTTTGATGTTATCCGATGCTACTAGAGACACCTGCCTTTTCCCTGTATATCAGACAGTGCTCCTGGCCACACCAGGTAGAAACTATGTTGCCTAATGTACTTACTAAGAAGATATTAAGGAATGTGACAGAGTGGCGAGAATGAGAAGGCTGCATTTACTCCCGCTCTCACAGCCACTGCAGAACATTGAGCTCCATAGAGATGCACTGGGCAAGTGAGAGCCGGATGGGCACTGGGTGATTCTGTGTCTTGCTGAGGGAAAAAAACTAAAATGGTCAAAGGAGAGCCTAAGAAGTTGAGAGGCAAGATGTCATCATATGCAGTGTTTGTGCAAATTTGCTGGGAATAGTACAAGAAAAAGCATCCAGATGCTTCAGTCAACTTCTCAGAGTTTTCTAAGAAGTGTTCAAAGAGGTAGAAGGAGACCATGTCTGCTAAAGAGAAAGGAAAACTTGAAAACATGGTAAAGCTGTTGAAAGGCTCGTTATGAAAGAGAACAGAACACTTATATCCCTCCCAAAGGGGAGACAAAAATGTTCAAGGATCCCAACATATCCAAGAGGCCTCCTTCAGCTTTCTTCTTGTCCTGGGTATCGCCCCAAAATCAAAGTAGAACAACCCGGCCTGTCCATTGGTGATGTTGCAAAGAAGCTGGGAGAGAAGTGGAACAACTCCGCTGCAGATGATAGATGGAGGAGGAAGAGGAAGAGGATGATGAATAAGTTGGTTCTGGTGCAGTTTCTTCTTGTCCATAAAGCATGTACCCCCTAGTATACAACTCACTCCTTTTAAAGAAAAAAAGCTGAAATGTAAGGCTGTGTAAGATTTGTTTTAACTGTACAATGTCTTTTTTGTATAATTAACACACTACCGAATTTGCCTTTAGATAGCCCTGTCCTGGTGGTATTTTCAATAGCCACAGTTTTGTATTTTCAATAGCATTAGTTTTGTCTCTGATGCGGCTTATATGAAATAATTGTTGTTCTGTTAACTGAATACCACTCTGCAATTGCAAAAAAAAAAAAAGTTGCAGCTGTTTTGTTGACATTCTGAATGCTTCTAAGTAAATTCAATTTTTATTAGTCAAAAAAAAAAAAGAAGAAGAAGACATTAAGGAACTCATAGAGTTCACTGTAAGGCTGGACAGCCAGACTCTTGGACAGGATGCAAAGGAACCTGGAGGGCAGAGCTGAGGTGAGTGCCATCCCAAGGCTACACTTGGGCAGTGAGAGAGAGGATCTGACTGAAGGGACTTCCAGGGACTCCTTCATCTTCTGTTATGGGAAGACAGGACATTTTGATTTACTCCAAGGAATTGGAATGATTTGGGGGAAGGGAAAGTAGATGTTAAGTGGATAAACATTTTAAATAGAAACTATCACTGGCCCTTTGCAAGTGCAGCTTTCAGAGATGGTACACTGCCTTGCATCAGGTCCAGTCACTACAAACCAAGACTGTGTCCTTGATGGGCAAGGAGAGCCAAAGAATATACTAATCTTCATTCTTCTAAGTTTGACCTCACTTGAAATCAACTCACCAGGAATCTTCAAGTTGAGCTGTTGCCATGGCTCCTTGTAAAAATGCTCTGACTTAGCTGAGCTTTAATTATCTGACTCTGGTTTTCATCATGAACCAATCTTTGTAAAACTGCTGTGGAGACAACCATCTCTGCTATTATTTAATGTTCCTTGTATAGAGAGCTGTATAGTTTCTTGGAATTCAGAACTAGAAAATCAACTAATAATTCTTTCTTCAGTCAAGCAGTGGTGTAACCCATCTTGTTTCTCAATTTCCTTATTATGGGATTGTAAGTTGGATTTTGACCACCTAACATTTGTTTTCCTTCCCTAACAGTTCCTAAATGCCTTTGAACAGCTGGTTGGACCCATAATCAGTAGGAGCACGCACACAGAGACAGAGAGAGAGAGAGAGAGAGAGAGAGAGAGAGAGAGAGAGCCAGCCAGAAGAGGAGTTGGATACTCCTTTTCTATAGTTTGAATTTTGAGGAGAGACAGGGACTGGAAATGGTTGAACTTTCCTTCCATCCCAGAGATGGGTCCTTGCCAGTCCATTCTCTCATTTGTCTGCCATTGTCCCTCTGCTTCTTCTATTCCATGGTGGCTCATCCCCTGTCAATTTCCATATCTGCTTCCATAGCCTTCCATCTCTTTTGTGTGCCCCCCTCATATTATCCCAACAACTTCCCTCTTGTTTAAGTTAGCTTGTTAATACCTTATGGCTACCAAACAAATATAACTAACTGATAAAGCCTAGATGCTAGGAAACTTACAGCAGTATTTTGGTTTGGGAATTTTGTTTTGCTATTATTGCTATATTTTGCTTAATTGCAGTGTGCTCCCAGAGTTCAACTAAAAAACCAACATGGTGCTAAGTGCTAGATGCTAGAACCACATACACCTAGATTTGAGTTCCTCGTTCACTGCTTCCTGGATATATGACATAGAAAAATCAACTTCTCTTAGCCTCAGTTTTCCCACAAGTGAGATAGGACATTCATAATTCCTTTGCAGAGTTGGGTCAAGATTAAATGAGAAAACCCATAAAATACTTAAAGTGTCTCATTATTACTGAGATCATCATTATCTTTGCTCTTTTCCCCTGTCTTCCCTCATTATTGCTAACAAAGGGCAATGTGGAAAGTTCATAGTTACAACTATGCTTTCAAAGCATAGTTACAAACTGTGCTTTGAAAGTCTTTGGGGTTCTTCTGCAGCCCCTTAGAATGTGGTTTGGAGTAGGGAAGGGAAGGGGACGTGCTTGATTCACATGTTAAATAACTTTTGTCACTGTGGCAGATGCTGAGAAAAGGTTTATGGGGTAGAAAGTTTCTGTGATGGGGCTACAGGGGGCAGAGCAAGATGTACCTTCAACAGCTCACCCTCAATGACCTACTGCCTCTAGCCAGGCCCCACCTCCAAAGAGTCCATGCAGCTATGAGTTTATCAGTGGATTAGTCCATTGATGAAATCAGAGCCCTCTTGATTTAGTCACATCCCCAAAGCTCATCAACTGGCAACCAAGCCCTGAGCCTTTGTGGGACAGTTCACATTCAGCTATAAAAACTCACAAGCATGTGGCACTCAAATAAATGCTTCATGGCTTACAGTAATGTGAAACACATTCTTCTAGTACAGGAATCTCAAATCACGGCCCATAGGCCCACCTTGGCTTGCTGCTGGTTTTTGAAAATAAAATGATATTATTTTTAGCACAATTATGCTCATTTGTTTTTGTATTTTTATGGCTGCCTTGCACCACAGTGGCAACAGTGAGTAGTTCTAAGAGACTGAGGAGCCTGGAAAGACTCCCTGGACTTGTACCAAAAAGTTTGCCAAGCTCTTATTGTCAAGTATCTTCAGAGTGGGCCGTGTAGACTTGGAGATGAGCTGCAAGCCAACTCGAGGCTGACTCTGCCATGTAAGGGGTGCACTTCCAACTTCTCTACCTCCTCAAAGCAGCTCACACAGAACCCACTTAAGAGAGGCCTTACAGGTTGTATATTCTGCTAACTTGTGAGCTTCCTCCTGACCCATTAACCACGACTTCCTCCCCATTCTGCTCCTGAGTGACTTCTTCCCTGCTGCTCTGCTCATTGGCTCTTTTCCCACTACATCTCCCCTCAAGAATTGATGCCATCTGTGCTTCTTCCTCCTGATGAGCCTAAGCCTTTGACTTGGCTCACTGGAGCAACACCTTTCTCCTTGGACCCAGCCCTGTAGATTCTCCAACTATGGCAGACACTGTTAGTCTGCCAGCATCCACCATCCCCAATCCCATGGCTCAGAGCCTCCTTCTGGAGTAGCCGGAAGTGTGGGGAAATACAGACCCGGAAGTAGTCCTTACCAATTATTGGCGGGAGTTGGTAGAGATAACTTGCTTACTCCTTGGCAGATACGACTCTGAGATACATTCCTTGCCAAAGGTATCAGCAGGACTAGGCTGAGCACAGCCACCACAGCAGTGACCTGCCATACTTCTTTCTCTTCCCTGTTCCATTCTCCCAATCTCCTACCACTATTTCTGGGTCGCCTCCCAAATACATAACTTGCATTCCTATCCTTATCTCAAAATCTGCTTCTGGGAGAAGCCAACCCAAGACACCTGCACCTGTCCTCATCCAGCTCACCCCAAACACATGGGGTCCACTCTCATGTAAGAACTAGATGTGGAAACTTTATAAAGGCGTCATCTCAAGAATCAGAAGAGGCCACATAGGATATGATTCTCTTATATGAAATATCCAGAATAGGCAAGCCTTTAGAGACACATTAGCCTGGGAAGAAGATGGAATGAAGAGTGCCTGCTTAATGGGCACAGAGTTTCTGTTTGTAGTGATGAAAAGGATCTGGAAATAGTGGTGATGTTGTGAACATAGTTAATGCTACTGAACTATACACGTTAAAATGGTGAAAATTCGAAATTTAATGTCATGTGTATTTTTACACCAAAAAGAAAAAATGAGAAAGCCAGGTGGCAGATTTCTTACTACTTTTCAAGTGAGTAGGAGATTGTACATTATTGTGAGGGTTTGTCAAAGAGAACACCTCAATCACCTTTGAGATTCTTTCTTTCCCCTGTTGTGGTTTCCTGGCCCTCCATCTCATGTTACTGTGCTGGCAATTGTGTGCTGTTTACTCAGTCTAAAACATATCTGCTTGGAGCCCGAGGAGTCCAGCTGGTCTCTCTGCCCCATTCTCAGAGCCACCCACAGGTAACTGTGTCCACAGAAGCTTGTGACCTGCAGACAGATGGGGGTTTCCTCTCAATTTGCCTCCTGTGAACTCCTTCCACACTTCTTGGCAGCTCTGTCTCACATCCAGACCTGAGGGTCAATTTGGAGGCTAATGACACCCATATGGACAATGCTTAAACCAAAAATGTGTGCAGCTGTTAGGGCTGCCACAGCCAGATGTTCAGCTGACGGTCTTTGGCTGAAGACAAACTTGTCTGAAGTGGCATTCACAGGAGACTGCCTGCTGAGAAACTATGCTCTGTCTTAGAAAACAGTTGTCTCTCGTTGACCCTGAAATAGAGGGCCTGAGATTTAAGACAGAAGACAGAGAGGCTATGGTTTTGAAAAGCAGAGGTCACCTACTGGTAGGCGAGTATATGGTTTGTGGGTGTCTGGTTGGCAGATATGTTTTATTTGGCACTCAGAGCATTTTCTTTTTTTATTGCTATAATTTACAAACTGCACCACCTCCTACATCACACCTGGCTTGCTTTCCATATATCATATCATCTGCCTGGCCAGAGCATGGATTCATGTCTGTTTTCCCAGTTTAATGACTTAGAGTGTGACATGATGAAATGGCTTCTCCTGAGCTCCTCCTTTGCGTAGGTGTTGAAGAGAGATACATAGGCAGAATATTATCTTGTCTTTGTTTCTCTAAAATAAAGCTCCCACTCAACGCACACAATGATTCTTTTTACCAAAAGGAGTTTTAAACTCTCACACACTGCAGTAGAGTACAAAGAATCCAGCCACAAAGGAGGTCCCAGAGATCCAAAGGGACACTTGAGAGAGGGATCCTCGGTTCCAAGAACTCAACATCATGGCCACCAGGGCTCTGTTAGAAGGAATCAGAACCTTCCTACATCTCGATCAATATGATCTTGTCCCTTAAGATGGTCCTCTAAAAGCTTGAAACAGAGTCTCATTCTTCAGCAAACCCCAGTTCCTTTTCCTCCTGGCCATTCAGCCAGCCCCTTCTTCCTCATCCCTTCTCCACTTTGGTCACATGGCCAGAGAGGGCTTTCCTATGCATGATGCTCCATCCTTTTTCCCCTTCTATGGGTGGAATGGAGAAGAGATGAGGCTTTTATGGAGGACAGAGTTTCAAAATCAAAGAAGGACCCTGGCTCCCTGAGTCACACACTGAATTCTTGAATAAGTGATAAATTTGTATTGGGTTAAATCATTGAAGTCTAAGGTTGCCTATTATATCAATTACCCTGTTGTGACTAGTAAATACTGGTAAAGACCCTCAAAGCAAGTAGGGGGACATACTTTTGTAAATTTCAGACAAGACCTTCCAGGCAGGATCAGAACTAGCCCTTAGCCTCATTGGTTACCAATTGTCACTAGACCCTACTGAAGCTCCACCATGGATACCTCAGGCACCGTGGGATCTGCTGGGACACGTGGCTCCAACAGAAGGGCAGCTTCCCCCCAGCCTGCCTCTGCTGCAGAGCACTTTCTTACTCAGTGTCCCACTAGAAACCGGCAGGCCTCATGGTTACCTGATAACTAGGTCACTCACATATTCCTGCCTCCAAAACCAAAGAGACCCACCAATTCTGTCTCCTTGGGGTAAGGAGAATGAGGTGCAAAAACTTGCCCTTACCCATGGAAAAGATATCTTACCATGCCCCATGACTTTGAACTCCTAGGAACATTACCAACATGTTGGATCTTTGTAGAGTTTATTTCTGATCTTTTGACAGATGTGATTTACTGGGGAACAAGGGTTCTGATCAATTATTGTCCCTTCCAGGCCCAATTAGAGTGATGTTATCAATATTGTGGAGTAGCTTAATGCTCTATGAAATGAATGTCAAGATGACCAAGAACCCTTCAAACCTTGATGTCATAGAGAGGCGGAGAGTTAACTGAGCCCAAGCAAGACAGTGCGTATGGAATTGTGTTCTGTGAAACACAGGCTGCTGTCCTTACTGAGGGGAATTAGGAACATTCACCAGAACAGAAGCTGAGGTTTTTCCCAAAACAAGCACAGTAGGTGTGACTTTGGCTATTGTGGTTAAGTTTATGGTATTTTTCCATCAACTACTATTAACATGAACAGGGGAATTGAATGAGTTATTTTATAATCATGGTCAGAAAAGTCACCATCATTCATTAGGGTACTGGTTTTCAAATTTAAAGTTCATCAGGACCACCTGGAGAACTCATTGAACTATAGATTTCTGAGATCTTCCTCAGATTTTTAATACAGTAGGCCAGAGTAGGACCTGCAAATTTGCTGTTATAGAAAGTTCCCAGTTAGTGCTAATTCTGCTTGTCCAGGGACTATACTTTGAAAATCACTGCTTTGGGTCTTCATTAAAGACAGAGCTCTCTTCAATTCCTTTAGGGATATGGTATTATTTCTGATTTGCTAATTTGGGCAGCATGTCGGAGAACAGATTTAGAATATTTTATTTGGCCTCTTATTCCAAGGTCAGAGAACCAAGGTGAGTGTTCTACCATTTTCTAAGTCTACCCATCCCAATTATACACACAAAGTCTGGAGATATACTGACCCTTTGACCCAATCCAAGCAGACAGGGGTCAGGAATCTATTCATCACCAGACTTCTGTGTTCTGATAAATGCCTACAGATCCTTTTTTTGGAAGAACTGGAGGAATATTTGTTGGAAGTGCTTACAACAGCATCCTCCATGGGACCTAGTCTCCCCTAGAGTCAAATGAGCCCTTGGATTGTGAAAGGCTTGAATCTGGAAGCTAGGTAACAGACTTTGACTTTCTATCATGATAACTAATATCATCCTTTTGTTGCTAAGATCTTAGGTTTATTTAGTTATTTTTGTTAATCAACCCAAGTCATGCCTTAATTGGCTGCCCATAGATCTTACCCATCTGGACACAGTGATCTCATCAGGTCAAGATACTGCTTCTCCACCTTGACATTTATCACAGAAGCTATACCCTCCTTACCTCTGATGGTTCTTGCCATCTGGAACCTTATCCCCACAGACTTGAGAGAGCCAGCTCCTTGGCATCTTCTACTGTTTGCCTGGCTGCCCAAGGACAAACACTACTGAATGTCTAAATAATCTCTTATTTATAATAATCTCTACTGTTTGAGATATCTTTGCAAGGGTATCTTTGCAGGGAATGTCCTCTGGGGCTTTCAGGGAACATCATCAGGTAGTGGACTCTTCATCTTATATAATAACTCTACTTTAATTTTCTCACCTTTCTGGACCTTCTGGTCCCTCCCTCAATATTCTATCCAGGCAGTCTCCTACGTGTCCACCTAATTTACTACAGGTCACTGTTGGGTCAAGTTTTGAGGAGACTACCTAGCAGTTATTTGGACCACTCCAGCTGTTCTTTCTAGGATATTAAATCCTGAGTCACAGGAGAGGGTCTCTATGTCAGTAAATTTCTCCCCTGTTCAGTCAATATATAGCTAAGTCCAGCAATTTTATTATTAATGGGGAAAAACAAAAGCAACCAACAAACAAAAACATGTGGATCTATGTGTGCTAGTTATTTCACAAGAAAGCATCAGCACAGAGAAGCACAGAGAAAACAACATCCAAGCAGACAGGATGGCTTATTCAACTAAGATCAGCCAGATTTTCTCTTTGGACTCTACAAGGTTTATACAAGAGGAATGTGAATGGTGCACCATGGTGATAAGGCCCAAAGGCATGGGTTTTGCTCATCAAAGTTATCTAGCTAGTGTCACTACTGAATGCCTGCCCTCCCAGCCAGGGGAACCTTGATACATAAACCACCAGAACTCAAGAAGACCAGCCACTTGATAAGAAGTTGATTGCTTTAACCCTTTCCATCCTAGAAGGGTCACCTAGTCACCCTAGTCTGGATTTGGGTTCAGCTTCTTTGCCCACATTGCTTCAGCCAGCACCACCAGTCAAGAGATTACCAAATTATTTTTTATGACTATGAGTTTATTTTAGACCTAAAGACTCTATGTTGGCAAAGGAAATGAGACAATGAGCTCATAACTGTAGGACCTTCTGGTCTTCCTGGAGCAGCCCAATGAAGACAGCAGGTGCTCTACCAGTTGAGCCATGCCCCTATTCCTATGAGCAGGTTCCATAATGGCAGCAATGTTCAACCCTGATTACCATAAGGAGCTACATTTGCTGTTATACAGTGGGGTAAGAAAGATGTGCCTAGAATTCAAGGGAGTCACTGCATCCTCCTTTCTTTATTGCCCATTGATGAATTAGAAAGTTCAACAACCACAGCCTAAAAAGGGCATAACAACTAAGGGTTCAAATCCCTCAAGAATGAAGGTCTCAGTCACTCCACCAGGAAAGCTGTCTAGATAAGCTGAAGTTCTGGCCAAAGCAAGGAAAATCTAGAATGGGTGATGAAGGAGGGAGGTAATGGATTACCAAATACAACTTGAAGATAAGTCATACCCATAGAAATTGTGAATTCTGCTAACCCTCCTCCATTCAGTCTTTGAAAGAAAATATGACTGGCCACTATTTCGAAGATTCAGCAACAGACTGGGCTTAATGGAGGATTCAAGCAGATCTAAGTGGTACAGGGATGGCCCATATCACATATCTGCCCTCGGAACTTCCCATAACCCCTTGCCCTCACTGCATTAATGGTGTCTCACCTCCACCTGTGCTGTGTGCCTTTTGCTTTTGTGCTTGACTCCTTTCACTGTCGAGCCTGCTGTGACCTGCAGATGTTTAGGCAGGGATGACACCCTGATCTGGTGATTTGTTGCACAAAAAAATCTCAGAGGGGTCAAGCTGTAGTTCCTGCTGTGCTTCCAGCATGACAGTGCATCTTCATATTAGCTTGATCTCAGTAACATATTTTGTTTCATTTGTCCCTCACTCCTGCTCCATAGAGTCATTTTTCAAACACACTACCTGCATACAAGCCCTCAACTCAAACTAAGACAGGTGTGAGCATCATTTTAGCAGCATCTTTGCTCAGGTAGTGTGAGAAGAAAAGAAAGACGAGGATGGATGGAATTCCCGAGAACCACTGCGATGGTCTCAACCTGACTGGATTGATAATACTAGGAGATTAGTAAAGCCTCTAGGTGTGTCTGTAAGAGTGTCTGTTCAGAGAGAATTAACTAAGGGGCACACCTGTCCTGAATGTGGGTGGCACCATCCCATAGGCTAGGGGCCTAGATGGAATGAAAGAGGAAGAGAAAGCCAGCTAGCTCAGGCATTCTTTCTGCTTCCTGGCCACCATGATGTGAGCTGCTGTGCTCCACCATGCTCTTCCTGCCACGAGGGATGGAACCCTTTGAAACTGTGAGCAAAATAACTCTTCTCTTAGCTGTTTTCTCAGATGTTTTGTCATAATATGTCTACCTAAAACAACCACCAATGATAAGAATGAGTAGAGGAATAGCAACAGGAGAAAAGAAGTGGCCAGAGAAATAAGAGGGAAATTTCCCACAAGTCAAAGGAGGAGACAGCTTCAAGAAAGAGACTCCACCAATTGTCAAGGAGAAATCAAACTGAGTTAAGACATGGCTGATCAGTGTTCTGGTCCTTGCAAAACTTACTCAAATAAGGGTTTCTTGCTAGGTGCTGGTGGCTCACTCCTAACGACTCAGGAGGCAGAGATCGGGAGGATTGCCAACCCTGGGCAAATAGTTCACGAGACCCTATCTCAAAAAAGGCTGGTGGACTGGCTCAAGGTGTAGGCCATGAGTTCAAATCCCTGTACCACAAAATAAAAAAGAAGTGCTCTTGCAGAACTTGTTGCAAGCAATGTCCATGAAGTAGAGGAAGCACTCAGATTACAGAAGGAAGGCACTGACCAGGAGATGAGGAAGAGTAGATAGAGAGGGTCACCTTCTAAAAGCTAAGAAAAAGGAGACGCATAGAGCTGCAGGTAATAAAGAGGAACTTGGAGTTGAAATAGAAGTTTGCTTTTGTTTTTGAAAAAAGAGAGTTGGTCATGTCTGAACACTGATGTGAAGGTTTATAGATGGGGAGAGGTCAAAGGCAGGACAGTTGAGATGGGTTGGGTGTGGACCCAGTCCATCCACTGGAAAGGAGAAGATTAAGGATAGAGGTGGAGGGAGAGCTCTGACTAGAAGGAGGTGGATCTGTCCACTGGTGGAAACCTAAGGAGGTAAGGGGCAGGATGCAGGTGAATTTCTTTTTTTTTTTATTCATATGTGCATACAATGTTTGGGTCATTTCTCCCCCCTGCCCCTACCCCCTCCCTTACCACCCACCTCGCCCCTCCCTCTCCCTCAGGTGAATTTCTAAGTGAAGGAAGAAGAAAGTGGGACAGTAGTTCAGAAAATCCAGATGGTACATGTGACAGTGAGAAAAAGTCTGAGAATGGAATCCCACGAACACCAAGGTACAGAGGAAGAGGCATCTGTCACAGACTGGGAAGAAGCAGTCAGACCCAGAAGCCGAGAAGATTATAAGCACAGGCTTCCAAGCAGGGGGACAGAAGTAGAAAAAGGAAACTGGAAGATTATCAATGAACTTCACAGCCACAGAGGCAGCTCTGGCCTTACCTTCAGGAAGGCTCCCCCTCCTTATTTCAGGGCAGCACTTTCTTCCCTGCCACCTCCCACCTCAGAGCCTGCTCTTTGTTTTCCTCTTCCCACAGCAGGAATTGACATTCCCGAGGAGGTTTTCAGGCCTACACTCCCCTCATGACAAACACTGTCCTTCTGTGACCTCAATTACCACTATGGGCTGATACAATACCAAACACCTACACCCAAATACCTAACAAACATCCCCAGCTTTGGAGAGGAGGAGTGAAGAATTAACAAGTCCACGTATTCTCAAGGGAGGAAATTCCATATGATGGTAAGGGAAACCAGAAGTAGGCTGGGCACAGTGGAGCACATCTGTAATCCCAGCCATGTGGGAGGCACAGGTAGAGGATTACAGTCAAGGCTGGCCTGAAGCAAACATGTGAGACCTTATCTGATATATAACTAAAAGCAAAAAAACTGGGGACATGGCTTAAGTAACAGAGTGCTTGCTTAGTAAGCGCAAGGTCCTGAGTTCAAACCCCAGTATCATCAAAGAAAGAGAAAAGTTAATGGAGTAGAAAGTGACTGAGTTTAGAATAGAGTTGGTAGGTTAGACAAGGCAGTTAGTTGAGTGAATCAAGTGAAGGGCTTTGCCTAAGTCAAAGCTTGCAAAGTCTTGTGCAAAACTTAGTGGGTTCTCCAGACAATATGGAGGCCAGAGTGACCAGAGCCCAGGGAGCAGGTGGGGAAAGGTTCGAGGAGAGAACAAAGAGGAAGACAGGGGGCAGGTTGAGCAGCTCCTGTCCATCTTCACAGGAACTCGCACCTTATTACATGTATTAAGAAGCCATTGGCTGAGTTCAAGAATGGGGTTGTTATAATCTGACATATGTTCTGGAAATATTTCTGCTCCTGCTTTGTGAAGAATGGAGGAGCAGGGCTGAGGACTAGCAAACAAGCACTGAGTGATCCAGGGTTAGGGTGCCAGGGTTTGCACCCTGGCACAGTAAGATGAAGAAAAGTTAGATATGAGAGAAATACCAGGTTTTGCTGCAGGCTCGAGGGGAGGGATGGAGACGACAGAATCAACTCTCTGAGCTAATCAGTTGGGCAGATGGAGTGGACCATTGAACAGACTGGGGAAAATGTTGGAAAAACAGGTTTGGGAAAATACAGAATTGAGTTTGGGTTAGTGGTAACAGTGATGATAGACTCAGTAGATGAAGCAAAAGAAAAGAATAACACAAAAAATGAAAAACCTCACTGCTTCTGTGGAGTCTTTGGGGAGAATACTTTAAAATCATCTTTTGATTTGGAATATGTATATGCAGCTGTTAAGAAATTTTTTGCTTGATTTTTGATAGATTTCAGAATAATTAAAATCTTACGCATTCTAGCGTAAGAGATGGAAGCTAGCTTTGTATGGAACAAGGTTGCTAAGACCTTTTGTCATTATCATATTATCTTCCCAACCAATCATTACCTCTCAAGTTCCTCCATGAACCTTGCAGAGTGGTTACATGGCCTCACTGTCCAACAGGGCAGCTGGAGCCATGTGGGTTACAAAGCACTTGAGATGAGGCTGCTGTGAGTGTAAAATATACATCAGATACAAAGATTTAGAGGACGAAATACTTTTCATATTAATTCCACTTAAAGTAGTGATATTTTGGATATGTTGGGTTAAGATAAAATATTAAAATTAATTGTGTCTGTTTATCTTTACTTTTTAAATGTGGCTGCTAATCAATTAAAAATTATACACTTAACTTCTTTTGATTTAGAGCACTGCAGTATAAGTTTAAATTATTTAATAGAATGACATGTTGCTTTCAAGTAATTCTTATTCTCCCATGGAATTTGATAATTCCTCACCTTGTAAGTTTTGTTTTGGTCCAGAAAGTTCCAGAATGGATGCAGCTATTACTAATATGCTTAATTAGCAGAAGATTTTAATAGACATGTTATTTGGGGTTTGTGGTCAGTCACACATATTAGAAAACCTACATATTAGTGAATTGACCAAAAAAGAATTTGTTTTTCTCATACAATGACTAGTGCTGAGTTGCTGATCTTAGCTCAGAAGCTCCAAGAAGGCAGGACAAAGCTTCTCCAGGTCTCTTAGGCTTTGACTTGTACTCAGCAGAAGGGCTGTTGCTATAGCTATTGTACCCATGACAGGCACAGAGAAAAGGCAACAAGATGTTGCCTGAGTTTGTCCATCACTAAAAAAAGTTTCCCAGAAATTCTACCCAATGCCTTCCTTTTACATCTCATTGGCTCAAAACTACGTCACAGAAGGCTCAGAAATTTAGGATTTTAGCTAAGCAGAGGGGCTATGAGAGTTGGAAATATTTATTTGAAGTATTTATTGACTGATTGTGACTGTTATCCCACCCTTTATCCTGAGTACAGGGCTGGCTAGGTTAAGGAAAAAGAATCAGGGCCATAACACATCTGGTTGTGTTAATACCTCTCCATCCTACCAGGAAGATTTTCTTTCAATTATACTCTTATCATCAGGTAATTCTTTCAAAGGAAACAATCTATCTGCAGAGACAGATGCACTATAACACATGCACTGCAAATTCACTGCAGGTGAAGTGCTTACTTTAACGTCAAGAGAAAGTCAGGTCCCCTTCATAAAATAAAAAACAGCTCTCAAGATTCCAAATGGGGGCTGTGCTTGGTGGTTGCATGCCTGCAATCTCAGCTGACACAGGAGAATCACAAGTTCAAGGCCAGCCTGGACTACAGGGAAGGATTCCAAATGTAAAAACAGCCATGTTCTCAGAGAAACCACAAGCTAGTGGGCTCATCCAGGGGGAACAGGCGCATCATATACACAAATATTTGGCATATAAATATTTAACAAGCTTATTGTAATAATTTTTGAAGTTCTAACTATCATTGGGTTGGTTCCAGGAACACGGAGAGTTTACGTGTCCATAACTCTGTCATTGATAATACAGAACACACTGCAGTGTGTTCACCATGCTCATACAATGACAGATCACGCACACCTGCTCCATCTGTTTCTCTGGAAAAGGTTCATCTTAGGTCCATTTTAACAGGCTAGACTAGCAAGACTCTCTGGCGCCCTCTGCTGCTACAGCCCTTCTCACACCGCCATTAAATGCTTCCTTGGCACGTTTATCTGCTCACCATCCACTGTCAGAGGGAAGATTAACTCCTTGAGGGCTGGAGTCACACCTGACTCGTGCTTCCCTGTATACCCAGACCTAGTTTAGTGCTGGGCACAGAGTGGGTATTCACATGTTTCTGTTATGTGACTTAATAATTAGCAAATATATTTCATCAAGCATTTGCAACTCTATTTTATTGAGAGAGCCTGCTTGCAGAGCTGGGATGAGATTTCCAGGGCTGCAACTCATCTGAGCCAGGAAAAGAACAGCAATTCTCTTTCATGAAGTCTGTCCATGCATGAGAGTAGGAAAGGGTAGCACGTGTGCTGTGAAGTGACCAATTCAGAATTAAATTTCATGGATTGGATCATGAAACCCATGCATTATGCTGCTTAAATGTTAATCATAGTAGACCCTTTATCAGGCAGCTAGTGGTCAGGCATAGTTTGGCTCAATAAGGATCATCCCCCAAATGTGCCCATCCAAAGTTAAAAAAAAATCCTCCAATAACGTCCCATGGCAACTAATGGATGTTCTAATAGTCAACCTGTAGTTTATAGATTGGATTTATCTATCCCCAAATCTCAAAGGAAATTCATCCCACTCTACATCAGCCCAGCCAGAGGTGTTTGCCAGTTTTTCCTTTATTTTTTCATCTCTGAATGGAAAGCAGGTTCTTTCTCAGCCTCCTAGAGTTGCTGTAAAGAATAAGTAATAAACAAGAATTTGTAAAGCAGTTGACACATGCTGGAGGGCTTGCTGACCGTGAGCAAAGGAGAATTCATAAATCCTTCTTCCATCATCCCATCCATCTTGGCTTCTCCCTGTCCATTCACCTGCCATCATTTATTTTTAATCAGAAAATAAGTTACCTCAGCTCAGAGGATTTTTAAAAAATATCATAGAAAATATGACTGAAGGAGATCAGATGCAGGCTATGAAAAATACATTTACTGCCAGCAAACTGGGTATGCAAATTACTCAAGTTTAAGTTATTTGCACTTATCCTTGGCTCCTGCTACTTGCTACCTGTATTCAATCAAGGCACTGGAGAACAAACTGATGATATTCTTTCACTTCAAGGTCTTGTGTAAAGTTGCAGTCAGCCCTTTGCGCCAAACAGTTAGGGGGTGGGAGGAGGAGACAAAGAAGTAAAGAAAAAGAAAATCAGGAAAAGTGAAAAGACAGCTCACATCTTGGGTATATGAGTCCACACACATGCATACACGTGCATGTCTCTTTACATGTTTGTGTGGTTTACCTGACCCACCGTGGGCACTCCAAAGAATGGCTTGTGGAGGGAATATAGCTGGGTTAGTGCCTGGTGAGTAGGTATTCAAAAAAAAATTCCTTGTTTATAAATGGAATTTGCTTCAAATGAAGCAGCTGGTAAGACTAGATCTTGCTGGACATGGTGGCACACATCTGTAATCCTAGATACTCAGGAGGCTGAGATAGGAAGATCATAAGTTTGAGGCCAGCCTGGATTACAGAATGACTTCATGATCAGCCTGGGCTATGTAGTGAGACCCTGCCTCAAAAATCAAAAACAAGCTGGGTACAGTGGCATATGCCTATAATTCCAGCTCCTTAAAAGGTAGAGGTAGGAGGACTGACAGTTCAAGGCCAGCCTAAGCAAAGGTTTATGTCTCAAAAACAACACAAATGAAAGGACTGGTGTGGCTCAAGTGATAGAGCTATTGCCTAGTATGCTCAAGGCCTTGGGTTCAATCCCCAGCACTGCAAAAAAGAATTAATTAATTGGTTAATAAAAGTTTTTTAAAACCCACTAGCTCTTCACCTGGTACTAATACATTTCAAAATAATGATAATTTTATATTAATCCTTAGCATTTCTGCTAATTTAAAAACAAACAAAAAAGGCCTCTGCCTAATTATATAGAGCTGTTTTAATCTAACTGTCTTAACCAAACTGGTTAAATAGAGCTGGTTAATCCCCAGGTAGGCACAGGGGTGGTCTAAAGAGGAAAAACGAAGAAAAAGCTTTGAATGCCAGGAAATGGAGTTCCTACTTTACTCTGTACCCCTGAAAGCCCATCAGTCAGCAACCTGACTGAGTTTGCAATGAATGAGATTACACTGGAGGAATGAGAGAAGAGATGCTGGCTTCAGGGACAGTTAGGAAGGAGGATGGTGGCAGTAGCTAACCAATCTGGCTGAAGTTCAGTGAGTGGAGCAGAGGAGACAGTGGGGGTGAGTCTAGGGACCAGCAGAGTTGATGAGTACATAAAGAGGGAAAGTAAAGGCTGGGAAGAAAGAGTGGCACATGGCAGGAAGAGGCAGGAGACCTGGCAAATACCAGTATTTTGAGGGAACCAAGAGGCAAATCCATGGATATGGACCCAAACTGAAAATTTGCAGATTACCCATACTTTGAATCAAGAGCACATCTTAAATTTCATTGCATGCTGGAGGAAGCCTGAACACACAGTAGAAAAAGCAAATTGCAACCACACGTTCCAATTAGATGGACTGGCCTTGCACAGTTCTGATGAAAGTGTTTACAGTAGCCATGGCAACCTCAGAACCAGAGCCAAATGGCAAGAATCTTCAACAGAGCCATTGGTCCATATGGAATTTATTACAGGACAAAAAAGTCTACTGTCTGTGAAATGTTTTATAAAGCAAATTTCATGGCAAACCCTGTAGCTGGTTCTAAGAACAGCTAAAAAGAGAAACTAATACTTTATCTTAAAATGTTAATCCATTCATTTTCACATAAGACTTATCATAGAATTCATTATGATTTTAAATGAATTTTCTCCTAAAATAGTTAACTGTGTATATTGAAAATTTTATTGAATTTTCATTTTTTACTTTGCCAAATTGAAATCCTGTCTTTTTCATGTGTGAAACTTCATATAATTAGTCTATGTCTGTGTTTTATTCTCTATCATTATGTAATTTTAATTCTTGTGGTCTTAAAAATAATGTCTGAAAGGAAAATAGACACCTCTCTTGACTCTGGGTAAGTAAGATGATAAATCTGAATTTCTCTTTTAAGTAGGGTGATCAGATTCTAAGTTGTCTAGTGCATGCCATCAAGCTTGATTAAAGGAAAAAATGCATTTTGATTGGTTAAAGGAAAAATGCATTTTAAAGTGAATTCATCTCTACAGTATCTTCAATGGAAACCAGTTTTCAGTGACTTGGTAACAATGTTGTCTTGTTTTTTTTTTTTCTTTTTCTTTTATTATTCATATGTGCATACAAGGCTTGGTTCATTTCTCCCCTCTGCCCCCACCCCCTCTCTTACCACCCACTCCATCCCCTCCTTCTCTCCCCCTCCCCCTCAATACCCAGCAGAAACTATTTTGCCCTTATTTCTAATTTTGTTGTAGAGAGAGTATAAGCAATAATAGGAAGGAACAAGGGTTTTTGCTGGTTGAGATAAGGATAGCTATATAGGGCATTGACTCACATTGATTTCCTGTGCGTGGGTGTTACCTTCTAGGTTAATTCTTCTTGAACTAACTTTTTCTCTAGTACCTGTTCCCCTTTTCCTATTGGCCTCAGTTGCTTTTAAGGTATCTGCTTTAGTTTCTCTACGTTGAGGGCAACAAATGCTAGCTAATTTTTTAGGTGTCTTACCTATCCTCATCCCTCCCTTGTGTGCTCTCGCTTTTATCATGTGCTCATAGTCCAATCCCCTTGTTGTGTTTGCCCTTGATCTAATGTCCACATATGAGGGAGAACATATGATTTTTGGTCTTTTGGGCCAGGCTAACCTCACTCAGAATGATGTTCTCCAATTCCATCCATTTACCAGCGAATGATAACAACAATGTTGTCTTGAAAAATAAAAGGTACAACTCTAGATTGCCAACGATTCAAGATCTTATTTTTATTTTGTAGATATGAAATCTCATTAGCTATTTAAATGGCTTGAATTCTTTTGAAATGTTATTTGGGTAATTGCATAAGTTAAAATAGAAGATTATTATGAAAATTAATTAATTTTAAATTATATAAGCTGGGGTAAAAAGATTCATCAATCCCCTAATTAAGAATTTTTTGGGGGGTGAAACTGGATTTTCAACTCAGGGCTTAATGCTTACTAAACAGACACTCTACCACTTGAGCCACTCTGCCAGCCATTTTTTGTGCTTGGTATTTCCGGGATAGGGTCTCACAAACTATTTGCCTAGGCTGGCCTCAAACCATGATCCTCCTGATCTCTACCTGAGTAGCGGGAGCCACAAGCGTCCGACTGAGCCATAGGCAATTTTTAAGATTGTATCATACCAAAAGAGAGAGAAAAAGTCAGACAAACTATACAAGCTTAAATTGGCTTGAGGTGTTAAGGTGAATAATAATTAAGGTCTCAGAGCCAGGAGTCTTTATAAAACATTTCACTTGTTCATTTTCCTACTGCTTTAAACTTTTTTATGAAAGGATACCTAAGAATTTATATTCTATGATTTATACTGGATCTTTTCAAGAACGTTTATATGGTGAACAGCCTTGCAGAAGAGAGAGAAAGTCTATTTCTACAGAAAGGCAAGTTCAATTGCTATCCTATATAATATAAATATGGTCCTTCTCTCACGCTCTGGGGCCTAGCTCAGGCAAGTCTGTGCAGTGTTTATCATAGAAGAACAAGGTTCCCCAAGTTCAGGATTCTTCAGCTTTGAAAAGTATGAGGTCATTTGGGGTTCCACAACCCTGGTTCTGCCTTTGAGATGTAGGACTCTGTGACTGATGGTTGTATCAGCTGGATTATTTGACAAGAAGGCAACCACCACAGGGAGCTGTCCCTTGGGGCTTAGAAATGAGGCCTCCCTCACATGGTCTTTTTTTTCTTAAATTTTTAATTAAGGCTTTTATTTTGAGATAATCATAGATCAATGGATATAAGAAATAATGCAGAGAGATCCCATGTACCTTTACCTAGTTTTCCCTATGGTGATATCTTGCAAAACTCTAACATAATAATCACACAATAAAACCCTTTTCCCAAATAGCTGTTAGCTTGCTAATGAGCTCTTGACCAACTGAATGCCCAACCTGAGGAGGGTCAGTGCATCTCTGATTTGGCAGTTCATTTGGGGGTGGGTCAACTCTTGACTCAGTGTCTAACCTGGGAAATATGATTTTCATGCAGCCAACCTGGCCCCAGGAACATTTCACCTTTTCACTAAAAATGGTCCCTATTTCTCTGGGGAAACTCTCTCACATCTCAAAGCTGCTGACTCCAAGAGGCCTCACTTCACACAGGTTTTCCTATATGACTGTTTGCTGATGATCAGTGAACCCAGTGACATCCACCAGGCTGCCGTGACTGTTCAGCCTCAGCATCAACTATCTGATGTGGTCACTCTGCCCTGTGGGCAAAGTTCAAGAATGTTCTCATCACTCTGGGAATCAGTCTTCATGGTGAGCTTTGCTGTGTTTTTAGTGACCCTTGAGCTTTTGCTACTGGCCTACCTGTTTGGTCTGCCACTTGGAAACTGCAAACTATGGAAACAAAGTACCCTGCTGAGTAAACTCTGGGCCAGTCGTGCAGATCTCATGGTGAAAGCCCATTCTCCTAAGCCTGGCTGGAATGAAGGTGCTGATGGAGACTGCACTGCTCATATCACCAAAATTGCTGCCTGGATCCTTCATCAGACTGAGATGACAACACATCCACCATCACAGACAGGCACAGACAGGCTCCATGTTCCTGATGCACTTAGGATTGCATGCCAGGCTTGCAACTCTTACAATTGACATGCTGTCTTGCAGTAGGGGATGTCATATAGCATGGGACCCCTGCCTGTGCCTGGTACCTTTGGCTTTCTTCCAGAGGTCAGTGGGTCCCCACCACTGTTGAAGCTTTTTGGGTTTCAGCATTGCTGTTCCAGGTCAGTCAGCTGACTCCAGCCCCACCACGTGGTCCTCGAGACTAGTCTGTATTATTTGCTCAGCTTTCCAGACCATTCACAGTCTGACAATGGTATCCTTTTTGTTGCTCAAGCTGCCAAGAAACTGGTTGGCAATGAAGGCCCCAGTGAATATCCAGGCTCCCTACTATCCACACAGACGTCTGAGATTGCTCAGAAGTGGCTGGCCTCCTTAAAAACCAACTCATGGGGATTCTTGACTCAACTTCCCTTCCCTCAACAGCTCCTGACTATATACCCCTAAGCAGACTTCTACTTGCTCACTCAATGTAAGTGTCTCCTGAAAGGGATCATGCTCACTTAGCCAGGTCCTGGATAATAGGCAGTACCAAAAAGGTGGACATTTTAAAGACCTATTTTGAAAATTCAGAATTCTACCCTGGCCATGATGTGCATTTTTTCCCCTGCGAATTCATCCAGCCATGGTGAATTCTAGGAAAATCAAAGTTAATTCTGGTTCAGTCCCTTGAATTTTCTTCCTAGATTGACAAGGTAAATCATGTTGGCCTCAACTCACTTGTTATGGATGACAGAATTACCCTGGACTTTGTCCTTGTGTGCAAAGACAGAGTACGTGCAATTCCTAATAAATCCAGCCATAGCTGAATTAATGTCTTCGACTCAATAGAAAAATCAATACAGAAATTTAAGGAGCGGGTAAATTGGATTGGTAAGGTATATGTTGATGGTTTATGGGATCTGTTATTTGGTAGGATCTGGATCCCTGAGGAATATGGTTAATGTCCATCCTACAGGTTAGCTTCTACATGATTCTTGTAATCCTATTGAACACAGCCTTAATTAAATGCTGTATGAGACAAATTGAATAGATTTTTGTACCAGCTTCAGTTGGTCATATTAATCAGGATGGCAGAAGGAATGGTATGGGGAAATTTTCCAGAAGCCAAGACAGTAAGTATGGAAATAAGAGACAGATTTTGTCGGAAACAGTTCTCTATGGGTGGCCCATTTTGTGCATGACTATGGGCAGAGGCATTGGCTGTCTCTTCAAGGACACCAAGTAGGTAGCAAAGAGGACAAAGCATCTGCTCCAGAGCAAAGAGCAGGTTTGGTTTGCCCTCTAACACAATAAAATGAAGTCTCCCTCTGGGGCAAAGCTCAGGCAGATTTGTTCACTGTCCTCGGGGCTCCTCAGCTGTGATGAAAACCAACTCAGTACCCAGCATCTATGGGGACCCCTCTGCATCTCCACTGAGGCCCTTGGGAGACACATGGAACCAACTTAAGCATGATGCTGACACTGTGTGTGGCACCCTGAGTAATAAGGCTCGAGTCTCAGGCCCAGGAGTCCATACCTTCTGCTGGCATCCACACTACTTTGACAAGTTAATTTGCTATGTTGAAATAGAGTAAATTCTTAAAGTAATTACCAATCTAACCTATGTATTTTAACCTTTGAAATTTAGCAAGAGTCCATATTCCCATTTTTATTTTATTTTTAGTGGTCTATTCTTCCAAATGAATTTTAGAATCAAATTTTTGCTTTTTCCCCCAAATTCTTTAACATTAATATTTATATTGGAAACACATTTAATTTATAAATTAATCTAGTGAGCTCTGACATTTTTTTTTCCTTTGTTGTACTAGGGGTTGAACTTGCTTCAAGCTTTCAAGGCATGAGCCACTCTCAGCCCATTGCACTTTGGTTAATGTTGAGATAGGTTCTTGCCTTAGGCTTGGATCAGCCTAGACAGCAATCCTCCTAGCTTCTATGTAACTGGGACAAGGGACGCACGCCACTGCACCTAGCCATTGGTTGAAATGGGTTCTTTTGAACATTTTGCCCAAATGTGGCCTTGAACCATAATCTTCCCAATCTCTGCCTCCCAAGTAGCTAGGATTACAGGATTGAGGCACTGTACCTACCCAAGTATTAACATTTTTAAAGTTTTTAATTTTATTGTGACAATTCCAATTAGGCTTATATTGTACATTGGTTAGATTACCTCCAAGAACTAACATCTTTTAATAAAGTTTTCTCTTCTGGGAGCATGGTATGTCTATCTATCTATTTAAATCTTATTTTATGTTTCCTGGTGCTATTTTGCTATTTTCTTTATATAGGTCCTGCACATTTTGTATTAGATATATTTGTAATTTGTGTGTTATTTTATTTTTTACTAAGGAAAATTGAATTGTTTTGTATTCTGTTTTTTTAATTAGTGATAGCTTGGAGGAAACCATTTTGCACACTTATTTTACAGCAAACCCACTAATTTCTGATAGTTTCTTATATTCGGCCTTCTATGAAGATGAGCAAAACATCTGTAAAGAGTAATAATTTTTATTTCTTACTTTCCAATATGTAGCCCTCTTAGTGTTTTGGCTAAAATTTCCAGAAAATTACAAAATAATATTAACAGGCATCTTTATCCCTCATTTTCATGGTCTTTCACTATAATTTATAAAGTTCTACATTAGAAAAATTTTTTCTCATGCTAATAAAGCACACTTTCAGTTTGAGACTTATTAAATTCTTTTATTAGAAATTAATCTTGAATTTTATCAGGGCCTTCCTGGTTCCTTTTTAAATCATCAGATCCCAAACCATATCTCATTGAATGCTATTGTGGTAGACATTATAGGATGAGCTTTTTTTTAAGGATTATATTGTCAACTAAGTGTGGGAAACACCGTCCATGACTACAATGCATAGGATCCTATGAAAGTTTCTGCATAATTATCAAGTGAAGTTATATGTTCAACTTTGCTAATCCACAGATTTCCCAAAGTTTCCTAAGCACAGATGAGTAAGTGATCTCAGACAGTGCCTTGCCTATGGTGTCTTACCGTGACCTTCACATATGAACGATAGCTTGGAACAAAATGAAATCCTTTCCCAACAAATTATTCCCATTGTTCTACCTCTGGTGCTATAAACTAAATGTTTGTGTCCTTCCCAAAGTCAAATTTGTATGTTAAAGCACTAATTCCAATGTAGTCATATTTGGGAGTGGGCCTTGAGGAAGCAATTAGGTCACAAGGATGGAGCTCTCATCAATGGAATTAGTGTCCAGATGAGAAGAGACATAAGAGAGGTGCCTTCTCTCTCTACCAAGGATGGACACAGCAAGAAGGTGTCCATCTGCAAGCCAGGAGGGCCCTCACTATGAACTGAATTAGCTGCCACCTTGATCTTGGACTTCTCAGCCTCTAGACTGTGAGAAATTAATTTCTATCATCTAAGCCACACTGCTTATGGCATTGTGTTATAGCACCTGAACAACTAAGGTTGGAAGGTGTTCTACAGCAAGCCTCACTCTTTTTGTGGTCTTAAAACCTATTTTTTTCCCTTTCTAGAAACATACAAGATTCTTTGTCATGACTGGAATACAGGATTTCAGCAGGATGTTTCTGTATATTTTATTGACATCACCTAGAACTTAGAGGCCCTTTCAGTATGGAGACTGGAGTGTGTTTTCTTGTGTGATGTCTTTGTGTCTTCTGCTGTGTTTCACTGCTCTCTGTCTCTCAGAACTAGCAAGCATCTCTGTACTGATTTCCTGGACCTCATTATCTCTCTGGTGGCTCTTTTTCTGTGTCATCTTCAGGAAATGTTCCTCAAGCTTTTCCTCCTCATGGTAGTGAGTCTAGTTCTCTAGATTACACCATCTAATTTCACTGTTAAGAGCCATGCTTTTATTTTACGCTCTCTTATTAACTGTGCACCTTATGCACCCCTGCTGTCTCACCAGCTCAGCTTCTCTACTTGTGTCATAGACTCACACAGCAATGGAATGGCACAGAGTGTAACATCAAATGTTCAGCATCGAGGCTGGCTGGAGGGCACAGACCCCAATCTGAAGGGCAAATCAGACCAGCCAATGGCTGCCTCCAGGTCTTAGCATTGCCAGATATGTTCCTTTTCTAAAGAAACTCAGAAACATAGGTTTTAAAACATAAATACCATTAATTTTTAACAGGTGACAACATCTACCTTTTTTTTTTTTTTTGAGACAAGATCTGGCTATGTTGTGCTCTTCCTGCCTCACCCTCCCAAGTAACTGGGATTACAGGTATTACCAACCCTCCAGACTTCAATATTCTGCTTCTTACAGGACACTGTTTGGGCCATTTCTGCGAGCCAGGTACAGACCACAGGCTCACTGGTTTGCAGAATTAATGTTTGGGATTGTGAACCTCTGAAGACTTCTAGGCAAGGAACATTGAGTTTTGGAGAAAACAATATGAACATTTAAAACATATTCAGTCAGAAATAAACATGAAATTTTCTGACCAGCAGTTGGAAATATATGTCTAGAAAATGCTCTTGCATCATTTTGCAAACCAGAACACTTCATGAGGTCATGAGGCCATCCAGAGCCAACACTGATGTTTCTCATGACCTTGACGCCAGTGGTGCCTCTCTCTTGACAGCTGCCCTGTACATGTTCTGAGATCCCAAGAGGGATTTACCTGTGGACCTCCTTGAAGCTCACATCCTCCAAACTTAGGACTTAAGGACTACTATCTAGCAGTACTAAAATGAACAATAAAAGCTATTAGTGCCAGGTGTGGTGATGCATGCCTGTAATCCCAGCACGTGGGAGGCTGAAGCAGGAGAATCTGGAATTCAAGGCTGCCTGGGCCACATAGGAAATTCAAGGCCAGCTTGGGCTATCTAGCAAAACCCTGTCTCAGAAAACAAAACAAACAAAAAAGCAATTAGTATGTTCTAAGTCAATTCATATTTCAGAAGTGTGTGGACAAAAGTGAGGCCATAGGGCTATAGTAAACCACAAATCAGAAAGTACTTGTGCATGCGTACACACACACACATGCACACCATATGCACACACATGTATGCACACACAGGCACAGGCATGCCCACATACATCCACACACGCACACACTACTCTCTGGCTTCTTCAAGGCCCACAGGTTGTAAATGCCCGGCACTGTTTTCACACTGGAGCATGGCTAAGTCACTATCCAGGCAAGACAGGGCACCGTCCAGCATATGACTGCCTTCCCACACTGCAGTGGCTCAGCAGCGCCAGGAAAGACACTAGCAGGGGAACTGGGGACTAATCAGAGAGAACAGAGGACAGAGCAAGTTAGACTCAGTTGGAACTTACACTGCAGGCTCAGTGAGGCTCATAGATGGTAGAGGGCCAGGGTGCTTCTGTGTTCCCCAAGCAGGATCATGACCAGAAGAAAACTTAAGGCAGAAAACATCTAGGCTCCACTTACTTTGTGCCCAGTGAGTGTGCTGGCCCAGGAATGATTTGTATACCTTGTTGCTTGGATTCCTCCTCTGAGCCTCATATTCCTCTAGGCATTTAAGGCCCATGATCCAGAAGAGAGCCAGTGATTATCATAATTTTACACAGAAGTTCAGAGAGGTTATGTAAGTTGCCTTACATCACACAGCTCATTAGCACAGGGCTGGGATTTCATTCAACCCATGACTGCCTGACCTTTGCTCCTCCCAATTCCTTGGCTTCCTGAGGCTTCAGCATTCAAACTTCCAAGTACCACTCCTGCCCCATCACCTGATAGGCAGTTTCACTTGGCACTCTTCAGCTACCAGCAGATGTGGAGGGAAGTCCGATGTGCAAGTCTCTAGATCCTGTGTTCTGGTTCCTGCAGTGAAACGAACCCAGATGAGTTAGAGGTGGGAATCAATATGTCCTGAGATTCGACGCACAGGGAGGCTCATAGAAGCAACTGTCAGGTTGTCTCCCAGGAGAATTGAAGCCGTAAAGGGGGAGATCGGAGTGCCTTCTAGGAAAGGAGGATGGTTAAAGGGTGCACAGCACCTGTTTCTCTCTTTCCATCTTGTCAGACATCATTTGCTAAACTCTGATTTTTACCAAAAGCAGGTGTTTTATACCCAAAGTCTCTTTTCATATTAAATATATCCCTGGTTCATGTGTTTCTAGTTTGGGATGAATTTGACATGGTATTGAAATTGTCAAGGGAAATCAGTGGTGAAGACAATGTTAGAAACAGATTGTCATGAGCAGATAGCTTGAAGAAGTTATTTTAGAGCAAAATAACATCAATAAAGAGGAGGTGGGCAGCTGTGTGGGAGGAAGGGGGAGACAGGGAGGGGGCATGACATTTCCTAGCAGTAGGGTGATGGAGGTGTCAGACATTCTGCACTGAAAGATTCAGAGCTTCAGACCATCAGACATCACCAGATCCCAGACATCAAATGAGATCATTTGTCTATGAGCATTTTGAAGATCGAAGGCATTTGGGAGCCAGAGGGTATCATAATTATTTCTACGATCATTTATCAGCAGTGCTGGGTGTATGTCTTTGGGAGGACACTTTCAGACCAGAGGTGAATGAGAAATGTCTTCAATACACAGTTGACCTCTTTTCTCTATACTTGTCATACTGCGAGACCAAGCAAGACCGAGGTTCTGTATTAATAGCACTCCATGCTCGATATTAATAATCATCCATCAGATGGGCACAGTGACTCATAGTTTGAAAAAGCATTTTCACCCCATCACTTCACAGCACCGCCCCCTAGCCAGGGAGTCAGAGTTGAGACCAATCACCCCAGAGGCAACTGTGAGTGAGAACACGCGGAGTGTGCACTCTCCAAGGCAAGGGCAGAATTGGTGGCCTTTCTGCTTCCACCTCTCCAACATGAGACCTCTGCTCCCTGGGTTGCTCCAAGTGATCCATCTTAAGAAAGCAGAAGACAGGCAGCTGGGAGTGGACAAGTTCATTGACTCTGTGTGCTCTGGAAGGCCTGTTAGTCATTAGAGGTTCTGGAAACGTGTGCAGGTGGCTTCCCTTTTCTTCCCACATTGTCAAACATATGGTCATCTTTTGTCCTGAAAACACCAGAGCCGTCCTCTTCCCTTTTCTTATTTCCTGCATGCCCACCACACTGTATGCAGCTCAAGTGAGCCTATTTTTGGTAGCTAGTCCAGGCCTTGGTCTTAAGAACTGTTCAATAAAAGATGCTGAGTGAGTGAGTGAGTGAGTGAAGGCCTTTGGCACTGGTGAGTTGTTCCACTGGTCACTGGGTTCCAGCATGTGATCTTTGGTGTTGACCTTTCCCATACTCCTATAAGGACTATTTTGTTGACATTTTCATCTTCTTCCTGACAGAACCTGATTTTATTCTGGTCTCTACCTGCCCACTCTGCTCTGTATTTGTGGATGAAATTTATGTTCAGCTAACATAAATCCAAGCCTAATATTTCCCTTTCATCAAAATAATCTAGAGTGTTCATTAAAATGCATACACATAGGCACCATCCCAGACTCACAGGAGCCTGGGAAACTGAATTACATGAGCTCTGCAAGTAATTCTTGCATTTGGGCAGCTTAGGATTCCTGATCTAAGCTAAGCAATATGTCAAGCCCTGAGTAGTTGTCATTGGTACAGGGCAATGCCTGGCCTTGGTTGGTCTCATCACAATGAAGGGAAGCTTGGATATTCCATGGTCTGGGGAGAGGTCATCTCTCAGACTTTCCTATTGGATGTGAATAAGGAAGAATCCATGTTGTCCTCAATTCACTGACCACCATCTTGAACCCATGAGGTGAACCAGCCTGAAGATTGAGCCTCTCCCTGAAGTTGGTGAAGAGGAGAGACAGTGAGGGGGTGTCCTTGATGACAACACTGGTACTCAGAATCAATCAGCCCTGGAGCCTGTCCTAAGTTAGACTTCTTATAATAAGTACCTTTACTGCATAAGTCACTGTAGTCGAGTGTTCTGATACTTACTGAAAGCATCCTGATGAATTCAGGTCCTGGCGGCAGCAGCTGTAACACATCTAGATGTCTACTTAAGGAGCCAAAATCCAAACAGTAATCAGCACAGTTATCACTTACTGAGTGTTTGCTATGCCAGGCACTGTGCTAAGTGGTTTGCATTGATTATTTTAATTATTCTCCACAGCCATTTTACCAGGTAGGAACTTATGGCTAGCCTCGTTTGTAGATAAGAAAACTGAGGACAAGAACATTTAAGTCACTTTTCCGAAGCAAGTGGCAGAGCCAGGATTTGAATCCAAAGGGTCTGACTCCAATATTTACCCTGTTAACCACTGAGCCAAACCAAGTTGCAGCCTGGGAAGCCCACAGGCATTTGAATGATCCATTCTACAAAAATATGGGGCTGAATTTTGTCAAATAGTATTTTACCATCTGGACTGATTTGCGGAACTCCACTGACCTAAAAGGATCTAGCCCAATCCAAAGAATCAGCCCAGTGAGAAAATACCAAATTCTCTTTGAAAAAACACTGGTGGGCCTGCAGCCTTGGGTGGGCTCCAAGCTAGTCCTAAAGAGAGAGTTTGAGTATGTCCAGTCCTCAAAAGGGGACCTGGGAAAGGAGCAATAGGTGAACTTCTCTGTCTGGATTCTCACTTAGTGGCAGTGGTATATCAGTAATACCAGCTGCAAGTTAGAATTCACCTGCAAATTTTTAATTCACTTATGTGAATTAGCAAGAGTAGGAACTCAAACAATAACTGAGCACGTTTGAGTCACCATACGGGGCTCACCCCTTACTTGAAGTAGATTAACTTTAAATCAGTTTTAGAGGGGACTGCATTTTAAAAATTGAACAGAAATGAAATATCAATCTCCAAACATCTACCAACATACCCAATAAATGCCAGATGCCAAAATACAAGCCAATTCAATCAGTTAATGGACAGAAAAAAGCACCTCAGCCAAGCACCTTTTGTTTTCTGTTTCTATTGTGATTTTTTTTTTGGTTGGTTGGTTATCTGTAATCTTTTGTTTTTAAAACCAGTGCAAGACTTTTCCTTTTCAACTGGCTATTCTAGCAGCCAAAAGCAGGACAGCAAGTCTATTAAAAAATAGTAGCTATATCTGCTCCTAACATGTTCATGAATGTTTAATATTCCCAAAGTGTCTTTCTCTATGATACTCCATTGATCCCAGAACATTTATGCTATGACATCTACTTTAGCCTGGGCAGCATTAGACACTGAAACTTAGCTTCCCAAAGTGGGGTCCCTGGACCACCAGCTTCCGCATTCTCTAGGAGCATCACTTGCAGAATCAGTCTCTACATTTAAACCAGATCCTCTGGTAATTCCATTGCACATTGTAGTCTGAGAAGTACAAACTCTGATAAGATGATAAATAAGACATGGCTCTTCTTGGGGAGCTTGCAAACTAGAGGAGGCGAGAAACACAGTCAATATACACAGATGCTGGGACGGAATAAAGCTCAGAAGACTCTGCAAGCTGGAAGAGGGGTGGGCTGGCCCCTGGGAGGTCAGAAAGGCTCCTGGCCAGACGTGGTCTTGAGTTGACTCCAGTGGAGCTGGAGATCACCTCCTAGAAGGTGCAGGACTCCATTCATACAGAAGAGAAGCTCTGCTGAAATACCACTCTTGGGGATATACCCAAAAGACTGTGACACAGGTTACTCCAAAGGCACATGCACACCCATGTTTATTGCGGCACTATTCACAATAGCCAAGTTATGGAAACAGCCAAGATGCCCCACCACTGACAAATGGATCAAGAAAATGTGGTATTTATACACAGTGGAATTTTATGCAGCCATGAAGAAGAACGAAATGTTATCATTCACTGGTAAATGGATAGAATTGGAGAACATCATTCTGAGTGAGGTTAGCCTGGCCCAAAAGACCAAAAATCATATGTTCTCCCTCATATTCGGACATCAGATCAAGGGCAAACACAACAAGGGGATTGGACTTTGATCACAGGATAAAGCAAGAGCACACAAGGGAGGGGTGAGGATAGATAAGACACCTAAAAAATTAGCTAGCATTTGTTGCCCTTAACGCAGAGAAACTAAAGCAGATACCTTAAAAGCAACCGAGGCCAACAGGAAAAGGGGACCAGGAACTAGAGAAAAGGTGAGATCAAAAAGAATTAACCTAGAAGGTAACACACACGCACAGGAAATCAATGTGAGTCAACTCCCTGTTTGGCTATCCTTATCTCAACCAGCAAAAACCCTTGTTCCTTTCTATTATGGCTTATACTCTCTCTACAACAAAATTAGAAATAAGGGCAAAATAGTTTCTGCTGGGTATTGAGGGGGTGGGGGGGAGAGGGAGGGGGCGGAGTGGGTGGTAAGGGAGGGGGTGGGGGCAGGGGGGAGAAATGACCCAAGCATTGTATGCACATATAAATAATAAAACAATAAAAATTTAAAAAAAAAAAAAAAGCGAAGCTCTGCTGAGAAAGCCATCATGCCTGGACATGTTCTCCATGTCCGAAGTCCCTTTGGGAAGCACTAGCGATGCTCTTTAGATATCAATGGCCTTTGCATGCCGCAAAGAGAGGACTTTGTGCCTCAAAATCTGGGAAGCCTGGAAGGGTAACCATGGAAAATGAGTTTGTCTGCTTAGTAGTGATTTTGTGATCCTTATTATACGCATTATTGTAAAGAAGACTCTAGGTATTAGGATTTTTTCAGGAAATACCATGCAGGGAATGAAAATGGCCACCCTAAGAGCCCCAGCTTATTTCTCACGAGGAAGACTATCTCCTAGTCCTGGTAACTGGGGCCCCCAGCTAAATCTACATTTACATGTTCTCTGACCTCTGTTTCATCTTTTCTGTAAGTTGTAACACTGCTATGGGCAAAGCAGAGTCAGATTGAGAATTTCTACCTCCCAGTTTTGTTCAAAACTGTACATAAATTCATTTTTCCATATATATAATGTTTTCTCTTAATAAGAGTGAGCGTTCAGACTCAGAACCAAGCTTTATGTCCTGCAGCTCCTGTATTATTATGATTCATTTAATTTCATTTAATAATCAATTAGTTTGCCTATGCTCCTTGAGTAGTTCTTTATTCAGCCATAACAGGATGCAGGAATGTCTGAACTGCCTACTGAAAAAATGTAATTAAATAAAAACACCTCTCTCTTTGTCAGCTTCATGGAAGAGATTGCTGACACCAAACAATAGGGCATCAGTGACTGGGTCAGACCTTGGGTCAATGGATTCAACCCAGGTTTCCACAGAACCTGACTGAGTCATGGAGATGAAATCGCAGAAGCTCTAGCGTAGGAGTTGGAAGGAGGTAAGGTGCTACTGTAAGAGGTGCTTAAATTGTTTTGCTGAAAAGCAAAAAAGCAAAAAAATTCATGGGACTTTCCCCCATGAATTAACTAAAAGCAGGAGAAAAGCTTGCTATCTGTTTCCATTTTGTACCTGTTGTCCTTTGCTGTGAGCCATTTTCTCTTACTGCCACCTTGGAACCAAGGAAGGACAGGAATGACCAATAACATCTTCCTGAGAAGGGACTGAAACTACCCCTAAGGAAAAGCAGAGCCTTGCAGAGCAGACCACCCCTCCAAATGAGGACAACTACCTGTAATGATGAGGCTGCACCCTGGAGCAGGAGTAATCAAGTCTGGCAAACCAGACTGCTGCCCTCAAGTGATGACAGTGATAACTTCTCCAGAACCCTGGAAGAACAAGGACTGAGATAATGACCAACCAGATCACACCTGTGATGGGGACTGTTTAACCAAGCATACCTCTTGTTCTCTGCCCCTAATTCTTTGTCTATTTAAAGCTAAAGCTCATGTCTGTTCCCCAAAGATGGCTGAAGATGGGCTGAAGATGACTTTTCCTATGGCATGTCCCAAGCTGTGTAATAAATCTCTTTTCTCTGCCTTTCGTTGTTTCTTTATTTGGCATAGAGGGGCAAATGGCCAAACCTGACATTCAGAAACCTAGGATTTTGGGCCTGGGGTCCAACTCTGGTTTCACTCCCACGGGGAGGACTTGCACACCAGGAGCTGTGGGAGTCACTTTTCCAAAACAGTCCTGTTTGGTCTTCACAGTATCCCCCACTTGATAAATACCAACACAGAAGGGAGAGACGCCTTTGATGGCGAGGTGTGTTACCATCCAAACCCTCTTACTCCCCTCCAGCTATTTCCAAACAAGTCATAACTATAACCTCCCAAGAGGCATCTTTTTCCTGTGCCACCCATCCCACCTCCATCTTTCCCATTCTTCCCTCAGTCATCCATTCCCCATGTAGTGTGTCTCAGGCTTTGACTAGCAGTCCTCATCACCATGATGTATACGTGCCCTGCTGACATCCCATTAGTGCGTGCTCAACACGCACTTAAATCTGTATTTCTGATCCTGATTGTTTCTGTCTTTTAACAGCATTGAGCTTGGGCTCCACTTCATCTCTCTTCCATCTTGCAACCTTGAGTAATTGATGTGAAGCTTTCGCCTAAAGCATACTATACCTTACATTCTATCAGGTACTGGCTTTCGGGTTCCTGCTCAAGGACACCTGGTAAGCACCATTTGGGGGCTGATATTGGGAAGACAGTGATGTTGAGGCAAGATCTGGGTAGGAGTGAAACAGGCAGACTGTTCAAACAATGGAGCTTGGAAAAGAAAAGCCAGCAAGCGTCTGAACTATGGTGAAGAAGGGAGCCAAGGTTGACCATAAAAGACAATGCCATCCAGGCATAGCAGTTCACACCTATAGTTCTGCACAAGAGGATCTAAGTTCAAGGCCAGCTTGGGGTACATAGCAAGACCCTATTTCAAAAAAACACAGGTTGAGGATGTACTTCAGTGGCGAAGTACAAAGCCCTGGGTTTGATTCTTAGCACCACATGCACAAAAAAAGACAAATCCCAATCTCCAATCCAAACTGAAGTTCCAACATAAATGACATGAAGAACAAATGTCAAAAACTGGAGAATTCTGAGTAAGAGGCAATGATAGCTTGAGATGAGTCGTCCCAGACTCATCTTTTCATGTAATATGCATCTTCATCAATAACCCAAGCTCCTACTGTCAAGTTAATAGTAAGAGTAAGAGATGATTTGGAATGAGGTCAGTACACTTTTATGTAAAGGGTGAGATAGGGAATGTTTTAAGATTATGGGCCATTCAGTCCTTGTCACAACTGCTCAACTCTGTTGTAGCACAAAAGCAGCCACAGGCAATGCATAAATAAATGGGTGTGGTTGTGTTCTAATACAGTATTATATAGAGATGCTAAAATTTGAATTTCATATCATTTTAATACATCTTGAAGTATTATTCCTCTTTTGCTTTAAAAAAATAAGTGTAAAATACCTTCAATAAACACAGGCAGATCAATTTGGCCTATAGACTGGAATTTGTAAGCCCTACTTTAGAAGATGTTTGTACAAAATGTGATCCCAGAAGTCCAAATGGCCAAAAAACACATAAAAAATGTTCAACATCCTTGGGCATAAAGGAAATGCAAACCAAAAGCACATTAAGAGTCCACCTTCTTCCTGATAAAATGACTACCGTCAAGAGCACAAACAACAACAAATGTTGGTGAGGATGGGGGGGTAAAAGAACCCTCATACACTGCTGGTAAATTAGTATAACCACTGTGGAAAACAGTACGGAGGCTCCTCAAAAAACTAAACATAGATCTGCCATATGACCCAGCAATCCCACTCTTAGGGATATGCCTGAAGGAATGTAAGTCAGGTCACAATAAAGACACTTGAACACCCATGTTTATTGCAGCACTATTCACAATAGCTAAGCTATGGAAGTAGCCAAGCTGCCCCACAACTGAAGAATGTATTAATATAATGTGGTATTTATACAAAGTGTAATTTTATTCATCCATAAAGAAGAATGAAATTTTGTCATTTGCAGGTATATGAATGGAACCGGAGAACGTAATCTTAAGTGAAACTAGCCAGGTTCAGAAAGCAAAGGTCACATGTTTTCTCTCATATGTGGAATACAGGCCCAGTACAAATATAAGTAGTATTATATATGCATAGAAATATATACAGAGCATGTATCCAAAAGTGGGAGTTGTAGTGAAGACCAAGGGAGGAGGAGAAGAAGGAAAGAAAGATAGCAAATAATATGAAATACATCGCATTTGTGTGGGGACAAGATACAACAAAACATGCTGAAAACTGTTAAACAAGAATGTCCTCCATTGTTTAGGTGTCTGTTCAGTGGTAAGAGGGATTTCTGCCTCGGTATTACACCTATACATTCATTGTGCTTAAGTCAATGTAACCTCTCTCCACCGCACTTCCTCACCCTTTCCCCCCATCCTGTTTTGTTTAACAGTAAAAATGTTTTAGCTTCTTATCCTCCATTTTTGAAAAAACAACACAGGATAGGGGGAAAGGGGAGGGCACTAACAAGAAGGGGAGGGTAAAAGAAGGAAATAGATTATCTCTGTATTTGTCACAGTAATGGAAAGCTGACTAACTAATAAAATATTCCCAAGAGCCTCAGATTATGTGCAAGTAACTCCAAACCAACAATATCAGCAAGAGTCTCACAGCTGTGCAGGAGCAATCCAGGGCAACAAAAGGAATTTTGTTGGCTCTGTGAGATAAGAAATCTAGAAATCACTTAAAGTACTCATCTCCAAAAGTAAAGGATTCACCCAGACATGAGGATCCTTGAGTAACCAATATGAAAACAACAGTCAAAAACTTCTCAGGTTCTAACTTGTAGGTGAATTGCGCAGGATGAAATCAGGGAAGGTACAGAGCCCTGCACTGGGGAAAACTGCTAAGAATGGAACACAATTTGATCAGGCCAGAAATGCTTAGAGTAAAAAGGGAAGGAGGTTAAGATATTAGGGTAAGACGATCAGGAAAGATAGAGAGAGTTCAGTATAAGGAAACCCATTAGCATAACTCATCATATAATATAGATATGAGATGATATGAGAAAAATCATAGCTCCATAGATACTGAAAAGAAACTTCAATCCATCTTCAAAACAATCAATAAAATAAAATAAAAATTGAGGAATATTTTTCAACATAATGAAATACACATAGCACAGCCCCAAACTGGCATCTTACTTAATAGAAAATCACTAGCAAGGATTTTTTTGGTGGGACTAGGGTTTGAATTCAGGGCTTCACACTTGAAAGCTGATGCTGTACTGCTTGAGCAACACCTCCAGTCCACTTTGCTGTGGTTATTTTGGAGATGAGGTCTCACAAACTATTTGCCCAGGGTTGTCTCAAACCACAGTCCTCCTGATCTCAGCCTCCCAAGTAGCTAGGATTACAGACATGAGCCACTGGCACTGACTATGAGCAAGGATTTTTAATCATGTTTATTAGGGCATTATTAAAAATGTGAAATGCTACATCTTTATTTTTACTGACCTCCAACAGAAATGCATCCTTCCCTTCAATTATGAATAAACCACAGTAGCAGTAAACTCACTTGTGACTTTGTCACTAATGGAAATTACAGATATTTTCACATCAGGTATTTTATAGGTATTTCAAACATTATTTATACCATGCATTGCCTTAAAATAAAGATGTTTAGCTTGCTGGGCACTGGTGGCTCACACCTGTAATCCTAGCTACTCAGGAGGCAGAGATCAAGAGGACTAAGGTTTGTAGCCAGCCCAGGCTAATAGTTCACGAGACCCTATCTCAAAAAAATCCATCACAAAAAAGGGCTGGAGTGGCTCAAGGTATAGTTCCTGAGTTCAAACCCCCATACCACAACAAAAAGACGTTTAGCTAATCTGCCACTTAATATTTAACAAGTAATTATATTCCAATAACTATTTCAGTACTTGGTTTCTTTTATAATCCCATGTTTTTACTTTATGCATTTAAAAATCTCAATTTATGGCCAGTCATGGAAGTACATGCCTATAATCCCAGCTATTCAAGAGGTGGAAACCAGGAAGACTGAGGTTCAAGGCCAGCCCAGGCAAAAAATTAGTGAGACCCCATCTCAAACAAGCAAGTCAGTCATAGCAGTTTGTGTCTATAATCCAAACTACATGGGAGGCACAGGTAAGAGGGTTGCAATACATGGTCAGCCCCAGGCAAAAAGCATGAGACCCTAATAAAAAAATAACTAAAGCAGAAAAGGGATGGGGGCATGACCTAAGTGGTAGAGCACCTGCTTAGCAAGCACAAGAACAAGTTCAAACCCCAGTACTGCTTAAAAATATATAAATGCATAAATAAAATGAAATTTCAGTTCATTTTATATGAGGGTCATATACTTTACCTGATTGCTTGAAGGGTTTCCTGTGTTTATCACTTGGCCAATAAAAATCTGGAACAAAGATCTCCTCTTTCTCCAGTGATGCAGAGGATCCTCAGGCCAGGCACCGAGCAAGTCTACAAATGATAATAGAGCCTGTCAGTCTGCTGTGCCATACATACACAAACACACATGGCTCCTTACTAAATGAGGGACAAAGGGAAGGCAGATAAAGAACAAGAAAAAACAGCACGGTATTATCCATCTTTCCCCAGCATTTCCAAACCTCCATGCCTCTCAACTGAGGCTACAGCTTTAACCTTGCTGGAGTCCCAAGATAATCTTGGTCAGGCCTAGCAAGAGACAGCAAGTCAACTCCAGCAGCAAGAAGGTCTTACAAGAAGGGCACTGCCCCCGTCCAGTGCCCAGTGTGTCCTGGGGACTAGCTGTGGGCAGCGCAAAGGCACCAACACTTACTCCCATCTGGGGTTCTTTCCAGCGGTTTGGGCTTTCCTTGTCTTCCTGCACATACTCTGGACCTTCTGCAGGTATTACAGCCCTGCCTGAATCTGTCTATTTATTTGGAGCCCTGATCCCTAGCTGGCTTTAACAAATTCTCTCCCCCAAAGAAGGGGTAGAGAAGGACTGGGTTACCTGCCCTGGGCTTCCAGCAACTCACTGGAACTGAAGGGTCCATGATGTTGTATTAGACCTGGCAACATAGACTACCACTACTTAGTGAAATGAGGCAAATCCTAAGTTTTCAGGGAGCCATGTAGTTACACATAACACATTACAAAGTGATGAGAACAGGAATGGAAGAGGAACAAGCGTCCTCACCTAAAGACAATCATTTAATCAATAAAAAGCATACGCACCATGAAGGAAGTCAAACAAAGCAAGTCTGCAGGCCTTTTCCAGCCCCAAAGGCCACCAGTCTGCAACCTCCAGCAATTCCTATAGCCTCTACAAATCACTCTGATTTGTGGGGAGGAGCTGTCCCCTAAATTAAGCCTACATACATGACATTCCTTTATACCCCATAATCTGGGCTATTTTTTCCTTCCAACCCCTGGGAAAGCTTGGACTACTCACTGTCACATCAGATTCCCTGTTTCCTGTACTCACCAGCTCAGCTCCTGAGCAGCCAGCATGCCCGGTGTCTGAGTAATGACCCCGGTCAGCACACCCTCCTGCAAGTCCTCAGAGACTCTTTTCCTAAATGCATGCACAAAATTGCTGCTATAACCAAATAGAATATTTGGCCAAGAAGGTGGCATGGAGAAAGCTAAATATAGTTACAAAAATCAGTTGGGTGCAATTTCTTCACTGAACAGAGAATATATAAACTAGATTTTTTTTAACTCTTGGAGTAAAATATATGATTGTGGGCTTCATTCATGAACCAATTCTTTTACAGAATCCATGCTTATTTTAAAATATCCTTGTCATTTTGTAGCCTACAGAAAGGTAGGTTGACTAGAAAATTAGCATTAGCTCTGCCTGCAAATTGCAGGTTTTAATACAGCTAGTCACAGTCACAGAAATAACCAAAGAGAATTGAATTAAGGAACTGGAGCAATCAAAAGACTCAAAGGAAAGAAAGGAATGGTAATTCCTACTATTTATGCATAAGTCTGCAGTTTATATAGGGCTTTCATGTTTATTATCCACAGAGATCTGTGAACCCAATGCAGAAGGGGAAACTGGAATCTAGAGTGGTTCCTTCAGGACCCCAGCTAGTAAGTGCTAGAGCCAGGATTCGATGCCAGGCATGCTGGTTCCTTCCCAGCAGTACTCTGCTACATGGGTCAGCAAAGTCTGTCTGTAAAAGGTCATACTGTAAATATTTGTAGGGCCATAGGCCTTTACTAGAACTACCCATCTCTGCCATTGTGGGATAAAAGCAACCATAGTAACATGTAAACAGTCATGTGTTCCAATGAAAGTTTATTTACAGAAACAAGCAGGGGACTACATTTGGCCCACAGACTGTAGCACAGCTCTTCCTTTGTAGTCTCATGAACTGACATGGGAGAAGGAATGATGCGGGAAGAATAGGAAGTAGAAAGGTTAAGGGAAATGCTGTGATAAGAGAATAAAGTCCCAGGAAAGGACATTTAAAATGGAGTTGATCAAAGATTCCATAGCTGGATGATGTGGCTCATGCCTGCAATCCCAGCTACTTGGGAGGTGGAGATAAGAGGATCACAATTTGAGGCCAGTCAGGGCAAAAAAAAGTTAGCAGCAAGACCCTACCTCAGCAAGAGGATGTGGACATTCATGCCTGTAATCTCAGCTATGTGGGGGGCATAGGTAGGAGAATTATAGCGCCAGGTAAACCTAGGCAAAAATTGAGACCCCCCCAACTGAAAAATAATGAAAGCAAAAAGGGATAGGGGCATGGCTCAAGTGGTAGAGCACCTGTCTAGATACTAGGCCCTAGGCCCTAGGTTCAATCCCCAGTACCACCCCCAAAAAAGAAAAATAATCCTAGGTCTTTGGATGATAGGAAAGAGGTAGAACAGAAGTCCTCTCTGTCTCCCTCATGAACTTAAATACACTGCAAGCCATAAGAACCCATGTGTATTCTAGAAAAGGAGTTTCAAAAGTAAAATCTGATTGTCAGTTAACAAGAATTTCATGATCAGAGCAGGACTGGAAACAAACTCCTGGACTATTTGACCCCACATCATTCCATGTTCATATCCATAGAAAGCTGCAGGCTCAACCCTATTCAGATTACAGGTTCCAGCCTGCTCTGGGAAGATAGAGAAACCCCAGGTGTTCTCTCAGGTAACTGAGACCCATGCCTCCTGCTCCTGACCTGCCTTGGGGGACCCATTCAGGTAGCCAAGCATCTGCCTTGCTCTTCCATCCAAATGCTCATCTGATGTACCACAGAGATGCTGGATCCCTGTCTTGGTTCCTGTAAGTGCCTCCTGCTCCATCTCTGTGTGACGCTCATTTGACATGCTGTTGCCAGTCTCCCCACCTGAGTGGATGTGTCTAGGACCCAAGCATCGACCCCTTCTCAGCTGCCATGTCCCACTGCAGTGAACTTTTCCATGCCTGGAAGTTTATGTACATCTCTGTCCTCTCTCCTTGTACAGATGCTTTCTCCCTTCCTATAGGAAGACAGAACACACAGAATATACTCCCCTTTCAAGAAATATGGGTCTATTCAAGGACCATAGAACAAACATTTGCAAACATCATTAACCTTAGTGATATCCCTTTGGCAGAGACAGATTTCTAAATGGTCTGTTTCAGGTCCAGAAAGAAACCTTGGTTCATTCATCATCATCCAGAAAAGAGAAACCTGAAGGGTCAAGCCACAAGGGAGTGGGAATTGGAATAATAGGAAGAAGTTTCCAATATTCAAGAGACAGAGAAGCAGTCCTGAGAAAGTGCAAACCCTGAACTTGCATATGGGTGGGAGGTTGTGGGATCTTGGGTGGGAGAGGTGACAAAGGGCTGGCTGCAGTTCAAAATAATCTCCATAGAAAATTCAGCTAAAGGTTTAAAATCCTAAGCCAGGGATGTGAGGTGAGGAGGAAAAAGCCTTTAGGTAACCCCAACATGGGTTCCCTCTTTCCACCATGATTGGAAGTGCAGCCTTCTTCCTAGCTTGCAATGAGGAGCCTGGATAACCTCAGATTGGTTTGGGAAATAGCTTGCAGGCACTCAGCTAATTCTCTCTGTCCAGAGGAGTAGGGCCAAGTACATACCGCAGACTCAATGAGAGCCTTTGAACAGAATCACAATTTCTTTTGCAGTGGCAAACCCTAGCCCCATAAATAGTGACTTGGTCTAGCCCACCATTTCACTTCTGCTCCATCCTGCTCAACACATGACTTCTCAGAATCTTCAAAGGGAGTTTCCATGTCTCCCAGCTCTAGACAAGGAGACTTAAGAAGAGTCTGCTAGACCCCAAACTCTTAAGTTGATACAGGAAAGAGTAGGAAATACTCTGGAGTTAGTAGGTATAGGTAAGAACTTTCTCAATGAAACCCCAGCAGCACAGCAACTAAGACAGAGCATAGATAAATGGGAGCTCATAAAGCTAAAAAGCTTCTGTTCATCAAAAGAAATGGTCTGTAAACTGAAGAGAACACCCACAGAGTGGGAGAAAATATTTGCCAGCAACACATCAGACAAAGGACTGATAACCAGAATATATAGGGAACTTAAAAAACTAAATTCTCCCAAAACTAATGAACCAATAAAGAAATGGGCAAGTGAACTAAACAGAACTTTCTCAAAAGAAGAAATTCAAATGGCCAAAAAACACATGAAAAAATGCTCACCATCTCTAGCAATAAAGGAAATGCAAATTAAAACCACACTAAGATTTCACCTCACCCCTGTTAGAATAGCCGTCATCAGCAACACCACCAACAACAGGTGTTGGCGAGGATGTGGGGAAAAAGGAACCCTCTTACACTGTTGGTGGGAATGTACACTAGTACAACCACTCTGGAAAAAATTTGGAGGCTACTTAAAAAGCTAGACATCGATCTACCATTTGATCCAGCAATACCATTCTTGGGGATATACCCAAAAGACTGTGACACAGGTTACTCCAGAGGCACCTGCACACCCAGGTTTATTGCGGCACTATTCACAATAGCCAAGTTATGGAAACAGCCAACATGCCCCACCACTGACGAATGGATTAAGAAAATTGTGTATCTATACACAATGGAATTTTATGCAGCCATGAAGAAGAACGAAATGTTATCATTCGCTGGTAAATGGATGGAATTGGAGAACATCATTCTGAGTGAGGTTAGCCTGGCCCAAAAGACCAAAAATCATATGTTCTCCCTCATATGTGGACATTAGATCAAGGGCAAACACAACAATGGGATTAGACTATGAGCACATGATAAAAGCTAGAGCACACAAGGGAGGGGTGAGGATAGGTAAGACACCTAAAAAATTAGCTAGCATTTGTTGCCCTTAACACAGAGAAACTAAAGCAGATACCTTAAAAGCAACTGAGGCCAATAGGAAAAGGGGAACAGGTACTAGAGAAAAGGTTAGTTCAAGAAGAATTAACCTAGAAGGTAACACCCACGCACAGGAAATCAATGTGAGTCAATGCCCTGTATAGCTATCCTTATCTCAACCAGCAAAAACCCTTGTCCCTTCCTGTTATTGCTTATACTCTCTCTACAACAAAATTAGAGATAAGGTCAAAATAGTTTCTGCTGGGTATTGGGGGGGGAGAGGGAGGGGGCGGAGTGGGTGGTAAGGGAGGGGGTGGGGGCAGGGAGGAGAAATGAACCAAGCCTTGTATGCACATATGAATAATAAAAGAAAAAGGAAAAAAAAAAAAAAGAAGAATCTGCTAGAAGTACTTGGAGAAGCTTTGGTTTTCCTGATTAACCACATAGATGCTGTTCCTTTTTGAGACTTCCCACCCTGAAAATAGCCATGATGCCTGGAGCAGAAGGAGCCACCTGGAACTATGGCAGGGCAAGCTACCATGAGAAAGACGCCAGGCAACAAGATGGCAAGAAGGGAAAGAGAGATTGAGTTCTAATCGATTATTGAGTCCTTATACTATCCTTGGTTAGTCTCTCTTTGGACTCCTTGTAATGTGAATTTAAAAGTCTTTATTGCTTAAGGTTCTGTTTATGGTTTTGTCCTTAAAGAATTCCACCTCCCTCTTAACTAAAAATCCTTCTTGAATATAAAAGATAATTCATATTACAGCTAGAATAAGGTCCGGCTCCAAGTAAACACTCTACAGTTCATTCCTGTTGGTGGGTCTGCAGCTCCATATCCATAAGACCCAGTCCCAAGTTCTCTTCCACTGCCACAATTCCAGTAATATTGTCTGCACCAAAGCTGTAGTAATGAACCATGTAAGGTCGCCTAAAATACATATTGAAATGACACTTTCTTATAGATGTCTTCCCTTCTTCACTGTGGTATGAAATCTCGAAAGGGGAAAATCTATCGTAGGATTTTTACCACAATATTATATTTTATCAAATCTAAGATACCAGGAATTTAATTGTATCATTATTTTATCAACTACAAAGAAAGAAAGATCTGCCTTAACTTAATAATATCATGTAAAACATAAGTTAAAATCTAATTTCAGGTGTATTTGTTAGAAAAGAAGACCCAGAGAAGAAAAAGAGACCACTTTATTTCACAGTGGTGAAGGCGTCCTGCACTCTGGACAGGCTGAGGTGCAAGCGTGCCGGGGGCTAGGGGTGAGGAGCTTTTATGGGGTAGGCAGCCAGGGAGCGATAAAGGCAGTGTCCTTGTGATCTCAGACAGCTGTGCCTTTCATTATGTCAGAGGTTACTTAGGCAGCGTGGGTGGGGGGTCTCTGCTTGGGACTTCTGGGACCCTGGAGAGTTAACCCTTTAGTATTAAAATATTAGGGATGGGAAACATGTCTTTTAGAACCAAGAGACTAAATACCCAAACAAACAATGGCTCAACCACATATCACCATAGAATTCTGATCCACACCACAGCTGCCAGCCTAGGAAGCCAGATCACTGCTTCTGTAACAGTTAGCCCCAAATGGTCAGGACATGTCAATAACTAACAACCTCCCTAATTTTTGTCCTTGTTGGTAGTTTAAGATCAATCAGGGAAAGCCAAATGCACTCTCTAACCCATCATGTAGGATAACTTGCTTCTAGTTAACACATTGGAGCCTCCCCATTCCAGTAGACTCCTAGCAGGGTGCCCTTACAGTCTTTCCTTCTGCCCCTGGATTGGGGCACAGTCTAAACTAAAATACAGCAGATCTAAGGTGAAATCAAAGAAAACAAAGAAGCCAATTAGGCTGAGGAAACACAGGGAACCCCGAGATTCAAGCCTAGTCAGGTTAGTGGCTCTGAGGGGACTGAATTATAACCACAAAAAGTCAGAACAAGCAGGAAGTTCTACAGAGAAAGTCAGAACATGCAGGAAGTTCTACAGAGAAAGTCTGAACCACTGATGCTGGAAGAACATTGTCCTCACCATAAGGGTACAGGTGAAGGTGAACAGAGGGTATAGTGTGTGATACTGTATCACAGATGTCACCTTTAAAGGGACAATGATGAGGCATAGGGCCCTGACTGACACAGCTGGATAAGGACCTCCTTGGAAGGCTTCCTCTGCTTCTAGGCTATATTTGGTGAACCATGTCCCATGGACATCATGAGTGAGAGTTAACTGAATTGAATTTAATACTGAGGGAGTTTAGAACATGCAACCTCAAAATACACCTCTTCAGCACGTTGACTATTTTGAGATAAAGGCACTTAAAAGACAGCAAGTGCAAAAAAGAATACTCCAACCTTCCTTTCTTCTTTAAAGCAAGAAATGAAATTTTCATGTGGAATATTCTTCCCTAGACCAGCAACAAATGTCATTCTTATCTTCAAAAATGGAAAGTTGAGCCCAAAGGAATCTGTACAAACCATCCTTGTTAAAGTAACCCTATCTTCGTAGTCACTTCTCCACCCAGTTAACTACCCTAGACAAAACCCCTTTGCCTCATCACAGTTTCACAACTGTCTACTCTGTCTAACTCAGTATATGAATATTCAATTCTTAACTGCATCTTTGGGTCTTCATTTCCTTATGAAGGCTCCCAATACCACATAAAATTTGTGTTACATAAATTTGTATGTTTTTCTTTTGATGATCCATGTTATATCAATTTAATTCTCACTTCCAGCCAAAAAATTATAAGATGGTAAAGGTAAAGTGTTGCCCCAAATACCAATCATTAATAACCTCATCCTGTGGAATGGAATCAAACCATTATTTGCTAGGCCCTTTTTCTTCCTAAATGTCCCACCATCCCTTCCTGTGGCATTATGGCTGTCTTTGAAATGACTGGGTATGCCCCTGGGTGTGAAGCCTTGATAACAAGTGTGCAGATGACTAGCGAATTCATTCACTGAGTCCCCTCCATTGAATTCACCCCTTATAAAGCCTCAGGGGGCCAAGTATAATTAAACAACATTAATTAAAATACGAAAGATCAGAAAAGGGCAACCACAGGAGGGACAATGGAACAGCATCAAAGAAATGGAAAATAACAAAAATAGCAGCAATCAATGCACATGAAAGCCTGGGAGGTTGACAGCTCTGCTGGAGAGCCTTTGGAGGAAAATTTCATGGACACCCATCCTGAAAGGAAGGAAGGAGACATGGTGGCAGGAAGGAAGGGCTCAGTGGATGCACAGAGGGTCTCCTTTCCCTCCCCATGGATGTCTAAGAGGCTTGTTAATGGCCTTTGTAGATAATAAACATTTTACTATGATTGGTGTCAGAAATTTCTACCCATGCAGAACATACAACTGCTTTTGTGACTTAATATGCTTATAGTCTCAGTGTTTGGGTTTTTAATTAAAAAGAAAGGATTCTAGCATCTTGCTAAGTTACAGAATGACTCTCACCTACTTCTCTAGGTCAATCTCCTTTTGGTTTAAAAATAAAGCTCTAAAGTCACCTTCAGTGGTGGTGTGGTTCCAGTTTAAGAAGTTCAGATACATTGCAGGATGACATTGAAGCTGGAGGTGTGGGGGTCACATCAGACCAAAAATCTATTAACCCCAAGCAGCATATCTCCAAGTTCCTCTACTTAGAGGTACCAAGTGTTGTCAACTTCTTGTATATCCTTGTGAGAAGGATATATACATAAATCTATACACACAGACAGGCACATATATGCCCCACACATATGACTTTTCTTACAAATAGTAATATAGATTATATAATAACGTGATTGTTTTTATCCCTTCCACTTAAAAGAATCTGGCTTAGAGACTCTTCCATACCAGATCATGCATAGCTGCTGAATCCTTTCCATTAGCTGCAGGAGTGTTCCACTGATAAACTTTCCATGGCTTGGTTACCCAATCCCCTAGTTCAGTTTCCATTCTTTATTTCAGTCAATGTTGAAATGAACAACCTTTTATATGGGCCAGTTTCATACACACCAGTGTATTTATAGAATAAATTCTTATAAATGGAATTGCTAAATTAAAGAGTATGTAAAATAGAGATAAGAATAGCATCTGTTTCCTTGAGGTGTTTTGAGCATTATATAAGCTTTTGTATGTAAAATCACATTGCAAGTCTCAATAAATAAGTGTTGGTTTTGAAGGCAATATCCTGGGGACTAAGGGGGGAGGAGGACTGTGAAGGGGACAGAAATTCATAAACAGAGGTGAATCCATAGTCCCCCCTTTTACCAGAAAGTTTAACACTGGTATCTATCTCCATCCTTGCCTCTGGCAAGAATTCAGGCAAGACTGAAAATGTAGTAAAAGTGATAGCAAAGTTTATTAGGAAAGAAGTGCACTTTCAATAGACTGAAAGTGGGTCACTGTAGCTTTTGGGGCTAGGTCTTCATCTTATTAAATTAAAAAGATTACCTGTGTGAAATTCCCAGCCCCAGGCCTAGCTGATATTTAGGGTGTGACTTACTTTATTTTTCCTTTTCTTTTCTTGTAGTTCTGCAGTTTGAATTCAGGGCTTCACACTTGATGCTCTACCACTTGAGCCTCCAGTCCCCAGGGTGTGGTTTACTCTTGAGGAAAAAAAGAATTAAGCTTTAGGTGAGTGACAGACTTCAAAGCATCCTGTGATATCCCTTGGCTTTGATGGGCTACTTTGATCTTAACAGAAACTGGTCACTTATGGAGTTGGAGAAATTTAATTGCAATGACTTTCTTTCTCTTGTGGCACTGTTTATGTCTATCTGCCACCTACCACCTCTCTCAAGATGATTGAGGTTTACTAGGGAGTAAATTTGTTTTTGGCAGGACTGGGGTTTAAACTCAGGGCCTTACTAGGGGACAATTCTCGATAGCAGGGGAAATTAGTAAATTTTGTCTTGGTCACATACACAAAATTCTAATAGGTACAGAGAACAAATCAGAAAATTCCAAGTGGAGACATTTTCAACAACAACAAAAAATGGATCATATAAATTGGGTTTTGAGCAGGAGAAGGATCTAAATAGACAGACAGAAATCAAACAGAACATTCCACATGAAAAGAATCATAGGAGCAGAGTCCAAAAAGCCAGAGCTGACTAACTCTTGAAGCACTGTGAAGTCCTAGGAAAAGGCGTTAGTCAGGAAAACCAGTAACTGTCTGTATTAAACCTCAAGTATTGCTCATTGCTAAGTCTTTGGCACTTAAAAAAAAATTAGGTAAGAGCTGCCAGGTGGTACTTAGTGTGGTAAACTTTGGTATCAAGCCTTTCTTGATTTCTCACCTTAGAAGGATGCTTTGGGGATCTGGGAGCTGGGAGGTTCTTAAAAGCTTCCACAGGGAATGCACAATCCCCCATGCTGAATTCTCTGAGAAATTACAGCAGAGCCCAATCACCAAAATCACTGGCTCCAGAATCAAAAGGAATAGTGATTACAAGCTGGCTTTTTAGAAGTCATCAGTATTTCATCTAAATGTTGCAACTGCCACATCTGTTTTACTGACAACTGTTTCTTCCTAGGGAGTAGAGACTGACAGCTCACATTTCACAACTTAGCTTAAGAAACTATGGATACTGCATGGTTTAGCCAAACCTCAATGGTATCACAGGAAAAGTTGCCCAAGGAAAACTGCCACTTGCAGATTTCTTTGAATGTCTAAGAGGATTGTCATATCCTGCCCTGGTGCTCTGTGGGTGTTTCCTAAGTCATTTCTCCTGGTAGGGGATAAAGGGTAGCACTTGGTACAAGACCACTTTGCCCAGGTATAGCTATGACTAAGGCATGCTCCTCACCTGGTTTCCCATCTGCACGTTAGGAGTAACAAGTCTCAAAAGAGTGAAACTTTTTGAGCAAAAAAAAAATAGAACATTTATAGTATGAACCAAGAACTCATCCCCTATATAATAATTGTTGGTTTGCTTCATAAAATTCTTGGGTCAACCCTATTGACCTGTCATCCAACTTAAACACTCAGGGCCATCTTTCAATCTCCTCCCACTTTCTGTCATATTGAATCATCACCAATGCAAATTATCTCTGTTTGCAAACCCACACCTGCTTATCCTCCCTGTCTCGGTGCCATGGCCCAAAGCTCTGGTCCCCTCCTGTCTTTCTTACTTCACTGCAGCAGCCTTGTGTCTAGTCTCATCCTGGCCTCATCTGCTCTCCGTGTGCTCACTGGAGTATATCATTTTCTCTTTGATAGAATGGCCCCCAGGATAAAACCTAAACTCTCTGGTTTGACATTCAGGACTCCTCGATTGGCCCTTCCATTGATCCAGCTTCATTCCCCTTTCCTTTCTCTTACTTTCCAGTCATAGTAAGATTATTTGACGTTTCTGACATAGACCATGAGCAAGTATACCTTTATGTCTTCACTTTCACATTTTTTTTGAGACAGTGTCTTACTATGCAGGCCAGGCTGGTCTGGAATTCAATCTTCCTGCCTCAGCTTTCCAAGTACTGGGATTACAGGAGTGTGCCACCATACGTGGCACCCACAATTATCTCTGTCTAGAATTCTCTTTCTCTCCCTCCCCTTACCCCAGTCTTCAAAACTTGGTTCCTGCAGAAACTTCCTAAACAACCACCAAGCTGAGGCAGCCAACTTCTACTCCATTCCGAGAATGTGTTGTATCTCTTGAATGAACCCTCCCATGGAGACTACGTATGAGAGAAATCCACATATGATCTAGCTGTAAGGAAGCCAAGTTACAAAAGGAAGATTTAAAGTTATCTTCAGAGATACATGAGATTTATATTCACAGAGGTCTAGAAACCTTTTCCTGTTTCTTAACGCTATAGTTCTGTACACAAAATGTCCGAAGATAGTCATGACTTGCATTGCTGTATAATATTGGCCTTAGTGAAAGAAGTAACCACTGATTCTTCCGTGTCCTATGAAATTAAACTATTACTAAAGTTTTCCTTTTAAGACTATATGTGTTTATGTCATCTTGTGTCAAGCATAAACCTTGCTTTTTTACATTTTGGTTTTACAATATTCTGTCATTAACACCTTGTTTGACATCATCTGAAGTAAAGTGAGAAAGGTTCAAAAAGTCAAAGGCCACATGTTTTCTCTCATATGTGGAATATAGACCCAATTTAAATACAAGCAATACTGTGAAAAACAGGTCATGCTAAGGGGAAGTCACTAATAGGAAAGGAAGGGTAAAAGAAAGAAGTAAAGAACGTGAATATGGTTGATGTACTTTCTATACAAGAATGAATATGGAAATTTTAAACCTGTTGAAATCACCATAAGGAGGTGACTACAGTAGAAATGACAAAAACAGAATGCATGAACCAGTTCAGGTTATAATACATACATACATGGAAATGCCACAATGAAACTCCCTGTATAGCTATCTCATACAAATAAAATGTCTTTTTTCAAAAACACAGAACAGGAAGGTACAACAGGTTCTGTTTGTGGAGCTGGCACCAGTGGGAGGAGGAAGAATGTGGGGAAAAGATGCAGGAGGTGAATATGGTAGAATAGTATGTACTCACGCATGAAAATGGGAAAATGAGACCTGTTGAAACTATTCCAGGAACGGGGGAAAGGGGAATAAAGGAGAATGATGGAGGGGGTGAATTTAACTATGATTTATTATAAGAACTTTGGTAAATGTCACAATGCACCCCCCAGTACAACAACAATTTAAAAAGATAAATAAAATAAAGCCTTGAGAGGTTTTGTAGAATAATGACAGTATTATTTCATATGGATTACAGACATTCAAAATGTTATAGTTTGAATCTATAATGTCCCCAAAACACTCCTGGGTTAATTTTTTTTTTTTTTTGGCCAGCTGATTGGCTTTCAGGAAGGGATTGGGTTCTAATTCATGAGCACTCTAATTTCAGCATTCATGGATTCATAATTTGAAGGTATGTAAAATAATATAAACTTAGGAAATAAAGCCTACTTTTAGGAAGTAGGTCACTGAGCGAAGATATGCCCTGAAAGGGTAGTGATTGTCTCCAGACATATCTCTCTCTTTCTTCTTCTTCCTCTTTGTCTTCCTCTTCCTCTTCCTCTTCTTCTTCTTCCTCTTCCTCTTCTACCTTTTCCTCCTCCTCTTTTTCTTCCTCTTCCTCTTTCTCTTCTTCTTCTTCTTCTCCTTCTCCTTCTCCTGCCTCCTCCTCCTCCTTCTCCTTCTTCCTGGCCCCCATGAGGTGAGCAGCTGTGCTCTGCATTACTACTGTGATGTTTAGGCCTTGCCACAGGACTAAACGCCAGCCAACCATGGACTGTAATCTCTGAAATCGTGAGCCAAAATAAATCTTTCCACCTTTGAACTGGGGTATTTGTCACATCTGTGAAAAGTAACTAGCACACAAATAATACCTAAATACATAAAAGAGCTTTCCCCCACATCCAAACCCCCATATAAATGATAAATGATGTTGGATGACTGTCACCATAGATGATGCTCTTTGCATTTACACAGAAACTGGGATTATACTGCTTGCATTATTTTTTTAAGTATGTCATTTAATATGACATGTATTTAACAGAAGAAAGAAGGACAGGCAAGAAACTGAAGAAATTGCAAAGCTTCAGATAAATGTTTCTTTGCCAAAGAGTTATTCATTCCCAAAAGTTCTCTCTAAAATTAGAAAAGCTTCAATTAAAAATGGAAGATAGATGTAGTAATCACACTTAACTTCAATTTGAATTTTGGCACAATGCTAGAATGCATTCATTCATTGAGTATCACTTGCAAGACTGTATAAGTACTAGAGATTCAATGCTGCAATCTCTAAATATCACATCAGATGGGGATATGTGCTAGGAAGAGAACTAAAGCAGAATAAAGTATTAGAGGGCCCAATTAAGGTCAAATCATCATAGAGAACTTTCTGAAGATGAGAAAGGACCTGGAAGAGATGAAGAAGTGAGAGGGAGAGAGAATTGCAAGGGTAGATGCCCTAAGGCTGAACCAGTTTGGAATGCTACAGCAACAGCAAGAAGGCCAATATGGTGAGACCTGAGTGAGCAACAGAGAAGGAATGGGAGGTGAGGGGAAGCTGAAGGCCAAAATACACAGAGCCTTGTCAGCCTAGGCAAAACTTTTAGGTATTATCTCATATGCAATGAGAAGCTATCGGGAGGTCTTAAGCAAGGGGGTGGTATGCCCTAGTTCACATTTGGAAAGATAGCTTTACCATAAGTGTGGAAAACGGCCTCTGGTGGCTTGGGCAAGAGCAGGAGCATTTGGGACACTAGTCAACATGTCATTGCTAACTCTCAAAAGACCCAGGGAGACTTGCTGGTGAGTGGAACATGGGAGTGTACAAGTTTCCTAGGGAGCTATTAACAAAGTATTACAACAAGGTGGCTTGAAACAATAAAAATTCATTGTCTCACTGTACTGGAGGCTATTCATCTAAAATCTAGGTGCTTGACGGGCCATATTCCCTCCAAACCTGTTCCGGAGGAATTCTTGCCTGTCTCTTTCTAGCTTCAGGCAGTTTGCTGGCAGTTTGGAGCACTCTATGGCTTGAAACTGCAATTTCAATTTCTGCCTTTTTTGCCAAGTTCTCCCAGTATGTCTCTGTCTTCATATGCCTGTCTTCTTATAAGGACACCAGTCACATTGGATTAGGGGCCTACCCTATTCTAACATGACCTCACCTTAACTAACTATACCTGCAATTCTATATCCAAAGAAGATTGCATTCTAAAATACTGGTAGTTAAGATTTCAATGTATCTTTTTTTGGGGGGGGAGGCTTGAGGGAGAAATCAATTCACTCCATATTAGGGTATAAAAGAAAGAAGGGAGTTGAAAAACATATCTTGGTTTTTTTGCCTAAGCAATGAAGTGAATGGGAGCCATTTATGGAAATGGGAAAGTGAGTGGTTACATTTGTGGGAATAAGTAAATGAAGAATTGCTTTTAAAAGCTATTTTGGAGATATGTATGAGGTAGCTGAATTGGAGGTATAGAAAAAAAAGAACTTGTGTTTTCAAATTGACAGATCAAAGGAAAGGGCTGGGCTAAAGAGGTAAATTTGGAAATCATTACAGTTATAGGGGAGTTTTAAAGTCATGGAGCTAGATGAGATTACCTGGAAAATAAATGCAGGCAGAAGAAAGCAAAAATCTAAGTTCTCCTTAGACCGCTCCAACATTTACAGGTGGTGGAAAAAAAAGGAGGATCTAGCCAAAATAGTGACAGAGCCAGCAGGGAGATAGGAGGAAAACCAGGAGAAGGCAGAGTCTTGGAAACCAATTAAGAGAGTGCTTCAAGAAGGATGGAGTAAACTGTCGCAAAATGGGTCGTGTAAGATGAGCATTTGGAGTTGACCACTGGATTCACTGGGCAAGCATTCATGAACTTATCAACGGTGCTTTTGGTTGAGTGGTGGTGTTTAGGTCTGTATTAGAGACCGTGCAAAGTGAAGAAGTATAGAAAACACATTAAGGGTGCTTTTGCCTTTAAGAGAGCAGATAAATAAGGCTATAGTTGAAAGGTGTATTGGTCCCAGGAAGAATTAATTTTTTATACAGAAGATACTGTGGTGTATTTAAATGGTGATGAGAATGGTTCAATAGAGGGGAAAATTGTGGTTGAAGGAGAGAGATGATAATTATAGTAGCAAACCATATGAGTAGGACAGAGGGTTTGAGACCCAGGGTATAAGGAAAAAAAATGGCCTTAGGCAGAGGTAAAAAGAGTTTTTTCTGTATAAAAGAAGACAAAGTATGTAAATGTAGATGTTAGTAGGTACGTAGGCCTAGTACTAGAAAATAAGTTTCTATTCTAGTTACTTCTATGTTCTTACTTTAAATAAAACCAATAGATTATTAGCACAGACTGAAAAAGTGATGGGGAGGGGAGATTATGAAGAAGGATAAGGTAGAAGAATGAGCAAATGAACTGACCAGAAAAATGGGGAAGACTTGCTGAGTTGCGTGTTTCTAAATTCAGAGCAAGCCCATAGAGGATGGTTTTTTCTCTAATCACATTTAATCACATGGTTGTAGGTGACAAATAAGCAGAGAACTGCCTTTAGCCAGATTAGATGAGCTTGACAGAGGGAGAGATGGGATGAGAGCAAGTGAGGGCTTATAATGATAAACCACAGAATTCATAATAGATAATGATGAAATTAAAGAAAAGAAGTAGACTTGAACTATTGACTGGAGGTCCTTTTAGAGTCCAAGAATTTGTGGAATTTAAGCTAGAGGAAGTGTGCTGGAAAGATTTGAGGTGATGGTAGAAGGGGAAACTTGTGTTGAGATTTGGGTGGTCACCAGTACTTGGTAGCTGAAATGTGACACAGCAAATGATCATGAAAGAAGAGATCAACAAACTGAGAGATCAGACTTTGAGATGAGTTCTCTACATGGGTATTGAAGTCATCAAGATGAAAACTAGAGAGACATGCTATAAACCAGTTGCTCGCATTTCAATAAATCAGTAACAAGAAGGAATGATGGCAAAATTAGGAGTTTGTGCTACAAGGACAATAGGTGATGTAACTGAAGACATTTGCTAAACAGTGTGGAAGGTCTTAGGGAGAAGGAAGGAACAATGAAAATAATTGGGTAGCAGCCAGGAAAAGTTAAGGGCTCTGATTCCTTTGCCAGGTCCTATGACATCAGGGTGTGAGGTTCATGAGGGGTTTCTTTCCTGCTTCTCAGCACTGCTCTCCTACCCTTCCCCCTGCTCAGTTATCTTCCTAGCTGACCTGTCCATGGCTGAGCACAGGAGAAAAGGGAATTTAAAGAAAGGTCTTACTGTGATGGTTCTTTTTATGGGTTTCTTGGAGTGTGGGAACTAGGAAACTCCCGGTTGAAATTTCATGATGTAGGTGATGCTTTTCCTCCAGTCTGGCCATACTTGACTCCAACCCCTGAAACCTGGCATACAGAGTTGGGCCTCATATAGGTTCTCCTCATTGGAGCCCCACTGTCCCCTTGCCCCCAAAGACACGTTCCAGAATGTCTCTCCCATATGGTCCACATCTGCTCCATGTTAGGCAGGCTTGAAAACTTGCCTCTGCCCCCCGATGCAGTCCTCTTTGTTCTTTCTTCTTCCTTGGGTTGAGGGCCAGCTGCAAACCTCTTGCCTTAAGTGTTACAGGCCCGGGCTCACCATCAGTCCACTGTGTCCCCTCAATTCAGTGAACACGCACCAAGCTCTAAAAGGAAAGACCTGCTTGCTCAATACCCTTTGGCATTGTCCCTCCCAGTGGACAGAGGGGAAATGCACAGTACCCTGTCTTCTGCAGAGACATTTTCTTTTTTTCTGTCAATATTCACTCCTTTGTACTCTTAAGAGACTACCTGGTCTCTTAAAACCCTGGTTTTGGCCAGTCCCTTGAAAATCTCTGCAAAACGAGTCTAGCACCAAACTTTGAAACCTGACACCTTCCAAGTACTGAAACAGAAATAGTCCCATTTTAACGCTTTGTCACACCAGTCATTAATATTACCAGCTTTCTTTACTCTTTCCCCTACTCAAAATTCAGATTTTGTTAAACATACTGCTATTTTTCTAAGGTTTATAAATATGCTTAAGTCTGTAATTTCTACAATAAAAGTATTTCCTTTATTTAAGTTTTCATTCCTCATATTTTTGGCTTTTTTTAATGTCTCAGTTGGCTGGATTACATGGTCAATTGAGGTTTTGTGTTTATGTATGTATACTTCATTCTCATATAGCCAAGAATGATCTTTGCTCAGATATTCAATGACCACTGACCACAGCTAACACTCATGTCACCCCCCCCACACCCCCCGACACCATAGCTATTGCTCCATTGCCTTCCAGCTCTACATGACCCTCCAGTCATTTGGCTGTGGATTCTCCTTTTGTAGGCTGGTTGCCTTGATGAGAGGCTGAGTTGTTTCAATGACATTGTTTTCTCCCAAGGAACACTCATGTGTGCTCTATTTCTCATTCGAGAATTCCTGCATATTGTCTTCATACTTGAAGAAAGATTCGGCTGATAGAAAATTACGAGGCCAAACCCTCTTTTCTCTTGAACTTTAGATGTGGTTCCATTGGTTCTGGTATTGAATGTTGCTGTTAAAGAGTTTGAGACAAGCCAGATTTTATTTTGTGGTATATACCCTTTCTGCCTAGATAGCTAAAGAAATTCACAAGCTGTATCCAAGCATTCAAATATTGTATCATTCTATCTCAATTTTCCTGAAATAAAATCTGCACATTAGTTTTTTACTTACTTCATGATTTTTTCTTTTATTGCATCTTTGTCTATATTTTTGAGCTGTTTGTTTCCATGTCATTTATTCTATACAAATGGTCCCCAACTTACAATGGTTCGACTTAAGATTATTCAACTTTATGAAAGTGCAACAGAAATACACATTTAGTAAAAAGAAATGTACTTCAAATTTTGATATTTTCTGATATTTTTTGATATTTTTTTAACTGAGTAGAATTACCATGGCAACGATATAGTATCAGTACATATGTCCAAGAAAACATTGTTTTTTTAAAAAAAAAGTTAAAACCACCATCTTTAAGTATCAAAGGACATGTTTAGAGCCAGTAAAAATAATTATTTTGTCTCTATTTAAGTAGAAGACCCTGTCTAAAAGTATGAGTTTGTGCCTGGAAGGGCTTTAATGCTAGATAGTCACACATGCATAAGAACCATTTCCTCAATCCTCTCGGCCTTGGTTATTTTTGAGAGTTCTGGCTCCAGTGACTCCATTTGAACTTTGATGGCATTCCCCCCTTGTCTCTAAACTGCTTGTTTCTGGCAGTCAGTTCTGAAGATGTGTCTCCCATCCAAGTATTAACCAGGCCCGACCCTGCTTAGCTTCCAAGACCAGATGAGATTGGGCTCCTTCAGGGTGATAGGGCCTAGAACTGAATATTTTTCTTGATTGGTCATGTTTTTTCCCCATTGTGAGGATTTGCTCTTTCCTGGATTTCATTTGTTTGTTGGTTTTGATCCCACATCCAGGGGGAAATAATGAGCAGATCAGGCAGGAGTCAGTGCCAAATAGACCCTTTTGACCAAATTTAAGCAACAAAGAGGCTTAGACGGAGTGGTTCTTAGGCAGTGGGTTTCTAGACAAGGACAATACAAAACAAAATCTAACAAAAACAGGCATCTAAAACACTAACCTGGTTGACACATAAGTAGTTATTAGAGTAATTTTTTATGGACTTGATTGTAAATGCCCCAGAAGGATCAGAACTATAATGACAAAAACTTAAGAGTCATGGTTAAAATTCTGATGGACAATTTAGCAACTAACCGAATAGTGTATCAGTACCACTAACTTTTTGTTAACATGTTTATCTAAATTTTGTATTTTAGAAGGTTTGATGTACTTGAAAAACATAAATATATTTAATATACAGGAACCAGCAACAGCATCATAGCTCTATAGAGGTTACATATACATATTAGTTTGGTTGTTGCTCTTGAAGTAAAATCTTAGATTTCTTCATCAGTTGGGGGAGGAGAACAGTGTCAATGACCCCAGATAACCCTGTTACAGACACATGTAGGATACCAACTTCATTAGAATCACCCAAGACAACAGTAATTTAACTATGAGGTCATCTAAAAAATTTTACATAAACCAACTGTTAATGAACATGACTAAGTTACCTTAGTAGTCAAAACCTTGACAAAATCACCAGAGAACACAAGTAAATATTTATGGGGACTAAGTGTGGAGTTAGGAAACCTAACCAAGAATCCTGGCTCAGATGTTGATAAGGGATCATATCCCAGATTGCTGACATTAACACATGGCTCATGACATATAGTAGGATCCCACCACCCTGTGTTCAATGGAATCCCCTAAAATAACAGGCCCAATCTGGCTGTCCCATGCCAAAAATTCCCTCTGCCTACCATATGGAAGGAGTAGAACTAATATCTCCACTCTGTTGACTCCAATAAAAACTGGAAGTCTTGACCTCCAGTGTAGTGCTCCTTTTTGAGTTTCTTTTTTTTTCTTTATCCTATTTGGAGGGTGCACTTTGGCTTTGGTTTTTTCTTTTTTACTTTGCTTTACATAAGTAAATCTGTCTCAACCCCCATTTCCGTGCAGCACCATTCCCTGTGCTCAGCTACCTCTTGTCTCTCTGTATTTTAATAAACTCTTGTTGCCTTGACAAATTTGTGGATTAACCCATAGCACCAAAAATTCCTGACAGTTATCTTGACAAAACAAAAAACATTTTTAAAACAACTTTTTTGTAAGTGTTATCAAGAACAATACAATATTTTTAAGATAGCCTTGTTGTTATAAGCTTAGAGAATTAAGTTTTAGTTTAATGTCAGTACATTAAATTTTGACCTTTCAAAACCTTTAATGTAACTGGATTTTAGTTAATCACTTACATAAGCATTTATAAGCTCCATCTTTTTATGACAACTTACTCTGTATCTTTGTGAGAACTTATTTTGTATCTTCTGGCGGAGCTTGTCTTATCATTTTTTTTTTTAGTATTTAAAAAAGTTTTATTTAACTTTTTTAAAAAAAAAACATATCCTTAATTATATATATTATATATATGTTACTTGATGAAAATAACTCACAAACTCTTTTAACTTAGAACCTTGTATTTGTATGAAAAAAAACAGAAAGAAAGCAACCTTGAAATTATTTTTTGTATAAAAACAATTTCTAGAAAGCCCATTTGTTAATAGACACATGTATTATAGGAGATAATTAAATCCCAGATTTTATTTACAACAGAATGAAACAGGCTAAGGTCATTTTTAACTACCCAAATTTTAAGATTCCTGCTGCAAGCTGTGGCCCCCCTTTTCTTTCTTTCTTTTCTTCTTTTTTTTCTCTTCTGGTCTGAGCCGGAGTGTTAACCCCTGAATGCCTGCATCCTAGTGAGACCTGACTGAACTAAGTTTGAAAATCTGTTTTCTCAAGAGTAGCATCAGAACAGAGTAACAATTTTTTACATTGACTCTATAATAAGAACCGTTCTCAAGATGTTCACATATTTATGTGTAAAAAGCCTAAGAAGTTTATAACAGAGATCTTTAAAACAAATACTCTGGGTTTTTGTTACCTTGAGTATCATATTAACCTTATAGCAGCAGTTTAAGAACCACTTTGAAGATGCAAACACAAACACACACAAAAAAATGTTTTATAAATTAAGTATGCCAGAAAAAAAAAATGTCAACTTAAGCACACATAAAATGAACTGGAATTCCAGGAGCAAATTAAATTTTGCCCAGTCTTTAAACAAATTCACACACACAAAATTAGAGTGCACTCTCAAAACAAGAAAACAACTTTTAAATTATACCCAGAGTGCTATCCAGCACAATGGTGGATGATGCATCTGTTTTCTTGTGAGTCTCCCTCTTTGAAACTGAATTTTTTGATATCCATCCCTTTATCTGGGTTGTGGCTATTTCCCAGGGAAAGCTTAACTCCCTCTCACATCCCAACTCTCAGAGGTGTCTTACAAACTTTGCCCAGCTGCCTTAACCTGAGAGACCCGGTTTCACCCCCAAATATGGTTTTTAGGGGATCTCTGGGATGTGATCAGTCTCCCCTTCTGCCTCCTGAGGCAGGCCTGAATTTGAACCCGGGTTCTTATCTGTCTGATGAGCAGCGCTCGCCTCCCTTCGCTGGTTCCTGCACCTCACCGGTTCCATTCTGCATCTGAGGCCCTCACCCCAACTCAGGCAGTCAAATCTCTCTCCAGATCAAGCTGTCCATTGGCGCCTGGTGGGATCTCCTCCCAGCAGTCCTGGGGAGCACCCTGGTGACAAGGGAGGTGATAACTCACTGTCTCCGCAATCCCAGCAAACGAGTCCCCAGGAAATGTTGTGGGAAGTTGCTATCTGAGGTACGGGACACTGAGGCAGATTAGCAGGAAGCAATGTTTTATTGTGCCAGCACAAAACAAAGGCTGAGCCCTGAGAGCAAATGGGTCTCACCTTATGTAGCCTTGCAAGCAGGTTACAGAGGCAATAAAATTTAAAAACTACGTTTAACCCATATATGGTTACATGCAGTTCTACAGGCTACTTCACCCTAGTGCTAAGTGCCCTAGTGCTATGTGACCTTCTTCACCTTTGAATTCTTTAGGTTTTATCTCTCTGCAATGCCATCCCTTCCCCCCCTGCTACTCTATCAGCTCAGGCCTGTCTGTTTTCTTCTGATCCTCCTCTCTGCTACACTACTTGAACTGCTTTTATCTCTCAATTCTTTTCTGTGTTCACTCAATTCTTTCTCCTATGTTGGAAATTCAATTTTCAGGTGTGTTTATTCCAATCCTTAATCATTCTTAGTTATTAATTATGTAATACAGTTGTTTTGCTTTTTCATCTTGCTCTGCTTTTCCTTTTAAACCTATTAGTAAACACTATGCTTAAGCAGTTGTTATGACAGTTCTTTTCATTTTGCTGATGCTGGAGTGAGCCATTTTATTCTCAGCTTTTGCTTGCTGCCATTTAGTATGGATGACTGGCACCTTGATTACCTTCTTGATATGCCATCTATTTATACAGCTGCAGTTGACAGGCTGGAGCAATGTGTCCTGTTATTCTTTCTATAACTATAGGGCTTGGGGAGAAAGGGAGAAAAAGACAGCTATCCCGTCATGACTTTATGACATGTCCTGGTTCATTGTCCTTACTTGAAAATGCTCCATTAGATCCCCCAATTCAGCAAAGAGCCCTGATAAAAGGTGGTTGTTCCTGGATTTCATTTGATGTCACCTAGATGCGGTGACTGAGATCTGGGGCTTGTTCTCTTAAGGGTCCTTTAATGTGAGTAGTCACTTGCATTCTTGGACTATTTCTTCTGAATTTTTTTTTCTGCAATACTGGGGTTTGAACTCAGGACCTACACCTTGAGCCACTCCACCAGCCCTTTTTTGTGATGGGTTTTTTTCAAGATAGGTTTTTTAGAGGACTAGTTGCCCAGGCTGGCTTTGAACCACGATCCTCCTGATCTCTGCCTCCTGAGTAGCTAGGATTACGGGCGTGAGCCACCAGGGCCCTCCTCTGAATTTTCACATCAGAGGGAAAGTTGTCAGGCTTTTTAACCAGCTGATCTTCTTTCCCCAGGATAGCTTCCTGGTACAGTTCAGGTGGCATAAAGACCTATACAGAATCTCGCCAATAACGGATTCTTTTTTAGGATCTTGTTTTAAGTTTGGCAAGACAATAGTACTACTTGGAAAGGTACCACTTTCTGCTTTCTTTTTGTTACTTCATCATTTTTATTTATGTGATCAGATATTAGGAAAGTAAGTTATATGACCTGACTTCATTCTGCCATTTTTACCTAAAGTCTGACCTGAAATAATGACATCTTATTGTTACTTCAGTGTTTATTCTGACCCAAAATAGATCATTCCAGTTTATCATAAAAACCATACAAATATGGAATCAGCAGGTGTAGTGGCACACATTCATAATCCCAGTATTTGGAAGGATAAGGCAGGAGGATTTAGAGTTTGAAACCAGCCTGAGCTGCATAGTGAAATTTTCAACAACAACAACAAAAAAGAGCTGAGAGTGGTGGTTCACGCAGGTAATACCAGCTACTTTGGAGGCAGAGGTAAGAAGGATCAAAGTCTGAGACAGGTCCAGGGAAAAGCATGAGACCCTGTCTGAATATTAAACTAAAAACAAAAGGTCAGGGCATGGCTCAAGTGGTGGAAAACTTGCCCAGCAAGCTCAAGGCCCTGAGCAAGGGAAAGTGTGTGTGTGTGTGTGTGTGTGTATGTGTGTATACCTATATATAAGGAATCAATCAAAAGAATCAATTGAATACTTAAATTCAATTATAAGAAAAGTCTTGTTTTGTTTCTAATAAATCTATTCTATGCTAATGTCACCTGAAAAAGCACAGTACACCAAAGCTCCTAGTAGTGCTTCAAACTTGCAGGTTTGGAGACTTTTCCTCCTGTTCTCATATGTAGACTATTTGTATGGTTGTTTTTGGTTTTAAAAAAGAAGTCATAGTTTCTAGACATGATCTCCTTACAATTTGAAGTTGATGCTTTCAATTCAGACTTACAAAAGAAATCAGTAAAAAGAGGCAAACCAGACTCAGAAACTTTAACTTTGTCAGAGGAAAATGAATAAACAAAAAAACTCAAAAGGAACACTTCTTAGTTCCTTAGGTTTTAAATGACTTTCTCCTCTTGGAAGTCAACTGTAAAGGGAAAAAATTTAAATGTTCTTTAAGAACAACTCTACAGTGCTTTCCCAGTTGCTAAATTGAGACCTGATTCATGCTTTCTGGTTTTGCTCTTTGGGATTAGAGCAGGGGAAACAGATATGCCGGCTAAAGGCAAAGAACCACTTCTAGGAGTCTTCACAGAGGAGGGAAGAGCAAGGGCTTCTGACTCCCTTTGAAGGGGGGATTTGCTCATCTTCCTTTGTTGGCACTTGTTTCAGGCCTGTGTCATTTGGCCTCCTACTGGGATGTCTTTTCAAACTTAGCTTGAGATTAGGAAAGGGCACTACCAATCAAAAGTTTAACCCATTAATAAGTCTGATGAAGACAGAAAAGAAAACATCTAGTTAGTATCTTGTCACTCTTGTGCTGCTATGACAGAATACCGAAGATCCACTAACTTACAAGGAACAGAAATTTATTCTCTCACAGTTCTGAGGTTCGGAAGTCCAAGATCAAGTCAAAAGCCTTGTGGGCTTTCTTACTGTATCCTACCATGGCAGAAGACAGAGAGCATGCACTCCTTCCATCAGGCCCCTTTATAAGGGTACTTAATCCTTTTCAGAGGGAAGAGCCCTGGTGACCCAGTCATGCCTTGAAGACCCCCCCCACCTCTTAACACAATCTCACTGGCAGCAACTAAATTTCCAAGGGGGCCCATTCATCTAGGTATGACCCATTTCTAAGGTTTTGGCCCCAGTGACTTGTGTTTGTAAGCTATATCAATCTCCTGAGCCCAGTGCCTAGTTATTTCCCCATCTAGAGAGGTCTCAGACTCGACATGTCACAACCCTTGTTAAGCTCACACTCACAAAGCTGCCTGCATTGCTTCTTTTCTCAGTGGATAGTCCCCGCCGTGGGGATCATTGTTGCCCCTCCTTTCTGTCTGCCCACTCAACGTGTCAGGACACAGGTCATCTGAAACACCTCCCTATGTCACTATTGTACGGCCATGTTCTAGCTGGTGGTGTTTACCCAGGTAAACTGCATCAGTGTCCCATGCCCCCATCTCCATGCACCTGCACAATATGACCGCCCACTTCTCCAACAGGAGGTGGGGTCTATTTCCCTTCTCCTTGAATCTGAACTGACCCTGTAATTTATCTAAACCCATAAATTCAGTGTGGTTGTAACTCGGAAGTAATTTCCAAAGCCGCACCTTAACAAATCTACAGCCTCTGCCTTTGCCAATTTGAATGGTTCTTTCTGGAAGCCTACATGCATTTAAGAAGTCTGACTACCCTGAAACCGCTATTCTGGAAAGAATCCCAAGCAACCACTTTCCCACTAGAGAAAAAGAGGCCACATAGAGGAGCACATGGTGCCAGGCAGCAGAATAAAGCCTTCTTAGGCCTTCCAGCCCAGCTCCCCTTCAGCTGGAACAGCCAAAGCTATGTGGAACAGAACTGCCCAGTCCTACCCTTCTGGATCCTTGGTCCACAGCCAGTGACGAGCAAATGAAATGTTCCTGTGTAAGCCAGTACATTTTGAGGTAGGTTTTACACTGTGATAGGTAAGTAAGAGGGTCCCTCTGTCTCTTGTCCCACTACTCTAGACTTTTGCCACCAGTGCTGCATTCTCACTTCTGGTAGGACCACACCACTACCTTTCCTTCAGAGTTAACACTGAACCCCTTAACCTTTTGCTGAATAACCTCATTCAACCCTACTGTCACCTGGCCATCTTCAGCTTGTCACTCCTTCCTGTTTCCTTAGCACCCCAACCACTAATCTCCCCTTGCATTGCACCATGTGATCCTGTGTCCCTGCAGGACGCAACTCCTTCATCAAACTCAATTTCTCTGTGAAACCTCAGAGGACTCGTAGCTGACATGTACCCAGCCCACCGTCAGCACTCCTTGTCAGTGCCCTTCCCAGGTATGAGCACACATTGGAATCACGTATTTCTCAACTTCTTCCCAACCTATGCAATCAAATCTTGGGCTATTAATCTGAATTTTTGAAGCAGCCCAGCCATTGCAGAGAGGGCCCAGCAGCCACCAGTATTAGGGGATGCCTTTGTGTTGGGACTGTTTGCCAAGTTGCCTGCCTTCATCTCTGGCCTAGCATCCACAGAGAGCAGGAGCCACTTAGTCATCTCTGCCTCCTCCCAAATTGAACACTGAAATGGAGGAGTGATTTTCAGGGTGTCAGAAAATCAGGGGTAGAAGACCAGGAGGCCCATGTCCTTCTTGGCCAAAGAAGAAAGAGAAACTGAAGGCAGGCTTCAGTTCTCATGCATGTCACCTGCTACTAGGCAGTGTGCCTCCCACAGTGCACTTCCATTGTTTGTTTCCAGACTTTGGCCTTCGCTGAGCTCCTGAGACAGGGACAGTGGTTGACTTATCTCTGTATTCCAAGGCCTGGCCTAATGCCTGGAATATAGCAACTCCATGCAAAAATTAACACAATGAATGAATGCTCTTCTAAACCAAAAGGGGACATTTCAACTGAGGTCTCTCCAAGGGTTGTTTTCAGGCACGGTCCTGGTTAATACTGACAGCAGCAACCTTCAACAATCCCTTGCCCAGTTCTAATAGTCATTTAGATTGCCTACACAAAGGCCAGCCTGTAGCTACCAATGGATTTCTGTTCAATTTCTACTAAAAAGATGCTGCTTGGTCTGTGCATCTGAGGGTGACGTGTCATTGCATCAAATCCCATTGACTGCGTCCAGAAAGGTCAACGTTCCTTTCTGCTGCTGCATTCCAGGCTGAGTAGTCAACCTTTAGCTAAGTGCCCAAGGGAATAATTACTGATTTATTAAGGGTGGAATGAGACAGAAACAATGACAAAATGAGCTAAAAAGGAAGTCAAACAATGGCTTCTTTTCTAGGGTACACTCTCTTCAGCACCAAATAACCAAGAGGCAGATAAATGTACGTCAATTGCCTATGGTTGGTTATCTTTTCCTTGAAATCAGATTTTGTGTACATTTACCCATCTTTATAGTTTTCTGTTGGAAAAATGTTTTTCTCACAAGTTTGCTTCTGGAGAACAATGAGAATGATAGAGCTTTCAATTATGCAGAATCTCCTTTATATTTCAACAAAGGAGATCCAGGGTTTAAATTGGAGGCAGCCCTAGAGGGAGCTAAGACAATAATCAAAGAGCCTTGAGAATACTTCAAGCCTGCCTGACACACAGCACCGCCCCTTGCCTTTCTTTAAAGCTGTTTATCTGCTGGTGGGTTTGGAGTTTGACATTTGTGCTGCCAGCCGGCCAGCCAGCACTGCTCATGAATCCAGGGCTCCCCCATACCTCCCACTCCCAACCCTGATTCCTGCACTCTGTGACCTGGGTTCTCATGATTTTCTGCCAAGTGGAGCATAACCTTGTCCTCACAGCTGTACATGTGGCTTACTCTCAAAGGTGTCTGGTTTCCCCAGTGACAAATCTCATACCTAAACAACCAGTGCAACTTTAGAACAATGGACCTTGACCACTTAAAGTTTTCATTTTCTTGAATTGGAAGCTTGACTCTCAGGTTTAGTCCTTGGATTGAATAACTTTGCAGAAAAAAAACCCAAAAAACTGAAGAAAATATCCTGCATTAAATTTCTCTATAATTGCATTTATTCAGAATATGTTTTTGATAACCTATCAGATGTCAGACACAGTTAAAAGGAGGAGAGTCACTCTGTACCGAGAGAATGAGAAATGCAATGGTCCTGTGGTTACAACCAAGTTTGGAAGGTCTGAATGTTTAAGAAACAGGAACAGAAAATTTTATGTTATATATGTGTATATATAGAGAGAATCCTATGAACAGCACTGTGGCATCATGGGGTGGGAGTTAGGGGTGCACACAGGAGTAAAAAGATGAAATTAAATAACTGTCTATGGATAAGGTATACAATGTCTTTATATCTCCACTCAGTTCGGAAGCTCCACTACATGTGTGCTGCTCTGAAGGCCAAGGCCAAGACAATCGAAGTTTATGTAGTTCATGATGATTCAGTTCTGACTTTGTGTTAGATTGTAGGTTACAATGGGGAGCGACAAATTTTTTCTGTAAGTTAGTATTTCAGGCTTGTGAGCTTCTGTCCCCAAGCTTCTTGTTCTATTTTCTACCACTCTTTTAAAATGTTGAAACTACAAATACATTTTACCTGTGGACTACAGTTTGCCAAGTTCTGAACTTAAGGTGAACAGAACATGTCCTTGCCTTAACTATGCTCCAAACTTAGTGGGAAAAGAAGACAAGAAATCACAGTGCAGAGTGACCAGGGTGACTTCCCAGCAGATGAGGATGAGTGGACTTTGGAAGGGCAGTTAGCCCAACATCAACACCATGTCATACTTCAGCAGAAGGTGACACCTGAGCTGACTGGGAGAGGTTGACCAGAGCTGGAGAGAAGGTGAGTATTTCAGACAGAAAGACAGCACTGACAAAGGCCTGCAAACAAGAAAGCAGGCAAGACCACTCTACAAATCTAACCATTATTTCTATAATCAAGGGTTACAAATGCAGATGTCTGTAGACTGGGTGAGAGGATCACAGAATGAAGCAGGCAGTGGAAGGAACCACAGCCACTGTGAATCTTGGTATCACCATCAGAGACACATGGGAGGGAGGGGACAGTGTCCTGTTCAAAGGAATTTAGCTCCTGCTGACTGGATGGGGCCAATGGTGGCAAATCTGGTCTTTTCAAAAGACAGAAGTTTTGATTTTATTGTGAAATCCCCATATTGTGAAAGAGTGTGCTGCGGGCCGGTGTCAAGAGTTCTTGTCTTCATGGGCCAAAGAATCATGGGCCAAAAAATCATGAGTTGGCGGATTTACTTGTGAGACAACAAGGTCAGCACACAGAGTAGGATTTATTAGAGAGAAAGGGAAAGCTGCCCCTAGAGATAGCAGGGAGACTGGAAAATCGGTAGCTCCCTTTTGTTTACTTAGAGGGTTTTTTTTATTTTGTCCTTTTGTTGGGGAGGGGAGTCAGGAATCATATATATCTCTGCAGGAACATATACACAGTTCTGTGAAAGCCACCTGTTTATCGGCCTTGTGGCATTTTGAGGCATCTCTAGGGGGCCATGACTTGTGAAAAACCATGTCCCTTTACAGGACATAGGGGTCACAGTTCTCTCATGGGGATGGGATACTGACTCACTCATTTGTCCTTTAGGTTCCCAGACTCCACAATTGGTGGTGTGTTTTTAATAGTTTTAAATACTGTGAGGGTGAAACATTGCAGGCCAACTTTGCCTTCTGGCCTCTTGTTTGCAGGCTCTCCTAAAAAGCCAAAGATAGCAGTAAAGAGTTCAGTCAGGACCTCTCATGCCAGATTGTAAATAAGTGGGGGGAGGGGAAGGGATGAAAGGAATAGGAGGTCTCAGCGGGCCCCAACCCCCTTGTTGGAGAAACCAGTACCAAACATCCCATGTAGATAAGATAAGCAATGCGGCAGGGCTCAGTTAGGGCATATAGAATGTGGGGAATGTGAGTGGGGGGTACATGCAAGATGTGAAGTACGTGCAAGATGTGAGGTACGCGCAAGATGTGCTCTGCCTGCTTGCCCAATGTTGATAACGAAAATATGCACGCCACCGCGGTCTATATAAGATTTCCCCTAAAGAGGCTCAGGGTCGTGTTTTCCTAACCGGTCCTGCGTGTCCGTGTGGGAGCTCGACCCTGGCTAGCCAGCCCAATAAACTCTGCTTTGTTGATTGCATTCACGCCTGGCTCTCTGTCTCTCGGGGGAATAGGATTCCGGGTCCTAACATTTGGAGGTTCCACCGAGATTTCATTTTCTCGAGAGACAGAACCTGCCTGCGAGAAAGCAGGGGCGATCCCAAGTCCTAGGCGTTGGGAGGGGATCCCAGACCCTCATTTGGAGGAACTTGAGTGTTCCATTTGGGCCGCGGCGGGGATTCGGCCAATCCCCAGGGAGATTCATTCTGGGAATCTCGCAAGGAGGACCACAGGGTCCTATTGGGAGAGGCTTTCCTCTCATTTGGGCTCGAGCATTTTAGGAACCCTGGCGCCAGGTGAAGAACTAATTGAGCTAGTCGACCGACCACCCATCAAGTGGACGCCTTTCGGCCTGATATCCCAGTTGGACGGTGAGGAGGTTGAATGGGGTGCGCACCAGTGTGAGAGAAGGACCGGTCCGAGCGAGTGCTGGAGAGTGTTGTGTGTGTGTGGAATTATTGTTGCCTTTACCCTTTTTGTTCTATCTCTCTTGGTGTTTGAGTCTCCTTCCACAATGGGACAGGGACAAACAACCCCAAAGTCTCTGATCCTTTCTCACTTTCCAGAAGTTAAAGAAAGGGCCTTAAATGCGGGTCTGGTCATCAAGAAAGGTAAGTTCGACACCTTTTGTTCTGCAGAGTGGCCCACCTTTGGAGTCGGGTGGCCCATTCAAGGTTCCCTCTCCCTAGACCTGATCACTAAGGTTAAAGCAGTCATTTTTCAGCCAGACAATCAAGGCCATCCAGACCAAGTTCCTTACATTTTGGTTTGGGAGGATCTGGTGAGGAACCCTCCCCCTTGGTTAACAGTTTTTCTGACCCACCCCTCCAGTTCGGCCCCCGGGGCTAAAACCCCAGTCACGCCCGCCTTGGTCATAAAGGAGGAGGAAAAACTTCCTCTTCCCACCTTGACCGGTCCTCAAATTAGGGCATCTCCTTCACCATCTCCGGTCTTACCAGAGAGTTCCCCCCTTTACCCATCCCTCGCAGGGGCAGAGGAAGATCGGCCGCCTCCATACGTGACTCCCCCTGGCCAAGCCAGTGCCCCGGAGGAGGAAATTTCCTCATCCTCCTCAACAGGACTGGCAGCAGGAGGAGGAATGGGTCGAAGACTTCGCCCCCGAGGGATCCGGGAAAGGGAGGGGGAAGACGGGCCCCCCTCATCAACACAGGGGGAGGAAACTGTCCCTACACTTCCAGTCCGGATGGTGGGCCAAGGGGGACCGGGAGGAGGGCAACAGTTTCAGTACTGGCCCTTCTCCTCCAGTGATCTATATAACTGGAGGACGCAGAACCCGCCCTTTTCTGAAGACCCCAAGTGTCTCATAGATCTCCTGGAGTCCATCATGCATACACACCGTCCCACTTGGGATGACTGTCATCAGCTGCTCAATACTCTTTTTACGACGGAGGAACGAGAACGCATCCTCAACGAAGCGAGGAAGAACGTCTTGGGGGATAATGGGAGACCCACAACTCTCCAACCGGCCATAGACGAGGCTTTTCCCCTACGCCGCCCTGATTGGGATTTCGGGACCGCAGAAGGTAGGGAGCGTCTTCGGATCTACCGCCAGACTCTTATGGCCAGTCTCCGAGCGGCCGCCAGAAGGCCCACCAATTTTGCAAAAGTGAAAGCAGTCGTTCAAAGGGAAAACGAAAGCCCAGCCGGTTTCTTAGAGCGCCTCTATGAGGCATACCGTCAGTACACCCCTATTGACCCTGAGGCGGACCTCCACCGGTCTGCTGTGGTACTCTCATTCATTAATCAGGCAGCTCCAGACATTAGGAGAAAACTCAATAAACAGGAAAACTTAGGGGAGATGACTATAAGGGAAATGCTGCAGGTAGCGGAAAAGGTCTTTACCGCTAGGGAAACTCCAGAAGAAAGGGAGGAAAGACAGAGAAAGGAAGACAGGGAGGCCCAGGAGAAATTGAGAAAGGAGGACCGGGAGTTCCAGGCTAAGGAAAACTGAAAGCAACAGAGAGAAATGGCTCGTATTTTCCTAGCGGGTGTCCGGGACCAACCCAGGGGAGGGGGCCACGCCAGGACCCTGGATAAGGAACACTGTTTTTACTGTAAGGAAACGGGGCATTGGAAGAGAGAATGTCCTAAGTTAAAGGGAAGAAGAGGGTTTGGAAGGAGACCGGGGGAAAACAGGGAAAGGGAACGAGCAGTAGAGCAGGCCAGAGTCCTCCTAGCCAGAGAAGAGGACTGAAGGAGACGGGGCTCAGACCCCCTCCCCGAGTCCTGGGTAACAATGCATGTGGAGGGGAAGCCGATGGGGTTCATGGTGGATACCGGCGCCCAATATTCGGTTTTAAACAAGGCACATGGACCTTTGAACAAGGCACGAACAAGTGTTGTTCAGGGGGCCACCGGTACGCAGTTATGTACATGGACTACCAAAAGAAAGGTGAACTTAGGAAAACACCAGGTCACACACTCCTTCTTGGTCGTCCCTGAGAGCCCTGCTCCCCTGCTTGGACGGGACCTACTCACCAAAATAGGGGCCCATATCCATTTTGAACCAGATGGAATAATTGTGACTGATCGAGAAGGGAGCCCGATTCATGTCTTGTCCCTATCATTGGCTGACGAGCATCGTCTGTTTGAGAGTCAACAGGAACCAGGAGGGGACATGACTCATTGGGTAAAAAGATTTCCCACGGCCTGGGCGGAGACTGCGGGAACCGGCCTCGCCAAACACCTCCCGCCCGTAGTTATACAATTGAAGGCTTCTGCTCTCCCCATTCGGGTGAAACAGTATCCTATGCCTGAGGAGGCCCGAAGAGGCATAGCCCCTCATATCCACAGGCTAATAAAGGAAGGAGTACTGCGGCCTTGTCAGTCTGCCTGGAATACTCCTCTGCTCCCCGTCCGAAAGCCAGGAAGCGGGGACTATAGGCCTGTGCAAGACCTACGAAAGGTAAACGAGCGGACGGAGGACATTCATCCCACCGTTCCGAATCCCTATACCTTGCTCAGCCACCTACCCCCCTCGCAAGTATGGTATACAACCCTTGATTTGAAAGATGCTTTCTTCAGCATTCCATTGTCAGAAATTAGTCAGCCGCTATTTGCTTTCGAATGGCAAGAAGATGGGGGCCAATCCGGACAGCTCACTTGGACCAGACTGCCGCAAGGATTTAAAAACTCTCCCACCCTGTTTAATGAGGCCCTGAGCCAGGACCTGGAACCTTTTCGTCGGAGCCACCCACGAGTCACTCTATTACAGTATGTTGATGACTTACTGTTAGCGGCAGAAACCCGAGAGGAGTGCATCAAGGCTACTGAACACCTGCTAACGGAATTAGGTGAGCTGGGGTATCGGGCAAGTGCCAAGAAAACTCACATCTGTAAAAGGTCAGTGACATATTTGGGTTATCGGATTGCAGATGGGGCAAGATGGCTGACTGATGCCATGAAACAGACTATTCTGGCTATCCCATCCCCGACATCCACTAGGGGGGTGAGAGAATTCCTGGGCTCCGCGGGGTTCTGTAGACTCTGGATTCCAGGATTTGCGGAAATAGCCAGACCCCTATATGAGGCCACCAAAGAAGCTCCAGATTGGAGTTGGGGAGAGAGAGAACAACAGGCCTTTGATCAGCTAAAAGACGCTCTTTTGCAGGCCCCTGCCTTAGCCTTGCCAGATCCTACAAGACCATTCACTCTGTTTGTAGATGAGAAAAAGGGGGTAGCCAAAGGAGTCTTGACCCAACAGCTAGGTCCCTGGAAGAGACCAGTGGCATACTTTTCCAAGAAATTAGACGCAGTAGCGGCAGGATGGCCCCCTGCCTCCGCATCATAGCGGCCATTGCCGTGCTGGTGAGAGAAGCCGATAAACTAACCTTTGGACAGGCCCTCTGTGTAACGGCCCCTCACCCGGTGGAGGGAATCCTTAAACAACCCCCTGGGAAATGGATGACGAATGCCAGGCTCACCCACTACCAGGGGCTCTTGTTGGATTTCCCTCGGATCACATTCACAGATCCCGTAATCCTGAACCCTGCCACCTTGTTGCCTAACCCGGAACTGCAGACACCTGTCCATAACTGCAAAGAATTCCTCTCCGAAGTTACACAGGTACGGGCTGACCTAAAGGATACCCCCCTGTCCGGCTGCAAATTAAACTGGTACATGGATGGAAGCAGTTTTTTCCAAGATGGAGCCCGAAGGGCAGGGGCAGCTGTAGTCGACCAAGAAGGAAATACGGTATGGAGCAGCGCCCTCCCACCCGGAACATCAGCCCAAAAAGCGGAATTAATTGCCTTGGCAGAGGCCCTGGAGAGGGCAAAAGGAAAGCGAGTCAATATCTACACCGATAGCCGCTATGCTTTCGGTACCATCCATGTCCACGGGGCCATCTATTGCGAAAGAGGATTCCGCACAGCAGAAGGGAAACATCTAAAGAACCTAGCCGAAGTCCAGCGTCTATTAATGGCAGTGGAAAAACCGAAGGCAGTGGCAGTGATGTATGTCCCAGGCCACCAGTCTGCCAAGACGCCGGAAGCTGTCGGTAACAACAGAGCAGATCAAGAAGCAAAGAGAGTAGCAATGGTGAGTCCTCCCATGGAGACAGGGCAACCTTCCACGGTTGCGGCGATAGACGTGCCGGTCCCAGAGCTCCCTCCGCTACCCCCCGACCAGAATACTCCACAGAGGATTTCACTTGGATGAGAGCCCACTCCCCCTTTAGAGAAGGGGAAGACGGATGGAAAAGCAACTTGGAAGGCAAGTTAATTCTGCCTGAAAAACTCGGACGATTCCTGTTGGCTAACTTACATAAGTCCACCCATTTGGGGCAGAGAAAATTACTAGACTTGTTGACATCTGCGCAGCTCCAATTTCCGAACCAGACCATAGCAGTCCGCCAAATTGTGGAAGATTGTGCCAGCTGCACAATCATGAAACCAGGACGAAGGGAGGGGCACCATACAGGTACTCGGGAACGGGGAGGGCTCCGGGAAGAAGTTGGGAAGTGGATTTTACTGAGGTAAAACCGGGAAAGTTTGGGTACAAATATTTGCTGGTATTCATAGATACCTTTTCAGGCTGGGTGGAGGCTTTTCCTACAAAGAAGGAGACGAGTCAGGTAGTGGCAAAGGCTTTGCTAGAGGAAATCATACCCAGGTATGGGTTGCCCGAGGCAATTGGGTCAGATAATGGTCCGGCTTTTGTTAGTAAAGTCCTGCAGGGACTAGCCCAGACTATGGGGGCCAATTGGAAGCTACATTGTGAATATAACCCCCAGAGCTCAGGGCAAGTAGAAAGGATGAATAGGACACTAAAGGAGACTTTAGCCAAATTGGCCCTGGAGACTGGCGGTGATTGGGTGACGCTCCTTCCCTTGGCCATCTTCCGAGTCCGGAACTCCCCCTATGTCCATGGGCTAACTCCCTTTGAGATCCTGTATGGGGCTCCACCCCCCATCATTCAGAGGACCTTAAGCCCAGAACTAGGTGATCTGGCCCCAAATTACCTGACCATGTTGCAGGCTTTAGCTAAAGTGCAACAACGGATTTGGCCCTTAATTCAAGCATACCACGCTGTTAAGAGGGATCCGGCTCCGGAACATGGCATAGTCCCGGGTGACATGGTATGGGTTAAAAGGCATCAGTCCAAAACCCTAGAGCCTAGATGGAAAGGACCTTATGTTGTACTGTTTACTATCCCTACCGCCCTCAAGGTCGACGGGATTGCAGCATGGGTACACCATTCCCATGTAAGACGGGCTCACCCTCCGGAGAAAAAACAGGAAAATTGGTCCGCATGGAAGCATCCAACAAACCCACTCAAGCTCCGGCTGATACGGGATGCTCCGAAAAACGAGAACACTCCAGATGCTCCGCAGCCCTCCTAGAATGGGATTATCACCTGGGTCCACTACACCCACATCAGACTGGCAGATCCGGTAGCTATGAAGAAAGGCTTCCTGCCAACAAGAAGGGTGTCCCACCACAAGGAAAATTTTTTCAAACTCAAACTTCATACTGGACCTCGGTAACTTTATTCCTTTTTCTAACCCTGTCCACCACTTGCTGGGGGCATACAAATCCACATCAACCTTTTAACCTGACCTGGATGATTGTAGATGTATCCACAGGAGACATTCTTAACCAGACCTCCAAGGTGACCCCTCCCAGCACCTGGTTCCCAGAATTATACTTTGACTTAAGGGCCTTATTCACTGGCAGGGGACAATGGGATTTGCGCCAAAGTTACTTCTATGTCTGCCCCGCTCCCCAACCCAACCACAGAAAAAAATGTGGAGGAATCGCAGACTATTATTGTAAGTCATGGGGTTGTGAGAGCTCAGGGGATATATGGTGGCCACCCCCCAAACAGGGGGACCTTATTCAATTAAGTAGAGTCTCTCAATCTGGCATTACATACCACCAACCTAGACCTATAAATAAGGGATGCCCAACTCCCCCCCATTATGATAAATTTCACTGATTTAGGGAAAAAGGCAACGAATTGGGAATTGGGTAAATCCTGGGGAGTCAGACTCTACAAAACAAATCATCCAGGAGCCCTTTTTACTTTGCGGCGTGTGCAACAACCAGTCTCTACTCTAACAATAGGCCCTAATAAGGTACTTAGGCCACCCTATGTAAAGCCACCTCCCCGACCTTCCACAGCTCATCACCTTCCCTCAACCATAGCCCGGGCTAATGTTACAACTCCAAGACCATCAGAAACCAGCCCTCCCCTGGTGAGGCCCAGTCTCATGACCGCATCTAAAGACCCCCTCTGGGAGCTAGTGGGTGTTGCCTTCCTGACGTTAAACCACACCAACCCTAACATGACTAACTCCTGTTGGTTATGTTATGATGTGAGGCCCCCATTCTATGAGGCAATAGGGCTAAACACCACTCACGATACCTCATCTGAGGAAAACCCTACTCAATGTTCCTGGGGAGACCGTAAGAGAGGTCTGACCATACAGCAGGTAAGCAGCCAAGGAACCTGCTTAGGAAAAGTGCCAAAGAACAGACGGGACTTATGTACTGTTATTAACGCCAGTTCTACCTGGGAAAATGCTATTAAATGGGTAATTCCAAAGGACAATGGGTGGTGGCTATGCTCGCGGTCTGGACTCACCCCGTGCCTATCAACTAAGGTGTTTAACAGCTCTAAAGAATTCTGTGTTATAGTGACTGTGCTGCCCCGCATCCTCTATCATTCGGAAGAGAGTCTATATTCATACTGGAATACAAAAATGGTTGAAAAAAGGAAAAAGAGAGAACCTATTTCTACAGTAACTATTGCTACCCTACTCAGCCTAGGGTTAGCGGGAGCAGGAACCGGCATAGCTTCTTTGGCCACCCAGCAGAAAGGGATGTCTTCGCTGCGTGCAGCCATAGACGAAGATATAGAGAGAATAGAAACCTCCATTAGCCACCTAGAAAAATCCCTCACTTCCCTGTCTGAGGTAGTACTTCAAAACCAACGAGGTCTGGACTTGTTGTTCCTCCAAAAGGGGGGACTATGTGTTGCTCTAGGGGAAGAATGTTGTTTTTACGCTGACCATACCGGAGTTGTTCGTGACTCCATGTCTAAACTTCGAAAGAGCCTGGAACAAAGAAAACGAGAAAGAGAGGCCGGGGAAAGCTGGTTCGAGTCTTGGTTTAACCAGTCCCCATGGTTGGCTACCCTTTTATCTGCATTGGCAGGGCCAATAATAATCATCCTATTACTTGTTACCATAGGACCCTGGATTCTAAACCGACTTATGACTTTTGTCAAAAGTCGAATTAATACTATCCAACTTCTGGTCCTCCGCCAACAATATCAGGCTCTTCATCCCCTTGAGAATGATTCCTCAATTTAGGCCGTAAGAAAAGGGGGGAATGAAAGGAATAGGAGGTCTCAGCGGGCCCCAACCCCCTTGTTGGAGAAACCAGTACCAAACATCCCATGTAGATAAGATAAGCAATGCGGCAGGGCTCAGTTAGGGCATATAGAATGTGGGGAATGTGAGCGGGGGGTACATGCAAGATGTGAAGTACGTGCAAGATGTGAGGTACGCGCAAGATGTGCTCTGCCTGCTTGCCCAATGTTGATAACGAAAATATGCACGCCACCGCGGTCTATATAAGATTTCCCCTAAAGAGGCTCAGGGTCGTGTTTTCCTAACCGGTCCTGCGTGTCCGTGTGGGAGCTCGACCCTGGCTAGCCAGCCCAATAAACTCTGCTTTGTTGATTGCATTCACGCCTGGCTCTCTGTCTCTCGGGGGAATAGGATTCCGGGTCCTAACAGGGAGAAAAGGAAGATGTGGGGGAAAGAAGGAAGAAGGGAAAAGAGAAAACCCAGCCAGGTATAATTTTTAAGAAAGAGATCATTTCTGTCCGGTCCACCTAGAAAGGCAAACTGTCTGTTCACTCACTCCACGAATATTTTTTGAAAACCTACCATGTGCTAGGCTGTCCTCTAGACATTTGGTATATATCTGTGAAGGCCTCAGACAGTGATCCTTGCCTTCAAGGTGTTTATATGCTGGATAAGGAAAAGTGGTGGACAAAGACATTAACTTAGTGAGTATGTAAATCGAGTAGTGTTTCAGGAGATAAATTCTTCAGGAAAGGCAGAGTCTTTTCCACTAGAGAAAAGGTGGAAAGAGAAGGTTGCAACTTTAAATAGAACAGTGAGGACACAGTCCCTAACTAGAAGGCAGGGAGGGGTGCCTGAAGGAGCATTCCAGCAGGGAGGACAGCCGGTACAAAGGCCCTGAGGTCTGAGTATGCCTGCTGTGTGGTAGGCCATGTGGCTAGAGTTGGGAGAAAGGAGTGGAGGCAGTCTTAGCAACAGTAAGAGTTGAATGTTGAACAGTATTATAAATCAACTCCTCTGGTGTGTTCTGATCAGTGTGGAGCAGAAAATTCTATCCCCAGAAAAGCCCATCTGTAAGCAGCTGCCTCCAGCAATTGTTCCAAGGGGACCATCAGATTCCATGCTGATCCCTGGGGATTCTAGTCTGACACCTCAGCATGTGAAGTGTACAGATGGGTTAATGGCTTCAGGCCAAGAAGGCACACAGCCAGGGAGGGGTACCCAGACACAGTGGGTCTGTGCAGCCAACAAGTCCCTGAAGCCAGATCCTCCAGTATCCTGCTCTTCCTGCTTGCTCCTCCTGCTGGGACAGAAGAGTGGAATGCAGCCTGTGTTGGATGCTCTGATTTAGACTAAAGTAGAGAAGAGTCCTATGAGTGATAACAGCTTTTGTTTAACAACTTCTGCCTCCTGTGCCCCTGCTACCACTACAGTGAAAGCGTGGGTTGCTCTTAAGGGAGGATCATGGGAGAGCAAAGCAGACAGCATGGGAGCAGAACAGATGCTAAACCCTGCCTCTTCCACAGTTACACATGGGCCACTGCCTTGCAAGGTGGCTGCTTTGTGGCTCTGCCTCCAGTTCCCGGGTACCTCACTATTGCATGAAGGGAACAAGGAGCAGGCTTTTGTGGGGAGGAGGAAATTCACAAGGTCAGCAGGGGAAGAGAGTTCCCAGGCCCCCAGCCTCCTATGGTCACACAGCATTTCTAGCTCGGTGGAGGACTCATCTCTGCCATCGGGTCATTTTTCAGAACTCTCACGGGAAGCAACCTGGGCCATGGGGGAATGAAAGGCTGATGGGGCTGGGCTGTTTGGATTTAGTGTAGCAGCTGTTTACAGAGGCTGTCTGGACCTACAGACTGGCCAGCCTCTGGGGTCTTGGGCAGGTGCAGACCCTTCTGTCCAGGGAAGGAAGCCACTGGTCCCCATACCTCTCCATGGCTAATGAGCAGGGAGCAGGGGACCCTCTTCTTTCTTTGCTCATCCAGGCTTTCTGTGATTTCCTCCTCCCCAATACAGTTCTGAGATCCACACCCTGGGGCTTTGTAGAATCTGTTGAAAGCCCTGGGCATAAGAGGTCACCCCTATGGGACCCAACATCCTTGTAGGGGAACAATGTACAGAGAATACAGAGAACTTCTCATGGTGTGTTTACAGCAGAAAGAGCCAAAAAGGCTATGCTAGGGGGTGGGGGTCATGTCCATGGGAGTGGAAGATATTTACCTGGAGAACATAACCAGGCTCAACTAGGCAGGGTGGGGCAGGTCACTAAGAGGAAGAGTGATCAGGTGGCTTTAGAAAATCAACAGAGCCTAGAGGGGGAACCCATCTAGCACTAAGAGCTTGGGGCTGGGAACTGTGTTTTCTGTCAGAGGGCACTAATGTCCTCCCACCCTACTGAAGGTCAAGAGTCACTAGGAACCCCCTTTGCCAGAGATGGCTACCAAATTGCAATAACCTAGCACCTCAACCACCCAGGGGTCTTTGGGGAGGTCTGCTGTAACTAGAGACATAGGGAATTGGAGTAAAGCTCCTTTTCCCTCAGCCAAACTCCCAGCACAGAAGAAACTGTGGGCATGTCGTGTTTTCATCAGTAAAGCCAATGTAGACCCCAGCAGACAGACAGATCCTGGCACTCTGCTGTACAGCACAAAGCTGGAGTGACCCCAGAAGGGTGGAGAAGGGTGCACAGTGGCAGACAGGCCTCCAAGACTGAGTCCCCTGGAGACAGCCTGCGGGTGTGGGGAGGCCCTCCCTGGGATGTGAGCTGGAAGGGAGGAAGAAGGGATTCCAGGCCCTGAGCCAAGTTCATGGGAAGCTGGCCAGACATTGAAGCTGCAGGAAGGATAGAAAAATCCAGACTGGATTCAGAAAGCACAGCTTGAGGTGAACAAGGTGAGGTGAGGGCAAGAATATTAGTGCAATCGTTAAGGAAAGAAAATGTTCTGAAGATAATCAAGAAGGAGGAAAAATGCAGAGAACTCAACGAGAAGTTTTTGGAGAGGAGAATTCACCAGTGGTGATTAGGGATCAGAAGCCATCTTCTAAACGCTCTCCACCTCCCAGGCCTCCAGTTGGGCAGCACTGTTGCCTTGCTTAAAGACCAAATGCACAGGGTTGGATGCCATCCCCATGAGCCACCCGAGAGTCACTCTGAATCTGTTCAGACCGTGGGGCACCAGGCCTGGGTTCCAGTCTCCATCTCCCCCACTCAGGGAAGGTATCATATTAACAATAGTCAAGTGTGTAGTAAAATGTGTGGTAGTTTCCTTCTTCTATTAACAAAAGAGAAAATTGTCTCAGGACTTCCAGAAGGATGAGTTTTTGGCAGTTTTGTAACTTTCTCTTTCATTGATCATACTGTGTCATAAAATTAATGGAGTTATTTCTCATCTTTATATTTGACTCTTATTTAATTATTTTCCAAAACAGAAAACCAATATTTGATACATGCACACATCCACATTTACCAGATTTATTTTATAAATGTCCTTTTCCAAACACATAGTCCTGCCCTATTACAAATTCAGTAAAAAGAAACTGCATATTGATTTATGATCTTATTTTTATAACATTATAAAATGGATAAATTACATTAGTGCTGCATCATTTTCCTCCTAACTTGACTGATTTTATTATCTATCCCACAAGATGGATTCCATAATTTTTTTCCCAGTGGCATTTATAATAGTCCTTGAAATGCTTAGTAGAGTGTTTGGTTGAATTGAAATAGCAATGTTAGATATTTTTATCTTAACACAAAGTAAGAATGATTTGGCTGATTGATTTTAAAGGGAGGACTGACTTTGCCAATTAAATTACATAGTAGGTGTCTTATATACTTTTATATGTATTTTTTCGGTATTGGGGGTTGAACTCAGGGCCTTGCACTTGCTAAGCAAGTGCTTTACCACTTAAGCCACTCCAACAGCCCTTCCTGCTTGGTAAGTTTTGAGATAGGATCTCACTTTATGCCTGGGCTGTAGTCCTCCTATTTGTACCTATGCACAGCTAGGGTGACAGGCACGTGCCACCAGTCTTTGGTTGAGATGATATCTTGCAAGCCTTTTTGCCCAGGCTGGCCTCAAGCTGTGATCCTCCTGAGATCTTGGCCTCTCAAGTAGCTAGGTTATACTTGGTCTTACATATATTTAATAAACCAAACATAGTTACAAGGCTTTGATGAAAATATATTCAGAACACACAGGAACAAAAAAAGTCTGGTTCTAAAATGTTTCAGCCAAAGTGGAAATTGATTTTACCAAATTGTTTTAATATGTGTCTTGTTAAACAAGGTTCCTCAGCATGAAAGAATAGTTGGGGTTATTAATAGATAATTGATAATATTGTAGAAGTTTTTAATATACTTCCCATTTATTCCAACAGCAAAGGACTCTAACAAGTAGATAAAGATAACAAACCCTATTCCAAGCCAGATGGTCCCCAACAACTTGCTTTTAACAAAATTAAAATTTATTTTGATGATAAATCACTGTGTGAGTTTTGCCAAATAGCTATTTGCCAAAGTCATTCAGTGATACAGCAAAGTTTCAATTCTGGTACTTTTTGTATGATCACATTTTCTTAATGCTTATATATAAAAAGAATGGTATAAAACCATGCTGGGTTGTGCCTCATTGTGTAAACAGTCATACCATAGACTCTGGAATTAAAAATGAAAGACGAGACTATAAAATAGGTATGGTGTGTGGGAAGGGTGACTGGAGGAGATGAAGGTGAGGGAACAGGGATGATGGGCTTCATACACACACAGGAAATAGAAAGATGAAACCTCTTGCAATTGCTTTAAGAGGGGCGGGGAGGGGGTTATGGGGGGAGACTGTGGGGGTGAAATAACTAGTGTACAATGTAAGGCTACTGGGAATCAGTGTAATATGTACAATGAACATATGCTAATAAAAAAATTAAAAGTTAATAAATAAATTGTCATATGATAGAGAACACCACCATAAAAAAATTAGACAAAAGCCTCATTCATCTTATTAATAAACGTACTTCCTATAAAATTACTTATATTTAATATTAATGAATTTTAAATGTGTTTTTATTTTTGAACAATTATGTACTGCTAATAATTATAATTATAATTTAATACAGAAAATTTTAAACACCTAAAACTTTATGGTCACATTGTAAAAGAAAACTTTTTTATTTTTTTATTCATATGTGCATACAATGTTTGGGTCATTTCTCCCCCTTCCCCCACCCCCTCCCTTGCTCCCCCTGCCCCCTCCCTCTCCCCCCCACCCGTTCCATACCTGGCAGAAACTATTTTGCCCTTATAAAAGAAAACATTTAAAATTTAAAATTTTTAAGACATCTTTTTAATCTATTTTTTTTCTTTTTTTATTTTCTAAGACAATCTTACTGTGATATATACAATCAGTTGATCAATAAAAATCTCTGGCATGAAATATATGTGTAACGAATAAAAGTTTTGTGGTGAAAGTGTAACCAAAATATGAATTCATGGATAAAAGAAATATATAAAATTTCAAAGTATTGAAAAAACAATTTATTGCTACATTTCTTTAAGTCAGTGAAGGGAGGCATTAAGGATCAAGTCACCTGGCACCCCCAGCTGGCACCAGCACCATTTTACAGATGAGTAAACTGAGCCCACAGAGAAACAGTGAGCCTCTTCCTCTCTAAACCTTCCCCTTTGACCAAGACGTGCAGTCTAATTCAGTGCTGAGTGAGAAATTCAGGTGTCCTGACCTTCTCACAGTGCTCATTCTTCCCCTGTGCTCGACAGTGACAGAGACCCTCAGAGCAGTGGCCAGTTTCTATGGTAAATGTCACTCTCCCCAAGCATCACTGCCTCACTCTCGACTTCCTCTGCATTTGGGGCATCTCCCTATCACACTACTCATAAGCATTTGACAGACTTCTGTTGTCAACCTTATCAAAATCACTGGGGCTACTGTGACAGAAACTACAACCAGGGGCTTAGGAAGACAATAGAAGGAGGGAAGCCTGCCTCCTTTGGAGGGGGACTAAGCAAAGACACAACCAAACCAGTGTGGAGAGGAAGACACTGACCACACTAGCTCTATGCCCATCTCATCCAGGGCTGAGACACACCGCCAGCGTGTGACTGGAGGTTTCTAGAGGCTCCTTAGTTATTCACTCTGTCACACTTGATACCAGGTCTTTGAACTCCAGGATAGGCATGGAACCATTACAGTGCAATGACACGATCTACAATCATATTAAGGTAGGTAGAAGATTTCCAAGTCTGAATAATTAAAGATGGACAGCTTCAAACTTGCAAAGGGGCACAAAAACATGTACTAATGATTGAGTTTTTGTTTAAGGCATTGTTAAACTTGATTTTGGACTGTCAGGTATAAAACTAAGTTGATGGTTACTATAAAAGAGTGGATAGCATGCTGCAGTTGTACTCTGAATTTTTTTTCTTTCTTTGTTTTTTTAGGTTATATTAATTGTACAAAATAAGGAATTTCATTAAGACATCTCCATACATGTATATAATTGCACCCTGAATTTTAAGACTTAAGCCTTAAATTGACATGTAGATTAATTCACTTGGAAATTTTAAGTAAAAAACAACATAAGAGCCAGGCACCAGTAGCTCACACCTGTAATCCTAGCTACTCAAGAGGCAGAGATCAGAAGGATCAAGGTTCAAAGCCAGCCCGGGCAAACACTTTGCAAGACCCTATCTTGAAAATACCCAACACAAAAAAGGGTTAGTGAGATTGCTCAAGTGGTAGAGTGCCTGCCTAGCAAGTGTGAGGCCCTGAGTTGAAAACCTAGTACCACCAAAAAAATATATAAATAAATACAAAACAAAACTTTTCAAAAGCCATTTAATTCAAGTTAAATGGAACACAATATTTTGGAATGATATTTTGCTATTCTTTTATTTTTAAAATTTACATTCATCAATGAGAAATACAAGGAATGAAACAAAAGTGGCATCACCCAATAACTTTTGCTTTTTTTATTTAAAAAATAAAAGTGCCAAGAGCACATGCCTATAATCCTAACTATGTGGGAGGCTGAGATCCAGAGAACTGCGATTTGAGGCCAGCTGGGGGAAACAGTTTGCAAGAACTCATCTCAAAAAATAACTGGAGCAAAAAAATGGTCTGGAGGTGTGGCTCAAGTGGTAGAGCATCTGATTTGCAAGCACAAAGCCTTCAGTTCAAACCCAAGTCCCACCAAAATAATAATATTACTATTAATCAATCAATTAATTAATTGAAAGAAATACAGATAAGAGAATGAAAAGACAAGTTACAGACTGGAAGAAAAGATTTGCAATTGTGTCCTCTTGATTTTTGACAAAGGCACCCAAAACATACGATGGAGAAAAGACAGCCTCTTCAACAAATGTTGCTGAGAAAATTGGATATATGCATACAGAAAACAACTCAAAATGGATTAAGGACCTTAATATAAGACTGGAAACTTTGAAGTTAGTGCAGTAAAGAGTAAGGAATACACTAGAATTAGTAGGCAAAGGCAATGACTTCCTAAATAGAACTCCAATGCCTCGGCAACTAAAAGAAAGGATTAACAAATGGACTACATGAAATTAAAAAGCTTCTGCACAACAAGAGAAATGGTCACCAGATTGAAGAGGCCATCCACAGAATGGGAGAAAATCTTTGCCAGCTATGCATTTGACATGGGATTAATAACCAGAATATACAAGGAGCTCAAAAAACTAAACACCCCCAAAATCAATGACCCAATGAAAAAAATGGGCAAGTGAACCAAACGGAGCTTTTTCAAAGGAAGAAGTCCAAATGACCAAAAAGCACATGAAGAAATGCTCACCATCCCTGGCCATAAAGGAAATGAAAATTAAAACCACATTAAGAGTCCACCTCACTCTTGTTACAATGGCTATCATCAAGAACACAAACAAGAATAAACGTTGGCAAGAATATGGGGAAAAAGGAAACTTCATACACTGTTGGTGGGAACGTAAGCTAGTACAGCCACTATGGAAAGCCACCAGTAATACAGCAACTCCATTCCTAGAGATACACCCAAAGGAATGTATGTCAGGTTACAATAAAGACACCTGCACACCCATGTTTATTTCAGCATTATTCACAATAGCTAAGCTATGGAAACAGCCCAGATGCCCCAAAACTGATGAATGGATTAGGAAAATGTGGTATTTATATACAATGGAATTTTATTCACCCATAAAGAAGAATGAAATTTTGTCATTTTCAGGTAAATGGATGGAACTGGAAAACATCTGAAGTGAAGTTAGCCAGGCTCAGAAAGCCAAAGCTCTCATATGTGGAATACAGGTCTTGTATAGCTATCTTAAACAAAAATGTGTTTTTTCAAAAACAGAGAGCAGGAAGGTAAAACAAATCCTGTCTGGGGGTTGGTGTCGGTGGGAGGGGCAGATAGAAGGAAAGTGAATAGGGGTGAATATGGTAGAAATATTGTGTGCTCCTCTATGAAAATGGAAGAATGAGACCTGTTCAAACTACTCCAGGAATAAAGGAGAATGATGGAGGGGATGAACTCAACTATGATGTATTCTAAGAACTTTGTAAATGTCGCAATGTACCCCTAGTACAACAATAACAAAAAAATGAGAAGGAAAAATAAATGGAGACCAAATTTTTCAGATGCAAAAAAAAAAAAAATTGCAAATCACACATTTGGCAGAAGACTTCAATCCAGAAGACATAAAGAACCCTCAAAGCTCAACATTAAGAAATCTACATAAAGCCTGGACTATAGTTAATCATACATACATATGTTTCTTAAGTTTTGACAGTATGTCATGTGATGAAATCGTTGGAACTAGGAGAAATTGGGTAAGAATTACATGGCAACTCCCTGTACTACTATTTCTACAACTTTTTCATAAGTTTAAAGGGAAGGTTTTTTAAGAAAGTTGCACAAAAAGAAAATGAGCAACCAAATTCAAATACGGACAGAAGACTTGAATTGACACTTCACCAAGGATGACAAGCACATAGAAAATGTTAAGGATGTCAGAGAATGGGAGTCAATACCTCTGGGTGGTTCTCTCCCCATGAAACCATACACAACTGGCAGGAGTTGTCTACATGGACTTTTTAGGGCTCTGGTTATTAACTAGAGGCTTACAACAATCTGATAAATATTCTTTTTTTTTTTTAGGTGCTGGATCTGAATAAGAACAATGAACTTTGTGCCGTTAACTTGCCCTGTATCCAACCACCCCACTGCCATCCAGTTCCACAGGACCCTTGAAAACCAGAGGCCTGCCACCAAGGCTCTGGAGATCCAGCAACACACTTCTAAAATAAAATATGAGTAAAAGAAGGTATCTCAAGAGAAGGCCCTGAGTACAAATCCCCAAAGTCCAATAAATAAGTAAACAAATTGATAAACCTCTACCCAGTCTAAACAACATAAATAGAGTGAACACACAAACTTTAATATCACTGATATTAAAAGAATAACAATAAAGGAATGCTATGAACAACTCTACGCCCATAAACTTATTAGCATATATGACATGAAATAATTCCTAGAAATGCAAAAACTACCGAAACTCACACAAAGAGAAATAGATGATCTTTACTGGCTTATAAACATGTCAAATTGAGTTGCTAATTAACCTTCCAAAATAAGTACCAGGTCCAGATGGTATCTGGTGAATTCTTCTAAATATTTAAGGAAAAGATAGTATAATTTCCTATAATCACTTTCAAAAAATGAAAGTTCAAGGAATACTTCCTAAAATTTTTTTCTCAGATCACAGTTGCTACAATATAAAAACCAAACAAAGACATTACAGGAAATAAAATCTGTGGCTTGGTATCTCTTCTGGACATGGATACAGAAATCTTCAACCAAATATTAGAAAACTGAATTTGCAATGTGTAGAAGTATTTCATCATGACAAAGTAGGACTTATCTGAGGCAGTATGCAAGGCTGATTTGACATTCAAAAATGAATTAATGTAATCCATCACATCAGCAGGCCAAAGAATAAAAGTGATATCATCAAGTCAACACATGAGGAAAAACATTTGACGAAATCAAACACCCACTCATACAAAAAAAAAAAAAAACCTGTCATCAAACTAGGAGTGGAGGGAAAGTTCCTCAACTTGATAAAGGACATCTAGAGAAAATCTACAGCTGGCATTATACTTAATGATGAGACATGAGATGTCTTCTCCCTAAGTTCAAGACAAGCATGCCTTATCTCACCAATCCATTCAAGGCCACATTGAGAGGCCCAGCTGGTGACATAAGACAAGAAAAGGCAACAAGATATGCACAGATTGAAAAAGAAGAAAAATCTGTCTTTATTGATGCATGACATGGCTGTGAAAAAAAATGTCAAATTGATAGACTCTACACACACACAAAAAAAGCCTCTGGACCAAATACGCAATAATAGCAAGGTCATGGAGCATATATAGTGTACCTAAAAGGTTCAATTGCTTTCCCATATGCCTATAATAAGGTAATGGAGTTTAAAATTTAAAACACAATCCCACTGACATTAGCACAGGAAAAAAACTTTAGATACAAAAATCGTCCACAACAAAACCAGAGCTAACATCAGATTTAGTGGTGAAAGACCTAAAGCTTTCTCTACCAAGATCAGGAAGAAGACAAGGATAACTGATGATACCACTTCAATTGAATATTATGCAGGAGTTCCTAGCTAGAGCAAATAAGCAAGGAAAGGAAATAAAAGCCATCTATGTTGGAAAAAAAGAAGTACAGTGATGTCTACTTGCATGCCACATAATATTGTACATATAAAATCCTAAAACACTCACACACACTCACACTCACACATACACTCACACACACACACCTGTTAGGACTAAATAATTAATTAATGAGTTCAGTGAAGTTACAGGGTACAAGAGCAATATACAAAAATTTCTTTCTATACACTAGCAATGATCAATGAAAAATGAAATGATTTTGTAATAAACAATACAAAAATAAAGTTAAGAAAACAACCCTATTTAAAACAGCATAAATATAATAGAATACTTAGGAATAAATTTAACAAAAGTAGTGAAAAACTTACATTTGAAACTTCAAAGTGTTGTTGAAAGAAGTTAAAGAGGATCTAAAGACATGCAGGCACCCTGTATAGCACTGTTGACAAATTGGTGTCCAGATTCAAAGCAATCCTTATCAGAATCCCTGCTGAACTATTTGTAGAAACTATAAACTCATTCTAAAATTCTAATTGAATTTTAAGCAACCCAGAATAGCCGTAACAATTTTAAAAAGGAAGACCAATTTCAAAATTTACCACAAAGCAACAGCAATCAAAGAATATAGTGCTCTCCTAGGACACAGACATATAGATCAAAAAGATAGAATTAAGTGGCCAGAAATAAGTCCACACATCCTAGAGTCAACTAATATTTAGGGGTGTAGTTCAAGTGGCAGAATGCCTACCTACCAAGTGCAAGTCCCTGAATTCAAACTCCAATACTGTCAAAAAGAAAACTAAAGAATGGAGTTGGTCTCTTACCTTATTACATATACAGAAATGAACTAAAAATGGACCAAAGACCTAAATATGAAAGCTAAACTATTAAAACTCTTAGGAGAGTTCATGACCTTGGATGTGGCAAACCATTATTAGATATGATACCAAAAGTAAGAATAAATAAATTGGATTGGTGAAAAAAACTTTTGTGTTTCAAACAATACCATCAAGAAAGTGAAAATCCAACCCATAGAATGAGAGAAAATATTTACAAATACTATCTTCTATGAACTCACATCAAGAATAAACAATGAAACCCTACACTCAAAAATAGAAAGCCAACTAACCAAATAAAGAAACTGGCAAAGATTTGAATAGACATTTCTCCAAGGATGATAATACAAATGGCCAATAAGCCCATGAAAAGATACATAGTCACCAGAGAAATGCAAATCAAACTCATCCTGAGATTCCAGTTCACACCTGTTAGAAAAGCTATAATAAAAGGGGGAAAGGAAATTAAGTGTTGGTGCGAATGAAAGAAACTGGAACTCTCATTCATTGCTGTTGGGAATGTCAAATGGTGTAGCCACTTCAGCAAAAAACTTATCAGTTCCTCAAAAAGTGAAACTATAGTTACTGTATGACCCAATAATTCCACTCTTAGGTACACATCTATAAAGCTTAAGTCCACTGAAAAACTTGTACAAGAATATTCATAAAAATTAAAACCATTCCCTCTAAAATCAGGAACCAGACAAGGATGCCCACTATCTCCACTCCTATTCAACATAGTACTGGAATTCCTAGCCAGAGCAATTAGGCAAGAAGAAGGGATAAAAGGAATACAAATAGGTAAAGAAACTGTCAAAATATCCCTATTTGCAGACGACATGATCCTATACCTTAAAGACCCAAAAAACTCTACTCAGAAGCTTCTAGACATCATCAATAGCTATAGCAAGGTAGCAGGATATAAAATCAACATAGAAAAATCATTAGAATTTCTATACACTAACAATGAGCAAACGGAAAAAGAATGTATGAAAACAATTCCATTTACAATAGCCTCAAACAAAATCAAATACCTAGGTGTAAACCTAACAAAAGATGTGAAAGACCTCTACAAGGAAAGCTATACACTTCTGAAGAAAGAGATTGAGGAAGACTATAGAAAGTGGAGAGATCTCCCATGCTCATGGATTGGTAGAATCAACATAGTAAAAATGTCTGTACTCCCAAAAGTAATCTACATGTTTAATGCAATTCCCATCAAAATTCCAATGACATTCATTAAGGAGATTGAAAAATCTGTTAAATTTATATGGAAACACAAGAGGCCACGAATAGCCAAGGCAATACTCAGTCAAAAGAACAATGCTGGAGGTATCACAATACCTGACTTCAAACTATATTACAAAGCAATAACAATAAAAATAGCATGGTACTGGCACAAAAACAGACATGAAGACCAGTGGAACAGAATAGAGGATCCAGATATGAAGCCACACAACTATAAGCAACTTATCTTTGACAAAGGAGCTAAAAATATACGATGGAGAAATAGCAGCCTCTTCAACAAAAACTGCTGGGAAAACTGGTTAGCAGTCTGCAAAAAACTGAAACTAGATCCATGTATATCACCCTATACCAAGATTAACTCAAAATGGATCAAGGATCTTAATATCAGACCCCAAACTCTTAAGTTGATACAAGAAAGAGTAGGAAATACTCTGGAGTTAGTAGGTATAGGTAAGAACTTTCTCAATGAAACCCCAGCAGCACAGCAACTAAGAGATAGCATAGATAAATGGGACCTCATAAAACTAAAAAGCTCTGTTCATCAAAAGAAATGGTCTCTAAACTGAAGAGAACACCCACAGATGGGAGAAAATATTTGCCAACTATACATCAGACAAAGGACTGATAACCAGAATATACAGGGAACTTAAAAAACTAAATTCTCCCAAAACTAATGAACCAATAAAGAAATGGGCAAGTGAACTAAACAGAACTTTCTCAAAAGAAGAAATTCAAATGGCCAGAAAACACATGAAAAAATGCTCACCATCTCTAGCAATAAAGGAAATGCAAATTAAAACCACGCTAAGATTCCACCTCACCCCTGTTAGAATAGCCATCATCAGCAACACCACCAACAACAGGTGTTGACAAGGATGCGGGGACAAAGGAACCCTCTTACACTGTTGGTGGGAATATAGACTAGTACAACCACTCTGGAAAAAAATTTGGAGGCTACTTAAAAAGCTAAACATCGATCTACCATTTGATCCAGCAATACCACTCTTGGGGATATACCCAAAAGACTGTTACTCCAGAGGCACCTGCACATCCATGTTTATTGCGGCACTATTCACAATAGCCAAGTTATGGAAACAGCCAAGATGTCCCAGCACTGACGAATGGATTATGAAAATGTGGTATCTATACACAATGGAATTTTATGCAGCCATGAAGAAGAACGAAATGTTATCATTCGCTGGTAAATGGATGGAATTGGAGAACATCATTCTGAGTGAGGTTAGCCTGGCTCAAAAAACCAAAAATCGTATGTTCTCCCTCATATGTGGACATTAGATCAAGGGCAAACACAACAAGGGGATTGGACTTTGAGCACATGATAAAAGCGAGAGCACACAAGGGAGGGGTGAGGATAGGTAAGACACCTAAAAAACTAGCTAGCATTTGTTGCCCTTAACGCAGAGAAACTAAAGCAGATACCTTAAAAGTAACTGAGACCAATAGGAGAAGGGGACCAGGAACTAGAGAAAAGGTTAGATCAAAAAGAATTAACCTAGAAGGTAACACCCACGCACAGGAAATCAATGTGAGTCAATGCCCTGTATAGCTATCCTTATCTCAACCAGCAGAAACCCTTGTTCCTTCCTGTTGTTGCTTGTACTCTCTCTACAACAAAATTAGAAATAAGGGCAAAATAGTTTCTGCTGGGTATTGTGGGGGGGAGAGGGAGGGGGCGGAGTGGGTGGTGGGGGAGGGGGTGGGGGCAGGGGGGAGAAATGAGCCAAGCCTTGTATGCACATATGAATAATAAAAGAAAAATGAAAAAAAAAAAGGATGAGGACTGAGAACTCGAAAAAAAAAAAAGAATATTCATAGCAGAAGTGTTAATGATAGACAAGAAATGGAAACACTAGTGTCTATCAAACAAATCAAAACATAAGCAAAGGGCTGGAAGAGTGGCTCAAGTGGTAGAGTGCCTACCTAGCAAGAGAGAGACCTGAGTTAAACCTCAGAAGCACCAAAAAAAAAAAAAACAAAAAAAAACCCATAAATAAAAAATGTGGTTTATCCACAGAATGTAGTATTTTTCAGCCACAAAAGAGAGGAAGTACCGATTCATGGCACAACATAGATGAACCTTGAAAATATACTAAGTGAAATGTGCCAAATGGGAAATTCATATTGGATCATACTGCATGATACTATTTTAATAAAATATCTCAAATAAGCAAAACATGGTGATGGACAGTAGATTAGCCATTGCCAAGGGCTAGGCAGAGAAGGAACCTGGCGGAACAACTTAAAGGGAAGAAATATTTAACTTACAGTTTGTGGTTGGTTGTCTCTATTACTTTGGACCTGAGGCAAGACTGAACTTCATGATGGGGTGTGGAAGAAGAGGTGTTCACCTCATGGTAGACAGGAAGCAGAGAATGAGGAAGGGGTGGAGGGAATAAGCATAACTTTCAAATGGAGCTCCACCCTAGGTCCCAGAACCTAAAGTTTCCACACCCTCCCAGAACAGCACTACCACTGGGGATCAAACGTTGAACACCTGAGTCAATGGGGCATCGCAAACCATAACAAGTTTCTTCTTATGTTATAAAAATATTTTGGAGTTAGATAGTAGTGATGACTGCAAGGTATGTTAATATACTCCAAAAGTTACAGAATTTTATACTTTGAAAGAGGTAGAATTCATATTAGGTGATTTCAATTTAACAAAAAGCGTTGGACATCCAGTCATCAGGAAAATATAAATTAAAACCATGATGAGATTTTACTACCACCTGTTAGAACAACTAAAATTTTAAAATATATGTATCAGCAATACGAAGTGCTTGTGAGAACACAGATCAAGTGGGGCCTTCACACATTGCTGGTGGCTTTGCAAAATGGTACAGTCATTTTAGAAAGTGGCTTGACTTCATTATAAAATTAAGATTATAGTTATTATTTGATCCAGAAATTCCACCTCTGGGCATTTACCTTAAATAAATAAAGATGTATGTTCACACAAAAATGTGGACATAGATGATCTTTAATATCTCCTTTTTACTTTTGAGATCCTATAGATACCCTATACTTTATCTAAATGTGAATTTGGATACATTTCTTCTGGTCAGGTCTTGTTAAAATTCTTAAATCTGGAAACTATTTTCTTCAATTCTGGAAAAATTTCAGCCACTGTCTCTTTGATGTTATGTCTCCCCTGTTTGTCTGGATGAATACTATCTTCTATTTCTGTTAAGTTCTCTCTTGTGTTTTCTCTCTCTTCATTTTCCTGTGCTGCAAGGTGATCTCATCATACACATCTTTCAGTTCACTGTTTCTCTCCACAGCTCAGACTAATTCATTAGCTGAGTTTTTAACTGTCAAAATTATAGTTTTATTAAAAATATTTTATAGTAGAATTTTTCTATAATTCATATTTCTTCATTTATTTCTTAGTGTATTAAACATATGCATTGTATAGTCTACTTAATATAACTCTAAATATCTCTATTTATTAGGATGCTATTCTGCTATTAGTTGTATCTGGTGACACTCTCATGATGATTAATTTTCTTACGGAGCTTTTTATGTTTTAATTGTGACTTCAACTACTAAAAGACTACTGTTGTGTAAAGTTTCCCTATATGAAGTAACTCAATGTTTGCTTCTGCCAGAACCCTGGGAGTTCACCATCTCCACATCAGTTTTACAGTTTTTTCTGTACCATGTGTTGTATGTTTAGATCTAATACCCATACATGTCATAGCCTTGGGCTTCAACTTCTGATAGGTTAATCATCCATTCCCACAATCCCTGAGCATAGCATTCTGTTTTCTATGTCCTTTTCAAAGGCTGAAACTGAACAGACTATTCCATGTGAGTTCATCAATGAAGAAAAAAACTAAAAAATTCTCCTCCCATATTAACATCATACTTTCATTAAGCCTAATATCCAACCTAATAAGAAGCAGATGGTTTATCATTGCACTCATTCTAGAGACTTATCTGTTTTGTTTTGTGTCAAAACAGAATGTACAACAAATTTTGGAGTCTTGTAAACTAGAAGATAGTAAATATTTTTCAGATAGAAGCTCATCTAATCAGCTCTTTACAGATACAGATTAATTCAAGGATTAAATGATTAGCTCAAGGACACACAACTAACCATTGCAATTGAAAAGAATAGCCAGATTTCCTATGTCTCAATCTTGGATCTTTCTATCTAATGAGTTTTCCTGTGAAAATTTTGTCTCTTCCATGAAGATATGAAGAAAATGACAAACAAAGACAATAAATTTAGAGTGACTAAACACACACACACACACACACACACACACACACACACACACACCCCTCAGTGTTGTCTTTTAGTGACCCTGGGAACTTTTAAGAAAGTTCCATTCTTGATTCAAAAGGAAACTCAGTACTCCATTGAGGTCAATGAGTGGGTTTTGTGTCAGAAGCCTGGATGTGAATTTTCATTCATTATAAAGACAATTTGGACCATAGGTTTTGTATTGTCCATTTCTATTTCTCTCTTCTTGCCTTAAAATCCTGTCGTGTCCCATGGCATACTTCCAAGACTAAGAATTTAATGTCAGAGGAGCACATGTCTGTTCTTCTATGCTATGAATCTCATCCTACAATTCTAACAGAGAATTTTAAAGGCATTATTCCTCCCTCCTTTTTCTCCCTTAACACAGAATGAGTAACCTCATTCTCTTATGAGAGGCTAAAGCAATGCAAAATAATAGAATGTAGAATGCAAATATTCCCTTCTGAATACTCCTGCTGCCCTCCAGAGATAACAAGCATTCACAGTTTGATGGCTCGTCCTATTTATCTTCATATGTGCATATGTAAATTTGAACATCTTTTTATAAAAACGCAATCATGTTCCATATACTGTCCTGAAACACATTTTCTCAATGACATGTCTAAGACTGTACTGAAAATTGCCTACTTCATTCTCTTTTAAGGGCTGCATTATTACAACAGCTAATATTTTTGAAGAGGGCACTATGTGAAGAGTACATTCAAAGCACTTTATATTATTAATTCAGTTAACCATCACAAAAACTCTATGAAAAAAATCAAATTATAGATGAGGAAGTCAGCTAATCTTCCCAAAATGGGGGAGATGAACTCAAATTCCAGATAGCCTGCCATCCAAGAGCTTGCTTTCGAACTTCTAAGCTTGACTATTCCTGATGATGTAAAAACCCCAGCAACATATTTAAATGGTTCCCTATTGCAGAATCTTCAGGTTGTTTCTAATTTTTTCTCATTATAAACAAGGCTGTCATTAGCATCTTCTACGTAATCAAGTCTATCAATCTTTTTATTTATAGCTTCTGAGTTTGCATCTTGTGTGGGAAGGCCTCTCTATCCCTAGGTTATAAACAATCCTTCTTCATTTTCTTCTATAACTTTTATGGTTCAATTTTATTAATTTAACACTTGAGTCCCTCTGGAATTTATTTTGATGTATGGCATTATTTGGATGTCTAATTTGATTGTCTTCCATATGGATAGCCAATTGTCCCAACATCATTTTTGAATTTTCTTGGTTGAGGAAATGTTTCCCAAGAAAATCTTTTAAGACTTAAAAACAGCTTACATCGACACATTAAAATCCACCCATGCTTAATCAACTGTTGAAAAATATAAACACAAAGTGACTTGTTAAACCTACAGGAAAAATCCACTTCAGGGTACAGAAAACAAAAAGAGATTTTCTCCTCCGTCACAAATGCACTGAGTGAATATTTGTAATGGAAACATCTTGGCCCTAGTCCAGATCCTAGACTTTCCCCTCTTAAAAATATTTGTCTTGACTAAATTCCCTAACTTTCGTGTCTCCATTTCTTTGTCTGTAAAAGAAGCAATACTTAGAACACTGCTGTAAGGACTAGGCTCTTGGCTTTCAGCAATATAGAAGGTCTAATGTCCTATGTTTTGCTAAAAGACTAGTGTCCCCATGACAGTCCTGTTCGTATACTCAAAAGTCTTTAGGTGACAAAATGACTATTACTATTTGAGAACATTTGCTTTCATAGGATATTGTACAACATTCTGAGTTGGATCTTGGCTTCCAGGGACAGATTTCCCGAAGTAGATGTAAAGGTTATTTTCAATTTCTTGGAAAAAATGAAGTGAATTCAATTCCTTGTATTTATTTTTATGGGTTCAAAACACCAGGGGGAAAAATAGAGAAATTGTTGAAAGGCAAATTATATCTCCCGTTTTGACCTATCTTCTTTCTTCACACATGCATTTCAAACCTTGTTCTTTTTCAGTCCTACTGCTTGTCCTAATGCAACTAGTCTCACCTTACCTCCCACATCAGAGAAAGTAAATTTTGTTTTCCCTCAGCTTCCTGCTGCCATGCTCACTGGCATCTACTTTCATCCATTCTCCTTCCTACCAGCCCTTGTCCAAGGTGGATCCCTGTACTCTGCCCTATCTTCTGCTGCCTCCCTGAATCAATAACCCCCCTCCCTCTCCATATCCTCAGTCTCCTCCCTCCTGTTTGTAGTTTCCTTTTAATCTGGTCCAAAGCACACACCATCCTAACAACCACCACCACAACAAAATCCTCCCTCTGCTCCACATATACTGGAGCTTTCCTTCACAGCCAACTTCTTTTAAAAGGAGGTACATTCATTTCCTCTCCTCCCTGGACATCTCGGGCTACTATATTAACCTTGAAATCTGCCTCACCACTAGCCTTCTTATGCTAATTACAGTGGCCACATCTTGGTTTTTATTTAGCTTGATTTCTTGCCACTTCTGACTCCTTCTTCTTAAAATATCCTTTTATATTGGCATTCTTAACACTATAATTTCTTGGTTTCTCTCCAACTACTCAGTCCAGTTTTTCCTGGTCTTATTCCTAGTCCTTTTATCACCTCTTCATGTCTTATATATTGGTATCTTTAGAATTCTGATCTACACCCTCTTCCATTTTTTAACATATCTTCCTTGAGTGCTCCAATTAACATTAATATGCTCTTGACTTCCAAAAAACATAAATCCATCCTTAGCCAGCACAACCATACATCCATCTTATTGATAAACTTTTCCATTGACTATTCACCTTAGTCTCATTAAGTACAATATATCCTAGATAATGTCATCATCATCTCCATCCTCACCTTCATCATTCATGAAGATGACCAGAGACCCAAGTCATCGTTCTCTCCTCCTTTCCCTCATCCCAAGTTCTATTCATTCTACCCTTGAGCATCTGCTGAAACAATCTACTTCTCTCCAACTCAACAGCCACCATCCTGTTTGGACCACCATCACATCTGAACTGGATTTATGTGACTACCTATCAACTCCAACTGGTCTCCTGACCCTATTCTTTCCCCATCCTGTCCAGTCTGACACTGCAGTAATGGTGGTCATTTTAAAAATACTAAATTTGATCTTTTTATTTCTTCACACCCATAAGTGGTTTCTTGTTACTCTTCTAATAAACTTCAGAGTTTTTATATGGCTTATGATACTACATAATCTTTCTCCAGCATCTCTCTCCAGCATTGTCTTCTCCTACCATCCCCACTTCTACCTCCTCAAACACACACACATGCACACACATGCGCACTCACACACGCGCGCGCACACACACAACCAATACTGGATATGCTTTATTTCCCTAAACACCATGACCCCAATCACCTACCGAACTCATACTTCAGAGGATGAGTTTTCCTCCAAGAAAGAGTCCCTGGATTCTCTCTTATGAGATCTTTTGTAATGTAAACCATCCTTTATCAGGACTAACTCCACTGTAGCAAGTTATGAGTACTGGTTGTTTGTATAAGCAAACATCCAAGAGCAGCCAAAAGGGTTATTTTCTAAATAATGGATAATTACTAATTAATCCTTTTATTGTTCCCTCAAAATCCCTGGAAATTTACAGTCCCCTGTCCATTCTTCTGTATTAAGCATTGAAAGAAGTAACATTGTACAAAGAGCATGGGATTGCAGTCATAGAAACCAAATGGTGAGTGCAGGGACTGGGTCTCTGTGCTACTGTTTTTCATCACCTAATAAAATGCTGGATCAGAATAGACACTCAAAAGTATTTTTCCTCTTTTTTTTAGAAAAATATTTTTGAATGAATGAAACCTCATTTCAACTTTCAGAGATTATTCTTACAACCATGGTATCCCAAGCAGACAGTTTAGTTAAAGTTAAGAGGTACATAACACAAACATGGTCTCTTTTATTTGAAAAGAATCACTATCAGAATTCATCAAAATAAATTCTATTTAAAATGATAAAAGATAAGGTATTTTCATAGAAAAATTTATCTCCTGATAATACATCTGGGCACTTGGAAGTGCGTTTCACCTCCTAATACTTCATAGATGAATATTTCTAACCTAACTCCAACCAGTTCTCTTGCTAGGTCTGTCATCCTCACTCACAAGAATCTATTCATGGCCTCAGGAGTCTGGGGCCATTCTGCTCCAGTGACTGGACCAGAGACATCAGGGCTGAGCAAAAAAAGGTCCTCTTCAGGCCTTAAGCCTCTCTGATTTTCCAGTTGCAACTGGACATCCCATTTCTTTATATCCCATCAGTTTTCTTTGACATACTAACAGCAAAATCCTATTTTCCTAAGGTCATGTACATGAGCTGATACTCAACCTTGAATAACCGTATCCACATGGCTGTCCCTTTCTGTACCCATCACGGATGATCTACCATTCACCACAGTAACCTTCAACACTTTCTCCTAGCTGGCTGTTTATAAAGTATTGCTTTACAAACAGTGGGTAATTACTAATTTATGCTTCCATTCTCCCCTGAAGATCCCTAGAAACTTACAATTTCCCTGTCCAACGTGTCTATATGAAACATTGAAAGAGGCAACACTGTGCAGAGACAATGAAATTGCAGCATATAGCCCTGAGTTTGATCTTGACAATCTACTTAACCTTTCTGAGATTCAGTTTTCTTATCTGAAAAACAGGAACTATCTACAGCTTCATTAAGTTGATATGGAAATTAAATGAGATCACATTGGAAAGCACCTAGCATTCAATAAATATTAGTACTATCCTTCTTTTCCCCCTATATACACAGGATTTACTAAGTTTATGATGATTCACAGTATTGTAAACAACTCTTCCATGTTCACTGGGATGCTTCTGGGTTTAGTACTAAAAATTCTATGTCCCAGGAAACAACCCAGTCCTGAGAAATCCAGGATGATACATCATCCTGCACAGTGGAGGACAACTTCTATTTGATAAGAAAGTAATGGTGAGGATGTGAAGAAAAGAGAACCCTTGTCATCATTCTGAGAATGTAAATTAGTATGGATTAACGCTATGGAAGTTTCTCAAAATATTAAAAATAGAAGTACTGTATGATCTAGCAATCCTACTTCTGTGTGTGTCTGCAAATGATGTGAAATCTAAATGTTGAGGAGGCATCTGTACTCCCATGTTCACTGCAGTATTATTTACAATAGCTAAAATACAGAATCAAACTAAGTGTCTATCGATAGATGAAGAAATAAAGAATCTGTGCTACATATACACAATGGAATACAACTCAGCCTTAACAACAACAAAAAAAAAAACCCCGTCATTTGTGACAGCATGTATGAATCTAAAAAACATATGAAGCGAAATAAACCACACACAGAAAGATAAATACTGTGTGATCACGCTTATGTACAATCTAAAAGTTGCCCTCATAGAAGCAGAGAGTAGAATGGTGGCCACCAGGGACTGGGATGGGCATGGAGTAGGGTGTTCGGGAGAGTTGTCAAAGAATACAAAATTTCAGTTAGACAGAAGAACAAATTCAAGAGCAATCACTAGTAACAAGTTATTGCATTCTTAAAAATCACTGAGAGTTAGTTTAAGTGTTCTCTCTAAAAATAAATGTTAAGTATGTAAAGTGATACATGTATTATTTAGCTTGATTTAGTCATTCAACACTGTATATATTTATTTAAAACATCACAGTCAGGGCTAGGCTTGTCATTCAGTTGCATGGTGTGTGCTCAACATGCATAGGGCCTTAAATCCACAGTACCAAAAAAAAAGAAAGAAAGAAAATCATAGGAGGCATAATATTTATATATTTTTTAATTGCCAACTTTAATAAAAATTTTAAAACAAAAAAAACCAATGGCTACAAATGGATTTTCAGAGTTTTTTGATAATCCCCTCTGGTTTTATGAAGGTTTTGTAAGTCAATGGTTTCTTGATATCACCTCGACAGCACCTCCAGAGACTCTGGCTTCTTTGTTCTAGGGTAGGACCTGGGTCGATGTTTTTTAAACACAGATGATTTTAATGCATAGCCAGGGTAGAATACTGTTCCCTAAGTTCTTCCCAAAAATATTGTCTCTGTGTTCATTCTTCAGAAACTTTTGAATATTAAAAGGAGATTGAAGAATATAAAACAACATCTTTTCTCATGTGTAAGCAAAACTAGGGACTGAAAAATGTTAACATTCATAATAAAACTGTCCAACAATTGAGTTAAGAATGAATATAGAAAAAAGAGCTTTTTAGGAAAGCCTTGTCTTCAACAAAGATCCTAGGAGTTATATATCTGAATTATTATGTACCTTAAAATTTCTTACTACATCAAGATAACCCATAAACCTATTTTAATGATGCTGCCACTGTGGAAAAATAAATTTATAGATAGAAATTGCCTTTTAAGACCAAGGTGGCCTCATTAAAATTTCTCAAACAGTGGAAATTTTTGATCTTTTGGTTGCAGATTTAACTCTGGAATCAATAAATAGCTCATGGTGCCAGGTCAGATGAATTGACAACTAGCCAAGCTGGATCCTGTCATGATGGAGGCCAAATATCTCTGGCTGTTTAATGCCAGAGCCCCTCAAGAACTAGCACTCTGCCTGGCATGATACACAAGCCCAGTGATTGACCTTAAATGAAATTTAAGGACACATTACCACACTTGGACTTGAAGGTCATTCCCAAAGAAGAGATGAGAAATGGTTGGAGCAATGACAACCTAACTGGAGTAAGGACATATTTCCCAGATGTGCAGTGTTCACACAATATACTTGTTACAAAGACCATTCTTCCTAAGGATGATTGAGTCAAAAAGGAAGTGGCCCAACCATTTCCCCTAAAATCAGGATTGAGACAAGGATGCCCACTCTCCCCATCCACTCCTATTCAACATAGTACTGGAATTCCTAGTCAGAGCAATTAGCAAGAAGAAGAAATAAAAGGAATACAAATAGGTAAAGAAACTGTCAAAATATCCCTATTTGCAGGTGATAGGATCCTATACCTCAAAGACCCAAAAAACTCTACCCAAAAACTCCTAGACACCATAAACAGCTATAGCAAGGTGGCAGGATACAAAATCAACTTACAAAAATCATTAGCTTTTCTATACACCAACAATGAACAAACTGAGAAGGAATATATGGAAACAATTCCATTTACAATAGCCTCAAAAAAGTCAAATACTTGGGAGTAAATTTAACAAAGGATGAGAATGACCTCTACAAGGAGAATTACAAACTCCTGAAGAAAGACACTGAGGAAGACTACAGAAGATGGAAAGATCTGTTGTTCTCATGAATTGGTAGAATCAACATAGTAAAAATCGTTATACTACCAAAAGCAATCTACATATTTAATGCAATTCCCATCAAAATCCCAATGACTTTCATCACAGAGATTGAAAAATCTACCCTAAAGTTCATTTGGAAACACAAGAGACCACGAATAGCCAAGACAATACTCAGCAAAAAGAGTAATGCTGGAGGTATCACAATACCCGACTTCAAACTACACTATAGAGCCATAGCAATAAAAACAGCATGGTACTGGCATAAAAACAATGAAGACCAGTGGAAGAGAATAGAGGACCTGGATATGAATCCACACAACTATACCCACCTCATTTTTGACAAAAGTGCCAAAAATATATGATGGAGAAAAGACAGCCTCTTCAACAAATGTTGCTGGGGAAAGTGGTTATCCGTCTGCAAGAAACTGAAACTAGATCCATGTTTATCACCCTGTACTAGTATCAACTCAAAATGGATCAAGGACCTTAATATCAGACCAGAGCCTCTGAAGTTACTACAGGAAGGAGCACTCTGGAACTAACAGGTATAGGCAAAGACTTCCTCAATAGAACCCCAGCATCCTAGCAACTAAGAAAAAGAATGGACAAATGTGACTTCATAAAATTAAAAAGCTTGTGTACAACAAAAGAAATGGTCTCTAAACTGAAGAGACCACCCACAGAGTGGGAGAAAATATATGCCAGCTATACATTAGACAAATGACTGATAACCAGAATATACAGGGAACTTAAGAAAACTCTTGTAAAATCAATGAACCAATAAAGAAATGGGCAACTGAACTAAACTGAACTTTCTTCAAAAGAAGAAATTCAAAAGGCCAAAAAACACATGAAAAAAATGCTCACCATCTCCAGCCACAAGGAAATGCAAATCAAAACCACACAAAGGTTCCACCTCACCCCTGTTAGAATAGCCACCATCAAAAACACCACCACCAACAACAGGTGTTGGCGAGGATGCGGGGGAAAAAGGAACCCTCATACACTGCTGGTGGGAATGCAAGCTGGTGCAACCACTCTGGAAAAAAATTTGGAGGCTTCTTAAAAATCTAAACATAGACCTACCATATGACCCAGCAATCCCACTCCTGGGGATATACCCAAAAGAATGTGTCTCAGGTTACTCCAGAGGCACCTGCACACCCATGTTTATTTCAGCGCTATTCATAATAGCCAAGTTACGGAAACAACCAAGATGCCCCACTACTAACGAATGGATCAAGAAAATGTGGTATTAATACACAATGGAATTATACTCAGCCATGAAGAAGAATGAAATCCTATCATTTGCAAGTAAATGGATGGAACTGGAGAACATTATTCTGAGCGAGGTTAGCCAGGCTCAGAAGACCAAAAATCGTATGTTCTCCCTCATATGCAGACTTTAGATCTAGGGCAAATACAGCAATGTTGTTGGACTTGGGTCACAGGACAAGAGGAGAGCACACATGGGAGGTATGGGGATAGGTAGAAAACCCAAAACATGAAAGCATTTGATGTCCCCACTCTAGATGAACTAATACAGAAACCTTAAAGCGACAGAGGTCAACATGAGAAGGGGATCAGGAACCAATGTAAAGATCAGTTAGAGATGAATCAACTTGTTTGTAAGACATTTGTACATGGAAGCAACTCTAGGAATCTCTCTGTATAGCTACCCTTAACTAGCAAATGCTTTGTCTTTCTTATTATGCTTATGTCTTCTCTTCATCAAAATTAGAGATAAGGGCAGAACAGATTCTGGCTGGAAGCGAGGGACGGTTGTGGGGAGAGGGTGGAGGTGGGGCGCAGGGGGGAGAAATCACCCAAACAATGTATGCACACATGTGAATAAATGAATAAAACAAAAAAGGAAGTTGCCAATGGCAATGTTATGATGACTCTAAAAGAAGATGGCTGTGTCTTTGGAGCTTTCGCAAGGGGACATCCACTACAGTACAGTTCTCAAAATACAAGTGTGGCCCACAGCAGTTCAAGCTCAAATACATAACTGCCACCATGCTGAGACTAGGTCTGACTCTCAAGGTTGGACTCCCAGCAGCCAAGATGATGAGAACAATGTATAACATGGGACTTGCAATTAGTTGTATTACAAAGAGAAGAATAACAGCAGACACCTCTGACAATTATGACCGGCACACTTTCTCCCAGAAAGCATACCTAGGTTGGATGTTCAGTCACCATTGGAGCACAACTTGGTGAGCAGAAACTCAAGATGAAGTGAAAGACTTCTGCATCATCCCATGGGAAGGGCCTAAGACTACTTCTCACAACAGGGGAGCCCTTCAGTGGGCATGTAATAATCAAGTGCAATGGCCAGATTTGCTACTCCCCCATTGTTGGATAGAAACGGCCTACTGGCTGTCTTGTAATTTTTATTTCCATGACTGCCCAACCTCTTTTCCAACTGGCACAGTCTTCCTTTATGTATGCTAGTACAATCAATCATATCATAGAGTCATTTTTAACTCTGGTTCATTATGAGTTGACCTTAGTGTTTAACTTGGCTTTCTAAATTTACGAAGTTCTGGAGATGTGCCTAGCCCGTTATGTTCTAAGAACACTTTGTGGTAATAATAGTCTCCATGTTGAGGAAAATTTGTTTAGTTTCATTCATTCAGCAAATGTTGATTGTACCAGGTACTTTTTTCAATGCTGGAGATTTAGTAGTAAACAAAACAGATAAAGTTCAAACTTCATGGGACATACATGATAGTGTGAACTCTATCTTCTACTTGAAAGAAAAAAAGTGGGAACAAATAGTAGTGTAAAATAAGTTCATATAGCAATAAAAAGAAAAGAAAACAAGTAACATTAGAAACTCCTATTAAGATGTTCATCTGCAAATAAAAGAAAATTATTACCTCAGGTAGATTTTAGAGTATAACTTACATGGCCCCAAAATGACTAGAAATATCATTGTCAAAGTAGAAAGTAAAAGGGAGCATCTCACTCAAAAGAATATGCAGATACAGGAGACCAGGGACTTTGGAAATTCACATATCCATGACAATGAGAATTGGACCTAGATGTTCTGCAGTCCCTGAAATCTATGCCAGTGAATTTTCTTCCTGCCAGCGCTTGCTTGTGTTTTTGACAGTTTCCTCAGGATCTATGGCCTTTAATGACGCGTGGAGAAGGGGAAAATGGAATTACTTTTTTGTGCCATACCTGAATTTAATGGCTAGCAGCAATGCCTCAGATTCTCTCTTTGGGTCTTGCGAAGTAATATCTCACTATGAAGGGTGGAAAAGAATGCAGGCAAGAAGTATCTGAGTGCCTGAAAATAGACCCACGTGGTTCCCCTAAAACTAGGGAAGCAGCAGCCAGAAGTGATTTTGATCATTCTAGCACATATCATTTATTGAATACCACCATGCCATATGTACTGATGAGGCATTTTGCATATTTTATCCAAATAAATTCTTAAGGCCCAATGTGACCCAATCTGCAGGCAAAGTCACATTAAAAAAAAATACAATCCAGCAACCAAAAGAAAATTTAAAACAGTTCTGTTCTTTTCTTGTATTTTGAGATGAAGTTGCTTAAAATGTTCTTTCTTTGCCTCCCTATGCTCATAAAACTTCTGTAGTTCAAGAGCCTCTTGCCCAGTCCTCACCCTCTATTCCTACTCAGAATGCACTGAAAACCCACCACCACCATTGGATAGACCCTGGCCTCTTCTTTTTCTTTCCCCTGTCTTCCCATTTTTCTGCTCCTCTCTAACCATTCTTTTAACTCTAAATCACAATAGCTATGGAGTCAGACAAGCAATCTAGGAGTCATCTTTGAAAAATGACTTTAAGAGATGGGGAATGGGTGGGACTAAAAAGACACAGACATTTTCTTTATTGTATTGGGTCACAGGAAAGTAGCAGGAAGGGGAAAGGCTGAGACCATCCAAGTGTATCAATGGCCCCAAGAAATCCACTTCCCTGTTTCTACCCCTTTGCGATAGAATGTGCTTGAATGTGGAATGGCCCTATGATCAGTCTGGGTAAAGATGGTGGCAGATGTAATGTACTCTGGTGTTCTGGAACCTTGCCCTGGGAAAACATTGTAGCATCTGTTTTTGCTCTTGGAACACTGAGATCATTGGGCTGTGAAGAAACCCAGGTCAGCCTGCTGGAGGATGAGACCATATGGAGAACCAAGGCAGTCCCAATACCCCCAGTACCTGTGATTGAGGCCATCCTGGACTCACCAGCCCCAGTTAGGTTATCAAATGATGCAGTCACGTGAGTGCCCCAGATAAGACTTGAAGAAGAACTGACGGATTGTCAAACCCCAAAATTATGAGGAATAATAAATCATTATTTGTGAATCATAACAGAGCAAAGATCATATACGTATATAAGCTTATATATATATATGTATATATATATATATATATATACACATATGTAAAAGCATCAGCTCATAGAATTCTTGCAACACAAAGTAGGATATCCTTACTCTATAAATAAGAAACTAAAATTCTGCAAAATTAAATATCTTGTTCAAGATCACAGAATTTCCAAGTACCAGTACTGGTACCATGGTGAGATTTCAAATCTCATTTATATGCTATCCTCTGGCTCCATTTCTGTGAAACCCATGAGTCACATCCACTGAGAATCATTCGCTTGGATAACCTCAGAGGTTAAAACAGCCTCTTCCTTTACTTCCCTTCTGCTTGCCGACAGCTTTAGGATTGAGCCCTTTACATTCACTACCTCATTAAATCTTCACACAAACCCTATCGTGTTGCTACTTTTCTCCTCATTTTGCTAATGAGGAAACTGAGGTTGAGAGAGTAATATAGCTAGTAATGATATAACTGATGCAACTCCAAGCCTGCCTACTGATACAGCCTGTGTAATTAACTTGTAGATTTTATTAGTGGTGTTCTGAGAAGTGTTTACAACTGACTCACTGAGGAAAGAAAAGAAAGCTGTGATTTTAGCGTTTGCTAATTCCTGTGGTTAGGGAACTATGAGGTTTAAACTCCTTCTGATCTACTGTATGTATTGTTATAAGAAACATTGTGTCTGAGCATGTCAGTCTTCCCTGGTAAGGAGCCATTCTCCCATGCCTCCATGCTACTTGGCACATTCCCTGACTCCCTGCCACTCTTCTTGGTGTTCATAAGCACTCAAAAGCCATGCCTAACCATGCAGGGGCTCTTTCTGGAAGCTGATTCAACAAGGTTGGTAAGGTGAAGAACTGATTCTCAGATGCTCAAGGAAAACATACCCTTTACCCCAGAAAAGAGGTCCTGGGGGACACCGTCCCTTCCATGAAGAGAGAATACAGAGTACATTGCAGAAAATCTGAGACAACCTCCCACACACTCTCATCTGCTCCATGAGCCAGCCATGGCCTATGCACAGGAACTGCAGAGACTTGACTAACAGCATAGATCGCTTCTGCCATTTTGGAGCAAGAACACTGATGGCTTCAGCACAATCCAAAAGACCCAATAGATATCAGATGTTCTAAAAATGTTTCACCTTCCTTGAATGCCATGGCTATTCAATGGCTGCTTATGGCAGTCCACATACCAGGAATCATCATAGAAATCACTTCATCCAGATCTGGGAGGGACTTCCAAAAGCCTTCCATCCAAATTCCTTCTCCTAACAAGTTTCTCTTTTCAGAGTCAGTGGAGGGTGACTTGGACAGGGTAGTGGCCTCATGGCCTAGGATCCAAAAGGAACTCCAATTACAGTATGGATTTCTACTAACTGAATCAGCATGGGACAGGCAGTCAGGAAGGGCAAGTCAGATCAAGAATGAGAACAAATAAGACATCTGGCTACGGTGTGAACTCTAGCATCAGATACACCTAGATGTGATCCTAGACCACAAAGTATTAGTCATAGGATCTTAGACTATTTAATTTCTCTGATCCTCTGAGAAATGATGAAGGATTGAAGTAGGAATGGAGACCACAGGACAGTTTTGAGTCAAATGGAAAGGATGAACTAGCAGGCTGATATTAACAAAGAGGGAGGCTAGGGAAAGGAGAAAGTCAAGACTTTGTGAGGTTATGGAATCTTAGGAAGGAGGAGGGTGTGTCAGACAAGAAAAGTTCTGGTCACAAGAGGTGAAGATACACGGCAGGCAGTTGGGAAGGTGTTGGGAGAGCTGGAGACAGAATGAGACAGGTCTTGGGGTCTAAATGTACAACTGGTCACCAATGGCACCTCCTTCAGGAGCCAAAGAGCCAACCAATATGGACCTAAATCTCAATAGAGTATGAAGTCCTGGGAAACCAGCAAAGGGGTAGAAGAGTTTTGTCAGAGTAAATAAAGAGATGACAAATGGAAAGATGACAACTTTACATGGCAGAAAATTGACTCTCATAGAAACTGACAAGCACGGAAGTATGTTAAAACAGCAGCAGGACCTCTCAAGACACCTGAACTTATAACAGTCACAGAAATTAGAAAACCAAGACTCCACTTTAGAACGAGTATTTCTGTCCTATAAAATAAATTAGTTTTCCATTATTGTGTATATAAGAAGATTTTGAAAATGTCTGAGAAGTGGGAAGATGGAGAAAATTACAAAACATAATTTCATACAAAAGCTGTACTTACTGGCATTTTAGATTTCTTTCTTCCAGTCTATTTTTACTGTGTGTGTATATATATATATATATATATATATATATATATATATATATATATATATATATGTTTGTACTTCATTTTTCTATTTAACATTATAACAAAAACTTTCACAGGAATATACAGGATAATTCATTCAACAGAAAAACTGGGCTATTTTCTATAGAACAAATTATCGAATTATAAAAAGAAATATTAAAAAAAACAATGAGAAATGGAAGGTTTAGTCATTAGTGGTATTGGGAAATTGGTTAGCAATTTGAGAAAAAAACATTCATTTGGGTCTTTACCTTACCCACAGCACTAAAACAAATTCCAGATGAGTTAAAATATTTCTTTAAAAACCCAAATATAAAAACTAGAGCTGAGATGATTAAATATTTGTTAAACTTCTGGAATGGAAGGAGTGTCTCCTTTCTAAGCCAGGTCTTGGTAGAATAAGTCAAATGTAACTGCAAAGGATTTACAACCTCTCTTCTTTGAGAACTGAATCAAATCAATGAGAAAAATCACTAAGCCCCTAATGATAAAATTGCAAAGGACACAAACAGACAAAAGAGAAACACGGCAAATAGTGTACCACTCCACTAGCAATCAAAGAACTATAAACTGAAAACAATGTTACCCTATTTTTTCACCCATTAAGTTAGCATGCTTAACGCATCGTATCAGTTAAGAAACCAGGGGAGCCTGGTTATGCTGTAACAACAACCAACCACAAAGATTCTGTGGCTGAAAACAGGAATTGACGATTTTTTTCTGTAAAGGGACAAATAGTAAATATTTTAGCTTTGTGAGTCATATTTCTGGGGTGATTTCTTAGGTCTGCCACACAGCATAAAGGCATCTGCAGAAAATTCCTAAACGAATGGATATGACTGTGTTTATGAAAAAACAGGAGGTGGGCCAGCTTGGCCTACAGGCCAAGTTTCCAACTCCTGACCTAAAAGAAGTTTCATTTCTCCCTCATGCTTCAAGTCCTTCACATGTCACCAGGCGCATCGGTTCCTTCCAGACACTTAGGGATACATGCTAATGGAGTCTCCACATTGGCTTCTGTTTCTACACTTAACTCATCTCAGAAATTCTACATGGTCTTGCACAAGCAGTTAAATGTTCCTTCAAATCACTCATTTGGTTCACCTGTCATTGACCAGTCACTTGGTTGTGCCCAACCACAAGGAGGCTGGATCAGTTCTCCATCTCCTCAGAGCTAAGTGTCTATCTGATAACCATACTTGCTGTGGTGGGGATGAGGAGAACAGGCATTCTCACATGTGGCTGACTTTTGATGTTCACGCATGTACAGGAGGGTTGATAGATACAGAAAATAAAAATACAGGGTGTCCTGTGAATTTCAAACTTCAAAGAAACATCAAATAACTTTTGAATATAAGTGTGTCCCAGTCACTCCTTCCTGCTTGTCTGCATTGCATGCCAGTGTGTCAGCTATGCTGTGACCATGACCTGACAATCCATCATGCCAAGGATATCCTAGCAATAGGTCAGGTCTATAAAGCTTTTTATACTGAGTGCTGACCTTGTACTTGGCACATGAATTGTGTCTGAAAAAAAGAATTGTTCCATTTTATAGGAAACAGAAGCTAAGAGTTTAGGTCACTTGTTCAATGTCACAAATGTGGCATATGGTAGAGCTGGGATTGGACTCAATCTCCATGCTATGCCACCCCTACTGTGCCATAAAAGGGACGGTTGGGGAGATGCAGGATTCTTTTCCCTCAGTTTTCCATGAGTACAATGAAAGGGTTGGATCAGAAGATCTCAAGAAGCCCTAGTTCTGAAACCCTCGAAATCAGGACTGATTTAAAATGATTAATTTCAACAAATGAGCATTGAGGTATGTTCATGGTGAGAACTGCTCTGTTTTCAACCATGTCCTCACCAGTTTTGATTAGTTCAAATGATTAACTGTGCCCAAACCAACGACTCACTCCAAAAAAATGTTCTTGCTGGTGGAGATTAGGTACTTCAACATGGAGGCCTCAAGAAAGAGCCAGTGACCATAACAAGTGTTGGTCTAACCTCAAAGCCAGAACCTGGGGCTGAGCTGAGTTCAACCCCTTACCGACCATGAGCTCTCAGACAAGTCACCTCCCCCTTCAGTGTCACAATTTCCTTATCAGCAAAGTAGAGACAATAGACAAAAGACTCTCAGGGTTTTTATAAGAAACAAATGAGATAATACATATAATGCTCTTTAAACACTGCCTGGCAATTACATAATAAATAAGTAAAAAATTCAATAGAGAAATGCTGTGTTTGATTATTAGTATCTTCCTTCTGAGTCTAACCTCTTGGTTCATTCCTTTCAACGTTTGACCCCAGAGTGACCCAGAGGATTTGAACATCTTACTTAGCCTTGCTAAGATTTTGCCATCTACTGTTGAGTTGCTGCATCTTGGTCCTGGCCCCAACTCCATCTCTCCTGCTAGGATGAGACATGTTTCTGGGTTTACCCTGGCTTCCTGCATTTACCATAGCCATAGGCCCCCATGCACCTTCTTCTCTAAGCTGCTCCATATCTAGCCTGATCCTGTAAACGAAGATCCCCATTCTTCCCCAAATTATTGTCATTCACTCATTCACTCTTTCAATAAACATTCGCTGAGGGCCTCCCCTGAGGCAAGGAGTGAACACAAGGCAAGCCTCCTCCCCGCAGAGAGTGAACAGAACTACACAGGAGACGGATCCTAAACACTCCAACAGATTGGGCGCAAGCCAGCTGGTGATGACTGCAGATGTCTCCACTGTTCCGACAGTGTGGTCAGAGTCGACTGAAATGGTCCATTTTTTTTCTACAGAAGAAAGCAAAGAACCGGCCTTCAGAGGCCGCTTTGAAAAAGGCAGCTGCATGTCACACACCTGGGGGAACAGGAAATACACCATGGTATCAGAAGACTTCTGAGGGAGTCAGGGGCCATCTGCTTTTCCAATGGGGATACCTGGCCCTTCACAACTCTTCTAAATATCAGGACTTGGATGCTAATAAAAGTCTAGCTGCTGCTACAGCTGCAGTGGTTTCCGTGAGACCGGTTTTCTCTTGCAGTTCCCGGGTTAGCCATCTGTGACTCAATGACCATATCATAAGGCATCCTGAGTCTCTTGGTTTTAAGAAGTAACTCCAGACAGGATGTGGCGATGCACGCCTATAATCCCAGCATTCTGGAAACTGTAGCAGAAGGATTATGAGTTCGAGGCCATCTTGGGCTACATAGTGAGATCCTATCTCAAAACCAAAAGAAGAGATCTGAGGATGCCAAGGCTAGCTTCCCTTGTATGAGTGTCATCTCTGCAGAGTCCTGAGAGTGTCTAAGCAATACCCTCTTGATTCTCTAAGGACTTTTTTAAAGGAGCCCCTGTAACTACAAGACACCCTTCTGCCCCTCCTTTTCTTCCTCTCCACGGGTCATCGTCCTAACACGCTCAGAGACCTGGAAAGGCAAAGCACGCTGAGAAAAGAAGACAGAGTTTTGAGAATCTCAGGTGAGAGGATGGTTTCTGATGACTTCCCTAAGAGAAATTACCAGGTGTCACCTCCAATACTGACCCATTGACCTCCATCCCCCACCAATCAGATTTTGGAAGATCAAAGCCCAAGAACTCCATCTGAACAGTGCCCAATGCTTTTCTCTGACCCACAGGGATCCATCTCCCTCCAAGAGAAAAATGGTATAAGAAGACAGATTAGTATACCTCTTCTTATTCTAGGCAGAGCATCTCATCTTGAATTGGCAAAAGAAATAGCTATGTAGGGGAAAGCCAGGCATAGTGAGAGGCACGTAAGATACCCAAGAGCTTACTGCCATGGGTTTAGCAATGACTTCAGAACAAACTATGTAAAGTGGCATGCTTAAAATAAATAAAACTGCTTTTCACTCATAAGCAAATTAAAAAATCTTCAGGCTCTGTGAGTAATCTCGGGTTGGTCTCTTTTTTTTATTCTCCGTCTCCTAATTTAACCATCTGGAATTCTTTTTAAAGTGCCATCCTATTCAGCATTTAGAAATGAAGGACTTGACTTTAAATGGGAAATCTACATCTCATTGTAAAGAGAGTGCCCAACATCAGTGGCCAATTCTGCACAAGTCGCAAATGCATATGCTTAGTGGCTGGTAAAGGATAGTTCCAGAAAATTCATGACAAGAGACATGCAAATGTATGAATGGACTGAACTCTATGAATGGATACATCTAAAAAAAATAGCCCCTGTCCAGTGTCTCCAGGTCTTTCTGTATCTTTACTAAGCATCTAGATATGTTTAGTGTAATACATTATTATACTATGTACACCATATGTAACCCTGAGCTGAATTTTATGTCATGGTCTCACCAACACAGTTCAAAACCAGGCTGGTTTCTTGATCTCTAAAACAGGACTGAAACCTCACACATATTTGGCACAAAAGATTAAATAAGATGCTGGAGGTGCCAGGCAGGATGGTGCATTAGAGGTATCCACCATGTTGACTCTGTGAATGAGAAGAGTCAGGCAACACAAGAGGGACGGTATTCTGAAGAGGGAAAGAGAGGAAGAGCATCAGGAATAATGAAAGAGGTGGCAGTATTGCAGAAAAGCACAGAGAAACAGAAAGGCAGAAAAGAAAAGCAGCAAACAGGCTCAAGCCTCATCCCAGGCTCCCTGGAGTGGCTGTGGGGGAAGCTGAAGATACAATCACGAGGTAGACCAGATAGCCCTGGCAACAGACTGGCAATTCTAGCTGCAAGGTAAGTCTGTAAACCTTAAGCCTAATGCAGGAATTTGGTGAGACAGTGAGTGCTAGCCTCCATAAAGAAAAAACATTCTTTCACTCCCCTTATTATGGAAGGCTATAGAAAAACGCCATCTTGAAAGGGAGTCTGTTGAGACTTTGCTACTCTGGGGACTTGAAACCAAGGAACAGTCAAGTCTCAAGGGAGTCTGCCACAGTGTCTAGGTGGGAGCTGGCCATGAGAGGTAGTCATGGAGAGAGAAAGGGTCTGGCATGATCCTGCTGAGAAGTTGAAGCAGCAGGGAACTCTGGCAATAAAGGGCAAGGGGGTCACAGGCCCTGCTTCCCTGGCATGAAGTGTGTCTCATTCTCTGAGGGTCATGATAGAAGCAGAGCACTAAGCTTGAGACTGGCCAGGGTCTGCATCTTGGCTGTCAGGCAGGTCTGAGAGCCCCAAGCTCAGGCCTCTCCCCTGAATCATGTGATTTCCACAGCCTCCTACCCACAAACAGAGGGGATCTGCTGGACAGGGTCTGAAAGCACTGAACCTGGCAGGTGAGGTGAGCTCTGCCCTGTCCTCTGGGCTCACTCTGCTCTTGGGAAGACAAGATCCCAACAGAATCAGCTTCACATCATGGTGCTGAACCCCCAAGCCCTCACCTGGTGAGTTGACACTGCCCTTGTGGCCTGTTTGTGTCTGCTCTTTCTTCATTCCCAAGGACCAGAGGCTCCCCTCAATATCAGTGTGGCAGTGAGGACTTGGCTTACCTCCTTATGTCTATAGTAAACTCACCTGTCTGCAACTGCTGGTGTCAAGAGACACCCTACCCTCATGGTCACTATATTTCCTGGACTCACTCTCTATGACTAGACCCCTGATACCACACTGAGGACCTACCATGGGACAGACCCTTTCAAGATATTTGCATGTGATAGCTTATTTAGTACAATGAATAGGTAAGAGTTGGACCAATGTGGAAACTCACACCCTAAGAGACTAGCTAAACCAATCAAGGTCAAGTAGCTTCTAGTGAGTGAATCTAGATATCAAGTCCAAGTTCTCCTGGCTGTAGCTTCTACATTCTTTCCACGCCACATCAATACCTGTTAACAGAATCTGATATAGGCTTACCATCTGAATAGCACCTGCTACTTCTCCCTATTGCTCTCTTCCACCACCTCTGCAAACATTCCCATCACCCTTTTTACCCTCTGGCAACTAAGTTTTGCCTGAATGCCCTCATACCTGTTACCACCCTCTGGATTTCCTTGCTACCCAAAATATGTTCCGCTGACCAGCAACACCAAATATCACCTAGGAGCTCGTTAGAAATGCAGAATTTTGCCCTTGCTGTATGGATTTAGAATCTATTTGATAATACACTAAAGAGGAGAAGGGCAGCTATAGTCACCTGTGGACTGTGCTCTCTCTATCTCCTATGGCTGGGCTGGTTCTCTATCCTCCCTGCCTATCACCTAATGCAGACAGTTCTCCCTGCAGGTCCAAGTTCTTCCATTGGTCCCTGTCCACATTGCAGGGCAGCAATGCCTGGGAAGATCCAGAAATGCAACAGATTTCACTTAGGAACCCCGTGAGTGAGATAACACCGTTTGAGACTTTTAAGAAGAGCCTTTTCCATAAGCTGGAATATTATGCTTAGTAGCAATGTGAATGTTTGCCTCTGGGTGGGATTTTCATTTTTAGTACTCTATAAATAAGTTGACACATGATGTCCTTCATCACACTCTGCCTGGCGCCTGCCCCTTCACTCATTCATCAGCAACCACAGCTGCAGCAGCCTGGGCTTCACCTCCATCCTCCCCAGCTTGCAAGAGCAGTGTAAACTGCAGACACTCAAACTGTCGTTGGAGCCCTCTGCCTCATTGCTGGCCCTGTATGTCTGACCTGGAGGCAATGCCAGTTGCTTCTGCTTAGATCCTAGCCCCATATACATGTCTTGGCCTGTAATTCTGGCTTGAGGTTCTGTTATTGAGTTTGAGTTTTGTCACCTGTCCATGCCTAAACCAACTTCTGGAGCCCTACCCTTCCTTGACAGGCTCCTCTTGTTACAGTGTGTGGGTCCACGGGATGCTCAACTGTCCACCTTTGTCCTCCTGCCAAGACATGCACTGATTCATCTTGTCAGTTGTTTGCCAGAATCTGCCATAACCTTGGAAACCCCGCCCTGATTTTCAGTCTCACACTAACTAATGCTACAAGAGAGGATACTCTTGGCAGGGGATACGAGAAACTTCAAGTGAACATGGCGAGTTCTTTTTTTTTTTTTTTAGATGAACAGAATGAATTTTATGTCACCATAGTTTTCACATGAATTCTTTACATTCTACAAGTGTCCTGCCTAATATCACTTCTTTGCAAGGCTGTCTGGGTGCCTCTGAGAGAGGAGATTGTCTGGGCTTCTGGCTAGGGATGCATCCCTGGGGCAAGGCTGGTGTCAGGACAGGTGGTGGAGCACTGAACTCTGGATGCATGATATAAATTTGAGTTAAAAGATTGCCAAGGTCAAGGTAGCTCTGAAATCCCCTTGGAAGTGTCAAATGGAAAGTGAGGGGGCAGGCAAAGGAAAAGTCATGTCAAAAGTAAAGGGATCCACTGCTCAAGTCAGCCAGACAAGACAGCTGAGGAGTCTGGAGGCTGTGGACCTAGGGACTGGGGAGGACCTTTATAGGGAGTCTGTTAGGCTGCCATGGATGGAGGAGAAATGAAAGAGCTAAACTAGTTCCGACAAAAACAATTCATGCTGGGTACATGGCTAAAGCAGTAGAATGCCTGCTAAGCAAGCAAAAAGCTCTAAGTTCAAACCCCAGCACCTCAAAAAACAAAACACAATTCAGACAGAGAAGTAAAACTGGTATTACAGTACTAACTGAATCACCTCACTGCAGGAAAAAAAAGGCAATTCAGCAATTCAGGTCATTGGTTTTTTTGTTTGTTTGTATTCTTTTCAGTGCTGTGGCTCAAAACCAAGGCCTCCCACAATGGCTAGGCAAATCCTGAACCAGCCCAATTCAGCTCTTTCTACCAAGCTGACATACTAGAGGAATGTCCAGGGCATAGCACCAGAAGAACTTTCACAACACGACTAACAAACACATGAAAAATGTTCAGCTGCATAAGCCATGAGAAAACTGTAAATTAAAATGATAATGCCCCCATCAGCCACCTGCTGGAATGGCTGAGGTGTTTTGAGCCAACTACAGCAAGTCATGGTAAGGGTGTAGAGCAACTGGAGCTCCCATAAGCTCCCAAGGGAGTGTAAAATGGCACAGCTAATTTTTAAAACCTCTATTCCAACCTAGTACCCAAGACAAATAAAAGCAATATGTCTACCTAGAAATTTGTACTCAAATGCTCCTATCAGCTTTACTTGTGATAACCAAAAACTAGAAATGGGTCTGGTATGAGAGCTCATAACTGCAATTCCATCCACTCAGGAAGTGGAGATCAGTAGCATCGTAGTTCAAGGTAAAAGGTCAGTAAAATCACATCGCAACCAATAAGCCAGGTGTGGTGGCACGTGCCTATCATCCCAGCTACACAGGAGGCTGTAGGCAGGAAGGATCACAATCTGAGGCCAGCCCTGAACAAAAACACAAGACCCTCTCCAAAACATAGCTGAAGCAAAAAAATGGCTGGGAATGTGGCTCAAGTGGTTAGAGTGCCTGCCCAGCAAGCTCAAAACCCTGAGTTCAAACTCCAGTACTGTAAGTAAATAAATAAATAAATAAACAAACAGACCAAATTCCCATCAGCAAGGGAATGGATAAAAATAGCAGATCATATTCCATGAAAGAAGCTGATGGGAAAAGAATAAATGCTGAATGCTTCCATTTATTTTTTTAAAATCCTAGAACATCAAAACAACCTATTGTGACAGAAAGCAGGCCAGTGGTTGCCAGGGGACAGTGGTAGAGGAAAACAGATTACAAATGGGACTGAGGAACCTTGGAAGGTCATGGAAATGTTCATTTTGTTCCTTGTAGTGATGCTATCAAAGGTGCATATACCAAAAGTTATCAAATTGTACACTATAAATATATGCAGTATGATACTTTGATTATAACCCAGTAAAGCTGAATAGAACTAAAACAAAATACAAATAAATAAATAAAAATTCAATGGCAACTCATCATGTCCTCTTCCTTCCTCCTGGGATGATGACCAGTAATGGATGGTGAAGCCCCGGTTGGCCTTCATTTCTGAATGGGATATAAAGGAGTTTCCCCAACCAAGCTGTGTTGAACATGCAGCATAAGCAAGAAGTAAACCTTTATAGTTTTAAGCAAGTGAGTTTTAGGTATTATTTATTACCATGGCATAAATCTAGCCCATCTGACTGATGCAATTCCCTCAGTAGATTATTCCAAAGTCTCATTGAAAAAAAATTAACAATCCAAACCATGGCAGAATATAAAATGTGCCCCCATAGAGCTTGTGAAACACAAATCCAACTCTGTTTGTTCAAGTGACAGAGCAATATCACATTTGCTTCAAGATTCAAACTCCTGAATAAATCCATCATGCCAGTCACCATGCATATGCTTAGGAGGAGGGGTAGGATATGTCACAAGCCACCCGTTCTGACACGATGATATTGTTCAGAGCAGACCAAAGAACACACAATACATTCTGAAGAAAGAAAAAGAAGCACCTGTAGTGAGATGGACAAAACATCACCCTGTCCTTACGGAAGAAATCTGAGGTTACACAGAAACTATTTGACGGTGGAATCATCCATCCGAGGTGGTTTGACTAGGGGTCTCTCCATGAATGGGGCTGCTCCTTTGGATAAGAGCAGGATTAATGTTTCCTAAGAAGTAGGGCCAAGGTAATGTTAATAAGAAATGCAACTTCCTTACAAGAAGCTAGAATAGTCTTTGGAAAAAATTAACTCTTGAGATGATGAAGAATTAAACCTTGGGTGTTTCAAGAAAGAATCAGAGTCCATCACTGAACAAGTAGACCAAACACAGGTTCAAACCAGGACCTACCTGAGAAGTCAGAGGACCACTAACTAGGCCAGCCTTTCATTCAAGAAGAACTGAAACATAGCCACTGAGCCAAAGTGACAGCAATGAGGGAACATGTCTTCCCCAGCACTGAGCCCACAGTATAGTGTGAATTAATTCTTCAAAACAGATTTGTTACGGGACATTTCTGTATTGGAGGAATTTGTTTATAAAACGTAGACCTTGAAGATTTGCAACCCTATTTCCATTTTCCATCACTTTTACAAAAACAATGGCCCTGATTTTTTTTTATTCATATGTGCATACAATGTTTGGGTCATTTCTCCCCCCTTCCCCTACCCCCTCTCTAAACCCCCGTCTCCTCTTTCTCCCCACAACCCCCTCGCTACCCGGCAGAAACTATTATGCCCTTATCTCTAATTTTGTTGAAGAGAGAGTACAAGCAATAATAGGAAGGAACAAGGGGTTTTGCTGGTTGAGATAAGGATAGCTATACAGAGCATTGACTCACATTGATTTCCTGTGCGTGTGTGTTACCTTCTAGGTTAATTCTTTTTGATCTCACCTTTTCTCTAGTTCCTGGTCCCCTTCTCCTATTGGCCTCAGTTACTTTTAAGGTATCTGCTTTAGTTTCTCTGTGTTAAGGGCAACAAATGCTATCTAGATTTTAGGTGTCTTACCTATCCTCACCCCTCCCTTGTGTGCTCTCGCTTTTATCATGTGCTCAAAGTCCAATCCCATTGTTGTGTTTGCCCTTGATCTAATGTCCACATATGAGGGAGAACATACGATTTTTGGTCTTTTGGGCCAGGCTAACCTCACTCAGAATGATGTTCTCCAATTCCATCCATTTACCAGCGAATGATAACATTTCATTCTTCTTCATGGCTGCATAAAATTCCATTTTGTATAAATACCACATTTTCTTAATCCATTTGTCAGTAGTGGGGCATCTTGGCTGTTTCCATAACTTAGCTATTATGAATGGTGCTGCAATAAACATACGCGTGCAGGTGCCTCTGGAGTGACCTGTGTCACAGTCTTTTGGGTATATCCCCAAGAGTGGTATTGCTGGATCAAATGGTAGATCTACATCTAGCTTTTTAAGTAGCCCTCAAATTTTTTTCCAGAGTGGTTGTACTAGTTTACATTCCCACCAGCAGTGTAAGAGGGTTCCTTTTTTCCCCAAATCCTCTCCAACACCTGTTGTTAGTGGTGTTGCTAATGATGGCTATTCTAACAGGGGTGAGGTAGCATCTTAGTATGGTTTTAATTTGCATTTCCTTTATGGCTAGAGATGGTGAGCATTTTTTTCATGTGGTTTTTTTTGGCCACTTGAATTCTTCTTCTTTTTTTTATTATTCATATGTGCATACAAGGCTTGGGTCATTTCTCCCTCCTGCTCCCACCCCCTCCCTTACCACCCACTCCGCTCCATCCCTCTCCCCCCCACCCCCTCAATACCCAGCAGAAACTATTTTGCCCTTATTTCTAATTTTCTTGTAGAGAGAGTATAAGCAATAATAGGAAGGAAAAAAGGTATTTACTAGTTGAGATAAGGATAGATATACAGGGAGTTGACTCACATTAATTTCCTGTGTGTGTGTGTTACCTTCTAGGTTAATTCTTTTTGATCTAACCTTTTCTCTAGTTCCTGGTCCCCTTCTCCTATTGGCCTCAGTTGCTTTTAAGGTATCTGCTTTAGTTTCTCTGCGTTAAGGGCAACAAATGGTAGCTAATTTTTTAGGTGTCTTACCTATCCTCGTACCTCCCGTGTGTGCTCTCGCTTTTATCATGTGCTCAAAGTCCAATCCCCTTGTTGTATTTGCTCTTGATCTAATGTCCACATATGAGGGAGAACATACGATTTTTGGTCTTTTGGGCCAGGCTAACCTCACTCAGAATGATGTTCTCCAATTCCATCCATTTACTAGCGAATGATAACATTTCGTTCTTCTTCATGGCTGCATAAAATTCCACTGTGTATAGATACCACATTTTCTTAATCCATTCATCAGTGGTGGGGCATTTTGGCTGTTTCCATAACTTAGCTATTGTGAATACTGCCACAATAAACATGAGTGTGCAGGTGCCTCTGGAGTAACCTGTGTCACAGTCTTTTGGGTATATCCCCAAGAGTGGTATTGCTGGATCAAATGGTAGTTCGATGTCTAGTTTTTAAGTAGCCTCCAAATTTTTTTCCAGAGTGGTTGTACTAGTTTACATTCCCACCAACAGTGTAAGAGGGTTTCTTTTTTCCCGCATCCTCACCAACACCTGTTGTTAGTGGTGTTGCTAATGATGGCTATTCTAACAGGGGTGAGGTGGAATCTTAGTGTGGTTTTAATTTGCATTTCCTTTATTGCTAGAGATGGTGAGCATTTTTTCATGTGTTTTCTGGCCATTTGAATTTCTTCTTTTGAGAAAGTTCTGTTTAGTTCACTTGCCCATTTCTTTATTGGTTCATTAGTTTTGGGAGAATTTAGTTTTTTAAGTTCCCTATATATTCTGGTTATCAGTCCTTTGTCTGATGTATAATGGGCAAATATTTTCTCCCACTCTGTGGGTGTTCTCTTCAGTTTAGAGACCATTTCTTTTGATGTACAGAAGCTTTTTAGCTTTATGAGCTCCCATTTATCTATGCTATCTCTTAGTTGCTGTGCTGCTGGGGTTTCGTTGAGAAAGTTCTTACCTATACGTACTAACTCCAGAGTAGTTCCTACTCTTTCCTGTATCAACTTTAGAGTTTGTGGTCTGATATTAAGATCCTTGATGCATTTTGAGTTAATATTGGTATAGAGTGATATACATGGATCTAGTTTCAGTTTTTTGCAGACTGCTAACCAGTTTTCCCAGCAGTTTTTGTTGAAGACGCTGCTATTTCTCCATCGTATACTTTTAGCGTCTTTGTCAAAGACAAGTTGGTTATAGTTGTGTGGCTTCATATCTGGGTCCACTGTTCTGTTCCACTGGTCTTCATGTCTGTTTTTGTGCCAGTACCATGCTGTTTTTATTGTTATTGCTTTGTAATATAGTTTGAAGTCAGGTATTGTGATACCTCCAGCATTGTTCTTTTGACTGAGTATAACCTTGGCTATTCGTGGCCTCTTGTGCTTCCATATAAATTTAACGGTAGATTTTTCAATCTCTTTAATGAATGTCATTGGAATTTTGATGGGAATTGCATTAAACATGTAGATTACTTTGGGGAGTATCGACATTTTTACTTTGTTGATTCTACCAATCCATGAGCATGGGTGATCTCTCCACTTCCTATAGTCGTCCTCAATCTCTTTCTTCAGAAGTGTATAGTTTTCCTTTTAGAGGTCATTCACATCCTTTGTTAGGTTTATACCTAGGTATTTGATTTTTTTCAGGCTATTGTAAATAGAATTGTTTTCATACATTCTTTTTCAGTTTGCTCATTGTTAGTGTATAGAAATGCTAATGATTTTTCTGTTGATTTTATATCCTGCTACCTTGCTATAGCTATTGATGATGTCTAGAAGCTTCTGAGTAGAGTTTTTTGGGTCTTTAAGGTATAGGATCATGTCGTCTGCAAATAGGGATATTTTGACAGTTTCTTTACCTATTTGTATTCCTTTTATCCCTTCTTCTTGCCTAATTGCTCTGGCTAGGAATTCCAGTACTATGTTGAATAGGAGTGGAGATAGTGGGCATCCTTGTCTGGTTCCTGATTTTAGAGGGAATGGTTTTAATTTTTCTCCGTTAAGTATAATGCTGGCTGTAGGTTTGTCATATATAGCTTTTACAATGTTGAGGAACTTTCCTTCTATTCCTAGTTTTCTTAGAGCTTTTATCATGAAATGATGTTGGATCTTATCAAAGGCTTTTTCTGCATCTATTGAGATGATCAAGTGGCTTTTGTCTTTGCTTTTGTTAATGTGGTTTATTACGTTTATTGATTTTCGTATTTGAATCACCCCTGCATCCCTGGGATGAAGCCTACTTGGTCGTGGTGAATAATCTTTTTGATGTGTTGTTGAGTTCGGTTTGCCATTATTTTGTTGAGGATTTTTGCATCAATGTTCATTAAGGAGACTGGCCTATAGTTCTCCTTTTTGGAGGTGTCTTTGCCTGGTTTTGGGATAAGTGTAATACTGGCTTCATAAAATGTGTTTGGCAGTTTTCCTTCCCTTTCTATTTCGTGGAACAGTTTAAGGAGGGTTGGTATCAGTTCTTCTTTAAAGGTCTGATAGAATTCAGCAGAGAATCCATCAGGTCCTGGACTTTCCTTTTTGGGGAGATTCTTGATTGCTGCTTCAATTTCATTTTGTGTTATACATCTATTCAGGTGATTAATTTCCTCTTGGCTCAGTTTTGGATGATCATGTATCTAGAAATCTGTCCATTTCTTTAAGATTTTCAAATTTATTTGAATATAGGTTCTCGAAGCAGTCTCTGATGATTACCTGGACTTCCATGGTGTTTGTTATTATCTCCCCTTTCGCATTCCTGATTCTACTAATTTGGGTTTTTTCTCTCCTCATTTTAGTCAGGTTTGCCAGGGATCTATCGATCTTGTTTATTTTTTCAAAGAACCAACTTTTTGTTTCATTAATTCTTTGTATGGTTTTTTTGGTTTCTATTTCGTTGATTTCAGCTCTTATTTTTATTATTTCTCTCCTTCTATTTGTTTTGGGATTTGCTTGTTCTTGTTTCTCTAGGAGTTTAAGATGTATCATTAGGTCATTGATTTAGGATCTTTCAGTCTTTTTAATATATGCACTCATGGCTATAAACTTTCCTCTCAGGACTGCCTTAGCTGTGTCCCATAGGTTCTGGTAGGTTGTGTTTTCATTTTCATTGACTTCCAGGAACTTTTTAATTTCCTCTGATATTTCATCGATGATCCATTCTTCATTAAGTAATGAGTTATTTAGTTTCCAGCTCTTTGCATGTTTTTTGTCTTTACTTTTGTTGTTAAGTTCTACTTTTACTGCATTGTGATCAGATAGTATGCACAGTATAATTTCTATTTTCTTATATTTGCTGAGACTTGCTTTGTGCCCTAGGATATGATCTATTTTGGAGAAGGTTCCATGGGCTGCTGAGAAGAATGTATATTGTGTAGAGGTTGGATGACATGTTCTGTAGACATCAACTAGGTCCATTTGATCTACTGCATATTTTAGATCTTGGATTTCTTTTTTGATTTTTTGTTTAGATGAACTATCTATTGATGATAATGGGGTGTTAAAGTCTCCCACAACCACTGTGTTGGCGTTTATATATGCTTTTAGGTCTTTCAGGGTATGTTTGATGAAATTGGGTGTGTTGACATTGGGTGCATACAGGTTGATAATTATTATTTCCTTTTGGTCTATTTCCCCTTTTATTAGTATGGAATGTCCTTCTTTATCTCGTTTGATCAATGTGGGTTTGAAAACTACTTTGTCAGAGATAAGTATTGCTACTCCTGCCTGTTTTCAGGGGCCATTGGCTTGGTAAATCTTCTTCCAGTCTTTCATCCTTAGCCTATGCTTATTTCTGTCAGTGAGATGGGTCTCCTGTAAGCAATAAATTGTTGGATCTTCCTTTTTAATCCATTTCATCAATTGGTGTCTTTTGATGGGTGAATTAAGTCTGTTAACATTAAGTGTTAGTACTGATAGGTATGTGGTGATTCCTTTCATTTAGTTGTCGTAGTTGTTTGAAGGTTTCCTTGTGTGTACCTAAGTTGAGGTTACTCTCTACTGTCTTGCTTTTTCTTTTCCTGTAGTTTGGTGCTGCCTGTCTTTTCATGGTTATGTTGGGTTTCACTTTCTGTGTGCAGAATCCTTGAAGAATCCTTTGTAGTGGTGGCTTTGTGGTCACATATTGTTTTAGTTTCTGCTTATCATGGAAGACTTTTATTGCTCTATCTATGTTGAATGATAGTTTTGCTGGGTAGAGTATCCTGGGGTTGAAGTTATTTTCATTCAGTGCCCGGAAGATCTCGCCCCACGCTCTTCTTGCTTTTAATGTTTCTGTTGAGAAGTATGCTGTGATTTTGATGGGTTTACCTTTGTATGTTACTTGTTTTTTCTCTCTTACAGCCTTCAATATTCTTTCCTTAGTTTCTGAACTTGTTTTAATGATGATATGTCATGGGGTAGTTCTACTTTGATCTGGTCTGTTTGGTATCCTGGAGGCCTCTTGCATCTGTATGGGAATATCTTTCTCTAGATTTGGGAAATTTTCCGTTATTATTTTGTTAAATATATTACGCATTCCCTTTGCTTGCACCTCTTCTCCTTCTTCGATGCCCATGATTCTCAAATTTGGTCTTCTGATGGAGTCAGTGAGTTCTTGCATTTTCTTTTCACAGGTCTTGAGTTGTTTAATTAATAGTTCTTTGGTTTTTCCTTTAATTACCATTTCATCTTCAAGTTCTGAGATTCTGTCTTCTGTTTGTTCTATTCTGCTGGATTGGCTTTCCGTTTTGTTTTGCAGTTCTGTTTCATTCTTTTTTCTGAGGTTTTCCATATTCTGGCTGGTTTCCTCTTTAATGTTGTCTATTTTTGTCCTGAGTTCATTTATCTGTTTATTCATCGTGTTCTCTCTTTCACTTTGGTGTTTATACAGTCCTTCTATGGTTTCCTTTATTTCTTCTTTTGCTTTTTCAATTCTCTATTTTTGTTGTGTTGGAATTTCTTGAGTGTCTCCTGTACATTTTGGTTGTCCCTATCCAGTATCATCTCTATAAAATTCTCATTGAGTACCTGTAGTATGTCTTCTTTTAAATTATTCTTGTGGGCTTCATTGGGTCCTTTTGCATAGTTTATCTTCATTTTGTTGGAGTCTGGATCTGAGTACCTGTTTTCTTCATTCCCCTCTGGTTCCTGTACTAATTTTTTGCTGTGGGGAAACTGGTTTCCCTGTTTTTTCTGTCTTCCCATCATTGTCTTTGGTGTTGTTACTGTCCTTGTACTGTGTGCAATTATGTATTTTCTAGCTTGTAATAATAACAATGGTAATATTTAGAATGGAAGGGTGAGCTGAGATGGAAAGCAAGAAGTTAAAGAAATGGGAAAAACAAATACACAGACTGGAAGGAGAAAACAGAACAAGGTATCAGACAAGAAGGTTTCAAAGGTATAAACAGGGAGCTTTAGTGTACTAATTGACACTAAACAGACATTAGAGAGACAGAGAGAGGATTGAAAGTCAAAAATAAAAAAAATAAAGATAAGAATAAAAATAAAAAATAAGTAATGAAAGAAAAATCTATATATAAAAATGTATTAAAATAAAATGAAAAAATAGTAAATTTAAAAAAACCCAAAAAACCAAAAAACCTCCAAGTTCAAATGCAATGAAGTTTCAGTCTTAATAATTTGGGTGTCCGTCTTAGTCTCCAATCCTGGAGATGTGCCTCAGATGTTGTTCTGTAGTTGTCTCATCAAGGGGGATGCATAAAGTAGAACAAAACTACACACACACACACACACACACAAACCCCACCAAGTGTCCCAAGTTCAAATGCAATACAGTTTCAGTAAGTTTTTCAGCTTGCAGGTGTAATTCGGTTGTTCTCTCATCAAGGGTAGTGAGAAAAAGAAAAACAAGAGTCTGGAGACAGTTCTGGAAATGGTATCTGCAGCTGTGGCTTGCCTGCCTGCTGCTGTCAGCCTGCTGTTGCTGGAGGCATTATTTATGCAGATCTCTGGGGTGAGCTTAGCACTCACCTGGCCCCGCAGGCTTTGTTTGCTCAGAGTTCTCCTGTGCGTGAGCCTCTGCTACAAGCTTTCCCCTTTCCCAGCACACTGGGAAAGGTGACACTGCACCCCCATTGTCAGGCCTGTGTGTTTATTTACAGTTCATGTGGGAGGTGGGTCTTCCCCCCTCTCCTGTGCAGTTTTCCTCCCATCACCACTTTCACAAGCTTTCCTGCTCCTGATTACTGGGCAGTGCTGCTGCTCCTGCCAGCCACCATGTTTGTTTATATTCACGTGGGAAGTGGGTCTTCCCTCCTCTCCTGTGGAGTTTTCCTCCATCCACCACTCTCACAAGCTTTCCTGCTCCTGGTTGCTGGGCGCGTGCCCCCACTCCTGCCAGTGCCTCTCCGGCCCCCCCGGCCTGTTTATTTACAGTCCCGGGAAGGATTCCCTTCCCCCAATCTTCAGCGCTCAGTGTGCCCCACCCTCCTCCTGGTATGTCTTTATTGCTTTTATTGCTTATTACTCAGTTTCTCTTTTTTCCCCAGGTGGAGGTCAGTCTGTCCAGGGGGCTATGCTGCTCTATCCCAGGCTTGTCTGTGGGTGTACTGTGGTAGCGCGAAGCTCACCTGGTTCGCATCTTCCCCAGCTGTCTGGGCACGGGCGACTGGTGGCCCAGGGGCCCTCCTGGTTTCTCTGTTTAATGTGAAGTGGAGATTCTCTGTGCCGGCTGGAGGTGTGGAGGGGTCAAAGTTATGCCTCTTCTCAGTGATATGCCTGCAACGTGTGTCTCCAGCGTCTCTCCAAGATTTCACTATAGGAGGCTTGCTTTCTGCTTCCTCTCTCTAGCCGCCATCTTGCCTTCCATCCAGAATTTAGTTTTTTAAGTTCCCTATATATTCTGGTTATTAGTCCTTTGTCTGATGTGTAGCTGGCAAATATTTTCTCCCACTCTGTGGGTGTTCTCTTCAATTTAGAGACCATATCTTTTGTTGAGCAGAAGCTTTTTAGTTTTATGATGTCCCATTTATCTATGCTATCTCTTAGTTGCTGTGCTGCTGGGGTTCCATTGAGAAAGTTCTTACCTATACCTATTAATTCCAGAGTATTTCCTACTCTTTCCTGTACCAACTTTAGAGTTTGGGGGTCTGATATTAAGATCCTTGATCCATTTTGAGTTAATATTGGTATAGGGTGATATACATGGATCTAGTTTCAGTTTTTTGCAGACTGCTAACCAGTTTTCCCAGCAGTTTTTGTTGAAGACACTGCTATTTCTCCATCATATATTTTTAGCGCCTTTGTCAAAGACAAGTTGGTTATAGTTGTGTGGCTTCATACCTGGGTCCTCTATTCTGTTCCACTGGTCTTCCTGTTTGTTTTTGTGCCAGTACCATGCTGCTTTTATTGCTATTGCTTTGTAATATAGTTCGAAGTCGGGTATCGTGATACCTCCAGCATTGTTCTTTTGACTAAGTATTACCTTGGCTATTCGTGGCCTCTTGTGTTTCCATGTAAATTTAACGGTAGATTTTTCAATCTCTTTAATGAATGTCATTGGGATTTTGATGGGAATTGCATTAAACATGTAGATTACTTTTGGGAGTATAGACATTTTTACTATGTTGATTCTACCAATCCATGAGCATGGGAGATCGCTCCACTTTCTATAGTCTTCCTCAATCTCTTTCTTCAGAAGTACAGTGGCCCTGATATAAAGAGAATGGCCCAGGTCTTTCTTCTCAGTCACTGAGAAACTCTACCCTGCCAACCTGCAGGACCAGAGGACATCACAGCCTGCTTCAGAACCACAAAAGTTCAAACCAAAAAAAGTTTAGATGGAGGCAAAATATGAAGGAGCACAAGAAGGAACACAGCCCTGGCTCACTGCTGTGTGGTGGAAGAAAGGATGCATTCTGAGGATACAGCCATCCAATGACAAAGCAGTTAGAAAGGAGGTGTGGGGGAAACAAGCAAAGTGCCATTAATAAAATAAGGAAGTGGTGTCCATGTAGGACATTTCTGAAGTTCTCAGGCATAAGATCTAACTCCTCCTTATCCCACAAATGGTTCAAGGGGATGAGTTGTCCATAAAGTCTCTAATGCAGAGTTGCTGTAGGATACTTACTAGACACTTGTGTAGAATTAGTCACCTAAATGCCTTCTAGAACTCACTGGTGTCTGGTCTAGGAGAGAGGTGTGGAAGTTTGACAGAGTCCCCTGCCTATCTCCTCACAGTCAGAGTCTCTGAATGGCTCTGGTCACGTGGCTACTCCATGGCAAAGCCTAGATGCTTTTCATTCTGTGCGCTTTTCATAATACCAGAGATGGTAAGTGGATTGCATGGCTGGGCTAGTCACCATTCTGCTACTGTAACAAATGACTGAGATAATCAGCTTTCCTTATAAGCTGAAAAAGTTTATTTTTGGCTCATGGCTTCAAAGTCCACGCATGGTTGGCCCAACTGGTTTTAGGCCTGTTGCGAGGCAGCACATATAGCAGGGAGTACATAGTAGAGCAAAGCTGCTTGCGTCATGGCAGCTGAGAAGCCTCCAATGACCTAAAACTTCCCAGTAGGCCCCACCTCTTACAGATAACACCACCTTTCAACAGCACCAAGCTGGAGACCAAACCTTTAACATATGGGTCTTTGGGGGACAATCCAGACCCAAACTATACAAATGTCTCATATTAACTCTGGTTGCAGGCATCCAAAGGACAGTGTTGCAAAAGATCCTGAAGTTGTACCCAAGCTTGGTGTAGAAGAGCTGGATAACTGACTAATGACGTATTCCACAGAAGAGTTATGGTACCTGTACCAGGCATTTGCTACTCCTGCAGTATTTGACACTTATTTCCTTACCCAGGGCCTGGACTCATCCTATTTTAAAACAAATTCCTAATTAGACTTCACACTGTTTCTATCTCTATCCCACAGAGTTCCTTTGGGAGGTATACAGGGTGTAATTCTTAAATAATAAAGTCAAAAACATATATGCAATTAAAACAGCAAGATTGTAAGAAAAAAAATTCCTGCAAAAGTAGGAGGCATTCCTCTGGAGATATGCAAGTCATGCCACATTAGGAGAGCAAATCTTCCTTCACCTGGGAGCAGTGACACTCTTTCTCTCTGCAGAAATAAAACAGGAAGGGAGGAAAAACTAAACCCAAACTAATCCCAAATTTGGATGTGATATAGGCAAGAGCAAGGGAGTAGTTGTATCAAAGACTGTCGGTTTTTACTTTCAGGAATCCATTATAGACCCCACAGCTAATAAAAACTATAATTGTGACAATTACACCATAAACACATAATATGCCAAGGAAATGATGACTGTCCTATGGTTAAATTTTTTGTGCATCCAGGTAAAAGCTTGAAGAAAACATGGATAAATATAAACAGATTGATTTGTGCTCATGGTCAGAGCATGGGTTAATTTCTTTTTTGGTTTGGTTTACATTAATGATGTTCGTACAACAAATAATTTGTAAAAAGCCATTAAGGTGCCTCAGTGACAACTGGAAAACCAATTATAAATTCCTGCATCTCTGAAATGAGACAAACCAATGGTGCAAGGCCACAGCATGGAGAAGCAAAGCCTCTGCTCTCAAAAAAAATTTTCTTTTGCCTGAAAAGAAGGAAGTTTTCATTTAAAGAGAAAAGGCATTTTTATCTGAGTATGTTTATCTATGTTTACCCTAAGAACATGGCTTATTCACAAAAGATTGCTCAAATCATCTCTGCAATTCAGCCATGTATTCACTGCCATAGAATTTTATTGAAGACAAGACATGAGGCCACCATGCTCATTTTTTTTTTACCACAGTCACTACCTTGTGGCAAGCTATACCTGCTCTACAAGGCCCTCCTGCATACACTACTCTGATGGCTGAAGGAGTCACATGATGCTAACTGTGCCACTATCAGTGCCCTAGCAAAATTGGATCAATTGTTGGTCTATGGGCAAAGTCCTGAGTGTCCTAAGATAGGAGCAAAACTCAAAGCCAGAGACTGAATTCTCAGACATCTCCACCCCTCCCCCAGTGTGTAGCAACTTGGAGTGTATCCTGATTGATCTAACCCAGCCATGGTGCTCTTATCCTTCTTATCAGTGAATAGTTAAGACCGCCAGGATGATGCCAATATTAATGAGCTTTTCCTGTGTCTTCAGTATTGACCTAACTGGGGCCAGTGAAACTAGAAAAGGGAACTAGGGAGTTCTTTCTTTGGATGTTCCTGTACCTACATGGAAGGTCCAGAATGTTTGCATCCCTCTGTTGTTAGCCCGAGCAGAATAGAGCCAAGAAGATTTTGGGAAAATAGAAATTGTGCCACTGGATTAAATCAACCTCAAGTGGGCTACAGAGGTCATTTTCATGAAACTTCTCAAAATACTCATGAGAAATTTGAGATCCCGCAATTCAGGACTGACAAATGCAATTTAGAGAGACAGAACTCCATCCTTTAATACTCGGCTAAAATACTAACTTCTTAGTAAACTTTTCCCCAAGAATAACCTCCCCCCACCACTGCCCCAAGAAGACTTGGCTATTCCTTTTTCATTGTCATCAGTGTATTTTGTACCCACCTCTATTATAAATAGCTCCTATAACATTATGTAATTATTATCCCCCACTAAACTGTACACCTCTTGAAGGCAGAGACCACTGTGTTCAGTGCCTGATATTAATGGGTATTTAACTGTTGAACAAAGGAACCAATATCTTTAATTCAATAGAAACTCATAATGTTAAGTTCTCTCAATTGCAGTTTTGCTCGCATGGAATGTATGATATTGCAGAATGAAGATATGTAGGGAGAAATCCTAAAATAACCTCCTCAAATGTATTCCCATGATTATATTATGCTGTAGGCACAACTTACCTCAAAAGGATAGTTAACCAGAAGGCCCTACTATTACATTATTACAGGAACCCTTACAGGTAGGGAACTTTCTCTGGCTGGGTACAAAAGAGGAGGGCAGAAGTCAAAGTCAGAAGGACTTGAGGCATGAGAAAGACTTGATGCACTATTCATTGCAGGCTTTGAAGATAGAGGGTGCCATGAGCCAGGGGAAGTAGGCATCCTCTAAAAGCTGAGACCAACTCTTGGCCAACAGTCAGCAAGATAACACGAAGTGCAGTCCTTTAACCACACAACTGAATTTTCCCAAAAACACAAATGAGCTTAGAAACAGATTTGGTCCCACAGCCTCCCAGCGTCCAGAACAACAAGCACCTTGATTTTAGTCTTCTGAGACTCTGGACTGCCTAGCCTTCTGACCTACAAAACTATAAGACAATGAGTGGGGATATTGGTGAGAGAAGGAATACTGTCCTAAGCTGTTAACTTTGCAGTAATTTGTTCTGCAGCAAAGAAAACTAATATAGGGGGTTATTTGTGGAGGGAGAGAAGGAAACTTTGCAAAGCAAATTATTGGAGTACACCAGATTTCAATTCTGATATTAACCTACTTAGAAACAGTCCTTTTCCTGGTAATTTGTAGAAGGGACTTTGGAGATCATTTGATCCTGAGTAAACAAGCAGGTTGCATTTCAAATCGACTCTTATCAAGTGGTCTGGCTGCCAGGAATGGCCTGTTGAGAAGAACTATGAGGCCAAGCCTGGGTTCAAGGTAAAATGAACCTGTAATTAGCAGTACCTGCCATGGACAGAGAACCTAGAAGCAGTGGTATGCATGACACATAGCTGCTATTCCTACTCTAGTCTAACTTACTTATTAGAGAACCTTCAACCCAGGAAAGGACAAAGCTAAACAATTAATAAAGGCAGATCTAAGAATCCAAGCCTCTTAGCACACAAATCCAATTCTCTTTACACTGTGCAGAGTTTACTAACTTCAGTGGAGTGTAAATATTGATCCTGTTCTGATTCATTCCCCAAGACTCCCCAGGCCCTGGCAGCAGCCTGTGGCTCAAATGATGAGCACTGAAGTCTATCTGGGGACAAAGCCACCCAAAAGAGCCTACAGTCCTGTGCCCTATCCTCTTTACTGAGAACTAACCAAGAGAAAGAGGCTACATCTTCCTTCTCCTCCCTTCCCCCAGGAAGATAGGAACAAGACACAGCCCTGGGATAGAGTGAGAGGTTGAAAACTTGGAAACATCAATCCATCAGGACACCAAAAGGAAATTAGAGCTACTTGGTGCAAGTCAACAGGGAAGCAGAGAGGAAGCTAGGAACTCACAGACCATGTGGACTTCCCATGCCATTATGTTAATTGTTGCATACACCTTGGCAGGTTCCACTTAAGCAAGCAAAAGCTCTTGGTTCTTACCAGGTAAGGGCCACTTATTCAGGGAAGGATATTTGGTTTCTTCTGGAAAACCTGAGCATGACTGAGGGAACTCAAAAGTAGCCCCTGCAAACACCTGTCCAAATGCTTGGTCTCTCTCTAATACATGCTACTGCAGCTACATAGATTCCAGACCCATCTGTCTGCTCCAGAAGCCTGTTCCCTCTTCCTGGCTTCTTTGGGTTCTGCCTAATGGACTTCTGATTATAGTGGTCCCAGAGTGAGCCCAGTTTATACATGAGGAAAGGAAGTCAGCAGGGAACATGATGCATAGAAAATGAGCTTCTCGCTGGAAATGCAAATTTTGAAGGATGAAAATTTCACTTCTGAATACATAATGCTCCCTAATTAGCTCACAGGTAATTAGAGCAATTACCAGGGGCCAGCACACTCTTTAAGGCTGTGTACCTAGGCTTTCTTCCCCTAGGGAACAAATGCTCAGATAGTTAAGATTTCTGTCCAGCAAAGATTATATTTTTCCATACATTGTCATTGAACCAACTCTGCCTGTGTCACTGTTCTGCACTGAGCTATTTACAGTCTTTTCTGTGAGTCATTGACAGTAGGACCCTAGCTTCACCATCAGCTCAGTAATGTGGTGGGAAGGCAGTCTGCCTTAAAGCCATACAGATTGTCATCTAAGGGTGGGTAGGTCTGAAGTCTACTGTAATGTCTGCAAAATCATAAGACTATTCATACATTTAAACTCATAATCTCACAGCAGGAACTCTTCAAGACAAGGAAAACACCCTAAATAATGAAAATATGCACTATCTTAGCCTGGGTTGCCCAGAAAACTGAGCTGAAATTACAAACCCTCATGTGCTACTACTTTATTGGAGGGTTTACTATCAGTGAAATGGGAGTGAACAGAAAGAGGAACGAAGTAGAAAAGGGGAAGGAGCCCACAGAAGGAGTGCGTTCCTGAGCTGGCACTACTTGGTAATAAAGGAGACAGATGTTTCAATCTTACCCAATAGCCTCTTCAAAGACATATAACAACTGTGAGCCAGAGGAGTCCGTTAGAGGGATCAGAGAGGAAGGGCAAAGAATTTATTCCATGCCTTCCATCTTCCTTTGTTCAGTTTTGTCCCATGAGGCATTAATTCCCTTCCATGCTTCCGAGTTGCAAGGAACTCTGGAGTGCCAAGGGAAGCATAGTGGAATATGCCTGAGTGAAGTTGTTGGGGTTTACTCAGAGGTAGTGGCCATAGTGCCATTATTGGCAGTTGAGGAATGTATGCCCCAAAGCCACAGAGAGGTTCTGAAGAGGTCTGATACATGCATAGAGATATCCATCTTGGGTGATTTCCATTGAAAAGGCCCAAGCTTGAACTTAAATCATTTTCTGTGTCAATCCTAACTCTGCCAACCCCAAGCTGAAAGACAGAGGGCAAACTAATATCTCTACATCTAGATCTCCACATATCTGTCCAGTGAGAACAATGCACACCACATATAAATCTGGGTAATGTGTGTGGCCTAGAACATAAACATAACAAAACTGAATTCCCCTTTCAAATAATAATAATAAATTGAAACAACATATATATCCAACAATAGAGGAATGATTAAACCACGGTGAAATCACTTACTAGACCCCTGTGTGTCCCTTAAAGTGATGATGGCCAAGCATGGCACCACACACCTCTGGTCCCAGCTATTTGAGAGGGTGAAATAGGAAGAACACTTGAGCCCAGGAGTTCAGGTCCAGCCTGGGCAACATAGTGAGATCTGGTCTTGTAGGAGAAAAAAGATGGCAAGTGGCAAAATAGAAAATTGCTATGATATTGAAAAAATACACAATACAAAACTGTGTGTGGGAGGAGGGTGTTACACACAACACAAAATATCATCTTGAGAATGAATCAAAGCAAGCAAAGCTAGAGGCAAGAAGACCATTTAGAAAGGTCTGCATGAGAGCTGTGAAGGTATGAATTATAGCAGTGCCTATAGGACTGGAGAGGAGGGAGAAAATTCAGAAGCAGTGCAGAAAACTGAATTGATGGGGTTACAGCGCTCACATAGTCCCTGGCTTATCTTCCCCAAGTACATTTATATTAGGCCATTTGGTTGACCAAGAACCTTCACTGCTTCTAGACTACATCTATAAGTTCATGGACCTTCTTCAGCTTCCAGCTCTAGATCTGTCCCAGTGTAACTATGTATCAAATGTTGAATAGAAATAGAAATAATTAATTCATCAATTTGCATAACACTTAATCATTATAAATGTCTCCATCTACATTATTTATTAGTTTGGATCTTTCCTCATTTGCTATGTATTGTTTCCCAACATCCTAGTGAGTTAAGTGGGGTGGGGTTGAACAGTTAGAAATAGCATGGTCTCGATGAAGAAACCAAGATTCAGAAAGACCAGTTATCAAATTGACCCTCTGGTCAGACCCTGCCCACATGATGCTTTGCACCTTGGGTGAACCTTCTTTGTCCCAAGCTCACACTCAGCTCACTCAGCTATGTCCCCAAAATGGAGGATAAGCCTGGTATTCATCAGACTCCATCAAACCTCAGATGAACTCATGATCAAATCCCACACCCAGACAGCTTCTTTAGCAAGAAAATTGAAGTCATCACTCTTAACACAGAAATTGGTTTACAGATCTTTGTCCCACACAGATGGATCATAAACTGCTCTGTTGAACACTATTAAATATGAAACTTTTGAAAGCTTTTTAATGGACAAAGATTATTCTAAATCTCTCACAAAACTTCTTATAATTAATGCTCCTGCAAAAAATTTCCCTCTGGCTAGAATGTGTGTTGATATCTGGAATATGTGACTAACTGCAATTCATCCTTCAAAACTCCATGTTAAATCTACCTCTTGTCAGGAAGCCCTCAGGGGCAGAACAGGCTTGCTATCCACCAAAGCTCCATGCCTCCCTTCCATAGGTTAGACATGGTTTGGGGAAAAGGGTACCTAGGTAGGGATTATATTTCCAGCCTAATGGGGCCGTGTGATTGGTTCTATCCAATGACATGTAAAGAAAAGACATAGATGTCCCTTCCCAATCCCCTCTAATATGATTAAAAACTGACTGTGCCTTCCCTGATCTCTCTCTTCTCCCATCATCTGAGCACAGCTCAACACTTACTGAGATCTCAGAAGCCACAATGTATTAGAGACAAGGACCTCCATTGGGCTGTATCTCCAAACACATGGAGCAGACGTCTCCCTCTCCTCACTCTCTAGCCCTCAACCCCAATCCCCATCAACCAGGAATGTCTACAATTGACTATTAGATGAATAAGAAATAACTTGTACCATGTCAAGCCTAATCTTGAATTTTGAATTTGGTTGCTACTATTGCTGCTATATCTAACATTAGCATAACTAATATACTGTTCACACCCTTCCAATATAGTTTAGCATTCCTTTATTTAAAGCCATACTAGATTAATATTAGATTAATATAGATTAATATTACTAGATTAGTATTAAGTAATATTAAATAGAAGATCCCATGGTTCTCTTGATTCATCGTAACATATCAATCGAGTTATTCATGTGTCTGTCTTTCCTACCAGCTTGTATCTCATAGGGAGACAGAGGGGTTAGTAATTAATGTTTGTCAAATCAAGTTTTGAGTAAATAAATGAACTTCTATAATGTTTACCAATTCACAAATTTCTTCTCTGTGTTTGATTTCAGTTGATCCCCATTCATTCAGGATCTATTTGTTTAAAACTTTTTTGCCTTCGAGTGGGGAGATTATGGCAAAGCAATTCTTAACATCCTGGTGTTGCCAAAGGAAACTGTGAGACAGAGTTTAACTGTCAAGGTGGCCTGCTGAGTACACTGAATACCATGTACCACACAGAGTGGTGGTCAGGAATGGTATGATCTCTCAACTGATTCTCACTTCGATTTATGTGGTTAAGGTGCCCTACTTAATAATTTTCCTTCTGATATAGTAATGTTTTCTGCTCTTTGGTCTTCTCTTTAAAGAATTCTTAAGAGAATGGGGTAGGAAGTACATGAGAACATTGATTCTCTCATCCTCAGACTTAAGCAAACCACAGAAACCTGGGCTGCCATAAACATATATATATAATTACTGTGTGATTTATATAGGGGATCATCAGTGACCAGTGCCAAGCTTCATGTCTGCTGGGTTTAGTGTGATGGGCTCTACTCTGGAGTCAGTGATGGGCTTTGGTCCAGAAAACTGAAATGCAACACTAAATGCCTAAGATTTGCAACCACACCAGCACTGTCACCTGTATGGACTCTGGTGGCTGCCTTCTCAGCCAGCATCCATCTCTTCTGCCTTGCTAAGAAAACCTGATTTTGTCTAACTTACCCTTGTAGCTATGAGTTCTTGCATTAGGAATGAGCTTGTGCAGGCCAATGAGGAGTCTGCCCAGTACCTTCAATGACAGATAAAAAAGATAAAGGAAGAGGTGAATTTGGCCAGTTTGGGATGTGATGCATGGAACCAATGCAGCCAACCAAAGATGAAGGCAACATTCAGAGAAAGAAAGACCCAAAAGACACACAGAGGGAGAAAGCTGGAACTCAGAAGGGCCACAAGTCTAGTCCGTCCTACCACCAGACCTCCTGTTACACAAGGTGACAAATTCCCTGGTTCAGTAAGCCATTTCAGTTTATTTGCATCTGAACCCAGTCTAAACAATAAACTATCAGCTCCAGTTAGCAATTGAATCTGGCTAAGTAGAACAGAAAACTCAATTAAGAGAAGCCTAAATAAGATGGGAGATTATTTGTATCTCTTATCCATAAGTCTATTTGTTGGTTCAAAAATGCCTTGGTTGGAACTGACTGTGTGGCTCAGTGGCAGAACACTTACCTAGAATGTTCAAAGCTCTGGGTTCAATCCCCGGGAACACGGAAAAAAATTTCAGGATTAAGACTTTAAAAATTGTCTTGGCTTTTCCCTAATATTTGTAAGGCGGATGCTTCAGCTATAGCCATCATAACTGGGTTCAAAGAATGAGAAAAGCCCCAAAGGAGGAAGGCCTGGTGTCTCTATAACAAAATAAAACATTCAGAAATCCCCAAAAGGTTTTGGCTTACAACTACTGGCTTCACTAATAGTCTTTCATCAGAGCACATCACCATCAACAAACTTGGGATTTTGTTAGTAAAGAAAAGAGAGAGAATAGCCCCTGCTTAGAAGAACAACATTTTCTGTAATACCACTTTGGAATACTTAGAGCTGAAAAATCCCATTAAAATAAAAGCCAATCAAATTTCTTTATTGGAGTATAATCTAGAATACAATCAAAACCAGCAGAGTCCAAAAATACCAAGTATGCATGCTAACACCAAAAAAGTGCAAGAAATGAGAAATTTTGCAGCCAAAGGGGACATAAGCAAAAAGAAGATTTTAAATGGACTGAGCATGGAGCACAGGAAGACTGCGAGGAGCACATGGTGCTGTCTGGGAACAATCTAGGCACAAGCCAATTGCAAGATTGTGAGTCCAAGGTTTGCTAGAATGGCAAGAGGAAACCTGTCTGAGGAGAGTTCAAAAGGCAGATCCCTTAATCCATTCAAATGATAATCACCTGCCATTGTGGCTTAGGTATGAGCCAAAAGCCTCAAAGGCTCCTGTGTTGAAGGCTGGGCCCCACAGTTAGTGTTCAAAAGTGATGGGATCATGAGGGCTCTACCTCATCTATATCCTATCTTTGAAGGGTATATCTTGACCCCAACCTCCTCCCCCCACCCCCTCCTTCCTGGCCACCACAAGGTGAGCAATTTTCTTCTGGCCTTTCTGACAGTGGAACCAGCCAACCACAGACTGAAATTGTGAGCCAAAATAAGTCTTTCCTCCTTTAAGTTTTTTGTCTTCACTATTTTGTCACAGCAACAAAACACTCTCCTCTCCTATGTAAGAGCTTTACTGGCCTGTTTCCAGATGGAATTGGAACCCAAGAATTCATTCTCCCACTCTCCCAAAATTCTAAGAAAATATCTAGAAATAGGAAAATCTGTGCAATGGAGAATGTCATAAAATGCTAGAAATTTTATAAAATATATGTAGAATGGAATTGGTTGGGGACGCCTACTCATCTCCTAAGTGACAGCATCTAAGAGAGCTCATCCAGGAAGCAAGTTGGGAAGTAACCCAAGAAGAACCACAAATGCATCCTACAGGCAATGGTGGGAATAAAGACAAGTCCGGGTGGAAGGAGGTAAAGATTGTCCTGTAAACTATCTAGGGACATGCTTCTGTGTCCAAGTGGTCAGTTGTATTTCTTGTCTCCAGCCGTCACATAGAATTCATTGACTATTAAGAAAAGCAGAGGTAAAGCTATAGTGACCACTATGTAAGTCCCAGGGAAAGGGCAGTGTACATCTCAATGGGCCGCCTCAACCAACACAGAAAAGAAACTATGTTGTCCAGGTGTTCCCTGTGGCAGCCCACCCTTCTTAGTATCCACCAGCAGCTGCAGTTCTAGTTTGACAAAACCACCTCTCAAATTGTAGCAGCAGGTGCTGAGACAAGGCCTGGTCGTGAGATAAGAAGAATTTTGAACCTTATTAGATACGTAGGACCGTGCAGTGTCTAAGAGCACAGAATGAGGAGCCTGTGCCCTCCCTCCCAGTGCACACACAGGGAATGAGGGGTGTTAAGTAAAGGGAGAGCGGATGGCACACAGCTGACACCTAACAATGGCAGTGTTGGTTTGATTTGGTGCTAGTGCCCCACTTAACTTTGACATGATGCCACAGGTAGGGAAAAGTGATGCTTTTCCCTAGGGAAGACCCTATACCAATGTCCTGTGGCTGTTGCCCATCACCCTTCACAGGTAAGTAGGCCTCTAATCTAATCAACAAAATCACTAAAGGAAAACTTATTTCCTTTCCTCCTTTTCTGGAGCCAAAAGATGTGAAAGGGAACCATCCAATTTTTAACAGAAGACTCTCTGCTCAAATAAGGGAAAAGGTCTCTCAACATATGAAAAATTTAAGACATTAAGGAAAAAGCAATAGTTTCAAAATTAAGAATGAAGCATACTTGATCTAAATATATATATATATATATGACATTGCCTTATGCAAAGATAAACTACAATCAGAAAATGTTTCCTTCTGTTTAATAAGTGCTAATACTTTAGCATTTATTAAAGTATTAAGAGAATAGTCATAACTAATAATAATCAAAGCTACTATTTATTGAGCACTTGTTATATTCCAAGTTCTGTCTAAGCTGTACATATATGTATATACATGTGTATAAACTCATTTTTATTTCTCACAACACATTGCAGTGTATACACGCTATCAATTACCCAGTTTAAAGAAGATGACACACAGAAAAAGTTAAGTAACCTAGCCATGGACACTTGTTCATCATAGAAGTATCAACAAATTGGTCTCTGTTAAAAGCTGAATCTAAAAAACACTTCAAGAAGTTCTTCCAGACTCAAAATAAAACATGAAGATTATGATCGAAAAGACCAGAGATGTGAAGAAAATGGTGTCCTTTTAATAGCAACAGTTTTTAATTTTGATGAAGTCCAGTTTATCCTTATTTTTCTATTATGGACCACAATATTAAATCTTTGCCTAACTCAAAGTTTCCTCCTATCCCTTCTTCTAAGGCTTATTGTTTGGGTTCTTACAGCTAAATCTATAATCTGTTTTGATTTCATTTCACATGGTGTGAGGCGACACTCTTAAGTTCAACTTTTTAGTGTATGGGTATCCAGTAGTCCTGTAGCCATTTTTGTTTTTTAGTTTTTCTTTTTGGTGGCAGCACTGGAGTTTGAACTCAGGGCTTCACATTTGCTAGCCAAGCACTTGAGCCACATCCCACAGACCTCTCCTCGCCATTTTTAAAAAATAAACTATCCCTATCATCAAAGAACTGCCTAGGCACCTTTGCCAAAAATAAATTTACTTTATATTACAGATTCATGTGTGGATTCTTCATTCTGTTCCATTAGTCTATTTGTCTATTCTTATGCCAGTAGCACTTTCCTGATTGCTGTCGGTTTCTAGGAAGCTTTGAACTCAGGAAATGGAAGTTCTAAAACTTTGTTCTCTTTCAAAATTATTTCATCTATGCTAAGTATTTTTGCATTTCCATATAAATTTTAGGATCTGCTTGTCAATTTCTGTAAAAAAAAAAAATAAAGCCAGTTATTGTTTTGATGAGGATTGCACTGAACCTATAGATCAATTTAGTGAGAATTGCTGTCTTGTTAATATTGAGCCTTCCAATCCATGAACGTGGGATATCTCTCCACTTACTTAGATTTTCAATCTCCAAAACAAAGCTTGATAATTATCAGTATACAAAATTTGCACTTCTTTTGTTAAATATTTTCCAAAATTACATCATCTTTCATTACAAAATAATAGATATATAATTATGTAAATTACATATTCCTAAATTATGAATTTATTTCCACATTTATTCTTTTGTTACTGTTATAAATGGAAATATATTATTATTTTTATGATTTATTGTACTGGTTAAAATTGATAGTGTATAGTGATAGCAGAAAGCAGACTATTTTGAATTGGAGGTCACCATGGCTATAGCTTATCTAGCAGACTTGTCTCAGAAGTGTGGCTGGTGAGACACAGAATCAGTTCTACTGCCTCATACAGGTGACTCTGGAACCTTTTTTTTAATTCCTTTTGAGAAAGGGCCTCTCTATGTAGCCCAGACTGGTCTTGAACTGTCAATCCTCCTCCTCTGCCACTCAGTGCTGGGATTCCAAGCACACACCAACACACTCAGCATTGCCTCTTTTGATGTAAAATATTTAGCACTATTTTCCTCAGCTTTAGGGATTTAACAGCAATTCTAGAGTGACATGAAAAGCTTTGCCTATTGTTCTATCTCATGCAATCTTCCCTTTTTCTGGTATATTATCTGCATTTCAGAGAGAAACCACATCTAATAATGTCAAGTGATTATCTTTCAATAGCTCCCATCACTAAGAGGACTAAGTGTTTAACTCCCCAATAAAGGAAAGAAGGAGCTAACATTTGCCAAAATGTGCGAACCACTTTCCAGGAGTTATTTTACTTAAATCTTATGTCCCTCTTGAGAGGTAAGTAGTAGTATTCCAATTTTTTAACTAAGAAAAATCAGACACAGAGAGATTAAGTTGTTCACCCACAGCACACAAATGTCAGCATAGACCCAGGATTTGAACCTGAATCTTTTTTTTTCTTTTATTATTCATATGTGCATACAAGGCTTGGTTCATTTCTCCCCCCTGCCCCCACCCCCTCCCTTACCACCCACTCCGCCCCCTCCCTCTACCCCTCAACCCCTCAATACCCAGCAGAAACTATTTTGCCCTTATCTCTAATTTTGTTGTAGAGAGAGTATAAGCAATAATAGGAAGGAACAAGGGTTTTTGCTGGTTGAGATAAGGATAGCTATACAGGGCATTGACTCACATTGATTTCCTGTACATATGTGTTAACTTCTAGGTTAATTCTTTTTGATCTAACCTTTTCTCTAGTTCCTGGTCCCCTTTTCCTATTGGCCTCAGTTGCTTTTAAGGTATCTGCTTTAGTTTCTCTGCGTTAAGGGCAACAAATGCTAGCTAATTTTTTAGGTGTCTTACCTATCCTTGTACCTCCCTGTGTGCTCTCGCTTTTATCATGTGCTCAAAGTCCAATCCCATTGTTGTGTTTGCCCTTGATCTAATGTCCACATATGAGGGAGAACATACGATTTTTGGTCTTTTGGGCCAGGCTAACCTCACTCAGAATGATGTTCTCCAATTCCATCCATTTACCAGCGAATGATAATATTTTGTTCTTCTTCGTGGCTGCATAAAATTCCATTGTGTATAGATACCACATTTTCTTAATCCATTCGTCAGTGGTGGGGCATCTTGGCTGTTTCCATAACTTGGCTATTGTGAATAGTGCTGCAATAAACATGGATGTGCAGGTGCCTCTGGAGTAACCTGTGTCACAGTCTTTTGGGTATATCCCCAAGAGTTTGAACCTGAATCTTAATCTACAATTTAAACCTGAACCAATTTCCCAGGCTCAGTGTATTCCACTGCTACACCCTGTCACCTTTCTTTAGTGAATGCTCTGTCTTTGGCTTGGAGGTTGCAATCTTGGCTATGCTTTAGAGTCACTGGAGGAGGGCTGCTTATAAATATTAATGGGATGGGAGTAGAGAATAATAGTTGCTTAAAGCCTCAAGGATTTCAACATGCAAGCAAGGTTGAGAAACCCTGCTTCAGAGCACATCCTCTACCTGTCCCCCAAGCCCTCTGTTCTAACCTTACTGAAAGGTTTGGGGCTCCCACAGGGCTGTGTTTGCTCCCAGCTCTGTCTTTGCACTTGTTCTGAGCATTGAGTCTTCTGTGTGATTTCTGTCTGCCTATCCTACAAGACTTAGTTCCAATGTCTCCTACTCTAAGAATCTCTCCCTAGATCCTGGGGACAGTTTGCTAATTCTCACCCATAAGGTTAACAATCTACTGGTGTCTTTTGGGTTTTTTGTTTGTTTTATTTTGTTCTGTTGAGACAAGTTCTCACTATGTAGCCCAGACTAGCCTCAAACTCACAATTCTCCTACCTCAGCATCCTGAGTGCTGGGATTATAGATGTGTACCACCATACCTGGCCCTCTACTGTTGTCTTTTAGCCCAAGTTATATTAATTACATTTTAAGAGATAATTCTTCCTTTTTTAGAATGTGAACTCTTTGAGGGCACAGATAGGCATCCTCCTCTGTACTTCTGTCTCATAAGATCATTCATGACTAACATCGGGCTGTCAGAAAGATTTGTTAAATTAATAAATTTTACTCTCATAGGAATGAAAACTACGGTTTGGTGAGGAAGGCTGTACTTGTTCTGATTCTGATATTTCTGCTTAGAATAAGCATGACCTTGAAACCACGTGAGTTGAGGCTTTACTTATCAAGGGACCACCATGCAGATTCTAGCCCTAACATACAAAGATGAGTAAAGTAGCCTCAGGAGAGGGCTGGCCTTGCACACTCAGCCCCTACAGAGACAGGTTATGCAGCAGCTGGTGTTCAGCTTCCCTGGCTGCTTCCCTGCTTACCTCCCCTGCTTACCTGCTGTCCTGCTCCCTGGGCTCTGCCTATAGGACAGGAAAATTCCTGGTGCCCTTTTCCATCACTCCAAGGAACATCTCATAATAGATTTAGCCTGGAGTTCAAAATTCCCAGGTGCCCTCAAACTTATGCTTGTGCATGGTTTCTCTTGGGTGCAGGAAATAAGGCTGATACTGAGCACTTCCTTTCAGAGCCTGTGGGCCACTCTCAGAAACACCCTCCTAGGGCTCCTTTCACAGATAAGGAAAGCAAAGATCAGGAGATAAAGATCATGTCCTACATTACACAGTTAATCAGAGACAGCTGGGATCCAATGCCAGGTGTCTTGACTCTGTGCTCCATCACTCGGTGCTGCCCAATCTCACTGGGGACCCTTTTCAGAAGCAGCTTCAGCAGGGCTCCCAACCCCACCACTATGGAAATTTAGGGTCAGATAATTCTGTTGCAAGGGAGCTGTCTTGTGCACTGGCATCCCATTAGATGCTAGTGGCACTCTCAGTTTTCACAACCAAAACTATCTCTAGAAACCACCAAACACTCCACACCCCACCTTACTCCACCACCACCACCACCACTTAGCTGTTTGCAAGTGAAAGGACTTAAACCCATTCTGGCCTCTTGCAAGCATTCTGAAACTGATTCTGAGGGGAACAGAGGAGTGTATTGGAATAGTACTGGATGAGGCATAGAGTCTGCAGGGATACCACAGAACAGGATTTGGGGGGCGGGGGATAGGAAGGATCAAGAGGAGGCCAGACTGCCTGTATTACAGAATGAAAGCTGTCATTCATTCTTCCAACAACTATTTAATGTAACTAGTATCACTTGAGTACCTGCTACGTACTAGATACTTGGAATATATCAGGGAAAAAAAGTACCCAATGCAATCTTGTGGAGGAAAAATGTAAACAATAAACATAAAAATATAGCAAATAACATAATATGCTAGAAAATGACAAATGCAACTTTTTTTTTTAAGTATCGGAAGAGGAAGATGCACTCAGGAGGAGGGGCAGGAGGATCACAAGTTCAAGGCCAGCCTGAGTACTACATAGTGAAACTCTATCTCAAAAAAAAAAAAAAAAAAGAAAAAAGTAGAGCAAGGTAAGGGGTCCATGAGTGCTGGGAAAGGGTAGTGACAGATGGGTCTCATTATATAAAGACATCACTGCCATACACAGGTCATTACTCCTGCCCTATGCCTACTGCCCACTAGGACCTATGCTCCCCAAGGTGGTGGGTGTCATGCTGTTCTCTGCGTCTCTGCATCAGTAGATTCAGCTGCACAGGCTCAGGTATGAGCCTCTGCTTGAACCAGCCTGGATCACATTATGACATCCCAGCTCCCAGGGCATGGATGGCAAGAGTTGGGCTGTTCTGTTTCTGTAGCAGGAAATGGGCTCTCTCCCACACAGGATGGCAGGTGGAACAAGTAAAAGAATGCCCACAGTTTGGGACATGGTTCCAGAAATTAGGGCAGCAGGCAGATGAAAAGAAGAAGTGAGATACCAGAGCCCCTTAGTGAGGGTTTGTGAGATGGGAGTGACAAAAAGGATTCCAGTTTCAGATACCGGCTCAGTTGAGCCCATTCTGTGTCTTCTTCTAAACAGATCCTTTTTTTAAAAAAGCCAACAAACTGTAAATAATTCTGTACAAACTAGATTTCCACTCCAGTGAATCGGTGTTAAACAAAGTCTGATGAGGAAAAATTGAGCCATTTAAATTGCTATTTCCATAACTAGCGTTGAGCATCATATTTAAATTTGTAGGAACAGTGATTAGGGCATGGGAGGTCATCATATCAAGTGCAGCATCTCCTGGCTGGTTGTCTGAACATGGAGCCTTGATTTATCCTTTGCTTGTTGTCACGATGCAGTTCAGTCGTGAAGGCTGAAAAACGAAATGTCTCAATTAAGAACATGTGTTCCTTCCTGTTTAGTTAATCTACTTAGGCTCATTTGCACTCACAGTTTACAAGATTCTTGTACTGGTTGGTGGAGTCATCGCTGATGTGCACGGTCAACACCACCATCGATTTCCAACAAGATTAGCAGGCAGCCACGCCACACCAGATGATAATATTTTAACACCCCCTGTTGCAGCCTTGGAGCTGCAACATGTAAGTTATGAAATGCAGTTTCAGAGCATGGGATCGCCTTTGCCAAGAATGAAAATAGAAGCCAGAGAAAGGCCATGCCTTCTCTTTTCCCTTTCTAGTCCATGACGGGAAGAAATCTAAAGAATTAAGAAAAGCAAACCCAGTGCAGTGGCTCACATCTATCTATAATCCCAGTCACTCAGGAGGCAGAGATGGAGAGGATTGTGGTTCAAGGCCATTCTGGACGAATTAGCAAGACCCCTTCTCAACAAATAAGCTGGGTATGGTGGTTCCCATCTGTACTTCCAGTTATTTGGGAAGCATAGGAAAGAGGGTTTTGGTCCAGACTAGCCTCCAGTGGGGAAAAAAGTGCAAAGCCCTATCTGAGAAATAACCTAAAGCAAAAATAGCTGGAGGCATGATTCACCTGGTGGAGCATCTGCCCAGCAAGCTCAAGGCCTGAGTTCAAAACCCAGCACCGCCAAAAAATATAAATAAATAAAGCAGAATGCAAGTCCTCTCTGACCAATAGAAACAGAAATATATTGCAAGCCAAAAGTGCAAATCCCATGTGTCATTCTAAATTTTCCAGTAGTCATATATTTAACAAGTAAAAAGAAACAGGTGAAAAAGATGAATAACATATATTTAATTTAATTCACTGTATCTAAAATAGAATCACTTCAACATACAACCAACAGAAAAAAAATCATTAATGAGCTATTTTGTAATCTTCATATTAAGTCTTCAAACTTTTATGTGTATTTTTCTGGCTGTAGTGGGATTTGAACTCAGGGCTTTGTGCTTGCCGGGCAGGTGTTCTGCTGCTTGAGCCATGCCTCCTGCCCATTTGCATTTTTTATGTACACTGCAACCCAGTTAGGAATAGCTCCATGCAGCTGGCGGCTACGATGTTAGATGACATGAAAGCTTATCTCACTTTTGCATCTGGGAAGTCCTTCTCTAATTAGCCAATGAGTTCTCAAAAAATCTTTAAGAATTGTCAGAAAAGGAAAAAAATAAATGTAGTGGTTAGAAATTTCAAGTTGGGAACTTGGAGAATTCCAGTGCCTTGTAAAGTGTTTTCAGGGAAGATGAAGTACATTTTCCTCTCTGGCAATTTTTTTGGAGGGAGGCAGTGCTGGGTTTTGAACTCTGGGCTTCATGCTTGTGATGCAGGTGCTCTACTGCTTGCTCTATTATTTTAGAGATAGGATTTTGATTTTTTGCCCAGGTCAGCCTGGACCGCAATCCTATTTTACACTTCCCACCATCACTGGGATGACAGGCATGAGCTTGCCACCACACCTAGCTTTTTTTCTGTTGATGGGGTCTTGTTAACTTTTTTGGAACCATGATCCTCGAGATCTTAGTCTCCTACATAGCCTGGCATGACCGCACATCGCCACGCCCAGCTATTCCTCTCTGGCAATCTTAAAGCACAATTCAATTGTACAAATACTTGTCGAAGGTAACCTGTGAACCAGGCACTGTGCTAGGCTCCAACCAGTGATTCCCCACCCACAAGTTAGGCCTTTCCTTGTCCTCAGAGCTCCTGGCCCTCTGCAGAGGGCCATCTGAACAAGGAGGGCTGCCAGGGGCTGGGGATAGATGAATGCCATGTCTATGGCCATGTGTCTCTAGCATCACTCTGGGAAAACTGTGGCCACATGAAAGGAAGCAGAATGCAGTGCTGGAACCTCGAAAGCTAATACAGATTTCCTCCCCTGCCTGGGGTCTTTCACAAATTGAGATGCGCCACAGAATTCAGATGGAGGTCAATGTGTCAGCTGGTGACTGCTCCACAGAGCCAAGGATAAAATGGACCTCCTTCTCCTTCCCTGAGAATAATGCCCTCCTCATTATAGAGACAGCAGCTGGACACCTGCTTCTCTCTACACAAGGAGCCAGGCTTGACCCAGGCAGTAATGCTACAGTCTCCATTGAAAAAGAGGGGCAACCTGGCCCCTGCAGAGGCCGTACCCTTTGCATTGGGCCTCTGGAGGTTCCCAGGGGACCAGCTGGTCAGGGTGTGCTGCTTCTTTTCTGTTCTCTGGCCATACACTGAAGCACTTGATCAGCCAGGGACATTTCTGTGAAATGAGGCAGAAGAAGGGATGGGCTTTCATAAGCATAGGCCTGCCCCTCCCAGACAGCCACTCTGCAGACACCAGTCTCTCCTTCAGGACCAGCGGTATGTTGGTCAGTTTCTGTCCCCAGAATGAACCTGGAATGGATCCAAACAATGTATTAGCTAAAGGATACACTGAACTATCTAGGCCAGAAGGGCACACACTAGCCTATTTCTGATTTTGAACTGTGCACAGCTCCACTCTGTAGAACTGCCTACTCAGAGACTAAGCCACATGTACAAATGACAACACAGACTGTCTCCAAGGATCACAGTGCTAGTCACATAAATAATGAATGTTCTAAGTTCAACCCTAAGTATTCTGAACTTGCTCCCATTTCTAGCTTCCCAAGAAAAGTGAAGGCTCAAAAGCATAAGTTTCTTTTCCTTATAAATCAAACTTCGTGCAAATTCTTTTTACCCCCTGGTCCCTCACCTGACAATCCCAGTCATTGCATTCCACCCAGAGTCTGTGTTTGGCAGCTTGGGCTCACTGTTCTGGAGTGGTTGAAACTGTTTCTGGCTCAGTATTTTAGATTCCAAGTGCCCATAGCATACAGAATGTCACCAAAGCAACCCCCAACCATAGTCACCCTTCTTTATCCAGGGAACATTTGGCTGCAGGATGCCTTGCCCAGGATCACTCAGCTCCACACTGATGTTGTCATCAAAAAGAGATTTACTGGCCTCTTGGGTAAACAGAAAAATTTTGAAAGAGAAGAAGCTGGCCCATCTATGCAGGTCATCTCGAGGTCATGACCAATGAGCATTCACTCAAGTGGAAGAAACCCCTCACAAGGGCATAATTGTGCTTCCTAGTCCCGGTCTCCCAGCCCCAGCAGAAGGCCAGGGCTTTCTCAGCCCCAGCCTTCCCCTGGACGCCTGAAGACAGGTAATGTCTTCTGCCGTGTACTGTTCCCCAGAGCCTGGCCTTTTCAGCATTGAATTTCCTTTGCCTTAATTAACCTTCTCTGTGTTGATTAGGAGTATAAAAATCCCTTTCACCCACTCTTTTCCTGTTTCAGCAGAATTTGACTTTCCAGAGCAGAGAAAGGTGGTGAAGGCAGAAAATAAGTTTAACTATATCTCTCTATATATTGCCCTTTTACCCCTTCCCTGTATCCCCAATGCTCAGCAATGCACAGATTGTAAATGTTAGAAATCAGCACATGTGCAACTTGAACCTTGTGCCCCAGGGTCTGGAAAACACCACCAAATAAGTGTCTTAACACCACCCCTGCAGTCTAGGGAAGGTAAAGGCCTTGCCCTAGCTACATGGGTCTCTAAAGTCCTCAAGCAGTGAAGTTTATCTTCAGTGTCAGTTCTCTGAGCCCCAGAAAGGAAATTGCTACCTCTGCCTGTGACTAGCCCTCTAGTGCTAAGGTAAGGTCCCAAATCAGTCACTCTTAAGATGAGCACAGGGAACAGCCTGTGCTGTGCTGAGGCACAAGGTCCAGTCTTACCAAAGAAGCCTGTTCAGCCAGCACCTGTTTAATACAGATACATGCAATGAAGAACATCAATCCCGACACAAACCATGGCAACTAAAAACTCCAGGCTGTCTAATTAAACTTTCCAAAACCCACTGCCACAGTCAAGTCTTGCCATGCCAGATTTGGGTCCCCTACCATTGACTGCTACTCAGCACCTCCTATGTCGACAGTTTCTGGTGATGGTTTAACTGTACCCTGTCCTATTTCATGTGATGGGACACATGAATCCGCTAGTAATTGAAATTCCTGCTGTACTGCTGATTAAGTTGAATAAGATTAGAAACACTTGTTCCCCCCCAGTTGGAAACAGAGAACCTGAACAACTGCAAGGGGCCTCTCAGGTCTCTTCCCAGCCCCTCCTCCTGGGAGGGCAGAGCCAGCTATAGTGGCTCACCATGTGCCTAAGGCAAAGAAGAGAGGAGAAGGCAGGTGGCAGCAAGATTCCAAGGACACAGCTGTGAATGGCCCTTTTCCAGCCCTCACCCATGAAACAGGTCACTGCATCCCCAGGAGAGAAACAAAGAAAAGGTGGAGGGAAAAACAGAAACCATCCTCCAGTGCTCTCAGAGTACATACAAGTTCTCATTTTTCTGGCTGGCAGTAATGCTGAGAGGAAAGGTTGGTTCTCCTGCAAAAATATATGAAGAAATAACTTCAATAACATGACTTAATAGTTTGTAGAAAGTTAGCACCAGAAAGGATCTTGAGACCCAGAGAACTGACTTGCTGAAGATAAGACAGCAAAGTCAATCTGAATTCCCAGACCTCTCAGTGCCCCCACTGTGGGCTCTCTCCTGAGACCATAAATGTTTATTTGTTCATTTATTTCAAGGCAACAATTACAGAGCACTCACTCTGCATGAAGTAGCTCACTTAATTTACATAAGAATCCTGTGAGGAGGGGACTATCATCTTACCTGTGTTTTAGGTTAGAAACTTCTATATAGAGATACAGAAAAGGCTTAAAAACGTATCCAAAGTCACACAGCTAATGAAATAAATGGAAGTCAGTCTCCTGAGGATGTATACTGACTGTGCTGCCCATAGTTACTGTGTGTGCCTGCTCCAGGACCTAGGCCACTGGTCTCAATTCCTGCTGTTCCCTCCATTCCTGGTTTGTAGGAGAGCCCTGCATAGAGATGAAATGGGCCTGGGAGCATTGACTGGGAAATGTCACCCATCTGCCCAGGAACAGACTGATCTCATCAAGTCCTACATTCACAGAGGTACAACCAGACAGTTTCTTGGTGTAGAGGCAGAGTGGTAAGCAAGACATTGTCCCTGCTTTGGGGAATCCCCACTTTTCTCAGGAAAACTAATGTGTAAATAGATTGCTATAAAACAATGTAGTCCATGCTGATGCAGGGATGTCTACGAGATGCTATGAGGAGACAGACAAATCTTAGTAGGATACGTATGGCACACTCAACTGGGTCCTTTGAAGAGAGAAAAGTAAAGGAACTTGTAGATTAGAAAGGAGGACACAGGGATTTGGGGCAAAATCAGATAACCAGAAGCCATCACTGCCTGCAGGCGTGTCAGGCAGCTCTCTATAGACATCGCCCCTTTCCTGGTTCCAGTAACTACTCATCAACCAAGATGGTGCTTTTAAGACCTAGTTGTGTGGGGCGCTAACTGGATTCCTGTTGACAGCCACTAAGAAGAGCAGACTGGTGATTTTTTTCAAGTTGCCCTTGGTTATTGGATGTATTTTGCTGTGTGCCACAATGACTTCTAGCGGGCTGCTTGGAGCTCCAGCTCTTATGTGGACACAGGTTTACAGAGATTCATAAATCCATGCATTTGGTAGAAAGCTTGGTGGAGCAGAAGATACAAAGGATGAAGCTTGCTGAAAATGCAATTTGGAGCCAGACTGAAATTATCCTTTCAGTCCATGAAATACCCACCAGGGAAAGGCAGAATCCTGGGTTTAACCCAAAGGGAGAGAAGAAGCAAATCCTCACTGGAAAGAAATGCAGGAAGGTTGATCAGTCCAGACAACAAGCTACAAGGCCTGGAGTTCTAAAAATCTGTGGTCAAATTGAGGGTTGAATGAAACAGAAGGAGCCTGAGTATTGCTGACAGGGATCATCTCTGAAAGAGGGAGAGCCCTAACTGGTATGAGTTTCCACCTGACTTTCTTGTTTAAGGCCCTGCAGCCCCAAGCAAGCTGGATGTTGAAGCCCAAAAACAGTGGCTGGAGGCGAGCCATCCAAGCTTGACTTAGAGGGCTGTGTCTGCATTACAGGCATCCTTTCCTGGTTCTGCCTTGGAATGGGAGAGAAGCAAGCAGTAAACAAAGTAGCATCAGTGGAAAGAACAGAGATTACAACAGATCAGTCCTGGCCCTGCTCTTTCCTTGTACGCAAGGAAAGAGTATACAGCAGCCTGGACTGTCCTGGCCCATCTGAATCTCCTCTCACCTATGTCTCTGATTACATCTGCCCTGCCTTTCTGCATACTATCCATGTGCCATTTGTTTCTTTTTTTTTTTTTCATTTTTCTTTTATTATTCATATGTGCATACAAGGCTTGGGTCATTTCTCCCCCCTGCCCCCACCCCCTCCCTTACCACCCACTCCACCCCATCCCGCTCCCCCCCCTCAATACCCAGCAGAAACTATTTTGCCCTTATCTCTAATTTTGTTGTAGAGAGAGTATAAGCAATAATAGGAAGGAACAAGGGGTTTTGCTGGTTGAGATAAGGATAGCTATACAGGGCATTGACTCACATTGATTTCCTGTGCGTGGGTGTTACCTTCTAGGTTAATTCTTTTTGATCTAACCTTTTCTCTAGTTCCTGGTCCCCTTTTCCTATTGGCCTCAGTTGCTTTAAGGTATCTGCTTTAGTTTCTCTGCATTAAGGGCAACAAATGCTAGCTAGTTTTTTAGGTGTCTTACCTATCCTCACCCCTCCCTTGTGTGCTCTCGCTTTTATCATGTGCTCATAGTCCAATCCCCTTGTTGTGTTTGCCCTTGATCTAATGTCCACATATGAGGGAGAACATACGATTTTTGGTCTTTTGGGCCAGGCTAACCTCACTCAGAATGATGTTCTCCAATTCCATCCATTTACCAGCGAATGATAACATTTCGTTCTTCTTCATGGCTGCATAAAATTCCATTGTGTATAGATACCACATTTTCTTAATCCATTCGTCAGTGCTGGGGCATCTTGGCTGTTTCCATAACTTGGCTATTGTGAATAGTGCCGCAATAAACATGGATGTGCAGGTGCCTCTGGAGTAACAGTCTTTTGGGTATATCCCCAAGAGTGGTATTGCTGGATCAAATGGTAGATCGATGTCCAGCTTTTTAAGTAGCCTCCAAATTTTTTTCCAGAGTGGTTGTACTAGTCTACATTCCCACCAACAGTGTAAGAGGGTTCCTTTTTCCCCGCATCCTTGCCAACACCTGTTGTTGGTGGTGTTGCTGATGATGGCTATTCTAACAGGGGTGAGGTGGAATCTTAGTGTGGTTTTAATTTGCATTTCCTTTATTGCTAGAGATGGTGAGCATTTTTTCATGTGTTTTCTGGCCATTTGAATTTCTTCTTTTGAAAAAGTTCTGTTTAGTTCACTTGCCCATTTCTTTATTGGTTCATTAGTTTTGGGAGAATTTAGTTTTTTAAGTTCCCTGTATATTCTGGTTATCAGTCCTTTGTCTGATGTATAATTGGCAAATATTTTCTCCCACTCTGTGGGTGTTCTCTTCAGTTTAGAGACCATTTCTTTTGATGTACAGAAGCTTTTTAGTTTTATGAGGTCCCATTTATCTATGCTATCTCTTAGTTGCTGTGCTGCTGGGGTTTCATTGAGAAAGTTCTTACCTATACCTACTAACTCCAGAGTATTTCCGACTCTTTCTTGTATCAACTTAAGAGTTTGGGGTCTGATATTAAGATCCTTGATCCATTTTGAGTTAATCTTGGTATAGGGTGATATACATGGATCTAGTTTCAGTTTTTTGCAGACTGCTAACCAGTTTTCCCAGCAGTTTTTGTTGAAGAGGCTGCTATTTCTCCATCGTATATTTTTAGCTCCTTTGTCAAAGATAAGTTGCTCATAGTTGTGTGGCTTCATATCTGGATCCTCTATTCTGTTCCACTGGTCTTCATGTCTGTTTTTGTGCCAGTACCATGCTGTTTTTATTGTTATTGCTTTGTAATATAGTTTGAAGTCAGGTATTGTGATACCTCCTGCATTGTTCTTTTGACTGAGTATTGCCTTGGCTATTCGTGGCCTCTTGTGTTTCCATATAAATTTAACAGTAGATTTTTCAATCTCTTTAATGAATGTCATTGGAATTTTGATGGGAATTGCATTAAACATGTAGATTACTTTTGGGAGTATCGACATTTTTACTATGTTGATTCTACCAATCCATGAGCATGGGAGATCTCTCCACTTTCTATAGTCTTCCTCAATCTCTTTCTTCAGAAGTGTATAGTTTTCCTTGTAGAGGTCTTTCACATCTTTTGTTAGGTTTACACCTAGGTATTTGATTTTTTTGGAGGCTATTGTAAATGGAATTGTTTTCATACATTCTTTTTCCGTTTGCTCATTGTTAGTGTATAGAAATGCTAATGATTTTTCTATGTTGATTTTATATCCTGCTACCTTGCTATAGCTATTGATGATGACTAGAAGCTTCTGAGTAGAGTTTTTTGGGTCTTTAAGGTATAGGATCATGTCGTCTGCAAATAGGGATATTTTGACGGTTTCTTTACCTATTTGTATTCCTTTTATCCCTTCTTCTTGCCTAATTGCTCTGGCTAGGAATTACAGTACTATGTTGAATAGGAGTGGAGATAGTGGGCATCCTTGTCTGGTTCCTGATTTTAGAGGGAATGGTTTTAATTTTTCTCCGTTAAGTATAATGCTGGCTGTAGGTTTGTCATATATAGCTTTTATAATGTTGAGGAACTTTCCTTCTATTCCTAGTTTTCTTAGAGCTTTTATCATGAAATGATGTTGGATCTTATCAAAGGCTTTTTCTGCATCTATTGAGATGATCAAGTGGTTTTTGTCTTTGCTTCTGTTAATGTGGTTTATTACGTTTATTGATTTTCGTATGTTCAACCACCCCTGCATCCCTGGGATGAAGCCTACCTGGTCGTGGTGAATAATCTTTTTGATGTGTTGCTGAATTCGATTTGCCATTATTTTGTTGAGGATTTTTGCATCAATGTTCATTAAGGAGATTGGCCTATAGTTCTCCTTTTTGGAGGTGTCTTTGCCTGGTTTTGGGATAAGTGTAATACTGGCTTCATAAAATGTGTATGGCAGTTTTCCTTCCCTTTCTATTTCATGGAACAGTTTAAGAAGGGTTGGTATCAGTTCTTCTTTAAAGGTCTGATAGAATTCAGCAGAGAATCCATCAGGTCCTGGACTTTCCTTTTTGGGGAGATTCTTGATTGCTGCTTCAATTTCATTTTGTGTTATAGGTCTATTCAGGTGATTAATTTCCTCTTGGTTCAGTTTTGGATGATCATATGTATCTAGAAATCTGTCCATTTCTTTTAGATTTTCAAATTTATTTGAATATAGGTTCTCAAAGTAGTCTCTGATGATTTCCTGGACTTCCATGGTGTTTGTTGTTATCTCCCCTTTTGCATTCCTGATTCTACTAATTTGGGTTTTTTCTCTCCTCATTTTAGTCAGGTTTGCCAGGGGTCTATCGATCTTGTTTATTTTTTCAAAGAACCAACTTTTTGTTTCATTAATTCTTTGTATGGTTTTTTTGGTTTCTATTTCGTTGATTTCAGCTCTTATTTTTATTATTTCTCTCCTTCTATTTGTTTTGGGATTTGCTTGTTCTTGTTTTTCTAGGAGTTTGAGATGTATCATTAGGTCATTGATTTAGGATCTTTCAATCTTTTTAATATATGCACTCATGGCTATAAACTTTCCTCTCAAGACTGCCTTAGCTGTGTCCCATAGGTTCCGGTAGGTTGTGTTTTCATTTTCATTGACTTCTAGGAACTTTTTAATTTCCTCTTTTATTGCATCGATGATCCATTCTTCATTAAGTAATGAGTTATTTAGTTTCCAGCTCTTTGCATGTTTTTTGTCTTTACTTTTGTTGTTGAGTTCTACTTTTACTGCATTGTGGTCAGATAGTATGCATGGTATTATTTCTATTTTCTTATATTTGCTGAGGCTTGTTTTGTGCCCTAAGATATGATCTATTTTGGAGAAGGTTCCATGGGCTGCTGAGAAGAATGTATATTGTGTAAAGGTTGGATGACATGTTCTGTAGACATCTACTAGGTCCACTTGATCTATTGCATATTTTAGATCTTGGATTTCTTTATTGAGTTTTTGTTTGGATGACCTATCTATTGATGATAATGGAGTGTTAAAGTCTCCCACAACCACTGTGTTGGCGTTTATACATGCTTTTAGGTCTTTCAGGGTATGTTTGATGAAATTGGGTGCGTTGACATTGGATGCATACAGATTGATGATTATTATTTCCTTTTGGTCTATTTCCCCTTTTATTAGTATGGAATGTCCTTCTTTATCTCGTTTGATCAATGTAGGTTTGAAGTCTACTTTGTCAGAGATAAGTATTGCTACTCCTGCTTGTTTTCGGGGGCCATTGGCTTGGTAAATCTTCTTCCAGCCTTTCATCCTAAGCATATGCTTATTTCTGTCGGTGAGATGAGTCTCCTGTAAGCAACAAATTGTTGGATCTTCTTTTTTAATCCATTTTGTCAAACGGTGTCTTTTGATGGGTGAATTAAGTCCATTAACATTAAATGTTAGTACTGATAGGTATGTGGTGATTCCTGCCATTTAGTTATCTTAGTTGTTTGAAGGTTTGATTGTGTGTACCTAACTTGATGTTACTCTCTACTGTCTTGCTTTTTCTTATCCTGTGGTTTGGTGCTGCCTGTCTTTTCATGGTTAAGTTGGGTGTCACTTTCTGTGTGCAGGATCCCTTGCAGAATCTTTTGTAATGGTGGCTTTGTGGTCACATATTGTTTTAGTTTCTGCTTATCATGGAAGACTTTTATTGCTCCATCTATTTTGAATGATAGCTTTGCTGGGTAGAGTATCCTGGGGTTGAAGTTATTTTCATTCAGTGCCCGGAAGATCTCACCCCACGCTCTTCTTGCTTTTAATGTTTCTGTTGAGAAGTCTGCTGTGATTTTGATGGGTTTACCTTTGTATGTTACTTGTTTTTTCTCTCTTACAGCCTTCAATATTCTTTCCTTAGTTTCTGAACTTGTTGTTTTAATGATGATATGTCGTGGAGTAGTTCTATTTTGATCTGGTCTGTTTGGTGTCCTGGAGGCCTCTTGCATTTGTATGGGAATATCTTTCTCTAGATTTGGGAAATTTTCCGTTATTATTTTGTTGACTATATTACGCATTCCCTTCGCTTGCACCTCTTCTCCTTCTTCGATGCCCATGATTCTCAAGTTTGGTCTTTTGATGGAGTCAGTGAGTTCTTGCATTTTCTTTTCACAGGTCTTGAGTTGTTTAATTAATAGTTCTTCAGTTTTTCCTTTAATTACCATTTCATCTTCAAGTTCTGAGATTCTGTCTTCTGTTTGTTCTATTCTGCTGGATTGGCCTTCCGTTTTGTTTTGCAGTTCTGTTTCATTCTTTTTTCTGAGGTTTTCCATATCCTGGCTGTTTTCTTCTTTATTGTTGTCTATTTTTGTCCTGAGTTCATTTATCCATTTATTCATTGTGCTCTCTCTTTCACTTTGGTGTTTATACAGTGCTTCTATGGTTTCCTTTATTTCTTCTTTTGCTTTTTCAAATTCTCTATTTTTATTGTCTTGGAATTTCTTGAGTGTCTCCTGTACATTTTTGTTGACCCTATCCAGTATCATCTCTATAAAATTCTCATTGAGTACTTGTAGTATATCTTCTTTTAAATTATTCTTGTGGGCTTCATTGGGTCCTTTTGCATAGTTTATCTTCATTTTGTTGGAGTCTGGATCTGAGTTTCTGTTCTCTTCATTCCCCTCTGGTTCCTGTACTAATTTTTTGCTGTGGGGAAACTGGTTTCCTCGTTTTTTCTGTCTTCCTGTCATTGTCCTTGGTGTTGTTACTGTCCCTGTACTGTGTGTAATTAAGTATTTTCTAGCTTGTAATAATAACAATGGTAATATTGAGAATGGAAGAGTGAGCTGAGATGGAAAGCAAGAAGTTAAAGAAAAGGGGAAAACAAATATACAGACAAGAGGGAGAAAGCAGAACAAGGTATCAGACAAGAGAATTTCAAAGGTATAAACACGGAGTGTTAGTGTACTAATCGACAGTAAGCTGAACAGACAATAGAGAGACAGAGAGAGGATTGAAAATCAAAGATAAAAAAATAAAAAATAAGTATATGAAAGTAATATCTATATATAAAAATGAATTAAAATAAAATGGAAAATAGAAAATTAAAAAAAAAAAAACCAAAAAACTTCCAAGTTTATATACAATGCAATTTCAGTCTTAATAATTTGGATGTCCGTCTCAATCTCCAGTCCTGGAGTTGGTGCCTCAGATGTTGTTCTGTAGTTGTCTCATCAAAGGGGATGCATAAAGTAGAACAAAACTACACTCACACACACACAGAAGAAAAAAAAAAAAAAGCCCCACCAAGTGTCCCCAGTTCAAATGCAATACAGTTTCAGTAAGTTTTTTGGCTTGCAGGTGTAATTCGGTTGTTCTGGTCCGCGTCTTCCCAAGCCGTATGGGCGCCGGCCACTGGCGGCCCCGGGGGCCCTCCTCGGTTCTCCCGTTTAACGTGAAGTGGAGATTCTCTGCACTGGCTGGAGATGTGGAGGGGTCAAAGTTATGCCTTTTCTCGGTGATTATGCCTGCAAAGTGTGTCTCCAGCGTCTCTCCAAGATTTCACTATAGGAGGGTCGCTTTCTGCTTCCTACCTCTAGCCGCCATCTTGGAATTCTCCCCATTTGTTTCATTTTGTTTGTTTCATTGGCTGCTGTCACAGGGCCTAGGATATGCTATTTCTTGTGTTTAGTTTATGGATAGGAACTGATTCCACAAAGAAGAGGCACACATGCAAAGGTGGGACTGTTTGGGGGGACAACCAGAAAGGGGAAGGACACTTACTGTGTTAAGAGATTATTTAAACATTTTTAATTGCATGTGAGCCAGATTTCTTAAAATTTACTAGGCATTTCGACCAGTTTTAAATCTCCCTGGGAGTTGTCCAGCTAGCAGAACCCACCCACCAAGGTCAGTCCAAGTGCTGTGTCCACATTGCACCACCTCCATCTCTGCTTGCCCACCCCAAGCTTCTGCTCATCTATCTACCAATGCCTTCAGTCTGTGCCTGGTTTCCACTTATACCTTATACCCCATGAGCTATGCCAGTGACCTTCCAAAAAGTCCTGCATTTTTGCTTATGCTATTCTGTGTTAGGTTTTGACACCTAAGAGTAAAGAACTTTATGTGTTTATAGTAAATGTAACATAAAACAATCTGATGACTGAAATCAACCTATCACTAATAGCAATAGGTATAAATAGACTAAATGTACCCACCGGAAAAATTTATTTTAGATTGGGTAACAAAATAAATACAACTCTTTTCTCAAGAAACCCACAAAAACCTAATCAGAAAAGTGAAAATAAAAGGTAAACAATTTAAAAAGACAAAGAATAAAGACCAATTTTGGTGTCAAATATTGTATAATTGAGACTAAAAGCATTAAACTGGACAATGAAGGGTACTTTACAATGCTAAAAGCCATAAATCTCAATGGATTTACTACTGTTATTAAATTAATCTCTATGCCCAGAACAATATAGCAGACTTTCATGAAGCAGAACTACAAAGACAAAAGGAAAAATAGACAAGCCCATCCTAAAAATAAAAGAATTTTAAAGGCCTCCTCAGACCTAGACAAAGTAAAGGGAAAATATTTAGCAAAAATATGGGAAACCTAAATTAGCAATCAAAACATGAATCTTACAGCTATAAATCAAAGCTGTACTCACAACACTGAATATTTTCTTTTCAAATGCATATAGATCAATTATGAATATAGACCATGTTTTAAGCCATAAGAAAGTCTACATTAGCTCCAAAAATAGAAATCATTGAGAATATTCTGATTAGAATACAATGAAACTATAAATTTATGTATTAGTCAGCTTTCTGTCACTATAAGAAAATACCTGAGGCAATTAGCTTACAAGAGAAATGGTTTTGTTTTGCTCATGGTTTTGGAGGTTTTAGCCCATGATTAAGTGGCCCTTTGTCTTGGGCTTATGGCAAGGCAGCACATCCCAGAGGAAGTGTGTGGCAGTGCAAACCACCCTCCTCCTGAGCCAGAAAGAGAGAGAGAGAGAGAGATTGTGATCCCACAATGCCCTTCAGTCACGCCCCAGTGACTTAAGGACTTCTCACAAGGCCCCACCTCCTCAAAACTCACACCACTCTCTTGTGCTTCCCTGAGGACCAAACCTTTAACACATGGGTCTTTGGGGCACACTCATTCCAACCACAGCAATTACTAACAAAAATTTTAATGTATGCCATTTCACTTGGAAAAAAATTTAAACTCTTAATTGAATAACTCCTGAGTCAAGGGGATATGTAAAACAAAATCACAAACTTTCTAGAAAACATTGCTAATAAAAGTACATCTAAAAATACAAGTAGAGTAGTGCTCATAGGAAAAATCTATATAAATAACCATATCAATAAGGATAAAAATTAAAATAATTTCATTCTGGTTTTTTTTTGTGGTACTGGGGGTTTGAACTCAGGGTCTCACACTTCCTAGGCAGGGGCTCTACCACTTGAGTCACTTTGCCAGCCCCTGAATATAAATTATTTAACAACCAACTCAACCAATTATAAAAACAAAATAAATCAAATGAAGACATAAAGAACTTATAAAAGAATAAAAGCAGAAACTAATTAATTAACAAACAGAAAAACTATAGAACTAACAATTTTCTAAATTTAGCAGTTAAAAGGGAGGAGGGAAACAATGCATAAGAAGTGTCAAAGAGGAAATATTTACAATGACAGCAGAGATATTTAAATAATGAGACACTACTCTATACAAATAATTTTAAAAGGTAAAATTATTAATTTCCTGGGGAAATATAATGTATCAAAACTAACCATAGTAAATAAAGTCCAGGAACTGGGGGTGCAGTTCAGTGGTAGTGCTAATGGCAATGGTGTAGTCTCTGGTCAGAAGATTTCCAAATTCTTTGTGTCCCATGTAGAAGAATCCATGGCAGGACACATGGGTGTAAATGGAGTTTATTACAAGTTAGGGAAGGGAAATACAAAAGGGGGCATGATGGGACTAGGTGAAAGGTGGGAGCAGAGAGAGAGTCTTTTTCTTTTCCAGGTGCTTTTAAAACTATGCTAACTTATGGGAGGGGAAGAACCTGGTGATTCCCAACCAATAATCAATGAGTAGGAAGGGGCATAGGAGGTCCTGGGTCAGGTGAGGGTGGATTGAGTTGTCTCTGAGCTAGGGTGTGCATAACCTACACACATTTGCCATTGAAAAGAAGGCTCAGAGAAAGATAGGAATGTCCAACCTGAAATACAATATTAAGTCATATGTCATATTTTCTATAAGAGTCTCGAAATTTTCCTAATTCTAACCTGCCTCAGTAGCACACTTGCCTAGCATATGCAAGACTTGGTTTCACTCCCAGCACTACACACTCACACCAAGTCCAAACAGGACCCTTTCCTAAAGAAATAAAGTAATCAATGTGCACTCCCCTGACTCAAAAAACAATCACCAAGTACAAGTGGTTTCACAGGAAAGTTCTAATCAAAGTTTTAAAGATCATGCTATTCACAATGATAGTATTCTAGAGTATAAAGGACAAAAATGTAAAAATATTTTATACCAAAAACTGGCAAGAAGAGAAAAAGACAATCCAATCTCACTTAACAATATCAATGCAAAAATGAGCAAGTTTAGAGCTTTAAGGTACAATGAGAGAACTAATGTAACAAATTTTTGCTGCTCTTTTCAAAAAAAAGAAAACTCCATGAAATGATGAGTATGTTAATTTGCTTCACTGCAGAACCTTTTTACTATCTACATACATCCCATAACGGCTGCCTTAAATATGTACAATAAAATTTGTTTCTAAAAATATTAGCAGATTTAATTCAATACCAACAACAAAACTCCATCCTGACTAAGCATGATTATTTCAGGAATCCAAGGATGATCCCATATTAAGAAGGCTGTTTCCCATCACTTGGGAGACTGAGGCATTGAGACTGAGGCAATTTTGAGGCCAGCCTGCCCTGCATAGTAATAAACTGTGTTTCAAAAAAAAAAAAAGTTCCCATAATGGTAGCGTTGAGTAGAACATTTGCACTGTCATCTTCATAAACGGTAGCTTACTGTGATGCTAGGGACTTCTGGAATTTCTCCCTGGCTGCCCCTGGTTTCTCACTGCAATAGGATGCAATACTGACAGTGAAAACTGGTGAACAAGGGACAGTACAAACTTTAAAATTACCATCTAGGAAACTATTTATCTTAATCAAACTGAATAAAACTGTGCCTCCATGGAGATTAGTTCTGCAGTGTTCTGTGAAAAAGGTTCTAACTTCATCTCTTTTTCCCCAGTTCGAATTCATTACTTCTGTTCTGTCACTTTCAGGACATGAGGTCTGAAGCCCCCTCCCCCAGTGACAGCCTGAGGTAGATATGTCCCTTCCACCTCCTTTATCCAGGCCTCCCTCCCCGCTCCCAGTCTCCCCCACTTGACTTCATCTTCTAGCTCATCTTCAGGCACTCAGTGTAAACTTGTTAGGATTAATCAGATAAATTCAGATGATAGAGATGTAATTTCCTTGGTTCCACTCTTAAGAATCCACTCTACAAATATATTGGTCCCTATATTTTAATGGTGTATGTACACATATGATTATAGAATTATTTCTATGAAAACAACAAAAATGACCATCAACAAGACACTGAACAAGGAAGTATGTCACTCCCATACAATGGAAACACAGTACAGTCTTGATCTTAGACGGCTCTGGGAGGTCTTGGGCGTAGAGGCTGGGATGTCAGAGAAAAGCAGCTAATAGACTCAGGTCTCCAAGAGGATAATGGGTTCGAGATGTTTCCTGCTCAAGACTGGGCCGGTTTGTGTGAAGATGTGCGTGCCTGGGAGTTTGATAATGTAGAAGGTGACTTTTCTGATCAGCTAGGAGTTAAACTAGAGAACATGGAGACTTAATAGCATAGCAGCCATGAGAAGTACTGACAGACCCTATAACCTTGAACTATATGCTGCATTCAAGGACAGAGAAGCTGGGATGGATGCCTTTAAAAACATATTCATTTCATTATCTGCTTGGATTTGTTTTTGTTTCTCTAACAAAAAATAAATGTTTTGAACTTAAATAAATAAATTCAGTAGATCTATGTATGTTGATCTGGAAAGCTGTCCAGGATATATTATGAAGTAATGGGGAGGAAAGTTTTAGATCCATGCTAATATGATTCTATCTCTTTTTAAAATTTCATATGCATAGACTAATGCGTCATTATCCCAGAAGCTAACATATCTGTTGCATAGTTATAAAGAAGTCAAAAATCTTTGTAAAAAGAAAATACCACTAATATGACCCAATACAAATACAGGAATATTATGAAGAGCAGGTCACACTCAGGAAGGTCACATACGAGAGAGGCAGGGTAAAAGAAGGAAGTTAAGAAGGTGAATGTGGTGGATGTACTCTCTATACAAAAATGAATATAGAATTTTTAAGCCAGTTTAAATCACCATAAGAAAGGAACTAAGGTAGGAAGTCGAAGGTAGGAGATGAACCAAATCAGGCAATAACACTTATAAACATGGAAGTGCCACAAGGAAACGCCCAGGCTAGCTATCTTACACAATCAAAAATATCATTTTTTGTCTTCTTCTTCTTTTATTATACAAAATTGGAGAACAGGAGGGCAGAACAGGTTCTGCCTGGGGGGGTTGGTACCAGTGGGAGGGGGAGAAGGTGGGGAAAAGGGTAGGAAGGTAAATATAGGGCAAATACTGTGCACACATGTATATAAATGAAAAACTGAGACCTGCTGAAACTATGCCAGGAAAGGGGGGGAGGGGCAAAAGGAGAATGATGGAGGGGGTGAATTCAAGTACAATACGTTTCATATATTGTAAGAACTTTTATAAATGCCACAATGTACCCCTACCCAGTGCAACAATTAGAAAAAGAAAAAAAATACCATTAATAAAGTAACCACCTCTAAAATCAGTCTCCAAACACACACCACCCACTCGAATCAATTTCCATTAATCTGGTCAGCATCTTCCTGTGGTGGCCACTGGCCCACAGGAACCTTCAGGAGTGACATTAACAGTCTCTGCATGGTCTGCAGAAGCTCTGGGTTTTCTGATGTCTCTGTGCTATTTACAGAAGCAACCACGAGGGTGCTTTAAGATCATCAGGAACTTGGATCTCTTATTTGCCAAGTGATGCGTTTGAGGTCATATGTCTAGTTGATGGCAAAGCTAATCTTGAACGTACTCTTGTTCCCATGGTTTTGCCACCACTTAAATCATTCAGCTGCTTCATTCTCTGGGGCTCCATCAGATTAAACCTACTCCACGAAGTCTTCTAGGATTCCCATAGCAAGAAATGATGCCCCCTATCACTGAACCCAGGCAACACAAGACCTGAATTACTTCTAGAGACTTCATGGCTGCCTGCCTTGGCTTGATTGCAGATATATGAAGCTATCTGCCCCACTCTTCCATGATCTCCTGAGGGACATTCACTCCTTCTCTGTTGGGGTGGGGCAAATAAGGGGAGTAGGGTACAAAGTTAAATGATGCATTCATTCTCAGAGTCTTGTAATCATAGGATCACCTTAGTCCCAGCCTTGGCAACACTTGACAGAAATAAAGATCTACCATATCTTGTAATGTTGCCATATGCAGCTATAGCTATGGATGAGTGAACTGCCCAAGGTCAGTCAGCTGGAGGCTGATGGCACAGGAATTCCAGAGCGTTCCTACTTCTGACATTGCATAAAGCATCATACTGGGTTCCTGGAGAGGACTAGGAGAAAACATTGCAAAGACAGTGGGACACGGGTGCCACTCCCAAACACTCACACACTACATGCTGAGGTAGATTGCCTATGAAAGACAGGAGCTCTTTGCCAATTCCATTTTCTGACATTTCCAAAATAGTGATTTCTTAATAAAATATTCATTCTCCAAGAAATAATTTGACAGATGAAAAGGTGAAAAAAAAATTGGTAAAAAAGGTAAAAAATGAAATGAGTCTATTTATCATTCTCTTTGTCCTAGGTTCTGAAACACTTTTGTACTTTTGCATTCAGTTTCTAGGCTGAGCTGGCCAGCTGATGAGTGAGGCCAGCCAGCTCCTAACATCTCATCTGGGCCACATGGAGGGACATAGTGCTCAGGCTTCACGCTCGCCATCTGCCAAATCACTCCAGTTACACTTCCATTTGCAGTAATGGGAACAAAAACTGAGGTTCCCATTGACTTGTGGCTGAATGGTTTTCCAAGTCCAAAGAAGCTTCTGAATCCAGGCTATTCTCTGTGCCCGCAGGTGGATTCATGACCCAAAAGTCGCTCTCCCTTGATTTGGTGTATTGCCCCAAACAGCAACCAAACCAGCTGGGTCAGTACCAAACAGCATCCAGGAATGGCTTGCTCTTCTTCTGCCAAGACAGGCCATGTAACATCAGCCTACTAGATTCCAGATTCCTGGCCTTTCTTCTCTGTGGACATCTTTCAACCATTGAGGAACGACATCCATGACACATTCTCCCCTATGGCTTCTCTAATCTTCTGCCTCTCAGACCTCCCCTAATCTGGCATTCTGCATATTAGAGAAAGTATGATAAAAGCCTATTAATAAAAAAATCTTTGAGTTGATGAGACAATTTAAAGAAGGCAAGAAATTCTTAATCCTTCTTGATTGGTGTGCAGTCATCAAATCATGTTATCACAGGTGGATATTCCTTACTGATTCCTACCATGAAATCACCCTTAGTCTTCTCAAGAAGGCTGAGGATCATTCATTACACACTATGCTACTGCTAATTACTAAGCAAAAAATACATGAATGCCTTTCACTATGTTTGGATGTTGGCGCATTCTGCCTCTACGGCCCTCCACCAGGTGGCCTCCCGTCACACGTCCCACACTTCTGCTTTTGCTTGGAGCTAGTGCACCTTAGACAATGGAGGCCCCACCTGTGACTGGTTTTGCCAGCATTTACCCATTTCCCTTTCCTATGGCTGTTCGCACCTCCAGTGGACTGCCTCTGACACAAAGCTACCCCTGAGAAGCCAAACTGCCCAGATGTAAGAATTAGGACCACTCCAGATCAAACTTCTAAAATGTCAATTCCGACCAGTTAGAAGACACAGCCCCAAATTTACACCTGTTCTTCAGTACATTCTTTTCTTGTGCCTCCCCAGAGCTAGCCAAAAGCTAGCCAAGACCCTATCTCAACCAGTAACAAGCTGGGCACAATGACACACACCTGTCATCTCAGCTATGTGGGAAGCATAAAAAGCAGGGTCATGGTGCAGGTCAGCTTTGGCATCTGAAAAGTAACTTGAAAGCAAAAAGGACTGGGACATGGCTCAGGTGGTAGAGGTCTTGATTAGTAAGAGCAAGGCCTGAGTTCAAACCCCAGTACTGCCACACACAAAGAAAGAATTATCTAAATTTACATAAACTTGATACCATTCACAGTGTTCTTAGAGGACAGATGACATGGGGAGGGAAATGCAAGGAGACTTTACCTTTTACTTTTTAAGACAGCTTTATTGAGATGTATTTCATACACCACAATTAATTTAAATTATACAATTCAAATTTTCAGTTTATTTACAGAGATGGACAACCATCACCATGGGAAGCTTAGAACATTCTTATGACTGAAGAGAAATGCCCTACCCATCCTTCCCTCATTTTCCCAATAACCACCCAGCCCTAAGCAGCTTCTGCAGATGTACCTGCTCCGAACTTCTCATATAAACAGAACGTACAACGTATGGCCCTCGGTGCTGGCTTCTTTCACTAAGGTCCATCCACACTGCACATGGACCAGTACTTCAGTCCTGTACAAGTGAATAATATTCCAAAATGAGGTCTGGGTTGACCTCATTTTGTTTAACCATGTATCTGTTGATGGGTATTGAATTGTGTCTAAATGTGGGCTATTTACAGCTACATATTTGGCTAGGTGTGTTTATGTGACTTTTTGAGTGGACATGGACTCTCATTATCTCCTATTTTCTAGGTCATGTGGTAATTCCATGTTTAACACTTTGAAGAAATGAAAATTGTTTTTGCAAAATTGCTACAGCATCATACACTACGATGTATAACAACCATGTATGAGAGCTCCAATGTCTGTCAGTCCTCATGAGTACTTGTCATTGTCCTGTTTATTTTGGCCGCAGTGGTGACTATGAAGTGGCACCTCATTGTGGTTTGAGTTACATTTCCCTCGTGACTAGTGAGCTGAGCACCTTTTCAGGTGCCTGTTGGTCACTTGTCTGCCTTATTTGGAGAAATATCTATTCAGATCCTTTGCCCATGTTAATCAGGTTATTTGTCTATTTACAACTGAGTTGTAAGAGCTCTGAATATAGTCCCTTATCAGATACACAGCTTACAAATATTTTATTTATCTCAGTGTCTTTTCACTTTCTTGATGCTATCCTCTGAAAAACACAAAAAATTAATTTTGATACAGCTCATTATACCTGTTTTTTCTTTTGTCAAGTTTGCTTTTGATTTTGTATCTAAGAAACCATTTCCTCACCTGAGGTTATAAACATTTATTCCTGTGTCTCCTTCTAAGGGTTTTGTCATTTTTGCTCTTGCACCTTGGTTTTGATTCATTTCAAGTTAATTTTTGCACATTCTCTTTTGCATATGGACACTCATACATATATATGTTATACCCCAACATTAACTTATTTTTGACAAGAATGCTAAGACAATTAAATGTGGAATGAATAATCTTTTTGACAAAATGTGCTGGGCAAACTGAGTGTCCACATGCAAAAGAGAATGTGCAAAAATTAATGTTATAATGCAACTCCCTGTATAACCATCATAAACAAACAAAAGTGTCATTTTTCAAAAATGAAGGACAGGAAGGTCCTGTCTGGAGGTGGGTACCAGTGGGAGTGGGGAGGGCATAAGAAAAGGGTGAAGGAGGGTGAATAGGGTGGAGGTACTATGTATTCTTGTATGAAAATGGAACAGTGAGACCTGTTGAAACTGTTCTAAGAAGAAGGGACAAAGGAGAAAGATGGAGGGGTGAATCTAACTAAGATATATTGTAAACACTTTTGTAAATATCACAATATACCCCCAGTATAAATATAAGTATACTAATAAGAAAATTTGAAGAAAAAAAACCATTACTTTTACTGGTCTGAGAACAAACTCAAATCAATAATTTTACATTTTTATGACAGATATATTAAGAAGCAACCAAACACTATGCTAGTCATCAAACTGCTTACTTTATTCTGACTCAACTCTTATCCAGGCTGTTCTTTTGTTAAGTCTAAAACAATAATACCCAGCATAAATACTACATAAGAAGCAAATTAAAACCATGTCAATTTTGCCTCTGGGGGAAAAGTCAGTTGATGTCCAGGCACAATGCTCACACCTATAATCCTGGCTACTTGGGAGCCAGAGATCAGGAGGAGGATCAAGGTTCACAGCCAGCTAGGGTGGAAAGTTGTTGAAACCCCCATTTCAATCTGTTGTGCTAGCTACATAGGAGGATCATAGTCCAGGCAAACGTATGGCCCTATTTGAAAAATAATTAAAGCAAAAAGGACTGAGTTCACTACAAGTATAAGGCCCTGAGTTCCAACATCAGTACCAACACCAAAAAAAAAAAATTGACAAAGCTGAGTGCAGTGGTTCATAACTGTAATCTCGGCTATACGAGTCAAGTCCTGCCTGGGTAAAAAGCACAAGACCCTATCTGAATTAAAAAAAAAAACCCTAAAACCAAAAGGGCTGGGGACATGGCTCAAATGGTATTGCACTTACACAGCAAGAGCAAGGTCCTGAATTCAAACTCCAGTACTGCCAAAAAAAATTAATTGACCATAAATGTGAGGGCTTATGTCTAGACTCTCGACTCTACACCATTGATTTATTTGTTTTATTTCTGGGTTAATACCACATTGTTTTGATTATTACAGCTTTATAGTATGTTGTGAAGTTAGGAAGTAAGAATTCCCCCCACTCGTTTTTTGACTATTCTTGGATCTTTACATTTCTATAATGAACTTTAGAACCAGCTTATCAATAGCTGCAAAAATAGCAAATCTGCAATTTTTTCCGGCAGAACTTAAACCATGTAGTTGGGATTACAGGTGTGAGCCACTATGCCTGCCTGTCAATTGATTTTGGGCAGGCGAGGTGGTACTAGGGTTTAAACTCAGGGCCTCACTCTTGGCTGCCCCTCTACCACTGAAACCTGCCTTTTGCTTTAGTTATTTTTTAAATAGTGTCCCCATTTTTGTCTAGATTGGCCTGGACCACTCTCCTATTTATGCCGCCCACGTAGCTGGGATAGAGCAGCCATATTTTTACATGTCCTTGTTTTGCTTCATTTGGTTTCAATGATGGGGTTTGGATATATGGACACCTTGGTCAGAATTACTCCACTGAGCTGAATACTTTGTATTGTGTGTTCCTATGGTGTCAATAAAGACATACCCCAAAATCTATAAAGAGCCCTAATTGCTAATGAGCTAAGCCCGTCTAATTTCCTCACGTCACCCCATAAGTTCACAGGTTACAGCTACTAGAAAAAGTGGTGACAAAAGAAATCCTCTGTTAGACCAGGGGGATGGCTCAAGAGAGCACCTGCCTAGCAAGTGCTGAGGCCTCGGGTTCAGTCTCCAGTGCCACCATATATATAGAGAGAGGGAGAGGAGATAGGTAAATGATAGATAGAGAGATAGAGAATCTTCTCCTAACTCCTATTCCAAATATTCTTATGAATTAGAAACTCTATCTGATTATTGCAATTGATATTGTAGGGGAGTGGACATAAATCAGTCTTGTCACTAAATTATATTCATTTGAATTTGCTACTCATCTGTCTCTCTCTCTCTCTCTCTCATACACACACACACACACACACACACACACACACACAAACACACAGCTTCCAGTATGCTCTGCAAAGACTTTATAAACTCCTTCATAAGCTCAATCACATAGAGAAAAGTGCCTTTTCCTTCTTTCGGGGGGGTCTAGTGGCAAAGCTGAATGCTCAGCTGTGGGGCTTCTTTTAAAAGAAAAGATTGGCTCTCTGATTGAACATAAACAATTATAAACAAGGAACACATTATATAAGCAAGATTTGCATGTGTAGATTGACTAGCATCCCTTAACTTCTCTCCTCCCAGCAAAAACATGGTAGGGGATGGCTTAGACTGATTAAATTTAAATATTCACGTAGTTCTCAGCCATCTCATGAGTTAATTGCCAATACATCAAATGCAGTAGACAGAAAACCATTCTCTCATATATGTCTTAATAATGGACCAACATTGCATTAAAAGTCTGTTTTTTCTTTCTGATGAACTTAACGTGGAGGCCAACTCTGAATAGTTGCAATCCGTGATTTGCCCATGTGCTGAGTATGCTTCGGGGACCAGACCTCTCAGCCTTGCAAATTCCATACATAGTAATCATGTAAAATTAACAACATTTTGCTGAGTTTGCAGACTCTTATCTCTATAGCTCACTTGTGGTGCTGGAGAGCAGAGAAACTTAAAGTAGCAAAGAAAGTAAAGAAAATAAGGTAATTTACATAAATGATGCTTTGTAAGCTGTTGCAGGAGAAAAGTGTCAGCTATTACCACGGTGATGATGGTGATGGTGATGGTGATGAGACAGAAATCAGAGGCCTTGATTCTACTCTTTGGCTATGCTGTCTTGGCTAGTTTTCTGATGCTTTGTAGGTTCTGGACAGATGCTACAGGAATTGGCCCACTGCCTAGTGTCCCCAGCAGGTGTAACAGGATTCCTGTCCCCCAAAAAAGGAAAGAAAGAGGCTCTCTTTTTCTGAGTTGAATACAATAGGCCTTGAGCCTTCTAATTAGCCTTAGAGTTTGGCCTCCAGCTCTCAGACCTCCATCTCTTCATCTCCTCTCCCTCCCACTCCTACCACCCTCCACCTACCACCAGAAAAGCTAAGCCAAAGATGGGATGGACCAAAAAAGGTGACATGTAAGAAAAACAGAGAGGGGCTTTTTTGATGTGAAAAGAGATCTATTTTTTAAAATACAGCTTGACAGAAATATCAGTTGATCAGTTGTCCAAGCGTAACATCAACTGTCAAAAGAGCAGGAAGGTCCCTGTTGCTGGAATGTGGAGTCAGAGGATTAAGGCTAGTTTGTAGGATTTCTGTCACATGATAGGCAGGAGGTGCTGAACCTGATGACTTGTAGGACTATGATTCCAGAAGGCATTCAATTCAATTCAATTCAAGGCAAAAACAAATCTGAACACTTCAAGATCTTAGAGTTGGAATGAGTCCTGCCCTTTAAAGTCAAATTTAATTCTATGTAAGTGACAAATGTACATCACCTTTTACTTAGCTTTCTCCATTGCCACACCTTGAAAAAGTCCTGGGGGACCAGCTGTACCCCAGTCCTGCCCTCCTCAGAGGCATTAGCACTCTTGTAGATGTGGGAGAGGACACATGTCAACTTGCTTGGATACATAGGGCCCTGGGCAGGCCCTCCAGGGCCTGTGGTTGCTCATGATACCCAAGTGCCACCTGTGCTTGTGGCCAAGGTTGCTGCTTCTTAGCACCAGCCATGAACTGTCACAATATTAGGAAAGGTGACACACCAGGCAACATGGAGGTTCCAGGCACACACAACCCTGGGGAGGCCACAAAGCCTGTTACCCATCCCCCTTAAGAATTCAGAAGTCACAAACTTTCAGGATGCACTGGGGAAAGAACAGCTAGGAAAGGAGATTTATGCTTGGAGTGAAAAACCCATCTCTCCAGGAAAACACACGTTGTCCTGAGAGTGGCTCGTTGCACCATTCTGGGAAGTCATTCACAGCTCTTTCAGTTTCCCATGCACTACCCTCAGCCCACTGCAGCTCCGTGATAGCCTCCATCACTCTGTGACCTTGTGGCATGCAGGCTGCCAACTCCAAAGGGCCCTTTTCCAGTCCTTGCTGAGAAGCATGTCAGACTCACCCTCCCCACAGCCTCTGGAAGTGCTAGCCACTCCAATCTCACTTCTTCTTTGACTTCTCTCTTCTTAGTTGTTAATCCTTCACAATATTCCTTCAACAAATACCTGTTGATACCTTGTATGTGCCAAGCACTGACAGAGGCACTAGGAACCCAATGGTGAACAAAAGCAAGGATTGTTTCCAGTCCTGATGGAAGCTGCACTCCAACAGGAAAATCATCTGTTCACCAAATAACCATCAAATTTCCCCAGGGGCTCAGCGCAATGGCTCATGCCTGTGATCGCCCCTATTTGGGAGGTAGAGATTGGGAGGACTGAAGTTCAAGCCAGTCTGGGCAAAAAGTCTGCAAGACTCCATCTCAGCCAATAAAGTCTGGGGGTGGTGGCAAAGTATCCATCCCAGCCACCTGGAAAGCATAAATAGGAGGACTGTGGTCCAGGCCAGTCTGGGAATTAAGTGAGACCCTACTGGGTACTGGGGTTCAAACTCAGGGCCTCATGCTTGCTAGGCAGGCACCCTAACACCTGAGCAACTCTACTGGTCATTTTTGAGTATTTTCAGGATAGGATCTTTGCCCCAGCTGGGTTCAAACTGTGATCCTCCTGATCTCTGCCTCCTGAGTAGTTAGGATTTACAGGCATGAGCCACCAGCGTCTGGCTGAGACCCTATTTTTAAAATAACCAAAGCAAAAACAGCTGAGGGCATGACTCAAGTGGTAGAATTCCTGCCTAGCAAGCACAAGGCCCTGTGTTCAAACCCCAGCACCACAAAAAAGAAAAGAAAAGAAAAAATATTCTACCTGGAAAAATTGATTTGGGGGAGGAGGGATACTATGTAGCTAAGGAGGTCTATTAGAGGCAATGTGACTTAGACAAAGAAGTCTAGAAAGTCCACCATGAATCTAAAGGGTGAATGGGTGGTAACTAGATGCCCTGGTGTGGAAGCCCAGTGTGATTTGGGACAAGGAACAGCCCATAGAAATGCCATCTTGGCAGAGGAAAGACAGTAAGTATGGAGGAAGGTGTCTTAGGTCATTTTCCCTAGAAGCAGAGCCTGACAGGAACTCAGGCACATGTGACCTGTCAAGGGCAGTTCTCAGGAGAAACAGAATGGAGGAGCTAGACAACATGTAGACTCAGCTAGAGCCTAGCCTCAGCCAGATTCTGTGGTGAGCTCTGGACAGGAAATATACTACAGTTGCTTCCCCTTGAGGCAGGGTGAAATAGTCTTTTGTGTGGGTTCCTGCATAAACCATCATTTGCTGTGGGAACTGTGAGACATATAACCTATAGACAAAGTAGCTCCTATTGACCAAGAGTGGTTCTCCGGAGGAGCCAGCTGTGATCCTTTAGCAGCCGACACGCTCCGCAGCAGGAATGTGGGTGCCTCAACCCTGGAAGGAGATCTGAGCAAGACACCCACAGTATCTGCTGCAGGAGCCAATATGGCCAGAATCCTGAGCAAAAGGAAGCTCTTCTAGATCCTGGGCCTCAGCTAAGTGTTTCCCCTCTCCCCTGACCTGAGTTTTCTTTCCTGTAGAATCTTTGAGAGCTTCTCTGGCCCATTCACACTCCATGGGTACGATCTTTTCGCTCCCCAAGTGGGATTTCACACAGAGCAGCCCCGTCTGCTTAATTGCAGGACCTTCTTAGGTTGGTTATCAGTGTCATCTTCAGCTCTCCAACAAGAGAACCAGAAAAGTCACTCAGAAAATGCCTGAGAGTTCATGCCAGAAGTTTCTGACCTCTTTGAGAGGTCAGAAGAAGGTTGGTCACTCAGACAGGAGCCTCCGACATGGGTAACCAGGAATGTCAGAGCTGAAGCCAAGGAGAAGAAGAGAGTGGAGCTAGCCTAGGGACAAGCAGGACAGAGAAGCCTGGCATGTTTTAGAGTGTGGCCAAGGCAAGAACAGACAGGGAGGAGTCGATTCCCCCAGGGACTCTTCAAGCTGCTCAAGTGTTTCCCACAAACTGGAGGACTTTGGCTGGGCAAGTGGAAGCTTTTCATTTTCTCTTCTAGCTTTTCTCAGGAACTTCTACTGAGCTAATGCTCAGATTCTGTGTATCAGTTAAACACTAAAAGCAGAGAATGGAGCAGGCATCAGAAGTGGGGATGGAGGGGAGAAAAATTGTTTTGGTGGGACTGGGGTTTGAACTCAAAGCTTCACACTTGCAAATCAAGTACTCTACTATACACTTGAACACTTGTACACTGTGAACTTGAGCCACACCTCCAGTTCATCTTGCTCTGGTGTCGCAAGCGCTTATTGGTTCAATTGAGTAGAGAGAGACAGTACTCAGGAGACTCTTATTTCAGAGAACAGGGTTTTTATTCAAACAAATTCACACAGTACTTTCCTATGGATCCTAACGCCTGTCTCTACTACCCTAGCCAGCCAGGAGTTACTCAGACCTTCCCTCAAGTCTTGCTTACCTTGCGACGTCTTCTCAGCAATGAGGGGGGGTGTAGCTGCACCCCAGGGGATCCTCACAGCCGCCTTCAGTGCAGGTCCAGTTCATGGTTCACGGCAACACCCAGTGGTCGTGGCAAGAAGGGGCACGCTCACAAGCGGCGGCTGCCTCTACATCAGGGTCTCAGGGGGACTCCTGACAACGTGGTCTCCGATGGGCAAGGAGGAGAGTGAGATTTTGGGTTCTGGCCTGAGTTTATATACCCGGTGGTGACCTCACCACTCCTGTTATCCACACTGTCACCTTAGGATTAGCTTGTTTGCATATCAGCCACCACCTTAGGTTTGGCTTATTAGCATATCAGCCTGTCATAATCCAGCTGGTTTCTAAGTCCTAACGCACACTAGCTAATACCTCTTATTTCAAATATTTTCATACTTTAAATAATACAATCCTTCAATACAACAACAATCTTATATGTGTTCACCACATCCGGTTATTTTGGAGATGGAGGGTCACCCACTATTTGCCCAGGCTGGCCTCAAACCATAATTCTACGGATCTCAGCGTCCCAAGTAGCCAGGATTACAGGCATGAGCCACTAGTGTCTGACCAGGATTTTTAACTGGAAAAAAACCTACATATATACATATATGGTATAATAGATATTACTAGCCTGCTCACAATAATGCATGCACTAAAATATAGAGCTTTAACAACTCAACCCCATTCCAGTTCAGTGTGACTTTCACAAGCAATTTCAGATTCCTGTATGTATAGAACAAGACAAGTATACCAATCCTTTATTGAACAACTGCGTGAACCTTTGCATATTTATTTACAGAGTGCTAGGTTTTACATAAATTGTTCTTTTTACTTCTTTCAACAATCCTTAGGAAGGTACTGAGGTATTATTATCTCCAGTCTACAAATGAGAGAACTGAATTTCCAAGGTCACCAATCTGGCAGATGGCAGAATTTGAAAACAAATTCAGATCTTTCTTTGGACCACAAAAGAACACTGACAACACAAATATTAGACCTGACATATGCAAATGAAGTTTTGTTGGGGGGCTGCTCCAAGGGTTCTTATCTTCACTGGGCTTAGGAATAAGCTCATGAGACACAAGGAGTGCACACACAGGTAGATTTATTAGGGATAGAACAGGCTGCATCTAAAGCAGCACAGCTGAGCCCAGAAACTGATAGCTCCCTGCTACAGTGGAAGTTAAGGCTTTATATGGACGCTTTAACTCCAGGTGAGGTGGGATCTTTCCATTGGTCGTGAATTCACGCACAGATTCTCATAACACCTCCTGATGAGCTGGCCTGTTTGCCCCTTATCTGGGCGAAACAACCTTGGAGCATCCTGTTTATCAACCCTGCGGCAGATTCGTGAGACTGCGTGTCTCATTATCAGGATGCAGGGCTTACAGTGCTCCCATAGGGTCTGGGGCCACTGACTCACTTCTCTGTTTTTAGATTCCCAGAACCAACAGTTTGCTTCATTCATATTTATGCCTCTGAGACTACAAAACTTTCTTCCTGAGAAACAACTGGGAAACCTGAAGCACAGTGGTCAGAACATCCTCACTGCTGCTGAGGCTTTGACTTCAGAAGAAAGAGTTGAGGTGACTTCCACAGTCATTTGCAGCAGAGGTTGGTTAGGCACGGAGTGGACAGTGCATGTGTCTTCATGTCAGCCCAGCTGTCTGTCTCTGCAGAGAAGTATACTCCCTATCCCCATGTCCGTGCCTCTTCCAAGCTCCTGAGTGTAAAGTAGCCACTCCTACTACCTCATCCTCCTGTCCATTGTGTTTGGTCTCCAAAGAGGATTTGTGGCCCAAGTAAGGCAAGTTAGGGAATCTCTATAAGATTTAGCAAAAAATAATGTAAACAATAAAACATTGTAAGTAAAAGACACTGTTGAAAACATGAGAAGGCAAGTGCAGGTTAGAAGAAAACACTTTTGCAACATGTGTCTGATAAAGGACATATGTCTAAAAAAACTATTTTATCTAAATGATAAAAGAGAAAGCTCTAATTTTTTTAAATGGGAAAATAGTTTGAATAGTCACTTCACCAAAGAAAACAGATAAATGGTCAGTACATGAGAAGATGCTTGAGATCTTTGATGATTAGGGAAATGTACATTAAACCACATTGATAGGGGCTGGAGGCATGGCTCAAGTGGTAGAGAACCTGCTTAGCAAGTGGGAGTCCCTGAATTCAAACCCCATACCACAAAAAAAAAAAATTGACATATCCCTACATGCTCATTAAAATGGCTAAAATTAAGGAGTGATAATATCAAGTGTTGGCAAGGATGTGGAACTACTAAAACTCATACATTGCTGGTGGAAATGCAAAATGGAATATCCACTTTAGGAAAGTCTGATAGTTCCTTATAGAATGAAACACGCACTTAGTGTTGCAATCCAGCAATTATTTACCCACAAGTTAGGGAAACATAAGTTCACACAAGACACATACCTTATTCAGAAATGGAATTCCAATATCTAGCCACAGCAGCTAAACTGTGGTACACCTGCCTATATAGTACAATACTGCTCAGCAGTAAAGAGGAAGAACTATGGATACAGGCAAGAGCACGATGGATCTCAGAAGCATTGTGCTAAATGAAAGAAGTCAGATGCCAACATATACTAAAGCCTCCATTTACAAAAGCAAAACCATAACAGAAAGCAGACCACTGATACCAGAAACTCCTCAAGGGGCAAGAACTGGCAACTAAGGAGCACCAGGGAATTTGGGGGTGACAGAAGTGTTTTGTATCATGATTGTGGTGGGGGCTACATGACTATGTATCTTTGTCAAAGCTCATTAAATATTACTTCTTAATTTGATAAGTTTTATCATATGTGAATCACCACAATAAACTAATGCTTTAAAACTTCTATTTTTTCCTGGCCTTCAAACTGGAGTAGCTAGCCTCTTGCTAGCCCTCTGAGAAAAGGAAGGAGAAAACACCTATCAGGTCATCTTTCCTCACTTATAAAACATCACCCTTAGTAAGTTTGCCATGATTTCTCTTACTTTCAACTAAAAGAACTCTAATACATTTTTAATGAAAAAAAAGTTTCTTAAGTAAGTCAGGAAGTCCTAACTACTTAGAAACATAGTATCATAAAATCTAATATCGCATTCAGAGGACTTACTCCCTTCTGAAATGCTAATTTTTGGCTTGCTATTCTCCTAATATCATAGCAGGCAGCTTCAGTGCTATTTGCCATCCGACTTCTACCGTGTCCATTCCAGGACTGAGCTCATCATCCTGGAGTGATCCTCTAAATTCAGATGCTCCTGGCAGAATGGTCTCAATGTTTGTCTTTCAGATCACATAACTTAAAGTTCAGTTCTCTGGGATTATTCCACTGGGGAGGAAGTCACTTCTAGCACCACCCTTGCTTAGACTGTAGCAGTCTGACAGGTCTATATGTTTCCAGCACAAGGGGGGACGTCATCTAACTCCCACGCTCCTGAGCAAGTGGCTCCTGCCTCTTGGTCCTTGGACCCATGTGACAGCTCCATGCTGTGCCTGCCCTGAATATCTGCTCACACTGCACATGCTGAGGAACAGCAGTGTGGGTAGGCAGCCAGACCCCACGGGCCATCATCAGCCACAGCCTAGTGCTCTGCATTACAATTCTGTCCAATGCTGGGAATGTCATTCAAGAGGACCAGCAGGGAAGCATTCAAGTGTTTGCATCATGATAAACATAGTTATAAGACAGAAAGAGCCTATTCATTCTACTCTGTCATTTTAAACCTCAAAATGTCCAAAATACCCTCCTCATCATCCCATTTTGAAAATTCTGTCATCATTCCAGGACCCCCAACAGTGGGCTCTGTAGCTGGTTAGTGGCCCTTCTGAGTGACAAGGCCTCATTCTATGCTGCTTCAGTGTCTGGACAGAAAAGATGCAGGAGGCTGACCCAGATCATCCAAGGAAATACCCAGTTCTGAAAGCCCCAAGGTGTGATGCTGGCTAGGACATGCTTTCCAGTAGGAAACTGCAAGTGCTGGCAATGGGTGCAGGTGTTCATGCACGTGTGGTCTAAGAAGTGTACGTGTTGGCATTTGTGGGACTGTGCATCTCTGGGGATACGTGTGACTGCATGTGCTTGATCACCTGCACACTTTTCTCTACAAGTAGAGAGGTTGGACTCAAACACATCCTTCACAACCTGGGCCTTGCAGTCAGCTCTGTCTATACACAATTGTCTGCTTCATATGGATTTTGCCCAGCCTTGAGGGTCCTGGTGAAAGAAAGGACATACCCTGGGCCAAAACCAGAGCTCCACCTGATTAGCTGTTTTGCACTAGGCAAATTACTTTACCTATGTACCTCTGCTTCCCTCTCTATAAAATGAAGAACAAACCTGTACAGAGGATATTATGATTGTGTTCCTTAGGTAGCAAAAATAATCATGGAACAGTGTAGTTCAGTCCACATTGCTGAACAGTAGAAAAATGTGTCACTATGCAATTTTGTCATTGTGTGAACATAACAGAGTGCACTTACACACTTAGAGGTACAACACAATACATGCCTGAGCTGTACAGTCTCTATAGTATATGTATATGCTATATAGTCTTTATAGGTCTATATGGTCTATGTATGTCCACATGGCATAACCTGGAGTTCCGTGGGCCATAGTGAACAAAGCAACATGAGATCAAGCACAAGGGAAAACGGAACAATGTGGAGATGCAGTAAACGTGAGATGGGTGAGGCTGTGGCTGGTGTAACCCATGCTGTTGTGCAGTAAACACTGCTAATAAGCAGGAGCACGCGCTAAAGTAAGGATAAAAAGTCTATTATAGTACAAAAGAAAGAAAAAAGCCTATTATAGTAAATACATAAACCAGTACCATAGCTGTTCACTACCCTTGTCAAGTATTATCAACGGTACGCAATTGTACTGCTATACTTTCACAGGACTGGTAGCGAGGTGGGTCTGTTTGTGCCAGCATTACTGCAGACAGGTGAGTAACACTTCACACTACAATGCTGTCATGGCTCCAACGTTGCTAGGCAACAGGTATTTCTCAGCAGCAGCATCTTATGAGACTGCCATGGTTTATGCAGTGGGTTGTTCAGCACATGACTTAGGTGGGAATTGTACCTGTCTTACTTGCACCAACTCTGAGACAAATCAGTGGAGACATCAAGGGAAGAGAAGCCAGCTAGTAAAGAATGTATTATAAAACCCAGCTGACAGGTGCTGAATGCCATAGGGGCATCTGGGAAATGGGGTAAAAGACACTCCCCAGGGTTATCTCACCCAGGCCTGAGGGAGCTGATGGAGTCTGACTCGGGTGAGAAGCTGGGGTGCGTGTTAGATTCTCAGCACTCACAGCCTGCTGTGGACAAGAGACAGAGCTGCAGCTCCTGACTTTTGACATGTGGCCTACTCCTGCTGGACCCAAGACCTGAGGGCAAGGATGCAAGGCCTGCAAAGCTGAGTTCACAAACACAGAGCTGAGTTCTGGGCGGGTTGGAATCCAAAACAGAAAGTGCAAAAAGGGCCATTTCAGGTGGAAAGAGAGCCCAAACGGGAGAGCTCTCAGTTCTACCTGCACTTGCAACTGTCTCTTTTTCATTTAGTCACAAAATTGTCATTTTGAGCACCCATTCTATGAAGACCTTGTACTGAATGTGGCAGGTATAGTGATGAACAAGAAAGACTTGTCCTGCCAGAGCTCCCGCTGAGCTCTGGTGGAGAAGTCCAACTCAAATCATCACAAGGACAAAGTAGCAATTACAAACAGTAATCTGAATCTCAGTTGAAAGTATTCAGAGGCTGAATAAGGGTGGCCAAGTGAAGGGGAGGGAAACTCTAAGCAGATGGTGAAGCATATGCAAGGCCCCTGAGGCAGGAAAGAGTGTGGCACTCTCCAAGCATGGGTGAATATGGCTGGAGCCTGGTGAGAGGAAGAATGCAGGAAAATGAGGCCAGAGAAGGAGGAGGGGGCAAAACCAGGCAGTCTAGGGGCCTGAGAAAGATAATGGATAGCATCCTAAATGCTATGTGGTAACAGAGCTGCCACAATGAGCTGGGGAATCAAAGACAACTGAGGTTCAGCCGGAAAGCCACCAAAGGCAGAGTTGGATGTTTATTGGGCAGACTGGGAAGTGGGCTCATTTTCCTTTGAGTCCAGTTCACCTTGGCACCAAATAAACCCAAAGCTAACAAACACCTCCCTAAAACTTGTTTCTTTTCAAAATTTCAGCAAATCTATGTGTGTGTGGACATATGCATGTGTGTCCATGTGAGCACTTCCAGAAGTGACCGTGAATGTGTCCCCATGTCAGCGTGCATGTAAGTGACAGTCTCAAGACCCTGGAGGGTGCTCTATCTCATTTAATCCCCTCAGTCATCCCGAGAATATTGTTACCTCACTTTATAGACAAGGAAGCTGTGTGTCTCAATCATTTCCTGGGTGGGATGTGTGCAAAGTGCTTATCTGTTCCTGAATCCCAAGTTAACTCCTTAAGGGTGGATAGTCTCCTTTCCTCAAGGTCATGTGGCAGAGACAAGTGCCTACTGCTGTTCTGAACAACTCTTCAAAGACTCAATGAAGACTGACTCTGAAATAAAAGCACAGCTTTTTCACGTGTTCTACGTCTGCCTCGATATTAAGAAAATACACACAGTCCACTCAGCTGAAAGAAAAATACCCCAGTACAGTACAGCATGAAATGACTGTGTCCTGGTCTCTCTGCTCTCTCATAAAGCAAATGATGAATCTGTCTCTGAAGACAGCTGTTCTCAATCTACTGCCTACCTTAGTAGCTCTTTAAAAAACAAACAAGTAAAATTTAATTTGGTCATAAAGAATATCGGTTTGGGGTTCCCAGCATATAAAAATAAAAAGTAGGTAAAAGACAAAGTATTCTGATTACATTAGCCTTCCAATCTCTTAAGTCACCTGAGCTTCACGTGCAGCATTTGAGGATCTGAACAGACTTATAAAATGCTTTTATGTGTGTATGTGCATGTGTGTACATATGTGTGTAAGAGAGAGAGGAGAGAGAGAGGGAGGAGGGGGCAGGGAAGGAGGGACGGAGAGTCAGAGAGACAGACAGAGAGAGAAGCTGCTGGCCTTCCCTTTGTGCTGGCTCCAAGTAAAACCCTGAAAGCCTTGGTAAGTGTCCCTGCCCCTTGCCATTCACCCTTCTTTCCTAAGGAGGATTCTTGGAGTCCTTGGAGCAGCATCTGGCACCAAGTGAACACTGTAAACTGTTAGTGACAAGTGTGACGGTGCCAATGGTCACTGTCATCATCACCATCCACTCTCCTCCATTTGACCTCAGCCCACATAGGAGAAGCCTTCTCGGCCCAGTGGTTCATCATGGAAATCCACAGAGACTTTCTCACTGTGTCCCTGGGATCTCACCACTCTTGCCACCCCTCATGGTGGGATCTAGTAGTTTCTGTCCCCATCCTGGACATCCTTCCTCCCTTCTCTGTTACTTCTTGCTGGTCCTTTGAAAAGCTACATCCTCATCTTCTCACCAGAGGCCCTCCTCCAGCTCTCTGAGTCCCACCTCCTTAGAGAAGACCTTCATCATTCTGAGTTCTCTCGTTGACACAGGGAAGGTTCATACCTGCCTGGGGGATGTGCCCCTCTCTAGAGCATCTCCCCGGTTAGACTGAAATTCCAGAAGAGCAGGGCCTGGATCCCTGAAACCAAGCACCTGGCATGGAGCATATCAGGCACTCGATGACATTAGTTGCATGACTTTTTAGAAATGGGGTTGAAGATTGGCAGCAAAGGGAGAGAGAACGTGACCAGACGCTCACATTGGCTTTCCTCCACTGGTCTGCCAGGCCCCTCCAGTCCCTGTCCTACATCCTTCCCCAGCCAGGAGACACAGATCCACGCTGCAGCTCAAAGCCTGTCTGGCCATGCTGCTGCCACTCTGCCAGGGCTCTAAGGATGCACCTGGTACATCTCCAATGACAAAGTGACTCCAAGTAATACCCAATCCAGTTGTCTCTCCCTGCCCTGGAGAGAACCTCACCACATTCCAAAACCATCTGCTTGTCCACAGTGTGCCAGGCTACCCAGGCTAGAGAGGCCATGTTGGTGGCAAGGGTCCCTGGACCACCATGTAACCAGCACCCACAGTGGGTGGACAAAGCCACACACAATCTAGGGCAGGGGCAGGGGCCCAGCCAACATCAAGTGAATTTGCCCTAAGCTCAAAACTGTCCCAAAGCAACAAGGGATGGAGTCCTACTGGTGCTGGGGTCCAGAGAAGAATCTGGTCAGGGAAAGGGAAGAGTATGGCTCAGCACTGCAGGGCTTGGCCCAGCTGCAGAAAGGGGCCTCATGGTGTGTCTTCATATACCCACCTGGGTCTGAGGCAGAACAAGGGGGTTCAGCAAAGTCCCCTTTAAGGAGGTCTAGCAGGAACAAAATACCAAGACCCAGGTGAATTGAAAAATGAAGAATCAGTCTTGAATTCTGATAGGAAATCACACTCTGGACTGCTGACATAACAGAAGTCTTGTGACACACAACCCCTGGAGCCGGCAGAAAGTAACAGCCCCAGCCTAGCTATCCAAGGCCAAAAACTCCCCTGGCCTGACATGTAGAAGGAGTTAACATATAACCCCGTTTTCAGGACTGACCACCCCCACGTCTGCAGACCCCAATAAAAGCTTGAGGTCTTGGGACCCCAGGGCAGGGATCCTTCTTGGGCCTGCCCACCTTTCCATCTAGAGGTGCTTTGCTTTTGAGGCAGGCTAAAATTAGGGAAAGTTCAGAACTAATAGAAAAATATTATATCTTACATTAACCATGCCTTGGCTCAGGAACTGCCCTCACCTGGAGGGGAACCACCCACGCCCCTCCCCACTCATTGATTATTGGACGGGAATCAGCTGGTTCTCCCCTTCCCCTAGGTTAGCATATGTTTTAAAAGCACATGAAGAGCAAAAGCACACTTTTTAGGCCTCCAGATACCACCTGGGCCTGCCATGCTCCCCTTTGTATTTTCCTTCCATAATTTTAATAAACTCCATTTATACCTATGTGTCCTGCCATGGATTCTTCCCACAGGGACACAAAGAATTTGGAAGTCTTCTGATCATAGACCCCACCAGCACTGTTGACACTTTTACTTTGCTTTGTGTTGATAAAGCTCTTTCTTTTGACTCGTCTTGGTAAATTCTTTTACCAACCTACAGCGTGGAAATCCCTGACCAAAGGAACCCAGGGAATACCAACCAGGCAAAGAGCAAGGCTACCATCACAAATATAGGGAGTGGGAGGCCACAGGACTGCTCAACTGCAGGAAGCTCCTTAGTGTTAAGACCCAGCTGGTACCACCTGCACCTCAGCAGGATGGCTGTGGGCCACTCCCCAGGGGGCAGCTGCTACTGGACTAGTCAATTGAAAAAGCAAGGCACTGAACAGGGAAATGAGGACATGAATTCCAGCTCAACCTCTTACAAGCTGTGTGACTTCAGGTAAGTCACTGAACTTCTCTGGGCCTCACATCTATAAAGTGGAAATTGTAAACTCTGTCCCACAGGTTTGAGGGGAAGACTTTTAGTTAAAGAGCCTACTGTGCCAAGCAGTAAGCAAGGCTCTGGAGATAGGACCTTGGGCAAAGCCAGGCATGGTGCCTGCCCTCCCCATGTGGGGCTTCCAACCTAGAAGGAGAATTGAACATTAAACAACTCATTTTGTTTTATTTTGCAGGGGGGAGTGGAGACTGGGGTTTGAACTCAGGGCTTCATGCTTGTTGGCTAGGCCGGAACTCTACCACTTGATTCACACCTCCAGTTCATTTTGCTCTGGTTATTTTGGAGATGAAGTCTCATGAAATATTTGCCTGGGTTGGCCTCAAACCATGATCCTCTTGATCTCTGCCTCCCAGAGGATTACAGGCATGAGCCACTGGTCCCTCGCTAAGCAACTTATTTTCATCACAATCTGCAGTAAGTTCTAGGAATGAATAGCACAGGGAGCAGCAGAGGGGCAAAAGGAGGCCTTGACATACAGCAGGAAAAGGAGGTTGGGGGTCTTCCTGGAGGACAGGGCAATGAGCAGAGTTCTGTTGGATGAAGAGGGGTGTCCACCATGCTTGGGAGGCTGGGAAAGGGGGAGGAGAGCATTCCAGGAGAGAAAGGTCATTCATGGCAGTACCTGTGGTGGGACAGAGCAGAGGGCAAGATACAACACACAGGCAGGGGCGGATCCCAGGGCACCTTGTACCCATCAGCATCACATGCACAAGGGAAGCCCAAATGGGGCATGCATCTCTGCAGATTTCTCCTGGAAAGTCAGAAGTTCTCAAGGTTCCAGGGAGCCCCTGCCAATATAGTAATTATCAGAGGGAAGGGCATTTAAGGGAGCCACCTGCCAATTCAGCAGGATGGAGGAGACAGCATGGTATTTAAACTTGCAAACCTCCTTGTAAAAGGACCAGCAGGGATTCGAATTATTCATTCCTCAAGTTCCTCCCACGAGCTCTTTCTGGGGGGAGCCACTGCCCCTGAGCTCCACAGACACCTCTTCAGAAAGGGCCTGCAGTCTCCAATGTCTCCAGGACGTTAAACTCCCGTAACTCCTGCTCTCCATCTGCTTTATGTGTGCTCAGTGTATGGAATAAAGCCAAGAGAACTGCGAAAACTGATCACTAATTCAAAATGCTCTCCTGTGATGTTTTCGTCATTTCAGTTCTCCAGGCTAGGTGATCGTGAATTCGCCAGGATGGAATTCCCTGTTGGGATGCCAAAGTAGAATTAATGTAGTCTTTGGATAATTATGTATTTTTTTTAATTAGGCTTCTTTATTCTTTTCCTAAACAGTCAGAAAGAATTGTGTATAAATAAAGGAAAATGTTATGGTTTCATGAGTTGGGCATTTGTAAAGAAGATTCAAAGGAGGGTACAAGTTAGAGGAGCAGAAAACATTTGGGGTATTTGCTGAGTCAAGGAAGAACCATTTAGACAGAGGTAAAAATAGTTCATGCACCATTTAGAAACTCCTGACATGACATCTTGGTTTTATAATGAGCACTGCTGGAGTATCTGTGGCCTTGTTCTCTCGTGCTCTTCCTCCTCCTCTCCCCACATTGTCCTGTTGGTAAACATTGTGGTGGTTTAGCTAACATCCATTCCCTCCTCTCAATATTCTATACCATCAGTAGAACCCTGATTTTGTTCAGTGCAGCAATATATCTAACTAAAAACACCTCTCAATTCCTTTGCAGCAGACGTGACCAGGGAAACCCGTCTGGCCAATGAAATGTAAACAGAGGCTACTGCATGAACAGTTGTGAAAAACAAAACTGACTCAGTTGGCATATGCCTGTGCCTTTGCATTTCTCACTTCCTCTGAGCTGGAAAATAGGAAATGATAGCTGGAGGAAAAGCAGCCATCTTGCAACCATGCAGATAAACGCCACTTGTAAAGAACAGCAAAACCAAGAGCCAAAAGAAATCTGGACTCTTGGTTTCTCCTTTTAGCAGCTCCACCAGTCCTGAATAGGCTTCACTAGGATTTACATTACATGTAAAGGACCAACATTTTTAGATATGAGGATACTCACAGAGCCAACTAGGGTTGTACCAATTTTCAGGAGCTCCCTCTTTTGGACCCAGCGATTTTGTTGACTCTCTAGTCTGGGAGGAGGCTTCCCCAAGGTCCAAAGTGACAAGAAAGGGCAATGGGTGCTTCTGTAGACCCCCACCCAGCTGCAAGCTGGGAAGACAACCCTGAATGTAACCTCTATGGCTATAGGGCAAACCTTCCATTATGGGTCCAGCCCCACAGCACATTTGATGGAGCCTCAGCTCCTTGAATCCCTTCTACATGTCTGTGTGATCCAAGCTACCTGAGCTCACCTGACCTCACAGGCTTTCCTGACACAGGGACCATGTCCTCCCTCCTCAAAATGGCTTCTGGTCTGGGCTTCTACAGCACAGTCCCCAGCTTTTCCCCGTAGGCACTGGGATCTTCCACACCAGGAAGTTAGTGTTCCTTCCTCTCCTGCCCCACCTTTCTTCAGTTGATTTCCACTGGACCCAGTCCCCTGCCTCCTAACTCTCTCTGACTTCCTCTGAGCCAGGTTGCACAATTACCTGAGTGCAGGTGACTCAAACATAACCTCTTGCCCTCCCTCTCTTCTACTTCCAGCCTCTGACACCAGCTGTCAGCCTAACACCTCCACTGGGAGGCCTCCTAAGGACGCTGAGCCTATCATATTGGACATGTTGAAACAAATTTATATTTCATGAAAACCAAAACCAAAACGAAATACCACTTCACACTCATTAAAATAGCTATTGTCAAAAAATAGAAGTAGTTTGTGACGGTAGTGGGAATGGTGTAGTCATGTGAAATGATATGGTTTCTCAAAAACTAAACATGATCTGGACATTCTACTTTGGGGCATGTATCCAAAAGAAGTGAAAACACAGATTCAAACACATAATGGTGCACAAATGTTCATAGCAGCATTATTCACAACAGTTAATTGGGGGAAGGAACCCAAGTGTACCAACAGATGAATGGAAAAGCAAAATGTAGTGTATACAAACAATAGGATATTATTCAGCCTTGAAAAGGAAGGAAAACTTTTTTATGGTGGTAGAGATCGGACCCAGGGTCTCATACATATTAGGCACGTTCTCTACCACTGAGTACAACCCAGCCTGCAAAGAAAGGAAATTGTGACATGTGCTACTATGTGAAAAACCTGGATGACATTGTGCTAGGTGAAATAGGGCAGTCAGCAATGAACAAATACTATATGAATCTATGTATGCAAGTAACTAAAGAAATAAAATTCATAGAGACAGAAAGTGAAATGGTGGTTGCCAAGGGCTGGGGGATGGGCAGAATGGAGAGCTGCCCTTAGCCAATAGGAAGTGTCTCTCATCACAATGACTTTAGGCTCTGTGGTCTAAAGGTTAGTTCCAAAGGGAAAAATGCTTCCAGAGGACACATCAGCCAGCCCACTGAGCTGGAAGGGGAGGCTGCCACCCACTCTCTGGATTCCTCTTGCCAATGAGTCAACACATGGTGGAGGTAGCTGTACTGGCTAAAATGGTGGATCCTGACTATGAAGGGGAAAATGGATTGGTACTACACATTAGGGTGAAGTGAGGCACCTCTGGAACACAAGTGATCCTCTGGGGTGCTTGCCTCATATCAGGTGATTACAGTGGATGGAAAAGTTACAACCACCCATTCATGCAGGACTGCTAATGGCCTAGGTCAGCAAACTATAGCTACAGGCTAACTCTGACCCTCCACCTATTTGTGTAAATAAAGTTTTCTTGTAACATAGCAACATCCAGTTAAGTAGTTGAGGCAAAGACTTTACAGCCTTCTTAGCCTGTTTTACTATCTGACCCTTTAAAAAAAATGTTTTCTGGTTCTTGGTCTAGACCTACCATCAGGATACTTGCTAAAAGCAAAGGAAATACTGAATGATTATGGAGGAAGGTGGTTGTAATCAGTTATGACCATGTGACCGCTGACATTCATAAGCATTATCGTATTTAAGACTCTTTCTTATTTTGATATGTTTGTATACATATAAACCATAAATGTGTTCCCTCTCTATCATTCCCTTTATAATCTACATATATGGGTAGCAATTAACCTTATGTCTCAGTATTTCAGTTACATATGCCAAGGTAGGTGGGGAGGTAGGTGAAGAGTAAACATTACCCCAATAACAAAAAGGAACGTTACACTCTTTTTGGTTTGGCTGCCTGTGGGTTTCTTTTAGCATGTTAGGCAAAGCGTGGTTTTGTTACTGTCTTTATATACAGACTAAGTATGGGTTAAGGTGATGCATGTGGTTGCTGGGTTGACAGAAGCAGACCACAGTGATTTTCTGATGTGATAACTTGGTTAAGCTGAAGTACATTTCCCAGAATTCCCTCTCCTATGGGTTTTTGGTCAGGGCAAGGTGCATAAAAAATCAAATGGCAGATCTGGACAGTGGAAGGGAAGCAACAGCCAGTTGCTCCCACATTTTACCACTGACTTGACACAACTGCTCTATCTTCCTTTGTACTGCAGGGGCATGGAGGTAGCAAAGGCTCTGCAGACAGCCAGACCTGAATTATAACATTGGCTCCAAACTACCAGCTGCATGACCTTGGCAATGTCACCCAACATTGTCTTAGTTCCCTCTAGCTTCCTCTCTGGAAGGAGAGAAGACAGACTACCTTTGCTGGGGTGGGAATGGGGGAATACGTCAGAAAAGGCTCTATATTAAAGGCTGTGTTCAACTGGGCCTTACAGGAGCACATGTCCACACAGCATTTTTCCTTCTTCCGCAGAAGGAGTTAAATGCATTTTGGTGGGATAGAGTGGGAAAAGGTCATTCTGCCAGTATTCAAAAGCAATTTCATGAAACAGTGGGCTCTCATCCATCTGCTGTAACAAACTGGCTGGGCACTGTGGAGCCTTAAGCACTATACATTCAGTGAAATTATGACTCCCACAGGGAAGATATTGTATTTTTTTTCAAGGCTGAAATGAAAAGATATACAGTACACTGTATACGTAGACCTATTATGCTAGGGAAAGTATCAGCACCAGTTTGGCTGTTTATGGAAGATCAATGATAAATCAACCTGGATAAGCTGCCACGGACTGTTTCATTTGTTCTTTAATGTCCCACTGATCTTTTGGAAATGAAGGAATTTCATATAAAACAAGTAGTTTGATGAACTTTAATCTTACCCATAATTGGATAATAAAATTGAGTACGTGCAGTAATTAAAAGGATAGTGATAAAAGAGTCAATCTGCAGTTTCATATTGAGCCTCTTCCATAAACCTAGAAGTTCAACTCAGGGCAGAGTAGGACTCAAACAATGACCATGTAGCAGGAAAGCTGTGTTTTCAGTTAGAGGGAAAAGTTTTTATGGAGAGGCTATGCCGTGGCAGTGAGGGCTGATATTATCACCTGGGGAGCTCTCAGATCAGGACATCAGTTTTAAAGATGAGGCTTCCACCTGTTAGTGAGTCAGAAATAAATGCCTTAATTTGTATGTAAGGAGTTCATTTATCCAGGTTGTCTCCAGATTGGTTCATCCATTACATGTTCTCCATCACTGTCTATTTCGCATAAATGCAGACTTGCAACTTGCACACAAGTCTGCAGGTGTCAAATCTTTGTTTCGGGACTCTTTAGTAATGCCTGTCATGTCTACTTCCAGCCTTAAAAAAATCCAAGTTTCTTTGCCCAGCTGACCCCACTGGTTGGCTCCTACTCTTTTCTTTGGGGCCTCCCAGTCCTGGAATCTGACCACCAGAACGCTGAGCAGGAAGACATCATTCCCAGGACATGCCCCTGCATCAGCTCTCTCAATCCATGCTTTTCAGCGTTTACAAGACTCCTCACAGGCCTGCTGCCATCCCAGCCATGGCCTACTACCCACCTCCCCATTCTCAGATACTGACTTCAGACCCCACCTGTGGGTCACCCGCCCAGCTTCTTTAAACCACTAGGCCAGTCAAAGCCAGACCATTCTGGTTCCTTTAACTCTTTGCTCTCCAATATCTATTAGGAAGCTTGTTTTGTATTATAATACATAAAAAACAAGGTGACTTTCTCAATTATCAACACTTGATAAAATAGACAACAGCTTACAAAGTATGGTTGAGGACAAAATGAAACAATGGTTAGGAAAGGGATCAGCAAGGCACTGAGCAGAAGCAAGAAGCACTGGGCAAAGCAAGAGCCACCTCTGTTTTACAGATGAGGAAACTTCCCCTCAAAGAGTCAATGTGATCTGAAAAGCTTGACAGAGAACAAGAGGCAAATTTAGGACCAGAAGGTGGGCCCATCTTCCCACATGAGAGGGATCAGTACTCATTTTCTTCTGATCTTCTTTATTTTTATTTATTTACTTATTTATTTTGGCAGTACTGGGGTTTGAACTCAGGGCTTCACACTTGACAGGCAGGTGCTCTACCACTTGAGCCACTCTGCCAGCCCTTTTTTGTATTGGGTATTTTCAAGATAGGGTCTCATAAACTATTTGCCCAGGCTAGCTTTGAACTGCGATCCTCCTGATCTCTGCCTCCTAAGTAGCTAGAATTATAGGCATGCACCACCAGCTCCCAGCCTGATCTTCTTTAATAATCATGTTTTTTGGGGATTTGTGTATGATAAAACAGAACCATGCTAATACTTTCACATATATTTTTCCATTGATTTTTTTCCTCATGTGGTTTCCTCACATAAGACAATTATTGTGTACACTATTCTGTAAACTATTTAAAAAAAAACCCTTAGTGCATAAACCCTCTCCTCTTTAAATATTTGCCAATGATTTTTTAATAGCAGCATGTAGACAACTGGTACCGGCCTCTACTGTTCCTATGACTGTATTTTGTTAGACAGCAGTAGTTACCGCTATTCAACAGCCGCCCGTCGAACATCCTTGTACACAGTTCTGCAAATGAGCTTACATCGTTTCATTGGGATAAATTCCTGAAAGTGGAATTGCAGGGCAATGGGAAGTAATACTATTTTGGTTACATTTTGCCAATTTGTTCTCAGAAGAACTGACTTAACTCCCACAACATTTCCCTACATCACAGCCCAAACTCAACATGATTATTCTGATTCTTTTTACCACTCACCTGGTAACCAAACTTCAAATTAAGAATTTCTCATATATTTATGGCTGTTTATGTCTCTTCCTTTATGAATCACATCTTCACATCCTTTGCTGTTTTCCCACCTGGCAATGCTTCAGTGTTTTTGCTTGATTTTGGTAGAATAAGAGAAGCCCAGGGATTAGTATAATCAGAGACCTTCAAAATGGGATGTATCCTCAGGAGTCAGAGAGAACCAGGGACCAAGGGAACAATCTTGCTAGATGGTTAGAGAAAAGGAATTTGACAATGGACCCTCCTGTCTGAACTCCACCTCTGTTGAAAGGTGATCCTGCAGAGAGCTAAGGCAGAAGGCATTTGGGGGGATGGGCAGAAGGGGAAGAGGGGCTACCACCCTGGAAGAGGGAGGAGGAAGAGGACTAAGGAATGTACTCTAGTCCTACCACTGCTGGTAACTGCAACTGAGCCTTATTTGGAAGATGATAAGCAGATATACTCAAGCCTGCCAGGAAACTTACACTAGCAGAGGGAAGAAGGGAGGTGCCATGTGACTCCTCCAACTTCTGGGCTACCCAAGGACCCTGGCTCGCCCCAACTTCCAGACTCCAGGTCCCGCTACAACACCCCTGCCTTCTACATGAAAGCCAGAGCAAATTAATAGACCTCTAAGAGGCAAATAACTTCCTCTTACACTGAACTGCTGGCAAAAGACCAATCATTTTTCATCTGTGATTAAAATGTCTATGGAAGAAATTGAAAATAATTCAGCAAAGAAGCTCTACTCAAGGAGCTGCAGAAGGCAAAGATCGATTTGAAGAGTGCTACCGTTGCTGCTCCACTAAGAACCAGGCTCAACTGAACGCCAGTAGCTCATGCCTATAATCCTAAACTACCTGGGAGGCTAAGACCCCATCTCCAAAACAACCAGAGCGTGAATATGTGCAAATACTGTGTGCACATGTATGTAAGTGGAAAAATGAGACCTGTTGAAACTACTCCAGGAGTCCGGGGAGAGGAGATAATGGAGAATGATCGAGAGGGTGAATTCAACTATGATATATTCTAAGAACTTATGTAAATGTCACAATGTACCACCAATACAACAGTAATAGAAAAAAAAAAAGGAAAAAAAATAACCAGAGCAAAATGGACTGGAGGTGTGGCTTGAGTGGTAGGTGTCTGCTTTACCAATGCAAAGCCCTAAGTTCAAACCCCAGACCCCAGTCCCACCTAAAAAAAAAAACACCAGGCTCCTCCTTGCCAGTATAAGCAGGTCCTTGGGTAAGGGGGTCACTGGGCAACCAGAGCAAGGAGGACCCTACAGAGCCACTGACTCTGCGCTGCCCAAGTGTGCCTAAGGCACTGGCTGGAACAACAAGTCACCCGTCTTTTCTTCTGGAAATTCTAGTTCAGTGTGTCAGGCAGAGGACCAGCATGTGTAAATAAGGGTCTCAGGTGATTCTTACGATGTGGTAAGGAGCTGGCTTTGTCCAATGAGTCTCACTTTAAAATTACCTGGGGAGATTAAAGAGCCATTATCAGGAGTTCCACTTCTGCTTGTGATAAGACTAATTTATTCAGATCAACTCTTCCTACCAAGAACAAAATAGTTTCTTAAAAAAAAAAATTCTGTTGGAAAGGATCAGAGAACTATCAAATGTGGTGAGGTCTCAAAGCACCAAGATCTCAGAGAGAAAGCACACAAGTGAACCTAATATTGACACAGCCATTTGCTGATTCCTAAGAAAACCCTTTTGATCAAGGAAGAAACTAAGAAGAGAAATGAAGCAGAAACTGGCAACTAAGATGTTAAGAAGTAAGCAAAGTTTTGTAGTCCCACCCGCTGAGGGAGCAAAAGTAGGAGCTCAGGGCTCCTGAAGAAGAAGGGGTTCTTGTATGTACCCCAAACTTTCAGAAGGAACTTCAGAATCCTAGGAAGAAGGATGAAGCAGAAATAGACTGGAGTTTATAAACACTGAAGCCTGGGCTCAAATCTGCTCCAGCCTAAACTGGATTATAATGATCCCCACGCCTCCCCCCAACCTGCTCTCCCGGCCTCATCACACACACACAGGCCAAAAACCAACTCCTCAGGAGAAAGGTAGCTTCATCCAGAGCCTCAAATTCTCTCTTCGAATTTCCTATACAATATCTGACAGGTAACAAATAGTTACAAAAAATAATGGAAATGTTTTTAAATAAACAAAGGATACTGGGAGATGAGAAAGACCAGAAACCAAGAAGAAAAAAACAGACATAGAAAGAGATCCAAAGAGACTCTGAACTGGAATACACAGGAACTTTCAAAATGAAAGTGAATTTCAGCAAAGTACAAAATCTATTTTTAAAACTCAAATGAAAATTCTAGATCTGAAAAATAATTAAAGCTAGACTAAATAGGGTTTAATAGCAAAGTAGGCACAGCTAATGAAAGGATTAGTGAACTCAAAGACAGGTAATAAAGAACCTCCATACTGAAAGAACAGAGAGATGACAATGGACAGGAAGCACCGTGGGGAAGAGAGGCGCATGCACAGGACCTGGTGGGACACCTCAAACAGGCCCAACACACCTGTAATTGGCATCCTAGAGAGGGGGAAAGAGAAAATGCAGAAGTAATTTTAATACAGATAATAACAGAATTTTCCAAAATGGACAGACGATACCAAAGCAGATTCCAGAATTGTTATGAATCCCAAATAGAATATGAAGAAAATCATTGTAAGCACTTGTAGTAAAACTGCTTTAAAAAAAAGCAGACAGAAAAAATGGTAAAAAACAACCAAAGTTAAAAAACAAATCAACTTTTGATTTATTGGTTTATTGTTTAATTTACTTTCATTATTTATTAATACCAAATTTCATCAGAATCTCTGAGAGGTGGGCCAGGACATGGGGGGGGCAGTGCTTAATTTCATAAAGGAACATTCTAGAGCATATAGTATTAGTCTGTTTTCTATTGCTAATAGTACAATACCACAGACTGGGAAAGTTCTAAAGAAAAGAGGTTTATTTGGTTTCACAGTTCTGGTCCAAGGCCAAGGGCCCCATCTGGTCTTCTTGGCCCCCAGGCAGCTCAGGTCATCACATGGTAAGAGCGCAAGTGTGGGATATGTGTGTGTATCTTCTAGTCTCTCTCTTTCTCTTCTTATAAAGTTACCAGCAGTATTCAATCATGAGGGCTCCACCCTGATGACTCTATCTAATCCTAGTCACTTCTCAAAGTTCCCATCTCTAAACACCATAGTTGGATTAAGTTTCCGCTCTAGGAAGGATTACATTTCAACATAAATTTCAGGGAGACAAACCATATTCAAACCATAGCAAACACCATTAGAGATTCTGATTAGGTCAACTTGTGGCAAGGCCCACAAATCAGCATTTCCGCTGAGGTGATTCTGATGTAGAGGTTTATCAAATCTCGCTCTGTCTTTACCCCTTCTAACCAAGAAAACTAAGGCCTAAGAAGGAAAGCTGGAGGTCACTTGAGGTTACACTGTGTGCCAGGGCCACGACAGCACACTGCATCAGGGCAATTTCAAGAAGCTGCTCATCTAACCAGGGGTCTGCAGGCATCCCAGACCACAGCAGTGAAAGCAGGTGCAGAGGACCTGCAAGGAAGGTGGCAGGAAGGGACTGAAAATATCGGATTACCTTGCAAGACAGGCGCTATGTGGGCCACTTTCACAGATTTCCTTTGATTCTAAAGGCAGGTCCAAAGGTACGCCATTTATCCATTTACTACAAGCCAGATACTGGTATTGTGTGCTTTATCCACACTACCTCTTTTATCTGTCACCACAAACCTCTAAGGGAAACACAATTATCACTCCCCACTGTATGAGTAACTTAACAAGTGAGTCAGGATCTGAAACCATAAATCCTGACCTCAGAGGCTATACATAACTCCTATGTCTATTGCCTCTACCTCATGCCCCCATCCCTACCCACCTAAGCCTCACTCACCCCACAGGTCAAAGGATGGCTTCTGTAAAATCTCACTGCCTTGATTGTTTTGCAAAGGGGGTGCAAAACCTGGGTCATGGCCCTGGCTCTGCCATTCAGTTCCATGGTTTTACAACAGCTTCTTCTCTCCTGAACCATCTTTTTCTTCCTGTGGCAAATAGCAGCAATGATACCCATCTCAGGATTGGGGTGAGGATTAAATGCCTCTGAAAGCCTGTTACTACCCCAACAAGGCAAGCTCCAGAGTGTGGCTGACATGAGGGGATAATTTCAGGGTTTGGAAAGACTTGAGCACTTTGTCCACATGGTCACTGGCTGCCCCCGCAGATGGTACCTACTAGCGACGGTGAGCAGTGGTGTTCATTTCCACCTGAGTCGGCATCTGCCAGAGGTGAGCTCTCCTCTCTCCCACCCTCGAGGCCAACAATCCCACATTATTAAACAGCTCACCTAGCTGCACTTGTTTTATGAGATTGCATGAGAAGCCACACAGTTATCTGTGGGTTTTTCAATAAACCTGGAAATCAGATATCTCATTCTCTGAAATTTCCCTCCTGGTGGCTGAGGTTGATGGGCTTTTAAAAAACTTTTCTCTAAGCTTTATAATAAAAGACTAATGGATTAAATGGTAGAAAAAATGCTTCTACAGGGGACAATAATGCAGACAGGACTTATTCTGGGGTCTGTCGAGAGAATAAAGTAAGGTATAGAACCCTTCCCCTCCTGTCATCTCTCCTTCCTGGCCCCTTAGCCTCTAGCGGACTGTTCCTATAGGGCTGCCTTCTACTGGGAAACATTCTGTGATCTAATATTCATGGGGCAAAGATTCTTCCTTTGCAGACAGGCCTATCTCCATGAGACTCAGTGCAGAGGGGAGCAAAGGCGTGCTGGGGGAGGGGACTAGGAACAGGTAGAAAAGAAAGATGGGGGGAAAATAAAGAGAGAAGATAAAGGGAGAGAGGAGAAAGAGAAGGGGTGTGAAGTGGCTGAACCAGCTGCAGAGATTGAAAAGCAAAATACATAACCACTCAGTGAGTGCCAGAAAAGCTTGTAAGGAAATCAAGATAAAACTCTATATCTGGGGAAGCCATCACAGTTCAGCGGGACAGATTAGCCAGCTGAGGACCAGCTGAGTCTTGGGGCTTCATCACCACAGAGGATGAAACATAGGCCATTCCTGAGCTGATATAGAAACCCCAGCTGGTCTGGCCCCTGGCTGGAAGGGGCTGACCTGACCAGAATGGCTGAGCTAAAGCAGCCACCCTCCCCAACCCTGGTCCAGGACTCCTTGCTGGGAGGCCCGGTGAGACCTCTATGGCAACTTCTTTGGCCTTGTGAGGACAGCCTGGAATGGCAAACAGGCAGAATTCCTGCATGAGAGACCAAGGCCTAGTTGCACAGGAAGGAAGCCCTCTCTAAGCCTTCCAGGACTGCTCTGTTGTCTCTGCACTCCAAATGAGGAACAAGAGACAGCAGTGCAGTAACAGAACAGGGGTTTTAAAATCAGACTTGTTTCGACCCTGAGCCAGCACTTACATGGAATATGGCCTTGGCCTCATTTTCTGTAAAATGGGTATAGTAGAAGTAGAATATGCTAAACTATGTGGATGTATGGAAGGCAGCTGTTCCACGTGTCCATTTCCTGGCTCCATACGCTCATGTGGATGGACTTTAGCCAGAGTAACACCCCTGTCCCCTTTCTCCTCCCACTCCAGCTGGTGAGTTTTATGAAGGATTCATCTCCCTCTGTCACTTTTGGATCTGACTCCCAGTAGGAAGAGTGCTCAGTGCCATGTGCTGTGCTCCTGACCCTTGAAGGAAGGACAACAGGTGCTGGCCAGCTGTGCTTATGACTGGCTGCAGGATGGGTGTGTCCAATGCAGACTGTCTAGCACTGTGAAGCCACACAAAGCAACATCTGTCAGTCCCTTTAACTAAGCTGATCTTCTGACCTATCCCACCTGACCCATTTCTATCTCTCAGGTGGTTATGGACTCAGAAGAGGAAAAGAGTGAGATTTTGTGTAGAAATTACTCATTAAACCTGCTACATGTGCATCCCCTGGAGATAAGGTCCTTGCACCAAGTCTGGCAGAACTTAATCTTGAAAGGACACTTAGGCCGGGCACCAATGGCTCACACCTATAATTCTAGCTACTCAGGGGGAAAAAGATCAGGAGGATTGTGGTTCAAAGCCAGCCCAGACAAACAGTTTGCGAGACCCCATCTTGAGAAAAACCATCACAAAGAAGGGCTGGTTGAGTGGCTCAAGGTGTAGGCCCTGAGGTATAAAAGACAGGACACTTAGCCCTACATAAAGCAATCCCAAGCAGCAAGATAAGTCAGCAGACATATCCTTCCATTTCAGTTGTACACCTGATGAGCACTGGGGAAAATGTCTCTGGATCATTTCCAGCTTGCTTCTGCCCCAGGGTCTTGATGCCACTGTGTCCTTTGTCAACATGTGATCTTAAGTAAGCCACTGCATCATCTGCTTAGAGCTCCTGTCCTCAGTCAGCATATTCAACTTCCTCCAAGAGAACCTCAGAAATGTTATCCTCCTTATGCAGTGAGTAAGACCCTAAGAGGATGTCTGGGGTCCATCCCATGGACAGTATAAAATCCTTTATCCTATATATATATATATGTACATACTTACAATAAAGCTTAGTTTATAAATCAGGCATCGTAAAAGAATAACACCTAATAATAAGCAGAACAACTGAAACAATACACTGCAATGAAAGTTATGTGAATGTGATCACTCTCAAAATTACCTTAGTGTACTGTACTCACCCTTATCCTTGTGATAATATGAGATGATATGATGTCTATGTGATGAGATGAAGTGAGGTGAATGATACAGGCATTGGGATGTAGTTTTAGACTGCTGTGCAAGGGCTACTTGAAGCACCGTGACATTGTGACAGTGATCTGATCATTGAGATGGTGCTAAGTGACCAATGGGCAGGTAATGCAGTGTGGATATGCTGGACAAAGGAATGATTCCATCTGAGGGCAATGGGTTAGGATGCACAAGATTTCATCACATTGCTTGGAACACTATGCAATTTAAAACTTACAAATTGCTTACTTCTGGAATTTTCCATTTAATATTTTTGGACTATGGTTGGACACAGGTAAATGAAACCATGGAAAACTGAACCACAGTAAGTGTGTGGGGGGGTGAGTGTGTACTGTGCCATGGTCCAGGAGACACATTTATTCTTTTTCATCAACTACTTTAGGGATTTCTGCTCACAGGGCATGATTCCGAACCCAAACAAGGCCCATAAGATGCTCTCTCCCCTATTCACCACGACCAAGTAGGCTTCATCCCAGGGATGCAGGGGTGGTTCAACATATGAAAATCAATAAATGTAATAAACCACATTAACAGAAGCAAAGACAAAAACCACTTGATCATCTCAATAGATGCAGAAAAAGCCTTTGATAAGATCCAACATCATTTCATGATAAAAGCTCTAAGAAAACTAGGAATAGAAGGAAAGTTCCTCAACATTATAAAAGCTATATATGACAAACCTACAGCCAGCATTATACTTAACCGAGAAAAACTGAAACCATTCCCTCTAAAATCAGGAACCAGACAAGGATGCCCACTATCTCCACTCCTATTCAACATAGTACTGGAATTCCTAGCCAGAGCAATTAGGCAAGAAGAAGGGATAAAAGGAATACAAATAGGTAAAGAAACTGTCAAAATATCCCTATTTGCAGACGACATGATCCTATACCTTAAAGACCCAAAAAACTCTACTCAGAAGCTTCTAGACATCATCAATAGCTACAGCAAGGTAGCAGGATATAAAATCTACATAGAAAAATCATTAGCATTTCTATACACTAACAATGAGCAAATGGAAAAAGAATGTATGAAAACAATTCCATTTACAATAGCCTCAAAAAAAAATCAAATACCTAGGTGTAAACCTAACAAAAGATGTGAAAGACCTCTACAAGGAAAACTATACACTTCTGAAGAAAGAGATTGAGGAAGACTATAGAAAGTGGAGAGATCTCCCATGCTCATGGATTGGTAGAATCAACATAGTAAAAATGTTGATACTCCCAAAAGTAATCTACATGTTTAATGCAATTCCCATCAAAATTCCAATGACATTCATTAAAAAGATTGAAAAATCTGTTAAATTTATATGGAAACACAAGAGGCCACGAATAGCCAAGGTAATACTCAGTCAAAAGAACAATGCTGGAGGTATCACAATACCTAACTTCAAACTATATTACAAAGCAATAACAATAAAAACAGCATGGTACTGGCACAAAAACAGACATGAAGACCAGTGGAACAGAATAGAGGATCCAGATATGAAGCCACACAACTATAATCAACTTGTCTTTGACAAAGGAGCTAAAAATATATGATGGAGAAATAGCAGCCTCTTCAACAAAAACTGCTGGGAAAACTGGTTAGCAGTCTGCAAAAAACTGAAACTAGATCCATGTATATCACACTATACCAAGATTAACTCAAAATGGATCAAGGATCTTAATATCAGACCCCAAACTCTTAAGTTGATACAGGAAAGAGTAGGAAATACTCTGGAGTTAGTAGGTATAGGTAAGAACTTTCTCAATGAAACCCCAGCAGCACAGCAACTAAGAGATAGCATAGATAAATGGGATTGCATTAAGCTAAAAAGATTCTGTTCATCAAAAGAAATGGTCTCTAAACTGAAGAGAACACCCACAGAGTGGGAGAAAATATTTGCCAACTATACATCAGACAAAGGACTGATAACCAGAATATATAGGGAACTTAAAAAACTAAATTCTCCCAAAACTAATGAACCAATAAAGAAATGGGCAAGTGAACTAAACAGAACTTTCTCAAAAGAAGAAATTCAAATGGCCAAAAAACACATGAAAAAATGCTCACCATCTCTAGCAATAAAGGAAATGCAAATTAAAACCACACTAAGATTCCACCTCACCCCTGTTAGAATAGCCATCATCAGCAACACCACCACCAACAAGTGTTGGCGAGGATGCGGGGAAAAAGGAACCCTCTTACACTGTTGGTGGGAATGTACACTAGTACAACCACTCTGGAAAAAATTTGGAGGCTACTTAAAATGCTGGACATCGATCTACCATTTGATCCAGCAATACCACTCTTGGGGATATACCCAAAAGACTGTGACACAGGTTACTCCAGAGGCACCTGCACACCCATGTTTATTGCGGCACTATTCACAATAGCCAAGCTATGGAAACAGCCAAGATGCCCCAGCACTGATGAATGGATTAAGAAAATGTGGTATCTATACACAGTGGAATTTTATGCAGCCATGAAGAAGAACGAAATGTTATCAGTTGCTGGTAAATAGATGCAATTAGAGAACATCATTCTGAGTGAGGTTAGCCTGGCCCAAAAGACCAAAAATCGTATGTTCTCCCTCATATGTGGACATTAGATCAAGGGCAAACACAACAAGGGGATTGGACTATGAGCACATGATAAAAGCGAGAGCACACAAGTAAGGGGTGAGGATAGGTAAGACACCTAAAAAACTAGCTAGCATTTGTGGCCCTTAACGCAGAGAAACTAAAGCAGATACCTTAAAAGCAACAGAGAAACTAAAGCAGATACCTTAAAAGCACCTGAGGCCAATAGGAAAAGGGGAACAGGTACTAGAGAAAAGGTTAGATCAAAAAGAATTAACCTAGAAGGTAACACCCACGCACAGGAAATCAATGTGAGTCAACTCCCTGTATAGCTATCCTTATCTCAACCAGCAAAAACCCTTGTCCCTTCCTGTTATTGCTTATACTCTCTCTACAACAAAATTAGAGATAAGGGGAAAATAGTTTCTGCTGGGTATTGAGGGGGGGGGAGCGGGAGGGGGTGGAGTGGGTGGTAAGGGAGGGGGTGGGGGCAGGGGGGAGAAATGAACCAAGCCTTGTATGCACATATGAATAATAAAAGAAAAAGGAAAAAAAAAAGAAATAAAATGAATTCTCTCCCTCAAAAAAAAAAAAAAAAAAGATGCTCTCTCCCAAGAATTTGAATACTGAGCAGAGATGCCCTGACAGCACTTGGAAAAGTTTGTAAATTTCTCCCACTAAGACCTCTGGAGCTACCTTTTTGTCATTCTTGAGGCTTATGTTTGGTTCAATTCTGCAAACTCCCCAATATCGCTGCAATAGTTCAAGTTCCCCAGGAAGCAGACTGAGTCGGAGCCTTGTGTACAGAAAATTTATTAGACAGTGCTCTCAGGAACAATGTCCCCATGAGGGAGGGAGGGAAACAGGACTAGGCAAAGAGAAACATGACACAGGCCTCAGGAATTCCCCTCGGTTAACTGGAGCTGGGATGGTTCTTCACAGAATCCTGTCTTGAAACACTGGGCCCAGACCTTTGCACCTCCACACTGATCAGGTAGGTATTAGGAGCAGGCTGCCACCAGGAAAGGGATGCAACCTTTCAAGGTGGCTCTCCCTAATGAAGGGCAACTGTAAGGGAGGGCCTCAGCTCTGTTCTACTAGCAGCCAACATCCTGGGCACTGAAGGAAAGCATACCCCAGTCTTAAGGAGGAATTGGAAGGCATGCCACAGCATCTATGGCTTCATCCAATACTTCTTTTTTCTTACTTAAGTTCAGTCTCTGCTTGAAGCAAAAAATAACAGCTGATATATTACAGACTCCAAGCAGTCTCAGACTATAGGCTCCAATTTACCTCCTGCCCTTGGAGAGCTGTCCTCAACAACATCTAAATCAAGGCTTATCTGTCCAACTCACGTCGCCTGCATCCAAAAACCAGAAGAACACAAACCCACATCAACAGGAACATGGTGCAGACTGACACCCGGTGTGGAGTTGTGCCTGGCAATCAGTTTGTGTCTGTTAACTTTCTGTTTACAATAATGATGGTAGGAAGGATGTTAGGTGGGGCTTTTTTTTAATGTAGTTTCTTCAGAATCTCCAAAGTAGGGACAATGGATGACAAGTATCCACACATTCTAAAGAGAAGTAATAAATAAGCATGTTGTTTTAGCCTGAGCTCCCAGAAAAGCAGCACCTGGGACAAGGAACTGCATGCAAAAAGTGTACTTGGGGAAGCAATTCCAAGAAACAGGAGTAGGGACCAGAGAAGAGGGAAACAGAAGAGACAAGACCAATCTGAGGGTGAATTATCCAGCCAATCATCACCATGCACAGAGACTCAGTGCTACTAGCCCAGTGATCCTCTTAAGGGCTGGAAGAAGAGAGAATTTACCCACTAGCTGATGCCCTGTCCTGGTCAAGCACTGTCCCTTGCTGGTAAACTCCCCTACAAATCCAGGTTAGCACATGCACCAGCATGGCTACAAAGGTTCTTACAAGGGTCTCACTGAGATGTGACATGTCAGGGTGGAAAATCATGTAGATGAGGAGAGGTGTCATATGGCTTCACCTGTATGCAGCCAGTTTGCTACATCAATAACTACAGAGAGTACTCCGTAGTACAGCACAAGAGGTGTCCACCAAACACATCTGTGCAGATTTACCAATGGGGAGCATAAATGGTTCTCCAACTGGCCCTCACCATCATCCAGTTACAGGCTGCATTAGAAAAGACAAGAGATGAAGCAGATTCTATAAAGGAAGGGAATGTGCAGGTGCAGAGAGTTCTGTAGAGCTGTATCATTTTCCTTCCCCTCCCCTGGATTCCTTGCCACTACCTCAAACCAAAGGGTCTGGTATCAGGCATCAGCTCCGCCTGCAACTGGAGACACCTGGATATGATTATCATGGCTGGAAAGAAGGATATTTAAGCTGAACTTCCCCATCCGTCTCTAACATTTGCCTATTCCCACATTAAATTTACCTCTGGACATCAGAATTTTGATCCCTATAGAAGTGTTCTAGGGGCTGGGGATGGGGCTCACTGCAGAGTACTTGCTACCATACACAGTCCTGGGTTTGATACCTAGACCACACACACACACACACAGTTCCTCTAACATTAGCATGCATAATAATACCCTGGGGGAGTGTTAGAAATCAAATTTCCAGTTCCCTATTTCTATAGATTCTGATTTAATAGGCAGTCTGCAGAAACCAGTTTGAAAACTCATACTCTAGAAAACACTGCTGTCTGACAGAACTTTCTGCAATGATGAAAATGCCCTTTCTCTGTGCTATTCAACAGAGTGGGCACTAGCCAAATGGGGCTATAGAACAGTTATAAAAAGGCTAGTGTGACCAAGGAAGTGAGATTTAAATTCTATTTAATTTTAATCAATCTGAATTAAAAAGCCACTTGTAACTAGGGCTTAGAACTTTGCTACTTAAAGGGGACCAGAAACATGCATGTCACCAGAGATTGTTAGAAATGAGTATCCCGGGTCCCACCTTAGATGTACTGGATCAGCATCTACCTTTTAACAAGATCCCCAGGTGATCCACATACCAATAAAGATGGATATTCACTTTCTAGAATACTTGGTTACCTTGCCGAAATCTCTCATTCCTGGACCATCTACTATTGGTTAACACAATTCTCTTGTTATAGACTAGTTCTCATATTCAATTGTAAAAATCTAGTTCTTACCAAGCACATTAGATGCTGAAGTAACTAGCATTATTGGTCTGGAGGGCTGTGTATGTATGGGGAGAGAGACACAGAGAGAGAGAGATGGACTGAGATGATTTGCTTATGTAGCCAGGTTGGAAAAGGTCCTATATGCAAACTGGATCTTATTCTCTGGGCAAGGGAACCAACAAAGGCTGATAAGCAGGTAGGTGGCATAAGCGGTTATTCTTAATGGATATAATGAATGGATATGGAAAATGGCCTACAGGAGATGACCACACAGATAAGTAATCTCACCGTCCACTGGCTGTTATATTGAGTATGCCTACAGGAAGTGGAATTTAGTCCATTTTGTCCCTAGATTTGAGGAATAGCAGATATTTAGGAGTTACAGCAATGTATCTATTCTTCACAGTCAACATCCACAGAGTCTCAACCCAGATCTTCAAATTAACACAGCATCCTTTATCTCCCAGCTTGGGAGGAAATAACAAATTTTTTTTTGCATTTCAATTCTGAGGGGATTATTTCTTGATGATAAACTAAACGTTCACCATTTATAGTCACAAACTCTTTGGGATGTGACTCACTACTGAAACAACTGTTTGCTTTGAAAATGTACTTTTTAAATGTATGATTTTAAAAGCATAAGTAAGACATTCATGGGACACACAATAACTAAAACAGTGAAATACAATGAATGTTCACTCTGATATCTTGTTCATCAGTACTGATATGAACTGTTGTCATAATCAGCCACAAATGTTAAAATGAAAAGCAGCTACAACTGGTGGTGAGAAGAGAGAGGATGGAACAGAGAAAAGTGGGAGACTTAAGTGTTTCTAGTTTTTGATCTAGTCTTGGGAATCTTTTGATGTATTCAAAGGACAGTAGGTCCTGGTCAGCCAGGGAAAGTCTAAAAGTAAAAGACCCAAAAGAAAGGAACGTATTGTTTCCTAGGTGACAGGTTTTGTAAAGGCACCTTACCTTTAAGGCATTTATAAAGGAATAGCTTGAGAACTTATTCCTTTTAATGAAACAGAAAACATAAGCCCAACAACCACAATAACAGCCCAACCACAGCATGCAGACAGAGAGTGAGGAGGCTGGTGTTGGTACACAAGTGAGACCAGGAAGACAGAGGATCACGGGGAGGCCAGCACCAGCAAGCACTGAAAGCAACACACAGTTAATGCCGCCAAGGGAGAGGTGGGACCTTAGAAGTTAATGTCCCTGCAGCTCAGGTAAAGTCCCTCACAGAGTGACCAGTTTACCTAGCCCAGAATCCATGCAGATGGGAGTATGCATCCTTACAGCAGTGGCCTCCAAACAGGGTGACCACCCCAGAGCACAAGCAAGGCAATTCACTCAACTTTGTCTTTAAAAGAAATTAAGTTTTGCTAAACATCAAATTTAGATTAACAGCAGCCCCTACCCCACCTGCATTTTGCAGGGTTCCAGGGCAAGTATGTTATGTAAATTGTGCTTGGGGAAAACACTGTTGGATGGTGTGAGAGAAGGCATTTAGTTGCTTTCAGCATATTGAGTCATACTGTGGTTTCTATACGTATTTCCAGGCACAAGGACTTACCTACTTGATTATGTTGTCCCTGCTAAACCAACCCTCTTAAATTGAATAAGTAGCTTTAAAAGATTCTTATAAAGAAACAGCAAACCCCCAAAAGAGTAATGACAGCTATTCATGAGCCACACAATGAAAAAACATTACGATTTGCCAAGAAGTCAGCCAGAAAACTTGAGATGATCATGAAGACTTTTGAAGTGGGGATTCGTGCTCCCTCATGGTTAAGGATTCTCGAAATTCACATACACAGTGAAAAGTGGGAAGACAACAGGATTAACAGAAGCTAGAGACCAAGAAGAAGATGAACCTCTACAATGTGTTCAGCAATATTCAATGTCCTGAAATACCAACTCTCATACTTGCTAAACAATGCTCACTAAATATAATCAAAAATGTTTACTAGCCTTTTTAAGGTTTTCTCACTTATTAGCAAAAGACAAAAAGTAGTATGACACTCTAAAAAATACTGGTTCTTCATGTCATAGAAATATGGGTGAAATACTTGGTAAAAACTGTGGATAAGAAACTGAATGTTTGTTTTTGTCAGGAAGCACTACTGGATGATACTGCTGACAGTCTGAAGACTTAAGTGCAGGAATAAATTTTCCAGGATGGGAGGTAGAGTAAAAGAACAGATGTTTCCAACATGTTTCCTCATGCAGTCTCACTATAAGAAGAAAGGTACTAAAGGAGAGAGGAAGTGCTTATTTTTCAAAATTATTCACCCTAAGAAAGAGCTGTACAGGCAAACTAAGTTCCCATTCCCTCACAGAATGGCTACTTTGACTGGAATTTTTTTTTAAAGGTAGGATGGTAGACTCCATATTAAGTATTCAGCACATAATTCAGAGGCAAGAAATGTCATACACAAAGTGGATTTCACTGATGTAAAACAAATAAAATTAGAACCTATAAGATACAGTAGAACATTTACAACTTTTTGTGATGTGATGGAAAATGTATGTGAGAAATATTTTGATTCACTTAAATTTCCCTGATTATCTTAAGGTAAAATACTTTCAAAGGAGCTATTAAACCTGAAGATCAGTTTTACAACTATTTTTTGCACAGAACCAAGTGTTCCAAATTTTTTTGACCTTTCTGAGATTACAAATGCTTACCATTACAGTCAGAGTAAAAAGAATGTTTCACCAGTGAGACAAAAGGGAACTACTTTCAGAAAAGGACTTCAAGCTGAGTGTGTGGTTCAATGGAAGAGTGCTTGTCTAGCAAGTGCAAGGCCCTGGGGTTGACCTTCAGCACTATAGATAGAGAGGCAGATAGACAGACAGACAGATAACAAATAGAGAGAAGAGGGAAAGCAGGCTGCAATATAGGGAAACATACTGAAAATGGTACTTTCACATCTATACAACTAAACTCTTGGAAGCAAGAGTTTTCTAATTTGGTTTAAAATCTAAGAATTTTGGTAAGTTTTGAACTCATTTACTAATGAAGTAAAACTGTGGCATCTTCTGATTAATGCAGAATGATAGGTCCATCCCAAGAAAGGGGATATTGACTAGCCAGATTTCAATAAGAAACATCATTCCAAAATTGGCAGAGAGAATGGAAAAATGTGAGTATTGCAACACACTTGCATTTGGATCTCTCTCTTAGAAGGAATCAGCTAAAAAGCTGGTAGAACCAATTACTGAAATTAGAACCAGACTTTTGAATTATTCAAAATGTGTTAAAATGAGATTTCAAAAATAAACCTTATTTTATACATAAACATACGTTTGGGACACGTGTACATGGGGATTAGAGACGACTCTTCAAGGGCAGGATGTCTAAGACCTTCCAGACATTGAAAGGAAGATGACCAAACAGATGCAAAGGAAAGTGTTAAGAAGGAAAAGCAGTATGGATCACGTGACACACGCATATAGCCGGACCAAGGGATGCCACTGCAGGAGTAGAACACTTGTTCTGGATAATCCAACCGTGAGACGATCCTGAGGGGACATACCTCAGCAGGGAACAGCCACCAACACAAAAAACAGCAAGTGTACGGCATGGGCAGAGCAATGTTAGACTGGTTCACACCTTCAGCAAGAATTCATCGCTTACTTATTTTGTGCTGGAGTTTATGGGAGGTCCTGAAGCAGACTACGAATTTGACAAGAGAATGTGCCTTTTAGGAGCTGCAGGTCTACAGGAGGAATTAAGCACATACATGTATGATTAAAATACAATGTGAGCAACTGAATTTCAATGATCTCTGCAAGGAAAAAAAAAACTGGAGCCAGGAACTGAGCTTCTGCATGAAGTCACATCTATCAATCTCTTGATTAGTAGGACAATGAGATTAAATGTGTATTGTTTCCAACCACAGATGGATTACAACTGTGTATAGTTCACTTTCTACTTAAATTAAGCATGGTTCTGTAGAATACATACTTCCAGTTCCCCAAGAACTGTGCATACATCTGGTTGCTATTTCCTTTCTATCTGTACTTCTTCCTCTCTCGAGACCCTCATCATTCTGGCTGCATGTTGACCTGTACGCCTCAGTTTCAAGGCCTTCTCCTCAGCCTCTGCTTGTCCCTCATCGGAGTGTCAGTGCTGTTATCATCTGCACCGTTCTACCTTCCGATACCCCATGCACAAAGGTCACTGCGGAAAAGCTGCTTTCGGGAGAGAGCCTACAGTTTCTGACTCTTAAGTTTCAGCCCCTGAATCTTCTGGCCAGTGATTCCACATACCACTACCTGCACTTGAGGAGCTGGGTAGAGCAGGTGGTTTTTATACACTGTCCCTTGGTAGAAGAATACACAAGTGGGGTTGACAGGGCAAAACTTTCTAGACCTCAACAGCTCAAGAATTTTATGGTTTACCAATTTTACATCAACAGTGATGTCAGCTCTATTAGCATTCACCTTGATCTTACAGTTGAATTTAACACTAAACAAAATTTTTAATCAGCATAACAACATTTTTTTATAGCTTATAGGAATTCCATTTCCCTCCCATTTCTTATTTTACACCCTAGGGTTGGCAACATGGCTGAAGTGGTAAGAGCACCTGCCTAGCAAGCATGAGGCCCTGAGTTCAAACCCCAATGCAGCAAAAATAAATAAATAAATGTCATTTTACGTCCTAAATTTACAGATCTACCATTAGCCCAATTGACATTTTTCAAGGTTTTTATTTTTTTAATTTTATGTATGAAATATCAAACCATATGCTATTATCCAAAGAACAGTAGATCTGTGTTTCAAATGAAGCACTTCTAAATATATTCATCTATGTCATTAAAAGTAGGATCTGAGGGTGTGGCTCAAGTGATACAGCACTTGTCTAGCAAGTGCAAGACCCCAGCCCTGCTCCCCCCAACCAAATAATAATATCAAACACCCACTCTACATCTAGTTGCCTACTCAACAGAAGAAGTTCTTTGGAGCCCACCGTCTAGTGAAGGGGACAGACATGGCCACTAATAACTGATATGTAGGACAACATGACAAGGAGGTCAATGGCCAGACCCATTTAAACAAGGAAAGGACCATGAGCCTGCCATGGGGGCAGACGAAGACTTCACAGAAGAGGTCAAGTAGGAGTGGAGTTCTGAGGCTGCACAGAAGTGCCCGAGAAGAGCCAAGGGAGACAAAGTGCAGTATGCTCACACAGTGCAAGGGCAGAGGCAGACTGCAATGCTGAGGACATGGGACAGAAGGAACACATGGGCATGGGGAGAGAAGAGGCTAGGGAAAGAAAGGGGAGGCTTCCCGTAAGGGTTTTGTATGCAAAAGAGGGCATTTGGCTTGGGGCTCCAAACAGTCCCCAACAACTGCAGTCAGGAGTGCCTCACAACCAGATTCATGTTTTATAAGAGCACTCTGAAATAAACTGGAAGCAAAAGAAGCCAGATATGAGACTTGCCTAGTTCAACTGATAAATACCACCAGCTGAACTAAAGAACAGCAGGATACCGAAAAGGAAAGAACAGATGTCACAAGCATTTCAGAGGCCAGGTTAACAGGCGTTGGTGACAGGCTGGAGGAAGGGCGTTAATAGAGAGCCATGTCTAGGAAGACCCCTAGGTGTCTGGTGATAACCAAATCCTCCCCGCCACAAAACTACTTCTCCCTTAACGTGAGGCCATCTGCCAACTTCCAGCCCACATCAACCTTGATTTCCAAAGCAGAAGCCAGGAGTAAACAGAACTAATTCCTAACTTACGAAATATCAGATCTTAAACTCCTTAGGGGCTGACCACAGAATAGTAGAGATGGGAACCCATCAGTTGAATGAGAATATTTAAATCACAAAAGGTTTCCATCTATGAACCACCAAAAGCTACAAAGTGTTAAACAGAAATTTTCAGAATGAGTAAATGATGAAGTGGTACAATATTTTCAGGGAACTTTGTACCCAAACCAAATACCAGCAAATCAATTATTAATTACTGAGTCTCCACATGCCCACCAGAGACTGACCAAGCCCGTGACAGGATACAGTGAAATACAGCATCCACCCCCAGTGTGTTTGCCTTCCTCTCACATTTGGCATCAGAGCACAGTTCCTCATAAATAGTTAACTTAAACTTACCAGGTTAACACCAAAAAGCTAAGCAGAAAATCATATACTGACAGCCTCCATTTTAATTAATACTCTAGTATTCAAACTTTTATTGAGTTCTAAAGATAGTTTTATGTTAGGTATTTCATACTTACACTAAAAAAAAATGCAGTCTATAGTCACCTTCCTGTGCCACTTTAACTAATTTTTGACAAGGGAATATACATATATTTTCTTTACTTTGGTACAAAACACTGATTTTCTGTAATCATCTGACTCAAGATGCTGAGGAGTCTTCATAAAGGACTTCATCTACCTTCATGTCATGCTCATCCACTGGGACCTGGAGGCAGATCTGCTCTTTGAAGGCCAAGGCCATGATGTACGGCTTCACTTCCTGATGCTGAAGACAGCGCTTCAGGTAGGCATCATAGTAGCCCCTGCCCCTGCCCAGCCGGTTGCCATCTTTGTCAAACCCAAGACCTGGTATGAAGATGAGATCAAGTCCTCCTGTGGAAAAGAGGAGCAAATTTAGAATGGCATGTGGGTTTGTTTTCTAATGACATTTATTCTTTGTCTGATTTCTAAAGAAATACAGCATTACTATAGAGAATCCCCAAACCAGAGTTGGACAAAGAAGGAAATAGCAATTACTCAGCAACTTAGTACTGTATCCACCCTTCCAGCAGCTCTTTTGTGTATATCCCTATAAAAATGCCAGATTCCACAGGGCCAACCACACCCGTTAAAGAGAATTTCCAAGAATGGGGTCCAAGAATTTTTTTTTCTCCAGCAGGCAGGTGATTCTACACACCTGTCAGGTTTGGGAATCAATGCCCCGAGGATAATGACAGGTGGAGGAGTGGGAAGGGGTGAAGGGGAAGTCAGCGAGAGCTGTTTTCAAAGTGGGTAAGCAAGAGAGAATTAGGTATTAAGAGCACCAGACCAGCCTGCCCCCTCTTTGTTTCTCTACCATTAACAGGCAAGGCCAGGCTGCCAGGCTATCCCAGATTCACATGAGAGGGAATTGACCTACTCAGAAACATCCCAAAGGTACAAGACAGAGTCCCATATCTGGTCCTCTGTCTGGAACAACTCCCAAGTAGCACTGGGAATGTTGGGGGAATGGCTCAAGTGATAGAGCACTTGCCTAGCAAGCACAAAGCCTTGAGTTCAAACTCCAGTACCACCAAGTTAAAAAACAAAACAAAAAAAACCAAGTAGCACTTGGACCAGACCAGCCATGGCATCATGGCACAGAACAGTGTTGGGGCTCAGGGTGAAGGAGGGTCCTGTTGGCTGTAAAGGTCACCACAGTGATAGATGTGTGGGGACTACCATAAAGAAGGCAAGAAAGGTTACTAGGTGGAGGACCTGGGTGAGTCTTAAGAACACAGGGAATAGTCCTTCAGGTCCTACAGGGAACACAAAGTACAACAACGGGCACATGAACCACCTCACATATCCAGCCCAGCAGTCTGCCCTGGGGATTCCAGGACAGGGCCTTGGCCCCCTGAAGGCCATCCTGGGGACTTCTGGGTGATCTACAGCTTAGTCATGGACTAACCACTCACACAGTATTGCCACAAGACATACCAGGATTGGAAACCAAGAACTCCAGAACCGAGTGTTAGGAGTAGAGATGCCGAGACTGCCAGTGAAGCTGGCCCCCACTATCAGCAGATGTCCCGACTCCCTGCAGAACTGTGAGAACGCAGCTTCTCTCTGCCTCCCAGCTCATACCTGTCAACCCTGCCTGCCAAAATCCAGCAAAGCAGACCAGGTTACAGTCATGACCTTCCCATGTAAACCTGCCTGTGTATTCCAATCCCTATCTGCTACAAGGCCCCAGTCACTGACCTGTGTCTTTCCTCCCTGCCCCAGCCCAGCTTATCTGTCTCTCCAGGAATGGTCAGTGGCCTGTGCACTTGGACTCTGCTCCTTCAGATCCTCCTTCTGTTGCCAGAGCATTCTCAAGTTGAAGGTCAGCTCTGTCTTCCAAACCTAGACACATGCTCACATATTTTCCTAGGATCCCTTCCTCTTTATAGTATGAAAAGGATTTTGAAAGTTTTCTGGGGACACCCAGTTCCTGTTTCTGCAGATGCCAGTTCAGTTGTCATAAAATTTACATCTGTGTAACATTCATCTATTTCAGTTCGAGACGCTTCTGCCAATGTCCTCCAAACAATAGAGACAGCAGGTAATAGAGACTCCAGCACAGGAAAGGTGGTCAGGGAAAGATTCATGGAGTACTCTGACTTGGCCTGGGCTTTTAAGGACGTGTCAGATTTGAGTCTGGGTATATTCCAGAAAGCAAAAGAAGGACAAGAGGAGAGAAGCAAACTGCTGAGAAGGAGTGGGCACAGCTTATTTGCTGGAGAAGGAGGACCAGGCTGAGGAGCAGCAGAAAATGGGGGGTATGCAATTCCCCGGTATAATTTTAGTAGGAGTATAAAATGGTACAGTTGCAATGGAAAACAACATGTGAGTTTTTCAAAAAAATAAAAAATAGAGCCAGGTGCCAGTGGCTCACACCTGCAATCCTACCTACTCAGGAGGCAGAGATCAGGAGGATCAAGGTTCGAGCCAGCTCAGGCAAAAAGTAAGGAGACCCTATCTCAAAAAAAAAAAAAAAAACCCAACACAAAAAAGGGGCAGAGGCATGGCTCAAATGGTAGAGTGCTTGCTTAGCAAGTATGAGGCCCTGAGTTCAAATCCAATACCACCCCCCAAAAAAATTTATAATTATCAGAGGATTTAACATCCCACTTCATAGTATTTATCCAAAAGAAATGAAATCAGAGTCTCAATGAGATTTTTGTACTTCTATGGTCATTGTGGCATTATGCACAATAACCAACAGGTAGAAACATCATGGTAGGAATAAAGAAAATGTACTTGCATACAGTGGAATATATTTCAGCCATGAGAAAAAAGGAACAGATAGCAGATTAGAAGCGTCCACCATTTTGACTTTGTGAATAAGAGTTATGTAACACAGGAGAGACTATATTCTGCAGAGAAAGAGGAAGACATGAGGAATCATGAAGGAGGTCACAGGATGGTGAGAAACCACAGAGAAATTGAGGCAACAGAAAAGCAGCACAGTTCTAGGCCCATCCCCAGGTTCCTAGGAGGGGAAGAGAAATCTGAAGACACTATCACAGGGTAAAAACATCCAATCAAAAGATAAAGATTGGAGAATTTGGTTAAAAACCAAGACCTGGGCCTGGGGTTGTGGCTCAAACATTAGAGTGCCTGCCTGGCAAGCATGAGGCCCTGAGTTCAACCCCTCAGCACAAAAAAAAAAACAAAACAAAAAACCAAGACCTGATCACTTGTTGCTCATAACAAATACATTTCACTGACAAACACAAACAATGGCTTACTGTAAAAGAATGGAAGAGATTTCTAAGCAAATGGACACCAAAAGCAGGCAGGAGTAGTGATACTCATATCTGATAAAACAGACTTCAAACCAAAATTAATCAGAAGAGAAAAGAAGGTCAGTTCATATTAATAAAGAGAACAATTCATCAAGAGGAGAAACTAATTTTTAACATATATGCACTAAACATTAGTTCACCCAATTTAATTATACAAACACTAATGGACTTATAAGCACTGATAGACCCCCAAAAACAGTAATAGTGGTTGACTTCAATACCCCACTCTCAGCAATGGATAAGTCATCCAGACCCCTCTCCCTCCAAAAAAAATCAAGAAAATTCACTTTAGAATTAATCAACACTATAGGTCAAATAAACTTAACAGACATCTATAGGATATTTCATCCAGCAGCTGTATGATACACATTCTTCTCAGCAGCCCATGAAATGTTCTTTAAAATAGATCACATTGTAGGACACAAAGCAGGTCTTAACAAATGTAAGAAAATTGAACTAGCCCCCTGTATTCAATTAGATAACAATGGAATAAAAAAACTACACAAAATATTCAAACACATGGAGACTAAACAATACACTGTTGAACAACCAGTGGGTCACTAAAAAAAAAATGAAGAGGCATCAAAATCAAAATACAACCTACCAGTACCCCTGGGATACAGCAAAAGCAGTGTTAAGAAGAAAGTTTATAGCTATGAGCATCTACATTAAAAAAAAAAAAAAAGCAAAAAAAACCAAGACCTCAAATATATAACCTAACAATGCACCTCAAATTCCTAAAACAACAAGAATAAGCCAAACCCAAAATTAGTGGGTAAAAAGAAATATTTAAGATTAGAGCAGAAATTAATTAAACGGAGACTTAAAGACCTTATAAATAATCAATGAAACAAAAAGTGGCTCTTTGAAAAGATAAGTTAGATTGATAAACCCTTAGACAAACTGACCAAAAGGGAAAAGACCTAAATTAATAAAATTAAGAAATGAAAACAGGGATATCATAACAAATACCAATGAAATTCAGAGGATTGTTTTAGAATACTTTGAAAACCTATTTTCTAATAAGCTGGAAAAGCTAGAAGAAATGTATGAAGTTCTAGCTTCATCTGACCTACCAAATTGAACCAAGAGGATGTAAACCACTTAAACAGATCTATAACAAGTAATGAGACTAAGTAGTAATAAAGAGTCTCCCAACAAAGAAAAGTCCGGGACCCAATGGATTCACTGCCAAATTCTACCACTTTTAAAGAAAAAATAACACCAATGCTTCTCAAAGTATTCCATGAAATAGAAAGAAAAGGAATATTGCCAAACTCATTCTATGAAGCTAGTATTACCCTGATATCAAAACTGGAGGATAAGGACATAACAAAAAAACCAAAAATTACAGACCAATTTCTTTAATGAATATAGACACAAAAAATCTTCAATAAAATACTTGCAAACCAACTTTAACAACATATTGAAAAGATCATGCACCATAATCACATTAGTTTCATTCCAGGGATGCAATGATAGTTCAAAATACACAAATCAATAAATGTACTGCAACATTTAAGTAAATTCAAGGACAAAAATCACATGAATCACCTCAACAGATGCAGAAAAGCCTTTGACAAAATTCAACATCCTTTCATGATAAAGTCTCTGAAGTAGCTATGAATAAAAGGAATATACCTCAATAAAATAAAGGCTATAGCTAATATCATACTAAATGGGGGGGGGGGCGACTGAAATTATTTCCTCTAAAGTCAGGAACAAGATAAGGGTGACACTCTCTCCACTCATATTCAATATAGTATGAAATTTATAACCAACACAATAAGGCAAGATAAAGAAATAAAAAGGATTCAAATAGATAAGGAAAAAGTCAAATTCTACATCTACAAGTAGGGATACTTATAGATGGTATGATACTATACTTAAAAGACCCTAAAGTGTCCACCAAAAAACTTACGGATCTGATAAACACAGCAATGCACCAGGATACCAAATTATCATATAAAAGTCAGTAGTTCTTTTATATACCAACAATGAACAGGCTGAGAATGAAATTAGAAAAATAATTCCACTCACAATACCCTAAAAAAATGCCTAGCAATAAATTTAACTAGAATATGAAAGACCTCCATAATGAAAATTATGAAACCTTAAAGAAAGAAACTGAAAAAAGACACTAGAAGATGGAAAGACCTCCTATGTTCAAGGATTGGAAGAATTAATATTGTGAACATATTACTGAAAACAATCTGCAGATTCAATACGATTTCCACCAAAATCCCAAGTCACTCCTCACAGAAATAGAAAAATCAATCCTAAAAATCATATGAAAATATAAAAGACCCCAAATAGCAAAGATAATCCTGAACACAAAGAGCAACACTGGAGGTCCAGAGTTCAAATTATATTACAGAGTCATAGTAACAAAACTAGTAGTGGCACAGACTCAAAGACCAATGGAACAGAAGAAAAGACCCAGAAATAAACCCACAGTTATAAACATCTGATTTTCAATAAAGGAGCCAAAAACATACATTGGAAAAGACAGCTTCTTCAACAAATGGTGCTGGGAAAGCTGGTTATAGAGATTCAGAAGACTGAAGGCTGAAGCTATCTCTCACACTGTACAAAAAATCAATTCAAAATGGATCAAAGATCTTAATGTAAGATCTGATACTGTGAATCTACTACAGGAAAAATACTGGAAGACACAGGCATAGGCAATCATTTTAAACAGGACTCCAGTCACCCAGGAAATCAGAACAAGAATTGACAAGTGGGACTGTATCAAACTAAAAAGCTTCTCTACATTAAAGGAAACAAAAACAAAGTCAAAAGACATCCCACAGAATGGGAGAAAATCTCTACCAGCTAGTCAACAGACAAAGGATTAATATCCAGAATATATAAAGAGCTCAAAAACTCTAAATAACAAAGGCACAAATAACCCAGTTAATGAATGGGCAGGTGAACTAAAAAGGAAGGTCTCAGAAGTACAAATAGCTAATGATGCATGAAGAAATGTCAACATCCTTAACCATAAAGGAGATGCAATCAAAACTACACTGAGATTCCATCTTCCCCAGTCAGAATGGCAGTAATTAAGAAGCCAAAGAGCAACGCTGGGAAGGATGGGCGGGGGGTGGTTAAGGAACCCCCAAACCAGGTTGGTGGGAATGTAAACAAGTGCAACCAGTATGGAAATCAATATGGAGATTCATCAAAAACATAATGACCCTGCCATACCACTCTGAGTCATATATGTGAAGGAGTGTAAATCAGCATATAAGGAAGATGGCTGCAGACCCATGTTCATAGCAGCACTGTTTACAATATCCAAGCTGTGGAATCAGCCTAAGTACCCAACAACGAATGAATGGATAAAGAAAATGTGATACATATTATTTAACCATGAAGAAGAATGAAATTATGTCATTTGCAGGAAAATGAATGGAACTGGATATCACCATGTGAGCAAGATAGCCAAGCTCAAAAAAGAAAAAACAAATACTGCATGTTTTTGCTCATATGTGGAATCTAGACCTAAAATGATGGTGGTAGTTATGATGATAATGAGATTTGAGTATAAAAAAGGTACCATTTGGGGGGAACCAATGAAAGGGAGGAAGGGAAAAGGAGTTACTGGGGATGAAGAGATTGAGGTATGTTACATAAATATATTTATATGATAATAATAAAATGAAACTCACCAAACACTTTGAAAAGGCAGGGAGGTGGGAGTGTGGGTCAGGGGAATATAATGGGGGAGGATGAAATTTTTCCAAGTACACTGTACATATGAAATTATAATTAATTATAATGGAATCATCATAATGAAACCCTAATGTCCTATTAATGTATGCTAATAAAAATAGCGAGAGAGAGAGAGAAGGAAGGAGGAAGGGAAAGAGAGAAGGAAGGAAGGAAGAAAGGAAGAAGGGGAGAAATATTCTACAATAGGGGACAATGTGGATGACTCTTGAAGATATACTAAGTGAAATAAATCAGTCACAAAAAGACAAACAGTATTTGATTCCATTTATATGCAGTACCTAGAGAAGTCAAACTTTTATAAACAAAAAGTACAATGGCAGCTGCCAGGGGCTGGAAAAATGGGGAAAAGGGGGAGTTGCTGTTCAGTGGGTATAGTTTCAGTCATGCAAAATGAAAAAGTTATGGAGCTCTACAGGCACAGTAGCTCAAGCCTGTAATCCCAGCTACTCAGGATGCAGAGATTGGGAGAATCACAGCTCAAGGCCTGTGTGGGAAAAAATTAACAGGACACCATCTCAACCAATAATTTGGGCATACTGGAGCACACCTGTCATCCCAGCTACACAGCAGTCATAAACAGGACTGCAGTTCAGGCCTGTCCAAGCAAAAACACAAGACCCTATTTGAAAAATGAATAAAGTTAGTATGGGCTGACAGAGTGGCTCAAGCGGTAGAGCACCTGCCTAGCAAGCATAAGGTCCTGCGTTCAAACCCCAGTACTGCCTCCCCACAAATTAAAAGGATATATCTCATGTTCTGTGTCATTTAACACAATAAAAGACACAAAATAAAAGAACAAGAGACCAAGGAGAAATGACTGGAGAAAACAAGCAGGCAAGAAAAACAATTTTCAACCCTCAAGTGAAAACTCACTAGCTCCAAAATCCCACTGAACAACAGACACCTAAACAATTAAGGATAAGAATGTAAAACAGGTCATGCTAAAGGGAGGGCACTAAGGAGAAGGGGAGGGTAAATGGAGAAAGTAAAGAAGGTGAATATGGTTGATGTATTTTCTATACAAGTATGAATATGGAACATTCAAATCTGTTGAAATCACCATAAGAGGACTAAGGAAGAGAGGAGAATAATGGAGGGGGATGAACGAATTCAGAGCATAATACAAATATATACATGGAAATGTCACAATGAAACTTCCTATATAACCATAATAAACAAATAAAAATGTATTTTTTTAAAAATGAAAGATAGGTCCAGAGCCACCTGCACACCCATGTTTATTGCAGCCCTATTCACGATAGCCAAGTTATGGAAACAGCCAAGATGCCCCACCACTGACGAATGGATTAAGAAAATGTGGTATTTATACACAGTGGAATTTTATGCAGCCATGAAGAAGAACAAAATGTTATCATTCACTGGTAAATGGATGGAATTGGAGAACATCATTCTGAGTGAGGTTAGCCAGGTCCAAAAGACCAAAAATCGTATGTTCTCCCTCATATGTGGACATTAGATCAAGGGCAAACACAACAAGGGGACTGGACTTTGATCACATGATAAAGCGAGAGCACACAAGAAAGGTATGAGGATAGGTAAGACACCCAAAAAACTAGATAGCATTTGTTGCCCTCAATGTAGAGAAACTAATGCAGATACTTTAAAGTGACAGAGGCCAATAGGAGAAGGGGACCAGGAACTAGAAAAAAGATTAGTTTGAGAAGAATTAATTTACAAGGTAACACACATGTACAGGAAAGCAATGCGAGTCAACTCCCTGTATAGCTATCCTTATCTCAATTAGCAAAAACCCTTGTTCCTTCCTATTATTGCTTATACTCTCTCTTCAAAAAAATTAGAGATAAGGGCAAAATAGTTCCTGCCTGGTAGAGAGGGGGCGGGGGGAGAGGGAGGGGGTGGGGTGGTTAAGGGAGGGGGTGGGGGGGAGAGGGAAGGGGTGGGGGAGAGAGGGAGGGGGCAGGGTAGGTAAGGGAGGGGGTGGGGGAAGGGGGGAGAAATGACCCAAACATTGTATGCACATATGAATAAAAGAAAAATAAAATAGGGGAATTCCAAGATGGCGGCTAGAGCCGGCACAGAGAATCTCCACTTCACGTTAAACGGAGAACCGAGAAGGCCCCCGGGGCCGCCAGTGGCTGGCGCCCATACGGCTTGGGAAGACGCGGACCAGGTGAGCTTCGCGGTACCGCGGTTCCCCCACAGACAAGCCTGGGCCAGAGCAGCATAGCCCCCTGGACAGACTGACGTCCACCGGGGAAAAAAAGAGAAACTGAGTACTAAGCAGTAAGAACAGTTAAGACACGCTGGAAAGAGGGTGGGGCGCCCTGAGCGCTGAAGATTGGGGGAAGGGAAACCTTCCCGGGACTGTAAATAAACGAGCCGGGCGGGCCGGAGAGGCTCTGGCGGGAGCGGGGCGCGCCCAGCAACCAGGAGCGGGACGCTTGTGAGAGGAGGGAAGACCCACTTCCCACGTGAACTGTAAATAAACACGCAGGCCTGACAACGCTGGGCAGTGTCACCTTTCCCAGTGCTTGGAAAGGGAAAAGCCTGTAGCAGAGGCCCCCCTCCCCCGCACAGGAGAACTCTGAGCAAACAAAGCCTGTGGGACCAGGTGAGCGCTAGCTCACCCCAGAGATCTGCATAAATAACGCCGCCAGCTACAGGCAGAGAGCAGCAGGCAGGCAAGCCACAGTTGCAGATACCACTCTCGGAACTGCCTCCAGACGCTTTTTTTTTTTTCTTTTTCTCCCTACCTTTGATGAGAGAACAACCGAATTACACCTGCAAGCCGAAAAACTTACTGAAACTGTATCGCATTTGAACTGGGGACACTTGGTGGGTTTTTTTTTTTTTTTTTTTTTTTATCCTCTGTGTGTGTGTGAGTGTGTAGTTTTGTTCTACTTTATGCATCCCCTTTGATGAGACAACTACAGAACAACATCTGAGGCACCAACTCCAGGACTGGAGATTGAGACGGACATCCAAATTATTAAGACTGAAACTGCATTGCATATAAACTTGGAAGTTTTTGGTTTTTTTTTTTTTTTTTTTTTTTTAATTTTCTATTTTCCATTTTATTTTAATTCATTTTTATAAATAGATATTACTTTCATATACTTATTTTTTATTTTTTTATCTTTGATTTTCAATCCTCTCTCTGTCTCTCTATTGTCTGTTCAGCTTACTGTCGATTAGTACACTAACACTCCCTGTTTATACCTTTGAAACTCTCTTGTCTGATACCTTCTTCTGCTTTCTCCCTCTTGTCTGTATATTTGTTTTCCCCTTTTCTTTAACTTCTTGCTTTCCATCTCAGCTCACTCTTCCATTCTCAATATTACCATTGTTATTATTACAAGCTAGAAAATACTTAATTGCACACAGTACAGGGACAGTAACAACACCAAGGACAATGACAGGAAGACAGAAAAAACAAGGAAACCAGTTTCCCCACAGCAAAAAATTAGTACAGGAACCAGAGGGGAATGAAGAGAACAGAAACTCAGATCCAGACTCCAACAAAATGAAGATAAACTATGCCAAAGGACCCAATGAAGCCCACAAGAATAATTTAAAAGAAGACATACTACAAATACTCAATGAGAATTTTATAGAGATGATACTGGATAGGGTCAACCAAAATGTACAGGAGACACTCAAGAAATTCCAAGACAATAAAAATAGAGAATTTGAAAAAGCAAAAGAAGAAATAAAGGAAACCATAGAAGCACTGTATAAACACCAAAGTGAAAGAGAGAACACAATGAATAAATGGATAAATGAACTCAGGACAAAAATAGACAACAATAAAGAAGAAAACAGCCAGGATATGGAAAACCTCAGAAAAAAGAATGAAACAGAACTGCAAAACAAAACGGAAGGCCAATCCAGCAGAATAGAACAAACAGAAGACAGAATCTCAGAACTTGAAGATGAAATGGTAATTAAAGGAAAAACTGAAGAACTATTAATTAAACAACTCAAGACCTGTGAAAAGAAAATGCAAGAACTCACTGACTCCATCAAAAGACCAAACTTGAGAATCATGGGCATCGAAGAAGGAGAAGAGGTGCAAGCGAAGGGAATGCGTAATATAATCAACAAAATAATAACGGAAAATTTCCCAAATCTAGAGAAAGATATTCCCATACACATGCAAGAGGCCTCCAGGACACCAAACAGACCAGATCAAAATAGAACTACTCCACGACATATCATCATTAAAACAACAAGTTCAGAAACTAAGGAAAGAATATTGAAGGCTGTAAGAGAGAAAAAACAAGTAACATACAAAGGTAAACCCATCAAAATCACAGCAGACTTCTCAACAGAAACATTAAAAGCAAGAAGAGCGTGGGGTGAGATCTTCCGGGCACTGAATGAAAATAACTTCAACCCCAGGATACTCTACCCAGCAAAGCTATCATTCAAAATAGATGGAGCAATAAAAGTCTTCCATGATAAGCAGAAACTAAAACAACATGTGACCACAAAGCCACCATTACAAAAGATTCTGCAAGGGATCCTGCACACAGAAAGTGACACCCAACTTAACCATGAAAAGGCAGGCAGCACCAAACCACAGGATAAGAAAAAGCAAGACAGTAGAGAGTAACATCAAGTTAGGTACACACAATCAAACCTCCAAACAACTAAGATAACTAAATGGCAGGAATCACCACATACCTATCAGTACTAACACTTAATGTTAATGGACTTAATTCACCCATCAAAAGACACCGTTTGACAAAATGGATTAAAAAAGAAGATCCAACAATTTGTTGCTTACAGGAGACTCATCTCACCGACAGAAATAAGCATATGCTTAGGATGAAAGGCTGGAAGAACATTTACCAAGCCAATGGCCCCCGAAAACAAGCAGGAGTAGCAATACTTATCTCTGACAAAGTAGACTTCAAACCTACATTGATCAAACGAGATAAAGAAGGACATTCCATACTAATAAAAGGGGAAATAGACCAAAAGGAAATAATAATCATCAATCTGTATGCACCCAATGTCAACGCACCCAATTTCATCAAACATACCCTGAAAGACCTAAAAGCATATATAAACGCCAACACAGTGGTTGTGGGAGACTTTAGCACTCCATTAGCATCAATAGATAGGTCATCCAAACAAAAACTCAATAAAGAAATCCAAGATCTAAAATATGCAATAGATCAAGTGGACCTAGTAGATGTCTACAGAACATTTCATCCAACCTCTACACAATATACATTCTTCTTAGCAGCCCATGGAACCTTCTCCAAAATAGATCATATCCTAGGGCACAAAGCAAGCCTCAGCAAATATAAGAAAATAGAAATAATACCATGCATACTATCTGACCACAATGCAGTAAAAGTAGAACTCAACAACAAAAGTAAAGACAAAAAACATGCAAACAGCTGGAAACTAAATAACTCATTACTTAATGAAGAATGGATCATCGATGCAATAAAAGAGGAAATTAAAATGTTCCTGGAAGTCAATGAAAATGAAAACACAACCTACCGGAACCTATGGGACACAGCTAAGGCAGTCTTGAGAGGAAAGTTTATAGCCATGAGTGCATATATTAAAAAGTTTGAAAGATCCCAAATCAATGACCTAATGATACATCTCAAACTCCTAGAAAAACAAGAACAAGCAAATCCCAAAACAAATAGAAGGAGAGAAATAATAAAAATAAGAGCTGAAATCAACGAAATAGAAACCAAAAAAACCATACAAAGAATTAATGAAACAAAAAGTTGGTTCTTTGAAAAAATAAACAAGATCGATAGACCCCTGGCAAACCTGACTAAAATGAGGAGAGAAAAAACCCAAATTAGTAGAATCAGGAATGCAAAAGGGGAGATAACAACAAACACCATGGAAGTCCAGGAAATCATCAGAGACTACTTTGAGAACCTATATTCAAATAAATTTGAAAATCTAAAAGAAATGGACAGATTTCTAGATACATATGATCATCCAAAACTGAACCAAGAGGAAATTAATCACCTGAATAGACCTATAACACAGAATGAAATTGAAGTAGCAATCAAGAGTCTCCCCAAAAAGGAAAGTCCAGGACCTGATGGATTCTCTGCTGAATTCTATCAGACCTTTAAAGAAGAACTGATACCAACCCTCCTTAAACTGTTCCACGAAATAGAAAGGGAAGGAAAACTGCCAAACACATTTTATGAAGCCAGTATTACACTTATCCCAAAACCAGGCAAAGACACCTCCAAAAAGGAGAACTATAGGCCAATCTCCTTAATGAACATTGATGCAAAAATCCTCAACAAAATAATGGCAAATCGAATTCAGCAACACATCAAAAAGATTATTCACCACGACCAGGTAGGCTTCATCCCAGGGATGCAGGGGTGGTTGAACATACGAAAATCAATAAACGTAATAAACCACATTAACAGAAGCAAAGACAAAAACCACTTGATCATCTCAATAGATGCAGAAAAAGCCTTTGATAAGATCCAACATCATTTCATGATAAAAGCTCTAAGAAAACTAGGAATAGAAGGAAAGTTCCTCAACATTATAAAAGCTATATATGACAAACCTACAGCCAGCATTATACTTAACGGAGAAAAATTAAAACCATTCCCTCTAAAATCAGGAACCAGACAAGGATGCCCACTATCTCCACTCCTATTCAACATAGTACTGGAATTCCTAGCCAGAGCAATTAGGCAAGAAGAAGGGATAAAAGGAATACAAATAGGTAAAGAAACTGTCAAAATATCCCTATTTGCAGACGACATGATCCTATACCTTAAAGACCCAAAAAACTCTACTCAGAAGCTTCTAGACATCATCAATAGCTATAGCAAGGTAGCAGGATATAAAATCAACATAGAAAAATCATTAGCATTTCTATACACTAACAATGAGCAAACGGAAAAAGAATGTATGAAAACAATTCCATTTACAATAGCCTCAAACAAAATCAAATACCTAGGTGTAAACCTAACAAAAGATGTGAAAGACCTCTACAAGGAAAACTATACACTTCTGAAGAAAGAGATTGAGGAAGACTATAGAAAGTGGAGAGATCTCCCATGCTCATGGATTGGTAGAATCAACATAGTAAAAATGTCGATACTCCCAAAAGTAATCTACATGTTTAATGCAATTCCCATCAAAATTCCAATGACATTCATTAAAGAGATTGAAAAATCTACTGTTAAATTTATATGGAAACACAAGAGGCCATGAATAGCCAAGGCAATACTCAGTCAAAAGAACAATGCTGGAGGTATCACAATACCTGACTTCAAACTATATTACAAAGCAATAACAATAAAAACAGCATGGTACTGGCACAAAAACAGACATGAAGACCAGTGGAACAGAATAGAGGATCCAGATATGAAGCCACACAACTATGAGCAACTTATCTTTGACAAAGGAGCTAAAAATATACAATGGAGAAATAGCAGCCTCTTCAACAAAAACTGCTGGGAAAACTGGTTAGCAGTCTGCAAAAAACTGAAACTAGATCCATGTATATCACCCTATACCAAGATTAACTCAAAATGGATCAAGGATCTTAATATCAGACCCCAAACTCTTAAGTTGATACAAGAAAGAGTAGGAAATACTCTGGAGTTAGTAGGTATAGGTAAGAACTTTCTCAATGAAACCCCAGCAGCACAGCAACTAAGAGATAGCATAGATAAATGGGACCTCATAAAACTAAAAAGCTTCTGTTCATCAAAAGAAATGGTCTCTAAACTGAAGAGAACACCCACAGAGTGGGAGAAAATATTTGCCAATTATACATCAGACAAAGGACTGATAACCAGAATACACAGGGAACTTAAAAAACTAAATTCTCCCAAAACTAATGAACCAATAAAGAAATGGGCAAGTGAACTAAACAGAACTTTCTCAAAAGAAGAAATTCAAATGGCCAGAAAACACATGAAAAAATGCTCACCATTTCTAGCAATAAAGGAAATGCAAATTAAAACTATACTAAGATTCCACCTCACCCCTGTTAGAATAGCCATCATCAGCAACACCGCCAACAACAGGTGTTGGCGAGGATGCGGGGAAAAAGGAACCCTCTTACACTGTTGGTGGGAATGTAAACTAGTACAACCACTCTGGAAAAAAATTTGGAGGCTACTTAAAAAGCTGGACATCGATCTACCATTTGATCCAGTAATACCACTCTTGGGGATATACCCAAAAGACTGTTACTCCAGAGGCACCTGCACATCCATGTTTATTGCGGCACTATTCACAATAGCCAAGTTATGGAAACAGCCAAGATGCCCCAGCACAGACGAATGGATTAAGGAAATGTGGTATCTATACACAATGGAATTCTATGCAGCCATGAAGAAGAACGAAATGTTATCATTCGCTGGTAAATGGATGGAACTGGAGAACATCATTCTGAGTGAGGTTAGCCTGGCCCAAAAGACCAAAAATCGTATGTTCTCCCTCATATGTGGACATTAGATCAAGGGCAAACACAACAAGTGGATTGGACTATGAGCACATGATAAACGCGAGAGCACACAAGGGAGGGGTGAGGATAGGTAAGACACCTAAAAAACTAGCTAGCATTTGTTGCCCTTAATGCAGAGAAACTAAAGCAGATACCTTAAAAGCAACTGAGGCCAATAGGAAAAGGGGAACAGGTACTAGAGAAAAGGTTAGATCAAAAAGAATTAACCTAGAAGGTAACACCCACGCACAGGAAATCAATGTGAGTCAATGCCCTGTATAGCTATCCTTATCTCAACCAGCAAAACCCCTTGTTCCTTCCTATTAATGCTTATACTGTCTCTACAACAAAATTAGAGATAAGGGGAAAATAGTTTCTGCTGGGTATTGGGGGGGGGGAGCGGGAGGGGGTGGAGTGGGTGGTAAGGGAGGGGGTGGGGGCAGGGGGGAGAAATGAACCAAGCCTTGTATGCACATATGAATAATAAAAGAAAAAAAAAAAAAGAAAAATAAAATAAAATAAATAAAATAAAATTTTGCTTACAAAAAAAAATGAAAGATAGGAAGGTAAAACAAGTCCTCGCTGGGGGCTGTTACCAGTGGGAGGGGGAGGACATAAGGAAAGGATGAATGAGGGTGAGCATGGGAGAGGCTCAGGTATGAAAATGGAACTATGCGACCTATTGGAACTGTTTTAAGAACGGGTGGGGGAATAAAGGAGAAAGATTGAGGTGTTAAATCTAACTAAGATATATTGAAAGCACTTTTGTAAATGTCACAATGTACCCCCAATACAACTATACTATGCTAATAAATAAATAAAATGAGAAAAGAATATTCAAACATTTTTCAAAAATTCACTTGCCCCCTCTATTCTTGGTACTTCCTGTTCTTTGATTATGGCTGTTACTGACATCTACCTTGTCCTACAGCTGACTGTATATGTCTCTGTCTATCCTACTGGACAGCAAATTTTCTTATAGGTCATAATTTTTTCCAAGTCATCCTTCATGCTTGAGTTTAATAAAATTCTAGACTAAAGAAACCCTGAAAGATGAGTACATTATCAGCAAATGGATCTATCCTGGCATGACAACCCCTATATTAGTAACTCCGAGGTACATATATTTAGACCAAGGAGGCAACAATATGGCACAAGAAAATGATAAAGTCTACCCTCACATGGCTGAAATGTTCAAAGTGAGCTCTACAACTCTTAAGCGAGAAAGATAATAGCTTTAGGACTCTCAGGTAAGTCAAGGTTCAGAAGTGGCCCTCCCTAGATCAGGGTTCTGACATCCATACAGGATGATAGCTGTTGGGTCCCTGACCACAAGACAGCCTCCACTGCTCCCTTCAACCACAGGGTCACCTGTTGCCCCTGGCTCCATTTACTTAGGTTAGACATCACTCCTGGCCTGCTGCCACTTCTGCTTTTTCCTGAAACACCCAATACACTGACTCACTTGACTTCATCTACTTGTTGTCACCCCTGAAGTTCTTCCTGTGCCTTATTACCATCACCATGTACACTACCCAGGGACACACACACACATAGCTCACACTTCATGACACTATGTTAGATGCTTCCCCTCCCCCAGAGGTGAAGAATCAGTGGGCCATGAAAATCACCAGCAGGTCAACAAGCTGCCCACACACACGCTGGTCCCACCCTGGCCTGGCGCAGAAATAAAGTAGATCCTAGACCCACCAAACACACCATGAAGATAAAACTCATAGAGGAAGCAGGAAAAAAGCCTTTGGTCCATGCACACATTCTTTACAAGTCTGGCATGGCTGTGTTCACAAATCGCCCAAGCTTCATTAATTCAGGACAATGGCATTAGCACAGTGTACAAGAGACTACCATCCTGATTTGGCTTAATCCTGGGTGTTCTTCCTTCACAGGCCACTCCTGGCACAGAATGTGACCAGCAGAGCCAAAGAGCTCCAGCTCATCAGGATTGCAGCATGGTGTTCAGAAGAGCTCTCTGGAAGTCACAAGATTGTTCTGCAGAGTCATGGATTGTTGAGTGTTTTTTCTCCAGGCATTGCTAGCTATCTGACGTAAATTTGCACTCTAAAACTGCAAAGGCAACCTTTGAAAAACTGACCCAGCCCCACACACTGTGCTCATAGTCATTTTGGCATTCATTTGGTGCTGCTCTGAAACGGAAGCACCCTCTGGAGGAAGTCTGGTGTGGTGATTAGGAGCAAGGGCCCTGGGGACATTTCTTAGCTGTGTGACCAAGGAGAAGTCACTACCCAGTCTGTGCTTCAAGATTTTCATCTGCAAATTAGAGCTGGTTATAGAAATTAAATTATATAATGTTTATAAACTCCCCTATAAAAGTACTTGTTTAAAGTAATTAACATTTACTGTGACAGATTTTCTTTTTTAAAAAATCAAAAAATAACAAGCACCATTTCTTGAGCCAGCTAGCAGGAAGAGGAAGGAGTTCCTTTAGCACTTCAAGTGATTTTTTAAATCTCAGCTTTTACAATTTTACCTTATTGCTGACTCTTACATGTTCTCTCAGCTCTCTGAATTCAGCTCAGCCAAAGAGGGAGCAAGAAAACCAAAGGAGAGTGAGGTCATAGAACACAGATTAGCAAAATTTTCCTGTAAAGGACCACAGAATAAATAATTTTGGCTCTGCAGGTCATAGTTCTGGGTTACAGCATCTTAACTCTGCTGTGCCCTATGAAAGCAGCCATAGACAATAAATAAATGAATGAATGTAGCTGTGTTCCAATAAATACACAGACAGATGGACAAATGTGGACTACATGCTGCAGCTTGATAACCTCTGTCATGGACTATAAAGAAAGTTTTAGATACAGAGGAGCAGAGATAGAGTCACAATGTCAGAACAGATGTCAGGTAAGGACAGAAAAGTATCGAACTAAGGAACCACTGGGGCAAAGGTAGTTTAAGTGGGGATATGGGAACAGATGCTGAACTGCAAAAAAGAAAAAAAAATTCCAGGAAATAGGCCTTGAAAGAAATGAAAGGGAATTTTACAACTGCTCTCACTTATTCCTGGTTCTGAAGCATGAGGCTCTGAGGATTCAGTTCACCTCATGAAACATCCTTTTGAACTCTGGCTGGTAAGGAAATAAGCTGGGCTACGGGTGCCTCTTAGGATGCCCTGAACCCAGACATCCTGTCCTGAGCTTTCAGAAGGTAATCAGCTCAGCCAGTGAACTACCTCTGCTCCAATCCTGAAAAGGGTAAAAATAGCAAGTGGTAGAGCCCAGGAGATGGGTAGCACTTTCAGCAGATACTGTTCTTATACTTCTTTCTTTCTCTAACTCTTTTTAACCTAGGTTTCATGGCCACATCTCCCACAAACTCTCCTTCAGAAACTTCATGAGTCAGGATATTCTCTAATTACCCATCTACACTATGGCCAGAGTTTTCTTCTCTCTTGATTCTGAATATGTTTTTCCTTCTGAAAATCCACCTGGTTATCCCACCTCCAGTCCCTCCTGGTGCCAATTCATCCTAAAATGCAGCCTTCATCCTGGTTCCTCCGTGCTCAAAAACTTTAAGCCAATCACAACTTCTTAAGGATAACATCCAACCCCTTTTGTTTTAGGGGAAGAGAAAAGGTTTGTTTTGGCTCACAATGTCAGAGGTTTTAGTCCAAAGTCAGCTGGACTAAAGTCAGTTTCTTTGAGGCCTTTGGCAAGACGGAAACAACATGGCAAATGGGCATGGTGAAGGAGAGCTGCTCACTTCATGGAAGCCTGGAAGCAGAGAGGGCAGAAGGAAGGGAACAGAGACAACATACACCCTTCCAAGGCATGCCCCGCACTGACCTACTTCCTCCAGCCTGGGGCCCACCTCCTAGTTTCTACCATATCTCAATAATGCCATCAAATCATGAATCCATCAGTGGATTAATCCACTGATTAGGTCAGGGCCCTCATGAGCCAATTACCCCTCACTGATTGAATCCATCAGTTAGGAACCAAGCCTTTAACATATGGTCCCTTTTATGGAAACACATCACATCCCCAAACCATAACACCCTTACCTGGGTATGAAGGACCCACCCCCATCTCCCCCTACCACTTTCCCTCCACATCATCTACCACTGTGCTCTGGCAATGCCAGATCCATGGATTGATTCCTTGTCCCATGAACCATCCTTATGATTTCCTGCCTGTGAACCACCACTCCTGCAATGTTGGCCTCCACTCCTGTGAGTCCCTCTACTCTTTCCATTATCTTACCTAGTCATAACAACTGTCATGGTGCCCTCCTGTCCACTCACTTTGATGTGGCCAGCTCTTGCCCCACACTGCAAAAATGCCTGTGGCCCATTAAGTAGTAGGAAACCTCTTTCCCTTCTTTAGGGAACAGAGATTGTGGAAAGTTCGGGACTCATAGAAAATATATGACTTAATATTGCATTTCAGATTAACCATGCCCCAGCCCAGGGACCACCCTTACCTGGCCTGGGGACCACCCATGCACCTCCCCACTCATTGATTGTTGGATGGGAATCACCTGGTTCTTCCCTTCCTGCAGGTTTTAAAAACACCTGGAGAGAGAAGCACACTCTCTGCTTCCAGATTCCACCTGTGTTCCCTTTTGTTTTCCCTTCCCTAACTTTTAATAAACTCAAACCCATGTGTCTTGCTATGGATTCTTCCAAGAGGGACACAAAGACTTTGGAAGTTTTCTGATCACAGACTGCACTACTGCCGTTAACAATAACCATTGTCATGAAGCCCTTCTGTCTACTCACTTTGATGTGGCCAGCTCTTGTCCCATACTGCAAAAATGCCTGCAGTCTATTAAGCAGTAGGAATACTCCTCCCCTTTTTCAGGGAACAGAGAGATATTGAGCTCAGTTCTATTTATTATGAAAGACAGAACAAGAGTATGGGATACAATGAGTGGTTCCTTGTTCATACTGATCTTAGTTTCCTGACTAAGAAATGGTCTGACCTGTGCAGACCATTCCATGTGACACTTGAGTCTAAACCACAGTGCAGCTTCTAGAAGTGGAGAAGAGCTCAGGAACCAATATTTGTGAAGTACCTACAAGGTGTCAGGCACTCTACTATAACCTCTGGATCAAAAGGCAAATAAAACCAGGTAGTCAGAACATCTACAAGGAAGGTAGGAGCTCACAGATTATCATCTCTGTTACACAATGAAGAAACTGATGCTCAGGGAGGTCAAATGACTCATTCAGCTCTTTGGCGCCTAACAGAGGAAGCTGTCCCAGGTGAGTGAGGATTCAACTGACAACAGGTACAAATAGGATTTAGGAAAGACAAGACCACGTGCCTTAGAGGCAGTAGAGCAGAGGGGAGGAGCATGCCCAAGTCTGAATCTCTGCACTGCCACATAGTAGCTAGGAAACATCAATCAAAAGTGCCTTCACCTAAACCCTAAGATGTAAAGAATCCCTGAGCTATTAATATCAAATGTCAACTTAATCAATTGCCACATGCCTACTCCTTAGGCCATGCAGCTGCCTGCAGAGACTCAGGCACTTTCATCAAACATGCTTCTAAAACATGAAGAAACTGAAATCCTAAAATAAAATACAGGACCAATAATTCATGATAGCTCTTGTGGCAGAACTCTCAAAAATCAATACGATGTGCTTTGAGCTCATTACAGTTGCCTCAGAACAGAATGAAGCACAACCTTTGCATCACTCCCTCTTCTACTAAAACAATGCAGGGCATAGAAGGATATAAAACTATTCATGTGTCTATAATAATAAACATATTAAACCTGATTATACATAAAAATTGTATCTTGAAAAAATATATTTCGCTATAAGTCTGTGATGCACTTATTAGTTAACTAAATCACCTAATGGAGACTGGTGTTTTTTTATTTAAAAAAAATAAATTGCCTTGTAAAGGCATCTTTACTCTTGCTGCTATGTTTGGTCACAACATATTTTGGTCATTTGGGAATCTCTATGTAGAATCAAACACACTGTAACAAGAATCATCTATTTAAGACTCATTATCCATGACTGATCATTTCAAAAAATCCTTTGTTTAACACAGGCATCAGTGTTTACATTAAAATACAAGGCCTGCATCTGTCACAGGAGCACTGGGGCCAACCACCCACTCCATGTGAAGTAACCCTTCTCCTAGGATTCCTGGTAAGACAGATCACACTGCTAACCAGCTACAGAGGTATCCAGAATACAAGACAATCTCTGTATGCCTTATATTTAAAACTAATGTACTATGAGTTTGAAACTTTTACTCAACCCTATGAACACTGACTATGCGTTTAAATGAAGGAAGTAGGAGGTGAAAGGAATTTAGACTCTTTTGGGCAAGGCTGAAAACAAAGAAGTAAGAAACCTGAACAGTATGTGGTGCCTTACTCATCCAACCTAATGCAGGGAGCCCAGAAAAATACCAAGGACAACAAGACCCCATAAGGACATCTCAGGAAGGACACACAGAGGAATGACTGCTTCTGGGGCAAGGAACTGGGGAGCAGGAAGACCTGAGTAAGGAGGGTACTTTGCACCTTTACTGTCACTTCTTTTGTATAGTTTAAATTTTTTACTATGTGACATACAGAATCAAATTTTTAAAATCTCTTTTAAATATCAGTCTTTCAGCATTCCAAAGACTAGGCCCTAGAGGCAGTCTAGCACAGCTTCCAGGCAGAATACCTGAGTTCTAACCCCACAACTACTGCTTTTAGCTAAGAAACATTAGTCAAGTTACTGAAGCCCTCCCTAAAACCCTTTTCTTATAACAGGAATAATAATACTACTAACTTTACAGAGTGACTAACAAGGGAGGTGTGTAAAAACTCTACAAACTGTTCAATAAATGCTCATTTCCATTATGCTCAGGGATATGAGCTTGCTCTCTGTCTGTTGACTCTGAAAATTGTTTCTTTTTGAGTCACAACACTAACCTTCCAACAGAGTTCTGTGGATTTCTGGAAGCCCAAACCTCCTCCAAAAGCGGGCCTACCTCTCTACTGCCACCTGCTGTCAGCTAAAAATGTATAGCTGTCCACAAGACTTGCTCACGTCCTGAGCAGAGAGAGCAGAGGAGTCTTGTGCTCTCTGAAATGTGCACTTGACATAGGTGTGGTGGGAAAGCACTCCTGTTACAGATGGCCTTTCCCTTTATAGGGGATCTTCTGTGAGTATCTGCTTACAATCAGTCACAATGGATACACCATCTACACCAGTCAGGCCAGATTCATGAGTGGGCAGAGGCATCCAGCCTAGGGAAATGAAAGAAGTTGAATAGAGGGACCATTTAAAGAGTGGGTCTGACTTGGGTAGTAACTACTAGGGAGCCTTGGCCACCCCTAGGCCTGAAGGTGCTGGGGACTGGGGCGAGCATGGTTATGGTGCCAAAGGAGACATGGTTAGAGAGGCTGCCAGACAGGAGCCTGGATGACGCTGGGGTGGGAAGGATCAACACTCCACCCCACTCCCTGCTGGTCTCTGTTGGTACCTCCTGATATGGTCCATAAGAGTCAGCCTTCTGGGGTCTGAACAAGTGAAAAGGCAAGACTGGGTCTGGAGGAGGCCAACCAAAGATGTAAATACAGTTACTATCAATGGTTCCTCCTGGATTTGGGGGGTTGGTTTATTTTTAATTTCTTCCTTACAACTTATTTTTATAATCAGGACAAAGTTATTTTCCTTTGGAGTAAGAAATACTTTCATGAATACTCAAAGTTTCCAGTCTTCTTTGGAAGATGTACTTCAAATATGTTAGCCATTTTCTTAAGTGTTTTTTTTATTATATATTAATTAGTATGTTGTCTAGAAAAATCTCTCCAAGATTTTAAGTCAACAGGTAACAATAATCTGATTTGCATTATGTTTTTAGTCACTATCATCACCACCTGTCACAAAAACAACAACTGTAACTGCATATGAAAGGCAACAAGTGAGGTGATGAGAACAAAAAAAGTGGGAAGGGGGCATCCCAATTCTTTAACTACAAGGGTTTGTAACTGCAGCCTGCCAGCCAAACCTGGCTGTCAACAGAGTTTTCTAGAATATGGCCATGCTGTGCTCCCCCTGAACAGCGGGGTTCAGTGGTGTGGACCACACAGCCCCAGATTTACTGTCCTGTCCTTTACAGAAAAAGCTTGCCAGCCCCTGCTGTAGAGCATCTGCCATCAGGTCTGGGGAACAAAAATCAATACTTCAGTTTATCCTCCCTTAGCAGACACTGACCAAAATAAATCTTATTGGAAAAAAATAATTAAACTGTCTTTATAGCAGACACACCAAAATGCAGAAAATTGGATCCACAGCAGCAGCCACAATCTGAATGGCATTTTCTAAATGTTACGTTTACTTTGGCTCTGAGTGTAGGATGCTTGCACTGTCCTTAATAATCAGATGGACCTAAAAGAACAGTAACACTGAGAGGACATTAAAGCTCTCACTATTATTCTTCTCTAGCCTTGGGTAACATTCTAGGTGTATGAATTTCCCCAAGGGACTCTTCAATTCCTCAGATGTCTTTAGAATCAAAGCTTAATGATTCTAAGAATTTTAAGGATAATTCCTTGTTTATCTGTGGGACACAATCAAGAAAAAAATCCAGCCAGTCACAAAAAGACAAATATGATTTATGTATGACTTCACTTACATGAGAGATCTAAAATAGCCAAATGCACAGAGACAGACAGTAGAATGGTGGTTACCTGGAACTGGAGGGAGGGAGGAAGGGGAAGTATTGTTTAAGGGGTATAGAGTGTTATGTCTGCAAGATGAAAATTTCTAGAGATGTTGCACAATGATGTAAATGTATTTAACACAACTGACCTGTGCAACTCAGAATGGCTGAGATTGTAAATTTTATGTTATGTGTTCCTTAACAACAATAAAGAAGGAGGAATGCGGCACTGGGGGAAGTCTGGAGGGAGTCCACCCTGTGGCACAAGCTCACATAAAGGTGTGCTCAAGAAAGAAAAGAAGAGCTGGAGGCATGGCTCAGTGGTACAGAGCCTGCCTAGCATGTGCAAGGCACTGGGTTCCATTCCCAGCATCATTTTTCAAAAAGGCACAGTAACTCACACCTGTAATCCTAGCTACTCAGAAGGCAGAGAAAGAAAGGACTGAGGTTAGAGGCCAGGCCAGGCAAAGTATTAGCTAGACCCTATCTCAACAAATAAGCTTGGCATGGTGGCTCACACTTTTAATCCCCACTACTTGAGAGGCAGAAATAGGGAGAACAGCAATAGCGGCTTGAGGCCAGCTGGGCATGGTGGCACATGCCTTGTAATCCTAGCTAGCTATGTGAGCGTAATAGGTAGGAAGATCATGATCCAAGTTCAGCCCAGGCAAAAGACCCTACCAAAAAATAAGGCTGACAGTGTGACTTAAGTTCTTGTCTTGCGTAGCAAGCACAAGGCCCTGAGCTTAAACCCCAGTATTGGAAAAAAAAAAAAAAAAAAAGACTAGTTTACTCTGGAAAGTAATGCAGAATTTTTTGAGATACAGAAATATAAGGGTGCTTTTGGAACTCCTGATATTCTTCTCACATTTTAGAAGACAACATCTCAAGGTTATTACCCTAAATTATTATAGCACTGCATAATCCCTCAGCCGTAAGTGCTTACAAAATGGAAACTTCTCTCTGGCTTTCACCATTCCCCAAATGTTAAACAGGCACTCAAAGCCCTGCAACCTCTCTGGTTCAGTATATTTAACTAAAATAAAATGACACAGTACGTTCTATTTCTCCTGCCTCCCCTCTTCTTCCACTCTTCAGAGAACTCATACCTTGGTTAATGTGAGCCTTGTGACGCCTAGAACAAATTCTATTACTGCAAATCTAAGAGAAAGCAGCCTACTGCTTTGAAATAATAGCACCTGGATTTTAGACATCCTTTACCAATGAGTTCCAAGTGCTTTCTTCTCTCCAACTATCCTTGTTACCTGCTTCCTAAGTCTTCTTCTGATGGGTAAGAAAATTGCTCTTGAAACACTTAATGCTCCCTAAAACTTTCTAGAGCAGCTTTCAGGAAAAGAAAGCAGAAAAATTTTTTTCTGAAGGTTTATGCCTCAATCAAATTCAATGGGATTGTTACCAATGAGCTGACTGGGCTCCTTTTGCTCTACCTGGACAGGACTCGTGGGTAGGAGGGAAGCTCTCCCTGTGCTGGCAACCCCAGGCCTGTGAGTGCCCAAGGCCGATGGGCTGGACTGGTGCACCCAGAGGCTTCCAACAACAAAGCCTGAGATCTAGGAGCCTACAGGTCCAGGCTTTAAAGGCAGACACTTACAGATCTACACACATAGGTTACAAGCAGCATCGAGTGAGACCTGCTTGTGTTGCAGTTCTAAAACAGGCCTTGGATGCTGGGACCCTTAGCCCTACAGTGACAAATGTTACAGTTCTCGGGCCTAGGGTGACAGGATCCTCAGTCCTTGAAAGTAGCTAGAGTTACAGCTCTCGGGCCTGGGATGTCTGAGACCCTTAGCCCTTAAGGCTTGGCAGCTCTCTGGAGTTCTTCCAGAGACCAGCAGCCCCAGCTTCATGTCTCTAGCTTTTCTCAGTGTCTATCTTTCAGCCCCCTCTCTCACCTTCCTTCTACTTCCACTGTTCCTTGTTGTCTCTAACACCTCTACTCTCATCATTTCTGCCCTGGCTGCTCTCTGGAACTCTTCAGCTGCTTCTAGTTGCTACCACTGCCTCCATTACTTCAGCCTCCCAGTGGCTGCTGTCAACCCCCACCCCACCACCTTCCCAGCCACTATCACTCCACTGTTGCTTCACACTACCCTATCTTTGTGTTACCAGTTCAGTCCACTCTACCAATGACCAAGATCACAAGTAGGCAAGAAAGACCACTGGAGAGAAGTCATTCATTGGGCTGAATATTGCAGCACAGGAGCATGGTCTCTAAAAGGGAGCCAAACAGCCTGCTTTACACAGCCAGAAGGGAGTGTGGCGGTGGGGTATAACAAGGGTCTTTCACCTAAAAAACTAGCTAGCATTTGTTGCCCTTAACGCAGAGAAACTAAAGCAGATACCTTAAAGCAACTGAGGCCAATAGGAAAAGGGGAACAGGTACTAGAGAAAAGGTTAAATCAAAAAGAATTAACCTAGAAGGTAACACCCACGCACAGAAAATCAATGTGAGTCAATGCCCTGTATAGCTATCCTTATCTCAACCAGCAAAAACCCTTGTTCCTTCCTATTATTGCTTATACTCTCTCTGCAACAAAATTAGAAATAAGGGCAGAATAGTTTCTGCTGGGTATTGAGGGGTGGGGAGAGGGAGTGGGTGGTAAGGGAGGGGGTGGGGGCAGGGGGGAGAAATGAACCAAGCCTTGTATGCACATATGAATAATAAAAGAAAAATGAAAAAAAAAATAATAAAATAAAGTATTGAAAAAGAAAAAAAAAACATAAAAAAAAAAAAAAGGGTCTTTGCACCAGTCATGGCAAACCTTCATGTAAATGAAGGACCATGTATGCACCAACCACTGACCTTCTGCTGGGCCACCAAGGGAAGTGCTCCCCCTCTGGCTGGAGTAGAAATGGCTGCAGGATCATCTAGAACTCACTGAGGCTAATGACAGCAAAAAGTCTGGCATAAACTGTCAGAAAGAGTCATGGCAGGGGCAGTGCCTTCAAGAGCTAGAGTTGGCTGATAGAGTGGCTCAAATGGTACAGCGCCTACCTAGCAAGCATGAGGCCATGAGTTCAAATCCCAGTACTGCCAAAAAATAAACAGCATTGTCTTCAACAACAAGCAGCTGTGGATGCCACATAGCTTCCTCAAGACATCTGTAGAGTGTTCAAAGTAGCCAATGCTTTGAACATGCTTTGGCATGAGGGCAGTCTGGCTGGCTGCTTGGCTGACAGTCCTTCCCTCAAGGCAGCCAGAGCACCAGGGAAGGGTCTCACAGCTGTTAATTAGGGACTCACATTGCCCTCACCCCCAACATCTTAGCTTAGTTGAAGGAAAAAACAAACATTAAATGGGTGCTTACAATAAAGGCTTATTATTAGTATCAACAGTGTTTAACAGTGCTCTAACAATGCTTAAGTCCTGCCCCAGTGCCCCAGGGAGTGTTGGGTTCCTCTAACCTGCCTCAGACTCAAGGCAATAAGTACCCATTATTGCTAACTCAAGGAATACCAGAGAACACTGAGACAAGTAACTACCAATACGAGCCTAACAATTTAGTCAGCTAAAAATGCAGCTAGTAAGTTTAATACAAAGAGTTAACTAAGTAACTGTAAGGGATACAGTAATGTAAGTACCAAGGTAATAAACTATTGTATTCTGCTGAGAAAGGGGCAAGCCCAGGAAAACCTCAGTAAGGAGGTGGCTATTGTGTAAATGATGAAAGGAGGAGCACAACCTTGGAGGGTCAGGATGAGAGGCGGGAGAGCATAAAAGTGGAACAGACAAAAGCAGAGATTTGGGGAGCATAAAGTGTTCAAGACCAGTGACTGGTTCCCTTTCGAGGAATGACCAATGAAATGCAAGCAAGATGGCTGGAAAGACATATTTAGAGCATGTTAAGAAGTGCCTCCAGAGGCGAAACCTACTTAAGTCTGCAAGTGGAACCAGAGAATCCTATGATCAGCCTGAGGAAAATGAAGAGCTTACCTGAGGCTACAGGGAGTCAAGCTGAGTCTCCAGGAAAACTGAACTCCACCCACATGTGGGACAGGACAGGACAAGTGAATAGTATCTGTGAGACTCAAGGAAAAGCAAGGACTGTCCTTCCACCATCTTAAAACTCAACACAGTACATTCTAGTTCCAGAGTTTCATTCCTTATAGAACTTTTCCAACTGCCCACCATTCCCATGTTTACCAAACATTTCTGAGGCTCTAAAAAGGCCCTCATGGGCCAGGCCTCTGGGCTGCAAGCAAGCCTTGGACTTCAAACACCAGTAGCAACCAGACAACTGGGTTTCCCTTAAAGCCTTTTGAAGTCTTCAGAAGGAGCAGCATAAAGAATCAACTCTGTAGGAATGGAACTGACATAGTGACTACAAAAATCTATATATGTGATAAAACTGCATAGAAATGTGCACACATGTCTACATAAACATACGTAAAAAGCCACAGAATCTGAACCAGGTCTGGAGACTGCACCCAGGTCGATTTCCTAGTTTCCATGTTATTGGAAATGTTCCTAAGATATTACTGCTGAGAGAATCTGGATGAAGGATGTACTCTCAGAACTACTCTTGTAATTTACTATTTCAAAATAAAGCATTTTAAAAATCCAAAGGAAAACATCTCATACTCAGATCTCCAACTCAAAAATTTTAAGCTAGGATGAGTGGTGGTCTTACACACTGGTAATCCCAGCAGTTCAGAGGCTGAATCAGGAGAATCATGAGTTCAGGCCAGGCTAGGCTACATAGTGAGTGAGAGCAAGCCTGGTCTCAACAGCCTCCCTCCCATCACACCCCCCAAAATTTTTAAGTAAAATCAACTCAACCTGAAAGGAATAGGAGGTCTCAGCGGGCCCCAACCCCCTTGTTGGAGAAACCAGTACCAAACATCCCATGTAGATAAGATAAGCAATGCGGCAGGGCTCAGTTAGGGCATATAGAATGTGGGGAATGTGAGCGGGGGGTACATGCAAGATGTGAAGTACGCGCAAGATGTGCTCTGCCTGCTTGCCCAATGTTGATAACGAAAATATGCACGCCACCGCGGTCTATATAAGATTTCCCCTAAAGAGGCTCAGGGTCGTGTTTTCCTAACCGGTCCTGCGTGTCCATGTGGGAGCTCGACCCTGGCTAGCCAGCCCAATAAACTCTGCTTTGTTGATTGCATTCAAGCCTGGCTCTCTGTCTCTCGGGGGAATAGGATTCCGGGTCCTAACATTTGGAGGTCCCACCGAGATTTCATTTTCTCGAGAGACAGAACCTGCCTGCGAGAAAGCAGGGGCGATCCCAAGTCCTAGGCGTTGGGAGGGGATCCCAGACCCTCATTTGGAGGAACTTGAGTGTTCCATTTGGGCCGCGGCGGGGATTCCGCCAATCCCCAGGGAGATTCATTCTGGGAATCTCGCAAGGAGGACCACAGGGTCCTATTGGGAGAGGCTTTCCTCTCATTTGGGCTCGAGCATTTTAGGAACCCTGGCGCCAGGTGAAGAACTAATTGAGCTAGTCGACCGACCACCCGTCAAGTGGACGCCTTTCGGCCTGATATCCCAGTTGGATGGTGAGGAGGTTGAATGGGGTGCGCACCAGTGTGAGAGAAGGACCGGTCCGAGCGAGTGCTGGAGAGTGTTGTGTGTGTGTGGAATTATTGTTGCCTTTACCCTTTTTGTTCTATCTCTCTTGGTGTTTGAGTCTCCTTCCACAATGGGACAGGGACAAACAACCCCAAAGTCTCTGATCCTTTCTCACTTTCCAGAAGTTAAAGAAAGGGCCTTAAATGCGGGTCTGGTCATCAAGAAAGGTAAGTTCGACACCTTTTATTCTGCAGAGTGGCCCACCTTTGGAGTCGGGTGGCCCATTCAAGGTTCCCTCTCCCTAGACCTGATCACTAAGGTTAAAGCAGTCATTTTTCAGCCAGACAATCGAGGCCATCCAGACCAAGTTCCTTACATTTTGGTTTGGGAGGATCTGGTGAGGAACCCTCCCCCTTGGTTAACAGTTTTTCTGACCCACCCCTCCAGTTCGGCCCCCGGGGCTAAAACCCCAGTCACGCCCGCCTTGGTCATAAAGGAGGAGGAAAAACTTCCTCTTCCCACCTTGACCGGTCCTCAAATTAGGGCATCTCCTTCACCATCTCCGGTCTTACCAGAGAGTTTCCCCCTTTACCCATCCCTCGCAGGGGCAGAGGAAGATCGGCCGCCTCCATACGTGACTCCCCCTGGCCAAGCCAGTGCCCCGGAGGAGGAAATTTCCTCATCCTCCTCAACAGGACTGGCAGCAGGAGGAGGAATGGGTCGAAGACTTCGCCCCCAAGGGATCCGGGAAAGGGAGGGGGAAGACGGGCCCCCCTCATCAACACAGGGGGAGGAAACTGTCCCTACACTTCCAGTCCGGATGGTGGGCCAAGGGGGACCGGGAGGAGGGCAACAGTTTCAGTACTGGCCCTTCTCCTCCAGTGATCTATATAACTGGAGGACGCAGAACCCGCCCTTTTCTGAAGACCCCAAGTGTCTCATAGATCTCCTGGAGTCCATCATGCATACACACCGTCCCACTTGGGATGACTGTCATCAGCTGCTCAATACTCTTTTTACGACGGAGGAACGAGAACGCATCCTCAACGAAGCGAGGAAGAACGTCTTGGGGGATAATGGGAGACCCACAACTCTCCAACCGGCCATAGACGAGGCTTTTCCCCTACGCCGCCCTGATTGGGATTTCGGGACCGCAGAAGGTAGGGAGCGTCTTCGGATCTACCGCCAGACTCTTATGGCCGGTCTCCGAGCGGCCGCTAGAAGGCCCACCAATTTTGCAAAAGTGAAAGCAGTCGTTCAAAGGGAAAACGAAAGCCCAGCCGGTTTCTTAGAGCGCCTCTATGAGGCATACCGTCAGTACACCCCTATTGACCCTGAGGCGGACCTCCACCGGTCTGCTGTGGTACTCTCATTCATTAATCAGGCAGCTCCAGACATTAGGAGAAAACTCAATAAACAGGAAAACTTAGGGGAGATGACTATAAGGGAAATGCTGCAGGTAGCGGAAAAGGTCTTTACCGCTAGGGAAACTCCAGAAGAAAGGGAGGAAAGACAGAGAAAGGAAGACAGGGAGGCCCAGGAGAAATTGAGAAAGGAGGACCGGGAGTTCCAGGCTAAGGAAAACCGAAAGCAACAGAGAGAAATGGCTCGTATTTTCCTAGCGGGTGTCCGGGACCAACCCAGGGGAGGGGGCCACGCCAGGACCCTGGATAAGGAACACTGTTTTTACTGTAAGGAAACGGGGCATTGGAAGAGAGAATGTCCTAAGTTAAAGGGAAGAAGAGGGTTTGGAAGGAGACCGGGGGAAAACAGGGAAAGGGAACGAGCAGTAGAGCAGGCCAGAGTCCTCCTAGCCGGAGAAGAGGACTGAAGGAGACGGGGCTCAGACCCCCTCCCCGAGTCCTGGGTAACAATGCATGTGGAGGGGAAGCCGATGGGGTTCATGGTGGATACCGGCGCCCAATATTCGGTTTTAAACAAGGCACATGGACCTTTGAACAAGGCACGAACAAGTGTTGTTCAGGGGGCCACCGGTACGCAGTTATGTACATGGACTACCAAAAGAAAGGTGAACTTAGGAAAACACCAGGTCACACACTCCTTCTTGGTCGTCCCTGAGAGCCCCGCTCCCCTGCTCGGACGGGACCTACTCACCAAAATAGGGGCCCATATCCATTTTGAACCAGATGGAATAATTGTGACTGATCGAGAAGGGAGCCCGATTCATGTCTTGTCCCTATCATTGGCTGACGAGCATCGTCTGTTTGAGAGTCAACAGGAACCAGGAGGGGACATGACTCATTGGGTAAAAAGATTTCCCATGGCCTGGGCAGAGACTGCGGGAACCGGCCTCGCCAAACACCTCCCGCCCGTAGTTATACAATTGAAGGCTTCTGCTCTCCCCATTCGGGTGAAACAGTATCCTATGCCTGAGGAGGCCCGAAGAGGCATAGCCCCTCATATCCACAGGCTAATAAAGGAAGGAGTACTGCGGCCTTGTCAGTCTGCCTGGAATACTCCTCTGCTCCCCGTCCGAAAGCCGGGAAGCGGGGACTATAGGCCTGTGCAAGACCTACGAAAGGTAAACGAGCGGACAGAGGACATTCATCCCACCGTTCCGAATCCCTATACCTTGCTCAGCCACCTACCCCCCTCGCAAGTATGGTATACAACCCTTGATTTGAAAGATGCTTTCTTCAGCATTCCATTGTCAGAAATTAGTCAGCCGCTATTTGCTTTCGAATGGCAAGAAGATGGGGGCCAATCCGGACAGCTCACTTGGACCAGACTGCCGCAAGGATTTAAAAACTCTCCCACCCTGTTTAATGAGGCCCTGAGCCAGGACCTGGAACCTTTTCGTCGGAGCCACCCACGAGTCACTCTATTACAGTATGTTAATGACTTACTGTTAGCGGCAGAAACCCGAGAGGAGTGCATCAAGGCTACTGAACACCTGCTAACGGAATTAGGTGAGCTGGGGTATCAGGCAAGTGCCAAGAAAACTCACATCTGTAAAAGGTCAGTGACATATTTGGGTTATCGGATTGCAGATGGGGCAAGATGGCTGACTGATGCCATGAAACAGACTATTCTGGCTATCCCATCCCCGACATCCACTAGGGGGGTGAGAGAATTCCTGGGCTCCGCGGGGTTCTGTAGACTCTGGATTCCAGGATTTGCGGAAATAGCCAGACCCCTATATGAGGCCACCAAAGAAGCTCCAGATTGGAGTTGGGGAGAGAGAGAACAACAGGCCTTTGATCAGCTAAAAGACGCTCTTTTGCAGGCCCCTGCCTTAGCCTTGCCAGATCCTACAAGACCATTCACTCTGTTTGTAGATGAGAAAAAGGGGGTAGCCAAAGGAGTCTTGACCCAACAGCTAGGTCCCTGGAAGAGACCAGTGGCATACTTTTCCAAGAAATTAGACACAGTAGCGGCAGGATGGCCCCCCTGCCTCCGCATCACAGCGGCCATTGCCGTGCTGGTGAGAGAAGCCGATAAACTAACCTTTGAACAGGCCCTCTGTGTAACGGCCCCTCACCCGGTGGAGGGAATCCTTAAACAACCCCCTGGGAAATGGATGACGAATGCCAGGCTCACCCACTACCAGGGGCTCTTGTTGGATTCCCTTCGGATCACATTCACAGATCCCGTAATCCTGAACCCTGCCACCTTGTTGCCTAACCCGGAACTGCAGACACCTGTCCATAACTGCAAAGAATTCCTCTCCGAAGTTACATAGGTACGGGCTGACCTAAAGGATACCCCCCTGTCCGGCTGCAAATTAAACTGGTACACGGATGGAAGCAGTTTTTTCCAAGATGGAGCCCGAAGGGCAGGGGCAGCTGTAGTCGACCAAGAAGGAAATACGGTATGGAGCAGCGCCCTCCCACCCGGAACATCAGCCCAAAAAGTGGAATTAATTGCCTTGGCAGAGGCCCTGGAGAGGGCAAAAGGAAAGCGAGTCAATATCTACACCGATAGCCGCTATGCTTTCGGTACCATCCATGTCCACGGGGCCATCTATCGCGAAAGAGGATTCCGGGTCCTAACAAACCTATCCTGACTCTTGGCCTTAAACTCAACATAATAACCTGTTCATTACTTGTACTTTCCAGTCTTGCCCTTTTGTGATCCTGCCCTTCCTCTTTAGGTTCAAGTCACAGCTACTTTCCTCACCTTCACGTGGATCCCCATAGGTCTGCACTACTCCAGAGTCCAGTGAGCATGGGCGTCACAGCATGACAGGTTCTCATCCATGCACTTCAGAAGGTTCTCTCCTAACTAAGATTATGTGGCTTATATCCTTTTCTACAAGCAGAGTTTGAGAGGGTGGAGCCAGCCAATTGAGGATATTTCTTTGAAACTGATATCTTGTCTACTTTATAACTTTGTCTAAAGCTGCCCCTAAGTGTTGCCTGGCTTCTTTGCCTTGATTTATCTTGGTTTGATCATAAGGTAAAACAAAAAGAATCATTTTTCTATTTCCTGATGTACTTACTGGAAAAGATTATAGAGTCCTTGACAGTATTTTTCAGCATAGGTAAACTGAATGACTGACATTATTTCTCTCCAACACAACTAATGAGGCCATGCACAGAGAGAGGGTGGGATACAAGTACCAATGTTGATGTGCAGATATCACAAGTCCCATAGCAGTAGAACAGGACATTACACCAAAGGTCACCTTCACATCCATAATCCTACATCTAAATAACTTTTCAGCTAGCTGCTTTCAGTGGGTTTCACCTAATTGTTATTAAAATCCAAGCATCTAGCACCTTGTTCACAAAGAGTGTTGAAACATTCACGCATCCAAACAAACTGCACACCATCTGCTTCCCTTCTTCCAAGACAGAACTTCTAGACTGGACTGCACATTTTTGTTTTCCATTATTTGGGTGCCTATCTTTAATTAGTGTCTGAGAAAGAGAAAGTCTTAGAAAAAGAACATCTGGGCTTTAGCCTCACTCTGTTGACTGTGTGACTTTGGACAAATCATTTCCCAGTGAGGCCTGGTCCTATAGCTACAGATGAAAGATTGAACAGCTCATCTCCAAATCCCTCCCAGTTCAGTGATCCCCAGGACACTGATTAAATAGCAAAGGATATATAAATGGAGACTGCAGACTAAATCATCTATTAAATTTGTGAGACACTGCCATCTGCTGGAAATTGAGAAAACTACTGAACTTGCCTAAGAAACAACATGCATTTATCTATTTATCATATCTATCTGTCTGGTGTTACCGACATTTGAACTTCGGGCCTTGTACTTGCTAAACACGCAAGGAAACAGCCTTTAAAAACCTAGTCTTATGTACCTCATTTTGAAAATACATTATCAAGGATGCATGCTTCCCATGAAATCAAGTTTTTAATATTAGAGTGCATCAAACTTAAGAAAATTCTGAAGAAAATAAAGTTACTGCCAGATACTCTTGGTTCCATTTGGAAATCTAAGCCTATGCTCCTTTGTTTTCCTATACAACAAAAATAAAATAACCAGCTTTAAAATACAATGTAGGGCTGGCAGCATGTCTCGAGTGGTAGAGAGCATGCATCATGGCAAGCACAAAGGCCCTGAGTACCACAAAAGAAAGAAAGAAAGGAGAGGAGAATGAGGAAAGAAGAAAGAGGAAAGGAAAAGAAAGGGGGAAGGGAAGGGAAGAAAAGAGAACAAAGAAAAGGGAATAGTTACATAGTGAGACCCTACCTCAAAAAATTTGGAAAAAATTCTATGTACAAGAACAATAAACATAGATTGGTTAAGAATACCCTCTCAACAGTATGCCTAAAGGGAATGTACAGAAACAACAGGATTAAAACGAGAAACATTTACTAAGGAATATAGAACAGACCTTGAATAAATGGGGAGGCATACCATATTCCTGAAAAGGGAATATTGTAGAGAAATCCATTTTTCCAAAACAAATCTACATATTTAACAAAATCCTAACCAAGATCTCAAGGAAATCTTGGGGAAGACATTAACAAAGTATTTTCAAGCTAGGCACAGCGGTAGAGATCAGTAGGGTCAAGGTTCAAGGCCAACCTTGGCAAAAAGTCTACAAGACCCCCATCTCAAGTCAGGTGTGGTGGCAAGCGCCTGTCATCTTAGCTATGCAGGAGGCCAGCATGACTCAAGTGGTAGAGTGAGTTCAAACTCCAGTACCACCAAAAAAAAAACTTTTTAAAGAAGAGTCAGCTAAAAATTTCACAGAAAGAGTAATGGAGCAGCAGAACTTATCCTACCAGGAATTAAAATACATTAAATAGGCCACATGTGATGGTACACCTCTGTAATGTTATCAAGACCCTATCTCAAAGTTAAAATTACAAAAAAAGAAGGGTTGGGTATGCAGTTCAAGTGATAGAGCACCTGCCTAGCAAGCTCCAGGCCCTGAGTTCAATCTCCAGTACTGCAAAATAAACAAAAAACAAACAAGTAAATAATACATATAATATATAGAGAGAATTATTGCCAACCAGAAATGATTAGCCCCCCCCCCAAAATATGAAAGATAAAGTCCCCAAAAGAAATGGGTCAAAGAGAGAAAAACGTAGGTGCAGCTACGGTGGCTGAAATGACAAGCACCAGGTTGGTGGCTGTACTTTGATGGAGGTTATGAAGTAAGTGCCTGGAGGCGGATGTGACTTCAGTGTTGGTGGAGGAGCTACTGACTCACAAATACCAACCTACTAAGAACTGCCCGAGCTACCTGACAGACCAAATTCTGCTTTTGAAATTGACATAATGACAAATGAATTTGAAAGACTGGCTGCACAACAACTAATTGAATTGCTCAGTATGAAATAATATGAATTTTCAGCCCTATCCTCAGGTCAGAAAAGTGACATCACTGAATGACAGAATGGATAAACAATTCTGTGGCCCAGCAAGAGCAGCAAGCAATTCAAACTAACAATCCAGCAGTGACTTCACAGCACGGATATAAGCCTGGAAAGTATATAAAGAAACTCATTTGACGGAAAACACAAGTCAAGGAAACATAGTCAAGATTTAAACTGGCCAGGAAATAGCATGTGGCTCACAGCTGGGTCTAAATTGACAGAAATGGGTATCTCTGGTCAGTAAGAATTACAAGACTGAACCGGCTACTGAGGCAACTGGCAAATGAAATCTATCAAATTAAGCAGCCACATGGGGAGGCAAGTAGAGAACATCCAGCAAGACCTCCAAAAAGCCTGCTGTGGTGGGCAGGAAGGAAAGAAAGCTGGGCTTTCACAATATGTCAGACACCTGAACTTTCCAACAGAAACTGTTGGGATGTTTAGAAACGAGAGAATGTGTGTACTGTGGTATTATTTCTACTTGTGTTTCTTAGCGAAATAAAGATTTTCAAAATGGTGGTATTTTTATAGCTATAAAAATCTAGGCTTTCAAAATAATTATGACTTTAGTATAATATTCTGTCATAGTGTTAGGGTCCGAGAATCCTATTCCTCCGAGAGACAGAGAGTCACGCGTGAATGCAATCAACAAAGCAGAGTTTATTGAGCTGGCAAGCCAGGGTCAAGCTCCCACACAGACACACAGGTCTGATTGGGCAGACAAGACCCCGAGCCTCTTTAGGGAAGATCTTATATAGGCCCCTACCGGCCGTTACAGCAAAAGCCCGCACAGTACATAGCCAATGAGTTTGTAACACCACATACATTTCCAGCCTATCCATTTAAGAGTACATTACTTCTTAGCCTATAGATTCAAGGGTCAGTATTCGCGCACACGGTTACATTTAGCAAGCAGGCAGGGCACATCCTGCACGTACTTCTAGTCGTCTTTCGCAATCTGCTCACATTCCTCACATTCCTCACATTCCACCTGCCCCCATCCTGTTTATCTTATCCTGCACGGGGCATCCTGTGCTGGCTTTACTGGTTTCTGCTATGGGGATCTGCTGGGGCAAAGGGCACATCCTTTCATTCCCCCCTTTTCTTTGGGCTATATTGAGGAATCATTCTCAAAGGGATGAAGAGCCTGGTATTGTTGGCGGAGGACCAGAAGTTGGACAGTGTTAATTCGGTTTTTGATGAAAGTCACAAGTCGGTTTAGAATACAAGGTCCTATTGTTAGAGTAGAGACTGATTGTCGCACACGCCGCAAGGTAAAAAGGGCTCCTGGATGATTTGTTTTGTAGAGTCTGATTCCCCAGGATTTACCCAATTCCCAATTTGTCGCCTTTTTTCCTAAATCAGTGAAATTTATCATAATGGGATTACAATTGGGGGGAGTTGGGCATCCCTTATTTATAAGTCTAGGTTGGTGGTATGTAATACCAGATTGAGAGACTCTACTTAACTGAATAAGGTCCCCCTGTTTGGGGGGTGGCCACCATATGTCCCCTGAGCTCTCACAACCCCATGACTTACAATAATAGTCTGCGATTCCTCCACATTTTTTCTGTGGTTGGGTTGGGGAGCGGGGCAGACATAGAAGTAACTTTGGCACAAATCCCATTGTCCCCTGCCAGTGAATAAGGCCCTTAAGTCAAAGTATAATTCTGGGAACCAGGTGCTGGGAGGGGTCACCTTGGAGGTCTGGTTAAGAATGTCTCCTGTGGATACATCTACAATCATCCAGGTCAGGTTAAAAGGTTGATGTGGATTTGTATGCCCCAAGCAAGTGGTGGACAGGGTTAGAAACAGAAATAAGGTTACCGAGGTCCAGTTTGCTGAAGTTTGAGTTTGAAGGAATTGTCCTTGTGGTGGGACACCCTTCTTGTTGGCAGGAAGTCTTCCTTCACAGCTACCGGATCTGCCGGTCTGATGTGGGTGTAGTGGACCCAGGTGATGATCCCATTCTAGGAGGGCTGCGGAGCATCTGGGGTGTTTTCGTTTTTTGGAGCATCCCGTATCAGCCAGAGCTTGAGTGGATTTGTGGGATGCTGTCGTGCAGTCCAATTTCCCTGCTCCTCCTGAGGACGTGCCCGTCTCACATGGGAGTGGTGTACCCATGGTGCAATTCCATCGACCTTGAGGGCGGTGGGGGTAGTAAGCAGTACAACATAAGGTCCTTTCCATCTAGGCTCTAGGGTTTTGGACTGATGCCTTTTAACCCATACCATGTCACCCGGGACTATGCCATGATCCGGAGTCAGGACCCTCTCAGTAGTATGGTACGCTTGAATTAAGGGCCATATTTGTTGTTGCACCTTAGCTAGAGCCTGTAGCATAGTCAGGTAATTTGGGGCCAGATCACCTAGTCCCGGGCTTAAGGTCCTTTGAATGATGGGGGGTGGAGCCCCATACAGGATCTCAAAGGGGGTTAGCCCATGGACATAAGGGGAGTTCCGGACTCGGAAGATGGCCAAGGGAAGGAGTGTCACCCAATCACTGCCAGTCTCCAGGGCCAATTTGGCTAAAGTCTTCTTTAGTGTCCTATTCATCCTTTCTACTTGCCCTGAGCTCTGGGGGTTATATTCACAATGTAGTTTCCAGTTGGCCCCCATAGCCTGGGCTAGTCCCTGCAGGACTTTACTAACGAAAGCCAGACCGTTATCTGACCCAATTGCCTCAGGCAACCCATACCTGGGTATGATTTCCTCTAGTAAGGCTTTTGCCACTACCTGATTCATCTCCCTCTTTGTAGGAAATACCTCCACCCAGCCCGAAAAGGTATCTATGAACACTAGCAAATATTTGTACCCAAACTTCCCTGGTTTTACTTCGGTAAAATCCACTTCCCAGCTTCTTCCCGGGGCCCTCCCCCGTCCGAATACCTGTGTGGTGCCCCTCCCTTCGTCCTGGTTTCATAGCTGTACAGCTAGCACAATCCTCCACAATTTGATGGACGGCCGCGGTCTGGTTCGGAAATCGGAGTTGTGCAGATGTCAGCAAGTCTAGCAACTTTCTCCGCCCCAAGTGGGTGGACTTATGTAAGTTAGCTAACAGGAATCGGCCGACTTTCTCAGGCAGGATTAGCTTGCCTTCCAAGTCGCTTCTCCATTCATCCTCCCTTTTTCTAGTGAGGGAGTGGGCTCTCATCCAAGTGAAATCCTCTGAGGAGTACTCTGGTCGGGGAGGTAGCGAAGGGAGCTCGGGGACAGGCACATCTATAGCCGCAACCATGGAGGGACTCACCATTGCTGCTCTCCTAGCTTCTTGATCCGCCCTGTTGTTACCGACAGCTTCCGGAGTCTTGGCAGACTGATGGCCTGGGACATACATCACTGCCACTGCCTTTGGTTTTTCCACTGCTATTAATAGACGCTGGACTTCAGCCAGGTTTTTTAAGCCTTTCCCTTCTGCTGTGCGAAATCCTCTTTCGCGATAGATGGCTCCGTGGACGTGGATGGTAGCGAAAGCATAGCGGCTATCGGTGTAGATATTGACTCATTTTCCTTTTGTCCTTTCCAGGGCCTCGGCCAAGGCAATTAATTCTGCCTTTTGGGCTGAGGTTCCGGGTGGGAGGGCGCTGCTCCATACCGTGTTTCCTTCTTGGTCGACCACTGCTGCCACTGCCCTTCGGACTCCATTTTGGACAAAACTGCTTCCATCAGTGTACCAGTTTAATTTACAGCCGGACAGTGGGGTGTCCTTTAGGTCAACCCGTACCTGGGTAACTTTTGGAGAGGAACTCCTTGTAGTCATGGACAGGTGTCTGTAGTTCCGGGTTGGGCAACAGGGTGGCAGGGTTCAGAGTTATGGGATCTATGAAGGTGATCCGAGGGGAATCCAGCAAGAGCCCCTGGTAGTGGGTGAGCCTGGCATTCGTCATCCATTTCCCAGGGGGTTGTTTAAGGACTCCCTCCACTGGGTGAGGGGCCGTGACCCGGAGGGCCTGTCCAAAGGTTAATTTGTCTGCTTCTCTCACTAACATGGTAACGGCCGCTATGATGCGGAGGCAGTGGGGCCATCCTGATGCTACTGCGTCTAATTTCTTGGAAAGATATGCCACGGGTCTCTTCCAGGGACCTAACTGTTGGGTCAGGACTCCTTTGGCTACCCCCTTTTTTTCATCCACAAACAGAGTGAACGATTTTGTGGGGTCTCGTAGGGTCAAGGCAGGGGCCTGGAGAAGGGCGGCCTTTAGCTGGTCAAAGGCCCGCTGTTGTTCCTCTCCCCACCTCTAATCCAGAGCCTCTTTGGTGGCCTCATATAGGAGTCTGGCTATCTCCGCAAATCCAAATCCCGGAATCCAGAGTCTACAGAACCCTGCGGTGCCCAGGAACTCTCTCACTCCCCTAGTGGATGTGGGGGGTGGAATAGTCAAAATAGTCTGTTTCATGGCATCAGTCAGCCATCTTGCCCCATCTGCGATCCGATAACCCAGATATGTCACTGATCTTTCACAGATGTGGGTCTTCTTGGCACTCGCCCAATATCCCAGCTCACCTAACTCCGTTAGCAGGTGTTCAGTAGCCTCGCTGCACTCCTCTCGGGTTTCTGCCGCTAACAGTAAGTCATCAACGTACTGTAGTAGAGTGACTCGTGGGTGACTCCGGCGAAAGGGCTCCAGGTCCTGGCTCAGGGCCTCGTTAAACAGGGTGGGAGAATTTTTAAATCCTTGTGGCAGTCTGGTCCAAGTGAGCTGTCCGGTCCGGCCCCCATCCTCTTGCCATTCAAATGCAAATAGCGGCTGGCTGATTTCTGACAATGGAATGCTGAAGAAAGCATCTTTCAAATCAAGGGTTGTATACCATACTTGTGAGGGCGGTAGGTGACTGAGCAAGGTATAGGGATTCGGTACAGTGGGATGAATGTCCTCCGCCCGCTCATTTACCTTTCACAGGTCTTGCACAGGCCTATAGTCCCCGCTTCCCGGCTTTTGGACGGGGAGCAGAGGAGTATTCTAGGCGGACTGACAAGGCCACAGTACTCCTTCCTTTATTAGCCTGCGGATATGAGGGGCTATGCCTCTTCGAGCCTCTTTGGGCATAGGATACTGTTTTACCTGAATGGGAAGAGCGGAAGCCTTCAATTGTATAACTACAGGAGGGAGGTGTTTGGCGAGGCCAATTCCTGCAGTCTCTGCCTAGGCCGTGGGAAACCTTTTTAGCCATTGGGCTATGTCCCCTCCTGGCTCCTGTCGGCTCTCAAACAGTCGATATTCATCAGCCAATGATAGGGACAGGACGTGTATCGGGCTCCCCTCCCGATCAGTCACAATTATTTCATCTGGTTCAAAATAGATACAGGCCCCTACTTTGGTGAGCAGGTCCCATCCGAGCAAGGGAGTGGGGCTCTCAGGGACGACCAGGAAGGAGTGTGTGACCTGGTGTTTTCCTAAGTCTACCTTTCTTTTGGTAGTCCATGAGCATAACTGTGTACCCGTGGCCCCCTGAACGACACTTGTTCGTTCCTTGTTCAAAGGTCCACATGCCTTGTTTAAGACCGAATACTGGGCGCCGGTATCCACCATGAACCCCATTGGCTTCCCCTCCACACATACAGTTACCCAAGACTTGGGGAGGGGGTCCGAGCCCCGTCTCCCTCAGTCCTCTTCTCTGGCTAGAAGGACTCTGGCCTGCTCCACTGCTCGTTCCCTTTCCCTGTTACCTCCCAGTCTCCTGCCAAACCCTCTTCTTCCCTTTAACTTAGGGCACTCTCTCTTCCAATGCCCAGTCTCCTTACAGTAAAAACAGTGTTCCTTATCCGGGGTCCTGGCATGGCCCCCTTCCCTGGGTTGGTCCCAGACACCCGCTAGAAAAATACGGGCCATTTCTCTTTGTTGCTTTCGGTTCTCCTTAGCCTGGAACTCCCTGTCCTCCTTTCTCAATTTCTCCTGGGCCTCCCTGTCTTCCTTTCTCCGCCTTTCCTCCCTTTCTTCTGGAGTTTCCCTTGCGGTAAAGACCTTCTCTGCTATCTGTAACATTTCCCTAATGGTTATCTCCCCTAAGTTTTCCTGTTTATTGAGTTTTCTCCTAATGTCTGGAGCTGCCTGATTAATAAATGAGAATACCATAGCAGACCGGTGGATCTCCGCCTCGGGGTCAATAGGGGTGTACTGACGGTATGCCTCATAGAGGCGCTCTAAGAAACCGGCCAAGCTTTCATTTTCCCCTTGGACAACTGCCTTTACCTTTGCAAAGTTGGTGGGCCTCCTAGCAGCCGCTCGGAGACCTGCCATAAGAGTCTGGCGGTAGATTCGGAGACGCTCCCTACCTTCTGCGGTCCCGAAATCCCAATCAGGGCAGCGTAGGGGGAAGGCCTCGTCTATGGCCGGTTGGAGGGTTGTGGGTCTCCCGTTGTCCCCCAAGACGTTCTTTCTAGCTTCGTGGAGGATGCACTCCTGCTCCTCCATCGTAAAAAGAGTATTGAGCAGCTGGTGACAGTCGTCCCATGTGGGGCGGTGTGTATGCATGACGGACTCCAGGAGATCTATGAGACACTTAGGGTCTTCTGAAAAGGGTGGGTTCTGCGTCCTCCAGTTATATAGATCACTGGAGGAGAAGGGCCAGTACTGAAACTGTTGCCCCCCTCCCGGTCCTCCTTGGCCTACCGTCCGGACTGGAAATGTGGGGACAGTTTCCTCCCCATGTGTTGATGAGGAGGGCCCATCTTCTCCCTCCCTCTCCCAGACCCCTCGGGGGCGGAGTCTTCGACCCATTCCTCCTCCAGCCGTTGGTCCTGTTGAGGAGGATGAGGAAATTTCCTCCTCCGGAGCACTGGCCTGACCAGGGGGAGTCACGTATGGGGGTGGCCGATCTTCCTCTACCCCCACGAGGGATGGGTAAAGGAGGGAACTCTCCAGTAAGACCGGGGGTGGTAAAGAGGGTGTCCTATTTTGAGGACTGGTCAGGGAGGGAAGAGGAGGTTTCTCTTCCTCTTTTATGACCAAGGCAGGTGTGACTGGGGTTTTAGCCCCGGGAGCCGAACTGGAGGGGTGAGTCAGAAAAGCTGTTAACCAAGGGGGGGGTTTCCCCGCTAAATCTTCCCAAACCAAAATGTAGGGGACCTGATCTGGGTGGCCTTGATTGCCTGGTCGGAAAACAACAGCCTTGACCTTAGTGATCAGGTCTAGGGAGAGGGAACCTTGAATGGGCCATCCGACTCCGAAGGTGGGCCATTCTGCAGAACAAAGGGTGTCGAACTTACCTTTCTTAATGACCAGACCCGCATTTAATGCCCTTTTTTTGACTTCTGGAAAGTGAGAGAGAATCAAAGACTTTGGGGTTGCTTGTCCCTGTCCCATTGTGGGATGAGAAGCAACCACCAGGAGAGATAGAACAAAAAGGGTGAAAGCAACAATAACTCCACACACACAGAACACTCTCCACCACTCGCTTGGACCGGTCCTTCTCTCATGCTGGTGCACACCCCATTCAATCTCCTCACTGTCCAATTTGGATATCAGGCCGAAAGGCGTCCACTTGACGGGTGGTCGGTCGACTAGTTCAATTAGTTCTTCACCTGGCGCCAGGATTCCTGAAATGCTCAAGCCCAAATGAGAGGAAAGCCTCTCCCAGCAGGACCTCTTGGTCCCCTTAACGAGATTCCCAGAATGAATCTCCCCGGGGATTGGCCAAATCCCCGCCGCGGCCCAAATGGGAACAATCATCTACCAATTAGTTCCCTCCAAATGAGAATCTCAGACTCTCCCAATGCCTAGGACTTGGAATCACCTCAGCTTTCTCGTGGACGGTCTGCCTTCTCGAAAAAGGGTATCTCGGTGGGAACTCCAAATGTTAGGGTCCGAGAATCCTATTCCTCCGAGAGACAGAGAGTCACGCGTGAATGCAATCAACAAAGCAGAGTTTATTGAGCTGGCAAGCCAGGGTCAAGCTCCCACACAGACACACAGGTCTGATTGGGCAGACAAGACCCCGAGCCTCTTTAGGGAAGATCTTATATAGGCCCCTACCGGCCGTTACAGCAAAAGCCCGCACAGTACATAGCCAATGAGTTTGTAACACCACATACATTTCCAGCCTATCCATTTAAGAGTACATTACTTCTTAGCCTATAGATTCAAGAGTCAGTATTCGCGCACACGGTTACAGTTAGCAAGCAGGCAGGGCATATCTTGCACGTACTTCTAGTCGTCTTTCGCAATCTGCTCACATTCCTCACATTCCTCACATTCCACCTGCCCCCATCCTGTTTATCTTATCCTGCACGGGGTATCCTGTGCTGGCTTTACTGGTTTCTGCTATGGGGATCTGCTGGGGCAAAGGGCACATCCTTTCAATAGAATTGACTGAGCTACTTGGACCATGTTTTGTAGTCAAGGTCCATTATTTAAGGCCTCCAACATGTATAAGAGGCTGGAAACTTTTGGGTTATAATTCTAATAAAGAAGTAGTTCCAAACATAAAAAAATAAGAAAATAGGGCAAAGAACAACACTTCACAAAAGACAAATTAGAAAGTGAAAAAACATAAAAGTTCATGTATTTTGTCTTTTTCCATAATGATCACATTTTAGCCATTATAACTTTTAAAAATGAAATTAAAACAAAATTTAAGAAATACTCATGATTAATTCTTCTAAACAAAACCAGAAACACTGAGACAAAACTAATTCATTTCTAAAATTGAAAACACAAACAGCAGGGGTCATAACCCACCCAAATAAACTCCTGAACATGTTAACCAAGCTTTTCAACACTGGTAAAGTTCCTACTACAATGCACTTTTTTGAGAAACTTACTAAAAGGGGCATCTTTCTTCCTCATACAACCTCATAATCCAAAACACTGAAATCTCAAATGCTCCAAACCCTGAAATTTTTTTTGTTAACATGGCAGCAGAAAAATGCCACACCTGACCTCAGGTGACAAATCGCAATCAAAGTACAAGCACCTGAAAATATTGTTAAGAAATCACTTTTTGTCTATGTGTACAAGAATTTTATACGACACAAATAAATTTTGTGTTTAGACTTGGTCCCCATCCTGATGATATCTCATCATCTACAGCAAATATTTCAAAATGAAAGAAAAATTGAAAATGCTTCTGGTCCCAAGTATTTGAATGTCAAATAAGGGACACTCAACCTGCACCATCAATTCACAGTTAAAGACATGTAATTCACTATTTAACTCACAATTAAAGACTTAGTTAGCTCAGTTGTCCTTCTAAAGCCTTTCCAAGAGCTTCCAGGCTCCACCCCTGGTCCCCACAGCCCCCTGGGTACAATCCACTGTGATCCTTAGACCAGGACTGAAATCAGTAGTTCATGTACAAAAGTCATATCAAGCACTTATGCAACAGGCACTGCACTAAGCACTTTATGCAAATTTCCTACTTAGTCTTCAAAATGAACCAGTCTAAAGTAGCTATTATGCTCATTTTCATCGGAGGCTTAGATCAAGCAGTTTACTTATGTCCAGTCAGCTGGTATACAGTCAGTAACTAATCCCAGGACTGAAATCAAAACCTCCACCAGAACCCTTCCTCATCTTCCCTGTCCATGCAGCTGTCTTCCCCAACAAACTATGAACTCCTAGAGGCCAGAGACCACTGTTCTTATTAATCTTGTTTCCAGGACATCACAGGACTTGGTGGTCATTAGTGTACATTCATTCATTCATTATTTCAATTGTTCATTTATTCAAGGGAAAAAAAAGATGGGTATACAAATGGAACAGCCGTTTTTGGGAAACAATATGGAAGCATCTATAAAAAGTTCAGCATCCACAGTCATTCCACTGGTAGGAATTAGTCCTATAGTCTTACTTGGACACATTTGCAGACAAATATCCATCGAGATGCTCTTCATTATTACAACTTACTATTATTTGCAATATTTTTTAAACAGAGTAACGTAAATTTTCATCAACAGAAGATTGGTTAAATGAATTAAAGCACATTGATGCTACTCATGTATTTAAAATCTATGCCAGAGCTACATGTGCTGCTATGAAAAGCATTCAAAGGTTAATTAAAAAGTTAAAAAGCAAGATGCAGGAGTATGGTCCTATCTATACACATTTTTTTTAAAAAACTACATATACATCTAGAAGGACCCTCAAGTATATTAACAATGGTCACCTTTGGAGAATACATTGGGACCCTTCGAAAGCACTTAAATTACTTGACATGGGCATGTGATAACCTTTACAAATGAATGAATAAATGAATGGCTGTCCTCCTGTGTGGGAGTTTTTCTCTTTTGTTTATTTCTTAAACTTCAACAGACTAAGATGAGTACACTTAATTTGGATTGGCCAAAATGACTAGCTGTATGTCAACACTCTTAGATTCCAGCTTTGTTGTTCAAAGACGATAGCCTCATCTTGAGAATTTGGCAGCTTGTGCATAAATATGCCTTCTTCCCACCACCAAAAAAAACAAAACAAAAACAAATACACTACATAAGTAAAGTCATCCTTTCACTCAGAATTTTATTTGTTAAATCTACAAAACATACATGAGAGAGGGAAGGTCTAACCTGGGGACAACCAGTGAAATATGCTTTGATTTATGTTTATCACTAACTAAACATGTGGCTGAAAATACAAAGTTAATAACTCCTCTTGGAGGGGCAGACTGGAAAAGCTGAAAGGTGAGTGGCAGAAAATTCCTGTATTTCTAATTTCCCATTCTCACTGATCATTTCAACCCTCAAGATGCCACCATTTCTCATTACATTATCCTTTATAACTCTATCTACAGCAAAGCAGAGGTCTGAAACAATTTAAAAAAAAACAAAAAACTTCCCTCATCTACAGTCTCTTAATTCGAGCACATTGTTCACACACTTTTCCATATACTGCTTTGCTTGGTTTTTTTGGCAGTACTGGGGTTTGAACTCTGGGCTTCATGGTTGCTAGGCAAGCATTCTACTACTTGAGCCACTCCATCAGCCCTGTTTTGTGTTGAGTTTTTTTGAGATAGGGTCTCAAGAACTATTTGCTCAGGCTAGTTTCAAACCGTGATCCTCCTGAATAGTTAAGATTATAGGCATAAGTCACCAGCACCAAGCTGCATTCTCCTTTTAATTAACCCTATTCAAAATTTACTTTTATGAATTATACTAGTCTAGAAACTAATTTAAAAAGCATGTGACTAAGGAAGGTGTTGAACTGACCAAAGTAAAGTATACTCACAGTTAGGATACATCAAGAAACCCCTTTGAACATCGACTTAGAAATTAATAATGAAAGGCAGGACTATAAAATAGGTACAGTGTGGGGGGTACTTATGGACAGGGGATTAAGGTGAAGGAATATGGATGATGGTTTTCATATACAAAATAGAACAATGAAACCTCTTGCAATTGCTTTAAGTGGGGCAGGAGGGAGTAGCCCGGGAGAGAAGGTAGGGGCAATGTAACCAATGTACAAAACAAGAACTGTCACAATGAATCCCCCCTGTACAACAAATATATCCTAATAAAAAATTTTATAAAGCATTTGATATCTCATCTAGAAAGGTAAAGTAATATTGGCCGGCCCCATATTTGTCACAGTATCACGGTTTAGTTGTTTATAATAATCTCAGGGCTCATCCATGACCACTCTCAGACAAATCTTGAATCAACATCTCCTATGCATGACCTCCAAATCTACACATCCAACAAGTTACCCACCAGCACCCCCAGGAGGCCCCTGAGCCAGCTAAAACAGCTCCCCGACCTCACCCTGCCTGCTCTCCCTCCTGCCTTCTTGACCTCATTTTGCCACCCTTAACGTAAAGCCAGACTGTCCCTCAATAGCCTCAAATGGTCAATCCCCAAGGCCTGGAGACTACATTCTGTGTGTGTCTGAACTTGCTCCATCTCTGCATTGCTAAAGTCACTGCTCTGTTCAAGTGGTCATCATTTCACCTCCATCCTATTCCAACAGATTCCTAATTAGTGTCCCATACCTGGTGTCCTTGTCCTTCCTCTCTCACCCAGCCTGTCCTCTCAGTGCTGGTAGAACAAACTTTGCAAAATCAGAAATGGTCATGCTACTCTCCAGCATCTACTGAATAAAGTTCAAATCCTGTAGCAAGACACACAATATCCTATACGCCTCAGGCCCCACCTCAGCTGAGCCTACAACCTTCACTGAATCCAATTCTGCCTGGAGCTGAGCATGGTAGAGGCTGAAGTTGCCCATCTGAATATCACTCTCTCTTTTCTCCTTACTAACAGACCAGGACTTTAGTGAGAAGGCCATGAGATGCACTGCAAAACTACGTTTGTCCTAATCCTTGGCAACTATGTATGGCCTTGCACCTAAGTTCTGGCAAATGAGACTTACAAGGTAAGGGATGCTCCTTTTTTCCTCATTACCCTGCTTCCTTCTGCTGCCTGGAATCAAAACTGAGAGCTGAAGCTTGTTACACTCTGCTGGGACCATTCAGCAGAGGTGCCAGTTTGTCCCTGGTGGCTTAAGGCCTCTGTGATAGGCACAGACTATTACTACCATTCCCAGGCTTCTTGTCCAAGTCTCCCACTGGCACAGGGTTTTCTGCCATATGCAGACAATCTACTTCTAACTTTTCTGCTAGGCTGAGCAGGCCCTCCTTTTACTCACACACAGGGCCCACAACAGCAGCATGGAGAGGCACAGTGTGTCACCCTACAAAAAGCACGTCTGCCTGTGGGTAAAGTAGACCTGGCAGGAACTCCTGGCTCTGCCTCTCAACAGCAGCGTGCCCATCAGTAACGAGCTCTCTGAGACTTATTTCCCACATTGAGAAACTGGGTCACAATATGGAGGCTATGATGAATAATGACATTCTATACTGCAAGTGCTGAGTACTTGACACTCAAAAGAGGGCTACTAATAACTTAGCTGTATCCTGCCTCTGCACAGAAAGTTGCTTGGGAGGTCATTGCCTCAGTATCTATGCATATTAGGGTTCAATGACCAAAAGTACAGTTATTTCCACACTTTATGGTGCCTCCTTCAACACAGTGTAAGAATCCTGACTCCACTGTGCAGGGCCCAAGGTCTATGCCAACTTAGGGCCTGCGTGCTTGGCACAGTGCCACTCTGTAAGGTAGGGTCACAAATGAGTGATAGGAAAAACGCAGAATGTATATAACTGATCAGATGGCTCAGCTCCGGATTTTCGCTTTGCCAATTCAGACTTCATTTTAGCCGTAGGCAGATGGAATAGATGCTGTTTTTATGGCTGCCAGGTGCAGTTTCTTAAAGTAAAAAACAAAACAAATCACCCAAAATTGTTGATTTCCAGATCAGGCAAATTTCTAAATATTGTGATGTGTTTTCTGGTTTCAGGGGAGACGTACATAATGAAATATGCAGCAACCATTTGCAGAAAAATCCAAAGTGCTATCAATAATAAGCCACTACTGTTCACAAAGAAAACCTTGACTTGTAAAAATGATATGTAATTGCCATTCCAAGGAGACAAAGTAGAAATGTGCCTGAGTTTGTAAAACTGTCACTATTAAATGGGTCTTAAAATTCATGAGAAGGTCCTCAGCACACATATTTGACTTTCTACTTTCTTAGTGAAATGAACAAAGGAAAATAAACGTGGAAAGCTTACCTATTACTATTAGAAACCAGGAAAGGAAGCCATATCTGTGTGAGACACTCTCAGGTATTCGTGCAAGATAAAATTTAGGGAAAAAGGAAGGTGATAAGCACATGGTAGAGGCTGCCTAAGGAAGCCAGCAACAAAGCACTGCCAAGCTTCAGTGGCCTTCCCAGCCAGGAGGGTGGGTAAGTACGTAGGATGGATCTCCAGCTGCCAGCAGCCAAGCAAACCTTGACCCTTCCAGGGTCTTGGCCAACTGGTACAAAGTGGATTTAAAGGGAAGACTGCCTTGGCCTCATCTCAGCTCACCCTAATGCTGTTCACTGAATAAAGGACAAGCATGGCCATGCCCCCTAGTAGAGGGCCCCTGCGAGTCTCGGGCTATGCAAAAAACAAGCTCTTCATACAGACAAAGCAGTTGCCTACAGTAATCATTGCTCTCTTCTCCCCTCAGATTCCTGAATCTCTAATCAAGCAAAATAAACTGTCAAATGTAAACTTTTCCCTTACCCCTCTAGCTGGGTCTGAACACCAACCACATAATCTCTAACACAGCCCTTCAGAGGTACCAATATGGGACCAACCTGAAATTATTTAGATGAGTAAAGAGAGAAAAACCACAGCAGCCTGAATTTTTGGAAGTTAATTCTTCTTTTTTTAATTTTTCTTTTTAGTGGTTCTGGCATTTGAACTCAGGGCCTTGCACTTGCTAGGCTGGTGCTCTACCACTTGAGCAATGCCCCCCAGCCCTTTTTGTTTTGATTATTTTTCAGATATGGCCTTATGTTTTTTACCTGGCACCAGTCTTAGTCCACAGTCTTCCTGCCTACGCCTCCCACATAGCAGGAACTTTAGGGGTGCTCTACCATACCCAGCTTGTTTGTGGAGATGGGGTCTCACTAACTGGGCTAGCCTTGAAATAAAATTCTCCTTATCTCCACCCTCCTGAATAGCTAAGATTACAGGCACGTGCTATAATCTTAGGCAGTTTTAGAAGTTAAAAACGAAAAAAAAAAGGCCAGAGCAACTGGAACCATTTTTTTTGCCCATGTGACAGCTACAATGGCATTTTTTTTACATTTTTATTAGTAGGTATTATTGTGACATTTACATATGTGGTTACAATGCATCTTAATTAGGTTCACCCCCTCCATCATTCTCCCTCATTCCCGTTCCCCCACTTCCTAGAACAATTTCAACAGGTTTCATGGTTCTATTTCCCTACACATATACAAAGTACATCTACCATATTCACCCTCTGTCACCATCTCTATTTACCTGCCCCCCCTTCCACTGGCACCCCCCCCCAACAGAACCTGTTTTACCCTCCTGTCCTTCATTTTTTAAGTGTGTATTGTTGTTCAAGGGAGTTTCACCTTGGTATTTCAGACATGTATATACTGTACTTTAATCAGATTAAACCCCCCCATTACTTACTCTTTCTCTATTGCCCTGCTTCCCTATTATTCAACAGCTTTCAGTGCATTTTGTCATTCTATCTTCATACACAGATGCAGCAGGAGGGAAGGGGAGGGGAAGGCTGAGGAAGGGGAGGAGAGGAGAGAGGGGAGAAGAGAGACCTCAGTTAGTACAGACTAGTATTTTTGATTTATGATGTTCACTAACTATGATGCAACTTGTAGCACAAGGCTAGGGGACAGTAAATGCAATTACCAAGGTGTTGCATGCAGAATTAAGCAGCTTGTTTTATGCAGAGTAAAGGTAAATAGGAATTTTCACTAAACTAAGGAGAAAAGGATGAAGACCAAAAACAAGGCATCATGATCTTTGATTTCTATTAACCTGTTCTCTCCCATTTTATGCCACCTCAGGTGTCACTTTGTGATGCTGAAACTGAGTCACCACTGCAGGAGCTCGGCTCTGGGTGCCTGTGTACAGCAGATGACTCCTCACAGGACAACATGTATTTTCAAGGGCTTGAGGAATTTATTTCTTCACCTGGTGACTCATTTTATGTGTCAAGCTGAGTGGGCCAAAAGGTGTACAGACTAAATATTATTTCTGGTGTGTCTCAGTGTTTCAGAAAGGGATTAGCATATAAATTGGTGGGCTGAATAGAGCAGATGGCTCTCCCCTGTGGCTGGGCACCTTCCCATCCTTTGAGGGCCTAAAAGGAACAAAAGGAGGAGGAAGGAGGAATTTGCCCTGCTCTCTGGCCTCCCTGCTTGAGCCAGAATGTCTCATCTCATCACATCCTGCAAAGGCACTTGACAGAAAATAATGTGCCAACCACTGGTCTATAATTTCAAATGAAAAACAAAAACTCTGATGCAAGAACTTTATTCCACCCAAGAATACAATGATGTGTTCAAAGACAGCAAAATTGAGAGCATTCTGAAAATATACCACACACAGGTCATACTGAAAAATTAAAAGAATACTTCTGGCTGAGAATTAATCAAAATATACAAGTCGAGAGTCAGGAAGACATATGTGTAAAAGCAGAGGAAATGAACCAGACACCAGGAAAATTTAAAACTCAGTCTAAAAAACAGTTCTTTATTAATATTATAAGAAAATAATCAAATGTCAAGAAAATAATACACATTTTTATTATTAATAATTTAAAATCCAAGTTTATGTGGATAAAAACTACAAGGAAAAAGCAAATTCAATTTCTTCTCTTTAAGAGGAGGTAAAGTCAGTAAATACTATAGTGATAATCCTGGTGAAAATTTGAGGTTCAAAAAATATTTTAATGTAAACAATATCAGAAATGAATGCATAACTGTCAAGTAGTGAGGGTGGAGGAGGATTCAAAGAAAAAGTAATGACAAAAAGGCTTTGTTTCCCCCAAACAAGACAGATAACAAAAGTAACAGAAAGAAAGACAAACACACCAGTTATTACAAAAAAAAGAGGACAGATGGAACTCCCCTAATAAGAAAGACTCACAGTTGGATGTAACAGACAAAAGTCCTATTGTAAGCCAGTTATAAGACCATGGCTCACAGAAAATGAAGAGTTTAAAATAAGAACAGCCAAGGGTAGATCCTCACAAAACCAGAGATGAGGCAAAACAGTTAAGGTAGAATTAAAAAAAAAAAAGAGAGGGGAGGGTAGCTTTACAAAATACACAATGGAGAAAAGACATGCTGGCAAAAGTGAATTTTTGCCTGCAGAAAACTGAAACTAGATCCATGTCTTTCATCCTGCACAAATGTCAACTCAAAGTAGATTAATGATCTGAATATAAGACCTGAAAATTTGAAGCTAGTGCAGGAAAGAGTAAGGAATATACTGGAACTTATCAGCAAGAACTTCCTAAATAGAATGCCAACGGCTCAGCAACTAAGAGAAAGGACTGACAAACAGGACTACGTTAAACTAAAAAGCTTCTGCACAACAAAAGAAATGGTCACACCAGATTAAAGAGGCTGCTCACAGAATAGAAAATTTTTGCCAGCTATACATCTGAAAAGGAATTAATAACCTGAATATACAGGTAGCTCAAAATACTAAACTCCTCCCAAAAAAAAAACAATGACCCTACGAAGAAAAGGACAAATGAACTGAACAAAATTTTTTCAAAGGAAGAAGTCCAAATGGTCAAAAAACATGTGAAGAAATACTCAAAATTCCTGGCCATAAAGGAAATGCAAATCAAAACCATGTTAAGAGTCCACCTCACTCCTGTTAGAAGAGCTACCATCAAGACACAAACAAAACAAATGTTGGTAAGGATATGAGTAAGAAGTGATCCTCATACACTATTGGTGGGAATGTAAATTAGTACAACCACTATGGAAAACAGTATAGATGCTCCTCAAAAAACTAAAACTAGAACTGCTATATGATCTAGCAATACCAATCCTAGGAATATAAGTGAAGGAATGTACATCAGGTTACAATAAAGACACCAGCACATCCATGTTTATTGCCCCATTATTCACAATAGCCAAGCTATGGAAATAGCCAAGATGTCCCAAAACTGATTAAATGTGGTATTTATATACAATGGAATTTTATTCAGTTATAAAGAAGAATGAAATTTTGTCATATGCAGGCAAATGGATGGAACTGGAAAACATCATCTTAAGAGAAGTTTGGCAGGTTCAGAAAGCCAAAGGCACATGTTTTCTTTCATGTGTGGAATACAGGCCAATACAAATATAAGCAATATTATATATACATAGAAATATAGAGAAAGCATATATCCAAAAGTGGGACTGGTATAGGAGACTAAGGGAGGAAAAAAAGAAGGAAAGGAAGGCAGCAAATAATAATGAAGAACATCACATCTATGTAGGAACAAGACACAAGGGAACATACTAAAAACTGTTAACAACATGGATAGGGAAAAAGGTCAAGAAAGTACAGTGGAAGGGGGTTACAATGACTTAAGCACAATGTATGTAAAGTATAATACTAAGGCAAAAATCTCAGTGAATAACAAACAGACACCTAAACAAAGGACAAGAAAGAAAAACAGGCCACACTAAGAGGGCACTAATGGGAAAGAGAGGGTTAAAAAAGGAAGTAAAGAACTTAAATATAGGTGATGGATCTTCTATGAAAGAATGAACATGGAATTTTTAAATCTACTGAAATCACCATAAGAAAAGGACTGAGGTAGAAAGGAGAAAAATGGAGGGGATGAACCAATTCGGATACAATACATATATACATGGAAATGTAAAAATGAAACTCTGTATGGATATCTTAAACAAACAAAAATGTCTCTTTTCAAAAACAGAGGATAGGAAGGTAAAACATGTCCTGTCTAGGGGTTAGTACTAGAGGGAGGATATAAGGAAAGGGTGTAGGAGGGTGAATGCAGCAGAAATAGTATGTGTTCATGTATGAAAATGGAAAAAGGAGACCTGTTGAAACTATTCTAAGAATGAAGGGAGGGAGAATAAAGGAGAAAAATAGAGGGGGTGAATTTAACTAAGATATATTGTAAGCACTTTTGTAAATGTCACAATGTACAACAATATGATAATTAAAAAAACGGAAAAAAATTTTTAAAAAAACAAAGACAAGATAAAGGGCTTTAAATAGAAAAGAACGTTGGTTTATAACCATTCAAAAATTCAAATAGGGCTGGAGGTGTGGCTCAAGTGGTAGAACAAGCATAAAGCCTTGAGTTCAAACCCAAATACTGAAAAAAAATCCACAATTAAATGTAAGAATTAAAAAGTTTTGTGTACTGAGGATGATAGCATTGAACATGCAATAGAAAACATATTAGAGACCAGGTGTGGTCTGTCAAACCTGTAACCCCAGCTACCTAAAAGGCAGAGATCAGGAGGATCGTGGTTTGTGGGCAGCCCAGGCAAAAAGTTTCCCAGATACCACCTCAACTAATAGTATGAAGGGGGACAGAAATAGGAAGATCTCAATCCAGGCAAACCTAGGCATAAAACAAGACCCTATCTCAAAAATAACCAAAGCAAACAGGGATGAGGGAGTGAAGTGACTCAAGTGACCTCTAGAATACAAGGCCCTGAGTTCAACCCACAATACTACCAAAAAAAAATAAAAGAAAGAAAACATGTTAGAAGTTAAAGATATTAACACAACCTTAATTATAGTGGGAGGTTACAACATTACTTTCCCAATTATTTACTTGTATATATAAGTATTACCAGATGGGTAGTCTAAGGAGACCCTGGGATTTTGGGTTCTCAGGTCTCCCGAACAGAGAACTGGACAGAGACACAGACTGCAAAACCACAGTATAATTTTATTTAAAGGAAAAGGAAAGAATAGGCACTGCAAAAGAAAAAGTGGTGGGTCATGGCCACATGGCACAGAAGTGCCAATTTTTATTCAAGAGCAATTTTTAAGCAGTAAGGGCAAATGGAGGGAAAAATCTGGATTATCTTGCAGTAGGGCTAGGATGATTGACAGGTTAGATTGACAAGGTCTTTAATTGTATGTGTGAGATGCAACCAATATTCATAAGGTTTTTAATAGAGGACTTTACCTGACAGGTCAAATTTAGGACATATTTCCCTTTACTGGGCATGTACCATTTTCTAGTCTGAACCAGCCAAGAAGCTCCCTTGTCTTTTGGGGTACCTAGGTAAAGGAATTTACAACTGAAAATGAATTTACAACTGAGGGGATGTCCAAGGGTAGTTCAGGGTAGGGTGAAGGAATTCATCATGGGCAACCTTTTGCTAAAGAGAAAGGAGTCCCATTGTGGGTTATTTCCCTGTTGCTAGCCAGCTTCAACTTAAATACAAATTAAAGATATTCAGGAATTAGTTTAGATGATATCATTTATAAGGCAAGGAATGAAATATACCTAAATATACAGGTACTGCTCTCATTTCATCCTCTAAACAGAGAACACAGGTTCTTTTCAAGTCTATAGAACACTGACGGATAGGAACTGTTAGCTACTGACCCAGTACCATCCTATCTGCTCTTCCTTTTGTAAAAGATGCATAAAAGCTGCTTTTAAGTTGGGCACAGTGGTTCACGCCTGTAATCCTAACTACTTGGAAGGCAGAGATCAGGAGGATCTCAGTTCAAGGCCAAAATAAATAATAAATAAAAGCAAGAACCTATCTCAAAAACATCCAGCATGAAAAAGAGCTTACAGAGTGGCTCAAATGGTAGAGCACCTGCCTAGCAAGCACGAGTCCTGAGTTCAACACCAGTACCACCAAAAACAACAAAAAAAAAAAGCTGGGCATGCCTGTCATCCCAATTACACAGGAAACATAAATAGAATCACAGTCCAGGTAAGCCTGGGCATAAGGTGAGGCCCTATCTTAAAAATAACCAAAGCAAAAAGATTCAAGTGGTAGAGCACATGCCTAGCAAATGTAAGGCCAAGTTCATCCCTAGTACTGCAAAAAACAAAAACAAAACAAAACACAGCTGCTTTTTCTAAAAAAGCACTGACTCTATATTTGGGCCCACAAATTAACTAAAAGCAAGGTAAAAGCTTGGCACCTCTGTCTCCATTTTGTATGTCTTTTCTCTGAGTCATTCACTTTGTAGCCACCTTAGAATCTAGAAAGTGGAGTGACTGACATCTTTATAAAGAAAGACAGAAACTACCCAGAAAAAAAGATTCAGCAGAGCCTGGCAGGATAGACCACCGCCCCCAAATGAGGGTAATAACCTACAATGCTTAGGCTGCACCCTGAAGCAGGAGTAATCATCTCATGGAAACTAGATTACTCCCTTAAATGACAGTGATAACAACTTCCCCAGGACCCCTGCAGAACCAGAACTGAGATAAAGATTGCCTGGGACTGCCTAATCATGCTTATCTCTGGCCCCCTGCCCCAATTCTTCCTCTATTTATACCTAAAGCTCATGACTGTATCCTGAAGAAAGGCCCAAGTGCTTACTTTGCCTCTTCCCGCCGGGTGTCTGTGATGTGTATAAACTTACTTCCTCTACCCTTTCCCAAAACTCATCTCTTTATTTGGTGTAATGCATCAGCAGGGCAGACCTGACACATGGAAACCCTGAAGTTTGCGCCTGGGGTCTAGAACTTCTGTTTTGCTTTTAATATAATTATGATCTGCTTAATAACAGGTATCTTCCTAACTTTCCTGTGCACAAGCTTCACCACAGTACAAGCCAATGAGAATTAAGAATTTGCCGGGAAGCTTCTTAAGGTGAGTGTTAGGAAAAACACTGCTCACAAAGAAAGCTCACAAGAAAAGTCTCATGTCAAAGAGCAAAGTTTAATGGCAGGCTAGAACTGCCAGGCTGGCCGGGGAAAGGTGGCACAGCCCAGACTCTGGGCGAGGCGTGGCTTTTATAGAAGGGGGGGTTAAGGAAGTTAGCACACGTGCAGTGGTCTCTGGTAGGGGTGGGGCTGTCTTAGAGCACAGGAATTTCTGTTAAGGGCGGGGCTGTCCTTGGGAGTTTCTCAAGTGAGGTCTGAGGATAAAATGGCCAGCAATTTACAGATGGCCCCATTTTGTCTTTAATAATGATGAGGGTAGGGGCTGAGGATAGAGAACTGGGGTGAAGTGTCGGTCTCTTAGCTACTTCCTGCTGGCAAGGGGGTACTGTATGGGGCAAGATCCTCAGACTCCTGCATCCTGGGGGGGGCCTCATAGCAGTCCTCTAGACGGTTTTGGAGAGGTTGAGATCCCTGGAGGTACAACTGGTTAAACTTTTGATTAGCAATAGCAGACATGCGGTATGATACAAGAGAACAAACGTAAGAATAGGAGAGCAAGAAACATAGGCATTAGGATGGGCATTGGCCAGGTTCTGTGAAATGTTTCCTAGAGGATTCCAAGTGTCCGTTCCTTAAAAGGTGCTGCCACTGGGGGATCCCATTGACTTGACAGCAGTGGGTTTTGTGAGAATGACTAGATGAGGGCTGGTCCACCAAAGTCCCAATGGAGAGAGTAGAAGACCCTTTAGAAGAAAAAGATCCCCTGGTTTAACAGAAATTGTTATAGGGTGGGGCAGGATCTGGTCTGCATGCTCTCTGAGAAGTTCCCTAAGAAGGTTAAGATAAGGTAGTTGTCAGCCAGAGGAGCAGGGTCTGTTGGAGGCAAGTTTATTAGAAGGAGCATAAAAGGTGTCTGCTAAAGAACTTCATATCTAGGGATACAGATTCTGTAAAATCCTGTAACTCCCAAGGAAGCTGTAAGCTGTTTTATGGTATTGGAAAGAGGGAAATGGAAGATTGGGTTGATGCACTCATGACTCAGGGAGTGAGTCTGTCTCTTTAAGGCCATACCTAGGTAGGTGACCTGTGGGAGGCAGAGGCTGTCAACATTTAAATGTAACACTCTTGGATAAAAGAAAGCTTTAGCTCATTTTTTATATAACTTTGTAAATGTTTGTACCATATTTAGATAAAGTATAGACACTACACTGTGACAGGTGGTCACTTAAGACACATAAGCAAATATGTAAATGAACTCTGATTTAGTAGTACTTAAAGATTGACAAGATCAGCAGAAAACACAAATAATTTCTTTGATAAAATCTTTCTCTGTAATGGTTTTTAATAGATGTTACTCAGAGCAGAACAGTATTAAAATAACCTTCTTATTTTATAGACATAGAGAATTTGATTTTAGTTTGACATGACCCTAAAAATCTTTTAGGCAACTCTTAAATTATACTCAACTTTAACTTTACCACACACTGAAGCTTTTTATTACACTTTTAAAACTTACTCAGACCTTTATATAACATACTAAACCCTTTGATGGCTTGTCCTAATCCATCCTATTTGAAACAATCTTTAGGACAAACCCTTCTTTACAAAATCCCTTCTCATCCAAATCCATTCCTTTTTCCTTTAACTTCTCAAAAAATACATTCAATACCTACCTATATGCTTTCCAGCTGTTTGCTTTATAACTTGTATCTTAAAATTAACTTTTATAAGAATTTTGAATTTATTATAGGGGCTGAAGCAACTCATTAGTGGCCCTTATTGTTTTAAGGAATTTATGATAGACATAAGGCCTCATCATCCCTCAGGCTTGAGCGGATATTGTTTAGGTGTGGAAACTGTGAGGGATTTTTGAGTTTTATTTGAATAGGGAGGGCCAGCCTGGCTTGCCCTACACTCATCTCATCAGTCCACACTGTGGAATCTATTTGTTCTTGAAGGAGGGCGCAGCAGAAATAGCTGCCTGGGGGGAGGAAAATTTGAGCTTTTAGTTGAGATAGTAAATCCCATCCCAGCAGGGACACTGGAGTTTCAGGAACTATGAGGAAAGAGTGACAGAAGAGGAGGGCTCTCCAAGAGCAGGCCAGAGGCCGGGTAAATTAGCACTCTAGGGGCTGGCCAGATTTGCCCCAAATGATAACTGTTGTCATTGGACCGGGAGAGAAAAGTAAAACAGAGAAATGAGCTCCACCATCTAGCGGGAAAACGATCTTTTGTTTTTCTGCCATCATGGCTACCCTGAGGGTCCTCAACATCAATGCCAAGAAGTGGAGCATGGACAGGAGGCCGGGACCCATCAATCCATAGGAGGTGGCACCTTGCCTTCTATCTGAAGGCAAGTGGTTACCTTTGCAGAGAGGGTAGGGTCCTGGTTGGGGACAGGGCTAACTCCCATGCTGTCCCCCCCTTTGAGCATCCTCTGCAGAATGCCCCTCCAGTCCACTCTGGTAGCAAGTTCAGGATGCAGGCCCCAGTCAGGTGGGGGCAGCAAGGAGGTCATGATGTCTCTTTCTCTCTCTTAGTAATGTCCCGGTTATAGTATACAGACATGGCTAGTTGTATTAGTTGAGCCAATGACTTTTCTCCTTCAGCCACAGACTGAGTTTTCTACAAATATCCGGGGCTGACTGTTAGAAATTTATCTTTGAGGAGAACCTCTCTCACCTGTGATTCTGGGTCCACTGTGGTATGCTTTCTGATAGCCTCTTATGATGCTGCAGAAAGGTAAGGGGATTTTCTTCAGGGCGCTGCTGTAAAGCAAAGTTGTTAGTTCACACTGACACCGATACTCTGGAGAGCAGGTCTCTGAACTGTTCTGGGCCCCAGTTTCCACACTTGAAGAATGAGGGATCTGGTCTAGATTAAACTACTTTCTTCCACTATAAGATGGCTGAAGTGATATTAATGCCACTTATCTTCCTTACCATTTTTCTTTTGATTTACCAATGCTGGAGAATTGAACCCAGGGCCTTGCACATGCTGGGCAGACACTCTCCCACTGAGCTACACCCTTATCCCCAAATTTTTTTTCCTCTTTCCTTTGGCTGTACTGGGGCTTGAACCCAGGACTTTATGTCTGTAAAGCGGCACTCTACTGTTTGAGCCATATCACCAGCCCCTTTTGGTGTGGATCTGTTAAGGGAACTGCCTGTGCCCCTGTAGGTAGGCACATTTATTTCCTCATTTCCAGGTGCCACTAGTATTGGGGCTCATTGTAAATGGTAATCACTTCCAACCTGAGCAGGTTGGGCCAGAACCCATTGTTTTTCTAAAGAGAAAAGAGTCTGGTCTAGTAGAAGTATAATATCCTTTTATGTCAATTCAATGGTTTGGATTACAGAGATAAAGGCTTGGATGTATTGGTCTGGGGCATCAGTATAGCTGTCCAGATGTTTTTTAATTCCCCTTAGATCTGATAGCTGGAAGGGGACATAGACTCTCCTTCTTCCTACCATTACCTATTGAAGGGGGAAGCACCCATTAGGAGGTTCTGAATATTGGGGTGGCTGAGAAGGTAGGGCAGACAGTGTTTATGTTTGGCTTACAAAGAATGGCCAGCATTTGAGTATCTAAATAGCAATTGTGGAGCCAATCTGAGATGAAACAAAATTTGTATAGGGGACCACAATTTACTTTTTTTCCTTTTATAGAAAAGGTTTAATTGGAGTATGGTATTGTAATTTAAGGAACCCTGTGAAGGCCACTTCTCTTGGTCACCCAAGGCATACTGATTCCAGGCCTCAGTACAAAGCTTCCAACATCTACCAGCCAGAAGACTGGAAAGTGCAGGTCCCATCTAAAAGAACAAAACGTTAGGATCCTGCCTTTTAGTTAAAAGTAGGCAGCCTATTTAATAAAGGCTAGTTTTTTAACAAAGGAATAAATTGCCTGTAAAGTTAGAGAAGGGCATTCAGAGGACATCCCGGTGCAATAACAGTACAATACTGTCTATTTTGCGATTTCTGGGACTATAACCTTGAGCTAACAATTGGCTTACAAGGCTGCATCTTGTCTGGTGACCTGAGGTGTGAGGTGGGGCTGGGAGCAGGGTGTGTGAAAGGCACTGACCCCCTCCACACACACTCGGGACAAGCAAGCATGTCTGCCTAGGCCTGGTCCTGCGGCCTGTTGCCTCTCCCCCCCTTCCTGTGTCCTCTGCACTCATTTTATTCTAGGAGAAGTGGCAGCAGACCACAGCCACTGCCATGTGCGGCTGGTGGTCTAGGATGTGTGTTGGGTTGGCCTATGGATTCTCTTAGCTATGGCAGGCATTCCTGCTGTGCACGAGTGCGCCTATTTGCTTTCCCTCCTCCCCTCGTGGGGGCAGAGTTAGGGTGTCAGCGTGGCCACTGCATTTTTTTTTTGTAAGCGCTTTTGCCTAGTAGCTAATTTGAAGTTACTTTAGACTGAGAGGCCTGGCAAACTAGTTGGAATAACTTAAGTCATAAGGTACCATGCTACAAGTTTTTCATGGGAGGCAGGGTCCCAGTAAGCCCAGGGAGGGGAAGGCAGACAGAGACAAAGGACACGTGGTGAGACAATGGAGGAAGCAGAAAAGGTGTCCTGACAGCTTCGGTAAGGGAGGAGATTGGTTGCTTCCATTGACTGGAACTGGAACACTTTCAGCAACATGAAACCTCCACTCTCCAGTTGCTGTCTCAGCAAAAAGGGGCATTGGGGGTGGGGTGCGGGAAGGGGAGGAGAAGCAGTCGTCAGGTGCCATAATCAAACAGGACTCCACCAATGTAGCATGAGGCATACCCAAATAAACCCCAGGCTTGGTCTCAGCCCACAGGGAGGGAGCATGAGCTCTCCCAGAGCTGGAATCACATGGAGGCCAGAGTTGGCAAGGAGTGGCTTGACACCATGATGAGAAAGTCCCTCAGGAAGTCAGGAAGAGACAGGCAGGTGTGAGCAACGCAAGAAGTCTGCTTACATGGGGAAGGAGAGGTTTGGGAGAGGATTTGGTTCGTTTAGAAGCTGGTTTAGAGGCTAACAGAACCTGCGCAGGGGAACAGGAAGTACAGAGGGAGGGTTTGGTGCGGAGACAGGAAAAGGATTGGGCATACGGTATTTCCTTCCATTTATCAGCGTGCTCACAGAAATTGTATAAATCCCTTAAAATATTGAGATTGAAAGTGCCATTAAGTAGCCATTTGGAGGCATTGTCTAATGGATATTGGAGCCAGGCCTGAAGACATCCCAATGGGGAGTCTGAAGGAATTTTGGATGGTCCAACTCTCATGGTGAGGCCTGACCTGAGGAGAGATATGCCGGGCATCCCCAAAATATCAGGTCCTCAGGAGAGAGAGAGAGAGAGAGAGAGAGAGAGAGAGAGAGAGAGAGAGAGAGAGAGAGATGTGGAGTACCCAAAGGGAACGTCCTCACCACAGGGAGGGGGGTCCACAGTCCCTAGTGGAGAACCCAGTTCCCAGGGATGGGAGCAAGCCAAGATCTAGCACTAGGATTTTGAGAAAATGAGAGAGAGATCACGGCTCTGCATGTGAGGACTCACCGAGTGAGGACCTTGAGGGAAGATTAGCCAGTGGTGGATGGCAATTGGAGGCACACTGTGAGCTGTGAGAGAGTGGCATTTTCTAGGATCGGGGGTTCCGGCAAAGCAGCTCAAATCCTAGAGGAAGGAAATGGGAGTTGAGAGAAAGAGAGAGAGAGAGAGAGAGTGGGATGGGGTGAGGGAGGCCAGGAGAGCAAGGTCAGTGCTGGAAGTGCACCTGATCTGAGTCATGGCACCAAAATATTAGGAAAACCGCCACTCACAAAGAAAGCTCACAAGAAAAGTCTCACATCCAAGAGCAAAGTTTAATGGCAGGCCCAAACTGCCAGGCTGGCCGGGGAAAGATGGCGCAGCTTAGACTCTGGGCGAGGCGTGGCTTTTATAGAAGGGGGGGTTAAGGAAGTTAGCGCACGCGCAGTGGTCTCTGGTAGGGGTGGGGCTGTCTTAGAGCACAGGAATTTCTGTTAAGGGCGGGGCTGTCCTTGGGAGTTTCTCAAGTGAGGTCTGAGGATAAAATGGCTGCCGATTTACAAATGGCAACATTACTGTTCTATCAGTGAGGACAGCTGATAGTCAGCCACTGTCACAGCTCCATTCTTCCTTCCTGCCCACTACAGATGTGATGGATGGATTTGCAGCAGCCATTTTACAACAAGGAAAGAAAGGCCAAGAAAACCACAGAGAGCACACTCCTGTTATCCTTGAGCTGAGAGGCAAACACCAACAATCCCCTGCCACTGAAACTCCTCTGCATGAAAATGAATAAGAAATAACCCTCTTCCTTGTTTGAGCCTCAATTTCACAGAATTTCTGTTTCTTATATCCAGTGCAATTCCTAACTAAACTGCAATAACCCAAATGTATTAACCTAAAAGAAAATTTTAATAAATTCTAAAAGTGATAAATTATATGCACCAACATTCTCTTACATCAAGGTAACAAAATGAGAAAGTGGTCAAAACATTTTAGCAATTTTTTAAATAATGCTAAATATCTCTTGAGCCAACAAAGCATTCAATTCTATTAATATAAAATAGAAGATACTGGGATGAAGAACATTTTATGTCAAAATTAGTGACTTCAAATAAGCTTTTATTAATAAATAGGAAAGAACGAAAATAAGTGAAAAAGGATTTGGGGAAAGAAAATCAAAGGACAGCAGGAGGGCAATAATCAACAAAGATAAAAATATTAATTACTTGAATGCTAAAAAAAAATTACACAGTGATACTAAGGAAGGGAAAGGAAAAAGAAAAGATGAGGGGAAGACAGAGAAAGGAAGACAGAGACTAGGGAAAGGTGAGAAAGGAGAGAAGGTCCCTGGGCACAGGAGGAATAGCTGGACCTTAAAGATCTCTGCCCACATGCTTTCTCACACCTCCCTGGCCCTTACTCTAAGTGCTTGGAGGTCTGCCTGTCTCCCATGCAGGAAAGGGCTGGCCTGCCCTTTTCACCTTCACCATCACACTTATTAATACAGATGGCCCTGTTCCCTCTGCCCACCCCATCCCCTCAACGCTTGCAACTTAGTAAACTGACCTCATCTGGAAGTCAGGAAGGAAACAAGTCACTTAAACAAACAGTGACTGGATTAAGGGTCTCTAAAGCTAGTAGTCACCAGTTTAGGTTACTTGCCTGTTACAAAATGTTAGGAATATAATCCAACTGTAACTTTTCTAGAAAAGGAAAATAGCATTAAAATACTGCATGGGGTAAGTACTCTAATGACAAATAATTTTCTTGAAAAAAAAAATTCCCCAAAGTTACAAAAGTAAAAATGTGAAATTCCTTTAAGGGTGCAATTTCTACCTTTTTAAAAAATCCTCTTTCATCACATCTTTAGTAATTAATCATTCATTTGCAGTTTTGCTGGATGGTAAAGATTAATCAGTTAATGTAGATATTCATAGATACGGAAAATATGAATGCCACATTTAAAGATGATTACGAGAAAATTAAAACCAAAAATAGCACTTTTAAGCTCATGGACATTCTATAATATGTTTGAAATGTCAATTTGAAATGCTTGGTTTAAAAAAACAAAGGAAGCAAAGAAAATTAAACACTGATTTCAAATGCTATTAAAATTAGAATTTTTAAGTTACAAAACTAATTTATTTCATTTTAATAGGGGTTCTAAAAGAAATTGTACAGTCTCTAAACTAATGAAACTTTTTTGTCTTTTGTTTTTTTTTTTTGCAGCACTGGGGTTTGAACTCAAGCTCAGGGCCTTTCAGTTGCTAGGCAGGCATTCTTAGGCACCCTTACCTCTTGAGCCACTCCACCAGCCTTTTTTTTGTGATGGGTTCTTTTCTAGATAGGGTATCCTGAACTATTTACCTGGGGCTGGCTTCAAACAGTGATCCTTCTGATCTCTGCCTCCTGAGTAGCTAGGATTACAGATGTAAGTCACCAACACCAGGCTTCTCTTATTCTCCAGTGATCATTAAGAACACTACAATGGCCAGGTACAGGTCACTGATAGCACAAATTTATCAAGTGCTTACTACCTGCCAGGAGCCATGATAAGAAGTTTTCTTCATTGCCTCCCTGAATTCTTTCTACACCCTGCGGAGGCATTGGTGCTGTTAATTTCCTGCTCCTCCATTTTAGGAATCAGAGAAAAAGACTCAAGAGTGCTGAGTGCTAGACTTTGGCATCAGGAAGCATCAGAATGGGATTGAGAAAAAGAGGGTGGATACTGAAACTGGGAGAGTCCTAAAACCTGGTCCTGTCTCTATTCTCTGATTCCTGGAGGTTACAGAGCCTGCCCTTTAGCAGTGGCTGCATCCAATGGGGTGACCGTTGAGGGCAGGGCCTCCAAGATCCTGCTGCAGCACATGGCATTCCCTGTTGTTTAAACCCCACAATCCTTGAGTCCTGCAATGCCACAGGGTCGTGGGACCTACAGCATTGTCTAGTTACAGAATTAGATTAGAGAAAATGAAACTTCTTCATTATTGTGTTTTTTGTTTGTTTGTTTTGTGGTACTGGGGTTTGAACTCAGGGTCATTACACTATGCACCTCTTCCACATACTACACCTTTGCAAAATCAAAGTTTTTTGTCTTGAATATTTCTTTTGGCTATGCTACTGAGAAGGAGGGAGAGGATGAACAGGAACAAGAAGAAGAAAAGGAAGAATAAGAACCAAATATATAGTCTGAAATTGAAAAGTATAACAACTGAAATGAAAAGGTCGTTAGAGGTATTCATGAGCACATGTGAATTGGAGAAAAATCAGTAGACCTGATGACAAACAAATTGAGATAATCCAGTGTGAGAAACATAAAGAAAAATGAAGAAACATGAACAGAACCTCAGAGATTTGTGCAACAATATCAAGCCTACCGATGTATGGAAAAGAAATTCTAGAAGGAAAAGAGCAAAATGTGCCAAAGAAAAAATAATGGCTGAGAGCTCATATTTGATGGAAAACATTAATCTAAAAAACCAAGAAGCCCAATAAATCTCATGGAGGATAAAAAGAAAGAAATCTACACCTATATACATCACAGTCAAACTGCTAAAAGACAAGGAGAGAGAGACAAATAACTCAACAGAACAGAGAAACAAAAACCACAGTGGTGAGCTGACTTCTCACAAGAAAAAATGGATCCAGAAGGGAGCAAAGTAACCTGGAAAAGTTAAAAGGAAAAATCAGCTAGTTTTATATTTACCAAAACACTTTCAAAAATAAAAGCAAACAAGTAAAATTCCCAGATAAAAAACTCAGAGAATCTGTTATTAGCAGATATCTATACAGGAAATACTAAATACTAAAGCTCTTCAGACTAGAAGGAAATGATACTGAGACAGAATGGCCCCTGGAAACGACCATTACCATCTCCCTGTGACACCCTGAGCCACTCCACCAGCCCTTTTTGTGATAGGTATTTTTGAGATAGGGTCTGGCAAACTATTTGCCAACCATCCTCCTCATCTCTTCTCCTGAGTAGCTAGGATTACTGGTGTGAGCCACCTGCACCTGGCCTCCCTGTGGCCTTAAAGGGTAGAAAGAAGGAAAGCAGTACAGACCAGAGAAAGAACAGTGTAAAGACAAGGACATAACCAACCAGAATGCTGCTTTCTCCATACTTAATTAGCATAGAGCTGGAGAAGTGTCCTGGAGAAAATGGGTAATAACTTCAGATCACAACACTTCTCAGGTAACCCACTGGGTATCCCCCCTTCCTACAGGAGATTTTGCTCTACAACACAACCATAACTGCAGAGTAGGGTCTGTGCATGCCTGCCCACAGAGCCAAAATTCCTCCTGTTTTAATATTTTGTGTTTTACCGTGTCATTTTCATCCTCTAAATTCATTGGTTTTATTTGCCTTCTACTACATATTTTATTTGTGATTTACATTATAAAAGTAACATGGGGTTTTGTCTGTGTTTTTCTGGGTTTGCTCTCACCAACACTAACATCTGAAAAAACGTATCACGGTTCTCCTATTGACTCACAGCTCACTGACAGGGTCCCTAAGAAGCATGACATTTGCACAAGAGGCCTAAACCAGCAGCTTTAAAACACTGTAGAACTTACTGTAAGAAAAACGTCATGATGTGTTTTATACACACAACACACACAGAGAAACCCCTAACCAAAATAAAAGTTTCTTTCCTATTTCTTGTTTTGTTTGATTGATAATGAGGTTTGAACTCAGGGCTTTGTGCTTTCTAAGCAGGTGCTCTACCACTTGAGCCATGCCTCCAGCCCTTGTTTTGTTTTCATGCCACTGAATTGAATTTAAAAGCCACTAATGAGTCATGACTTAAAAGTTTGAAAACAACTGGTCTAGACAACTTGATTACACTACTTCATTCCAAAACTTCTTATGAATGATTCTGGCTGCCTCTACAACTGTACTCAAAGAACATTTAAATTTTTGCAATGGGTTTCACTGCTTTAACACAAAGTAATGAGATGGGCAGTCAGAAAGACATTTTTTGTTTCTGTTTGATTTCTATCTCATAGCTCGCTGCCTACTTCATCCATTAATAACACACCAGCTCCCACTTATCTATGAGGAATATGTTCAAAGAACTGCCCCCCACCATGGATATCTGAAATCTTGGATAGTACCAAACCCAATATATACTATGGTTTTTCTTATACCTATAATACAATTTAATTTATAAAGTGGGCATTTTAGCAAAAAATTGATAAAAACTTCACTGGTACAGTGGCTCAAACCTGTAATCCCTGCTACTTGGAAGGTGAAGATCAGTAGGATCATGGTTTGAGGTAAGCCTAGGCAAAAAGTTTGAGAGACCCCCATCTCAACAAACAAGCCAAGCATGGTCATGCCTGTGATCCTAAGTATGCAGGAGGCCATAGGTAAGGAGGATTGCAGTTTGAAGCCAGTCCTTAGCAAAACACAAGACCCTACCTGAAAAATAACTAAAGCAAGAAATGGCTGAGGGCATGGCTCAAATGATAACAGTGCCTTCCAGCATGAGGCCCTGAGTTCAAGCCCCCTCTTCCCACAAAATAAGAAATTAATAATAACTAATAATATTGTTAATGGCACTGGTTCAGTCTGGCATCAGAAGACTTCCAGATTCTTTGTGTCCTCTTGGGAAGAATCAGTGGCAGGACATGTGGATGTAAACAGAATTTATTAAAAGTTAGGGAAGAAAAATATAAAGGGGAGCATGGCAGGCCCAGTGGAGTCTGGAGGTTGAGACAGTGTGCTTTTGCTCTTCATGTACTTTTAAAACCTACAATAACCCATGGGAAGGGGAGAACCAGGTGATTCCCATCCAATAATCAATGAGTGGGGAGAGTCGTGGGTGGTTCCCCTCCAGGTGAGGGCAGTTCATGAGCCAAGGCATGGTTAATCTAAGATATAATATTTTTCTATGAGTCCTAAACTTTCCCTAATTTTAGCCTGCCTCAATATGATAGAACAATTATTCTATCAATTATTTTACTATTGCAACATGCTATAATAAGTTATGTGAATGTGGTCTCTCTCTCAAAAAATCTTATGGTAATGAAGATTCTTGTAACCTCAGAATATTATTTTCTTTTTTTTATTAAGATGAGAGGGTTCATGTTTCACTTAAAGGAAGCATTCTTAGGTGTATCTGAATTGCCAACAATACTTGTCTTGTGCTTTGGGACAACTATTAACGTAAAATAAGGGTTATATGGACTCAAGCTCTGCACCGCTGTAATACCTGACAACTGAGATGGCTACCAATCAACTGACGAATGGGCAGTGTATACAGCATGGATACTCTGGACAGAGGGTTAACTCATGTCCTGGGTGGGAAGAAACACAGAGGAAGAAGGGTCTAACTATACCTCACTAAGGACTCTAAGGAGTCTTCTGAAGGAGGGACACTTCAGCTGAGCATTAAGTACTGTGAGGAATCTATCAGGTACAGAAAGAAGATGGCATTCTGGGTGAAGCAAGCAGGTAGGCTAAGGGAGAGACCCTCCCAAAAACAGAAAGAAAAAAGAAATATTTTGAGACAGGGTCTCACTGTGGAGCTAGGGCTAGCCTCAGCCTTGAAATCCTCCATCTCAGTCTCCAATACTAGGACAATAAGTGTGTGCCACCATGCCTGCTAGAAGAGAATATTTTTAAAACATTTCTTTTCCTCTTCCTTGGATCTTGCTATAAAATCTGGACTTATTTTCTAGGAAATGAAGGTAGTTTTCAAAGGGTGGAATAATGAAGTGTAGCTGAGCTAAAGTCACTTGGCAGGAATGCTTGATGACAGAGGCCAGCTAGAAGGTCAGTGCAATAATCTACAACAGAGAATTTGACCCCAACATTCACCATTGGAAAGGTCATTATAGGGAGGCAAATGCAAAATTTTAGTTACTGGCACCGCTTCCTTGAAACCATCTCTTGTCCTGATTTTTCAAAGGAGAAAATGCTGTCACTTTTCTGGGAAAAAAGAACAGTATAACTCTTATTTATTTATTTATAATTCAAATTTCTCTTAAACATTCTGCCACTATTCTGAATTGAATTTACCCAAACATATATAACCCTAATAGACATTTTAATGTCTCAATTAAAAGTAATAAAACAAAAATGGAATTGGAAAAGCAGTTTAAATCTGCCTGAAGTTCTATATTTGGGAGTTGGAAGTCACCTGGGTTAGTCCTTTTAAAGAAACTTAAGTGTTCAGTAGCCCATTCAGTGAATCATTATGCTTGAATAGAACATTTAACAGACTAAACTCACCTTGGCAAGAACAACAGGCCATAACCCCTAAGGGAAGTGTCTTTTAATCTTAATGGGCTAGGAGTTAACAAGAAGTAAATTACCACTCTCTGAAATGAGAATGTATTCTACAGTTGCTACTACAAAAGATAAAACAGACAATTCTATAGCAGATCCAAGGAAACCTATCAAGGGTGCACTTACTCAAATGAAAGGCCTCGTAAATGAAAACAGTTGCTGTTTTTCCTGTGCATTTAGTTGAAGACAAAATGACTAAATAAAGCTTTACCCTCATAAGCATGATATACATGACTCTGTGCAAGTTCTTCCCTGGGAAGATATGGCAATGTCCCCACAAATACAACTACCAAGAGTACATGTTCCATGAATAATGGAAGTACTAGTATGCTGCGAGGAGAGAGAGGAAAAATTCAGCAGTAAAGCATTCTTAATGAATGAGATGTTAGGAAAAGAAAAAAATACTTCGAAGGGCACTGGGGTAGAAAACTAGGTGACCTCCCACTATCATTAACTGCCTGTGTGTCCTGGGGCAGGTCACTTGACCTGTCTGGAATACGCTTATCTCATTTGAAAACATCTGATGCAAGGGTTCACTCTGCCTCCCACAGTGACAATGAGCACAACTGTCCAGAGAAGGAAGTCACCCAAAACTCCCACCATAACAGATACACTGTGCAAAAGCACATTCCAAATGATAATTGCTTTGACTTATTTTCAGCTAGGAAAATTTATTTCAGAAGTTCAGATAAGATCAATGTGGGGGATTTCTACTGAACAAAAGAGATATGTGTTGAAAGTTTAGAAATACCACTTCCAGTAAGAACATGAGCTGCTGCCATAAATCACACCAAAACACCAAACCATGTAAGATGTGTAACTACTTATTTCTTGACTTAGTAAAAATTAAACAAGCAAACGAATGGTCATGGGCATGTGACAGTCCTCTGGTGCAGGAAGGTGTTTCGAGTTCCATCTGCCTCGGCTCTCAGTCCAAAGTACCACAGGTTCTCAGTCCAAGAATTTCTACAATACTTAGCCTACAGGAGGAGGCATGGCAGGTACATCACCTTGTCTCATCCAGGCCCAGCCACTACCTCAGTGTGCAACATCTTCTGCCTCTGTTGGGGTACTTTAACTTGCAGCCCAACTAGCCTAAAAATCAGCTATAACTGGCATCACCCTTGGGTAACCTCATGAAGAGGAAGATAGCCTTGAAACAGGGTTGTAAAACATGGTAAACTGTCAATTAAAAGCTGTAACCTCAGACAGAGCTGTGAGGAATTGCCCATTAGAGCCATGCAAAAGTTCGGGACCGAGATGAAAGGCACCATGCAGAGATAAGCACCCATTCCTGCCTTTCTTTGTCTCCACTTGTAAATAAACTTTCCAAAACAGGACTCTCCTGCTGTTCTTATCTAAACCTTAGGTTTCTATTCCACTACTAGCCCCTAATTTATGGGAGAACTCATTCCTTGTAACCTGATAAGTAAACCTCTGGTGTTTCCCCAGTTCCCAATAAATAGTATTACCCCACCACCAGGATGTGGGCAAGATCAGAAAATGTGACCCCAGGGGCATGAGGAATTCCTATGTGATGATGATTGATGCTTTAAAGAGTATAAGACCTGCTTAAACTTTGCTCTCAGGATCCTTGTTGAAACCTGCTGCATCAGGCAGATGCTCAGACCCTAGCTAGCTAGAAAATAAACCTCGCCTTGTGACTTCCTTTGTCTTGAGTGTCCTTTGTCCTCTCAGAAGGTGGCCAGCCTCGTACCCTAACAGCTGGAGGCCCCAGCGAGATCAACCCCTCCCTGAGAGGAACAAACGGCCTCCGATACCGAGGTTTAATTGGGAAAGACCGCGGAAGGAGGATTGGCCACCTCCATTTGGAGGGACCTGGGGTCCCCATCTGAATTTGGTTGGGAATTCTCATTGAGTGGAAGAAAGGGGTTACAGCCCCAGAGGCTTCACTATTGGAAGTCATGGGAGACATCCCTGACAGTCAGGAACCGCACCAGGGTCCTCAGTGGATGCCGTTTGGGCGGTCTATGGGTAAGGATCCTAAATCTGGTGTGAATGGAAGTGAGCCTGTGAGAGTAGTCTGGTTGACCGGCCGGTATCTGTGTATGTTGGAGAGTCCTGTGCGAATTTGTTTGCTGGAATTGTCTCTTTTGTTCTTTGCTGTTTCCTTTGTCCATCTCTTCTGATCATCATGGGACAGGGCCAGGTAACTCCTAAGACCCTTCTTCTGAGTCATTTTTCAGATATCTATGCTAAGAGACACAATTATGGCGTGGAAATTAAGAAAGGTAAGCTTGATGCCCTTTGCTCAGTGGAATGGCCAACCTTTAATGTAGGCTGGCCTCCTCAGGGCACCTTCTCCTTGGACACAATTAAGAAGGCCCGTGATGTCATTAATAAACCTGGTCTTCATGGCCACCCTGATCAATATCCCTACATCCTTATGTGGCAGACTTTAGTAGAGGACCCCCCTTCCTGGCTGCGGCCGTTTATCCATGAGGCACCTACAGACCGGCCCACGATACTGGCCGTGTTGGGGAACGCCCCCACTCCTGTTAATTCCCCTAAGAAGCCTATACTGCAGGAAGAACCAACTTCCCATCCGTCCTTGATAGACTTAGATTTTGAGGCAAGCCCCCCACCGTATGCCTCTGCCGCGCCGCTCCAGCCAGAGGCAGCTGACCCCCCTGAGCTTCCCCATTCATCAGCCTCCCTGTCTGCACCCCCCCGCCCCGGTCTCCGGACCAGCGAGGGGACTCAGGCCCCGTAGGCAGCAAGAAGAAATTCCGCAGGAGGAGCACTCCTCCACTTCCACCGCCACCCCCATCCTCCCGGTGCAGGCTCTGGGCAGTGCTGGTCCCGATGGAGGACGTGTCTATCAGTATTGGCCCTTTTCAAGTAGTGACCTGTACAACTGGAAAGCCCAGAATCCTCCTTTTTCTGAGGATCCTAGAGGCCTGACCAATCTGTTCAAGTCCATTTTACATACTCACAGTCCTACATGGGATGACTGTCAGCAGCTCCTTAAGACTCTATTCACCCCTGAGGAACGGGAGCAGATCCTCACTGAAGTGAGAAAGAATGTCCCCGGTGACAATGGACAACCGACTACCCTGCCAAACCTGATTGATGACCGTTTTCCCTTAAACAGACCCGATTGGGACTATGGGAATGCAGAAGGTAGGGAGCGTCTCCGGGTCTACCACCAGACTCTATGGCAGGCCTCCGGGTGGCAGCTCACCGCCCTACCAATCTGGCTAAGGTAAAGACAGTAGTGCAGGGGGAGAATAAAAGCCCGGCCACATTCCTTGAACACCTTTACGATGCATACAGACAGTATACCCCCCTAGATCCACTAGTGGAGGTGAATCAGTAAGCCGTGATAATGTCCTTCATAAATCAGGCTGCACCTGATATTAGGAAGAAACTATATAAGCAGGAAGGAGTTGGGGAAATGACTATCTGGGATCTGATGAAAGTAGCCGAAAAAGTTTTTAACACCCGAGAAACCCCAGAAGAGCAAGAGGATAGAATCAGGAAAGAAAATCAGGAACTACAAGAAAGGATTCGGAGGGAGGACAGGGAACACCAGAGTAAGGAAAACAAGAAACAGCAGAAGGAAATGGCTAAAATATTGCTAGCAGCGGTCCAAGGTTTGGCTGGACTGGGCTCTGGATAGACTGGCACCCCCCATCCCTGAAGAGATCAGCCCCGGTTAGGCCAGGGACAGTGTGCATATTGTAAGGAATATGGACACAGGAAGAGAGAATGTCCCAAGCTCCAGGGTCACTTGAGGCCAAATAGCAGGCCCAATAATGACAACCGGGTCCTGTTAACTGAATTGGACAATGACTAAAGGGGACGGAACTCAGAACCCCTCCCTGAGTCTTGGGTAACCATATATGTGGAGGGGAAGCCTGTGAGATGCATGATGGACACAGGGGCTCAATATTTAGTTCTAAATAAACCTACTGGGCCACTGTCTCAGAAAATTAGTCTTGTGCAAGGAGCCACTGGATCCAAGGCATATCAATGGACTAGCAAGCGTCAGGTGGATTTGGGCCAGCATCAGGTGAACCATTCCTTTTTGGTCATTCCTGAATGCCCTGTCCCCCTTCTGGGATGAAATCTGCTAACTAAGGTGAGGGCTCACATTCACTTTGAGCCAGATGGAATCAAAGTGATGGATGGACGAGGACAGCCCCTCCAAGTCTTGACTGTGTCTCTCGAGGATGAACATCACTTGTTCTCCTTGCGGGACCCTCCCCCGAAACCTATTGAGTGGTTCCCTGAAATGACTTATTGGATTCAAACCTTTCCCCAGGCTTGGGCAGAAATAACAGGTGTGGGGCTGGTGAAACATCAAGCACCGGTAATAGTAGAAATCAAGGCTTCAGCTCAGCCCATCCGAGTCCATCAGTATCCCATGTCTTCCATGGCACGGAGGGGGATTGCCCCTCACATTAACCATCTCCTGGAGGCCGGAATATTACGGCCCTGCCGTTCTGCTTGGAACACTCCACTCCTCCCCGTTCAGAAACCCGGGGGAAAAGACTATAGGCCAGTCCAAGGTTTAAGGGAAGTAAATAAGAGGGTCAAGGACATCCACCCCACAGTCCCCAACCCCTATACCTTGCTGAGCCATTTGCCCCCTTCCCATGTTTGGTATACCACTTTGGACTTGAAAGATGCTTTTTTTAGCATAGCCCTGGCACCCAACAGTCAACACATTTTTGCCTTCGAATGGCATGATGGAAATATGGGAACCCCCAGACAGTTAACATGGACTAGATTCCCACAGGGTTTCAAAAACTCCCCTACTCTGTTCAACAAAGCTCTTAATCAGGATCTGGACTCATATCGCCGGAGCCACAGTTCCGTCACACTTTTGCAGTATGTAGATGACTTGCGTCTGGCAGCTGCATCTGAAGCTGAATGCCGGCAAGCCACTGGAGACCTCCTCCAGGAGCTGGGGAAATTGGGCTATCGGGCCAGTTTCCCAAATTTGCCCAAACAAATTTGGCCCAAATTTGTAGACAAACAGTCACCTACCTGGGGTATGAACTAAAAGAGGGAACCAGATGGTTAACGAATGCTATGAAAGAAACTATTCTCAGACTCCCTGTCCCCGCCTCAGCTCGAGAAGTTCGTGAGTTCCTGGGGACGGCGGGCTACTGCCAGCTGTGGATATTGGGGTAGGCTGAACTGGCAAAACCCTTATATGAGGCAACTAAAGATAAGGCCCCATGGGCCTGGGGGCCAGATCAACAGAAGGCCTTTGAGGAGCTCAAGACTGCCCTCCTAAGAGCTCCAGCCCTGGCGCTGCCAGACCCTCTAAAGCCCTTCACCCTCTTTGTAGACAAAAGGAGAGGAATAGCGAAAGGGGTACTAATGCAGTGCCTAGGGCCCTGGAAGTGTCCAGTTGCTTATCTATCCAAAAGGTTGGACCCAGTTGCAACAGGCTGGCCACCATGCCTGCGGATCATAGCGGCAGCTGCCCTAATGGTAAAGAACGCAGATAAGCTCACTTTTGGGCAACATCTGAAGGTGGTAACCCCCCATGCAGTAGAGGGGGGTCCTAAAGCACCCTCCAGGTAGATGGATGACCAACGCCCAACTGACTCATTACCAAGGACTCTTGCTGGATGCTCCCCATATCCTCTTCTCCGAACCAGTCTCTCTTAACCCAACCCCCTTGCTGCCAAATCCGGACCTGGAAGCCCCCCTACATGACTGTCAAGAGATCATAGCTGAAATCACCCAAGTGCACCCCAATCTTCAGGACGTAGCCCTACCCAACAGCGAGCTGGTATGGTATACAGATGGGAGTAGCTTCGTCTCAGATGGGGTGCATAAGGCGGGGGCAGTGGTGATGGACCAAGGTGGGAACATAATTTGGAGTGCCCCGTTGCCCCTGGGGACCTCAGCCCAGAGGCCGAACTGATCGCGCTGGCAGAGGCACTCGAGTGGGCTGAGGAAAAATGAGTGACTGTTTATACCAACAGCCGCTATGCTTTTGGCACCGTCCATGTACATGGCGCCATCTACCAGGAAAGGGGTTTCATTACAGCGGAAGGAAAGGAGCTATGTAACCTCCTGGAGATCCAGAGATTACGGATCGTGGTGCAAAAGCCCCAGGCTGTGGCGGTATACACGTTCCTGGTCACCAGTCTTCCCAGACTCCGGAAGCTATGGGGAACTGGTGTGTGGACAAAGCGGCCTGAAATGCTGCTTTGGCCTCCACGACCCTAGCACTGACTTTACCCGTGCCCGAGCTTCCACGCTTGCCACCGCAACCTGAGTACACCCCGGAAGACAGACAGTGGATCCAAGGTCACCGATGCCCGGAGTCCAACCAGCAAGGCTGGTATCGTGATGACGAAGGGCGACTGATCCTTCCTGAAATGTTAGGACTGTTTCTCCTCTCCAATTTACATCGAGCCAACCTACATCGAGCCAACCATTTAGGCAAGAAAAAACTACTCAGCCTCCTCGAGTCGGCCGGCCTCCGGTTCCCGCATCAAACAGCCCAGATTCAAAGGATTGTGGACCAATGTGCCGGGTGCCAGGCTATGAAACCCAGCAAAAAGGGACTCCTACATACAGGTACACGGGTACAGGGGAGGGCAGCAGGACAGAGCTGGGAAGTGGATTTCACTGAGGTGAAGCTGGGAAGGTATGGGTATAGGTATTTGTTGGTTCTGATAGACACCTTCTCAGGCTGGGTGGAGGCTTTTCCTACAAAACAAGAGACTGCTCAGGTCATAGCTAAGGTTTTGCTACAGGAAATCATACCCAGATATGGCATCCCGAAACTCTAGGCTCTGATAACGGTCCAGCTATCATCAGTAACGTCCTACAGGGCTGGCCCGGGCAGTGGGGACAAATTGGAAACTGCATTGTGAATATAACCCCCAGAGCTCAGGGCAGGTAGAAAGAATGAATTGGACCCTGAAGGAGACCTTATCTAAATTAGCCATCGAGACTGGCGGAGACTGGGTGGCCCTCCTACCCTATGCCATCTTCCGGGTTCGAAATTCACCATATGTACATGGATTGACACCTTTTGAAATTCTATATGGGGCTCCGCCCCCCACTGTTGTCCAAACTCTACCGGACCAAGACCCCAGTATGGCCCCAAATTACTTGGCTAGCTTAAAGGCCTTACAGGAGGTCCAACAAGAGATCTGGCCCTTAGTGCGCTCTTTGTATGAGACCAAAGATGCATCAAACCTGGAACATGGCATCATCCCAGGGGATTGGGTATGGGTAAAGAGACACAGAGCCCGCACTTTAGAAGAAAGATGGAAGGGCCCTTACATGGTCATTCTGGTTATCCCCACTGCTCTTAAGGTTGATGGTGTCGGGTCTTGGGTCCATCACTCCCACGTGCGTCAAGCCAGCCAGCAAAAACAGGAAGAGGCTAGAGAGTGGATTGCACGGTGACACCCCAATAATCCATTAAAACTGAAGCTCATCCGGCCCAGGAGACGTACAGAGCAACTCTCCACGCGACTCTCAATGCCCCCCCTGCAGTGACCTCCGGACCAGGGCAGACCCCAAGGCCCATTAGCCAGCAAGATGATAAAATTCCTCCTGCGCATTCTAAGCCTTCTGTGTCTATGCTGGGTGGGACCTGCCCAGAACCCTAATCCCCAACAGCCCTACCACCTCACCTGGGTGGTCACAGATACATCCACAGGGGAGATTCTCACTCAGACCTCCAAGGTGACTCCTCCCAACGTCTGGTTCCCTGATTTAACTTTTGATCTGACAAAACTGGTGGCCCGTGTGGGGATTCTGAAGGATAACTTTTACGTCTGTCCAGGACACCTAAAAGGTAAAAGTAATAGTAAACAGTGCGGGGGGGCATCAAATTATTTTTGCATTTCCTGGTACTGTGTGTCCACTGACAACATCTGGTGGCCATCCCCTGAAAAAACAGACCTAATTACCGTGTCTAAGGGCTGTATAACAGAACAAAGAAGCTGCTGGAGGCCCTGCTATGACCTTGTAAAAGTCAAATTTACAGAAAAAGGTAAAGCTGACACTTGATGGATATCAGGCCTCATCTGGGGAATTCGCCGCTATGACCCGATGAGGCTCGGGGCCCAAGACCAGGGAGCCCTATTTACCATCCGGCTCACACAGCAACCCGCCCCTACTTGGGCAATAGGCCCCAATAAAGTACTTAAGCCGCCCTATGTGGAGCCGTCTCCCCGACCTCGCACAACCCCGGTCCCTTCCCGACCTCACATAAATGCTAGTATTACAACTCCAGGACCGCTAGGAACTGGCACTTCCCTGGAAAGGCCCAGCCCCACGACCGGGTCTATGGACCTCCTTTGGAATTTGGTAAATGCCGCATTCCTAACATTGAACCACACCAGCCCTAATATGATTACCTCGTGCTGGCTGTGCTATGATGTGAGGCCCCCATTCTATGAGGCAATAGGACTAAATGCCACCTACAATGTCTCGACTAGTGAAAACCCCACTCAATGTTCCTGGGGAAACCGTAAGAGAGGTCTGACCATACAACAAGTGAGCAGCCAAGGAACCTGCTTAGGGAAGGTGCCGGCGGGAAAACAGGACCTATGTGCTGTTGTAGATAACAACCCCACCTGGGGCGATGGTATTAAGTGGGTAATTCTAAAAGACAATGGATGGTGGATATGCTCACAGTCTGGGCTCACCCCTTGCCTATCAACTAATGTCTTTAACGGCTCCAAGGAATTCTGTGTCCTAGTGACTGTGCTGCCCCACATCATCTATCATTCTGAGGAGAGCCTATATTCACACTGGAATACAGGAACAGGTGAAAGAAAAAAGAGAGAGCCTATTTCTGCATTAACCATTGCTACCCTACTTAGCCTAAGAGTGGCTGGAGCAGGAACCGGCATTGCTTCCCTGGCTACTCAACAGAGCGGGATGTCCTCACTGCGCGTGGCCATAGACGAGGACATAGAGAGAATAGAAGCCTCCATAAGTCACCCAGAAAAATCCCTTACCTCCCTATCTGAGGTAGTACTTCAGAACAGACGGGGGCTAGACTTATTGTTCCTTCAGCAGGGGGGAATATGTGCCGCCTTAGGGTAGGAATGTTGTTTCTATACTGATCATTCGGGAGTAGTTAGGGAGTCTATGTCTAAAGTGAGGGAAGGACTGGCAAAAAGGAAGAGAGAAAGAGAAGCCCAAGAAGGTCGGTTCGAAGCTTGGTTCAATAGGTCCCCCTGGTTTACTACTTTGGTCTCCACCCTGGTGGGTCCCTTGGTTATACTGCTGCTTATCCTAACTTTCGGTCCATGCATTCTGAATAAGCTAGTGAGCTTCGTAAAAGATCAAGTTAGTATAGTCTAACTCATGGTCCTGAAACAGCAATATGAAGGGCTACCTAGCCCTGAAAATGTTTACGTGTATCATCCAAATTAGCATGATTCCTCATTATGAACATCTAAAGGGGGGAATGTTGGGGTACTTTAACTTGCAGCCCAACTAGCCTAAAAATCAGCTATAACTGGCATCACCCTTGGGTAACCTCATGAAGAGGAAGATAGCCTTGAAACAGGGTTGTAAAACATGGTAAACTGTCAATTAAAAGCTGTAACCTCAGACAGAGCTGTGAGGAATTGCCCATTAGAGCCATGCAAAAGTTCGGGACCGAGATGAAAGGCACCATGCAGAGATAAGCACCCATTCCTGCCTTTCTTTGTCTCCACTTGTAAATAAACTTTCCAAAACAGGACTCTCCTGCTGTTCTTATCTAAACCTTAGGTTTCTATTCCACTACTAGCCCCTAATTTATGGGAGAACTCATTCCTTGTAACCTGATAAGTAAACCTCTGGTGTTTCCCCAGTTCCCAATAAATAGTATTACCCCACCACCAGGATGTGGGCAAGATCAGGAAAATGTGACCCCAGGGGCATGAGGAATTCCTATGTGATGATGATTGATGCTTTAAAGAGTATAAGACCTGCTTAAACTTTGCTCTCAGGATCCTTGTTGAAACCTGCTGCATAAGGCAGATGCTCGGACCCTAGCTAGCTAGAAAATAAACCTCGCCTTGTGACTTCCTTTGTCTCGAGTGTCCTTTGTCCTCTCAGAAGGTGGCCGGCCTTGTACCCTAACACCTCCATCTGCCCATGGAGGGCACACCCTGTCCTAAGGTCCAAGGTCCCCTTGACACTGAGAGAAGCTACAGCCTCCATTTCCTACCAATCTTTTACACAGCTCCAGTCCCATACACCCAAGATCTACACACCAATTCACAGCCCCCAGAAATATGCAGCAGCACCAGCAGACAGGCAGGTACAACACTCCACATTTAGCTTAACTACTGCTTCCCAAAACCAGTCCTGGGAGAAGAGAAATCCCAGGCCATCCAAAAGGCAGGCCCAGCTCAGCCAGGACTGGTATTAAAGCTTTAGTCACAAATATCAGTAAAAATGTCACAACATCTACAAAACAAAACAACTATTTCTTGTACACTTTTTGGAGTGCCCCTATGTATATGCTTACAATTTTTTAGCTTTCTTTCATGACAAAATGATTGATCATTTATTCATTTACATAGGTTTTTTTGTTGTTGTTGTTTTGATGGTACTGGGGTTTGAAATCAGGGCCTCACACTTGCTAGGTAGGCACTCTTTCTGCTTGAGGCACTTCACTAGCCCTTTCTTGTAACCGGTTTTTTTGAGATAGGGTCTCAGGAAATGCAAACTATTTGCCCACGGCTGGCTTCAAATAGTGATTTTCCTGATCTCTGCCTCCTGAGGCACCTGACTCATAAGCATTCTTCATATTCATAAACGTTGATTTCACCTCAAGAAACTTAATGAGAGTCTACAGTGTAATGCAAATGATGCTAGGTACCAGAGATAAAATGACTGAGAAGAATGCATCTGCTCTGAGACAGACTAAGTCTATTAGAAGGAAGAGATATACACTCCCACAGATAATTAATAAAACATGGGGATTTATGTTAAGTGCCAAGTATATAAGAATTGCAGAAGAAACTAGTGTACTGGGGACAGCCAGAGAAGACACTTTACCACTTACTATTAATAATAACTGCCATTTATCGATCCTTAATGACATGACAGACTACATCAGGCACTTTACATACACCACCCTATTTTATCCTCTCAACAACACAACGTTACTATTTCCAGTTTTCAGATGAACAACATGTACTTGGAGATGTTAACTAATTTGACCAAGTGGTTAAGATTCAAACTCAGATCTGACACTGAAATCAGTGATCCCAGCACTAGACCAGAAGATGCTGCTCTGAAACAACACATAACATGTTCGAGCCTGGGAAATGGTATAAACAAGGTCACTTTCACCATTAACTGACATAGAATTATGCTGTGCAGGACCACTTAACTCCAGCAAAAACAACAGCAGCCAGAGAAGCAAGAGCACCTTTACTGAGCACCTACTGTGTGCCAAGCACCTTTCAGGGATCAGCTCACTGAAGCCCCATAGTACCCCTATAAAGTAAGTTTCATGGGTTCCACTTCTAGGTGCGAAGCCTGAAACTCAAAGGAGTTATAAGTGACCATATCCAAGTCACACAAGTAGAAAGAAACAAAACTAGAACTGAAATCCAGGTTGACTGTATTCCCAATCCGTGTTCTCAACTGCTAAGAAATGCTGTCTTCAACAGAAAGAATGCTCTGGCCAGAGCAGAGGAATTCCACTGTGGAGGAGCAGTGGAAGCAGGGTTAAGGGAGAAAGACATGTAAAGCTCACACAGTGGCCATGATATTTGGATTTATACAATGTCCCTTCTTCTGGCAACAGTGAAACTGTAGGAACCATTATCTGCTCAGGTATACAGACCTCTCCAGAATATAGAAAAAGGCCTTAACAGATGACCAGTACAAAATGGTATTTAAGGAAAATTAATACGGCCAGGAAACCAATCTGAAGTTTATTCCAATTGTAAGAAAAATGATCTTTTCCTATCAAAGTATTTGTTATCTTCTTAGATTACTTAAAAATTCCTCAGGTCGCCATCTTAGGTGACTTGCATGTTTAAAGGCTCCTTGCTTCTTCTTCCGGATTCCTGTACAACTCCATTGCCTGCCAAACTGCATGACCTAAACCATCCCCCAAGCCTTTTAGCCAACCTGGGAAAGACTGCGAACCTCTGACCTGGACAAATCCCAGGTGAGGGGCAGGTACAACTGCGTCAGGGAAATAAGGAGGACCCACTGTCAGCCATTTTGTGCTTGCATGTTTGCTTAGCAGGAGTGAGCACAAGCTTGCACCCTCTTGATCAAGAGAAATTGCCTTGTCAAGATTTCCTGTCTCTTGTGTGTCTGTTTTCGGCACCAGAGGGTTATCAATTTCAACAATTTGGGGGTTCAGTCCGGGATTTACATTCCATCCAGGAAGGGGGTCCTGGCCCTTCCCGGGGGAGACACATCCTGCTGCCTGATTACGACAGCCCCGAGGTTCGGCTGAGGTCAAAAACCAGATCTGGAAATGAACTCAGACTGCAGAATTTCTTGACAACACAGGTAAAAGATATCTGAAGACAAGGACTGCAGCGACCACATAAGTTTTAGGCACAAACCAAGACAAGAAATGTCACAGGGGTGACCAAGTAATGTCTTGGTGGTCAGGATACTGGAGGCTGTGTGATGTGTGAGTGAGATGTGGGGTGACATGTAGGGAAAGCAGAGAGTCCTGATCTGCAGTTCTGAGGCAACCTCATACCATTTAAGGCGGAATTAGATTCTTGAATCTAATCCAGGTCAGCAGCTTATACTGACCTGCCAGCTACCAAGAGGTGGCTCAAGCTCCTAAGAGGGATGTGGATGGAGACGGACAAAGTGAAAAAGAATCAGAGTGCAAGAAACCTCCAAGGTAAAGGAGGGGGTTGAGTTCCTGATAGTCAGAGCACAGTCGACCAGAAGAGAGAAATGGTAAATAAAGCAGCAAGGGCAGGGAGGGGCCGGAAAACAAAAGCCCAGGATAAAATACCCTCTGGGAGCCCCCTAGGGAAGACGTTAAAATATTGGGATGATAGATTCCATACTAAAGGGAAAAAGAAAGGTTAAATATTGTTGTTTTATCTGTACCCAAGAACTGATCTTAAAGCCTTTGGGGGGGTTTTTGGCCAAAATTTGTGTCTGACAAGGCCTGGATCTGTCAGGTCTATTAATTGAGCAAGTTAATGACAAAAGCTCAGTAATTCAAGAGGAAATGGAATATGCCCTCTGTTGGAGACAGAATCCTGTAGTCCTGTTGATAAAGAAACCCAGGGGAAAGATCTGAAGACATGCTCCCTCCCCTGGTCGGGTCCCAGTTTCACAGATGTGCTAGTGTGATATGCTGCAACCTTGAGGTAGTGTGATAAGATGTAACCTTATGCTAGTATGATATGTTTTGACCTCCCAGTCAGAGGCTAACTGCCTCGTCTACTTTTGTCCTTCCCGCTTGCTTGCTTCCGCATTCTGAGGCATAAAAACCCTGCAGCCTTGAGCTACAGAGCCAGTGCCATTTTTGGAGAGATCCAGGTGCTGGCCCACTAGCATAATAAATCTTCCTTTCCTCCAATCACCTGGGTTTGAGTCTTGTTCTTGCTGATCTGACATTCTTCCTACAACATTTCGGAGGCCCCAGCAAGATCAGACCGCCGAGCCCCGTTGGGTAACGGGTAACCGCTCCCTGGCTCTGCAGCCTCCAGGGGTCTGGGAAGTGTGCACCCTCAGTGTTATTTCAGGGTCTCCTTTCAGACTACTGAAGGAGGCTGCGGAGCCAAGGTCTGGGCCCTCAGACGGGTGGAGTGAAACAGATCCGTGCCAGATATCTGGACCAGGTAGGAAGCCCCAGGGTAGTTAGTGTAAGGAGGCAGTGTGGACTGATCCTGCGCAGGGGACCGCCAAACCCTGAAGAGTACCCAGGATGACGCATCTCCTTCCTCTGTGACCAAGGTGATTCCAGTCAACCGAGACTACAGCAGGCTAGGATTTTAGGGGAAAATAAATAAGAACTGATTGTTTTAAACTCTGAGTGAATGGTGTGTGAGTGAGTGGCTTGACTCACTTGCGTTTCAAGCTCAAGTTTGTGTCCCCATGGCTGGGCACCTCTAAGGTCCCCTAAAGTCTACGGAGTCTGAGTAGGCTTGATGTGCGGCTTCATGGTGATTGGCATATGGTCTATGGTGGGATCAGACTAGCATCCAATCGTAAATCATCCTGACAGGCTGAACCCACTACGGCCAAGCCACACCCGACCCCATCACCTGGGGTTGCAGCCAGATGAGCACCTGTGTGGCCTCTCACTGAGAGGCACCCCCTTCCCTTTGTCTGTCCTGTGGTACCGATAATCACCAGGCACATATAAAATGGGTTCCTCTGGGTCAAAGTGCCCGGCAGTTCTCCAGACCATGCTTGCTAACATTAGGGATGGCTTCTCGGGTGACTATGGAGTCCAGATGAAGCCATCAAAGATCCAAACCTTTTGTGAGTAGAATGACCCACCTTCAAAGCAGGATGGTCCACAGAGGGCACACTGGACCTAGCCACTATCATCCATGTGAGAGACATAGTCGTTGGGGATCCAGGTCATCCAGACCAGTTTCCTTACATTGACTCCTGATACATCCTGGCCGCCCTCGCACCTGACTGGCTACATTTTCATGTGCCCCGGAGAAACACAGCCGTTCTGGTTAACACAAAAGTAAAACAAAAGAAATTTGAGGTCCACCACACCTCGGAACCTGAGCTGCCAGACCCGCCACCATATAAGGCAGGAACCCCAGTTGCGGCACTATGCCCCTGCACCAGGCTCCGGGGCCACCATTAACCCAGGCAGATGGGTCATTTGCAGCTGGACCCATGCAACACGTGTACCAGTCCTTCACTACCACCGACCTCCCAAACTGGCGGCGGCACACCCCAGCATACTCAGAGGAACCACAGGCTATAATAGAGCTCTTGATCAACATCATCCACAACCACCAATCCCACTGGGATGATTGCCATCAGCTCATGTCTGCTCTCTTCACTTCTGATGAGTGCCGGCGAGCATACCAAGCAGCCAGAGCAGGGCCAGTTACCCAAGCTCCACCGCAGACTGCAAATCCGGAGCGATGGGCAGATGAGAGGATCCCGGATACCAGAGCAGACTGGGATCCAAACACTCCCACTGGGCTCCAACCTATCCAGTGTATGAGACAAGCCATCCTGGAGGGAGCCTGCCGGGGGCACGAGGAGAAAGAAACCTCGCCAGGGTCAGTGAAGTCACACAGAAGCGTGATGAGCTGCCTAGCCAACTCTATGACCAGTTATGCGATGCTTATCATCGGTACACTCCATCTGACTCTGAAGCCCCCGAGAACCAATCTATGATCAACACCGCCTTCCTCCAACAGTCTGCCTCTGATGTTCACCAAAAGCTACAAAAGATGGAGGGCTTCACAGGTGCCAATATTGACCAACTCATTAGTATAGCAGCCAAGGTAGTAGCAAACTGAGAGGAGATGGCCAAAAGAGAGAAAAGAAAAATATCTGGAAAAAAAGGCAAAGATCCTGGCTATAGCCCTCAAGGACGGAGACAGGAAGACTGGAGGCTGGAAGGGAGGCCCCAACAGGAGAGAACGGAGAAACCCTCTGGGAAAAAAACAGTGAGCCTACTGTAAGGAGGAAGGACATTGGAAAGAAGAGTGCCTTAACAAGAAAAAAGAAAAGAAAAAGAAAGAGTGACAGTAGCTGCCACCAAATCCAAGGAAGCCTGCAACCTAGAGACAAACACAGCCTGGGGAAACGACTCTGAGAATGACCAGGCTCCTTTTGATCAGCCCTCAGGAGCCCATGGTCAAGACTGACATTGAGGGCTGCCAAATAGACTTCATTCTGGACACTGGGCCATTTCCACTGTGACCACACCAACTGGTCAGCTCTCCAAGGACTCAATCACCATTATAGGGAACACCAGAAACACCAAGAAGTACCGGTTCTGTGAACCCTGAGAATGCATGGTCGGTAGACACCGGGTCAGGCACCGGTTTCTGTATGTGCCAGAACCACATACATGGACTAGGCTTCCACAGGGCTTCAAAACCTCTCCCACTATCTTTGGGGAGGCCTTGGCCAGAAACCTTGAAAACTGCTGACCGAAAGACTGCACTATCCTCCAGTATGTAGATGACATACTCTTAGCGGCCCCCACCCTGCAGGCCTTTAAGAATGGAACAGAAGAACTACAACTCTTACAGGAAGCAGAATACAAAGTCTCACAAAAGAAAGCACAAATCTGTCTAGAGGAGGTCATATACTTGGGATATCACCTGAGCCAGAGGAAAAGAAGGCTGGGAACTGGGAGAAAAGAAGTGATCCTCCGGTACCCATGCCCAGAGTCCTGGAGACAGATCTGGGAGTTTCTGGGTGCCTTAGGCTTCTGCCGCTATGGATCCCTGGATGCTTGGTCACTGCTGGGCCACTCTATGCAGCACTAAAGGGGAACCCTATAGGACTGTTGCACTGGGGCCCTGACCAAGAGGACGCATTCCAAAAACTTAAACAACACCTGGATGAGGCACCAGCCCTGGCTCTACCGGACATCACTCGCCCTTTCCACCTTTACATCCATGAGAAGGGAGGTGTAGGATTAGGTGTCCTGATCCAGACACTGGGGCCATGGAACCGGCCAGTAGCCTACCTGTCCAAGAAATTAGACCCCGTGGCCTCAGGTTGGCTCCCATGCCTCTGGGCACTGGCAGCAGTGGTCCTCTTAATACAAGAAGCAGATAAACTGACTCTGGGACAACGCATCACGCTCCTGGTCCCCCACCAAGTAATTTCTCTGCTCAACGGCACTGCCAGTCAATGGATGACCAGGTAACAAGTGGCCAGATATCAGGCTTTATTGGGCAAGAACCCCAGATATGAATAGAAGCAGAGAGGACTCTCAATCCCACCACATATTTCCCAGAAGAGGAGGGAGAACCTCTCCACTCCTGCAAGGAGATTCTAGACGAAGTCTCTTCTTCCTGGCCCAACTTCACAGACACTGCCATTCCCAACACCAACCTGGAGCTCTTCACTGATGGAAGCCAGAGCCTACAAGAAGGAGGATACCGGACTAGGTATGCAGTGATGACCATCACACAAGTAGTGGAACATAGATGGCTGCCAGACCATTGGTCAGCCCAACAGGCAGAGTTATATGCCCTCACCAGGTCCCTCACCCTAGCAGATGGAAAGACAGCCAATATTTACACTGACTTACATTACGTCTTTGCCACCTTACATATCCATGGGGCCATTTACAAAGAGAGAGGCCTATTGACATCTGGAGGTAAAGAAATCAAAAATAGTCAACAAATCTTACAATTATTAGAGGCAGTCTGGAAGCCCTGAGCCATTGCCGTCATCCACTGTCTGGCCCATACCAACCGTCCAGACAAGATCAGCCAAGGGAACAGATTGGCAAACAGGACAGCAAAAGAAATGGCTCTCTCAGAAGAAGTACAGAAGGAAGATGCTACTCCAGCCAAAGTATGTTTCACCCTCCCTGTCCTCCTGGACCGACTGGAGTACAGCCCACAGGAGAGAACAGGCCCATGAAACAGGGTCAAAAGAGAACTCAGAAGGCCGGTTCATAACCCCGGAGGGAAGAATCCTAATACCAGGAAAGACAGCCCCCTGCCTGGTAAGGCTGGTGCACAACATCACCCATTTGGGCAAAACCTCCCTACAAAGACTATTACACAAATACCTGGTCATTCCAATTGGCAACTTTAACTCAGTCAGCCAGCAAGGCTTGCCTGTGCTGTACCCAACATAACCCAGGACAGGGACCCAAACCCCAGCTATTCTCTAAGAAGGCGGTCTACCCATTCCAACACTTAGAGATGGACTTCACTGAGATCCAACCGAGTAAAACTTACCAGTACCTCCTGGTGGTGGTCTGCACTTTCACAGGCTGGGTGGAGGCATATCCCACCCACATGGAAAAGGCCACAGAAGTGTCAAGAGTGCTAACCAAGGAAACTATCCCTTGGTTCGAGGTACCTAGCAGAATCAGGTCAGACAATGGGCCTGCCTTCATCAGCCAGGGGGTCAAAGGCATATCTCGTGTGCACCTGGGATTTGCACACCTGGTATCACCCCCAATCATCAGGCCAAGTGGAAAGGATGAACAGGACTATCAAGACATCACTAGCAAAACAATGTCAAGAGACAGGGGTACCCTAGCCAGATGTATTACCCTTGGCACTGTTCAAAATTTGGTGTACAACTAAAAAATGCAGTCTCTCTCCCTTTGAAGTCCTGTATGAATGGCCGCCACCACTAATACCTGGACAGGCTGGAGACCTTTGGGAGTATGGACAGATAGGCCTCCACAAGTTCCTAAAAGGCTTGGTGCATGCTTCCAATGAGATTGCCTGGCACCTAGGACACCCAGAGCCAGCCTCTGTGACCCTCAGGCCTTTGCATCCATGGAGCCTGGGGGACTGGGCTTGGGTCAAAACCCCAGTTAAAGGACACCTAGACCCCCAATGGGAGGGACCTTACCAAGTTATTCTAACCACTCCTTCAGCTCTTAAGGTTGCAGGACTGAAACCATGGATTCAGCACACACATGCCAAGCCAGTGCAGGATCCAGGCCAGGAGTGGAAATCCCGAGCCAACCTGGGCCAGCCGCTGAAACTGACCTTGACCTGAAGGAGTGCTGATGAGGCCCCAGACAGACCTACTGATTCTACTAACAACTGTAATAATAATAAATGACTTACAAACAAACCCTCCAGACCTAGCTGGGGTCTCTCATAAACTGATATGGAGGTCAAACTCTCAGAAGGGCAAGAAAGAACTATATTAATTAACTGCACCATCTGTGCTTTGTCAGGCCCTTGTCTTGTCTCCTTTAGGTATTGCCCAGGCCCAGAGGCCAGCAGGTGGGCCCAACTGGGGCTCTCTACCCTGACTTGCTCTCGCCCATCCAGAGATCGCCTATCCAATGTGTATGGCCAAGTTCCGTGGAATTAGGACGGCTGTGGGGAGCCTTCATGGTCCTTTCTACAACACTGGTCATGTGTCAATTTTGCCTCTCCAGGGGCTTGGAAAGGGGCCTTCCCCAAAGGCCAAAGTGTCCATATTCAGAGGCTATCTTCAAACCTCTTCAACATGAACAAGCAGTCTCAGGCACAGGGAGCAGGAAAGGGAGACCTCTTCCAATTAAAGATAGATGAACCACAACAATGGGGAGCTAGGGTCTTTGGGCTGGGAGGATTCCTTGAAAATCATTGAGGAGAACCTGCAGTCTTAAAGATCCTTAGGCTTGAGATTAAAGCAGAAAACGTCTCTCTCCTGGTTAGTAAAGTTAACTCCTTGACCCCCTGGGCACAGGGGCAAATCCTCCCTCCCTCCTCGGGTAGGACCGATTGGCCCCCATTACACCCCAACGCCCCTCTCATTAAAATGATAGCTTTGGCAAACAGCAGCCACCAGCTAGTACAAGGAGCAGACCCTGAACTAGGCAGAAACTGTTGGATTTGCCTGAGGGCTGGCCAACTGCCATATGCGGGTGGGCCTGACTAACATGTCCAAGATACATGAGCTGGGCCTGGACAACTCAACCCAGAACGAAAATACCTGTCTCACAGGTCCAGCTATCCAAATAATTGGAGAAACTAAATGCTTTGGTAACAAAAAGAATTGTACCAATCTGGTAAAAATGAGCCAAAGCACCTAATGGAATTTACTTTGCTGTCAGGGCGGGTTTCACACCTGTTACAGAGGGGGAGGGTTGTGCCCAGGTTTTCTTAGTCCAGGACCTGGACAGACTTCACGGGACTGAAGATGCTCGATACCTAAACCAACAAGCTGATGGCCAGACCCATTTCCGACGGGACCCCATCCTCTTCTGGGTACTTCTGGGAATCACCCCGGCAGGAGTAACAGCCACGGGAGCTACTGCTATTGGCCTCCAACAAGTCCAACACAGCCAGCTGTCTGAACAAATGCATGAGGATTTAGGATTAGTACAACAGAGCATCGTCACCCTACAGAATCAGTTGGACTCACTGGCAGCCTCAGTCTTACAGAACCGCAGAGGCTTAGACCTCATTACTGCAGAAAAAGGAGGAATTTGCATGTTTTTAGGGGAAGAATGTTGCTTCTATGCAAACCAGTCAGGGACAGTGAGAGAAAAATGCACACCAATTACTAGAGAGAATCAAGGCAAGGGAAAGAAACAAGGAAACATTTTGGAATACAGGATGGAAGAGCTGGGCCCCATGGGTAGCCCTGCTGGCAGGCCCACTTACTGTGCTCCTTATGCTATTACTCTTAGGGCCTTGTGTGATAAAACTCACCAGGTTCATTCACAATCACAATCGCATGAACACTGTTACATTACAATTAGTGAGACACTATCAAAGACTGCCCCAGATGACTCCCCCAAAATGGTCATAAGGGATTATGAAGAGTAAGAGGAGGGAGTGATAAAGAAACCCAGGGGAAAGATCTGAAGGCAAGTCCCCTCCCCTAGTTTCACAGATGAAACTGTATACTGTAACCTTGAGGTAGTGTGATAAGATGTAACCTTATGCTAGTATGATATGTTGTAACCTCCCAGTGAGAGGCTAACTGCCTCGTCTGCTTTTGTCCTTCCCTCTTGCTTGCTTCCACAATTCTGAGGCCCAGTGGCATAATAAATCTTCCTTTCCTCCAACCACCTGGGTTTGAGTCTTGTTCTTGCTGGTCTGACATTCTTCCCGCAATATTGTTTCCACTTAAAAAATAAAAGGAAAAAGAAAAAAAAAAACCCAAAACCCCTTTCTAACTGGGATTTACTCTCCTCCCTTCCCTCCCCCTTTTGCCTGCTCTGGCTCAGGCGCCAGAGATAGCCCCAGCACTGCCCTCCAGGCTTCCACTCCTCCACCTCCACCCCACCCCCTTCAACTCCCAGCCCCTCAGGCTTCTGCTTAAAATTACAAAAACTAAAAAACTGGAAAAATAGATCCATAGAAGAATTATTAGGAGAGGCACAAGAGGTAAGGAGAGAGGAAAAAAAGCAAAGACTATGTTATCCACGATCAAGCAGGTTAATAGGGAAAGACCAAACTAATATCCTACTGGACCTCAACTGGCCAGGCCTCCCTCATCGGGGTGTTGAGTCTGAAGACCTAAGGCAGACAAGTGAGCATCCCATCCCCACCGGAGAGCCATATCATTCCTGCATCCTGAGGAGTTAGAGGCCTGCATTCCTGCACCCTGAGAGGGAGAGGTAAACTGCATTTCTGCACCCTAAAGGAAAGATACAGAGTCTGATAGATCTGTCACAGGGCTGATGAGCAAAATGCTCTCAAGATTGTTCCCTTCCCCCAATAAAGGTGCAAACCAAACCAGTTCACCTCAGAAAGCCTGGGAATCCACAGCCAATGAGAAAAACCCACCTAACCCAGAGTTAAAATGTCCATAAAAGCCCCAGCCTTCACCTTCGAGCAGCGAGCTACCAGCTTCCAGGCTCCACTGTACTTCTCTAGCTGTAGTCTTTCCTTTCTCTCTAATAAATCCTACTTTATACACCGGCTTTGGCTCATCATTCAGCTGCCTCACAAGCCAGTTCCCTGGCCTGTGAAGACAAGGACCCTCGACCCTGGCCTGCAACACCCTCAACACCGGCACATAACAGGTATAAGAGACCAGAAAGTTAGAAGATGAAGCAAAGAAGGGGGGAAATAAGTGCTTTAAATGTGGGGAGATTGGACACTAAGACAGACTGTCCAGAATGGGAAAGAAAGTGTAGGAAACTGTTCCCTTAATGAAATTGATGACGAACAGGGGATCAGGGACTCTTTTACCTTGAAGGGTCCCACTCAGAGCCCTTGACAAATTTAGAAATGGGACCACAACATGAAGCTGTCACCTTCCTGATTGACTCAGGTGCTTCCAGATCCTCCCTCTGTCTTCTGCCCAGGGGCTTAATCTATTCCCCAGAGAGGATGCTAAAAGTAATTTCTTGGGTAAAGGGAGAAAGCTTTCCAGTTAAAATATTTTATATAATATTTTATAAAATATTTCAAGAAACAGATGTTTATTTATGACAGGACCACTAAGAAACAATTTCTCCTAGTCCCTGAGGCAGGTACCAACCTGTTTGGAAGAGATTTAATGACCTGAGTAGGAGTTGGTTTACAAATAAAAAGGGATAAAATACAAGCAAGTCCTTATCACAGCTCAGTGCTAGCCTTGCCCTCTCTTGAACAGACTTTTCATCCCTTTATGAGTATAAATAAGGGAACTGCCCTTGGGGTACTAACCCAAAAACATGGGGGTCAATGTCAACATGTGGCCTAATTATCTAAATTCCTAGATCCTGTCATCCAAGGTTGGCCTGAGTATATTCAGGCAGTAGCAACTACAGCCCTTCTAACTGAAGGAAGTAGAAAAATCACCTTTGGGGGAAACCTAATTATTATCACTCCCCATCAAGTTAGAACAATCTTAAACCAGAAGGTGGTAGATGGCTGACAGATTCTAGGACCCTAAAGAATGAGGTTATCTTGCTAGAAAAGGATGACCTGACTCTGATGAGGCCCTAAATCTAGCCACTTTCTTGGAAGGGGAAGCAGGAAGGAGGAGCCCCACACATAAATGTTTAGATATTGCTGAATACCAAACGAAAAGGCCAGACCTCAGGGAAACTCCTTTCCAGACTGGGTTCCATTTCTTTGTGGATGGATCCTCTCTGGTAATTGAGGGAAAAAGACATAATGGGGAGGCCTTGACCATAATAGTATCAGGCCGACTTCCTAACAATTGGTCAGCAAAGACTTGCAAACTGTTTGCTCTAAATCAGACTCTTAAAAATCAGCCCACTAAATTAGTCTTAGAGATCAGATTAAATGCCTTCCCATAGCCATACTCAGGATAAGGGCAGCCCCTCAAAAGGACATTGGCCTCTCCCCTTAAGAAATGCTTTATGAGCTTCCTTACCTTAGCTCTGTTACTGATGTGCCTACCTTTGAAACCAAAGACTACTTCCTCAAAAATTATACACTTGGATTGTCCTCTACCTTACTTTCTCTTAAGAAAAAGGGGTTGATAGCACAAGCTCCTCCAGTTGACTTTCCCGTTCACCCACACCACCCTGGTGATTACAAGCTAATCAAGACCTGGAAAGAAAATAAGTTTGAACCAGCTTGGGAAGGACCCTTCCTGGTCCTGCTGACCATGGAGACAGCCATCCAGACCACAGAGCAGGGATGGACTCATCAAACACCGGTAAAGAAGGCGCCCCCACCTGACCAGAAAGAACAATGGGCTATGCTCTCACATCCAGGCAACACCAAAGTGACTTTAAAAAGTCTATAGTGAAAATATTCTTTCCCTTTCATTTGGGAAATGGTATGCTTATTATTAATGTAACTCACGGTACTTTTCCCTTAATTGTTAAATTTGATGCATGCCAGATCCTTTCTTGCGGAGGCCTTACATCCCAACTCCAGGTCCAAGGATATTCCTTTTATATGTGCCCCATCTTGGAACCAACAGGGAAGCTGGTATCTTATCTGTCCAGAGTGGACAGATATGGGGTGAAACACTGGGTATAAAGTATATACTTCTCCCTTTTATGACAATCCTAAAGACTGAACCAGACCCTAAGGCACGGTAAGACTCCAATTTCTGCCATCCAGAACAATCAACAGTCTTTTAACAAACTACAGTCAAAATTACAGTTGTTTCAGACACACCCCTCTCCTACTTGTAAAGTTAAACAATGTAATCCACTTAGATTAGTCATAGAAAGCCCTTCGAGTATGACACAAGAACCATCTATATTTTGTAGAAATGGGTTGGGGGCAGATGTCTCAGGGACAAACCCATTAGGTGCCTTTGAGCTCCATCTAGCTCCCAACCCCTCCTACGTGACACCCAGTTCTACCTCCACTTCAACGTTACCTCCACGTTTGTACAACAATAGAACTCAGGTAACTGTACTAGAAGTCAAAGACCTAAGACAAATTGTGGCTACTGAAATTGGGTACAGCGATACAAATGCCTGGATGGAATGGATAAAATATGTTGTCCGCACATTAAATAAGAGCTATTGCTATGTTTGTACTACTGGGAGACCAAAGTCTCAGGTGGTCCCGTTTTCATTAGGATGGTCCTCAGACCCAGATGGAATGTATTGCATGTTGGTTCATGTTTCAGGATGCCACATCTTGGGGTAATGAATCCTACTGGACATTATCACTACTGTTCCCAGAGGTCAGAGGTCCTATGGGTCAGCCCCTGAGGACCCAGACAGGGGGAATGATTGACAGATATGGGAAACCTGACAGGATGCAGTGAAAGCCAGTCCTTCGACAGCCTCACAAACCAGTCCACACTCTTGGTGGGCAGAGCCGATGTCTGGTGGTAGAGCAGAGGAACTTTACTTGAGACTCTCCCAGGTAACTGGGCAGCCACCTGTGCTTTGGTGCAGTTGTCAATCCCTTTCATCCCAGCATTTAGATCCCCAGCCTGTGTCACAACATCTAGAAAAAGGAGAGACATAGACACAGACACTGCAGCCAACTGCAGAGGCTCCCTTGATCCCTATATTTACACTGATGCCATTGGGGTTCCTAGAGGGTGCCAAATGAATTTAAAGCCAGAAATCAAATCAAAGCAAGATTTGAATCAGAACTCTTCTGGTGGTCCACTATAAATAAAAATGTCAATTGGATTAATTGTATTTATTATAACCAATAAAGGTTTGTTAACTATACCAGGGATGCTATCAAAGGAACAGCAGAGCAATTGGAAACAACTAGCCAGATGGCTTGGGAGAACAGGCTAGCATTAGACATAATGTTGGCCAAAAAGGGAGGAGTTTGCATAATGATTGGAGTTTCGTGTTGCATGTATCTACCAAATAACACAGCTCCTGATGGAACTATTACTAAAACCCTACAGGGATTAACTACCCTATCTAACGAGCTAGCTGAAAACTCAAGTATAAATGATCCCTTCACTGACTTAATGGAAAATGGTTTGGAAGATGGAAGGGCTGGATGACCTCAATCTTAACCTCCTTGATCATAGTGGCTGGAGTTTTAATTTCAGTAGGATGTTACATAATTCCTTGTGTCTGAGGACTAATACAGTGGTTAACTGAGAAAACCCTCACCAAACAATCACCCCCCGCCCTACCAAAATAACTTGTTTCTATTAGAAACACAGGAACATGAGAGCCGACAGCTCCTAAATGAGTTTGAAGAAAAGAAATTTAAATTAAAAGAGGGGGAATTGTAAGAAAAATTATCTTTTCTATCAAAGTATTTGTTACCTTCTTAAAAATTCCTCAGGTTGCCATCTTAGGTGACTTGCATGTTTAAAGGCTCCTTGCTTCTTGTTCCAGGTTCCTGTACAACTCCATCGCCCGCCAAACTGTATGCCCTAACCCATCTCCCAAATCTTTAAGCCAATAAGGAAAGATTGTGAACCTCTGACCTGGACAAATCCCACGAGAGGCAAGTACGACTGCGTCAGGGAAATAAGGAGGACCCACTGTCAGCCATTTGGTGCTTGCATGTTTGCTTAGCAGGAGTGAGCACAAGCTTGCACCCTCTTGATCAAAAGAAATTGCCTTGTCAAGATTTTCTGTCTCTTGTGTGTCTGTTTTTGGTACCAGAGGATTATCAATTCCAACACAATGGAACAAATATGAAGAACCAAAATTGTAGATAAAGGATTGCTGTAATTAGAGATGGACAGGTGATAAATGTATCACGAAGAAAAATCTGGCAATACTTATTAACTAGAAGGTAGGAAAGGGGAGAATAACACTATGTTCACAAACTGGCTATTAGCAGAAATGTGAAAAATGAAGAATGATAAGAAAGATTTACACAGGTTGAAATTATGGAACAGTGTGACAATTCATTGTTCAATGAAAAGCTAAACAGGGCATCACAAGGGAGAAAGCCTGTGAGGTGCAAGCACAAACCTGCCTCTATGAGGACAACAAACTAGTTAACTGCACAACAGTGGGGACCAGTCCACGCTGGTCCCTGCTGTGGCCCCATCACACCTCTCTCAGATTAGGTGCTCAATAAGTATTTTCTAATTTCTTACAATCCATGGCCAATTTCTTCAGCCTATCCTCAAGAATATCATGACTGTCGAAAGCCTTGGTGAAATGCATATCCACTATCTTGATCATAATCTTACAGATGTCATGCTACCCAGGTAAAAAAGGAAATGAGGTCAATTTAATGTGAATTATTTTCAGCGAATTAATCTTGACCTTCCCAAAAGTACTGATCATGATCAAGCTGGAAAAGGATACCCAAAGACAGTTCCTTGATCCTGTTCCCTTTAATTATCATAGAATGTTATGGTGGAGGACCAGAAAGTCTTCATTATGATCAATGAAGTTATATCTCAGGTACCCACATAGATAAGAATTCCCTAGATGCCACCAGAAAAATCAGAAAATCAGCACTGACAAAGCCATGACTTCAAAAGACCTATTTGTATAGGATTCAGAAATGACTGACAGCACAGGTGAGTTTGATTTTTGACTCTCTGTTATCCATTCCCCCTTGTTCTAGAACAAGTGTTTTTCTGGTGGTGGATCACTCCTACCCTCCTCCCCCCAGTTCAGTGGTTTCAGTAGGGCTGCAGAAGTGAGCATATGACCCGGTCTGTCAATCAGTATGTCCTTCCTTCCTGGTCGCAGAGAATGGGTCAGAATGGGTCTATATCAGTCAACCTATTCCATGTCCCTGGCCATAAGCGATTAATTTGGGGATGGCCACTTGGGTCAATGAGTTCTAGGATCAGGATTTTGTTGGAAATGTTAGAAAACAGATTTGCTCTTTTCTGCTGGAACTGCTAGCAGTAAAGATGTTGGAGAAGCCAGAGATGCCATGGGCTGTGATGTGGGCCCAGAAAGTAAAGACAACATGGATGCAAACAGAGCCAAAAGACAGAAGTGACCGACTCCTAATGACACTAATCCAGCCATATCTAAAGTTAGCTCTTCTGTGGATTTTTTAGTTTCTAGGTCAATAAAGTCCCATTTTTTTCTTAAGCCAGGTCAAATCATATTATATACTCTCAGTGGAAAGACCCTGGCTAATCTAGTTGTCCAAGCAACCCTCACTTTGAGAATAAATTCAGTAAAGAGACAGCCCCTCTATTTTATTTGCCAATTGGTTTATTTTGCTGTGTACATAAAACAAGAATATCCTATGTGAAAATTTTGCTTAGGAACTTGCAATTGCAACTGAGGACACCAAAGGTCTCACTCTTTTCTAACCTGAGATAACATGAGCAAACCAGAAAAATAAACAGACTATAAAGGCTACACAGAGAACAATCTGAGCTCTAATCAGCTTGTCCCCACACTATGATGCTAGATTTATGCTTCAGCACTGAAGTTGCCACATTCTAGACTGCTGATGCAAGTAAAAATCCACAGTACAGAGTGTGATGCTAGGAGATAACAAACAGCAGAGAGACTGCCTACTCAAACATTTCTATAAACAACTGCAGGAACCTTCAGCCCCCAGACTGCAACTGCAAGAAACTAAGGCATAATCCCCTACTCCTGCAGAATCAAAAAAAAAAAAAAAAGAAAGAAAGAAAATATGCAGGGAAAGCCTCTGGTTCCACAAATACAGCAGGGATAAATGCTATGGAGAAGGAAAACGTGAACAACTAGTTTTTGAGGTAGACTTTGTTCTGCTCAGGACCAATCAGCCCCCGAATTTCTTTGTTTACGATATTCATTATCTTTTCAGATAACAATTATATTTGATGTATTATACAAAATGTGCTACTTATTCTGTTAACATGTAATTTCTGTCTTACCAGCTAAAAGGTGAGTCTACTGAGATCCAAGACCTTATCTTTCCAGACCTAATATAGTATCTGACACAAAATAGATGCTCAGAAAATGTCTGGTGGAAATTATCAAAACATCAAATATTCAGCTAGCAAAGAGTTAATCATATAATAAATAATTCCATCTTCCTGGCTTAAAAATAGTTACCATTTACTGAATAGCTCCTATGTGCCAAGTGACGTGCTAAAAACCATACAGATGACTTAGCTCATTGACTTGAATGGAGCTTTTTCAAACCAGAAAGCACAACTAAGTAAAAAGGAAAGATTATGTTCTTCCTACTCTACCCCCCTGATGGACGTGAACAGAACTAGAGTAAGTACATGAAAGTTCAAAGGAACAAGCTTTAGTTTAACCAAAGGAAAATGCTACAGAAGGAGCAGAGCTGTTCTAAAAGGAATGGGTTTCCTCTGGAAGAGCTGCTTAATGGAGGAGACCAAGTAGAAATTCAACTAGCAAGCATGGCAGGAGTTATTCGCATAGAATGTAAACAGACTTTGTGCTCTGCACTAAAATCTGAGATTCTAGAGAAACAGTACATTAAGGAGATGTTTTTTGTTTTTTGTTTTGTGGTACTGGAGTTTGAATTCAGGGTCTATACCTTGAACCACTCCACCAGCCCCTGTTTGTGATGGGTTTTTCCAAAATAGGGTCTTGGGAACTATTTGCCTGGGCTGACTTTGAACCGTGGTCCTCCTGATCTCTGCCTCCTGAATAGCTAGGATTACAGGCATCAGCCACTGGTGCCCAGCATAAGTTTAAGCCTTACAAGTTTGAGGCCTACAGCTTCTTGTATTTCCTTATCTCATAAGCCTGGACCACTCCCCGAGAGGCTGCATTCCCTTATTGCTGCACTGTATCACAATGTTTATAGTCTTTCCCCTTGAAGATATGAAAGAGTTTTATAATGCTTACATTCATCTGGTCTACTGACACAGAATACAAAGGAATTAATCTGAATGTATTTTTGGTGCCTAAACATCCATAAAATTCCAAGATTAAAAAAAATATGGGAAGTTAAAGCAGCAAAGTAGGTAAGTTATTAACCCTGTCCCTTCCCACTCAATCATATTGATTTTATAGGTTATGGTATTATATAAGAAGGGTCAGATATTGAGATAAGATTGCATAAAGTTGTGCTGGGGTTTCTTTGTAACCATTTACGTCCCAGTCAAAATATATACCAGTAGGGTTGTGGGTATGGCTCAGTAGTATAGTGCTTGCCTAGCATATGCAAGGCCCTGAGTTCAATCCCCAGCACTGGAAATAAATAAAAAAAGAAAAGGAAGAAAAGAAAAGGAAAACACAAATACCTCTAAGACAGGATTGAGGCATTACATTACAAAATGGTACCCTTAGATTGTTTTGCTTTCAGCTATTTCACTTTTTAAAAAAATGATAAAATCTCCCAATCAACTGTTGGCCAGAGAACAGCATATATAAAGATCCAGCAGTAGAGAAAGGAGAGTGGGGTTGGAAGATATTCAGAGTGGCTGGAATGTAGCCTTGTAACTAGAAAAGCGGAAAGATGCAAAAATGGGAAGATGAGCAGGGTCATGACCATGGATTATTTACTTCAACCTAAGGGCAGCAGGAAAACACTAAAAGACCTTGAATGGAGGACAGAAGTAATCAGATTGGTTTTTTTTTGTTTTGGTGGTATTGAGGTTTGAATACAGGGCCTCACACTTGCTAGGCAGGCATTCTACCACTTAAGCCTCTCTGCAGCCTCCAAATTAGTAGTTTAGAAATTTGTTTCATGACACATGATGGTGCATACCTGTACTCCCAGCACTTGGGAGGTTTCCTGGTGAGATCTTGGCTTCAAAAAGAGAAAAAAAAAAAGAACTGGCAGAGTGGCTCAAGTGGCAGAGCACCTGCCTAGCAAGTGTGAGGCCCTGAGTTCAAATCCTAGTACCACAAAAGAAAAGGAAAAAAATAGAAAGAAATCTTGCTTCAATTATCATGTAAGTAATGGACTGATAGGGAAAAGATACAGACATGGACAGAAAGAACTGTTGGGAGGCTGTTACAGTGACCTCAGCAAGAGAAGATGGCAGTTTAGACTTGGCAATAGACTGCATGTATGATAGGAGAGAAAGACAGGACTCAAGGATGTCCTGAAGATTTCTGGCATGGTCAACTGGATGGATGCTGGTGCTGTGCACTGATAGACACACAGTAATCAAGGTTAAGGAGCACATAATCTGTTTGGAACATGTTGTATTTGCTATGGCCATGTTACATCCAAGTAGAGATGTCAAGAAGGTAGTAGAGAGTTCCAAACTGAAGATAAAAATGCTCATCAGCATTAATAATAATATTCATTAGCCCCACAGACTATAACTGAACCACACTGTTGCCTGAGAAGGCAACAACACATTGATACTTTATGTTACAGTTTATATTTCACAACTTACAGAGGGCATCATGTCCTAAATCAGGTAATGTAAGTGTCTTATAATATAAATGAAATACAAATTCATCTCTATAGGAAAAATAACTCCCACTGACGCAAACATAACAGATCTCATCACAGTCTGACAGTATCTTAAGACATCAATTCTAACACCAACACACTTACCCGTTGATAAGGCCTCCTCCCGAACATCTCCCTCAGCAGGCTGATGAATATTCCAGGACGTTTTGGGAAGTAAAGAAATTTCTTCAGGTGATGCTAATTTCACCATATCCATGTGATTACTCTGGAATTGGTACTGAGGAATGAAGCAGGTTTTGCCTTGTTGGAAAATGTCCTTGATGATCTCTTCTGTCTCAATTTCATCTTGCATGCTCAGAAAGATGGAAATTCTTTTGGAATTTTGATACTGCCTGTGGGCAATCACCTAAATGGGAAATTATGGCAATTATAATTTCTGATATTAAACACTAGGAACTCCCCTTAACAGTTTGTCTCTTCTTTCAGCTTCCTCCAACCTAACCTTCCAAAACCAGAGTGGACAATGCTAAGTCCTGACACCTGACTTACCTGTCTGATCTCTTTGCCCCTTGTAGCTCACCTACTTTGGTAGATGTAAAAACTCATTAATCATGGAGGGGACACACTGTCTATCTGCAGAATTCCAGGCTTGATCCCTACCTACCCATTACAGTAGTTTCATCATTTCACACACTTCCCCCAGAGTCTTGGCTTTATTTCATCTCTGAACCTTGGCTCCCACAAGCTACTCCAGTCCTTGGATTGTCAGGCTTCTCTCCTCTTAAATTCTACCCATTTGATGCCCAACTCAAATCCTAACTTTTTCTAACCTCTACAGAACTTTCTATATTTAGAGCTAATATACAATTTAAAACATAATTCTGCATTGTGAATTGATCACTAATTATTTATGTCCCCTAAATGTAGTATCCCAAACTACATCTAGGTAGCTCACTAAAGTGGAAAACATATAACTGTCTCTTAGCTCTAACACCATTCTATTCAACTAAGTGTTAAAATGTTCACTAAATGGGTGGGTGGGGGTCCTGGTGAAATAATCCATATTCAGCCGAATCATTCATCTGGCAGAAGGGGACTAAGTTTTGTTTATCATAAAGTCAGAAATCACCAGGTTCCAGTAGCTCACACCTGTAATCCTAGCTACTCAGGAGGCAGAGATCAGAAGGATGATTCACAGCCAGCCCTGGGCAAACAAGGAGACCCTATCTTGAAAAAATCCATCACAAAAAAGGGCAGGTAGAGTGGCCCAAGTGGCAAGAGTACCTGCTTAGCAAGCACTGAGCCTGAGTTCAAATTCCAGTGCTGTGAAAAAAAAGAAAAAGTCAGCCATCTCAGGAACTTGCCTAGAAACAGAAGTTGGGCCTTAGCTCCCCTTTTTCCTCCCCTCCTTTTCTGTTCTCCCCTGTCCTAAAAGCTTTAAGAAGAAAAGCGTAAAAGCAGCATATAAATATGACGGGCAGGAAGATACAGGTACAGAAAGTCAAGTCATTCCTAATAAAAGGGGAACAAAGAAACTGAGCACATTAAACCATGCTAAGGGTGCCAACTCCTCCTTTCTCAAAAGTTGTGCAGCTGCTACGAGACCTGACACAAGCAAAGCAAATGGGAATGTGAAAAGCAGTCGGCCTGAGGCTTTGGCATCCTGGTACCACATGAGAAACTTAAGTGTCTTTCTTGTTCTTTTTAAAGCAGAATATAGAAAATTGAGAGCTGAATAAGCAGTAAGAAATATCAGTTGAGATTCAGTGTGAGACTATGTTTACACACTTATCTGCCTTCCTCAAATCCCATTTACTTGACATTTGTAACAAAGCCTGAAAAAAGATAATCCATTATTATACCAAGAACAAAAGAGGGATCTGACTAATTTCTGCAAGACAGAGGACTCATCCAAGACAAAGCAGCAGATCATGACACCGAGAACATGGGCGCAGGACAGGGAACATCAATTCCTCCCATAAATCCCAACCAAGTGACTATGAAAGGCAGAGGAAACCTCCTTTGGCTAATACACTTTCATACACAAATATGTACAGACAATAAAGGATCATCAAATATTCTGGAAAGCCAAAATGGAAAATAAAAGGATTAAAAATATTAAAAGGAGAGAAAAATGACCCAGTAGGAAACCGAAATAATAAGTTATTCATGGAACAGAGATCAAGGGCAAACACAACAAGGGGATTGGACTTTGAGCACATGATAAAAGCGGGAACACACAAGGGAGGGGTGAGGATAGGTAAGACACCCAAAAAATTAGTTAGCATTTGTTGCCCTTAACGCAGAGAAACTAAAGCAGATACCTTAAAAGCAACTGAGGCCAATAGGAAAAGGGAACCAGGAACTAGAGAAAAGGTTAGATCAAAAAGAATTAACCTAGAAGGTAACACACACGCACAGGAAATTAATGTGAGTCAACTCCCTGTATAGCTATCCTTATCTCAACCAGCAAAAACCCTTGTTCCTTCCTATTATGGCTTATACTCTCTCTACAACAAAATTAGAAATAAAGGCAAAATCGTTTCTGCTGGGTATTAAGGGGCTGGGGGGAGAGAGAGGGGGCGGAGTGGGTGGTGGGGGCAGGGGGAGAAATGACCCAAGCCTTGTATGCACATATGAATAATAAAAAAAAAAAAGAAATTCTAATTAGTTATCTCAGACAAACTCAAAAAAATAATTGCATCCATAAGACATCAACAGACACCTATGGGAAGGAAGCCATCAGAGATTTAAGGAATAATTACTGGAAGTTAAAACTGTGATTGGCAAAATAAAAACAATTTAGGAGGAAACCATAGAGTAGGTGAAAAAAGACAAAATAAGAAAAATCAATTAAAAAATGTCAAGACATAGAACAATCTAGGATTTTATTATCGATTTAACAAGAATTCTAGAAAGGAACAAAGGAAATAATAATAAATTGGGTGTGGTAGTGCAAACCTCTAATGCCCGAGCACTCAGAAGGCTGAAGCAGGAGGATCCCAGGTTCCAGGCTAGCCTGAGCAACACAGCAAGATCCTGCAGCAAACCAAGCACCAGTGGCTCATGCCTGTAATCCCAGCTACTCAGGAGGCAGCAATCAGAGAATTAAGGTTCGAAGCCAGTTCAGCAAACAGTTTTCGAAACTATCTCAGAAATACTTAACACCAAAATGGCTGGTGGAGAGACTCAAGTGGTAGAGTGTCTCCCTAGCTATCTTGAGGCCCTAAGTTAAAGGTAGTTATGTGTTAACAGACAAAATGAAAAAGAACCTACTGGTAAGATAAAAGTTATACTCTTGTTTTGCCAAAAATGAAAACAATCAAAACTTCCTGGAAAAATTCAGACTAAATCAGATATATGGTCCAAATGTGAACAAAGTAAAATATGGAATGGTTTGAGGGTAAAGGAATTAGATAGTTGGTATTAACACTTGAAATACACATATCTAGTGACATATAATTATATACCCTTTCCTTACATTTTCCAATTATACAGCAGTGAATACTATGTATGTAATAAAAATATGTGACTACTATTTCCTGGACTTCAAGTTTGGAAGTTAAAACTACTGCTCAGTAGACTCAACACAATTACAGAACAAAGTTTAATATAAACCTTGACAATATAATAATATTGGTGTCAGAAACTGGCAGGAGATTGGAAGGAGACAAAGTGAATAGAGGACAACTAATTTTCTCATCTTAATTAGAGTCAAGATACAGCATATAGCAGAATCTCTTTACATTATTTTTCCAATAAGTCTCTAAATTATAAAAAGGTACTGTGCCAAAAAGGCACAAAAAGTACCTAACTAAAGGTACTGTTAGTTTCAGGGAAAGATATCATTTAATGTTTATTGAGTATTCACTGAGACAAAATACTATGCTAGTCAGTTTCAGAACATGGTCCATTGGTTGGTCATGAGTTACAAGCTACAATCAGTATTTTCAAGTGAAATATAATAGAGTAAAATCCATCACATACATAAGAGCTGCTTATAGGTGCATATTTGTATGAGACAGAATGCATTATCCCTGAGCATCACGGGTCTGTTTTACAATTATTCTCCTCCTTTGATTCCAGCTTAGTTGTCATTCTACTGCCGTCAGCAATTCTGCCTCTATATAGCTGTATTTCCACCTGGATTTTACAAGTTGCAATCTACAGACACTACTTGAGAGGCTGAGGCAGGAGGATCATCTGAGCCGAGTTTAAGGTCAGCACAGTGAAACCCCATCTCAAAAAAAGAAAGTAAAAATCTATGCACAAAGACACCAAACTGAACTCTTTATTTTCCTACATTCCTTATGCTTAGCGATGTTAGACACCATTATTCCATCACAGCCCCCTTTCCAGTGCTCTCTAACCTCTATCAATCAACTGCCAAGCCCAGCCTCACTGCGGCCTCCCTCTACCTTCTCTCCCCATCTCCTCCGCCCACCCTCTAGTTTACATCGTCATTACCTCACCTGATAGCACAACAGACCCTGAATGGTCTCCCCGACCCATGAGCCCAATGCCACCAACGTACACCCAAAACGTAAAGCACTCAGTGTACGCATTCCGCTTAACTCGCACACAGGCTTACAAGGTGACATCACCGTTTGTAGATAAGGAACCCGAGGTTCTGAACGGGGAATTGTCCAACACTATAACCAGCTAAAAAGCATGCAGCCAGATTAAAACCAGTGCACAATTTAAATATACTCTGCCCTTCCTAAGTAACGCTGTGCATGTCCCCAGCCCGTCTTTTCCTTCACCTGACAAAATTCATCTTGCCCTGCAAAAGTCATCCCCAACACCTTCCTAAAGAAAGCTCTCCAATTCTCTCCCCCAGGCTGTCACACATTGGTGTTCATCCTATTCTGGCTGCATTGAAATGTACTATTTACATGGGTCCTCTTCTAGATTCTCTGCTGTTCTAGGGCAACAATCATCTTTTTCACCCCTACATCCAACGGCCAGACCACAGAAAAGTGTGGGCTGCTACTAAGTGGTACGCGTATGTGACTGAATTCGCCAAATTTTAAACTGGAGACTAAGATTTGGAGACTAAGGCCAAGAACCTGTCTTCTCTACATTACTAAAGCACCCAGCGATGCCTTCCTCCCTCAGAAGGAAATATAATCCCATCTGAGTGAATAAACTAACATCAGCACAGCCCTACTCCGCAGGCCTACTCTCCTCAGCCCCTCGCCCGCCATAGCGCAAAAGGGATCGGGATTGGAGGGGCGCGCGCGCGCCGAGTGCGTACGCGCGCCCGTGATGACGTGTGCGTGTCCGAGAGTACGTGCGCGCTCCCGGGGCGCCAGCCGGGACGCCAGCCGGGCCGACTGGCATTCAAGCAACCCAGGAGTCCGGCGCACCTTCTGGGTCAGGAGACGGGACTGGCGCAGCCGCTCCTCAGCGCTCAAGGCCCGCAGACGCTGCTTCAGCTCGGCCCTCAGGCTCCGCTTGGCGACGCTCACAGCTGCCACCGCCATCTCGTCCGCCCCTGGCTGCTCCCGGCAAGACCAGCCAACCTGGGGCCTTCCGGATCGCGGCCACGCCCCCAGCACGCCTCCCGCCGGGACCGGCGTGTGGTCTGACCCCGCCCCCCAGCACGTGGCAGAGCCTGGCGGGGGCCCTGGCCGCCCCTCCCCCAGCCTCGGTGTCAGCCGTACCACCGCGAAGGGTCCTTCCGAGACCCGCGCTGCCCCTATGCCGTACTCACCATCGCCTGGGGTTGTGCAGAACCCGGCTGCGGGGCTTAAAGAGAAGGGGCAGGCAGGGGGGATGGAGAAGGACAGGATACCAGTGGGGAACTTTGCCCCTACCGGTTAAAGTGTAAATGCCCTTTTACCGCAAAGTGACATCCTCTGTTTCTCAGTGGGATCATTGTCCATGCACTGGACAGGTGCAGCCGGTGACTTGTCCTTCCTACAGAAGATGTCTCCTCACCCCTGGAGAACTTAGGACTCAAAGTAGATTGCTCTGTTCATTGTTGTCTCAGTCAACAACGTTGTCACTGAAGAGTAACTGGCACTTGCTCCTACAATAAAAGCTCTTCGTAAGCTAGATCCAGAAAGACAAAGGTTGCGTGTTTTCTCTCCTATGTTGAAGATAGACCCAATTACACATACAAGCATTAGCATACACACATATAGAAAGAGCAGGTTTCAAAAGTGAGAATATTAGAGGAGACTAGGGGAGGAGGGAAAAATAAAAGACAAAGTGAATAAAATTGAAATACATCACACCAGTGTAGAAACGACACAACGAAACACTGAAAACTGTTGAACGATACAGGATAGGGGGAAAGGGTAAGGAAGAGTAATAGGGTTAAGCTGATTAAAGTACAATATATTTATAGGTAAAGTACTAAAGCAAAACTCCAGTAACAATGAACAGACGCTGGAAAAATGAAGGTCAGAAATGTAAAACAGGTATGTTAAGGAGAGAGTAAAAGTGTATATGGTTGAGGTACTTTCTATACACGTATGAATATGGAACACTGTGACCTGTGGAAGTCACCTTAAGAAGGGGAAGGAGGATGAGGGAGAAAAAATGGAGGTTTAAACCAAACCAGAGTGCAAAAACGAAACTCCCTGCATAACCATCATGTACTAATAAAAATGTTTTAAAAAATGAAAATGCAGGTGATGAGAAAATGGCCCAAAGTGACCTTTCTAGAACAGGTCATTTGACCTGTATTGGACAGAGAGAAGATGGTGACACATCAGATTCCCCACCCCGACAAGTAATCCAGTGATTGATTTTTTTAACACTAACCTTTCAATGGGTAAAGGTATTAACCTTTTAAATATATTGCAGGCTGGAATTTAGTTTTACAAGTTGATGTGAAAATTAGTGAGTTTTATATAATTAATGAACTTTCAAAAGTTTGGAAAAAAAAAAAAAAAACAAGCATTCAAGAATAGCTAGGAGCTGGGCACCAGTGGCTCACTCTGTAATCCTAGCTACTCAGAAAACAGAGATCAGGAGGATGGAGTTTTGAAGCCAGCCTGGCAAATAGTTCCAGAGACCCTATCTTGAAAATATCTAACACAAATAAGAGCTGATTGACTGGCGCAAGTGGTAGAGCACCTGACTAGCACCCTAAGTTCAACCCCAATACTGGCAAAAAAGAAGAAAGAATAGCTAGGAAAACTCTAGAAATGAAAGACCACAGACATTATCCCTTCAGACATTAAAGCATACTGTAAAGCTCTGTAGTTGAAACAGTAGGGTACTGGTACTTTATGGGAGGTAGAGTAGAAGAGAAAGCACAGAAATAGGCCAAAAGCCATATGGAAATTTAGTATTTGATAAAGATGATATTTCAAGTCACTGGGGCAAACATTTTTTAAATAAATGGTATTAGGACAATTTTATAGTCACGCTGAAAAAAATTATATCCCTTACACATGTAGAATAAGAAAATTAGCCAAATGCACTAGGTATGTAGTATAAAAGCTGAGACTATATAAGTACGAAATGAAAGCAAGACAAGCCCTCTGTAACCTCAAAACGAGGGAAAGCTTTTCACACTGTGATTCAGAAATCCAGTGGTAATAATAGCTTGATGAATTTCATAATAGTATTTTAAATTGGTAGAAAAAAAGAACACACAGAGAACAAAAAGACAACTGGAAAGCTGGAAGAAACTACTTGCAACATATACCACAAAGGACTTGTCTCCCTAATACATAAAATGTCTTAGTACTTTTTTGCTGTTAAAACAGAATACCTGAGACTAGGTAATTTATAATGAACTTACAATGAATTTATAATGAACTGTAGGAGACTGTGAAGTCTAAACATTAAGGGATCTTCCCTCACATTTGTGATTTTTCAGAAGATTACTCAAGATAATTCTATATGGAAAGAATGGTCTTTTCAACAAATGGCAGTGGGACAACTGAGTGCCCCCATGCCTAAGAAGAAAGTTGGACCTCTATAATCCAGCCAGGCTCCAGTGGCTCACACCTGTAATCCTAGCTACTCAGGAGGCAGAGATCAGAAGGATAGAAATTCGAAGCCAGCTAACACAAAAAGGGCTGGCGGAGTGGCTCAAGGTGGAGGCCCTGAGTTCAAGACAAAGGTACAGAAAGAAGGAAAAAAAACTACCCAGTTTTCAAATGGGTGAAGAATTTGACTAGACGTTTCTCCATATATAAATGACTAAAAAGCACATGAACAGATAGTCAGCATCATCGCTCGTTGGAGAAGTGTGAACCACACACAATGAGATGCCACTTCACACCCACTAGGGTGGCTATAATAAAGCCAAAAAGGTGGAGTGGATAACAAGTACTGGGAAGGTTGTGGAGAGGTTTAAACACTCAAACCCATGGGAATATTTCCACTTTGGGAAATAGCTTCAAAGTTCCTCAAAAAGTTAAATATAGTCACCATAAGACCTGGTAATTTCACTCCTACATCTATACCTAAGAGAACTGAAAAGTGTTCACACAAAAACTTGTACATGAGTATTTATAACAGCATCATTTATAGTATAATTGTCTAAACAACACAGATTTCTATCAGATTATGAATGTCCAAACAAAATGAGCCCAGCCATGCAGCAGAATATTATTCAGCCATAAAAAGGAATGAAGTACTGGTGCATGCTATAACATGGTTTGTTCTACTAAGTAGAAAAAAAAAGCCAAACACAGAAGACAACATATTGTATGATCTCTTTAGATGAAATACCCAAACAAGCAAATTCATAAAAACACAGCAGACTAGTGAATGCCTGGCACTGAAGGGGCAGAGAAGTGGGGCTCAGGTTTGTCTTTTCAGGAAATGAAAATGTTCTAAAATGATACTATGATGATAGTTGTATGACACTGTGATTATACCAAAAACCATTAAATTGAACATTTTAAAGGATGAATTTAACAGACTGTGAACAGTGTCTCCATAAAACAAGAGAGTAAAAGAAAATGTACATGTATCTGCTAATTCTTTTTTTTAAATGCAGTGACCATAAACCAAAGATGAAGTTTGGGTACCTACGTGGAATGGGTGAGAAGAGGATGGGAAAAATAGGAGAAAAGAAATGGAACAGTAATGGGGAAAGAGTGACATTTCTTTGAGGATACCTTGTATATAGCTCCAACTCTTATAACCATGGTAATATCTCACATATATACAAACACATGTACAGTCAGCCAGGGTGTGGAGCAAGCTAAAACAGAATAAAGCAGGAACAAACTAACCAGAGTACATTATAATGATTAGCATATAACCACAACAAACTGGGTGGAGAAGAAAAGAACTCACTTAAGTAACTTTGGAAAATAGTCTTTTGACTGTACGGTAAGGCTAAAGACAAAAAGGAACTATATACAAATATTGTGCCCTAGTTAGTACATTTGTTTTTCACAGGGGTATAAATTAGCAATTGTGAAACTTTTATCTGTATTTTGAAATTGAACAAATAAGCAAATCAATTGTGAATAATGAGAGTCAGATTTGTCCCTGTTGGAAAAAGAAGTTATAAACAAGGAAAGGCGGGGAGACCAAAGTGACCACTGTGGTATTGGATTGGAATTTGAGGTGTTGGTACTGACTCATGGCTCTGTGTGTGTGTGTGTGTGTGTGTGTGTGTGTGTGTGTGTGTGTACAAAAGGATAGATAAAGATGAATAGAGATGTGCTGAAGCATAGGCACACTTACTAGCTCTTTTTGTTAGAGGATCTAGGAGCAATGATACCCCAGTAGCATAATAAAATTTAGCATCTACACACTTGTTTCTAAATAGTCTGCAATGGAAAAAAAATATATAGGGCTTCTTGAAAACCTAATTGGTTCTGGAGTTGAGACTGAGAAAATATTAGAAGAATCTAGAGCAGTTTCTAGTGCCACAAAACAAGAATGTGCTCCCAAAGGAAGGGAGAGTGTCAAAAGGGAGCCAGGAGCCAAATTAGAGTTCCCAATGGCCAATAAAGGGACAGTTTGAGAAAGAAAATAATGATAATCTTACATTATAGCCCATACAATATGATAGATGTTCATTGGTCAGCACTGATATGAATAATAAATCGGAGAAAAGGGACATACTGCTTTGCCATATAATTCCAATTAACAAATGTGGAAGGAGCAATGGAAATGGAAAATCACCATTAGGCAAACATTGCAGTAATAATTGTTGGAGGCAAGATCTGTTGATGGATGCTGAAATTAGTGGGTGGAAGAATGGTGAGAAACAGAAACAGAACATTTTTACAGTTTAAAAAAAATTTCATCACAAGATTCTTAATACTGAAGAAAAAGGCATGGCTCAAGTGGAAGAGCACCTGCCTTGCAAGTGAAAAGTCCTGAGTTCAAACCCCACTACTGCCAATACTGAAGAGAATGAGCAGAGACTAACTTAATCACGTCAAATTTTTAAAACTAAAATTCACAATCTAAGATCAAAAATTAAAACCCTGTTAACAAGTAAACCTATGACGGTATATAATAGGAAGGTTCATCCTATGAATAACCTGGAAATTCTAGTTGGCCCCAAGTGTAAGTCAATGAAGGTACTAACCCTCTATCACAGCAGGCTGCTTGCTAACCAGTCTCTCAGCCATTAAACCATCCTACACAGGCCCACCACTGCCAAACCTAGCTCCTTACAAGAGAACATTCTAATCAAATCATTCTCTCTGAAAATTGCCTTCAGTAAAAGCTTCCTTTTAACAAGGATTCCCTCTCTCTCCTGTTTTTGTTGTTCAAGCTTTGTTTTTTGTTTTTTTTTTTAAACAGGGTCTAGCTATATAGCCCAGGCTGGCCTTGATCTCAAGGTCCTCCTGCCTTAGCCTCCCAAGTATACCACCATGCCCAGCAAAAACTTCTTAATGGGATATGAGGTTCCTCTCAGCCAGGATCCACACTACCTTTGCAGCTTTAGCTCTTACCCTTTGCTACCTCAGTATTTTGCACTTCCATAGCTCCCTGGGCACAACTGACTTCAGCGTTATCATGATGTCCTAATAAGGTGAAACTTTCATTCACCTAGAAAAACTTCCATGTATGTGAATATTTTTTTTATAAGAAATACTTCCATAAGTCACTTGGGATAGAAAGTGACAGTCAAAATGACAAAAGATGGCCCCTAAAGTGCCATGCTTCTCAAAGGGCAGAGGAAAGGGTAGTGACTCAGAGAATGAAGGGCAGAGCTAATAAGACAAGTTCCCCTGCACTGGAGGGAAGAGAGACTAGGAAAAGTCCCTGGAAGCAGCACAGCTACGAAGAGAAGCTATAAAGAACAAAAATGTTAGCCATTTCTTGGAGAATCATTATTTTTTTCAGTTGTGTACTATGTGGATACAACCTAAACCATGTTGCTGCTTTCCTCACTGATTTTCAGGGATCCTAGTGCACAGCTTTGTGTGGATTTTGGGGGGTGGAGAAGGAGAACATAAGACTGATTAGTGTGGCATGAAAGAAGAAAGAAGCAAAAAAAAAAAAAATGCCAACAGAGAACTAACATCTGGGCTAGAATCAGACCAGTGATAAGAGGTTCCATTTACTGAACTTTCTACATGTCAGGTGCTATGCTAATTTCTTTACACACTCAAAGCAAACTATGAAGTAGGTATTATTTCTATATAAGGAAACAGGTTTGGAAATCATAAATATAAACCCCAAGCTCACATAGCTACTACGTGGAAGCAATCAGATTCTAACTCAGTATCTCCAAAAACAACAGTACACTGCTTCACTCTTGTCACAGCAGTGTCTCACCAACTGTACTCATGTTCTCCCAGGAGAGTGTGTGACAAAGCAGGTCTCTACCACTTGAGCCAAACCTCCAGTTCCTTTTACTCTGGTTATTTAGGAAATGGGATCTATATGAACTATTTGCCTAGGCTGACCTTGAACCGTGATCTTCTGGATATCAGTCATGAGCCTCCAGTTCCCAGCTGTGTTTTATAGTTCCCTGTGTCGGTGCTCAGCACAGACCTGGGTAAAAGTGGGTCTTGGCAGGTGTTTGTTAAGTCAATGTTGTGACTGTGTTCTGAGCCAATTAGGTGGGAGAGCAGCTGATTATTCCAATAAAGTCCCAAGCTGTTGATGAAAACCCAGGTCAAGAGAAGAGCTGTGCCACGTTTCAATGGCAACTTTACAAGCTAGGGGATTGTAGGTAGCCGTTCCAGAAATGTAGAAGAAAAGTCACAGTGCCTCCAGGGAAAACTCAATGATTCACTGTCATGAAGTTTCACTGGGTGCATTTACTTCAATTCAACAAACTATGCAAGAGTTAAGCACATGGAGACAGGGGGAAGCTGGGACAGGAAGAAGAAAGAATAGAAGGCTTTCTATCATCAAAGGTAAAATAAGGACTGAATTTATGCATGACCATGGTCTTATTCTTACATTTATAGACCTAAAACTCAATTTTTGTCAGTGTGTCAACATAGCATCCATTTACAACACTTGCTAGTTGAGTGTGGTCCATGAACCAGCAGCATCAGTGTCACCTGAGGACTTGTTAAATATGCAGGATCTCAGGCCCTTCCCAGACCTTCTGAGTCCAAATGGATATTTTTAACAAGATCCCCAGGTGATGTGCAACCATATTAAAGTCCAAGAAGTACCATAGATCAAAGTAGGCACCAAGTACCAATTTGCAGGAAGAAATAGAACTGTCAAACAAATCATAAAATAGCCTGAACAGAACATTCTGTCCATTTCAACAGATCAGGAGTTTGCCTGGTGATTCCCACTTCCTCACCACCACCCCCATCCCAAGGAAGTGACTTCAGCTGAAATCCTAAGGCTGAGTAAGCATTCACTAGGTGAGAGGGTAAATGAAGACAGGAAAGAAAGGAAGGCTGGAGAGTTTTCTAGGAACAGCTGTATGTACAAAGATCCTAAAGCAAAACACAGCACAGTATTTTAGAGGAACTGAAACATGGCTACAATGGCTAGTCAACAAAGAGCCAGATAAGAGAATAAGGCTGAAAAACTAGTGTCCAGATGACATAGACTTCTTTTTTGCCTATTTTATTTCAGATAATTTGGAATTCACATAAAATTTGCATAGATAATCCCAAGAGTTTCCATATACCTCTCACCCAGTGTCCTCTAATACTAACATCTTTCGTTAGCATGAGACATTTGTCACAACTAAGAAACCAACTCTGGTGTGTTACTATTACCTAAACTCTACGCTTAATTCAGATTTCACTAGTTTTTCCACTGACCTCCCTCCTGTGTCAGGATCCAGTCCAGAATCTCACATTGTGTTTAGCTGTCATGTCTCCATAAGCTCCTCTGAAAAGTGATCATTTCTCAGGCTTCTCTTGTTTTTGATGACCTTGACAGTTTTGAGTGCAAGTCAGGTATTTTGAAGAATGTCTTCCCATTTGTGTTTGTCAGATGGTATTTTCATGGGGTTGTAAGTTTGGAGGAATAGTCCCACAGAGATTAAATGGTCTTTTGTCACATGATATCAAGGGGCACTATCAACCCATCTTATCACTGGTGGCATTAACCTTGATCACTTCAAAGTAGTGTTTGCTATGTTTCTTCACCATAGAGTGATGATTCCCCTTTCTATAGTCAATTCTCTGGAAGGGAGTCATTAAGTCCAGCTCCAAGTAGGAAGGGAGGATGATATAAGGTTTTACAGAACAATTTGAGTTCCTAAGTGTTAGGAAAAACGCCACTCTCAAAGAAAGCTCACGAGAAAACTCACGTCCATAGAGGAAAGTTTAATGGCAGGCCCAAACTGCCAGGCTGGCCGGGGAAAGATGGCACAGCCCTGAGTCTGGGCGAGGCGTGGCTTTTATAGAAGGGGGAGGGGAAGGAAGTTAGCGCATGCCCAGTGGTCTCTGGTAGGGGTGGGGCTGTCTTAGAGCTCGGGAATTTGTTTAAGGGCGGGGCTGCCACTTTGGCTGATTCACAAAATGGCGACATTATTGTTCTATCACTAAGAATAATGGAAAGTCATTGAATGGTTTTTCAGAAGAGGAGTGACATCAGATTTACATTTTAAGATTAATGTGCTGACTGTATTGAATGTACCAGAGCAGGCCAGAAATGGGTGTGGGAAGAAGACTGTACCAGTGGTCTAGGCAGGAAGTTAGTCTAGGCTTGTAGTAACAGATATTAAGGAGGAGAGAAGTGGACAGATTAAGAGATATTTAAGGAGTAAAATTGCCAGAATTAAGTGAATTTTTTTTTTTTTTTTGGTCAAACAAAAGGAATGGAGGAGGTGAATATTCATGGCTGATCCCCTGGAACTCAGTTTCTGGTTTGAGCAGCTGAATGGATATCAATGTGTTTGAAAGAAAAAGGACACAGTAAATTGGCAGGCAGAGAAGCCTGAGGGCTCCTTAGTGAAGGCAGCCCCAGATATAAGGGAAAGTATGCTATTGGTCAAATGCCTTTGTTGGAATCTGGAGGCATTGTTTTTCTGGGTATCTATAGCTACTCTACAAAGCCATTCAACAATAAAACAAACAGGTTGGGAGTGTATGTAGTTCAGTGGTAAAGTACTTGCCTAGCATGCCTAAAGCCCTGGGTTCAATCTCTAGCACCACAAAAGCAATAAAAGTGCCTTGTCCAGTTAGGTAAAGATTTGACTCTCTTAAGGTAAAGCATTTTTCTCATTTACACCAACTCTTGAGAGTAACAATTCACCAGCCATACTATAAATTTTAATCAAGGATGTACTACTTATACATACATGCAAAATTAGGCCTAAAGTTCTTTAGGGTTCTGAATCCTCAGAACTCTGTGGGCTGGGGACAAAGTTTCATGGTAGTCACTGACATCCCTGTTTCCCCAATGTTTTTAATCCTCTGGAGCTATTTATCATCCAGGGAAGAAATGTTACTGAGGAAGACTCAGTAACATGAGAAGTTTCAGATACTGAGGAGAGAGGTTGTGCTTAACACTATAGTGTGACTTTTGAGCAGGGAAAGATGAGGTCAATCTGTTCACACGGGAGGTAGATTGTGAAAGGCCTTGAAGGACCTGGTAAGAACTTTGACTTTCACTGGGCAAGTGGAAACTGCTGGAGACTTGTGCTTGGAGACATAACATAAACATGATCTTCTTTTTTAAAGGATCCTTCTGACTACATGCTGAGATACATGGACAAAGGAATAAGCAAAACCAGTTAGGAGGTTACTGCAAAATCTGTACAAGAGATTTGGGGTGGCTCAGATCATGATGGCAGTAGTGAAGAGGGTGATATATGTCGTGGGTTTGAGTTGCTGCAGGTTGGTAAAAAGAATTTACTTAGATGAAGTGTAGGAGAAAGCAAAATTTTATTAGGATGCAGTTAAAATGGGAGAAAATGACAGGTGGCTAGCCAAAGGAGTGTAGCACACAGAGACAGGGTTCAGAATAAGTTTTATACATCAGGTTAGGTCACTTTTTTGGCTATCTCCCTTTTTGTGGACCTTATTGATTGGTTATTCTCTTCCTCAGATTATGGTTTAAATTTTACCAGCGGAAATAGCTGTAAATTTGGCTGTAGCAGGGAGCCAAACAAACAAACAAAAAGAAACAAGCAACTCTGTGTTCTGATAATGTAACAGGGGGAGGGGATGACATAGCAGGGAGAGAAAACTTTAAAAATCTAAATGTGAAGAAGGTCACATAGCACTGGGGATGAAGTAGCCAATAGAGTTACATGCAACCATATATGGGTTAAACCTTACTTTTTGCTTCTGTAACCTGCTTGCAAGGGTATATAAGGTGAGACCCCTTTGTCTCACCTTATATACTCTTATACGCCTTATATACCCAAGGTATATAAGGTGAGACCCCTTTGTTCTCAGGACTCAGCCTTTGGATGTGAATCTTCTGAGCTGCTGCTAGCATGCTAATAAATATTGCTTCCTGAAAAGCCTTGGTGTCTGTTGGCAATAATGGCACCGATAGGTTTCAGTTCTTACTGCACCCTTAAGCTTCTGTTTTCCAGGGTCACGGTCCTGCCTCAAGTCTAGCTTGAATCCTCCTTCTGCCCCAACCTCCAATCAGCATGAACCATAAGATCTTAACCAATCAGATCATGCTAAGTCTCACTGAGGGGTATTTAAGACCTTGCCCCTCCTGCTTCTCTCTCTTGGCTCTCTGTTCTCTCCCTCTCCCACCCGGCAATAAAGAATCTCTTGGCCAGATCACTCCTCTCCACGTGGTCACTTTGGGGCCTATATTTCCTTACAGAATTAACCTAGAAGGTAACACACATGCACAAGAAATCAATGTGAGTCAACTCCCTGTATAGCTATTCTTATCTCAACCAGCAAAAACACTTGTTCCTTCTTATTATTGCTTATACTCTCTCTTCAACAAAATTAGAGATAAGGGCAAAATAGTTTCTGCCGGGTATTGAGGGGGGGGGGAGAGAGAGGGAGGCGGTGGAGTGAGTGGTAAGGGAGGGTGTGGGGGCAGGGGGGAGAAATGACCCAAGTCTTTTATGCACATGTGAATAATAAAACAAACAAACAAACAAAAAAGAAAGACACAGTGTGGAGGTTGACCTTACAACGACTGATTCCCAGGAGCAGCAGGAAAGGGAAAAATAGCAATATAGTAGACACAGAGTAGGTAGGTACATATGGGGGTGGGAAATGTGGAAGTTCTTAGTGAAATAGTAAGCAAGCTCAATGACAATGAAACTTCAGAATAACTGTGTTGTATTTTTATAACTAAACTCTCTATATACATACATTATTTCATTGCTCAAATAGCAGAGTCATCACCTACTACCTTACAGCAGTTTAAGGGAACATTGGTCATGGGTTTGGATCTCATGTGAGCTGTTGAGATTTGCTCCGTTAGGCAATAAGTCATAGCCCTATGCTCAGTCAGCTGTCTTAAAAATGCTGCCTGTGGTCATGAGACAGATGAATCCCAGAAATCTTGCCAACACTGTGGAGAGATGATTTATCCATACCTTTCCTGATGATGTGAGTCTAATCGAGTCTTATAGCAGAGACAACCACAGAAAGCAACCAGGGATAAACAAAGAGCTGGTTTTATTTTCATGTTCTGTGATGTTGCGACTTCTCCCTGTTGGAAACTTTGCACCCTTTGCAACAAGTTTCTAGATCTAAAACAGCAGTGATTGGTGTAAGTTGAGGGCAGTCCTACTAGGACACACCAAAAGGTGAGGGTAATGATGAGGAAGTCTGAGGACACCCACCTTGCCACCAAAAGTGGTAAGGAAATCAGTTTCACTAGCTGGCCTCATGAAACTTGTGATAGGGTTGGGGAAGGAAAGAGGGACACCAAGAGATCAGATGAAGCAGGGCAAGGGGAGGAGGCCCAGTGCAGCGAGGACCAGCATGGATTTAGAGTCCTCTATAAGCCCCAATGCCATTTACTCAACTCTGTGACATTGGGCAGATTTCTTGCTGGCTTGAAACCTGTTTCTTCATCTGTAAAATAATAACTGATTCAGATGGCCATCATGAAGATTAAAGGAGGTTATATATCTTAAGTTTCTTAGCATGTGTGAGACCCTGGTTTCAACCCTCAGCACCAGATTTAAAAAATGCAGTAAAATGATAAAATAAAAGTCCCTTGCACATGGAAAACAACCAGTAAGCAGCCATGTTTTTACTGAGAACATGATGTTCCACCTCATCCAGCCTCCTGTGTTAAACTTTTCCAAAACCAGCTAATGCTTGCTCTCACTTGTTCTTTAAACAAATATTTATTGAGTACTTGCCAGGCTCTGAACTAGGCTCTGAGATAAAATGATAAGCCAAAATAGCCATGGTTGCTGCTCGGGTAGATTAGCCTTCTGTTGGGAAAACATATATTGATTTTAAAATCATGCAAATATAGCAGTGGATTTGAGATAGTGGTGTTTTGAGAAACTGGCACAGGAGAGTGGAACCTCATTGAGGTAGGCATTCCTGAAGAAGCGACCTTGGAGCTCACATCTAAAGGACAAGTCAGCAGTAGCCAAGTGAGGAGGTTGGGAAGTGTTCCAGGTGGAGGTAACAGCCTGCCCAAAAGTCAAGTTGAAAACAGCTCAGAAAAGTTGCAGAAGAGAGAGCCCAAGGAGGACACAGTGGAAGACAAGTGGACCAAGTAGCGATCAAGCCACACGGGGGTGGCTGGAGTGTCAGCCAGAATCTCATTTCTGATGGCAAAGTCCTTTTAAATAATAAGGAAACATAAAGTGCTCCATGATTTGACTCATGCCATTGACTGCATTCCACGTTAAATTGGTATTCGGGTGATTTTTATTCCTCTTGTTTCATAACTTTTGTTTATGTTGCTTATTATAATGAATTTTTCAAAAAAAATAAATACTTTTTTTCTAAATCAGCTATCAATTTTATTGAAGCTTTTTTTTTAGTTTTTGACCTTTTTATTTTTCTTAGGGTTTATGATTACCTCAGTTTTGTTTTCTTAATTTTGAAAAATCTGCAATTATTATTTCTGACTCTGAAAAATCTCTGGGATATATTCACATACACTAGGTCCTATTTTTCTCTTACAGATATTACACCTGAACCCTACATTTTTAGCCATTTCCTGTTGACTTCATGCTGTTATTTCATGCTTTTAACAGTTACATTATTATTTTAGAAATTTTATGGCTATCTCGTAAGTACCAAATGTCCTTTCCTCTTCACAATGGATTGTAAATCTCAGCTTCCTACTTTATAAGGACACCATAACCATTCCATTTACCTTTCCTTCCCTTCCTCCTTCAGTACTCCCATTTGTCAACTGTATTTTTACATCAAGGTTGGTAACATTCACACTTTACATAATTAAGTGTTCCCTTAAAAGACGAAAACCATACACAGCATTTGCACGATGATGAGTTAAATGTTATTCACGGAATTGCCACGCTTGGTGCTAGGACTGGATTTCCTTTTCTTTGGCTGCAAGGTCTTAACCCACGTGCTGCACACAGGGACAATGAAATACTACTCCATTTTCTCCCATTCCCACCATTTTGTTCAAAATTCTGCACTTTTTCATGTATAGTATTTGCTGGATGTTTTCCTGTACAGTTTTGTTTTGGCCAAAAGTTTCAATGTTTCTTCTTGAAGAAACACATTCCTTTCACATCTTATCTACAATAAAAACATCAGTATTCCGTATACATCTCTATGAGTTTTGACAAATTATATACCATGTATACACCACCACAATCCAGATGTACACTTTATCACCATGAAAATTCTGTCCCCGTCAATCTGCCCATCTCAGCCACTGGCAGCAACCGTCTGCTGTCAGCCCTCTGTATTGGAATTGTATTTTTGGTTTCCTGTGAAAGAGCTAATACACTGTGTACTTTGGGACTAGCTTCCTTCACTGACCAGAGTGTTTTTGAAATGTATCCATGCCATTGTATGTATCAGCAGTTAGTTCCTTTTTTTTTTTTTTTTTTGGTAGGGGGAGGGGTTTCAAGGATTGAACTTGCTAGGTCATTTCTTTTTATTACTAAAAAGTGTTCCATTTGATTCCAGAATCGGCTTTTCCACTGACTTCTATTAACATTTGGGTTGTTTCCAGTTTGGGCTATTATGAATAAAACTGCTCTGAACAGTGTGGACATGTATTTTAATTTCTTTGGGATGAATACCTACGAGTAGAATTTCTGATCCTGAAGTATGTCTATGTTTATAAGAAATTTCCAAGGTATTTTCCGAAGTAGTTGTGCAGTGTTATATTGTCACATAGTGTAAGAGTTCTCGCTGTTCCACATAGCTTGGTATCATAAGTCTTTTTCTTTCTTTTTTTTTTTTTTGGTGGTACTGAGGTTTAAACTCAGGTCCTCCTACTAGCTGGTCACATGCTCTACCACTGGAGTCACTCCCAGGTCCTTTTTGCTTTAGTTTGTTTTTTAGATAGGTCTTATATTTTTGCCCAGGGCTAGCCTCTGATTAACAGGAGTCTCCTACCTCTGCCTCCTACATAGCTGGGAGCATGTACTAACACGCCAGGCTTGTTTTTTGAGATGGAGTTTTATTAACTCTTTTGCATGGGCTGGTCTCAAACCTCAATACTCCGCATCCCACCTTCAGAGTAATAGGTTACAGGCATGTACCATCAACCCAGCTTATTGTTGGGATTTTTCATTTCAGCCACATGGTGGTCTTTCAGTGTGTGTGTGTGTGTGTGTTTTGTTGTTGTTGTTTTGAGATGGGGGTCTCACTATGTTGTCCAAGCTGTCATGGAACTTGTGGGCCCAAGTCAGCCTGCCTCCTCGGCCTCCTGGGTACTTGGGACTGCAGGTTTTCCCCTGATGACTAATAGTGTAGAGCATCTTTCCATATCGGTTGGCACATTTGAATATCTGCTTTTGTGACGTGTCCAAATCTTTTGATCTTTTTTTTTTTTAGTTAAGTTGATGGTCATCTTGTTATTGTCAGATATTTTGTTATTCTGTGGCATGCCTTTTAAGAGGTTTTTGGTTTTTGGTTTCTAGAGCTTTACTGAGATATAATTCAGATACTCCTTGTTTGAGTTCTTACTGGTGTCTTGCTGAGAGTAGAATTTTCAAACTTTAATAAGTCTTTAATTACCCATCTTTTCTTTTTCTTGGAGTAGCAATATTGCCTACTCCAAGTCTGTGAAGATTTCCTCCTGCATTTCTTCTAGAAGTTGTGTGGTTTTAACCTACATGTAGGTCTGAGGCAGGCCAGGACATAGGAAAGATTGGGACACTTGGGACAGGGTTTACTTGACATGTTGTACTTCAGATGGATCCTCTCTCTCTCTCTCTCTCTCTCTCTCACTCTCTCTGAACCTCCTTTTCAACTGCAAATATGCACAGATTGTCCACACCCTAGCCCAGGGACTACCCAAACCCCCCTCCATTCATCAATTATTGGTGATCAAAAATTGCTCAGGTTTTTCCCCTGCCACAGATTAGTGAGATCTTTTAAACATCTTGAAACAGAACTCTCTCTGCTCCCGGCTCCCCCTTGGCCCATTGTGACTTATTGTAACTCCTTTCCCTAATCTTTAATAAAGTTTTATTAGTACCCTTGCTATGTCTACATATCCTGCCCAGTTGCATCCATGCCGGATACAAGAATCTGGATTTTCTGTTTACCAGTGACTACAACAGGTCTACGATCTATTTCAATTTCATTTTGTGTATGCAACGAAGAATTGAATTTCATAAAAAACTTTTTTTTCCCCAAAAGTAAATTAATAAACAAAACACAGTATGGCGCAATTAAAAGTTCAGGTCACAGACCCCCCAGAGGGGGACACAGATTTCCCAAGTCATGTTGCTAAAGAGGTAACTGTGGTGTAAAAGCCATATTTTGTGGATTCTTTGTAAATTCCAGGTAGTAGTATACATACTTCCTGCTATATGCAGTCTGTGTGCTCCTACCACCTTGCTCTGATTAACACTAAAATGAAATAAAATAAAAACAGCTGGGCAGCAGGCAAGCTGCTTGGTGGGAAGAGAGAAAAATGTGGACTCTTACTTACCCTGTCCCCAACGACACGAGCCCCACTGGCATAAGTACTTGCATCACACACGTGATTTTACACTGAGCCTCTACTTCCCTACTGACTTGTTACAGCATCCTCATCTTCTGGGTTAGGAATCACACCTTGTAGGTAAAGCAGTAATAATTAAAATCCCCTTTGAGGATGCACATGGCCTGAGAATGACAGACTCACTGGTTTCTTTATTAGACCTGTCAACAGCTTGCCGGAAAGGTAACATAAGCCCCATGGGGTAGAGATTGTATAGAGGAAGGAAAAGGAAGAGTATGAAGATCTAGAACAAGGTCGAGGCTGCCCATATTACAGTCAGACTTGCTGACCTAAAAGTTAGAACACAGATAAATGTGGGACACTTTTTCAAAAATTAGAACAAAGGATTTAACAAAAGATAATCTAAATTTAACAATAGCTCAACAACAACCAAATTGTTCATATTGTCTCAGAGCTTCCTTCTGTAGGGGCAGAAAAGAGGGGATCCTTGCCTATTAAAAAGGATAGTAATCAACATCCCTGCAACAAAAGACAGATTAACAAGAGAAAACATACAACAGATTTATTTGATCAGAGTTTTACTGACATGGGAGCCTTCAGGTTGAAGATCAAAGACCCAGGGTGAACTATCAGGTTTGATGGTTAGATTAAATAAAGAAGACACATCCAGGTAGAAGCATGGTCGAAAAAAAAGGGTATGACTACTAGTGAGGCCTGTCTGATTCTTCTTGGTCTCTTTGTGAAGCATTCCTTCCTTCCAGGTATGGGGCAGGACTATTTCTAGAATGGGGGGGGTCTTATGACCTAAAATCAAATGAGGAATGTCAAGAAATTACTATATGGCCAACTCTGACACCATAAGATGGAGGAAAAATAGGGTAACATTTTCAGGTTTTATGGCTGGCAGACCTGGTTTCTACAGCCTGCCTTGGGAAAAGTCAGCTCTACTTTCTATGGCTTCCTAGGAGAAAATGAGGGGTAAAAGATAAGAGGGCAAGAGAAGACCAGAGAGAAACTGTTTCCATGGCTGTTTCTGAAACCTCCATGTTGGGGTATCATTTGGTGAGCTCCAGTACTTGCACATCTGCTTGCTACATTCATCAACCCCAAATGACAAGCCAGAGTGAAGTTTAGGGGCAGGGCATCAGTGGGAAACACTACCAGCAGCCACAGGAACTGGGGCTACACAAAGCATGAGCTGGGAGGGAGAAGAAAACCATAGCCCCTGCGTAGTCTAGCCTAGAGACACAGAGAAGCACCTCTGGATGATGGATACATCCTTAAGAAAGAGTGTTTCTGGGGCAGAAAAGACACCACCAGGAAGAGGGGAATGAATGTTCCTGCCTTTAGCACCTGTCTCTTGTATTCAGCTTTGGCCTTTTGCTGAAGTTCCATGCAGGCTCAAAAACATTGAGGCAAAATCACATATGGACACAAATATGTACAATTTATTCAGTGAAGTGGAGACAAAGTGTCCATGACTCTGGTAAATCAAGTTGCATCATCAAAGCTGCTTGTTTAAAAATAGAAGGTAGTATGTATTGGCAATAGTTCTCGCAAGAGCCAGTGTCATTTTCGTCAATAGTATAGCCTCAGGAGGGACAGCATGTCGTAGATCTTTTCTATGACTTCCAGAAAAGTCAGCCAGCCAGACTTAGGTTCAAACTTCTTTATAAAGCCATTTTCCTATGAGAGAATGAATTTAACATTTTAAAAATCAGTGCAGTTTAAGTTTGCTAGAATAAAGAAGCAGAGAAATTTCTTTAAATTATGCAAACAATCCTCTGTGTACTGTCTCTGTATTCAGTTCACCATCACCATTGTTCTTTGCTCTAATACCAGATCTCTCTAGAGCAGCACTGTCCAAGTTTTAATATTTTACAGCCACATTTTAAAAAGTAGAAAGATAAAGGCAAAAATAATTTTAAAACATATCTAATATATGTTTAATATACCCAAACATTATTTCAAAATGTACACAGTATAAAATCACTGAGATATTTTATTCTTTTTTTTCATACCAAATCTTCAAAATCCAGTGAGTATGCCAGACATGGTGGCTCAACCCTGTAATCCTAGCTGCTCTGGAGGCAGAGATGGAGAGGATCACAGTTTAAGGCCAGCCCTGGCAAAAATTTGATGAGACCACATCTCAAGCAATAGCTGGGTGCAATGGTGTGTACCTGTGATACCAACTATGCAGGGTGGCACAATAGGAAAATCACAGTTCAGACCAGCTGGAGCATAAAGGGAGACCCTATCTCAAAAATAGCCAACATAAAAAGGGCTAGGGGCATGGCTCAAGTGACTGAGCACATGCCAACAAGTGTGAGGCCCTGAGTTCAACCCCCAGTACTGTCCAAAAAACCCCAAAACATTCCAATGAGTATTTAATACTTCCATCTTAATTCAGACTGGCCACATTTCAGCAGTCATCTTGTTCAGTGTCATCCGTGACTAGTGGCTGCTGTATTGGATAGCAGACAGAGCTCTAGAGGGAAGGAAATCTAGTTTTTTTTCACTTTCAATTGTCTAGCACTGAAAAAAGCATTTATATTTATAAACTATATTGTATTGAGAATTGAGGACTCACACTAAATACAAATTAAACCAATGCTTTAGAACTTGTGAGAAGGTTAATGATTTTTCTATAATTCATTCTTTTTGAGATTAGACATATTTTTTAAATAGGATAACCCAATGGAGCTGTATACTGTCATTACCTTGTAATCTATAAACATAAAATATCCTCATTGAAAATTGCTTCCAGTCTAATACCCTCTATTATTTTAACAAATGAGGAAACTGAGGCCCATTAAAAAATAAGTTATCTAAGATAACCCAACTCTTTAATGCCTGGACCATACATTTCCAAGCACCAAAAAGAATTAGAAAACTGTTAAAATGATTTTCCAAGTGTTCATCTAGCAAACGCTTGCCCTGCATCTTGCAAGTTCTAGAATCTAGGTTACAAATGTCTCCAGGTAGGTGACTGCCTGCTGTGACTAATACTACTGAGAAGTGGACCAAGCTAACCTCTTTGGGCATTGGAAGGGCCTGGGATGTTATGACATCACTGATAGAGAAGGTCACCACTGTAGTGGGGGATTTTCCATGTGAAGGATTGCTTAAGAAAGGCAGTTACTTCTGTGTGCATGCTAAATGTCGAGTGACAGTGAGGCCCATGCTATCATCCCCTAACAGAGGGAAGATACTGCTCCTCCCTCTGCCTCCTCTTCCCCTACCTTTATACACTCGCATTTGCCATACATTCTAGATGTGTAGACACTTTGTTGCTCTCCTTCCCCTAGAATTTTCCTAGTTGGCAATTACACTGAGGCCCTCTAAAATGATTTTTTATTTTTATGGCAATGATTATTGTATAGTATGCTTGGGCAGTTCACATGTCATCTTTTTACAGACATTCACCATCTGAAGGGTGAACAAATGAAAAAGGACAAGTTCAATTATATGAAGATGAAAATATTTTTAAAACTAAAAAGAACAATAACTGGGAAAATATTTACATATACCATGAAGGAGTCCATTCAAGTGAAAGAGAAAATCGTTAAGCCACTTAAAGTTAAAAGGGGGAAGGCCATTGAAGAGAGAAACATAAATCACAGTACATGGGAAAAAAATTAACATTCCTAGCACTTAAAGAAATTTCCATTTCCACACGATCTTATTGCTTTTTACACTTATTTACCTAAAACTTAGGGAGTGGCTCAAGTAGTAGAGCACCTGCCTAGCAAGCAGGAGGTCCTAAGTTCAAACCCCAGTACCACCAAAAATAAAGAATGCTTATTGATCTTGTGGTTTTAAGCCTATTAAACCCTAAAAATTATTTTTAATCATGCCAATCAGTGCTAACAAGATTCTGATATTTTTCCATTCGTACAATATTTTTAGAAACCAGCATGTACTTCAACAGGTGTGAGTGGTGCAAGTATGTTTTATGAACCAGTCAGTCCATGGTTGGAAAGTTATCATGAGGCACAATCCCCAGCACCAAAAACAGGCGAGGAGAGGAGAGGGGAGGGAGGAGAAGGAAGAAAGTGAAAGAAATTTATCATGAGTCCGTCTTCTAAACTATTGGAGGGAGTGGGCTAGGAAGAAACAGGCTGGTTCATCATGGAAACATTATTTCTAAGAAGGAAAAACTGGAACAAATTCAAATGTCTAACAATAGGGAACTGCTTAAGGAAATTGTGCTACACTAAATGAGTGGAATATTCTGTAGGCAATAGAAATGTTAACCTGGAATATGTGAGTCAATGTTGAAAATATTTGTAATAGTGAAAAAACTTTTATGTGTACCCTAATTAGAACTGCACAAAGTGTCTACACAAGGATATGTGAGGGTAGAGGAAGTGATTTTCTTCTTTTCAAAATATTTTTTTTCAAATACATTCTTTCCAAAAATATGTCCTTTAATGATGCTATTTGGGTAATTAAAACTATTATGTAAAAATAAATACACAAGCTGGGCGCCAGTGGCTCACACTTGTAATCCTAGTTACTTGGAAGGCTGAGATTGGGAGGATCATAGTTCAAGGCCAGCCAGGCAAATAGTTCCTGAGACTCCCATCTCCAAAATAACCACAGAAAAATAGACTGAAGGTGTGGCTCAAACAGTAGACCACCTGCTTTGCAAGTGCAAAATCTTGAGTTCAAGCCCTAGTCCCACCAAATAAATATAAATAAATAAATACACAAAAAAAGATTTGTTATCTTTTCAGTAATGCAATAGTAAATAAGGTATGCTCAGGTCTGATTACCAGGGAACAGTGATAGTTTGTTAAATTGAGTTACTCTGGTTTCAGGAAAGTATAAAGCATAAAATAAGATGCTATATTGCTATGGTTTGAACCCTGCAAACCTCATGTTGAATTTTAATTGCCATTGCGATGGTATCAAGAGGAGGGACCTTTAAGAGGTGATTAGGTCACAAGGGCACAGCCCACTTGAATAGATTGAGGCTGTATTAGGGGAGTAGGTTGGCCTTGTGGCCTAACTCTTAAGACCCAAGCTTTAATATTCAGGTTACTTGGAAAGTACCAACTCCGTACAAACTTTCAAAGCCTACCTTCAAAGGGGCTTTCTTCAAAGGGACTAATTTTAAGAATTATATATTTAAACTTCTTGGAATTTCCCATATAACCATATAGTTGCATAGAACCTGGCAGTTCACAAAGTACTTTTACAAAAATGTCTTTTCTAGTCCTTTACCTTCCTTTCTCAAGTAGGTATTATTATCTTCATTTTATATATAACATCTATTATGTTATATCATATCTTTTTTTAAATTTTTTTATTATTCATATGTGCATACAATGCTTGGATCATTTCTCCCCAAGCCCCCATCCCCTCCCTTACCACCTACCCCACTCCCTCCCCCTCCTCCCCAGTCCCTCAGTACCCGGCAGAAACTATTTTGCCCTTATCTCTAATTTTGTTGAAGAGAGAGTATAAGCAATAATAGGAAGGAATAAGGGTTTTTACTAGTTGAGATAAGGATAGCTATACAGGCAGTTGACTCACATTGATTTCTTGTGCATGTGTGTTACCTTCTAGGTTAATTCTTTTTGATCTCACCTTTTCTCTAGTTCCTGGTCCCCTTCTCCTGTTGGCCTCAGTTGCTTTTGAGGTATCTGCTTTAGTTTCTCTGCATTAAGGGCAACAAATGCTAGCTAATTTTTTAGGTGTCTTACCTATCCTCATATCTCTCTTGTGTGCACTCGCTTTTGTCTTGTGATCAAAGTTCAATCCCCTTGTTGTGTTTGCCCTTGATCTAATGTCCACATATGAGGGAGAACATACGATTTTTGGTCTTTTGGGCCAGGCTAACCTCACTCAGAATGATGTTCTCCAATTCCATCCATTTACCAGCGAATGATAACATTTCGTTCTTCTTCATGGCTGCATAAAATTCCATTGTGTCATGTCTTATTTTTATACACATTATTATAAGAAATCTCAATGTCAGGTACTTCAGTATCTTACCCAAGGTTATACCTCCAGTAAGAGGGGAAAATTGGGACTCAATGTTAGTTCATTCCATCATTCTGTCAACAAAAAAAATACTGGGCTGGAGGCATGGCTTATGTGGTAGAGTGCCTGCTTAGCAAGAGTGAAGTCCTGAGTTCAAATCCTAATACAGTCAAAAAACAAAGAAAAAACTCCACAAATATGTGTTGGGTGCCTTTTGTGCAGTAGGCCCTGTGCTAAGTTGTCAGGTAACCGTGAGGCATTTTTAAATATGATTCCTCCTATGTGGAACTAAGAGCAAATATTCTTTCCCCTTTCCCAGCACAGACCCAGGAAAATGCCTCGTCAAAGGCAACTAGCTCAAAAGGAAGCATAATTCCAAGGGGTGAGATATTGAGGGGCTGGGAACATCACTCAAGTGATAGAGTGTTTGCCTAGCAAGCACAAGGTCCTTCCTTCAATCCACAGTAAGGAAAGGAAATAAAAGGGAAGGGAAAGGGGTGAGATACAGGGTCTTGCTATGTTGCCCAGGCTGATCCCGAACTTTTCCTGGGCTCAAACAGTGATCCTCCAGCCTTAGCCTCTTCAGTAGCTGAGACTATAGGTGCTGCACTGGCTACTAAAGCATATTCTAATGGCTTTTTAAAATTTGGCAGTACTAGGATTTGAACTTAGGGCCTGGTCCTTGCTAAGCACACTTTTTATACTTGGGTTACACCCCCCAGCGTTTTTTGCTTTAATTTATCTTTCAGATAGGGTCTCCTGCTTTTGCCTGCAACATTGATCCTCCTACTTTCACCTCTCACATAGCTAGAATTAAAGGCATGCCTGGCTTATTCATTGAGATAGAGTCTCACTAACTTTTTGCCCCAGCTGGCCTTGAATGAAGATCCTTCTATCTCTGCCTCCCAAGCAGCCGGGATTACAGGCACAAACCACCACACCCCACAGCCCTCTAATGGCTTTTAAAACCATCCTTTCCTCCTAAATGCTGAAGATAACTAAAAACTAATGGTAAGTCTCCTATCAGATATTGTTAAGAGCCCATCCATGTTCAGCCTCAGCACTTCAAATTGGCAGAGGGGACAGGAGAAAATAACAGTAAATGTGGAAGAGGAAGAAAAACACACAGAAGAAAAATGAGGAACGAGGGAGGGAGGGGAGAGGGAGGGAAGAAGAAAGGGAGGAAAGGAGGGAGGGAAGGAATGAGGGAAGGGAGGGAGGAAGTAAGAAGGGAAGGCAGAGAGGAAGGGAAGGATGGAGGGAAGGAAGGAAGGAAGGGAGGGAGAGAGGGAGGGAGGGAGGGAAGAAGGGCGGTCAAGCTGATAGAAAAGAGAATAAAGAATGAGATTGTGAATCTCATTGATACATCAGCCATATTTTTCTCTCTAGTGCATCTGTGATACATGATGACTAATATCTAACTCTAATTGATCATATAACTTACAGAGACAAATATATTTAATCAGATTCTCTCAAAGGAAGTTAGGCAACACTACTAAAGTACTAGAATAACCCTAAACACTTTCATTGCAGGAACTGTCCTGGATGCTTAGCATATATTAACTGATCTGACCTTTCCATCAGCCCCAGGAGACAGGCTGCAACACTCTCCCGGTTTCACAGATGAGGAAACAGACTTAGGGAAGTTATGTAACTTGTTCCAGTTAAGCTGATAGTAAGCACTGGATCCTGGAAATGAACCCAGAGCTGTCTGAATCGAAGTTGGTGCTCTTCATATTTATACTATGCTCTCATACGACACTGGTAATCCAAAAGTTTTCATCAGGTCTCTGACACTTTTAAAATGTAGTTAGGTCATAGATTCTGTATTTTATAATCACTGTGGGGTTTTATAAATTTTCTTCAGGAGGGAAAAGTTGTGAAATGCCTCTTTCCCTCTTCTTATGGGTCACCTCTATGAACACAGACACGTGATAGTGCAGTTCTCATGAAATGAATCATTCAAGAGTAAACCCATTCATTGGAGCAGATTTGTCAAAGTGTAGCAGGGAGGAGGGCAGAAGAGAAACAGACAGGCTGTGTTCTGGTAATGAGGCAGGGGGAAGGGATGGCATAGCAGAGAGATAAAACTTAAAGAATTGAAACATAAAGGTCACTTAGCACTGGGAAGATGAAATAGCCAATAAAGACACATGCAGCCATATGTGGGTTGAGCTTTGCTTTTTGCTTCTGCAACCTGCTTGCAAGGGTTTATAAGGTGAGACCCCTTTGTTCTCAGGGCCCAGCCTTTGGACACAAGTCTGCTGGGTCTTTGTCAGCACAATAAAATGTTGCTTCCTGCTAAACTGCCTCAGTGTCCCGATTCTCAGCTTGAGATTCCCACAACAAAAGCACTGTGGAAAGAAGCTCAGCTTGGCATACCTGTGTGTACTGACTCAAACGACAACTGCCTGTCACTAATGAAAACCACGTGTGAGCTGGAACAGAGCACTGAGATTGCTTTGAAATGACATCTTAAACTGGGTGCTGGTAGTTTACACCTGTAATCCCAGCTATGAGAGTAGACTGGGAAGACTGCAGTTAAAGGCCAGCCTGGGCAGATAGTTCATGAGATCCTATCTCCAAAATAACTAGAGTGAAAATGAACTGGAGATATAGCTCAACAGTAGAGTGCCTAAGAAAGAAAAGAAAAAGAAATGACATCTTAAAGAACATTTCTGATGGGGTTGGGGGCTTGACTCAAGCCAGTGTGAGGCCCTGAGTTCAAACCCACAAAACAAACAAACAAAACGAGTGTTTCTATCATGTGAACACCCTAAGCCTCTTGAGTGTAAAGTGAATCCTCACATAAAGGGCTTTGTGAAGGCTGAGGGGGTGTGTGGGCAGTGTAAGCATTTGTATCTCTATCAGGATAGGTTCATCCTGCTACATGCATGCTTACACCTGTATAGCCCTGAAAGATGAGCGTATTTCTAGAAATGCTAAGAGATCATTCCATAACTCCTACCCCTTTATTGTGAATTCCAGGAACTCACAAATTTTACTGTGAAGAAGTTAGATTTTTAAGTAACATGTATTCGCTGTGTGTTCCAAGCATGATACTGTGCAGTGGGAACACAGTCCAAACCTCCAGTGAGCCTAGGAGGCTCACATGTGGCTTCTGTGCAGGAGAATGTTTTCCTTCACTTGAAATCTACATGGTGCAGCTGAGATTTGCTGAGACATTCACTACAGTTTCCCACAGCCAACCAGAAGAAAACATGACCAAACACTCAACGTGCTCCCCTGCAGCCCCAAGTGGAGCTAAGCTAGAAAGAAGAGTCCCAGGAAAATGAAAGTGATGGATCAAGGACTGGTTGCAGTAGGGCCCACCATTAGGCAACAAAATAGAAATAAACCAAGTAAAGGATAATAAATTTGATAGCATCAAACTTTTAAACATTTAGAATGACATCTACACTTTTAAAAAATAACCAACAAACTAGAAGAAATCGCTACATATAGAAATAATTTATATCCAGAATACTCAAAGAATTCCTATAAGTGAATAAGAAAAAGACAAAATCCTATAAATAGGCTATAGATAGGCAATTCCTTGACTAAGAATTACAGATGACTAGTATGCACAGGAAAAGATGCCTAGCTCTACTAGTACTCAAGGAAACAGTAATTAACATGTCATAAACTAGGCATATATTTTTGTTTTGTTTTTGGCAGCACAAGGGTTTGAACTCAGGGCTTCATGCTTGCTAGGCAGGTTCTCTATGACCTGAGCCACTCTGCCAGCCCTAAACTAAGCATATATTTTTAACCTAACTAGTTGGGGAAATTATGACAGACTGCTACAACCTAACAGCAGTCTGCTAGTATGGGGGAAATACTGGATAGTCTAACAAGCTATTGACAGAAGTATAATTTGGCAGAACCACTTTGGAGGGCAAAGACCTAGTAAATTAAAAAAATGAATACACACTACAACCAGCAATTCTATAATCCAACATCCACCCTAAAAAACACACTCATGCACAAGGAAAGACATGTGTGAAGATATTCAATGGAACATTGTGATAGCAAGCTCTGGAAATAACCTAAATACCCATCAGCTACAAATGCTACTCAACAATATAAACATACAACAGAATACACGAAGTACTCTTCAGAATGCTGTTTTAAATAGTCCCGCATGGAAAAAAAAGTTGTAGGGTAAGTACCATGTACTACTTTTACATACAAAAATTTTTATGAAGAAGTGCTGGGGAGGCTGAGGGTACAGCTCAGTGGCGCAGTGCGTGCTTAGCATTTACAAGGGTTCAGTTCCTAGAACCAAAAAAGAAAAAAAAAAAATCTGTTAGCCGGGCATGGTAGCATGCACCTGTGGGGACAGCTACTTGGGAGGCAGGCTGGAGGATCACTTGAGCCCAGGAGTTCTAGGTGTGGACAACATAGTAAGACCACCGCCTCTAAAAGAAATAAGGAAGAAATGATATTATATTTTCTATGGATATATTCAGTAGGCATGTTTCACATGTAGAATGATAGATAACAGTGATTTTGCTCGAGAGAGATGAGAGCTGCGGTCAGGAGTTGGAAAGAGGCTACATGGGGACATAAGTGGCTTTTAAATTCAGTATTAAGTGTATTGGGTCACATAGGGAGGCATATACATCTAGCTGTGAAAGGCTTCTTACCAACCTGAGTTCCAACATAGGCCATAAAAAATTCATAAAGTGAATTTTTATGTGAAAATTCTTGACAAAAGGTTCTTGTTGGTAATACAGTACGTCTTTTTTTGTCAACAAATTTTAACAGCACAGAATTTGTTATATTAGAAAACTGGAAAAAAATCAACTTGTAAGTTGATTTTTGTAAGTGAACTTGCAAAAATGTCCACCTTTCTTTTGCAACATAAGTACCTACATACAACATCTACTACCAGCTTTTCTGCACTAATGCTACATTGTCACAACTCTAGCAAAAGGCAAGTACTGGAGAGCACTGCAGGTCCTGCAGCTACATTACAAAGCTGCCATTTTAATCTCAAAGCTCACTACTATAATTCATACTGTTAGAATAAAAACTGGAGATAAAGAGTTTTCCAACTACAGAGTTCAAGGACTCATTGGAAATGAGCCAGAAAGTTGTTTGGTTTTCAGCTTAAAACTTCTTAAGTGAGCCTCCCAAAGGAAAGAAAATCCTTAGTGAGGTGCTTTGTTGTAATTAGCAAGGAAACTCGCAATTCTTATTTCACAGTAAAGAACAGTGAAAGCATTTTCCGTCACACATACCCAGCCTCCGTTTTGCTTTATCCATTCTCCTGTGTTATTCACTATGAACTCAGCCACAAAGTAAGAAATCTCCATGTAAGTATCCACATCTGGGGCAATCCGCTCTCGTAGAAGTTTCTTGATGAGAACTCCTCCGAATGCAAATATGGTCACAATCCTCCCCCAGTTAATGACGCCGTCTTCGAATTCCTTTTCCATCACTTGATTGAATATGGTTCTGGCAGTATCTACGGACGCCACATCACATTTGTCCAAGTATGGCTGCAGACTCTTTTCCACTTCTTCTTGGATGGAGAAGGCGACGTCTCGCAGCACTCGGGCCGCCTTGCTGGCCCCCAGGCCGGCGGGCTGCACCTGCAGCACGTGGCGCAGGTAGTCCTGGGCCAGCGCATGCGTGAAGGCGAACTCGCCCTCGCTCATCTTCCCGCAGCAGGTGCCGCGCGGGCTGCAGCCGCTCACCGGGGCAGCTGCGGCGGACTGAAGCCAGGGCTCGCCGAGCTTGGCGGGAGTGGGGCACATGGTATCTGGAGGCCCCTGGAATTTCTCTTTGCATCACAATAGCATATCCTTCCTCCTACTGACTTTCGAGCGTAGGCTGTATGTGAAAGAGAAAGTTTAAAATGTGAAAGAGGAAAACGTTTAGACAGGCCACTTCCTCATCCTGTGACTGGTTCAGTTTAAAAGTCTTAAATGTGGAGAAGGCAGACAGGATCTTTGGACCTTGCTGATGGTGATATGAATTGGTGTAACTCCTGTGAAAAAGTTTGACAGTTCCCCAAAAAGTTAAGTACAGAATTGCCAAAACATCCTGCAAGTGCCATATTGGTATAATGATTTGGAGCTCAAGTCACTTGAAGAACTGGGATTTCAGAAAGGGCCATTTGGCCAGTCTTTTCCAAAGCCATAAGGATTCTTTATATTTTCATATATTTTATTAGTGTATAATCATTATACAAAATAATGGGTTTCATTATATGATTTTCATATATACATATAACATAATTTGCTCATATCTGCCCCAGGACCCTTTCTTATTTCCTCTGTCCCAGATCCCCTTCCTTTTTTCTAGCAGTCACTCTTCTACTTTCGTGTCTTTTTTTCTAGATTCTACATCTGAGAAAAATCATGTGATACTTGTCTTTTTCAGTCTAGCTTATTTCACTAAACGTGATGAATTCTACTTCTATCCATTTCCTGCAAATGACATGACTTCGTCCTTTAAGCTACGTGGAAGCCAGGTGTGGTGATGCACACCTGTCATCCTAGCTATTCAGGAGGTGAAGAAAGGAAGATTGAAAGTTCAAGGGCAGCGTAGGGCAAAGTTATCAAGAGCCCCATCTCAAAAACAAAAGGGCTGGGGTGTAGCTCAAATAGTAGACCAAGAAAAGTGTGAGGCCCTGGGTTCAGTCCCCAGTACTAAACAGGGTGAGGGGAAGAAGCCATGAGGACTGTTTAGAGAGAGATGTCCCTTACACCAAGGTACCAAAACAGCCTTGCTCAAAGACTTACATGTGAAATGTTCCTGATAGACTTGTTCGTAATAGCCAAAAGTTGGAAGTACTCTCAAATGTTCACAACAAATGGATAAATTATGAAACAGTATTCAGCCATGAAAAGTAATGAAGTAGCCAGGCACCAGTGGCTCACGCCTGTAATCCTAGCTACGTGGGAGACAGAGATCAAAAGGATCACGGTTTGAAGCCAGCCCAGGCAAATAGTTTGGTAGACCCTATCTCAAAAAACCCTTCACAAAAATAGGGCTGGTGGAGTGGCTCAAGGTGAAGGCCCTGAGTTCAAGACTCAGTACCACAAAAAAAAAAAAAACAAAAAAACAAATGAAGTACTGATAAATGCTACAACATGAGTGAATCTCAAATACATGCTAAGTGAAGGAAGGCAAACAGAAAAAGTCATATAAAATTCTATTTGTATGAAATATGAAGAATAGGTAATTCCATACAGACAGAAAGTGAATGGTGGCTGCTAAGTTCAGGGGGTGGAATAACCACTTAGTGAGAACAGAGTTTTATGTTGTGCCTCCAAATACCACTGAACTGTTCAATTAACTTTTTATTTATTTATTTATTTATTTGGCAGTACTGGGGTTTGAACTCAGGGCCTCACATTTGCTAGGCTACCGCTTGAGCCACTCCACCATCCTTTTTTAGTGATTTTTTTGTTTTTTCAAGATAGGGCCTCACAAACTATTTACCCAGTTCTGGCTTCGAACTATGATCCTCCTGATCTCTGCCTCCTGAGTAGCTAGGATTATGGGCGGGAGCCATTGGCAAATTGTTCACTTTAAAATGGCCATTTGATATTAGTGAATTTTATCTCAAAAATTCCTAAAATACAGCCCAGTCTGGATAGCAGGACTAGGGCCTTTCAGGGTTGCTCTGGCAGCCCCACCTGGATATTCTGGTGTGCTGTGGGAGAGGAGACAAAAACAGCTCCTTTGATTTTCACCTCCAATTGACAGGAAATTTTTGGTAGGAAATAAAGCCCAGCCTTGAGACTGACCTTTTTTTTCTTTTTTAATGTATTTCTGGTGCTGGGGATCAAACCCAGGGCTTTGCATGTACATGAATGCTAGGCAAGCACTCTATCACTCAGCTGCTCGTTTGTTTTGGGACAGAGTCTTGCTATGTAGTCCATGCTGGCCTTGAACTTGAAGTCCTTCTGCCACCATCTCCCAAGTTCTGGAATTACAGGTGTGCACCACCCCACCCAGCTTAATCCATATTTTTAAATCAGGTAGGCCAGGTGTGGTGATGGATGCTTGTGGTTCCAGCAATATAGGAGGCAGGAGGATCGTATCCAAGGCCAGCCTGGGAAGAATGTATGATCCTATCCAAAAAATGAAAGCAAAAAGGACAAGGGGTGTGACTCAAGTGGTACAGCAGTTGTCAAACAATCTCTCAAGGGCCTGAGTTCAAACCTCAGTACCCTCAATAAAAAAAAGAAAAGAAATCAGGTAAAATTTCTGAGGTATGAATCCAAAATCATGGGACCAGAAAGAGCACCCATCTTAGAGTCAAAGGACGTGGACTGAGTTATAGCCAAATCCTTCCCTTACTCACCATGTAGCCTGGGAACACACTTGATTTGTAAAAGGAAGCAATCCATATTGATCTCAGAGGGTCATGGTGAAATTGAAAGGTAACGCACTTATTGCTATGTCTGTCTGATAAAGTGTCTTAATACTAGCTCCCCATTATTCTTTTATGGACTAATGAGGAAATTTGTCTTCCCAGAAATCTCTTTACCCAGTAAGTACACAATTTCATAAAGTGCACAGTTTGAAGTGAAAAGCAAATCTGACATTTTATTTCAGTTTGGCGGCAACTCTGAGAAAAGCTTGGCAGAGATAGTGAAATTACTGGGTAAAAGGAATGCTGGGGACTTTGTGTGAATCTCAAGTCCCTCGTCAGAGTGCAAAGCAATGAGGGAGCTACCAAACTCTCAGAGGTGAGGAACCACGCCTATCTGACAGCTGCAAGCTGAAGAGCTAGCGGTTGGAGAACAAGAAACAACCCATGGACCTTGGAAAAATCAAATTCACATTTTATTTCCATCCATATATGGAGTGACTTTGTTTCTTTGCATCAGTATCTGTGGACAGTTGTAAACAGGGAAAGTAGTCATCTGTAACTTGTATTTCAGAGCTATTACCATAGGGTTAAGGAGGAAGGGAGAGGGGCTGCTCAGGATGTGTTAACTGGGACTTGGGAAGGTCGTGAAAAGGCCCCTCTCAGACCTACTGCAGCTTGGTAATTGTCTCAGCGTCCTGGTCACCGGGCTTTGAATCTACTGCCAACTTGGTGCTGAGGCTACACGTCCCACAGACTGTTCCCAGCCAATGAGGAAAAGGCAGGAACACTAAGACCCATTTCTATAAGTCAGCTTCCTTTGACAGGTAACTTTGTTTCAAAGACACTCCATTGGCTTGTGGAAACTTCCTTACCTGCACTGCAGTCTGAGGCCTTCCCTACCCCACCTTCTTTCCTTTGCTTTTCTTCCCAAGGATAAGTCTTGCAGTACTGTTTGGCAGCTCACCAACCTCTTCTGCCTTCCTCCCCATTCTCACAGGCATTTTCCTCAACAGATCTCTCACACATCCATCTAATGCCCTCGTGGCATTTTCTTCTTTTTTGGGGAGGGGGTGTGCTGGGATTTGAACCCCAGGCCTCGAACTTGCTAGCAGGTGCTCTACCACTTGAGCAATTCTGTCAGCCTTTTTGTTGTGTGTCGGATATTTTCAAGTTAGATAGATAGATAGATAGATGCCTTGCCTAACTTCGAACCTTGATCCTCCTGATCTCTGCCTCCCAAGTAGTTAGGATTACAGGTATGGGCCACCAGTGCCTGGCTTGGCATTTTCTTTTTGGAGCACCCAGACTGACATGGTACCCATATAGAACAAAAGAGCACAGATACATGGCAAAGCCACTTCTCCAGGATTTCCCCTGAGAAAGTCCCCCAAAGATTATACCTACTAATCCACAAGGCTAAGGGCAGGCTACTTTCTTGCTTCCAATTCTCTGTATATTCTAAGAACCACTGAAAAGAGGAAGGATTGGGTTCTCTTCCCCCACCCATTACATTCCATGTAACTGAGCATTTCTGAAAAAGTAATAGAAACTTGTGGTGTAAAAGTTGCACCTAAGCATTCTGAGATCAGGGTCTATCTTTTTTCTCTTTCTACCCAGTGTTCAAGCCTAGACCTGTAGAAGGCAAGTAGTTCATCCTTGATGAACAAATGAAATGAATTTACATTATACCTGGGTACAAGTAACTATTGAAAGTTTTATGTCCTGATTTTGATCGAAAAAGAAGTTGCTTTACAAAATCTTAACATTGTGGCCTGCTTTAGTCTATCTGGGGGAGTTTCCAAATAATCACTTTTCAAGGATAGGTGAGAGAAAGACAAAGTCCTTCCACTCCCCATCCACCCCCAAAAAAAGATTATTATTATTGCATATAAAGTGAAAAGAGCTGGGATGGAGTAGGATGTGGATAAGAGGCAAATAGCTGACCAAGAAGCCTATGAAGATTGGGGGGAGGGTTCCTTCCTCAATCCCACCGCAATCTGAGTCCGCATTCTCCAAGGTCTAGTATGCAGACCCACAAGGACCAGCTTATGGGTCCCCACCCCCTGAGCTGCTTGGTATACCTGTAAAATTTTGTGTGAAATTGAGTTCATCCCAAGTACACTGAGCAAGGCAGCCACAGTGGGTGGACGCTGGAAACCACACGTGCATTCCGTTATTCTATAAGTGTATACTAAGTACTAATAAGTACCAGTACTGGGTTAGGAACTGCAGATAAAAATTCCTGCCCCAGAGACTCATCAGTCTAAGGAAAACAACACCGTATTATGGATATTCTAAGAATCTGCAGAGGGAGATTGCATCAGCTTCAAACACAGAGTGCTCCTTGGATCCCAAGCTAAGGTCTTGGAGCCTGGTTTGAGGCCACACACAGTTCTGGGGTTCTGGGGATTGCACATGTGTGACCCTGGTCTATCATGATCTGACTGGGGAGGGGGAGATGATGGGAGATGATTTACCAAATCTGTCTATACTTAACAAGCACCCATGGTTGAGGGGCCGTACTTCAGGGGTAGAGCACCTACTTAGCATACCCTGGGTTGGAACCCAGCACTGCACACACCCAAAAGTACCTATGTCCTGACCAATATGCTTCATGCTTGTTTTGTCCGGAAGTTTCTAGTGAGGAAGCATGAAGTCCTGGCTAGGGCTGAAGGAACCACTAGTGTCTGCCATGAGGGCAACAATAAAGAGATATGTACCATCCTAATAATGAATTAATAACTTCTTTCATTTGTAAAGCACTTTGGGCTTCATTTGTTATGGCTATCATCACATATAGCCTCAAGTATTTTCATTATGCTTGCATAAGTTACCACATTTATACTCACGTGTTCCAGTCCACAGTGCCATTGTGACATGCCACCCCCTCAAAAGTCAGGGTCATGTACCTTCTCTCATGACCCTGACATTTGGCAGTTCCCAACTGGGCTCACGGGTATCTGCTCCCTGTTGTCTGGGATTTGGCTGAAATGACTGAGTCACCTGGGGCTCTGTTTTGCTCTGACCAAAGGTAAGTTCTGATGGAGAACAAGAGGGCAGAACCCTGAAGCCACCCTGGGTGATGAGTGCCCAGAATAATGTAAGCTCCTGGACAGGGTTTCCAACCTCTAGGAGAGACTTCTGACGTCAACTTGTCTTTTCCCCAAAGACGGAACTTGAAGTTTGCTGGGCTTTTTTCTGCTTCAGACAGTTCCTCTGAGCTTAGTATAACTGCTTCCCTATTCCAAGACCATGGCTAGGACAAGTTCTCTGTAGAGAAGAAAAATCTTCAATAATGACACAATGGAAACACGAGAAACCACTTGCATGTCCTTTGTCATCTCCCCTTGTCCTTGATGGTCAGAAAATGCATTGAAGATAAGTCTATCCTCCACCCCGTCAAGGAAAGCCAGGTACCTAATGTGATATCCATCTAAGGAGACTAATCCCTAGGGAATCCTATGCGCACAAGCAAGTAGAACTTTCTGCAATTTTCTTACTGAATGTGGGTGCAAGGCTTAAGAAGGTTCTGCAGAGAGCAACTAGCTATGACCCAAGGGAACTGAAAGGCAGCAGGGGAAGGAGCAAAGGGTCACGAAACCTGACTAGTAGGGTAGAATATTTTAAGTAAGGATATAGAAGTCAGGAGGGAAATGATAGGGGGAAGGGTGGGGAAAAGAGAACCAAGGGAAAGGAAACCAGGAGAGAGGGTAGAATTAGGGATGGACCATATAAGATACACTATTTTGGGGCTGGTGATGTGGCTCTAGTGATAGAACACCTGCCTAGCAAGCACAAACGCCGGAGTACAAACTCCAGTATGACGAAAAAAAAAAGACTATCTGGGTAAAAATGTCACTAATTTTCCTTCCTTGTGCCCTTCTTCACACCTGTGCACGAGCAGTCTTTCCTTACCATCTCTGTTTTGCTTTTTTTTTTTCTATTTTTTCCTTTTTTTTTTTTCCCCGGTGCTAGGGACCGAACTCAGGGCCTTGCACTTGCCAGGCAAGTGCTCTTCCACTGAGCTAAATCCCCAACCCCTCCTTACCATCTCTGAATTTTACTTTAATACCATTGCTCTTTCTGCTCACAGCTCAGGATCCCAAAGGCTGGGAAGAGGAGTCTAAATTCCTAAAAGGCTTTTCAGGCTCTGATTCTAGCTTCCTCAGTCAACCTAATCCCAGCCCCCTGTCGATCCCTGCAATGCCTGCCCTGACACTGCTAGGTGCTTTCCTGGCACCAGCAATTTGTTCTTCCTGTGTTCTCTAACTAAAATACCTTTTCTCTTTCAATCTTGTGTGTCCAAACCTTCTCCAACTTTAATCCCCAGTCAAATAAAGCAGTCCCTGTTCACCCCAGCCGGAAAAAAATCAATGTGTGCTGGACAGGAATCTGATACTATGGACAGCAAGTCTCATGACATCTCATCCTACAGCTACCTTGCTGTTTGAGCTGGGCTTCAGACTTGCAATACTCCTAGAAAGAGGACTGTCTGACTGACCTTGGATTCCTTCAGAAGGCCTGGCATGCAAAATACATGATAAATGCTGACAGGATTCCACTATGAACATGGCTGAGTATCTTACAGATGGCCTGCTCCCTAATCAGGCTGATATTGTGGTCAAAATTAATTTCATTTCTGTTAAACTTTACTCAATGAAGCAAAAGCAAAATTTTCTCCTTTCCCCAAATGTCATCTTGGGGGAAGTACAAGAAGGCCTATTTGAATAGGACATTTAAGTGACTGGTGTAGAAGGCACCTTGGACTTTCCACTGCTCTGCATGGAATGACAAAAGAGTCAACCAAACTGAAGAAGCAGAAGTACTCAGTGACAGCAAGTGAAACTGGGCCCCTCAAGGGCCATTCTCTGCAAGAGTCAGGGTCCCAAAATACACCAAGGAGCAAGTACAGAGAACTGGTGGCCCTGCCTTCAGCCAGTTGTTCCACAAACTCTTCTGAGCACTTGTCACCTGCCATACCCTAAACTGGGCTCCGGGGATATGGACACCTGCATTTTGTTGCAGTAACACAGTTTAATGGATATCCAGAAACAACCCATTAAAGTTCAACTGCAGAATACAAAATGTTATGAAAATACAGCCTAGTGGAGAGAGGCCTTTACAGAGGAGCCGACATACAAGCTGGCTCCTATGGGATGTACAGAATGGCACTGGGCAGAGAGCACAGCATTGTACATATGCCCAGGTGTGCTTTAAGAACCATGCTGCTGATGAGCTGAGGTGTAGACTCCAGGGTGTGGATAAATGGCAAGAAATGAGCAGAATTCGGGTCACATCAGCCTTGTGTACTAGGTTAGGAGCTTGGAACTCATTCTGAAAAATAAGAGGAACAGTAAGGGTTTATAGCAGGAGAGCAATGTGGTTAATATATTTTAGGAAGGCTATCTGGACAGTGTTATTTCTAGTGGACGGTTCCTAGGAGAGATTTCTTTTCTTTTCTTTTTTTTTTTTTTTTGTTGGTACTGGGGCTTGAATTCAGAGCCTCACACCTGCTAGGCAAGCACTCTACCACTTGAGTCACTCCATCAATCCTTTTTTATGATTGGTTTTTTCAAGATAGGGTCTCGTGAGCTATCTGCAGGCTTTGAACTGCAATCCTCCTGACTGATAAGTTTCTAGGATTACAAGTGTGAGACACTAGCACCTGGCTAAGATTTTTTTTTTCAATCAACTTGATTGAGGTGCAATTTCCAATATTAAATCTATCACAGGGTATATGACAATTACTTCTAACAAATGTAAACACAAACTTAAACATTCATACCAAGATATAAGACATTTCCACCATCCTAAAATATTTCCTTATATCCCTTTGTGGTCAGTCTTTTCCTGTTCCCTGCCACAGACAGCCATCAATCTGTCTATCATCACAAGATATGTTTTTCCTATATTAGAAGTTCATATAAATGAAACTAAGCAGTTTCATCTATGTTGCTGAGTAGATCAGTAGTGTGTTCCTCTTTGTAAATGAGTAATACATTCCATTGTGTGGGTATATCATACTTTGTTTATCCATTTTCCTGCTGATGGGATTTATTTTGTTCGCAATTTGGGGCTATTATGGATAAAGTTGCTATGAATATTCACATATAGATTTTTTTATTTAGGTGACATAAGTACAACACAAACTATTGCTATGATAACTGACTAAGCTAAAATGATACTACCTAATGAATTTCTCTAAAACTCAGCATTATATACCAATAATCATTTAGTATCGTGTCCACCAGTTTGCATATGAATTGGGGTAGACTGTGTCAAGCCCTAGAGCTGCAGGTCAACTCAGTTAGTTGTGCTCCATATGTCTCTCATTCTTGAGGAACTAGTGGCCTTCTTGGGACATACTTTTCCCATAAAAATGGCAAGAGGGTAAGAATATGAGCCCCAACACAGAAGCTCATTTTAAGCCTCTGCCTGAGCCACATCTACATCCTCCGTGAATGAAGGAAATCAAGTGACCAATCTTCTGGTCAGAGGGGATTGCATATTTGCTGAATGATACAAATTATTTTGCCATCTACCAAGGAAGTCCCTCCCTTGGTACAGTTAAAGCTGACCTCCCTGGTCCAGTTACTGTAGTAGACATCTATTGCTTAGCTGTCCTGTATCTTTCCCTTGAACTCAAGGCCTTGGGCTAGCTAGGAGGTGCTCTTAGCGCTTGAGCCACTCCACCAGCCCAGAAACAGCACTTCTTTTTCTCTGATAAACTTTCTGTACTGCAATCATCACATTCCAACTGGAGGTATAAGATTTGCTACAAAACACTCCAACACCCTGATGATATTTAACTGGTCTAAGAGTAGGTATCTGACCCAATCAGAGTCTTCCTTCAAGATTTTTGATTTTGGTAACACAGTGCTATGGTTTGAATATGGGTTGTCCTCCAGGGTTTGTGTGCTAGAAGCTTGGTTTCCAGTATGGCAGTGTTAAGAGATGGTGGAACTTTTAAGAGATGGAGCCTTATGGAAGGTAATTAGATCATGACAGACATCATCCCATGAATAGACTTATGCCGTCTCATGGGGCGGGTCAGATCTCATGAGAATGAGTTAGTTCCTGCTAGAGTAGGTTATTGCAAAGAGAGCAAACCTGGCCTCCTCTATCACTTTCTTCCTTACCTGAACCCATGTTCCGTTTTGCACATGGCCATTTTTCCCTTTGTGCTTCTCTGCCATCTTTTGACACAGCTGGGGCCCTTGCCAGGGTGTCAGCACCATTACATATGGACCTTCAGTCACCAAAATCATGAGCCAAGTATACATCTTTTCTTTATACATTACGCAGTGTCTGTTATTTTATTTTAGTAACAAATGGACTAACACACAAAGCACAGATAATTCAGATCTCTCTAGAATGCAAGCTGTAGACAGGGGCCCAAGGGCTTTAGGGGCTGTGTTTTTCACTGTGGGGAAAAAAAAAAAAACTTGGTAAAAGTAACTGAAGCTGTATCAGAAAGGAAAAGAGATGACAAAGGGGACAGAATGCTAGTGATCTGCAGGGCCTGGGTTTGAATTGTTCCATCCCTATTTAGGTACTAAAACAGCTCAAAATCTTTCCAGTAAATTCTTGCTTTTGTCATTTCTGAATGAACAGCTTCAATAAATACAATTCCTTAATTCAATTCCTTAACTGCCAGGAGAACTGTTGTCTCTATTAAAAAAATTCTTGAAAGGATTAAAGGCTCTGAGAAAAAAACACTGTTCATGGTTGGAGGCATGTTTCAAGTGGTAGAGTGCCTGCCTAGCAAGGGCAAAGCCCTGAGTTCAAACCCCAGTACAGCAAACAAACAAACAAACAAAACCCCTCTATTCACAATAGAGTGGTGTGAACAGTGACTATAGGGAGTTGGATGTACAGTGAGTAAGCTTCCAGTGTTTCTCCCTCCCCAGCACCCCTGCTTCCTTCTTCTGGCTGACAGATTTGCACTTTTCTGGAGGTGGCAATTCCATGTGGCCTAGGTGGGATGGCCCTTGGCATTCCCTTCCTGCTCCTGTGCTCCCAACAGCACAGCCCTCTTTTGCCAAGGACTTGCTCCTGCAATTATTTACACAATCAACTAGAACAGAATTTTGTTCCTCAGTCCTGGAACACCTCCATCAGCAGGATAAACATAAGAAAACCCCCACTACAGCTGCCATTTCTGTGTGCGTTTCTTCCCATTCCATTCTTGAACCCACTCCAATTCACCAAAACTATTTGAGAAGGCATGACTGGTCAACGGTGAACTAAGAGACATGAAAGAAAGTTCTGGACTGTCTGTGGACTCCTACCAAAGTTCAAGTGGCAGGTGTGGAGTGGTGTGGTCTGGTCCAGAACTGGCTAAAGTCCAGGGCTTCTTGTTCCCACACAGTCTATTTTTCTAGCCAGGCCTTTCTCCCAGACTTCAGACTTGCAAATCCAGTGCCTACCTGACCTCTCCATTTAAATACCTAAGAGACATCTCAAACTTAACATTTCCAAGTGAGACTTTTTTCCTTTTGCTGGGACTGTGTTTTGAACTTGGGGCTTCCCCACTTGCAAAGCAGGCACTCACAAAGCAGGTGCTCTACTGCCTCAGTCACACCTCCAGTCCATTTTGCTCTGGTTATTTTTGGAAATGAGGTCTCGTGATCTATTTTCCCTGGCTGGCCTCAAACCACAATCCTTCCAGTCTCAACCTCCCAAGGAACCAGGAGTACAGGTGTGGGTCACTGGAGTTCAATGCAAGTGAGACTTTTGATTTCCTACTGTCCTTTAACCTACTGCTCCCACGGTGCTCCTGGTAGCTGGAAAGGCATTCCCCTCCACTCCATCCAAAACACTAGGAATACTTTCTTGTCCTATTCATTGCATACCCTATGTTCAATCTGTCAGTGTACCTAACAACCCTACCTTCTGATTATATTGCTCTTATTACCAGTCCCAGTCCAAACTATCATCATCTCTTGCTTGAAAAATACAATGATCCAGTAACTGGTGCCTCTGCTTCCCAGGACCCCTGTTCCCTCTCTTCCCTTGCATACATGCCTTTTCCTCATCACATATGGCATCATTTTCTAACACCTAACCTTCAAGAGTTCTAGCCTACTCCCTCCCTCAGAAGATAAGAAACAAAGGAAGATCTTACAGAAATTTCCAAGAGTCCACTAAAACTAAAGTAGTTGCCATCTGCATGGAAGATGAACCACATGGGAATGAGAAAGTCACAGCTGCGCTCCATCTTTTCCATCTGATACCATGCCAACTGGCAGTTGAACCAGAAGGGACAGGTTTCCTGTTGGACCATTGAGGAGGTGGCTCTCTCCTGAGACACTCAGTGCTGGAGGCCACAAAGCCTATGCGGAGAGAGTTTATATCCCAAGTTCTGGCTTCGCTACAAGTGGTGAAGCTGGACCTGAAAACGTGGTGACGGGACTTAGTGGAAAGAGATAAGTAATAGAAGCGAGTGTTTCTACAGCTTCCGCAGTGACATGGGACCGTGCATTCTGAAATGCAGTCTCCTTATTGACGCTTACGTGTCAGAGTAGGCCTTCCTCCTCAATGCCTTTGAAATGATGCCCTGTGCAAAAAGAGGACAAAAAATGACTTTTGTGCAGGGTGCCAGTGGCTCATGCCTGTAATCCTAGCTACATGGGAGGCTGAGAGGGAGGATTATGGTTGGAGGCCAGCCTGAGCAAAATGGTTCATCTCCAAAATATCCAGAGCAAAATGGACTGGATGTGTGGCTTAAGCAGTTGAGTGCCCACTTTGCAAGTGCCAAGACCTCAGATCAAACCCCAGTCCCATCCAAAATAGAAAAAAAAAATGTCTTTTGCATCAGTGGAGGAAGGTCCTTCTAGAGCTTTTGCATGGACATTGTCCAAGATCGCACTGACCAATGAAACCACCGGCAGACATGAGTTTACATTGAGACTTGGCCTACCTAGTATGTGAACACCTGTTATGCAAACCTTTGAAGTGAGAAGTAAACAAAACAATTATGAGTGTCTTAGGCATAGAACTAAAGTTCCTAAGAGAGTCCTGTCTTGAGGTTTATTGGGATAATTTGTACCTTGCTGAGGCAGTAAATGGAACTTGTAGAAACAGATATTCTAGGACTGCATTTTAGGAAAGTTTTTTGAGTAGAAAAGTGATTTGACTATTTTTATGGTAATATATACAAAAGATATAACTTGCCACTTTGGAGGGCTGGGGATGTACATCAGTAGTAGTGTATTTACTGGCCTCAAGTTTGATCCCCAGCACCACTCAGAAAAAAACAGTAACAACAACAACAAATCACTTTAGCCACTTTCAACCGCATAATTCAGTGGTACCAGGTAATTCACATTGCTGTGCAGCCATCACTACCATCCATTTCCAGACATTATCATCATCCGAAACTGAAATTGTGTACACATTAAACAATAATTCCCATCTCTCCCTCAAAACCCCTTGTAACTATTCTACTTTATGTCTGTGAACTTTACTATTTCAGGTAATCACGTAAGTAGAATAATGAAGTGCTTGTCCTTCTGTATCTGGTTTGTTTCACTTAGCACAATGTCCTCAAGGTCCACATGTCAGGGTTTTCAAGGCAAGTAACATCCTGGCATATGCACATACCATATTTTATTATCCATCCATCTGCTGATGGACACTTTGGTTGCTCCTATATTTCAGCTTTGTGCATAGTGCTGTCATGAATATTAGTGCACAAGTGTCTGTTTGAGTGGCTGCTTTTAATTCTTTTGAAAATTCATCTAGAAATTACTGGATTATCTCCATTTACCTTTATGAAGAATATTTCATTGGAAGGGAAGACTAACCTTTGGGAGAAAAGAATAGGAAACTAAGAGAGGATAGAACTAATACCCAGGTGAACAGATAATTCTTTTATTTTTTACTGTTGTGCTGGGTGGGGGTACATTGAGCATTTACAAAAGTTCTTACAATATATCAAATATATCATACTTGAAGTCACCCCTTCCACCATTCTCCTTTCCCTCACTCCCCCCCATTCCTAGAACAGTTTCAACAGGTCTCATTTTTCCATTTACATACATGTGTACGCAGTGTTTGTACCATGTTCACCCTCCTTCACCTTCCCCACCTCCTCCAAACTCCTACTGATGCCAACCAACCCAGGGAGAACTGGTTCTGCTCTCTTGCTTCCCGATTTTGTAAAAGAAAACCAAAAAAATGACATTTTTGTTTGTTTAAAATAGCTATTCAGGGAGTTCCCTTGTGACATTTCCATGTATATATGAACAGGTAATTTTTTTTACCTTATAAAATGACTGAAGACATGCTTTACTGAGTTCCTCTGTCTGTCTGTTTCTCTCTTACACACACACACACACACACACACACACACACACACACACACACAGAGTGTTACTTTAAATGTATTAAGAAGTAGAGCTAGACCATGAACCAAGACTCTAATAGAAAAATGTGCACTATGATGTCTTTGAAACTACCTAAAAAAACGAGACAGCTATGTTTTTATACATCTCTGGGGATGAAAGTGTTGGTGTTGATGGTATTCAGTTTTAGCAAGCAGTCTAGCTATTGATAACTTTTCATGACTGCACTGGCTGCAATCTTGCCTGTTTAAGAGGTCTCGAGACCCAGGAGCTACTGTGATCACCTCTCAAACTAAGGATTAAATACTCTGTTGCTACAAGACAGATTAAATATCAAATGGGAAGTGTCAGCTTCATTACTTCAAAGTTGACTTTAAAATCTACTTCTTAAACAGACTTACTTAAGACTACAATAATTGCATTTGAAAAACTGACACACAAATACATATTTTTGTGCTATCATAATACATAGACTATCTGTATATAGTCGTGCATTGCTGAACAACAGGGATACCTTCTGAAATGTGTATTATTACGTGACTGTTGTGTGACTATCAGAGGATACTTACACAGGCTAAAGCAGTCACAATGTCACTAGGTGATAGTCTTCACCATGGAATACACACTCTGCTGTTCACTGAAATGTTATTATGCAGCTTGTGACTGGATTGCCAACGCTGTGGCACTGGAGAAGTTAACCCTCTCTAAGCCTCAGTTGCTTTGTCTGTAGACTGGGCTAATTACAGAACCAGTGGATGTGTTTTGAGGATTACAAAAAAAAAAGTATGAAAGAATAGCACATGACCTTAGCCTACTGCTAGCTACTTCTCACACAGCCTTAAAAGCACAGGCAGAAGCATCTGCCTCTCCCCTGTTGACTGTGCCAATGTCCCAGAAGCTTTGAAAGTTAAGTATTCAGGACTTAGAGTACCTGGGGCACAGTACTTTGTAGGGCCCTGTGGGCTTTACCTGAAGTGCTGAGGAGCTGGCTGCTGGGTCCCTGCCCTGTGAGAGGGGGCCTGGGCGGCTGTGAGGGAAAGGTTCACCCCAGCAATCCTGCAGCCCTCCATGTCCAGCACTTCTGGAATACTCTGGCCCAGCTCTGCCTGCATCCCTTTCAGCCACACCAGAGAAAGTGTCCCTGCTTGCTGGGGAACTCCCTGCTCCCTGCCCTGAGCCCAAGGTCACAATACTGTCTCAGTGACTGGATCTCACCAAGGGACATATTTCTTCCTTCACAAAGTCACTGTCATTGTGGATTTTTGTTTTCCCCCCTTGTTCAGGATAAAACTGCTACCCAAAGCTACTGGGTTCCAGAAAGCAGGGAACCCAGAGGGGGTGCACTCACATTCCAATAAGGACAAAGCCAAGCAAAGAGGACTCAGGCTGGAAAAGACATTCTGAGACTTGATTGCTAGTCTTGGCTCTGGGCGAGCAGAAATCCTTTTCCTTCCTAAATTGCCACTGGGGTTGATAGTGATACTTGCCCACCACTCCTAAATGTACCCATCAGGATGAAGGCGAATTACCAGCTGTGAGGCGCTGAGGAGCCAAGGGATCCTGTGGGGCTCTGGAACTCTCTTTTGTTCAGAATGATTTTACAGCAACACTCAAAGGCTCTTCACTGCCTAGAGTGGGATGGAACCAGCTACATGGAGTTCTGGGGAAATTTCTAGTGCAGGCTCATTCTTTTCTCTGGGCCTCAGTTTTTCTCCCTGTAACCCAAGAAATTCTTCCCAGCTCCTTAACTTCTTTGATACTTATTATAGATTTCTGTAAGGGTTTAGCAGTCTTTTAAAACAAGTTAAGAGTTGCTTCTACTCTAGAGAAAAAAAAGTTGGAGAAAGATAAAATAAGAAAGAGCAAATGTTGGAAACTGGTGAAATTGGGGCATGTGTGCATTAGCTAGCCTATCCTGTTTTGTGTTTGTAAATTTTTTCCATGATAGCCAGGCAAGTGGCTCATGCCTATAATCCCAGCTATTCAAGCAGCAGAGATGGAGAAAATTGCAGTTCAAGGCCAGGCCAGGCAAAAAGTTAGTGAGACCCCCATCTCAACCAATAAGCTGAGTATGGTAGTGTGTATCTGTAACCCTAGCTAAGTGAGAGAATGTAGATAGGGTGATTAGGTCTGAGGCTGGCCCTGGGCAAAAAATGAGAGAACCTACCTAGCAGGTAGAACACCTGCCTAGCAAGCCCTAGGCCCTTAATTCAAATCTCAGTAACTCCTCCTAAAAATTTCCACGATAAGAAAAAAAATGTCCTTTGAATTCAAACGTCTTTATAGCCTTTGTTTACAAGTACTTTTGGGAGGTGTCCATCCATCTAATAAAAGGTAACTTCCAAAGGAAACCCCCTTCCTTTGTCATCCTTGCTATCTCCCAGCTCCATCCCTGCTAAGAGACAGCCTCAACAGCCATACTCTGCCAGAATTAGAAAAGCTTGGGGGCTTTCCAGAATCCTCCATTCCCACTTCCCATTTCTAGGCCACTTCAGCTATCACAAATATAAAGAAGCTTTGGGTAGAAGGCAGAAGACTCAAAATCTTGGCCAGCTGGGGACTTTAAGTGGCCTGTTCTGGGGGTAAGGCCCCAGCCCAGGAACTGACTCTGTCTTGCAGATTTCAGTCCAGGTGCAGAGGAGGTGATGGTCAAAGGCTAATTCTTCATTCATGAGAGTATGTTGCACTCCCCAGCACTTGGGACCAACTGAGGCGGTGGAGTCTGCTGGCCTGTGCACAAAGTCACTTTTTACATCTCTCGGGTGCAGCTCCCTGGGGAACAGTTCTACCCAGGAGCCCTGGGCAGCCTCCCTAATCCAGCTCCCTTCCCTTCTTCCAACCTTGCTCACACTCTAATTTTAGCTGAGATGGGAGGACCACAGTTCAAAGCCAGGCCAGGCAAATAGATCACCAGAACCCATCTCCAAAATAACCACAGCAAAATATCCTGGAGGTGTGGCTCAAGCAGTAGAGCTCCTGCTTTGCAAGTGCAAAGCCCTGAATTCAAACCGTAGTCCCATCAACAGAAAAAAAAAAGGGCTCATCTCCCAAGTTTAAGAAAGCCTGACCTCTTCCCCTGGGAACAGAGGGGCTGGCAGATCACACAGACTCAGCCATAAGCTCCTCCTATGGCAGAGCCATTGCAATCCACCTGCCCTTTCTGTTCCTGGGCCCCCTCCCTGCCATCCAAGTCCAAGCAGCCAGTCCCAGCTGCTGCTTGCAACAGGTAATCACATGTCTGCCCAAGTACTGCCACCCTCTCCCCCACCAGCAAGGCAGCTCTGGAAGGCCTGGTCTTTCTGTGTACATAGCTACAGGCAGCCAGTCCACTCTTTCAGACCCCAGATGGTTCTGGAAGGCAGACTTGTTTCCCAGGTCATGGAGGGCAAAAGGATCAGTTCAGGTTTGATCAGGTTTTTCCCTTTGTGGTTTTTTAAGCAAAAATACCTGAGAACTTAGACCCGGATAGCTCAGATTTTTCTCTGGCCCAGGAAGAGGACGCTAGAGGGGTGGAGGTGGAGGGGAGAGGATTGTTTATTAATAGGGTTCCTTCCCAGCACTGGGCTGGGTCCTGAAGATGAAGAAAAATCAGGCAAGTCTGCCCTCCAGGAGGTTCTGACTAGAATAAGATGTATGGAGAAGTTATTACAAAACACAAAATAGGACAAAATGTGTCAACAAAATATGTAAGGTGATATAAAGATTTTCTTTAAGGAAAAAAATGAAAAAGGTACTACATGCCAGAACTTACACTGAGAACTCTACAAACTTCATTTAAAGTTTGTAGAGGGTGGGCTGGAGGTGTGACTCAAGTGGTAGAGCTGCCTGCCTAACAAGTGTGAACCTGACTCCAAACCCTAGTACCACACACACACACACACACACACACACTTAGGACTACAAAATACATGGACAAAATGCTAATTGTACTTTCTTTTTCATTCATGTGTGGCCATGAATGAATATTTATTCATTTTAGCAAATTTCTCATCACTGCCTCTGGATTATTAGCGGTTTGGCTGCTGCTGGGCTGGACAGGCTGATCACCCAGAAAAAACTTCAAGAGGCCTCCACAGGGCGCCATCTCGTGTTGCCAAGTGGGACTGCAGCAGAAGGAACAGAGACTTTGCAACCCAGGAGTTCCTTGGTCTTTTCTCTGCTCAACATGAGACTGGAAAATGCTTCAGGCATTATTACCAAAATGTTAGCCCCGCAGACCTCTGGCAAGTCTTCACTGGAAAATGCCTGCAAATCAGAGCGGTTGCTTCTGCTGTGTTTGCTACAAGCGTCCTTTATATCATAAGAAATTCCTTGTCTGTGACAGTGCCTGCTAAAGGCACTGGAGTTTGGGGAGAAAAGACACAACCCTTGAGTTGCTCAGTCTAGTGAGGAAGACAGCCAAATGCATGAAATTCCTAACCCCATGTGCCAAATTCTCCAATAGAGAGGATCACAGGGTGACTTGGAAAGCTTCCTGGATGAGATTATAAGGAATGTGGCTGCTTTAGCTTGTGTAGGAGTTTGCTAGGCTGAGAAGGAGGCGTGGATAAATGATCCAGGCACAGGGATGGGGTGGAAAAATAAACAGAAGAAGCAGGAAGTGCAGTGTTGAAATTTCAGCAGAGTCCAGTCAAAGACCAGAGGAGAAGAGCCTAGGGATGGGCAGGGGCTGGGGTCTCAAGGGGTCTTTAAGCCACACTGAGAAGAATGGACCTTGGGCAGCTCATACAGCTGGGCAGGTGTTGTGGCCAGGGCAGGGTGGATGTGAAGCAGCATTACTCCAGGTGCTGAATCCGATATGAGCATGCTCCAGTGGCTCGAGTGGAGACAATGGAGGGATGCTGCAAGTTGGACCAGATCTCCATCTCCATCCCCTTGCCATCTGTGGATGGGGAGCTAAGACTCAAAGAAGCAGTGACTCTGTGGCAGGCTTATAATGGGAGCTGTGGCATCCTGCATCCCAGCACTGTGCACTTCTCCTGTGTCACCCTGTCTGCATGAAAATGACACCTGCTCCAAATGGGACATCCTGCTTGGCTTTCAGCTGGCCTGATTGATGAGGGTGTGGCTTTCAGGCTTTTTCGAAGCTCTTCTTCCTGCCCGTTGTTCTCACCCTGAGCCTTTTCCCTTCCCCTCCTCTTTTCTTCTGTTTGTTCTCCAAGAGCAATGGCATCCAACCCCTTAGATGGTTTGCTGTTTGTCCTCCAAGATCCCCCAAATCTATAACTCCAGACCAGATCCTTCTCTTGAGATCCAGAACATAACCCTAGGGATGGGGTCCCCAAAATCCACAACCTTGCTGGGTGATATGGTTCATGCGTGGCACTCCAGATACTTGAGAGGCAGAGACTAGGAGGATCATGGTTCGAGGCTAGCTCTGGCAAAAAGTCAGCAAGATACCCTCCCCAATCAATAAACTGAACGTGGTGGCATAAGCTTATCATCCTAGCTACACATGAGGCATAAATATGAAAGTCGCCATCCTGGACAGCAGAGCAAAAATGGAAGAACCTACCTGAAAAATATCCAAAGCAAAAAAGGCTGTGGTGAGTTCAAGTGGTAGAGTGGCTGCCTAGCAAGTATGAAGGCCTTAGTCCACCCCTCAGGCCAAAATACAAGAAAAAATCCATATCCAATTCTGATGAGCCTGGGTCCTTCTAACCTAATCTCACTCTCTTCTCCTTACTCACTGGACTGAACTAGTTCCAATGACCTAGAGACAGCAGTTATTCATCCCTGCCTCCAGTCTCTGCTCACTCCATTCTGTTTCTGCCCGGGCCATCTGCCCAGGTCACTGTCCCACAGAACCCTTTTAGGTACGGGGAGGAATGAATTCACCTCTTCTGTTGGGCACTGGAAGTCCTAAATGATCTATTCCTGGCTTGAGTAGTCGCCTGCTCCCCCTCTCTGTGACACCCTTTCTTCTTGCCCACGTCTCTGCTCTCTCCTTCACTGACTCAGATTCTTTGCAACAAAGTTTTTGCCAAACTGCAAGACCATTTGGTGTCCCCCTCTCCTGAGTTTCTGCACCGCATCATTTGTTCAGTTCAACACACCTTTGTCAGTTCAACATACCTTGTACTTACCACATGGTACAGTGATTGGTAGGTTTGCATTGTTCTCTCACCAACCAATGTCTTTTTGAGGGCAGGGATCAAGTCCAGCTCCTCTCTGTGTCAGTCCACAGGACAGAAACATTCTGGCCACTTGAGTCTCATGTCTCTGCTCCTCAAAAAGTCCAGGAAAGTAAAAGCTGAACAACTAGACATCTTTTGGTGAACCCCCTCCATGTTCTGGGTAAAGAATCAGAGGACCAGAGCTTGAGCTAGGCGTGGTAAACGTATGGCAGACAATCTGCCCTCTGCTGGGGTGTGACACTGCACTTCAAGCGCGTGGAGCATTGCAGTGCCATCTGAGGCCTGAGCACTGGCAGCCTGAGTGGTTTTCAGGCTGTGTCCATATCAACTTCCTAGAGTACTTGTTACCCTTTAAAAATGTAAGTGTAGGGGTTGGCGGGGTGCCTCAAGTGGTAGAGCCTAGCAATCATGAGGCCCTAAGTTCAAATTCCAGTAACACCTAAAAAAAAAAAACAAAGGAAAATTTCACATAAAAATGTAAGCATGTTGAGAGCAGGGCACTGTGACTTGTGCCTGTAATCCTAGCTACTGGGGAAGGGAGACAGAAATGGAGAAGATAGGGCTGGTGGAGTGGCTCAGGTGGTAAAGTGACTTCCTGGCAACCATGAGGACTTAAACCCAGTACTGCCACAAAAAAAAAAAAAAAGAAGAAGAAAAAAAGAAAAAGAAATGGAGGAAGAGGCTGCAGGCCATGGGGTTGGAAGCTGCAGTTCAGAAGAGCCCAGATAAAATTGCAAGACCCCATCTGAAAAACTAAAGTAAAAAGGGTTGGAGGTGAGAGCCCCTGCCCAGCAAGCCCAAGGCTCTAAGTTCAAATCATAGCACCACCCCCAAACACACACGTAAGTGCATTGCAAATTTATTTACAAATGAACGATTGCCTTTTGATTTGTACCTGCCAGATCATCACTGTGATGTATGGCCCCAGCTACTGTGAAGGAGGAAAGTGGGCAAGTGAGTGACAGACATGCCACACTGCCCTCAGAAACAGAAACTGAAGAGGCTGGCTGAGTGGAGGAGTACAGAGAAACACTGCTGGCCAGGATCCAGTCCAGCCCATAAAGCAGCTCACAGGGTGATGAGGGGCATGCACTCCCCCTCTCTGGGCCTCTGGGCTCACTCTTTAAAAGAAGTGACTGCACAAGATTCCCTACTCGAAAACTGATCTGTGGGCAACAGGTTTCCAGAGAGGTGTGTCAGGAACTCCTGTGGGGGAAAGGAGGTGTGGAAGAGATGGGTCTCTACGTTCCACCAATGCCCCCACCACAATCAGAACACCATCACTTAAGCCCAGTGCCGGTGGCTCACGCCTGTAATCCTTGCTACTCATGAGGCAGAGATCAGGAGGATCACGGTTCAAAGACAGCCCGGGCAAACAGTTCACAAGACCCTATCTTGAAAATACCCTACACAAAAAAGGAGTGGCTCAAGTAGTGGAGAACCTGCCTAGCAAGTGTGAAGCCCTAAGTCAAAACCACAGTACTGCTAAAAACAAAAACCAACCAACCAAACAAAAAAAACCCTCTGATTTTATGGGCCTTACACAATAGATTCTGGAAAGAGTACATGTGATAAAAGATTCTGCTGCTTTATGTTTCTTTTGAAGATTGATTCACTCAGTTCACTGGGCAATATACTGAACTACTGATTCCAGTAAGACAAAGATGACCACAGTGCCCCTCCCCTTAAGGCCTTAAAACCCTGCACAGGAGACAGATGTGAAGAGACTATAACAGCATTGGTGTGGTAGGCAGGATAAGAGAGTGGCTGTAAGGGACCTGGGTTTTGCGGAATCTGTAGGAGTTCGGTCTGCACATCTAGTGATGATTTAGAGCGTTCTTTGTCCCAAGGACAAAGTGGCACCACACCTGCAGAAAGGAAGCGGGGAGGTGAGAAGCAGCAAGTATGATTGACCCCAGATACTAGAGAAAAGAACTCCTGAGAGATGACAAAACACTTTGGGGCTGTTTCTGCCAGGTGCATATTGTCTGAGAGTAGAGCTGATAAGAATAATTTTGACATGTGCACATCAGTCTCTCCTTCTTCCTGGCCCAGGTTCAAAGCTTTTTTTTTTTTTTTTTTTTTTTGGTGGCACTGAAGTTTGAACTCAGGGCCAAGTGCTCTATCACATAAGCCACTCCACCAGCCCATTTTTGTATTGGATACTTTTGAGATAGGGTCTTGAGAACTATTTTCCCAGGCTGGCCTCAATCCACAATCCTCCTGATCTCTGCCTCATGAGCAGCTAGGATTACAGATGTGAGCCACTGGCACCTTGCCAGGTTCAAAGCTTTTTAAAACTCTTAAAAGCTTTCAGTTCTGTCTGGTCTTACCTTCCTGGGGACATGCTTGTTGGGTTAGAAGTGCATCTCTTAAGGTAGAGAACTTTGAGATCTGCAGAGTTAGGGCTGTGGGAAGACACCAGCAGTGCCTGGAACTGCAGCCTAGGAGGATGGATGAGGGGTGAGCAGGCAAAAGTCCTCAGAGTAGTGTCCCTTGTGGCAGGGGACCATGGGCTCTGTGCAGGCAGGCTTCCTGGGAAGCATCTGTCCTGACCCATAGGAGGAGAGTCAGGACCAGGACTGTGAACACTCTGTGAGATCTGGAAAATGCCAGTCCACCACCCCCTGCCATTTACCACAGCCTCTGCTTGCTCACAGGATGGGAGGAAGCCCCTAAGGCGTACAACACGCAGCTAGTATGAGGTGATGCAAGCTGGTATTGGGCCTCACTCCCTAGAAACCCAAGAACAGGCTGTGGGGGTGAGGACAAGCTCCCAAGGGGGAGGAGCAGAGAGTCCTCAGTAGGCATCAGGCTCCTGTGGCCTCAGCAACTCAGGCCATCATCCTGAGAACAGGTGCATCTCAGCACCACCTCCCATCGAACCCCCTCCATACACACACTTGCTCACCCACAATGTGGCCACTCATTCTGGGATGAAGGAGGATCCTCAGGACTGAATATGCCAGTCCTCTGGGGCCATGTTAGAACAAAAATGGCCTCACTGCACAGTCTAGAGTTACTGACTTAGCAGATCTGGGGTAGATTCATAAATGTGTATCATCAACAAAAATGGAACCCCCTCCCCGCCCCCGATGCAATGCAGGTGCTGGGGTCCAGGAACTACATAGTGAAATCTTGTCTCAAACAAATACACAAGCACACCTTATGCCGGGCTAGTTAGTAGCTCAGGCGATAGAGCACGTGCCTAGCACGAGCCAAGCAATGGATTCATCCCCAGCACGCGAAAATAGACAAGCAAGCAAAGAAACGAAAATAGACAAACATCACACTATTTGAAAAAAGCCTTATATATAAGTACATTAGTATTATTAGTACAAAGAATAACAGCAGTGTATCACATGAAGGTAAGAAGCAAATAGAAACAAACATAATACATGGATAGGGTCAGAACCAAGCCCAGAAATAGGTCAATTTTGATCTCTTGGTTTATAATAAACGTACCATCACTCCAATTCAACGGTGAAAAGGATTAATCTCTATGTTGAATGGTAGTGGATACAGTGTCAGGAGGCAAAACGGGAAACATTAATTCTTTCCCCTAACACACATTAAAAACAATTTGAGCTGGATCATACCTAAACATGAAGGATAAATTAATAAAGTTTTGCTAAGAAAGCATAGGAGGATATTTTCATGACTTAAAGGCAGGAAAGTATTTAAGACACAAAAGAGTCCTAGTCATAAAGAAATAAACTGATAAGTTATACTTTATTAAAATTAAGACTTTCTTTATTCTAAAGACATTATTAATAGAATGAAAGGACAAGGCATAGGTTGGGAAGGGATATTTACAAAACATATATCTAAAAAAGGACTGGCAACTACAAAGTATGTGAAGAACTTCTAAAAATCAATAAGAAAAAATCAATTCCATTTTTAAAAAATAGGCTTGGTCAAGAACTTCATTTTTAAAAAGACATACAAATGGCAAGTAGGTCTGTGAAAAGTGCTCTACCTCATTACTCACAAGGGAAATGGGAATTCAACCACAGTACGATGTCACTAGAATGGCACATAAAGGCAAAAAGCAAATAGGAACAAACTCTCATATGTGGAAGGTGGATCCAAAGATAAATATATCCACAAAAACAAGCATGATCACATACAAACTCAGATGTAGAACATGTCTGTAATGGTGGAACTACTCTGTGGAACCCAGAGGAGGAAGGAAAGGAAAAGAGAAAGATAGAGCATCAACAATACTGTAAAACATAAGATGTGAAGGTAGAGGATGTAAGGATGTGTACTGAAAGCTGTTGAAAATGGGAGGGTAGGGGGTAAAGGGGTAAGGGAGAGCAATGGAAGTGGTTGAATGGACCAAAGTAAAGTAGACTCAGAGCAGGCAGACATTGAAAAACCCCTTTGAACATCAACTCAAATATTAATAACAAAAAACAACACTGTAAAATAAGTACAGTGGGGGGTACTTATGGGAGACAGGAGAGTGAATTAAGGGGATTAAGATAAGGGAATATGGTTGATGGACTTAATATATGAAACAGAGCAAAGAAACCTCTTACAAATGCTTTAAGTGGGGCGGGGAGGAGGTTCAGGGAAAGAGAGTGTGGGGATGAGCTAACCATTGTACAATCTAAGCCTGTTTGGAATTGTCACAATGAACCCTCCCTCTGTTTATTAGAATATATCCTAATAAAAAATTTTTTAAAAAAGAAAACAAACAAAATGGAAACAAGTCTGGCAATACTGAGTGTTAGTGAGGATATACAGTAATTGGAACTCCTTACTTTGCTTTTGGGATGAACACTGGTACAATCACTTTGGAAAACATTTGGCAGTGTGTACACACAGATACTTGACAGGGCATTCCTACCCTTCAGTATATCCCCAGAGAGTTGGTGCTATGTCCATTAATAGTCATGTACAAGAATGTTCATTGAGCTGGGCGCCAGTGGCTCACACCTGTAATCCTAGCTACTTGGGAGGTTCAGATCAGGAGGATCAGGGTTCAAGGCCAGTTCAGACAGAGAGTTCATGAGAGCCCATCTCAACCCATGTCTGGGCATGATGGCCTGTGCCTGTCATCCCAAGCTGAGATTGGCAGCATCATGGCTCCAGGCCAGCCCAGGCAAAAAATGTTTGCCCATCTCAATAGAAACAAACTGAGTGTGGTGGCACACGCCTCTCATCCCAATGACAACTGGCAGTGTAAAGTAGGATGCTCATGGTTTGTGCTGGCTTGAGCAAAAAGAGAGTGTGACTCTACCTCCAAAATAACCAGAGCAAAAAGGGCTGGAGGTGTGGCCCAAGCATTAAAGCACATCCCTTGTAAGCACAAATTCCTGAGTTTAAACACCAGTACTGTTAGAAAAAAAAAAAGTTCATAGCAACTTCTTCGTAATGGCCCCAAACTGAAATCCCAAATATCCAACAATAGGAGAAAAGATAACAGAAGTTAGAATCTTGACTGTCTTAAGGAAGGGATGTCATTGTGGCTTGTCGTACACATCCATCTTGATCTGAGTAGTGGTCCATATTGCAAATCCACACTTAAGCTGCAGGCATGTTAAATCTCAGCTTTAAATATTTTTAAAGCTTCCACTAGATATGATGCAAAGGTATATTCATAGAAAAGTTTCTTAAGTAGGACATCAAGCATCAACACTAAGGAAAAGACCTATAGACTTGACAGTATAACATTAACAACTTCTCTTTATCAAAGGATGACATTAAACTGGGAACGGAGTTCACATTTACAATCCGGCTATTCAGGAGGCTTAGGCAGGAGGATTTCAAGTTCAACTTTGCCCAGCTCAGCCTGGGCAAAATATAAACAAAATATAAACAAAAGGGCTGGAACTATGGCTCAAATGGTAGTGAGGCATGTTAGATCAGGGAAAATGAGGCATGGAAATAGCAGCTAAGAATTCAGAGATAAACACTGTATTAATCAATGATTTGTGCTGATGGAGTGGCTCAAGTGCTAGAGCACCTGCCTAGCAAGCATGAGGCCCTGAGTTTAAACCCCAGTACTCCCCCCCACCAAAAAAATAAATCAACAAAAGGCTTGATTAAAAGCACAAGGCACTATTTCTTTGCTTAAAGCCTTACACTCCCACACCAAGCTGCAACACATAGTAAGAAAATAAGAGGGGAGTTGGGAGGGAGGAGAGCAGCTCTCTCCCCCTGACCTTGCCCATTTGCCCAAGTAATTAGTGTGCTCTGGGAACTGAGCAAGTATATCTTTTAAAAAGACACTTATCCTTGGGGGGGAGAAATCTTGGAAAAATAACTGCTCTGGGCATAAGAAGTATCTACAAGAAAAATACTTATCACAAGGATGGTCACTTGTCTTGAAAGGAGCATCTGGCCGGACCCTTCCTTTGTTCAAAGGGATGCTCAGACATCTATGTCACCAGGGCCCAAATTTTAACAAGCAGGCCAACCTTGAACTATTTGGGCCCAATTTATAAAACAGTTTAACAGCAAACATGACCTAATTACAATAGGTGTCAGAACAAAGAGGACCCCTTTTGCACCATAAATACCCCTGATATTAGAGCGCTTGTTGTACTTGTTATCAGACATGTCTGGACCCATGTCTGGACTGGGTACTATGTTTCTATCTTTCCTTTGCTTTGCCTTACTAATAAAGTTTCTTGATCTCTACCTCAATGTGTCATAAAATCCTTTTTTTGTCACAACACCAAGAACTTGGTACCCAAGGGCCAGGTGGAAGCCTCTTTTCTTTTGGAGACCTCCTTCATGGATCATTGCTGGTCCAGGTGACAGTAGAGCACTTGCGTATCATGTTTAAGGCCCTAGGTTCAACCCCCAGTGACACAAAAAAAAAAAAAAAAAGAGAGAGAAAGGAAAAAAAAAGACATTATAAGAGAATGACTAGCTTCTGAGTGGTGGAAATATTTGTGATACTTATAACAGGCAAAACCTAATATTTCTATTATACAAAGAGCTGACTATATATATGTGTATGCATATCTCTCCAGAATAAGAAAAGAAAATGGCAGACATTGTAGATCAGTGAGCAAGAGACTTAAATAAGAACATTGCAATAGTGGATACCAAATAGCCAATACAAAGAGATACTCAATTTCATGAGTCAGTAGGGAAATGCAAATTAAAACCATTTATGCCCATGAGAATGACTAAAACTTAAAAGACCAACCATACCAAGTGCTGGCACACAGAGCAGCTATGGGAGTGTGAGCTGGTGCTATCCCGTTTCCTGCATTTATTAACTTTCACAGCATTCATGCTCTAAGATCCAGAAATTTCATGCCAAAGTTTGTGCCCGGCAGAAATACATACACACATAGTGTGGGAAATTTGCAAAAGAATGTTCATAGCAGCATTATGGAAAAAGACCAAAGCTAGAAATAACCTAAATGTCTATCAACAAAAGATAAACACATAGTTTATGATGTATTTATACAATAAAGATCTGTCATTGTACTTGGGCTAACTACAGCTACCTACATGCATCTCAAATATAAAACTGAGCCAAAATAGCAAAACACAAATGGGCAAACTGTACTATTTCATTTATATGTGGTTCAAAGCAGGCAGAACTAACCTGTGGGATTTAAGGCTACATTCCTACACAGCAAAAAGAAAAAATGAAAAGCCGGGAAATGGGTGCTATAAAAGTCAGCATGATATAGAGAAAGGATTACAAATAAGACTACAAATAGAAGGGCCTTTTGAGGAAGGCGAAGTGGGAAGTGGGGATGGTGGAGTACTGAGAAAGTTCTATTTCTTGATCTGAGTGTTGGTTTCTTGGATATTTGCTTTATAATAATTCATGAAGCCAGGTATGACCGCACATACCTGTCATCTTAGCTTCTTGTGAGGCTAAGGCAGGAGGACCAAGAGTTTGAGGCCATAGTAAAACCCTGTCTCAAAAATAAACAAATAGAATTATACCAAATTAAAAAGTTCTGCACAGCAGCCAGGTGCCTGTGGCTCTTGCCTGTAATCCCAACTATTTTAGAGGCTGAGTTTGGGAGAATCCTGGATCGAGATCAACCTGGGCAAATGGTTTGCAAGACTTCATCTCCAAAATAACCAGAGCATAATTGACTGAAAGTGTGGCTCAAGTGGTAGAGGGCCTAATTTGCAAGTGCCAAGCCTGAGTTCAAACCCCAGTCAGTCCAATTAAAAAAATAAAAGGTTCTTCACAGCAAAGGGAATAATCACTAAAGAGACTACACACAGAATGGGAGGAAATCTTTGCAAGTTATTCATCTGACAAGTAACTGATATCTACCTAGAAAATATAAAGAATTCAAAAAATTAAACACCAAAAGAACAAGTAACCCAATCAATAAATGAACAGATAGTTCTCAAAAGGAGTTCAAACGGTTAATAAATACAAGAAGAAATTTCAACATCCTTAGCTATAAAGGAAATGCAAATCAAACTACACAGAGATTCCATCTCACCCCAGTCAGAATGGCAATCATCAAGAAAACAAGCAAGCTGGGTGTGTGGCTTGTACCTATAAATCCTAGCTACTTGGGAGGATCATGATTCAAGGCCAGTTTGGGCAAATAGTTTGAAAGACCCCCATCTCTAAAACAACCAGAGCAAAATGGACTGGCGTTGTGGCTTAAGCAGTAGATCGCCTACTTTGCAAGCACAAAGTCTTGGATTTAAAGATTAATCCTACCAAATGTGTGTGTGTGTGTGTGTGTGTGTATAAACCAGTAAGTGCCCTGAGCTAATCCTCAGTATAGCAAATAAAAAGAAAAGAAACAAGAAATAACTAATGTTGCCAAGAGTGGGGGAGGGTCCCCTTATAGGCTATTGGTAGAAAAGTAAATTAGTTCAGACTCTATAGAAATTAGCATGGAAGTTTCTCAAAAAATTAAAAATACCTGCACACCCATGTCTATTGTGGCATAATTCACAATAGTCATGTCATGGAATCAGCACAGGTACCCATCAACAAATGAATGGATAAAGAAAACATAGTATAAATACATGATGGAGTATTATTCAGCCATAAAGAAAAACAAAATTATGCCATTTTCAGGAAGATGGCTAGAAATGGAGATAATGTTGTTAAATGAAATAAGTCAGAGTCAGAAAGACAAATCTCCTATGTTTTCTCTTATATGCAGAATCTACATTTTTTTTAAAAACCAGAAGCGGGGAAAAAGGGACATGGCAGGAGAGAGGGGACAAGGAAGGATGATGTGGAGGGTAAATATGATTGAAATACATAATTCATAATATGCAAGTATGAAAATGTCATAATGAAACTCACTATTTTGGAAAATTAAAAATAGCTTTTAAAACAGTTATAAAAATACTAATTCATGGAGGCCGGGTGCTGGTGGCTCACGCCTGTAATCCTAGTTACTCAGGTGGCAGAGATCAGGAGGATCGTGGTTCGAAGTCAGCCCAGGCAAACAGTTTGAGAGACCCTATCTCAAAAGAACCCATCACAAAAGAAAGAAAGGGCGAGCTGGTGGAGTGGCTCAAGGTGAAGGTCCTGAGTTCAAGCCCCAGTACTGATACAAAGAAACATGGAGCTGTGAGTTTATGTTTTATCTACTTCTCTGAGTGAGTTTTATATCTCATGATTTTTTTTTAAAAGGGGGGGTTGGTAGAGTGGCTCAAGTGGTAAGAGCTCCTGCCTAGCAAACATAAAGCCCTGAGTTCAAACCCCAGTGCCACCAAAAGATAAAAACATTTTTAAAAAGGCTTTAATATTACCAAGGAAAAATAGAACATATAGCACTTGACCTGGTAGACAAGGTTAGAAAGGGGTTTACAAACTGGGAGGTGAGTTTGCGGGAGGCCCAGGGCTCCCGAGCCAGTGGTTTGGTGGAGACATGCAGGATTGTCCAATGGCCCCATGACAAGAAGACAGTGATGAGAGAGAGATGAAACCAGAGGGGCAATTTGAGGCCAGGTGATAAAGGACCATGAATCATGCTATCACATATGACTGGGAAAGCTGAGTGCACACCTGGGCCTCCAGCCAAGTGGGCAAAGATGTCTACCCTGGAATGTGCTGTGTCTGCTGAGGAAAAGAAGCCCTTTGCTATTGTGCACAAAGTTGCATATCCTGGAAGGAACAGTATCTTCTTGTGTTGCTTCTTCCTGTAACTGGGAAGCCTGTTTTGCAAAACTAGAAGATGTGGGCCTTTATTCCCCAGGCACTGCTAAATAATAAGGTACACCAGGCATTCTTCCAAGTCCGACTCCTCCAGTCTATGCCGTGCTTCGTTCCCTACCCATATTGGAGAGTTCTGGAAGAGGAGCCACTACCCACTCTTCGGCTTGTTTGCCATCCCTCCAGCAGCCTGGTGAGCACTCCAAGCCTGGGAGGGCTCCTTAAACATCACAGACTGCCTGGCTCCAATGCTTCCATTCAGCGCCATTACTAAGGCTGGACCACGCTGGCAGGGAATCCAGCAATTATACTCATTAGCAGACAGGATGAGGTGATCTCACAGGTGAGATAGGTTCCAGTCACTTTGAAACCCAAGACAGACTGTTTACAGAGGTTTTCCACAGGTGGTCCTGATGGATGATAATTTCCAACAGGGCAGCAAAGAGTCTTACACTAGATGCCAGAAGCCCATGGCAGTCCAGGTGGGTTCCCTCCATCTCTCCTCTACTCCACACCTTTGCATCCCAATTCTTCACAACAGAGTTCTTGGATTGGTTGAATATCCAGGAAAACCTCCTCCCTCCCACCATTAGGTGAGTAAGAAAATGAAATATAAGCAAACATCATTCAAATTAGCTGGCCAGTGAGCTGATGAAGAGGAGTGTGGAGTGGTCTGGAAGTCCCACTATATGGACTTATAAAGTCCCATGTTTCTCTGTGCTCCAAGACATCTCAACACTTGCCAGGCTCCCTGCTGCCCGCCTCTCCAATGCAGGCCAGTTCTGACTCCCTGGGACATTTCTTGCTTCAGGCTCCAATATAGGGATAATCACAGTGCTCTGAGAGCATGCAGGGGCTTCTAACAACAAGGCAGTCTGGTTATTTGTCCCTGTGTCTCTCACAGAGACCTGGATCTCTTTGCCTGGTTCTCTGTCCTGACCACCTGCAGGGCCCCCAGTCCTCTTACGACATTTGACTCTTACCTGGGTTTCTGGATAGTGACAGTCTGACCTTCCCATTTCTGTCTGCTTCACTGATGAGAACTGCCATTTCTTGCAGGCTCTCCAGAGGAAAAGATGATACCCAGACTTTATCTTTGCCTTAATTTTTATCCTGACTGAGCTGGGCACCAATGGCTCTCACCTGTAATTCTAGCTACTTGGGAGGCTGAGCTCTGGAAGACAGCAGTTCAAGGTCAGCCCATGCAAATAGTTCTTGAGACCCCACCAACAAAATAACCAGAGCAAAATGGAGATGTGGCTGAAGTGGTAGAGTGCCTGCTTTGTAAATAAGATGCCCTGAATTCAAACTTCAGTCCCACAAAAAAAATTTTTTTAATATCCTGAGTGAATAAACAAAAATGGGATGTGTACACTGTAAGTGAACGACAGAGCCCAGCTGCATAGCTGATACCATGTTTTATGTCCAATCATTTTGCCAATACATTCCATTGCTGTATTCCATTGTGGTATTGCTGTGATATGAGAAAATTAAGCTGAAATATTGAGAAAGGCACGCTGTTATGTGCACAGAGATATGGGAACCCAGCCCATGCCACACCACTCCTCCCAAAGGCCAGCCATTCACCTGGAACCACCCCATCACCTGGCAACCTCCTCTCTGGTTTTCTACAGCCAGGTGCCCAGTGAGTGTATTTAATTGCAGGTTCTTGACCTTTTTAACTTGCTCCATTTAGATGGAGTTAATTGCTCCATACCGAATCATGTCACAAGAAAAACCAGAGGTGATTGTTACTGTAGCTCCAAAGCTTGGCCTTCCTAGTTTGATGCACTGATACATTTTGCATGACATTGAGGAAAATGCAGCCTAAGGTGGATCAAAATGAAACTCAATCACGTACAATTACCCATGTAATAAAAATTAGTACAAATCAAAACTACTACATAAAAAGTTCATATTTGATAGTTAAAGATCTTCCATTAAAGATAAATCTTCTTAAAACATGTAGGTTATTATGGCCTAGGGATGTCACTTAAGCCTCACCAAAAGAGAGTTCCATTAAAAGTTCTCTTAGCTTCAAATTGTATCTAACCTTTGACTTCATTAAGATTTTCCGTAGTTCATTTCTCTCATTTTGAACCCTTCAGGCTTTGACCCTCTTAAAGTCAAATCTGTGGAGTGAACTGTATTTTAATTATATACAGCAAGTTTCCAACTCCTACATCTAATCTGTCCTATTAGTGTCAACTATGTATTTGCAAATACTTAGACACACCTGTTCTCCCTATGATGAAGAAGTAGTCAGATACTGTCCTGTCACTCTAAAGGAAGAATAATCTCAAAATGTACACATTTTTCTCATGGCTTACAAAATAACTGAGGTCTGGGGTATAGCTCAGTGGTAGGAGCGTTTGCCTAGCATGCGTGAGGCACTGGGGTCAATCCTTCGCATTCTCAAAAAAAAAAAATTGAATGAAAAACCTACTTTTTGTGCTTCTATTTTTGTAAGTTGGATTGATGGCCACTTTCTATTGAGATGTAAAAACATGCTATTCAGTGAACATATTTCAAAAGATCACTTGTGGAAACAAAACCTGCCCAACTTTCCATTGATCCTCACAGCCTGTGTGGTGGGTACTGGGTTGGTGAACCCTCAGGATGTCTCTCAGAACTTGGGGAAGGAACAAGGCCAATGGATCAAAATAGGGTGTAAAGGCTGGAGGTGGGTGTCCAGGACTGAAGAAGATCCCAAGTAGGCATGGAAAAGAACTTCAGAAGCTGGGAGTCTTGAAGTAAAACCCCATGAAAATGTTCCTGAGGGCGGATACAGACAGGATCAGAAGCCTCTGCTCTGCTTCCCTTGGTTTTTGCACGAGTTCTGTGTTTTGTACACCATGTTTTGCCTCTCATACCTCCAGAGGTTTAGCTCAGCTCCACCTTAGGTTATACCAAATGACTCATGGGCACAAGAAGCTGGTTGGGATGCAGATGATACTAATGGACACATAAATGATACTCCTGAAGTAGGTTTCTGTCAGCCTACTTGCCTGACACCTACCAGCCAACAGCCCTGCTGTATCAGATCAGCAAAGAATAGTAGGTGAAAAGCCAGAAGCCATAGTATATGGGCAGGATAGAGCCAGGATTGCATAACTTTGAGCAAGTTACTTTAATCACCCTGTAATTCAGTTTCCCTATATGTAAAATAGGACTAATAACAGTACTGATTCCACAGGGTTATTGTGAAGATTGCATGAATTAATACATCGGAAGATACTACAACAGGACCTGGACCATAATAAGCACTCAATAAATACTAGCTACTATTATTATTTCCACTATCCTAGTTCAAGATTCTGGCTTTTGGAACCTCCCACCTAATTATTTCTTCCTCTCTAAGAGCCTCCTATCCATACAGATACAGAGAGAGAGATAGTGATTTATAATCTCTGGAGAACAGAAGTCCTCAATTTCTTATGTTATATTATAATAGTCCTAGAGTTCCTATCAGGAAGAGCCAGACCACTTTACAAAAGAGTCAGCCCATCTCATAAACTTTTATTTTATTTTATTTATTTTTGGTGGTCTTGGAGATTGAACTCAGGGTCTTGTGCTTGCTAGGTGTATGACCACTTGAGCCACTCTACTAGCACTTTTTTGTGCTGTTTATTTGAGTGGAGTCTTGTGAACATTTTTCCTGGGTTGGCCTCGAACTGAGATCCTTCCAATCTGCACCTCCAAGTGGCTAGGATTACAGTCTTGAACCACTGCACCCAGCTCATATACTTTAAAAGAAAAAAAAATCAGCTGGTCTTGGTGGCTCACACTTGTAATCCTAGCTACTTAGGAGGTGGAGATCTAGAGGATCACAGTTCTAGACTAGCTTGGGCAAAAAGTTCACAAGACTCCATCTCAACCAAAAATAAAACTGGGCATGGTGGTGCATACCTCTCATCCCAGTACACAGGAGGAACAGGAAGATCAAGGTCCAGGCCAGCCTGGGTTTCAAGATGAGACTCTATTCAGAAAATAAGTAATGGAAAAGGGACTGGGGAGGAGAGGGCATGGCTCTAATGGTAGAGCATCTGTCTAAGGAGTATAAGGGTCTGAGTTCAAACTTCAGCATTGCCTAAAAAAAAAAAAATTGATACATTGGGCTTCAAAAAATTTAAATATTCAAAGGACACTATTATTAAAATGAGAGGACAAGACACATTGTAAGGGGGAACAATCACAGTATGTACATCTGACTTGTATCCAGAATGTATAATGAACACTTACAACGCAGTCACAAGAAGACCAAAAAACAGGAAAAGGATGTAGCTAGTCATTTCACAATAGATATATAAACAGTGTGTAAACAAATCAACAGCTCTGTTGATTTCATTGTTAGCTAACACAGAAATGCAAATAAGAGCCCCATACAGGGGCTGGTGGAGTGGCTCAAGTGGTAGAGTGCCTGCCCCAGCAAGTGTGAGGCCCTGAGTTCAAACCCCCAGTACCACAATAAAAAAATTAAATAAATAAGGTACTTTGGCTTTAAAAAAGCTCCATACACAGACTACTTCTCAATACCCTCTAGAATGACAGAAATAAACCAGACTAAGGACATCAGGGATGATGAGGACATAGCAGCTGGAGTCTCATGCACTGCTGGCAGAGTGTAAAATGGGATGGTCTCTTTGCACAAAGTTTGGCAGTTTCTCATGAAGTTAAACATAGCTTACCATATACCTCAGTGTCAATATTCTATACAAATACATAAAAATATGTCTACCTAAGGAAGCATACTCAAATTTCATAGCAACTTTATTCACAATAATCCAAAGCCAGATTTTTTTTTTAAAAAAGGCATATTCATACATGGAATCCTAATTAGCAATAAAAAGGAATGGATTGATGAATTGGGCTGCGATGTGGTTCAAGTGGTAGAGCGCCTGCTCAACAAATGCAAGGCCCAGAGTGCAAACCCCAGTACCACCAAAAAATAAATAACAAAGAAATGAATTGTTAAGACATGCAACACCGTGGTTAATATTTTAAAACAGTATGCTAAGTAAAAGAAGCCACACACACACAAAATTCCATACCACATAAATCTGTTTATATAAAATTCTCAAACAGGCAAAACTAGTGTTGGATGGGCCGAGAAAACAAACCAGGAGCTTCCTAGGGCTAGGGTATGGGAAGTGACAGCACAGGGGCAAGTCACATGCATGCTGGCTAGGTAAAGTCTATTTTTAAAAATAATGAGCTGGGTGCTGGTGGATCACACCTATAATCCTAGCTACTTGGAGGCTGAGATTAGGAGGACCAAGGTTTGAGGCCTGGGCAAATAATTCAAGAGACCCCATCTCAACAGAGAAAAACTAGACATGGTGGTATGTGCCTGTCATCCCAGCTATGGGGAGAAGTATAAAGTAGGAGGATCATGATCCAAGTCAGCCTGGGCAATAAAAAAGTGACCCTATTTTCAAAATAGCAAGAGCAAAAAGGGCTGGAGGTGTGGCTCAAGCAGTAAAGCACCTGTGTAGCTAGTGCAAAGCTTGAGTTCAAACTCCAGTACCACCAAAAATAAATAAATAAATAACAGACTTTACTTTCTAGAGCAGTTCTAGATTCATAGAAAAACTGAACAAAAGGGGGCTGAAGATGTAGCTCAGTGGTAGAGCTCTTGCCCGGCATGCACAAGGTCCTGGATGTAGTGGCACCTGTCTGTAATCCCAGCACTTGGGAGGCTGAGGCAGGAGAATTCTGAATTTAAGGCTAGCCTGAGACAGAGGCTACTCTGTCTCAAAAAGCTAAACAAACAAAATAACTGAGCAGAAGGCCCAGAGATTTCCGATTTACTCTGTACCACCCCCCCCAGTTTCTCCCACCACGAACATCCCACACTGAGTGGTTCATCTGTTAAAACCCATGATTCTACAATGGACACATCATTGTCACCCAAAGCCCATCAGGTTCACTTTTGGTGTTGGACACTGTTTGGACATAATGACATGTACCCACCATTATAGTATCATGCAGTTTTTGTGTGTGTGTTGTAGGGGTGGTAAAGGGCATTGAACTCAAGGCCTTGCTCTTGCTAGGCAGATGCTCTACCACCTAAGTCTTGCCCCCAGCCCTTTTTGCTTTGGTTATTTTTGAGGTAGGGTCTTGCATTTATTCCCTGGGCTGGCCTGGATCACAATCCTCCTATTTATGCTCACTTCACAGCTGAGATGACAGGCTGCAGCACCACGCCCAGCATTTATTTGTTGAAATGGGGTCTTGTGAACTTTTTTGGCCCAGGCTGCAAGGTACTTGTCCCTGTACTGACTAGGTCAGAGAGTATGAGAGCCCAGTGAAGGAGGTAGTTGGAGGTTTGGGATCTGGATTGGTTATTTTGAATTTAAATAACCCTAAAAGGGCCAGCAAGGCCTCAAGATGTCAAAGCATCAGAATATAGAAGTCAAAGACTTGGCTAATATAAAAGGCAAGATCCAGTATTTAGTTGATACAAATTCCCCCAGGGATTTGTAACACACACACACACACACACACACACACACACACACAACCCAGACAGAGCTATTGAAGAGGTGCTCAAGGTACCACTCTCCACTTTCTTTCTAGGAGCAGAACAGAATGGATACTTACTCCTCCTTGGTTCATTTCTATGTGAGATATTAGGAACAGCAACTACCTTCCCAGCTGGAAGCTGATATAACTCCCAACAGGGCTGCACTCTGTGTCAGACAGAAGACAGCCAGCTACTCATCTGGAACCAAAACAGAGGCAAAACCTAACCCTAGCTGAGGGCAGCAAGCCAGCTGTGCTCAGAGTGTGCTTCTCTAAAGGTCTGTGCGTTATTGCAAGAGCCCAGGGACGTCAGCTAGGTTTCTCCCAGCCATGTTACATTAGTCAGAGTTCTCAGTTGCAGACCACAGAATCCCAAGCTAGCTAGTGTAAATGGGAAGATATTTATTAAAGGCTAAAGAAAGATGAGAAAATCGTTGGAAGCACTAAAGAACGAACACTGGAAGGAGCTTCCCAGAAGGACTCCCAAAACCACAACAGAGAACTGTGTAGCCATGGGATCTTCTGCATCCATGTGATTAAACAGCTTCAGAAGCAGGAAGTCACCTCCAGGAAGCCACCTCCTAAACCAGGAAGCCACTGGCAGCCCCTACTGCAATCCCTGTCATATTTCTCTTTCTACAAAATTCAACATCACAAGTCAGTATATCTGGCTTATGGAAAACAATTTACATCTTGTACTCTGGCTATGCTGGAGTCTAAAAATGCCATTTGTAGCTCTCTCCTCTCAGAATGGGTGTGAGTATACCTACCAACCCATACATCCACTACTTTCATTGGGTCTGGTGTGTCCATAGAGGACTACAATGTTTGCTTTCTTAAAAACTTAGGAATTTTTTTTGTGGGACTGGGATTTGAACTCAGGACCTTGCCCTTGCAAAGCAGGCACTCTACCAGTTGAGCCAAACCTCCAGTCCATTTTGCTCTGATTATTTTGGAGATGGGAGTCTTGCCAATTATTTGCCCAGGCTGGCCTCAAATCTCCATCCTTCCAATTCAGATTCCTTAGTAGCTAGAATTACAGGGTGTGGGCCACCGGCACCTGGCTAAAACTTCTGAATTATTAAACAAACTATCCTCAAATCTTGGTGGCTATGGCTCTGCTCCACATGGCCTAACTTTCCAGATGTTCAAAGCCCATCTTCCTTGATGTTTAAAGGTAACTGTGCTCTATCTTCCTGTTGGTATACACTCATGGCTTTTTAGAATATAGAACAAAACATTTGTCCAAACTTCATCTGGAAGGTTTCACCCATTTACCTAGAGCATAGCATTCCCCAGCTAGAGGAACTGCTGCTGCTGGGCCAGCACAGGTGATTTAGCAATTAGTTTTGACTGTCTCTTCCTTGGAAATCACTCAGTATCTTGCAATCTGTAAGAAACACAGGTGGAGAATACCTTGTTCATAGAAGTAAAGACTTAGAATTTATAATCAAGAGGCCTGAGTTCCAATCCTGACTCTCCCATAATTTGTATGTGTAATTTGGATCAAGTCATTTAATTTCTTGAGATACCAATCTTCTTTTTTCTAAAGCAAGCCTGGCTAGGATGTGGGGAAAGGAGCCCTCATACAATGTGGTAGGAATGCAAATTACTACAACCACTGTGGAAAACAATATGGAGACTCTGCAAAAAAACTAAAATAGAACTGCCATATGATCCAGCAATTCCACTCCTAGGGATGTACCTGAAGGAATATGAGTAAGATTATAACAAAGGCACCTGCACACTCATGTTTATTGCAGCACTATTCACAGTAGCTAAGCTATGGAAACAGCCAAGATGCCCCACTACTGATGAATGGATTAAGAAAATGTGATATTTTTACACAATGGAATTTAATTCAGCCACAAAGAAGAGTGAAATTTTGTCATTTGCAGGAGAACATCATCTTAAGTGAAGTTAGCCAGGTTCAGAAGGCCAAAAGCTGCACGTTTTCTCTCATATGTGGAATATAGACCTAATATAAATATAGCAATATTATGAAAAATAGGTCATGCTAAGGGGAGGTCACATACAAAAGAGTGAGGGTAAAAGGAGGAAGCTAAGAAGGTGAATATGGTTGATGTACTCTCTATACAAGAATGAATATAGAACTTTTAAACCAGCTGAAACCACCATAAGAAAGGGACTAAGATAGTAAAAAGAAAAATAGAGGAGATGAACCAAATTGGGCTATAATACATGTATACATGGACGTGCCACAAGGCAACTCCCTGTGTAGCTATCTTAAATAAGCAAAAATGTCATTTTTTTTTCTTATACAAAATTGGTTGACAGGAGGGTGGAACAGGTCCTGCCTTGGGGGTTGGTACCAGTGGGGAGTGGAGGATGGGGGAAAGGGTGGGAGGGGGAATATGATGCAAATATTGTGTACACATGTATGTAAGTAAAAAAAATGATACCTGTTGAAACTATTTCAGGAATGGAAGAAGAAGGGAGGGATAAAGAAGAATGGTGCCAGGGGCGAATTCAAGTATGATATATTGATACATTGTAAGAATTTTTGTAAATGCCACACGTATCCCCACCCAGCACAACAATAAAAAATATTAAGATAAAATAAAGCAAGCCCGATACCAACTACAGTCAGCCCTCTATATCTAAGGGCTCCATATTTAGGATTCAACCAACCAAGGATTAAAAAATATTAAGAAAAAATGTGTCTGTACTAAACATGTACACCATTATTCCCTAACTAATATAGCACAGCAAGTATTTACATTATGTTAGGTGCTATTGAGTAGCTTAGAGATGATTTCAAGTATATGGGAGGATGTGTATAGTTATATGTAACTATTATGACATTTTATATAAGGGATTGAGCATCCTCAGATTTGGGTATTCTCAGGGGTCCAGAAACAAATCTGGTGAGAATACTGAGGGATGACTGTTGAGAAAAGCAAATAAGATAATTCAAATGTTGTCTAAACAGAAAAACTGTCAACTGAGCTAGTAAGCAGGCTTACTTATGAACTAATTAATGATTTATTAAGCCTGTTTGAGACAATATCTCATGAACTAACTCTCATGGGTATATGAAAGCTATTTGAGAGCTGGGTTGTGAAGGATTCTGAAGCTGGGTTTACTGGGAAAAAGAATTGTTGGGTAGAATTTCCTGCTGCAATTACTAGAGGTTGCTGGCATTCGAAGGGCATTGGTAAGGTGGGTATCACAGATGTCACATACTTGTCATCACCATCTAGACAGGTGGGGTGCTGTATTTATCATCATAATGACAGAAGTCATCTGCATCAGCCTTTATAAGACAAAGCCAAGTCATTAAAGAAGCAGCCGAATATCAGCTCAACAAGAGTGTGACTTGAAGAAACAGTGGCTTACTTTGTTTTTACCAACACAATAGGAGTTGGTTTCCCTGCAGCTGACCTCTGTTTGCTGCCTTGGAGACTCCATCTCAAAACAGGGTCTCTGTGGCTAGGATTGGGGTTGCATATTCAGTTCCTCTGCCATCTTTGTGAGTTCCTTCTCATCTGCCATTTCTCTTGTGATCTGCCATTTATCTAGACGATGCCAACTTGCAAAGCACTCTTATCCTCTCCCATGGCTTCAGCCACCTCCATACATCTCTCTGGCCCAGATCTCTTAAGTCCTATACTTCCATGCCCAATTGTTATGTAACATTTCTAGTTGGTCTGAATGAGACCAAGTATCTAGTTACAAGCAACAGAAGAGAATTCTGGTTCACAGAATTTCTGAAAAGAAAGCAAGGCAATACAAAAAAGAACAATCAGTGTCTAAGATTATGCCACAGAAGCAACATCAGTGGACAAAGGCATAGAATCCTACATTGCCAGTATCAGTGACATTGAACATGGCATGCTGCAGTTCACCGATTCACTCCAGGCTCTGAAGGCTGGCAGAGGTGAACACTGCTGCCACCATCCTCAGCTGAAGAGATTCTGATAGGCTGATGATTCTTTGAGTCATTTACTTTCCAAATCAAAGTCTGGGGAAAAAGTGCCTACATGACAGAGGCTAGGCCATGTACCCATGCCTTAGACCTTAGGAAACCTTAGATAGTAAGAGTCTCAAATTTTCAGCTTTATGGTGGGACAAAGGCTGTGTCACATAAAGTTTGGAAGAGAGTTTAGATGCTAGAGGTGGTACCAGCTGGAAAGAATCTGGGCCCCTAAAACATCATGGCATCTGGTTGCCCAGCTAGCTGAGGTTCAAAGCCAGCTGGAGCAAATAGTTCATAAGACCTTATCTCGAAAAAAAACCCAACATAAAAACAGGTCTGAGAGTGGCTCAAGAGGTACAGAACCTGCCTAGCAAGTGTGAGGTCCTAAATTCAAGCTCCAATACTACCAAACAATAAAATAAAACCAAAATTTCTACTGTATTTAGCCAATGAAATTATGGAATTTCTTAGGGCATCTAGGAATATTATGCTAACTACCATTGTGGCCAAAAATAATTTAAAATTTCTACTTCATTGCCTCAACAGAGACCTCAAATTCATCAGATCATCCTCTTTATCTACACCTCCAAACTTGTTCTTTCATTTTCACTCTCCTAGCCCTTAATCAGAACCCTGGTTGTCACCTGGCATTCCTTTCTTGCTTCACCAGTGAAGCACAGCCAAATTCTGCAACCACAAACCAAATCTAGGTACTTGTCTCTGTCAACCTCTCCTCAGCTTTCCCTCTTCTCTGCTGTGGTCTATCCACCAATTCTCACCCCATTCCTGCCCTGAAGCAGTCTCCTAATTGGTCCCTGCCTTCACTCTGCCTCATCTCCAGTTCATCCATCCAATCATCATCCATCCATCCAGCCAGCCAGCCAGCTATCTAACCCACCATCCATCCAATCACATTACCTAACGACCCATCTACCCATCCATTCATACAATCAACTAACCATATACCCACCCAACTACTCAACCATCCATCCATCTATCCATTCAATTTATATTATTAATGCATTACAGTGTGCTAGACAGTATAAATACTATAATAGATGAGTCCCTGACAGAGATGATTGGGGAGACCAACACTAATGAAACAGTCCCCCTAATAAATATATAATTACCGGTGCTATGAAAGAAAATTATAGTGTGTTGTGAGAGCATCACAATGGGGCCCTGCGTTGGTGAAGAGGCCAGGGAAGCCTTCCCTGAAGAGGTGACCTTTGAGCTGAGGGTTAAAGGATGGAGGAGAAAATGTGAACAAGTGTGTGTGGAGGGAGATTGAAATCTTTTAAACAGGGGAACAAAAGTGAGTGTGAAGACTCTGAGAAGCAGTACACATCAGGAGAACCAAAAGCCCAACGTGGCAGAGGAACCTGTCTTTTGTATTGTGATATTCCCACCACCTAGCAGCATACCTTGCATGTAACAGGGGTATCAATAGTTTGCTGAAGGAGAAAATGAATGAACGAATGAATGTGTAAATGACAGATGGACAGAGAGATGAAGCTGTAATTCATGTTATAATTCAACTGCAATTCAATCTACTACTGAGGAACAGAGTTGCAGCCTTGCTTCCAGTCTGCTGACTTCAGGTCTGCCCGCCTCCAACCCCTTCCCCACCCTGTGGCCACAGGTGTTTATGCCATCATGACATTTATCACACTGTATATAATTGACTGGTTATTGTCTCCTCCTCCCCCATAATGAGTGCCATAGGCACTTGTCTTGTTTACCAATAGAACCCCAGCACCCAGCCCACTGCCTGCACAGAGGAACACTGACATAAATATTTAATGAGTTGATTGGACTAGGAGGCAAACATCAAGCATCAAAGTCAGTAGGGAAGGGGAGGGTGGAGCTGAGCGTAAAACAGGAGTCAGCTGCCGGCGTCAGCCAGCATGGGAGGGGCTGAAAGCCAAGTGGAGCACATTCATGCCAGTGGCTCTCGGCTGTCATGTCTGGAGACAAGCCCAGAACCTGCAGGTAAGCAGGAAGCAGGTGCAAGGGACTCAAGGAGGAGCCCCAGGGTGGGCCAAAATCAACCAGGGGATAGCATCCTTCTGGCTGCTCTAGGAGCCTGACTCACATCAGGTCACATCATGGCCTTCCAAAGGAAGCCCCTGCACTTGACACTTCACTACTTCTACTAAACCATGGCACTGTGTGTGCGCACACACATGTACATGCTCATTCATGAGTGTGTGTACACACACAAGCGTGCAGGCTGAGTTCCTCTGGTACACACGCACTCCTGGACAGATGTCCTATTTGTATTAGCCTGTGTGCCCTGCCAGTGTTCAGTCTAGTGCCTGATCCACTGAAGGGATGAGCAAGTGTGTATTGGAGGAGAGAGACAGCACTGGACCTGCTGTCCAGACCAGCTGTAGGGGAGGCCTCTAAACACTCAGAACCTTCACGGAGAAATCTAGCAACACAAGGCTTTATGGATGATTGTGAGTTGTCTAAATGTTTCCTGTTTGCTTGCTTGAAACCGAACTTCCTACAGGGTCTATTCTGGTCCTCTCGTTTTGACTTACCACCACTTTCACCCATTTCATTCTATCCTTTTAGCTCTCAGTTCTGTAATAGCTAAATTGAATCTTCATGCATTTATTCATTAAACATTTACTGAGGTAACTATTATGTGCTGAACACTAAGTCACCAGAGTTGGGATTCTGTGATTTTTTGTTTGTTTGTTTGTTTTATTGAGACAGGATTTTGCTATGCCGTCTAGGCTGCCCTCCAAATTGAGATCTTCCTTCTTCCACCTCCTGAGTACTGGGAATACAGGCATGTACCACCACGCCCAACCTTATTTTGACCTTAAATGTTTTTACTGAATCCATTTCCTCATTTATGAAAGTGACTAATGAACCAGAATTGGAGGTATTTGGGTCAAAGATGCCACTAATTAATTGTTTCCCATACGCCCAGCTGTGTGGTCCTTCACAGCTGCTAGGAACAAACACCAACCCAGCAGGCACTCAAACTTGCAGGGATCAAGCTCTAGGGCTTTGCCTTGGCACCAGCAATTGCTCACTTGGCACATAGCCACTCTCTACTCTTAGCTGCTGAGGACCTCAATCCTTGACCCTCATCACTCTGTACCAGATGTTTTTTTGTAAGGCAGTGTTAAAACTGAACCGGGGCAAACTGGGACAATTGGTCAAGTCTGAGCCCTTTGCCAAACTCATTCCAAGACAGGCTTTCTGGATGGGAAGGGGGGTGAGAGGAACAATGGACAGCTACAAGGAAGGACCTGCCTCTCTGATCTGACACCCTGCCAGCCCCAGCTCCCTCAAGTCCACTCAGACCTCTGGCCTGCTGACTCAGTCACACTCAGCTGCTGAGTCAGTCCTGGTAGGGGCAGGAGATGAGGGTGGAGACTTGCTGTTCTAGTTCGTCATTATCATTACATCCTAAGAAGCACTACACTCCTGTAGAACAGAGGGATCAAAAAGGAGAGAGTTAGGAGTAGCCCTGGTCACTCTATTCAGTGGGGCTTAGGTTAAAGCCTCTGACCCTGGCATCTGCTCCCAACCCCTCATGTCACTCATTTGCCATTCAGCCACATGACTGCCAAGACCCCAGGGACTGACCTGGAGAACCCATGTTGCCTGAAATCCAGCCTTCCCTTATTTTCCTACTCCATGGGGACACTTTAAGGCTTCCCAGACTCTTGTGGCCAGTAGTCAACATCTCCCTGTGGCCTTTCACCCTGAAGTGGCCTTGCCTTGTGCCTGCCAGACCTCCTGTGACCAAGTGCTGGGATTTTCACCTCCTTGCAGCAATCCAGTGTCTGTCCTGGAGCCCACAATTTGAGGATCTGTGTTCCAGTATATATCCCCACCCTGGGAAATCTGTATGCTGACTTTTCTGAACCTCTGAGCTGGCCACTCCTGTGGGTTCTATTTCCATCCCCACCCAACTGCATTCTCAGAGTCAGTTACAATCAGTCAGCAAGGAGGTGTAAACAAGGCACCTAAGAATGTGCCAATCCTTCCCCTTCTTTCCAACCACCACATTTACCACTAGCTAGTGGCTGGATCCCTGGAAAGCTCTGAGGAGGTGAAGGATGTAGGAGGTGCAAGGGGCTATTTGTAGACCCATAACCTCAGAGCTGGAAGGAACTGCCTGGGTCACTGGACCCTCCTTCCCATGCATATGGGAAAGAATCTTTTTTTTGTTTTTAAACTCAGGGCCTACACCTTAAGCAACACCACCATCCCTTTTTTGTGATGGTTTTTTTTTTTTTTGAGACAGAGTCCTGCAAACTATTTGCCCAGGCTGGCCGTGAACCACAATCCCCCTGATCTCTGCTTCCTGAGTAGCTAGTGTGACAGATGTGAGTCACCAATACCTGCCTTATGGGAAAGAATCTTGCTGCACTCTGCGAAGGAACCTTTAAGTTTTGCTCCTCTGCCTGGGTGGACACTGCTTCCAGTTCCAGTGTTTGGTTGCTGGTTGGGTCAGGCCCACTCTCAGGAAGTTTTCCTTACATAGATAGCAATTTGCATAGGAGGAAACAAATACACCTTACTATTCTGGATTCTGGTGAGCCTACTCTGTTGGCACCATTTTGGGTTGGGTGACATGTCCCCCTCAGGACCATTCCCAGTTGTATCAATCAGAATCCCAAGTCAGCATAATGTGAGGCAGATGAATGTACAAAGGGACTACTTGTCAAGCCATGGGCATGAGAAGAAAGAAGAAACTCATGCAAAGGGCAATGACCTGTCTTAAAGTAGCAATGGAGACCTGCTTTAGGCTTGAAGGACAATGGGGAGAATATTATTAGTGGAACCCAGAAAGTGGGATCATGTACAGGAGGTGGTCTATCAAAATCAGCTAAGAGCTTTCAAATATACTCCCTCCCCAGCACCCCACATCCTGGAGCCAGAAGCCAATGCTGGGGTAAAACCTCAGGCAGGGGTAGGCTCTCCAGGAAAGTTTTCTGTAGCAGCTACTATGGAAGACAAGCTGTACACTAGGGTCTGCAGAGCACAGAGGCTGAATTTTGCCTTCAAACTGAGTTTGTGTTAAGGAAGAGTGAAGTTAGAGGGGTCAGGATTCAGGAGATCACTGGCTGGTGCAGGAAAGCTGAGAAAAGTGCAGAGAGCCTGTGAGAGTCCCTGCAGATGAGTGCGTGGGGCTTATTGTAGATGACCTCTAGCTATGGTTGGGGCCTGTGTTGCTTCCCAAGATTTCTTTGCTGTTCCAGACTCAGGATCTACTGCCTCGAGTATAGACCACTTCTTACCAGGGAGCTCTTGTCTGGCTGGACTCTCCCATGTCCTTCAGATGGTGACCCTAATAAGCTGAAGTCTCTTTCATCCTGGAGCCCTGTTCTAGGGCCTCACACACTTCCTAGTCAATGATTCAACCTCCATGCTTCTCAGACTATAAGGTATAGAAAGTCCTGGTGGACTGGTCCAACAAGTGCTCCAATGATACTGATGCTGCCTGTTCATAGGCCTCACTTTGATTTGCAAGACCTTAACTCAAACTTCGGTTGGAATCAGAACCACTTGGAGCTTTGAGGAAATGAGTTGTGCCCAGTGTGGGGGAGGGGAGGGGAGAAGAAGCACATCTAATAATTCTTTCACAGCAGTCCCTGTAATACCCCTCCTCCTGGGGGTTCGCTGAAGTCCTCCCACTTTTCTGCCTTGTCTGTCTTCATACGTGTATTTGGTGTGCTGACAAACAAACAAGTAACACAATCGCTTTATACAGCTTCTTGATTGTTGAAGATTGTGAGAAGAGTGAGAAGGAAATGAGGCAGCCACCAGGGAAGCCCAGGGGAAGTGTGGTAAGGTTTCTAACAATCCTTTCTACAGCCCTTGAATCCCAAGTGGGACACACAGGAAGACCAAAAGAGCTCTTCTAGGCCTTCCCTCATCCCAGCAATGGCACCAGTCAAGGCCAGAGCATCATCACCTGACCTAAACACTGCTACCCAAGGTATGGCAAGCATCCTCAGCCAGGGACGTGGCTCAGTCCACAGCTTCAGAAGGGAGTGCTGGCTTGACATTGTGGGTCTCCAGCAATGTCCCTCATCACTCTGTAACTCTGGGTTCCCTTCCTTAAAGCTCCAAATCAGTGCTGACATTGGTAGTCCCCATTGCCTAGAGTGGGCTGGCAAACTATGGCCTGCAGGCCAAATCCAACCAGCCACTTAGTTTGTTGGGTTTGATTTGGTTTTTGGTTTTATGGGACAGGGTTTCACTATATATCCCAGATTGTCCTGGAACTCACGATGTGGTCTAGGCTGGCCTTGAACTCAAGATCCTTCTGCTTTAGCCTACTGATACTGCGATCACAGGTGTGTACTACCATGAGTGTCTTCAGTCACCAATTTTGAAAGTAAGGTTTGTAGACTTCTAAAAGTACACTTATGAGGTGCACCTACATTTTCAAAACTATTTGGTATTTGAGCCCCAACTGTCAACCCTGCTTTATTGTGTCTCTTCTAACTGTTATTAAAATGATTTTCTAGTTTCGGAGGCAAGGTAGGGAGTTCATTGTTGTTTTTCTTTGCATTTCTATACTTACTAGCTAGGTTGAATATGTTTACAACTTTGCTTGCCAATTTCCCTTCCTTCCTCCCTTTCTTCCTTCCTTTTTTTTTCTTTTTGGTGGCATTAGGGATTACACCCAAGATCTCACTATAAGTCATTTACTTTTGGTTGCTTGCTAATTTTCTATTTGTGCTTATACATTTAGTTTATTGCAAAAGACCATCTAATTTTAGGCATGACTAGACTAGATAACCAAGTAGATAATATTTATAACTACTGTGTACTGATCATTTATTTTTGTGACAGACACTGTGCTAAGCACTTTGCATAATCTGTTTTTCATTTAAACAACTCAGTAAAGATAAGGGATTGAGACTTACAGAACTAAGGAGCCACAATTTGAGCCCAGCACTGACTGTCCAGTGCTCTAACCACTTATTGGCACTGTCACAAGGGTCTCTTGTAATTTGAACAGTCTGTGATTCATTGGCCAAGTTGTTCATTTAATAAATATTTACTAAGGACCCACAGGGTAAGCACATATCTGCCTGGTACCCAGGGCACTAGTGGGTTGCTAGGAGTTAAAGATAAGCTCTCTCTACAGAGTGCTGACTGAAGGCTGTGCTCTGAACTGATAAGGGATGAAGGGAGGGAGCTGTTACTGGAACTTGGACAGAGTAGCTGAATGAAAAGGGCCACTGACAGGACCTGTGGTTTTGGTAGAAGAATGTCACCAAAATTCTGTGACACAGTAGGCCTAGAACCAAGAATAAATACCTCAACCTCACTTTGTTCCCCCACTCCTATCTCCTCCTGGCTGTGCTTCCCATGGACCAAGCACAACTGAGGCCCACAGACAAGGATGCTCACTGAGAGAGTTCATGGGGTTAGCCTCTCAGGGCACAGAGTTTGGGAAAAGACATGAAAAAGGATATCTACACATCAATCAGGAAGCATCTGAAACTCTGTCTTTTACATATCAAGGTTGGATTTCCCAGCAGGGGCTCGGCATCCATCCATCTTGCTTACTATGCAGGAAACTCCTCAGCCAGTAGTAGAGTCTGTTACCCTAAGGCCTGGCCAAGGCAGGTCCCTGATGAAAGTTTGTTGGAGAGACAGGGGATCTGGAGCAGTGTCTGACAGGTCACTTAAGTAAATGCTTCCTAAAGAAACTTTTTATTTTACAATAGTTTATATTTTCTTTAAAATTTTATTTTAGAATAGTTTCAGACTTACAGAAAAAATTGTGAGGATTATACAGCGTTCCCACTTAACCTATACTTATTTCTCCTTTATCACATTTTATGGCACATTTGTCATAATTAATGAACCAATACTGACACAGTACTATTAACTGAAATCCCCACCTCATTCAGATTTCCTTTGTCTCTGCTGACGGTCTTTCATCTATTCCAAGACCTGATCAGAACACCACATTACATTTCACTGTCAGGCAGCATGGGGTCCTGTAGACTGTGAGGATTTCTTAGATGCTCCTTGTGTTGGATGACCAGTACTTGAGGAGTACTGGTTGGTGAGACAGTAGAATGTCCCTTGACTGGGTTTTAGTTTGATGTTTTTCTCATGATTAGACTAGAGTTTGGAAGATTTGGGGAAAAAAAAACTACAGAGGTAAAGTGGCCTTCCTGTCATTTCACTTAAACAGTACACACTGGCAACCTGGTCTGCTAGTGGTGATGTTGGCCTTGATCACCGGGTTGAGGTAGTTGTGTCAAGTTTGTCCGCTGTAGTTACTCTTCCCCACATTTCCATATGTGACTTGTTGGAACGATGTCACTGTGCACAGCCCATACCTCAGGAGCTGGGAATTATGCATCAGGTTTGTGTCTAAGTTAACTTTTTTACCATATGGATGCCAAATTATTTCAGCACCATTTGTTGAAAAGCTATCCTATCTACATTGAAATTGCCTTTGCATTTGTGTCATAAATTAGTTGTTTATATGTGTGGGTACTGAGATGTCTTTATCAAGAATATAATAAAAATGCTTAGCTTAGAGACTAAGGTAGGCAAACATTCTACCACTGAACTACATCCTCAGCCCTTGGGCCTGATATACAATTAATCAATTAGTGTAATGTTAGCTTTTATTATTCAATAAATCTATCTTTTTGGCAATGTGCTCAAATTATAATAGAATAAAAAATTAAAATAAATCATGGAATATGTAGGTGATATTTTGCTAAATCACCTTTTGGATGTGGTATAAAAAAACATACTTTTTTTTTAAAATCAAGAGGAAGGTTCTTGTTAGACTACAAAACCGCATAGGTCCAGTGTTCACTCTAACAGTTTTTAATCCTAGCTACTTAGGAGGCAGAGACCAGGAGGGTTGAGGTTGGAGGCCAGTCCAGGCAAATACCTTGCAAGACCCTATCTCAAAAATACCCATCACAAAAAAGGGCTGGTGGAGTGGTTCAAGTTGTAGAGTACCTGCCTAGCAAGTATGGAGCCCTGAGTTCAAATTCCAACACTGCCAGAAAAAAACTCCAGGAAGGTTCTGCTTTATATATAGTTAGTCCTCTTTGATGGACAGACTGTGTCGTGATTATAAAAATCTTAATATACGTTTGTACTCTGAACTATAGTAACAAAGTTACTTTTTTTTTTTTTTTGCAGTGTTGGGGCTTGAACTAGGGGCCTTCACCTTGAGCCAATCTACTAGCCCAGTTTTTGTGATAGGGTTTTTCGAGATAGGGTCTTGCGAACTATTTGCCCAGGCTGGCTTTGAACTGCAATCCTCCTGATCTTTGCCTCCTGAGTAGCTAGTACTACAGATGTGACCCACCAGTGCGGGAAGTTTTTATTCCCACTTTTACTTAGGAAAATGGTTCACACAGCAAAATTATAATGATTTGCATGATTTTAAACCAAATTCTATTTCACAACACGTCAGTAGTATCACATGTTCTCCTGTTGTTTAAACTCCCCTACAACTTTGGAAAAACTTACTAAGGACCAACAAACATACCAAGGTGTTAGGAAATGGTTAGATAGCCCTTTTATTATGCACAAGAGGAAATAAACCTTGAAAGCCCCAACCAGCAAAAAGATGTAATTGGTGATTTGAGGACAGGAAGCTTGGAGGTGCCCTTTTCTCATTTTGGACTTCCAAAATGTAGATTTTTCTCTTGGTCTGGGAGGCAAGTCAATTGGGTTTCAAGTAGTTTTATGCAGAAAGGGAGTAATAATACTTGCTGGCCAACCATCCAGTATATGCAAATATAACATATTTATCAGGTGCAAAATGCTGTCTGGATGTTAGATATTTTGAAACTTTTGCCAAAAGGGATTCTATCCAGAAAGACATAGGCGGGAAGAAATAAAATTCTGAAAATACGAGTGAGAAAAGCTTAGTGTAGTTGGAAATCAAATGGCTGTAGGGCTTTCACACAGAACAGGTGCAGCTCTGAGGCAAATTCATTATCATAAAAACTTCTGTAACCTAGCACCATCAGAAAAGCCATTCACTGGCAGGCCACTGGTGGCTTACGCCTGTAACCCTAGCTACTTGGGAGGTTGAGATACGGAGAATCACAGTTCGAGGCCAGCCCAAGCAAACAGTTTGTGAGACCTCCATCTCCAAAATAACCAGAGCAAAACAGACTGGCAGTGTGGCTCAGTGATAGAGTGGCTGCTTTACAAGCATGAAGCACTAAGTTCACACCCCAGTCCCATCAAAAAAAAAAAAAAAAAAGGCACGATTTTTAGGAGAAGAGGGGAAAATATCTCAGTGGAAGTTGTAGGGAAGAAAAAATGAAGTACTAAAACCAATTAGATGGTATTAAAAAGTAGTAGAATTGATAGATAAATATAAGATGCTGTATTTTATAAAAGATAATAAAAACAATCCTTTCAACTTCAGTGAAGGTGCAGGAGTAATTATAATTACAGTGCAGAAATGAGAGACATGATAGGTGTAGGATAGTTCTGGGCTTCAAGGACAGCTAGCTTGACCATTGCTGTTAGGATGGCCTACCTGGATGAGGACAGTGGGTGGTGCCTTGAGAGACTTCATGAAGATATTAGGGTAAACAGAAGGACAGTCATGTTAGGACCATGGCTTATTCTCCTCTTGGGCAGCTTACTGGAAACATGCTACTTACTGGAAAAAATCCTACCTGGCCCCAAAGAATGATGAAAACCCACTTTACACCATTGTCACCACGGGCAAGAGTCAGTTGAGCAATAGACTGACCTAGTCACCACTCATCTCCTTTAGCTACCCCTACAAACAAGCCAATCACAAAAATTTTCCTGACCTAACTGGTTTCCCAGCACTTTCCCACTACCCTCCTATAACTGTACCAGTCTGCAAGTAACAGTGGGCTCCAGTGTCTGCTGGGGACCCCCTCTGCAGGTTCCTTTTCCCAAATAAAACCTGTGCTGACGTAGAGTCATCTCTATCTCCATGCCTTTTTTCAGTCTAACAGGACTAACTTTTGCTAGCTTCATTCAGTTACCACATAATTCAGTCTTGCATCTCAGAACACTGGTTTTTGTCATTAGATAGATGCATGTCTCACCCTCAGAGTCACATTATCCAAGTTCATAAGACTAATGTATAAATCCAAGTACCAATTTATAAATTAAAAATGAGAGATATAACTGAGACTGGAAAAAAGCCCAATCATATTAATTCACAACAAAGAAGTCTGTTAGATAAATTAGGCACTTAATAACCAAGACAGCCTTGCAGAGAATGTGAAGTGGATGGATAAATTGCCTTGCTAGCTAGACCAGCATACATAAAATCTAGTGCTGAACCTGCTTATCCCCTGGAAAATCCTGAATTGGGTACCACCACCAATTGCTTCTCTGACTTTCATTTGTCTCTGCTTCTATGGTGACCAATCCTCTCTTTCTTCTGATAGACATCTGCTGGCTTCAGATATGTTTGAGCATTCAAAAAGGCTACATTAACAATTGTAGGCCTGGGAGCCACTCTACCTCTTAGTTATAGAGTTCATGGAGATAGGTCCATGGTCCACAGATAGGTTCTAGGGGATATGAGAACTTTGTAAACTAGATAGAAAACGTTACATAGTTGTTGACATTTTCTAAGGGGAGAATCTGCTGGATTTGCAGTTGTAGACAATCCTATATCCAGTGTTTAGAGATAACTCACATTAGCCCTGGAATATAGACAGGACACACAAACACTGACAAACACATTTGAAGTCTTAATAAAATGGGCAGTTTTGCTGGGTGCCAGTGGCTCGTATCTGTAATTTTAGCTACTTGGAAGGCTGAGATCCGAAGGATCCTGGTTTGAGGCCTGCATGGACAAATAGTTCTTGAGACCCTATCGTCAAAACAACCAGAGCAAAATGGACTAGAAGGGTGGCTCAAGTAGTAGAGCACCTGCTTTGCAAGCTCAAAGCCCTGAGTTCAAGTCCCACTCCCACAAAAGGGGTGGGCAATCTTTTATAAAAACCCATGTTATCAAAATTGATAGCAGGGTGTGGGGTGGTACATGTCTGTAATCCCAGCACTCAGAAGGCTGAGGCAGGAGGATGGTGACTAGGCTACATAGTGAGACTGTTTCAACAACAATAAAATATGGATAAGACATGGAGTGAAAAATCTGAGTAGATCAGTGAATCAAGTAGAGAACAACAAAGTTATCAAGAATAATGTTGGAAACCAATTCACACATGAAAATACTATGTGTTAAGGAGGCTTCAGCATCCTGGGGAATATTGGAAATTGTAAGCACACTAATTTTTGGAATTATCCATGAGCCAAGCAATGGGTACTCTCACCTCTGATCATCTGTAAGCATGGAACTTGGGCCTAGAGACCAGAAGGGAAGTCTTGAGTTCAGGTGAGCCTTGAGTGCAGCCCCTCCATACTGTGTCCCCTCCATGCTGTGGGGACATGGTGGGAGCAAATTATCAAGAGCCAGGTGGAATAAGCAAGTGAGGGCCAAGTGTACAAGGTCATACCATGATCCAAGGAAGGAACAACCAGTCAGTAAGACCCAATCAAATAACTCCAAATAGCCCAAATCAAGTATAACCTCCCTTGGGAATCTGCCTTAGGGCAGCCACACTCCCATGTCTAGCAGCCTCAGTTTCCCCTTAACAGTGTCCTAAAGAAACCATTGCTTCTCCTATTCTCCTGTCTTGCTAAATTCTTTTACTAGCCTGTGGCTCCAAAATCTGCAGCACATTCTACCTGTAAGAGTTTTGCCTCTTCAGCAAGCAGATCTCCTCAGCCTCTTCCTCTTTTGCCCAGAGGAACCACCACTGCACAAGAGGTATGAAAGAAATATATTGAGCTAAATGGCATTATATTATCAAGAACCTGTTTGAAAATATAAGAAAAAGTGCTGGGTCTGGTGTTTCACACCTGTAATCCCAGCTACTCTGGAGGTGGAGATCAGAAGAATCACAGGTGGAGGCCACGTCAGACAACAGACCCCATCTCAACAAACAAGCTGGGAATGGTGGCACACACCTGTGATACCAGCTACACAGGAGGTGTAAATAGGAGGATCATGGATTGAGGCCGGCTTGGGCATAAAACACAAGACCTTATTCGAAAAAATCACTAAGGTTGGGGGCATGGTTCAAATGGTAGAGCACCTGCCTAGCAAGCATGAGGTCAGAGCTCAAACCCCAGTACTGCCCCCTAAAAAAAAGGAAAGAAAAAGAAAATGTAAGAAAAATGACATTTCATCCATAGTACCAAAAAAGCATAATACAAGTGAATTATTATTAGTTAGAAATCCAATGCTCACAAATCTTTCTCTTTAATATTTCATTAAGTTACATTACAGTAAGTAAACAAAAGTGCAAATTGAATGGTTAAAAAAAAAAAAGATAGCAGACTACTTATTTTCTCTCCTCCTCTCCTTCTTCCAGAGTCTTAGTTCATAGCCCATCCAGGCCTGAAACTGTCAATCCTTCTGCCTCAGCCTTCTGAGTGCTGAAATTAAAGGTATGTACCACCTAGCCTGGTCAAGACAGATTTCTTTTCTTTCTTCTTTCTTTTTTTTTTTTTTTGGCGGGACTGGGGTTTGAACTCAGGGCTTCTCACTTGTAAAGCAGGTGTTCTACCACTTGAGCCACACCTCTAGTCCATTTTATTCTGGTTATTTTGGAGACGGGGGTCTCGTGTACTATTTACCTGGGCTGTCCTTGAACTGTGTTCCTCCCAATGTCAGCCTCCCAAGTAGCTAGGATTACAGGTGTGAGCCACCGGAAGCTGGCCCACAGCAGATTTCTTAATGGGCCATTCAAATACTGTGCAGATGTAGATATTTCTCCTTGCTTCCCAAAGTTGTTTTCAACAAATGCAATCCCAATTCACATCTTGGCAGGATATTTCTTGGAAAACTGACAAAATTATTCTAAAGCTAACCTGGAGGCATAAACAGATCAGAATTTCAAATAAAATGAAGAGCAATGGATGATGGAGAGGTACAAAGCAATGTGATTAAAATGTCATGGATCTTGGATGAAGACACACTGTTGAAGCTGAAATCCAAGACTGTTGGGAAGCTCAGTGGAGAATCCACTCTGTATAAAAGTTAACATGGGAAAGGAGGCCTCACCCAAATCACAGGGAAGGGAAGAGTTGATACATTTGTTAGAATAATTGGTTAGACTTGGAAATGGATCAATATATATCCTATGCCAACATGAAAAAAAAATTAAACTTCACAAAGCCAAGTTTCTTGGCTAATTAAGGAGGAAGCAAATACATAGACTGATGAATTTAAATTTAACATGGTATTGCACAGAAAGATAGTGTGGAAACACAGGAAAAAAGAGCCCTAATTTTGCCTAGAGGAGTTAAGAAAGCCTTCATCAAGGAGCAGTCGTTTATATTGCATTTTGAGGGTTGAGTAGGAGTTTAGTAGGGATAAGAAGAATACATGCACAAGGATGAGGTCATAAAAAGAGCCAGCATGCTGAATGTAGTGAATGTTAGAAGACTGGTAAAGTCATGTCCACATGCAGAGTGAGCTGCTTGCCTAGGCACCTTCTTCAAGTATAGTTGAGTGGCTTCAAGTATACTTGAGTGACTCTAACAGCCCTTTATTTATTTTTATGTGGTGATGAGTTTTTTTGAGATAGGGTCTTGCAAACTACTTCCCTAGGTTGGCTTCAAACTGTGATCCTCCGATCTCTGCCTCCTAAGTAGCTAGGGTAACAGGTGTGAGCCACCAGAAAATGCTCCCTTCAGCAATTTTAAGACACTCTGTCAACACAGTGGTAGTTTAGACCAGTGGTTCTCAAAGTGTGAGCCGTGAACCCCTGGGGGTCCTTGCGACCCTTTGAGGAGATCTGAAAGGTTATGATGATTTTCATTATAATGTTAGGTCATTATCTGTCTTTCTCCCTGTTTCTCAATTCTGAGTGTACAGTGGAGTTTCCAGAGGCTGCTTGATGTGTGATACGATAGCAGAATCCAGAATCCAGAAGCAAGCCAGAAACCATGGTACATGCCTGGCTGGGATGGCAGTGTTGCTTGAGCCCAGGAGTTAGACAACAGCTTGGGTAACATGGTAAGACTCCTGCTAAAAAATAAAAAATCAATAAATAAAAATGCAAAAGTATACATGAGAATCAGGCTACCCTATGTTTAATCAAATATTGAAGAGATTTACAAAAAATGTAGTACAATGTCACTCTTCTCACTAACATATTCTGAAAAATTGGTTATTTTTCATTCTAAAATGTTCCTCCCTGGCACCAGTGGCTCACGGCTCACACCTGTAATTCTAGCTACTTGGGAGGCTGAAATCAGGAGGATTGTGGTTTGAAGCCAGCCTGGGAAATAGTTCTCAAGCTGGTTGGAGGGTTGAGGGGGAGAGTTCCCTACATTAACATGTAATAGGTTTGTTGTTATTATTTTTACATGAATTAACATTTTAAAATATCAGTTTAAATTTCTTTTCTTTCATTTTTTTTTTTTAACCTCCTTTGGCAGTCCTGGGGATTGAACTCAGGGCCTTTAGCACTTGAGCCACACCCCCAGTCCTTTTTTATTTAATTACTATCATTATTATTATTTGGGTGGTACTGCTAGGCAAGTGCTGTTGAGCCACATGCCCAGTCCTGCTTTAATTATTTTTCATACAGAGTCACACTTTTTGCCAAGGCTAGCCTTGAACCCCAATCCTACCTATACCTCCCAGGTAGCTGGGATTACAGGTATATGCCATCATACACAGCTTTTAATTTCTAATAAAATAAATATTGATGGATAAAACCCAAAATCCATACAAACAAAAGGATGTCTTTTTTTTGGCAGCACTGGGGTTTTGAACTCAGGGCCTCACACTTGCTAGTGGATCTTACTGCTTGAGCCACTCCATGAGGCCTTTTTTGTGTTGGGTATTTTTGAGATAGGGTCTTGGGAATTATTTGCCCGGGGCTGGTTTGAACCCCGATCCTCCTTATCTCTGCCTTCTGAGTAGCTAGGATTACAGGCATGAGTCACCAGTGCCTGGCATAAAAAGATTTTTGTTTGCCTGTTGTTTTAGGTTCTCAATAATTTTTCAGACTGGCTGGCACTGGTGACTCATGCCTATAATCCTAAAAGGATTTTTTGTTTGTTGTTTTTGGCTTTCAATAGTTTTTAAGACTAGCCAGTGCTAGTAGCTCACACCTGTAATCCTAGCTATTCAAGAGGCAGAGATCAGGAGCATCTCAGTTTGAAGCCAGCCCTGGGCTGGCTAGTTCAAGAGACCCTATCTGGAAAAAACCCATCACAAAATGTTAAGTGTTTTTGCCTAGGAAGCACAGTGCTGCCAAAAAAAAAAAAAAAAAAAAAAGACTATAAGGGGGTACTGAGGTCAAAAGTTTGAGAACCTAGACTCTGTTAAAGTCACTATTAACACAAGGTAAGGCCATGAGAAGTTTTTCTAAGGGTACATCGTTGTCCACAAACCACAGCCCCACATTCATTCTGGCTGTACCCCTCCCTGGCCAACTGTCAGTATTGTGTCCTTCCTTGATCAATGTGGCAGAAGTGACATTAAATGATGTTCAAGAAGGCAGATTCTGTGCTGTGAAAGACCATGTGGAAAGAGAGGCCAGATCAACTGCTGTGGCAGCTCAGCTCACACCTTTAGCTTCTCCAAAGGCAGCCTAGGACAGATGAGCAGCAGAACTGCTCCGCCCACGTGTAGAATTGAGAAATAATATATCCTTGTGGGTTGTTTAGTTTATTTGCCTGTCCGGTTGTTTTCTGAAGTAAACCTATATAGCCCAGGTTGGCCTTGAACTTATGATCCTCCTACCTTGACCTCTCCAGTGGTGGGATTACAGGCATGAATCACCACACACATCTGGCTTGGGGTTTTTTTACACAGCAGTAGATATTTGCTCAACTTGAGGCCTAACTGGCTGGCCTCCAATGCAAAAAGTTTGCAGTTTATCTCCTAGGCCAGGCTTTCTCAATTTGATATTTGGGGCCAATAAATCTTTGTGATAGGGGCTGCCCTGTACAGGGGTGTTTAGCAGTATCCTTGCTACCACTAGGTGACAATAACAGTCCCTCCCCCAGTTGTGAAAACCAAAAAATGTCTCTAGACATTGCCAAACGTTCCCTGGGGGACAAAATCATCCCCAGTTCAAACCACTGGTCCCAGGCCAAACCACTCAGAGAGTGAGAATGGGGGCGGGGAGGAGAGGATCAAAGCAGATGTGTTCCTCCCCTGGACAGTCCCACTTACTGTGTCAAATAAGCCCTTACTCTGATTCAAAGGATACCATGAAGCCAGTGAAAAAGACAACTTAGAGAATGCAGAGAGTATTTGTGAATCGTAGTTCCAAAAAGAGACTTGTACTTAGAATATATATAGAACTCTTAGTACCCATAATAAAAAAAAATAACCAAATTAAAAATGAGCAAAAATCTGAGCAGACATTTCTTCAAAGGATACATACAAATGGCTGATAAACATGTGAAACGTGTTCATCACAATCAGCCATTATAGGAAGGCAAAGCAAAACCAGGGTGATACAGCACTTCATAGCCACTAGGTAGCTGCAGTGAAGAAGACAGACTATGACAAGCGTTGGTGAGGATGTGGAGAAACTGGAACTCTTGCTGGTGGCAGAATAAAATGGCATAGTCCTTATGGAAAGCACTCTGATAGTTCTTCAAACGTTTAAACACGGATTTAGGACTGGGTGTGGTGGTGAATACCTATGATCCCAACAACTCAGGAGGCAGAGGTAGGAGGATCAAGGGTTGAGGCCAGCCCAGGGAAAGTTAGCTTGAGACCCTATCTCAAAACAAAATACAAACAAAAGAACTGGGGACATGGCTTAAGTGGTAGAATAGAAAATGAGGCCCAGAGTTCAATCCCCATTACCGCGCCCCCCCAAGAAAAAAGTTTAAATACAGACTTACTTACTATATAACCCAGCAATTCTGTTTTAGGTCTATAACCAAGAGAAATGAAAGCATATTTTCCCACAAAAACCTGAATACAAGCCAGTGCCAGTGGCTCACGCCTGTAATCCTAGCTACTCAGGAGGCAGAGATCAGAAGAGTCACAGGCAAATAGTTTGAGAGACCCTATCTTGAAAACACCCAATACAAAAAAGGGCTGACAGAGTGGCTCAAGTGGTAGAATGACCGCCTAGCAAGTGTGAAGCCCTGAGTTCAAACTCCAGTAGCATCCAAAAAAAAAAAAAAACCCAAACTTGAATACAAATATTCACAGTAGCACTATTTACAATAGGCAAAAGTGGACAATCCAAATGTACATTGAGGGGATGAATAAATAAAGTATGTTACATCAATGAAATATTACTCAGCAACAAAAAGGAATATAGTGCTGATATGAGTATGGATGAACCTTGCAAACATTATGCTAAGTGAAAGCAGCCAGTCCACATATTATTATAAGGTTTTTTTTTTTTTGTGGGTCTGGAGTTTGAACTCAGGACTTCATAATTACACAGCAGGTTCTTTACCACTTGAGCCATACCGCCAGTCCACATATTTCTGTAATGTCTAGAAAAGGCAAAACTATAGGGCTATAGTGACACAAAGTAGGTAGCGGTTACCTGGGGCTGGGGTGTAGGACAGAGATTTGAAGAGGAGGGTGACTTCTAATGAGTACAGAATTTCCTTTTGGGGGGGGTGAGAAAATGTTCCAAAATGGATTGTGGTAATATATATATATATCAGGTTTCTTTGCATTGTTGTCTCTAGCCCATTCTCTGTCTGTGTATTCAGGCCAAAGTACACGTTTCTGCCCATCACAGATACTCTAAATGTTCAGTCTTTTCCTCTACTCCCAGAAGTCCCAGTTTTGGCTGATGGTGACACCATGTTTCCAGTTATTAATTCGAGAAACTTATCCTTTTCTCATTTTGATTTTTTTTTTGATATTTTATTTTATTTATTTATTTTTCATTTTTCTTTTATTATTCATATGTGCATACAAGGCTTGGTTCATTTCTCCCCCCTGCCCCCACCCCCTCCCTTACCACCCACTCCACCCCCCCCCAATACCCAGCAGAAACTATTTTGCCCTTATCTCTAATTTTGTTGTAGAGAGAGTATAAGCAATAATAGGAAGGAACAAGGGTTTTTGCTCGTTGAGATAAGGATAGCTATACAGGGAGTTGACTCACATTGATTTCCTGTGCGTGGGTGTTACCTTCTAGGTTAATTCTTTTTGATCTAACCTTTTCTCTAGTTCCTGGTCCCCTTTTCCTATTGGCCTCAGTTGCTTTAAGGTATCTGCTTTAGTTTCTCTGCGTTAAGGGCAACAAATGCTAGCTAGTGTTTTAGGTGTCTTACCTATCCTCACCCCTCCCTTGTGTGCTCTCGCTTTTATCATGTGCTCATAGTCCAATCCCCTTGTTGTGTTTGCCCTTGATCTAATGTCCACATATGAGGGAGAACATACGATTTTTGGTCTTTTGGGCCAGGCTAACCTCACTCAGAATGATGTTCTCCAATTCCATCCATTTACCAGCGAATGATAACATTTCGTTCTTCTTCATGGCTGCATAGAATTCCATTGTGTATAGATACCACATTTTCTTAATCCATTCATCAGTGCTGGGGCATCTTGGCTGTTTCCATAACTTGGCTATTGTGAATAGTGCCGCAATAAACATGGATGTGCAGGTGCCTCTGGAGTAACAGTCTTTTGGGTATATCCCCAAGAGTGGTATTGCTGGATCAAATGGTAGATCGATGTCCAGCTTTTTAAGTAGCCTCCAAATTTTTTTCCAGAGTGGTTGTACTAGTCTACATTCCCACCAACAGTGTAAGAGGGTTCCTTTTTCCCCGCATCCTCGCCAACACCTGTTGGTGGTGGTGTTGCTGATGATGGCTATTCTAACAGGGGTGAGGTGGAATCTTAGTGTGGTTTTAATTTGCATTTCCTTTATTGCTAGAGATGGTGAGCATTTTTTCATGTGTTTTCTGGCCATTTGAATTTCTTCTTTTGAAAAAGTTCTGTTTAGTTCACTTGCCCATTTCTTTATTGGTTCATTAGTTTTGGGAGAATTTAGTTTTTTAAGTTCCCTGTATATTCTGGTTATCAGTCCTTTGTCTGATGTATAATTGGCAAATATTTTCTCCCACTCTGTGGGTGTTCTCTTCAGTTTAGAGACCATTTCTTTTGATGAACAGAAGCTTTTTAGTTTTATGAGGTCCCATTTATCTATGCTATCTCTTAGTTGCTGTGCTGCTGGGGTTTCATTGAGAAAGTTCTTACCTATACCTACTAACTCCAGAGTATTTCCTACGCTTTCTTGTATCAACTTAAGAGTTTGGGGTCTGATATTAAGATCCTTGATCCATTTTGAGTTAATCTTGGTATAGGGTGATATACATGGATCTAGTTTCAGTTTTTTGCAGACTGCTAACCAGTTTTCCCAGCAGTTTTTGTTGAAGAGGCTGCTATTTCTCCATCGTATATTTTTAGCTCCTTTGTCAAAGATAAGTTGCTCATAGTTGTGTGGCTTCATATCTGGATCCTCTATTCTGTTCCACTGGTCTTCATGTCTGTTTTTGTGCCAGTACCATGCTGTTTTTATTGTTATTGCTTTGTAATATAGTTTGAAGTCAGGTATTGTGATACCTCCTGCATTGTTCTTTTGACTGAGTATTGCCTTGGCTATTCGTGGCCTCTTGTGTTTCCATATAAATTTAACAGTAGATTTTTCAATCTCTTTAATGAATGTCATTGGAATTTTGATGGGAATTGCATTAAACATGTAGATTACTTTGGGGAGTATCGACATTTTTACTATGTTGATTCTACCAATCCATGAGCATGGGAGATCTCTCCACTTTCTATAGTCTTCCTCAATCTCTTTCTTCAGAAGTGTATAGTTTTCCTTGTAGAGGTCTTTCACATCTTTTGTTAGGTTTACACCTAGGTATTTGATTTTGTTTGAGGCTATTGTAAATGGAATTGTTTTCATATATTCTTTTTCCGTTTGCTCATTGTTAGTGTATAGAAATGCTAATGATTTTTCTATGTTGATTTTATATCCTGCTACCTTGCTATAGCTATTGATGATGTCTAGAAGCTTCTGAATAGAGTTTTTTGGGTCTTTAAGGTATAGGATCATGTCGTCTGCAAATAGGGATATTTTGACAGTTTCTTTACCTATTTGTATTCCTTTTATTCCTTCTTCTTGCCTAATTGCTCTGGCTAGGAATTCCAGTACTATGTTGAATAGGAGTGGAGATAGTGGGCATCCTTGTCTGGTTCCTGATTTTAGAGGGAATGGTTTTAATTTTTCTCCGTTAAGTATAATGCTGGCTGTAGGTTTGTCATATATAGCTTTTATAATGTTGAGGAACTTTCCTTCTAGTCCTAGCTTTCTTAGAGCTTTTATCATGAAATGATGTTGGATCTTATCAAAGGCTTTTTCTGCATCTATTGAGATGATCAAGTGGTTTTTGTGTTTGCTTCTGTTAATGTGGTTTATTACGTTTATTGATTTTCGTATGTTGAACCACCCCTGCATCCCTGGGATGAAGCCTACCTGGTCGTGGTGAATAATCTTTTTGATGTGTTGCTGAATTCGATTTGCCATTATTTTGTTGAGGATTTTTGCATCAATGTTCATTAAGGAGATTGGCCTATAGTTCTCCTTTTTGGAGGTGTCTTTGCCTGGTTTTGGGATAAGTGTAATACTGGCTTCATAAAATGTGTTTGGCAGTTTTCCTTCCCTTTCTATTTCATGGAACAGTTTAAGGAGGGTTGGTATCAGTTCTTCTTTAAAGGTCTGATAGAATTCAGCAGAGAATCCATCAGGTCCTGGACTTTTCTTTTTGGGGAGACTCTTGATTGCTGCTTCAATTTCATTTTGTGTTATAGGTCTATTCAGGTGATTAATTTCCTCTTGGTTCAGTTTTGGATGATCATATGTATCTAGAAATCTGTCCATTTCTTTTAGATTTTCAAATTTATTTGAATATAGGTTCTCAAAGTAGTCTCTGATGATTTCCTGGATCATTTTGATTTTTTTAATTGCTTTTTTGAGATTTAAAATATACCATGCAATTCACCAATTTAAAGAATACAATTCAGTAATTTTTAGTATATTCTTAGCTGTGCACATATCACTACCAGGCTGGTGGAGTGGCTCAAGTGGCAGGGCACCTGCTGAGCAAGTGTGAGGCCGTGAGCTCAAACCCCTATATATATATCTTACCGGCTGTATCCCAGCACCCACTACCCAGGCTGGCAGAAAGCTGGCATACAACACTCATTGAATCCACACAAATGTAGTATATTTTGACCCTCCCAACAACTCTATTTTACATGATTTTCCTAACATCCTGAAGCTTACAAGGGGCAGTGGACTAGGCAGTGCTACAATCTCTCAACCTCTCAGTGCAGATTTTGAATGAAGAAAAGCAGTAAAGGTCATGTAAATTCTACTTCTTCAAATTCATAACAAACATACATGAATGTCCACTATGTTAGCTGCCAGAGTTAATATAATAATAAACTGGACAAAGGAAAAAAAACAGAAAAATACATTTAAGATAAAAATTCCTAAGAATTTGCTCATAGCCTTGCCAGCTAAGGAAAATCTTTCACAAATCTTATTAAACTCCGTAATAAGGACGCATTAGTACCCTTCCAATCAGGCTTTTGCCATCCGACTAAACTGTACTTCCCAATAGGCCTTCACGATACTAAATGCAACAGCTAGTTGCATTGTACTCCAACTAGCAGCTTTTTTGTGTTTTTGAGACAGGGTCTCACTATGTAGCTCAGGCTAATCTTGAACTTGCTATATAGTCCAGGCTGGCCTTGAGATCCTACTTCCTGAGCCTCTCAAGTGCTGGTATTATAGATGTGCATACCTTGTCTGGGTCTGAACTAGCAGCTTTTGACAGTTGATCACTTGATACCCCTCTCCCACTTCGCATCAAGGTCATTTCCTTCTACCTACTTTGTTAATTTCTGCACTTGTCTATGAACTTTAAATTCAAGTCTGAGCCTCAGTCCTTTCTTTTCTTTTCTTTCTTTATTTTTCGCAGTACTGAGGTTTGAACTCAGTGCCTCATGCTTGTTAGGCAGGCACTCTACCACTTGAGCCACACCCCAGCTCCTTGCTCTTCTTTGCTTACTTCCTGATGGCTCTCAAGGCCTTAAGTATTACATATGTTACAATGACTCTGGAATTTATATTTCCCACACACCTTTGCCCTAAACCCCAGTAACTGGCCTGACATCTCCACTTGGATGTGCTATAATCTCCAACCCAACAAGTGCAAAAATAATCTTTCGATTTCCCTCTTGCTCCACCTCTCAGTTGCTCAAGCCAATTCCCCTCTCCCCCTTTTTGGTGGGACTAGGGTTTGAACTCAGTACTCTACTGCATGAGCCACACCTCCAGTCCATTTTGCTCTGGTTTTTTTGGAGATGTGGTCTTTCAAACTATTTGCCTTGGCTGCCCTCAAACTGTGATCCTCCCAATCTCAGCCTCCCAAGTAGCTAGGATTACAGGCATCTGGCCCAAACTCAATGTCATCTTTAACTCAGTCCACCCCACATCCCATGTATTATCTCATCTATCAGGAAATTCTGTTGGCTCTACTTTCAAAATATATCCAGAATTAACCACATCTCATGATGTCTTTCCTTGTTACTTTGCTAAGTCACCATTATCTTTCATGAGGATTCAGACAGGACCTTCCTAGTCAGGGTTCTTGCTCCTAACCTTTGTGTCAAAAAAAGAACTTTTTTTTTTTTTGCGGTACTGGGGCTTGAACTCAGGGCCTTCACCTTGAGTCATTCCACTGCCCTATTTTCCTGGGCTGGCTTCAAACAGTGATCCTCCTGATCTTTGCCTCCTGAGTAGCTAGGATTACAGGCATGAGCCACCGGTGCCCCGCTCATGATATCCTTTAAAATGTAAGGCAGACCATGTTACTTTTCTGCTCGAAGTCCTGTACTGGTTCCCATTTCATTAACAATAAGAGTCACAGTGTACACAATGGCCGACAGGGCCTTGCACGATTTGTCCTTGCTTAAATTTCTCCTCTTCTTCTTCCTGGCTCACATGGCTCCAGCAACATAGCTTCCTTGCTGTTCTTGGTTTGGGACCAGTGCTGTAACAGTTCCCTCAGTCTAGATAGAATGCTTCTCACGTCCCTAACAACCTTGCCTCTTATAATTCTGTTTAAACTTCCTCTTCCCAATGAGTCCTTCCCTGACCATCCCTCTTAAGGCTGTAATCTGCCCTCCTCCTCCTCCATTCTTTAACCTGCTCTTCTTTTTCTTCTAATTCACAACATATGTAAGTTTTGTATTACATTTAATATTTGCATTCCCTCTGTCAGAGTTTAAAGGCTGGGATCTTTGGTTTGTTTATTGACAGTTTCCAACCTGGTAGAAACAGTTTGGGAAAATTGAGACCTAGGAAGTCAAAATGAGTCTGAGCAGGAATATTTTGGGTGTGTATGTGGTACTTGGGCTTGAACTCAGGGCCTACACCTTGAGCCACTCCACCAGCCCTTTTTTTATGATGGGTTTTTTCCCAGATAAGGTCTCTCAAACTCTTTGCCCTGGCTGGCTTTGAACCTCAATTCTCCTGATCTCTGCCTCTTGAGTAGCTAAGATTACAGTCATGAGACAGCAGCACCTGGATTGGGCAAGAATTTGAACGCCAGAGAAAACCCTAAATTCTTTCCACAAAGTTCTACTACTCAATGACCAAAAAACAGTGAATAGTTGAAAGAACTCGAGGTTGCAAAATTATTCTTAGTAGCATGGGTATCTACCATATTGTTATAATACACCATTTCCTTACCCCCTTAGTTCTGTGATGGCTTCCCATTTTTCACTAAGGAAAGTCAACTATTCCGCTTGGCTTTTTAGACCTGTCATAATGGAACCTAAAATCACGGATAACCTGGACAAAATGGGTTGTCGGGTTAACCCATTCATTGTTAGTATATTTTCAATAGATGTTCAATGCCTCTTCAGTTTGAATACCTTTAGGTCCCAGTTGACCACTCTCTGCTCCTATTTTTTACTTTAGTTTTAGCTTTGGATGTTCCCTCAGATATTTACCAAGCCCCTGAAGCTTGTCACCTCATGAAACGACAAAATGACAGTGTTTTCCAAAGTCAGCGATGCATCTTGGGGTCTCTTCAGGAGAGCTACCTTCCTTTCCTAGCAGGCTTCTGCACTCCTCCGTGTCAGAAACCAATGCCACCCCCTCTTCGAACAATTCGTTCTGGTCTCTATCTTCCCTCCACAACTAACCGCTTTCTATCCCTACAGGCCCTGAGCAAGCTGCACCATCAAAACCCCATCAAAAGCCCGGGCCCCTAAGTGAGCTTCCACTGCAGTAATACTAGTGAAGATCCTTCGGGCATAAAATTTTAGGGGACACCAAAAAACTCAGTAATCAAGATAGCCAGCATTACGATTTTTTTTTTTACAAAGATTAATACCAAAATCCCACAACAAAATACCATAATTTAAAATAAAGACAGGATTCTCCGAACTCGGTTCTCCTTTCTGTGGACTCCACCGGAACCCCTCATTCACGGTAGGACTGAATAATCTGGAATTAAGTGTATGTACTTCCCGCTGGTGCTGCGCGAAGCAAGGCTGAGAAGCTGCAGAGAGCCAGTGTCCCTGCTGTCCCTTGTCCCCAGCGCAGGGCGACCTGTGCCTCGCAGCGGGGACTGGATGGAACCCATGCTTGTGGAAAAGGCCGCGATCAGGGGAGCTGGGAGGCCCGTGCATGTGTGCATTACCCACGTGAGCACGCACGGTCTAGGCTTGCTTCTCTTTCCAAGTCTGGGCTCAGGACCGGCAGACTTCTGCCTCCGAGAAGATGCACGGAACTTGGACTTTGCGCTTGCAAAGACATGGCACCTGGTCGTTACGTGGGGAGTGAAGGTCAGCATTCCTTCTTACACAACTGGCAGGTGGAGCGCAACTCTTCCTGCCACTTCACTGCCAGACAGGAACACGCCCCTCCCTGCAAGGTAGCAGAGACCTGAGCCCATACCATCCGGTCCTATCAGCCCCGCAGAACCCCTCCAACAGTCCTCCGGCAGCAGCAGAACGCAGGGAACACCGGCTGGGTAAGATCCCCAGGGCAAGGGAACAGAGGGACCGCGGAGGCGGCGGGGGCGGAGAAGCGTCTCCCCGCGCTTCGCCCCGCCCCTACTCTCCACTCCGACCAATGGGCGCGAGCTCCGAGCCCCGGCCCCGCCCCTCCTCGCCTCCTCCGGCTTGCGGCTCCGCCCGGGCTGGTAATAATTAGGCAGCGGGCTGGGGCTGCCGCGTCAGCGCAGGGCGCTGGCCAATCCCGGGGCTCTCCTCGGAGGTCGCGTCATAGGCTGAACAACCAAACAGAAAAGTTTAATAAACAGCGGACGGAGGGGCCGGCGGCGGCGGGGCAGGAGCGAGCAGGCGTTCGGCGGCCTCACCTGTCCCCACTCACCGGCGGCGACCGGCGGCGGAGGGCAGCGCGTCAGGCGGAGAGAGCCGCCGCCAGGTGAGAAGCGCGGCCGCGGACCCCCGGCCCGGCGCTGCCCCTCCCCCGTCGCTCCCTTCCCCCACCGGGCTGAGGCGCGCGGAGGCCCGCCCCCGGCCCCTCCCGGTGCGGGCGAGCCGGAAGCGGAGGGCAGCCGGAGGCGCAGCAGGTGGTGGGCCCGCGGCGGGCCGCGCGCTCGCAGGCGGGACCGGGCATTTGCGGAGATTGAGGACGGGCAGTCCTGGGGCCGGGATTGGGGCGCGCGGGGCGCTTGTGGTCCCCGGCCCGCTTCCCGTCGGTTGGGCGCGCCCTGGTCGGGACCCCAACCCCCGCGAGCCATCCGCCGCCCTCGAGCAGTTGGCGGCCGGGTCGCGGGCCGGGCCGGCGCCCCCCTCCTCCCCTCGCCCCAGCCGTGCTGGGGACGCTCGCTGTCCACCTGCCGAGTTTTCCGCGACGCGGAGCGCGGCCGACGCCCCCTGCCCGCCCGGCTCGGGAACCCCGCGCTTTCGCAGCCCGCGTCGGGTCGCGTGGGATTCAGAGGCTTCTGTCGCTCTTCAGAGGCCGTATTTTCAGGTTTCTGATTGGAGAGGCGTGAGCAAGTGCGGTGTTCCACCCCATTTTAACCTGGGTTTGAAATGCCGTGCCAGCCGCCCGCGACAGCGCTCTGGTTTACCTTCACAGCCCCGGAGCTGTGACCAGTGTGAGCAAGTTGGGGCCCGGGGTCCCACAGGCAGTTTATGAAAAGAGTTTAGCAAAAAACATGGGTAGCCTTTAAAGATTCTGATGCTCCGAGAAGCCAGATTAAATTCCTCTTTCAAACCAAATTCGGAATTTAACTTTTTAAAGCTAAAATATCACAAAGTTTTAAGGTTACTTCTGTAGTAATTATGTCACCAGATTTAGGGCACTTGCTGACTTAACATGGTGTTCAGGGAAAATATTTTGTAAAATGTACATACTTAATTATCCAAAGCAGGTAGTCTTGTTTTTTTTCTTTTACGTTTAAAAAATACATTTAATACAAACGTACAGAAGAAAAATTAAGGGTTGATGAATTCTTACAGTTGAGTGTAGAGATAATTTCCTGTGTGTTATGTACATGTCAAAACTCACATTTTATGCCTGAAATCTGCAATTATAAATCAGTAAGATATTTAAAAAAGTAACCGAAATGTATTTAATAACAAAGGAATACCTAATACGATATAGTATCAAAAGATAATAAAAGACTTTTTCCCCTAAACCAAGAGTTGGAGCATTACCAAAACTTGGATCTGCTTACGAAAAAATGGCTTACCTGGCTTGTTTCCCTGTTTACCTTTTCTTACTGAAGCAAACATTCTTAGTCTAGTGGATTTTAGTGGATTGAATTTTCGTATCTCAAACAGTGGGATCCTTTAGTTTCCTTTTGTTTTGAACTTTAGAAAAACTAGGTGTGGCTGTAGTTCATTCACTTCATCGCTTTATAATACTGTTAATCTCCCATAATCCACAAATATTTAGATATTAGATAACCTTTTTAAAATTTTGTTTTGCTTTTAACGGGTGTGATCTATGAGCATTTCTTGTTTCCAGCTCTTGTTGCCCAAGTGCAAGAGTTTCTCTAAATAATGCAGATTGCATGAGGTTTTAGGCAATCAGCAAAATAGAATGACATACTTAGAAATAAAATGAATGGAAAACATTGCGATTCTGTTTTGGAAGATTCATAGCCATAGTGATTGGTTCCTAGTTGTTTAACGAAAAACCAAGATTCCTGTTGTTTTGTACATAATGAATCTCTTCCTTCAAATTCTGTTGTAGAATCAGACACAAGTTGGTATCCTTTCTCAGTGCAAAATAGTAAGTATCTCAGAAAAACACTTGATGTTTTATAAAGTAAATCATCCTTTCTTTTGTCTCTTCCTTCCCCTCAATCTCAGTGAAGTTACTTAAAAAACTTCTTAGCATACTATTGTAAAAGGAGCCAGTCCTAAGTGTATGCTGCCAGGTTTGTGTGAACTTTAGTCTGTCAAATGGCAGAGTCCTGAAGGAAAAGCACTAAGACCAGTGGGTTACTCTATGCTGTTACATTTGTGTTCTTTGGAAAATTTGGAGAAAGATGTGTAGATATGTGGCAGGTATTTCAGGATTTGTTAATCACACGTTTCAGTATTTTTTAGGTTTGAGATGCCCCAAGGTGTGCTTCCAGACAAATTAAGTTTCCGAAAGAAGGTGTGTGTGTGTGTGTGTGTGTATGTGTGTGTGTGTGTGTGTGTGTGTGTGTGTAGCATTTTTAATATGTAGCTTGCAGACAAAAATGGGATGCTTTGTTTTTGTAGGGCTGTATTATCCTGCTTTTAAAATTTTTTTTTTTTAAATTTGGTCATAGGGACAGTAGCTTTATGTGTGTGAGCTCTCCCTTGTCCAATTTTGAGAATGAATAGAAATACACAAATTAAAAACTACCTACAAAACACTACCATGGATAACCACTGTTAACATTTTGTCAGGTATACCTTTGTTCTGTGTGTTTTTTTAATATCCTCAGCTATTTGCAGTTAGTTCTAAACACTGTTAGAGTGACTCTACCTTCAAAGTTTATCCTGAATATGGGCTGTCTCAACACCTTTGTTTTATGTAAGATGATAAAAGTAGTCATCTAATTGGAATCCTTGATTCAGTTTTTGCTCCTCTGAGTCTACTCTGGCTGCTCCTGTGGAGAACAATCATTTAAATACAGATAATGGATTTTGATACTCACAGGCTCAAAATACTTTAGTGGCTTTTCAATATACACAATAAAACTCAAACTTTTTAGGGTTTGTGTACCCAGGCCAATGATGCCAATAAAAATATATAATGTAAGCCACAAATGAGAGCAACATTAATTTGAAATTCTCTGATAGCCATGTTACAAAAGAAACAGGCGAAATACTTTATTTAACCCCCCCAAAAATGTTTTCAGCATGTAATTAATGAATTATTAATGGCTTGCTTTACTTTTTTATAGATTGAATGTAAGCTGGTGCAGTCCACTTACAGTACATTCCGGTTTGGACTACCCATCTTTCAAATGCACACTAGGAACATATGACTAGTGGTTACTGAGTTAGACTGTACCTCTCCAAGATTATTTGCTCCCCACCTTCTTTATAGACATCTATCTGTTTTCCCTGCCGTCATGCGTCTTTACCTGTCCTGGCCTTTTTGAGATTCTTGAATATGTGATGTATATTTCCTTAAAATTCTTATTCCATTTTCCTGCAGCACTCAGTCATACTTCTGTTTAGATGTCACTTCATAGATGGCACTCTTCTGGGTTATTTCTTTATAGAACCTACTGTCTGAAATTCTTTATTTGATTATTACCTCTATCCATTGTTTGAGTGTAAACTACTTAGGGGAAGGATTTTCTCATTTCACCACTAGATTCCCATGTATTAAAATATGAATTTTAGGGCCAGGTGCAATAGCTTAAGCCTATAATCCTAGCTAGATATGAGATGGAGATATAAAGCAGGGGTCAGGAGGATCTAAGTTGGAGGCCAGCCCTGGGCAAAAAGTTCTAGAGACCCATTTCAACTAAGAAAAGCTGGGTGTTGTGGTGCTAGCCTGTCATTCCAGCTAAAAAGGAGAAGAAGAGGTCCAGGATGACTGGAGTGTAAAAATGAGACACTATCTCAAAAATAACCAAAGCAAAAGGAACTGGGGTCATGGTTCAGTTGGTAGGAATCCTGCAAGTGTGAGACCCTAGTTCATCTCTCAGAACCACAAAAAAAAAGAATTTTAGGAAGTATGAACCATTTCATTTTACAAAGTACTGTAACTTTACAAGTCTGTTATGTGCCACTTATATAGTGAAGACTATCTTTAGGGCTGTTTCTCATTCTTTAGGATGCGGTCTCAGTCTTAGAGGTGCTAAGTCAAAGCATATGAACATTTTAAAATATTTTCATAAGTCTTGCCAAATCTCATCCTTAAAAACTTTATTATCTGCATGTCATTGGCTCGTGCCTGTAATCTTAGCTACTCAGGAGCCAAGAGATCCAGAGGATCACAGTTAGAAGCCAGTTCGGGGCAAATAGTCCATGAGACTCTATCTTAGAAAAAAACCCATCACAAAAAAGGGCTGGTGGAGTGGCTTATGCAGGAAGAGTGCCTGCTAAGCAGGTGTGAGGTCTGGAGTTCAAACCCCAGTGCTGCCAAAAAAAAAAAAGTGATGCATTTCTATGGTCTCGGCCACTCTGTAGGCCGAGGCTGGATGATCTCTTGAGTCTGGGAGAGACTAGCCTGGGCAATGGCTCCAAAAAAAAAAAAAAAAAAAAATTTGACCAAGATTATAAAGTTTGATTTAAAAAAATATGAGGGAGAATGTATATTTCCTGAATATTTTACCTTTTCATAGGATTTATGGGTATTGAACCGATTCTAGTTTGCTTTTGCCCCCCCCCTCCCCCCCCTTTTTTTTAATGTTTTTGGTGGTACTGGGGTTTGCACTCTGGTCCCATTTTATTTAGCCTTTCTCTTTTTAGTGATGGCGGCTTTATATCGCAAGTATTTTTCCTGGCTCTTCATTTGCCTTTAATTTGCTTATAGTCCTTTCTTCCCTCTCTTACTTTCATCCTCCTCTCTCTGAATTTTTAAGGTATCTTGGTGTTAACTTTCTTTCTATGGCTTCTACTTTGCTTTTATATTTAAAGAATTCTCCTACCCTGAAACCATTTCTTATAATTCTTTTAGGTTTCATTTTTCACAACCATCTTTTTCTGTTTTTTCTGGCATTTTGTTTTGACATAATATGTGAAGTCTTCACTTCCTTTATTTTTCCATAATAGTTACCCAGTTATTATAGCCCCATTTAAAAAAAGAAACACGTTGCCCTGAAATAAAAATACCTTTACTGTATACTAAAATGCACATATAGTTAGTTCTGTTTTGTTTATTCAGTACCATTCATTTGATACCAGTATACCCCTCACCCCATATTCTTGATTGTTAGGGAAACAGACCCACGACCTCACTCAGAGTAAGCAAGTACTCTACCTCTGAGCTATACCCTCAGTCCATGTTGTATACGTATTTTAAAAAGACTCTGCAGTTATAGTTTTCATTCTTTGAACAGTTTGAGTACCTGCTCCATGCCAGACATTGTGCAAGGTGCTGAGTACACAACTGTGGACAAGATAAGTTCTTTCATTGAATTTGGGTCTCTTGGGAAATACAGGCAATTAACAAATGCTTGAATAAGGAATTCAGATTTAAAAGTACTCAGAAGTAAAGAAATGGAAGGTGCTAATTGGGTGTTCTTGGAGAATGTCTGTCAACAGTTGATTGGTCATACCAAGGTGCATTTGGAAGTTTAACTTTTCCAATATGTCAAAATATTTTTTATTTTTTGATGCTACTGGGGGTTGAACTTAGGACCAGCCTGGACCTCCATCCTCCTATTTGTACTTCCGATGACAAGAGTGGGCCACCTTGCCTGCCCCTCTATTAGTTGAGATATGGGGTCTTGTGAATTTTTTTCCTTCACTGGCCTCGAACCTCAACCCTCCAGATCTCTGTTCCCTGAGTAAGTTACCATGACAGGTATGAGCCACCAGGGCCTGGCTTGTCAAAGCATTTTTTGAGACCAGGTCCCTGCTGTGTGGTCTAGGCTGGCCTGTAAGTGGCAGTCATCCTGCCTTAGCCTCCTGAGTGCTGGAAAGGGATGACAGGCTTATGCCACGATGCCTGACAAAACATTTTTTAAAACGACAAGCTTATTTTGGGGGAGAGAGGGGGTGGCACCACTTCTTCATCTTCTGGTTGATTATTGCCCCAAAGCTTGTCTTGTGTAGAAAATTTGGAGTTGTGATTCTGAGTTCTAAGATGAAGAAGGGGGCTGGAGAAAGTTTTGTGAGTGAAGGGAGCTGCTAGCAGCACAAAGGGTACACAAAGAAGTTGGCTTGATTTAGAGATTGACAGAAGAGTGGAATGATTGTGCTTTATTGAGTGAGGAGAGTGGGACAAGCTTAATGTAAGACTTATTTTGGAGACCTTATTTTCTCCAAGTGGTAGGGCTATTTCCAACTGTCTTCCACATTCTTGTTCAGTTTTGAATTCTGTGATCCAAATCAGACTCCTAGAAATAGTTTATATAATCCCCCAGTACTTACATTGTAGTTTCAGTTTTTTCTGCTTAAGACTTGTGCGTATGCCTCTTCTTTTGCTTTGCTGTAATTCCCCTGAGAAATCTTTCCATGGTGCTATAATAGGTTAGGTCCTGTTGGTTCTGTGGGCTTTTTTCATATTGGGTGCTTCTTTTGTATACATTTGAAACAGCTGCAGTTCACTAAGTGTGTGACTTGTTTGTGTATCTGTTTCTTCTCCAGAGCTGTGATTTAATAGTTTCTTGTATCTACTGTGGCTATTTAATGAATTAAAATTAAATAATAATAAAAATTTAGTTCCTCACTTATATTAGTGACATTTTAGGTGCTCGGTGGCCACATGTAGCTATTGGCAATTGTAGTGGACAAAAGAGTTTTGAAGTCTTCTACAATAGTAAAAATCTTAATTTACAGTCGGGTGGCTAATGGCTACAGTATTTCATTTAAATTAAAATAAATGGCTACATTTGGCGCTGTAGAAATGTGGCAGATCTGAAAATAGGAACTTGATTTTTAGTTCAAAATAAGAATTACGCTATTTTAGTTTTAAAACGTGAATACATATTGATGTAATGATACATTTTGCATATATTGAGTTAGATAAAACATAGAATTTTATATGTTCATTTTAGTATTTTAATACAACTACTAGAAATTTAAAAATATGTAGCTTATATTTCTATTTGAACTGTGCTGGTCTGACTCTAGACCAGATGTTTCTATAAAAGAAAAGACTTCATTTTATTGAACATAGTATCTACAACAGGTGATGATGCCCAGGACAGAGTAGGTGTTCAAAAGATTTGTTGAGTCCATAAACTGACTCTGTTAACTTTGAGTGTCGTTTAATTCACATCAATTGTTACCTGTTCAGCTCTTATTTTCAGAATTGTTAGCTTTTATTTTAACTGGTTTTTAACAAATTGTCAAAAAAAAGTAGCTTTCCTTTTATTTGTAAAAATCTTTCATTTTTTTTCTGGTTTAGGCAGCTAAGGAGGGAGAGAAATAAGTTCTAATCTATATTCATTTTTATGTCTAAAAGTTTTGTACTTAGATATTTATGGTGTGTTGTTTGTTAAACCTTAATACTTGAGAATTATGAATGCTTCTCTTAAGTATTCTTTGTTTCATGTTTTGATCCCTGTTTCTTTGTAATTTGCATTTACTGGTGACCTTGTTTATCCCTCTAGACCTAAAACAAAGCAACTTACTGTCTCTTACACAAGATATCTCTTCCTGTTAGCTTGATTTATGCTTCCTTATCTGTATGTTGCATTAACGTTTTCTTTGTATTCAGTGTTTTGTTCAATGGGCCATTACCATTCATCCCAACTCCCATGTACATCTTGTGGTTTTCTGGTTTGTTTTTTTTTTTTCCCCCCCATAATGAGTTAGAAAATATATTACTAGGACTTGCAAACTAAAATACATTCCTCACTTTCTTTGGTAGGCAGTATATATTTGTCAGGGAAAGTTGTTTCATAGTTTTTGAAAATTGTTTTTTTTTTTTTTTTCTTAGGTTGTTGGTTTTTAGTGTGCCTCCCTCCCTCTTTCCTTTTCTTTTCTTTCTTTTGTGGTACTGGGGTTTGAACTCTGGGCCTCTGCACTTAGTGCTCTATCACTTGAGCCATGCCTCTAGCCCCTTTTGCTTTAGTTATTTTTCAGGTAGGATTTTGGGTTTTTGCCCTGTATCTGCCTCCAACTGAGATCTTTTACCTACCTAGCAGCAGTAGCTGGGGATACAGATGTACAACACCACACCCAGCTTATTTGTTGAGATGGCATCTTGCTAACTGTGCTTATGCTGGACTGAAGTGCCTTCAAACTGCAGTCCTCCTGATCTCTACCTCCTAAGTGGCTGGGATTACAGTTGTGTACCACCATGCTTCAGACTTTTTCTTATTGATCCCAGTCATGTTTTGCTGATGTCAGGGTAGTCCTTTCATCAGCCAACTACTATATCACCAGTTGTGTCCAAGGAGAAGCCATAATTAAAAGCTTCTTGGCCCTTTACTTATTTTTTTTTGCAGTACTGTAGTTTGAACTTAGGGCCTGTGCTTGCTAGACAGGCTCTCTACCCATTGAGCCACTGAGCCATGCCCAGCCCGTTTTGCTTTAGTTATTTTTTGAATGGGATCTCAGGTTTATGCTCAGATTGGCCAGGACTGCCAGTCGTCCTTTCTTTATGCTTCCTGCCTGGCTGGATGGCAGGCACACCATCTCACCCAGATTTTATTGGTTGAAATGGGGTGTCACAAATGTTTTGCTCAAGCTGGCTTCGAACGGCAATCCTTCTGATATCCACCTCCTAAGTAGCTAAGATTTTATAGGCATGAGGCACTGCACTTGGCTCCTTTAAAAGTCTTAGCCCTGCTTTGTGTATATTCTACCAAAAGTTGTTCCTAATAGTCTAGATACTGATTTTTTTTGTATAGGATCTTTTAAATAAAAGTAAAGTGGGACCAAATTATTCAATGGCTTATTGTTTTTCTGAATTGTTTTTATGTATTAAGTTTGGAAAAGTGCCTGGGCTGTAACAAGGAATACGCAGTATATATTTTGATGTTCAGAAAGTGGTATTGTATGCAGTTGGGACCTTGGAACTTTTGTGCAGGCTCCTTGTTTCTATGAAGCAATATTGTTTTCATATAATTTAAGTTGTATGATTTATGGTGTTGATATGGTTTCCTTTTATTTTTGCTATTTTCTCCTGCTGCTGATGTAAAACTGGAATAAAATGCCATTAATTTTAATCTGGGTGCTACCTAAAATAATTATCACCTTGAAGTTCTTTACCATTTGGAATCTCCCAGCTCAATATCGTTCTTCTCTCAAAGTTGTAGATTGAGAGTTATCTTGGTGTTATATTAACTTTGAAGTGAAAAATTGACGTCAGAGCAGAGGTTATTTGTTTCCCATTAACTGGTTACTAATTCTGTGTTTGTCAAGTTTTTAAAAATTAAAATGTTACCTTTAAAAATTTTGGCCATTTACAATCTATTTTCTTCAGGTATTATATTAAATCAAATTATGTATTTTTTCTGGTGATTGTTCCTATACCTCTTCTCCTTCCAGTGTTGTTTTGCAAGTGTATCACACTGGGAAGAAAACCTGAACTTGACTCATAAAGTGCTGAGCTTCAAATCAGTGAATCTTTGCAAAGGGTCTTGGGACTAGAACTCTGTGAATTGGTTCTTTCCATTTGTCCACGTAGAGGGCATTAGATTATAGACTTCAGTAGGGTATTTCTCCATATTAGTGTCTAGTTGCAATTTTGTGAATTTTCATTTTGTTGCAAAGACTTCTCTTTGTATTCAAAACAATTTTGTTGGCTTTGTCTTTCTAGTATGAGTTTTCTGTGAGAGAAAAGTGGTTTAAGGTTTTGAGTTGGTGTACCTGTGCTAAAATTCTACCTGTTTGGGAGGCTGAGATGAGGAGAACCTCTGTTCTAGGCCAGCCAAGGCAAGAATGTGTGAGATGCATGGTGGTACTTTCCTGCCATCCCAGCCAGCTGTGGTGGCAAGGGTGAAATAGAAGGCTTGCAGACCATGCCGGCCTGGGCAAAAAGTAAGGCCCTATCTCCAGAATAACTATAGTAAAAAAGCTGGAGGCCTGGCCCAAGCAGTAGAGCATCTGCAACTGAAGCATGAAGCTCTGAATTCAAACCCTAATACCACCCCCTCAAAAAAAAATTAAATTTAAATTAAAACATTCTTCTGTTTGTTTGTTTTTGTGGTATTGGGGTTTGAATTCAGGGCCTCACTCTTGCTAGGCAGGCTAAAAAATTCTTAAATACAGATGCTTACTGAAAGCATTTTAAGAAGAATCCATTCTAATTTTCCTTAGTTTTGTATTTATTTTTATGAGTTATAGTTAAAATTTTTGGTAGAGGTGAAAATTACACCTTAAATGCTACTGAGTCAGATGATTTATTTATTTATTTATTTTTGGTGGTACTGAGGTTTGAACTCAGGGCCTCACACTCACTAGGCAGGCACTCTTCTACTTGAGCCATTCCACCATCTCAGCCAGGTAATAATTAATATCAGAATAATGTTTGTTGGGCCAAGCTACTAAAATATAATCAGTTCTAATTAAAGCATACAAGCTTATACAATAAAATACAGCAAACTTATGTATAAAGTGACAGCAACTGTTTATTATTTAAAAATTAGGGTGCTTTTTAATACCTCTAGTAAAAATATCATTTAATGTAGCTTATTTTAAGTTAAGAGGAATATACTTTTCAGCTGTATCTTAGTATATCCATGCCACCTTGAAGTGGGTACACAGTAATTTACCATCCTCTTCAAAAAAAAAAAAAATTAAAAGAAAATTAAACCTTGCTAGACTTCATACCTGGGGCTGTCGCTATAACTCAGTGCTAAGAGTGCTTGCTTTGTGCATTGTGAGGTCCTGGTTTTGATCCTCAGCACCGTTAAATAAATAAATAAGCAAACTTTATAATTGAACATGTCATTTGAATACATTGTCTTTTCCTTTTAGATCTCAGTTTGTAATGGATAAGGATTGGCAAAATAGTGTCAGACTTGTTAAATGTGTTAATATAGAAATGATGTGTCTTCAGTTTTTCCTTCAGTTTTAAGTGAAAATATCAATCTTTGGGGTCACTGAAAATTTTACCATGTCATACTGAGAATTTGACAGCTTAAAAACGAATCTTTTGCATCTAGTATTTTAGTGCTGTATATTTTCACTTAAGTTATGTCATCTCTTTAAGTCTTAAGAGAATATGCTCTTCCTCTTAGCAACATTTTTAATGGATTTTTTGGTAGCAAGTTTTAATTTTCAGACAAAATGTAAACTCTTAAAAAAATAGTCTTCTTAAAACATAACTTCATCTTCCTGGCTTTGTAAAAATATCAAGTGATTTATGTTAAAAGCATGGATTTTAAATAGCTTGTCGCTGAACTTCAAATGAAAGCTTCTGTGAGATTTTCATTGATGTTACTCAGTTTATTTTTCACCTAGACAAAAGAGAAAGCAAACAGTATATGATGAGAAAACTGAAACATTACCCTCTGTTGCTTTAAGAAACCAGCTTATCCAGGGGGTTTTAGTGTATTTAACCTAACCTGCTAGCAAGGAAAAGTTCTTTAAAATAATGGATATTAGCCGTATCCAATCACAATTATCAGTTTCACCAACAGGGAGGAGATTTTACTCTCCAGCCACTAGAATTGGAGAAGGTGGAGCTTGGTATTCAGGTTTGGTTGCTTTGGAGTACAGCTTCAAGTGAAGTTAATCTGAGGTGAAGCAAACAGAAAATTGTGGAGGTTTTATTGGTAGGATTTTTGTTCTAATCTTCTAATGATCCTATATTTTATACTTTTGCTCCTTTATGCTTCTGTGTATACTAGATTTTGTCATTGTTTCTATTTTCTGATGTAAACTGAACATTAAAATTAAGCAGGCAAGCAGAACAAAAGGGCTGTTTGGACAGGAAATAGGTGTTCAGAGAATCAAAGTTGACTTTTCTTTTATCATTAATTTTAGTTTAGAATTTGGGTGTCATTAAAAATCTTTGAATCAAGATCATCTCCAGTAACAGGCTTATTTCTTTGATTGGGTGTTGAAGCAGTCATTTGTCAGTTTTTATAAATGACATCTTGAGGTCCATTTGTCATTTTCCTTAAATCTACATGTTAAGTTGCTAAAAGATAGATCAATGTACTAAGTTTAATTTTGTTCTTTTTAAGGAATTGAAATGCCAAATGTTTAATTTTTTTAACCCCTTGTATTATGCCTCCCTTTTAACCATGTTTAGCAGTATATTGAGTTTTTTAATATGTTCACAGTTTTAGCCTTTTTAAAAAAGGATGATTGATTTATGTTATAGATCAAAGTAAAACTGCTTTCTTGAAACTCTCTTTCAAAGGTAGAGATCGTTAATTAACATCCTTTTAAAACAGGAAATGAATAGATTTATATTTTTAAAAGCTGTAGGTGGGCTACCTAAACTTGAAAAAAAAAAGTATGAACCTATTAACTTTTCTTAATAAAGAAATAATTGTGTTTCAGCACTGTAATTTTTAATAGAGACTTTGCTTTATATTGTTGCCCTTCACTCTCATAGAAATTAAGGTATAAAACTTCAAGAATCGGTACAAATGTCAGCTGAGCATTTTTAGCCAGTGTGCTTGTGTTTGCTGTGCTGCTTGTTCCAAGTCAAGCAAAGGTTTCAAAATTAATGCTTTTCTGCAATATATGTTGCTTAAACAATACTATAATAATAAAATTAAGTCACCCATATACCAACAGTGTCATCATATAGTGGGATCAGCTTTTCTATCTTCCCTTCTGTATCTTAATATTTTTGTATTTTCCCAATAATTGGGAATAAGTGCAATTTTGTATTTTTTTCACTAAATAGTATTATATCTTACTAAAATTGTTTTAATTTTGGTAACCATTTAGTTTTCTTAAGTTGATAAAATATGAGTCTTTTGTCTATTCTCTTAGGTTTTTCCTAATTTTTCATTATTTTAAATGACATTTCACTAAACACATTTTGTATATCTTTAAAATACTATCCTTTTTCAGAAATACTTATTTGTTTTGGAAAAAAGCATTCCCTTTGGTGGGTTTACATAGATCACTAGCCAAATTGCCTTTTCAAAAGGTTCTTATACCAATTTATATTGTCCAGCAGGATGTGTTTCTAAATTTCCCAAAGAGTAGCCCCTTAAATTTTCTCTTACAGTGTGCCTCTGGAGCTCTCTGAGTTGTTGGCTAGTTTTTTTTCTTAAACAAATAGCCTGTTTTTAAAATTCATTTAACAGGAATAAGATATGCCTAAATCTATTTTCCGGATATTAAAGTTAGCTGAAGGAAATTGGGGAACTTTTTACCCAATTCAGTGAGTAATTGTGTATCATTGGTGTTTTATTGTGTGTGTTGCTACCAGCAAGTTGCAGGGCTTACATTTTGTACTGGCTTTGTTCATGCTAGTTCTCCTTAGTATGTTCTCCTGGAAAGCATACAAAAGAAGCATGTATGACTTCTGAGAAAATGCATTACAAATCTTTTTAGAGAGTACACTGGAGACATGCCACTTAACATTACTTGTCTCTGAACATGTAACGAATAGCCTTGTTGCTGTGCATTTCTTAAGTTTGGGTTTTTAAAAATAGACTTTAGAGACAAAAAATTTGTATATCTAATTTTAGGTTTCAAAATGGTATAACAGCACTTTTCCAGTAGTTCATAGATTTTCAGATGAAGGTAAAAAGATCACAGTACACATGTGTAGTGGAGCTAGACATGTTTTGTATTTGTCTTTTAAGAGCATTCTTTGTTTGGCAATGACTGCTGATAATGTATAATTTTACCAGTAGCTAAATGGAATAGGCTGTAACTTGGTTACAAGTTAGTTGATTAATGTTGCAGAATAAATTTACTTTAAGGCAAAATTCAAGCCAATACTAGTTAATCAACTTAATTAGTAAGTGGAGGCAATGATAGACCATGAACTAAGCTATAACTTATTTATGGTAGAAGTAGTTGAGCATCGTATGATCTTGTATTAAAAGAATTTATCATTTTGCAATTTAAATCATTGAACTTATTTTCTGTAAGCTTTTATTTCAATTTACTGATAACTTAATATCTCTGCTTTCAGAGGTGATGTTTGTCATTGTGTTTGTTTCTGGGGAAAGGTCCTTTTATTTATTTTTTAAATTAAATGTCTTTTTTTGTTGTCTGTGCTGTGGTTGGAAATGGTTTTTCCAGACATTGGTTTTCTTAATATTTGGAATAGAAGAGAAAAACTGCCCCCCCACACCACATTTGTATCATAGATATTTTCCTAACTCCGATTTTCCTTTCTTTCTTTTTTTTTTCTTTTCTTTTTTTTTTTTTTAGTGTGGTGCTGGGGATTGAACCCAGGGCCTTGCACAATGCTAGGCAAATACTGTACCACTGAATTACATCCCTCGCCCCTTGATTTTCTTCTTGACAAAATTTAATCTTACTGCTACCAGATAATTATAGATATTGTAATTTTGGTAATAGCCATTTGAAGTTTGGCTGTTGATTACATTTTAATGGATACCCAAAGTAAAGATTTGCCTGCTTTTGTGCTCTCAGGAGCACTAAAACTTAGAGAAAAGATGATCTTCAATGGTTTCCTCACTGTATCTCTACTATATTGGTCTCTGGTTGACACCAATATGTAGTATATCCTCTTAGTTCATTGGTTTCAGGGAAAGAGTAAAACTCAGTTTTCTACAGGGAGAAAAGAACTCTTTAAATTGACCTAATTGTTGGAGAAAGATATGAATAGTAATAGCTGTGTTTTACTCTTTGAATTAGGGGAAAAATGATTGAGGGGTTATGGAATGCAGCAAAGTATTGTTAGGCTGTTCAGAGGAATGTAGTGGTTTTTCCCCTACTAATAATAATGAAAAATTTTAATGAGCAATAAGTTGATGAAACTTGAAAGAACCTAGAACCAGTGGCTTAGTACTTACAGGGTCTTTGTTCTTTGTTCTGTACAATAGGCGAACTTAACAGTTTTGAAATGTTTTTCCTGTGTGGCTTCTTGATAGAAGTAAGCAAATGTTTCAGGAGTTAAGTGTTTTCATGATAACTTAGGAAGTGCTTATTTACGAACCTTCATATATTTGGTTTTCTGTGTTTGGAAGTCATTACAAATGACTTGAAATAGTTTGGTCATCAGTGAAGAGAGCAGATCATCAGTTTTTTTTTCATATATTTTTCTCCTCGCCTATATAAGTCCCTTTCCCTTCATGGATTTTTTTTTTTCTCTCTTTTTTGAATGGTGGTACTGGGGTTTGAACTGAGGGCTTGGTACTTGCCAGGCAGGTGCTGTACCACTCGTGTGCCCCATTCCCCATAGATTTTTGTGAGTTCTATACTTAACCCCTCACTAATACTTAGAAATACTATCTTGAAACTCTTCACTGAGTTTCTTGACACTGCCTGTACTTCCTCCTGTTTGTGAATTGTGAACTTTGTGTGCTTTGCAAATATTTCCTCTTTAGAACCAGTAAGTTATGGAATATCATAGAATTCTTAACTCTCTTCTCATTTTGTACTGCCCTTGTTAATCTCCAGTCCCATATCTATAACATCCCATGAATGTTAATGGTTCCATGATCTTAATCTTGAATCCACTTTTTTTTTCACTTGAGACTCAACATTCATACAGTTTACCAAATGTACTATCCCTGTTAGCATGTGTGTTTTGTTCCGATTCTGTCTTTCACTCCCAACTAGCCACAAGATCTTATTTGTAAAGCCATAGTACTGCTGCACTTTATCCACTTCTTTTCTTCACCTCCTTAGCATAGTCTCTACCTCCAGTTTTGTGTTGGTATAATATATTATTTATTGCGTAGTCACGTCTGCATTTTTCCCTGTTCAAAATTTATTAGCAATTCCTTCTTGCTCTTTGACAAACTGGGTGAATAATCAGCTAATTCTGGACTAAACATTCGCCCATGTAGTCCCCAAACAACCTTAAGAGCTAAGTATTTTCACCCTCCTAACAATAAGATGATCTTTCAAGTTTGTCCAAAGGTGCCTTAGCTGGTAGGTAGCTAGCACATTTTGAAGTGAGTTTTAACAGACCAAAGTCCTTTCCCTTAAGCACTGAGCTGGGTGTCTTTCTAAATGGATCTCTGCTTATTTCTCCAGCCACTCCTCTTTGTTTACTTTTTTTTTTAATTGGTGGTTGTGGAGTTTGAACTCAGGGCTTCCTGCTTACAAAGCGGGCACGCTATAGCATAGCATTAGCCACGCCTGCAATCTTATACTTTATCTCTTAACCAGGGGCTTAGAGTTCTTCCCTCTAGGCCTAAATCTAACAATGCCTTAAGGAAAACAAACATTTTCAAAAAAAACAATTTCTCACAATGTTTTGAAATACTTTAAAGAAGGTGTAAGACACTTCAGCATTCCAGAATATAAGAAGGTAAAAGACTGAGACAAAGGAAAAGTAAAGATGGTTTTCCAGTGTGGTTATGCATTTCAAACCTTTGAATTGCTCACATTTAGTAAGAGCTTGAGACCAAGCTGTGTAAGAGGAAAATTAGACAGTGTGAAAGCACTTTATCTGAACTATTTTAAGTGTTAATGGCTTACTTAAATAACTATTACCCTGGACCTTCAAAAAGGATCCATTTTTTCATCTAGGAGTATGAAATATCTACCTGTGAACCCAAGTCAAATGTCCCATGCAGTAACTTATATGTAGGGTAGAAAGATACATATATTCATTTGTATCGAATACTGCATCATTAAAAAAATTGAATACTATAGCCAATGCCACATTAAAAGAAAATTTGGAGTAAACTAAGAAACAGTTGATTTGGAATAACTTTAATTTCTGATATTTTATTTGTTTTTACCTTCCTCTGTCATCCCCCCTCTGACATTTTAAAGCAAAAGGATCTCCATTGAACAACAGCAACAAAATAATTTTTTATCTATAGCTTTAAAAGCAAATGTAGTGGTAAAAGAAAATACCAAATTGTTAGAACTTTTGAAATATAGGTAAATAGTATCAATATTTATTTCTTTAAATGGGTGGAATTCTTACAGTTGGACGTAAAGCTAATTATAAATGTACAGTAAAAATCCTTGTCAGTGGGCATGGTGGTGCACACCTGTGATTCTGGCTACTTGGGACAGATTCTTATCTGAAAAATAAACTAAAGCAAAAAGAGGGCTGGGGCTGTGTGGCTCAAGTGGTAGAGCACTTGAGGCCATGAGTTCAAACCCCAGTATGGCTTAAACACCCCCCCCTTCCAAAATCCAGAATTACCCTCCTCTTCTTCTTCCTCCTCCTCTTCTGTTTTCTCTTTTCTTTTCCTCCTCCCTCCTCTTTCCATCCTCCTTCTTTCTTCTTTCTTTTTCTTTTTGCATGGTCCTGGGGTTCAAACTCAGGCTTTGTGTTGCAAGGCAGGTGCTGTTCTACTTGAACCATGCTTGCAGCCTAAAAACAGAGTGTTTTTTGTTTCACCACTTAAAAAGATTTTTAGAGACAGAATGTGCCATGCTACTTTGAAAAGCTTTAAAGTAGCATATTTGCTATCCAAAATAATGTTTTATATTTTTAAATAGTAAAAGTGCAAAATAATAGTTTTTAAATGGATTTTAATATTACAGTTATATGATAGTATATAATTTGAAAAGAATGTTTTAAGCGATACTGGGGTTTGAACTCAGAGCCTCATGCTTGCTAGGCAGGCGCACTACCACTTGAGCCATTCCTCCAGTCCTGTTTATGATGGGTTATTTTGAGATAGGATGTTGTGAACTGTTTGCCTAGGCTGGCTTGGAACTGTGGTCGCTGCCTCCTGAGTAGCTGGGATTATAGCACCTGGCTACCATTTTTCTTATTTTTTAGATAATTACTTAAAATATGTAGAGTATCTTTTCACAATGAATACGGAATCTCAGTAGCCATAGAACTTTATAAAACACACTTTGCAGTACGAAAACTGTCATTTTTTTTTTTGTGTGTGTGGACTCATGTTAGAACTTAAGGTTTTACGCTTCCAAAGCAAGCTCTCTTGTGCTTCAGCCATACTTCCAGTCCATTTTACTCTGGTTATTTTGGAGATGGGGGTCTCAAGAAATATTTGATTGCTGGCATCAAACCTCAGTCCTCCCCATTTTAGCCTCCCAAGTAGCTAGGATTACAGGTGTGAACAATGGTGCCTGGTAGAAAAATTATTCTTTTCTTCCTCTTCTTTGGGATATAGAGCAAGGAAAGGTCTGTCCTTTTCACTTGAAAAGGACCAACCTTGAAATATAAAATAGGGAGAATAATAAAATGAAGAGAATAATAAAAAATGAAGGAGAGAGAGATTCTAGATACTCCAAAGCATTATTGGTTTAGGAGATGCCATCTATACTACACTTGTATTGTAAGCCCCACTCCTGTGGTTCTTGAAGTAGAAAAGAGGCATGGAGCATACTCAGGATCTAAGAATGGTGTGACCATGAGCAGTAGTGAGCTATGAAGGCTTGCTTCTATGTGGAGAAGTTGTGAAGACAGGGTTAGGAGGATTGATTGAATAATTGCAACTCTTTTGTTGAACATTATATCAGATACACTAACTTGATTTTTTTTCAGCGCTGGAGGATCTAAGCCAGGACCTCAAACCTACTAGGCAAGCCCTCTATCACTAAGCTACATAGCCAGCCTCTAAACGGTTTTTTAAGTAGGCAGTTCAATGACATCAAGTGCATATGTATTGTTGTGCAGCCATCACCATTATCCATCTCAAGAACTTCTCACTGTGTTGCCCAGGCTGGCTCCAAACTCATGAACTACAGGCACATATCACTGTGCCCAGTTTTTTAAGTCATCTCCTAACAGAAACTCTGCCCATTAAACAATGTAACTTCTCATTCTGTCCTCCCCCTGGTCCCTGGTAACCAACATTCGACTTTCTGTCTGTAAATTTGGCCATTCTAGGTACTTCATATAAGTGGAATCATACAAGACTTGTCACTTATTTGTGACTTATTTTACTTAGCACAATGATTTCAAGATTTATGTTGTAACATGCATCAGAAATTCGTTTAAAGTGCTGAATAATTTTGTTTTATATGTACATACCACATACTGTTTACCCATTCATTCTTCTGTGGATATTTGGTTTTCGTTGCAAATAATTTACAAATATTTGTGTGTGTCTTTGTGTATCATATGTTTTGGTTCTCTAGGGTAATAAACTAGGAGGGAATTGCTAGGCCGTATGATAGTGTCGTGCTCTACGTCATGAGCAGTGGCTAAACGTTTTCCTAAGATCCTTTATCTTTTACGTTCCCATCAGTAATGCATGAAAATTGTTTCCTCTTTACCCTCACCAACACTTGATCTGATGAGATGTAAAATTTTTAACCATTCTAGTGGATGTAGAGTGATACCTTATTATGGAGATACCACTAACTCTTAATGAGGCTGTAGCTTCTGTCATTTTAATTCTCACCTTACCCATTGCATTTGGTTGTGAGTATTTTCAAGACCTATTTCTCCTTTCCTTTAACTCAGGTTCCTTCTTAAATCACTTTTCAGTGTTCTTGGCTCTTAATCTGACTAGTTCTTCTTTCTACCTATTCTGCGTTTAAATCTGAGCTACCAAATGCCAGCAGAGAAAAATCACATCAATTTATGTTTTTGATGTTGCTTTGAATTTTTCTGTAACTTTTAATTTTGATATAATTTTAATGTTTTTTAGAAGTTATACAAATAGTGCACTTTGGTTTTTGAGCAGGAGCTCTACCACTTGAACCACACTCCAAGCCTTTTTTGCTTTAGTCACTTTTCAGATAGGGTCTTGCGTTTTTTGCTTGGGCGGGCCTGGACCACAAACATCCTCCTTAAGCCTCCCATGTAACTGGGTTGATAGGCATGCACCACCTCACCAGGCTTTTTTTTTTTGCTTTTTTTTTTTGTTATTCAGATAGGTCTTGCTAACTTTTTGCCTGGGCTGTCCTCAAACCACAGTCTAGCTCTGTATTTGAGTACCTGGGATTATAGGCATGAGCCACCCTGCCTGGCTCCATTTGCTGTTTGGGAAGCATATTTTTACAAAATTTAGGACATGGAGACTCTCAGCAGATCACATAACCATTTAAGCACAACACAAGACTGAGAGCTGCTTCCCATCAACTGAGCTCAGTAATGCACATGTGGGAATTTAAAATTTTTGTTTCTGAAATTTATTATTACTTTTTTTTTTTTTTTGGTGGTTCTAGGGTTTGAACTCAGGGCCTTGCACTTGCTAGGCAGGTGCACTATAAGACTTGAGCCGCATCTGCAACCCTTTTTAGCTGTAGTTATTTTTCATACAACTATACAGTTTTGCATTTTTGCCTTGGGTTGACGTCAGATCTTGATCCTCCTTATGCTCTGCTGCCCTCCTTTGTAGTCAAGATAACAGACTCTTGCCACCATGCCCAGCTTGTTGATTGGGATGGGAGGTTCTTGCTAAACCTTGTCTGCACTGGCTTCAAACTCTGATCCTCCCAATCTCCACCTCCCTAGTAGCTGGGAATACAGACATGCACCACTATGCCTAGCCCTTTGTTTGAAATTTCTTTTGATTGATTTTGTTTTGACAGTGCTTAGTCAAAAACTGCATGCAGTAAATTTGTGGATAAGGTAGGCTTACTGAGTTTTATTCTAATAATTTTGATAGTTTCTCAGAATAATCAAATGGCCCTTTGAAGGAAATGGGTTACCTTTGCTTTAACAAAGGATTCCATTTAGCTAAAATGGTTAATCTTAGCTTTTGTAATACTATCATCTATGAAAATTGAGTGAAATACTTTATATAAAAATAATACTAGAAGTTACTCATTTGTCACAAATACCCTTGCTTTGTTCTTAAATAAGAAACATTCCTATTTTAATACATGTATTTAATACCTCACTATAACTATTAATTTGTGTGTGTGTGTGTGTGTGTGTGTGTGTGTGTGTATGGCACTGGGGTTTGAACTTGGGGCATTGTGCTTTTAAAGCAGATGTTCTACCTTTTGAGCCACACCTCAAGTCCATTTCAGTCAGGTTGTTTTGGAGATGGGATCTCTCAAACTATTTGCCTGGACTGGCTTTGAACCAAGATCCTCTTGATCTTAGCCTCCAAAGTAGCTAGGATTACAGGTGTGAGCCGCAGGCACCTGGTATGACCATTCATATTATCAGCTGTTTATATTCTTGAGTTTAAACTTTTGCTCCCTGATAAAATGCACAAATCTTATTTCTAACTGAGAACAAAGCATTTGCAGCAATACTGCAGCTGACAGATTAGGACAAAAGCTGTTTTGTTTTTCAGTACCATAACTCTTTTTAGTGAGAGTGCTATATAATTTAGCATGTTAGTAGGAAGTGAACAATATCCTGGCTTGCTGGTTATGATCATTTCATTCAAGCTTATGGTATATCTTTAAAAAAAAAGAAATAAATATGAATAACTTTAAGAGGACAAACATTTCCTACTACCAGAACTCTTTCATGTTAAGTGAATCTGCTTTTTAGTTTTTTATCAGAGAGAAAGATAGTAAGTTTTGATTGAAGGAGGTAGAATGATTTTTGTACTATGGACAGAATATATTGTATATTGCCTGCCTTTTGTTAGACCTGTGTCCTTAAACAGAATAAAAGAGATGAGAAAAGTAGTAAATAATATTGAAAGTACATAGAACGTAGGTAGCAAGGTGATTGTACGCCAGAGTTTTTGTAAGGTGGTAGCCATGGCTGAGCATTTTTCTTTTTATGTTGCTGTCTGGGAATCTTAACCCAGAGATTCCTGCATGCTAGGCAAGCACCCTGCCACTTAGTCACATCCCCAGCCCAACTGAGCATTTTTAAAAGACCATACTATCAAGTGACCTAATTATTCCATAATTTATATTTGCCTAATAGAACATGTTTTCTAAATTGATAGCCTACCTTTCTGATGGAAATTTTGTTTGCATAGTAACAGTTGGTTTTATAGTTTAGGAAGAAAAGACAGGAAAAGGAACTGATGTAACCATGGAATTTCTCATTTTCTGCAAAATGTGAACATCTTGAAATGATATAAGCATACTTACTGTATGAATGAAGTCAAACATTTGTGTATATGTTTGACTTTGCATTTGTGTGTACCTATTTTATGAAGGAAGAGAGAAGTGAAAAGCCTATTAAACTCTCAGTTCTTTGTGAGAGAACCTTTTTGTGCAGAAAAGCTTAACTGGCCTCTTTTTTATTACATTTTAATTTTGAATATTTTTGCTAATTCTGTAAATGCAAGTGGTGTCTTCAGTTAGCATGGAGAGTAGCATTGACAGTGTTCTCATGTGGATCAGGTTTTCACGCTCTGGAAATATTTTGGGCAGAGAGAGTGAAGCTAGGAGTTTTTTCTCAAAAAGAATTTTTCTTTTTTGTCCCAGCTGCCACAGTTTTCCCAGAGGCCAGTGAATACTGGCTTTGCCATGTAGATTATATGGCAGGCACTTTTCATGAGTGAGCTAAATGGGTATCCAATAGTTTGAGAATTTTGTATTGCTAAGTTTTCTTTATGCACATTTTGATTTTTCTGAAAACTGGATTTTCTGTCGGAGAAATAGCTCATGGGGTACCTTTCTTTTCATCCATTTACTTTAATTTGACTTTTCTTCCCTTAACTAAGTCCTTCATCATCCTTTCACTCACCATGGTCGTAAATAAATTGTGGTTTAAGATTACAGTTGTCTTCATATTTTGATGAAGATAGAGCTCATGTTATTTTGAATTCCCCTATTGTATGAATTTTTAAAAAAATACTCTTTGTACAAATTAATGGGTTTCACTATGACATTCCATGCATATATCATGCAGTGGTCACATCCACCCTCCCTTGTACCTTCTCTCCCTCCTCAGTTGCTTTTTTTGTTGTGGTGGTAGTGGGGTTTGAACTCAGGACTTTGTGCTTGTGAGACAAGTGCTCTACTACTTGAACCACACCTCCAGCCCAGTTGCATGGGTTTTGAGACAACCTTTTTTTTCTGTGACCTTGAAGTGGGAAGTCACTGTGGTCTGTTATTTCACAGTGTCTCTCCAGCAATTTAGAATGTATCATATAAAATGGTCTGTCATCACCACAGAAGGGGAGTACTGTATATAGACATACCACCTTGATAAGTTCTCTGTATGTACTTTAATCTCCAACTCCTCAAAATTTTATTCCTCAGTATTTGAGTATTAATTATTAATTTGAGTATTAAGATGGAGATTTATTACAAGATCAAACCACTTGTTTCCCACTAGTTACTTAATATAGTATGATTAGCTACCAAAAAGCATTTACTAAAATTGGAAATGGTGGTTCTCCAAAATTTACATGGAAAATAATTTTTTTGACAGATTTCCGTTGGAAATGCATGGTTCAGCATTTTGAGAGACAAATTTAAAAAGTTGGATTTAGCCAGACATGGTGGTGCAAGTCTATAATCCCAGCACTTTGGAGGTGGAGGCGGGAGAATTATGAGTTCAGGGCCTGACTAGGCTACACAGTGAAACCCTGTGTCAAAAAATAAAAACAGAAATTTTGGAGTTTTCCTGAAATAATCACTAAATAAGGATTTTTATATAAAACATTTAGATCAGTGTTTCTTAAAATTAAGGATTAACTGGGCCCAATGATATCATTTGGAGGTGCATCTTTTGATCTAGTTTTAGTTGACCTAAATTACTCAAGTTACCACATTTACATTAGTTTGATACCATTTTCTTTTCTGTTGTAAATATGTACTTACTGTGTTTTGTGCCCAAAATACTATTTTCTATTATGTATGTCTCCCTTAGAACTAGTTAGGGAGTGCTATCGTTTGGTCGGATCTCCACAAATTGATTCATTAGTAATCGAATGTGCTAAGGAATTTTCAGATTTTTGATGCTGTTACTGTTTGTTTTTGAGAAACACTGATTTAGAGATTACTTGGGAAATTCTATGTTTAGCGATCATTTCAGGAAAATTCCAGTTCTTTAAACTTGATTATGTCTTGAAATTTTGAGTTCCATTCTCTCTGGTCTTTGCTTCTGACTTAAAGCAAGGGACGTTAACTTCTTGTATATGTTGAGGTCAATGTTGGAGCCAATTGGACTTCATCCAGCAGATTTATGACCAATAAATAAGGAGCTATTATGGGGCCCATTGTCAGTGAAGTGGAAAATTGGATGCTAGCTGGCTTCAAAGAGTATCGTACCTGGTAATTTATTTTGTGGCTTTTATAACTATACATGGAAACAGAAAGCCTGATCTTGGAATTACTGATTTACCTATCAAACAATTTATAGATCAGGTCTCACTAATACAGGAATTTGTTATCAAGGTGATATCTATGCAGTGTCAAAACCAGATCAGTGCAGACTCAGTTGTGATTGCTTTCTAGGTAGTTTCTCCTCCTCCCCCACAGATACTTAAATTGATGAAATTGCTAATGCTTCTTTAGCATTAGAAATAAGGAAAATATACCTGTAGTATGTTGTAAAGATGTGAAAAGGAAACTACTTTGATTTTATTGATTCATTTTTCTTAAGTGGGTGCCATTAAATTCTTAAAGAGAATATAGTACAAATTAGAAAACGTTAACAAGGACCTGTCATCCTGTATACTATTTTTAGATTGTCATAGATTAACCTACTGCTGACTATTTAATGGTCTGGAAGAAGAAATAAGCTAATTTAGACCAGATTAGTGTGTAATATACCTCCTTGATTCTACAAAAATTACTGATGGAAAAGATTTTGGTAATAATGGTTTTTCCTATAGGTAATCGTTTTTTCTGTAGTTAATTCATAGTGGTTCAGGATTTATTTTTGTGATGTGGATAAATGTAAGTCAAGTATTAATCTATCTTAAAAACCCTTGAATGTCTAGAACACCTGTTCTGAGCAGGTGTACCAGAAGATAGAAATACTGTACAGGGATGAGCAAGACAGATGGCTCCTAAGATTTAGTGTTATCAAAATATAATGGGTTGAATTACATAGCTTAACTTCAGCCAGAAAAGTGACTTGTCTCTTGACATGTGCTTTGTTTCTGAGTAGTGGTGATGGTTTTTTCCACATGTCTTATCCTACTTCCTTCCAACAGTGTCTATCTACAAGGTAACTATTAAACAGGGTGAATGACCAGAGAATTTATAGAAGAACATGGTGCTTAAGACATCATTTTTTTTTTATTGCCTAAGTTAACATTTCAGTTTACTCAGAACTCTAAATTTTAAAAAAACAAAACTAAGTTGTAAGAGTTAGGGAGAAAGGATCATCACCTAACTTACTCAGGCTGAATTTGTCTCACATTTTGTCTCCTTCAAGACTATATATAATGAGTCAATATATTCATTGAAGGTTTTCACCTTGGAGTATTTTACCTTGGCAGTATTGATACACTCATAGCACTGATAGAATTGAAAAACTGTTTAAATTGAAAGGCTGGGTTTTTTTTTTTTTTGTTGTTGTTGTTTTAATAACTGTTACAGGCTAGAGGCATGACCCAAGTGGAAGAGTACTTGCCTAGCAAGCGTGAGGCTCGGAGTTCAAACCTCAGTATTGCCCAAAAAATAGTTGTTAACATTTGTTGAGCAATTGAACTTTGTGGTGTACAAATAAAAATGTTTCAATTAAATTTTTTTTTCTTAAAATTGTAATTGGGCTTGGGGGCTTACCTCAGTGGTAGAACTCTTGCCTAGTATGTGTGAGGCTTACGGTTCAGTCCCCTACCCTATATACAAAAAAGTTAAAAAGATAATTGTACATATTAATTACATATATAATTTTAAATTGTTTTTTGTTCTTTGCAGAAGTCCTTTAGTCTCAAATTGCCCAGTTTGTTACGAGTTAATCTTAGCTTTATATTTAAATACTGGTTATTTAACTTTTCAAGAGAAGTTTTTTTTGGAGACAGGGTCTCATTTTGCTATGTATGTAGCCAAGGCTAACTTTGAACTTGAGGTCTCCATCCTCCACTTCTTGAGTAGCTGATACTCTTACTGACATGTGCCACCATGTCTGACTCACACTAACTTTTAATAGACCTTTATCTAGTATAGACTTAACTCTAAGAAATACTTTGAATCAAAATAATTTTTTCCATTCCTTTGTTCTTTCTTACCTTTAAAAATCAGTTTTATTTATGTAACTTTACATAAAATGCACTAAGTTTAAGTGTGTAATATTAGTTATGAGGGGCATAGTTACGTAATCACCATAGCCACTAGTCATATAGAATGTTTCCATTACTCCACAAAATTTCCTTATAATCCCTTCGGAGTCAATCCTGTCTCCCCTATCTTGATTCCCTGTCTGTGTTCCTTGGATCAGCTTTCTGTCATAGTTGCATTTTTGTAACATTTCATGTAAATGGAATCATACATTTTTTGTTTCCTTTTACTTAGCATAAAAATTTGGAGATTCATCCATAATATGTTCAACAATACTGAATTCCTTTTTATTGCTGAATGGTATTCCATTTTGTGGATATATCATTATTTGTTTATCCATTCACCATTTAATGGATATCGGGTTATTTACAGTTCTTGGCTATTACAAATGAAATCACTATGAACATTTTAGGACAAGTCTTTGTGATGTGTATAAATACCTAGGAGTGAGAACTTGCTCTTCTTTAAATAGTGTTTCATGTCTCGGTTTTGTTATGGAAAGTTTTAAAGTGTATTTCAAAAGGTTAATATTTATCTCAAAGAATTGAATTGCCAGCTGTTAAATCTTTTATTCTTTATCCACCCTTCCAAAAAAAAAAAAAAAAGAAGGCACTATCTTTTCCCCTATTTTAGGCAGGTGTTTTACCACTTGAGCCACCTCCAGTGGCTCATATATTCCTTATTTTAAACTCCTATTTGCAAGAATATGCTTGATTTTGAATGAGCTAGTTGAATCTTGTGTACAGTGCAACACTTTGCTACCTTCTACTCCTTAGTATTTCTGTTATCTCAGTTTTACTGCTTTGGAGTCTTTATTCACTTCTTCACATACCACCCCCTTTTCTTAATGCCATTTAAGTTAAGGGAAATGAAGAAGAATCTGTGGGTCAAGGTTTATGGTTTACGGTGGTATGTATTATGTATTTGCTGGAAGTTCAGCTGTATGATTAATGACTTAATAAAAGCCTATGTGTAAAGTGAGCTGTATTTGCTGACTTATGTATATTACAATCACCTTGTTGATATCCACATGGATGTGACTCCAGAAGACAACCTCATGGTCCTTCCAAATACACTGTATACGTGTACATGTATGTGTTCATGTACATAGCCTTTATTTCTTAAATTTGGTATTTCAGATTTAAATTGACCTAAATTTTTGGTTTGAGTTGGTCAAGTTTCATTCATAGTGTGAGCCATTCTTTCATTGCATCATCATCTACAGCAGCATTCAGGTAAATGGAGTTTAAATCAGTGGGAAGGAAATTGGGAAGATCTGTCAAAGAGTGGTATTTAACATACTACCTGAGAAAATGGGGGAGGGAAGGCAAGGATTGGGATTGGGACAAAATGGTTTTGCCTGCTAGTTGGGTATTCTTCAAGAACTTGTTAGAATGCCTGCTAATGCAGTGTTTGTTGTGGCTTTACAGAGATTGTTCTGATATAGAGCATGTCTGAAAGAAGACCACAGCTCCGCAACAGAGCTTTGGCCTGGAATTAGCTGAAGTACCGGTGAATACTGTGTCATAACAAGTGTGCTGATACCTAAGGGAAGATATATGCAAATTAGTATAGGAAGCTAAAATTCATTCCATTCTTCCCAGGTCACATTTTCCTAGTCCTGACACCTTCATAACTGTTTCCGTTCTTACCTTCATAACTGTTTCCGTTCTTGCCTTCTTTTCTGTTAGTGCTAGGCCATGTGTTCTATCACTTTTCTGCTTTCCATTGTGAGTTTTTTGTTTTGTTTTGTTTTGTTTGTGGTACCCAGGTTTGAGCTCAGGGCTGTGCACTTGCTAATTGGGCTTGAGCCATGCCTCCAGCCCATCACTGTGAATCTTTTGTGAGAATTCCTAATAGACTTCTGCTTTGAGCCTCTCGACAAGTTAAATAAAAAAAAATTGGCATAGGTGCAGTCATAGCTGTGCTCTTTAAGTCTTTCCAAAAGGGACTCTTCAACAGTAGGTCAGATAAGACAGTGGAAGATAAATAACTGAATTGAAAATGTGGAGGAAAATCTATTTAACCTTTTGGAGTGGGAGGATGTTGAAATTATGTGGTGATGTGTGGTGATCAGGCCTTTCTCCTTTCTTGCACTTCTTTCTTCAGGATGATGAAGATTGAACCTAGGGCTTCAAACATGCTACACAGGCAGACTCTCTACCCCTGAACTACACTTCCTGCCTTTCCCTTCCTCTTTTCTTTCACTCTTTTATTTATGCCACTGAACTGTTAATGTATTCTCCATGTGTATGTTTGTCTCTCAGTGATTAACATTCTCTTAGCTTGTCTTTCTTCCCAGGTGCAAGGTAGGGGTCTGTAATGTGTGTTTTCTTCTCAGCTTTTTACTGGCAATTACATACAGAGTTCTGTTTGCTTAGGGTGGGAGGTTTTAATATTTTCTGTGGAAATTAGTCACTCATTAGCTCTTGGTTTGGTTCTGCTTTGCTACCTTATGTAACCAGAAATTAACTTAATTAATTTTTTGCAAGTTTTTAGCAAGGAGACACACTTGCTACTACATTCTAATTGATGAAAAGAAGGGCTGTAGTGAAGAAGCTCGTCTCTAACTACAGTGTAGTTTTAGGAATATCGTGGTTGGGAGAAGGCAGAAATTTACCTAACTCAGATTGATGAGTCATACTTTGTCTATAGTGGGATTACACATGTCATTTAGCACTTACATTTGATATTTTAAACCAGACCACTATTTCTTAAAACCCATTGAAGAGATAATCATAAATTGGTTTAGATACCATATAGCAAGATTTACCCACTGTTAACACGTTCCCCTATTTGTTCTTTCATTCTCTATCAGTTTATATTGTTCTAAACCATTTGAGAGTAACTTGCAAGCATCATATCCCTTTACTATGTAATATCTCAGTGTACAGTGTGTTAGCTTTCTTGTCGCTGTGACAGAATGGCTTACATAAACAACTTAAGGGAGAAAGGATTTATTTTAGGTCATGATTTCAGAGATTTTAGATCACAGTCCTTGGTTCCATTGATTCTGGACCCCTGGTGAGGCAGAGCATAAGGGCAGCAGGACCATATGGCAGAGGCTACTCACCTCATGGTGGACAGGGAACAGAGAAAAAGGGGCCAGAGCTAGGACGAGATATACCCTTCAAAGATTACTTCCTCCAACCACCTCCCAATGTTCTGTTCAAATTTTGAGTCCAGTGAATTAAACCATTCACTAGGTCACAGCCTTCATGATCTAATTGCCCCTGGAAACATTCTCACAGACATACTCAGAGGTGTACTTTACTAACCTCCTCGGTGTTTCTAAATTCAATTAAGTTGACAATACAGATTAGCTATCACATACAATTTTTAAGAACAAGGACTTTCTCTCAAATAACTACAGTTATCAAATTAGGGAAATATAACACTGATATTGTCCAGTTATCTAAAGTACAGTCCACATTAAGATTTCACTAGTTTTCCGAATAGTTTTTTTTGTTGTTTTGTTTTCTTAGTATTGGGGTTTGAACTCAGGGTATCAGACTTGCTAGGCAGGCAGGCGCGTTACCACTTGAGCCACTCTGTCAGCCTTTAGTTTTCCTAATAATGTTTTTTAATAATTTGTTTTTCCATTGTAGAAACCAATCCAGAATCATTCATTGCATTTAGTTGTCATATTCTTCATTGTCTTTTAGTCAGGAACATTTCCTCAGTTTTTCTGTTTTTAATGACATTGACACTTGAAGAGAGTAGCAGCCATTCATAGAATCTCTCAGTTTGAGTTCATCTGATGTGCTCATGACTAAATTTAGGAAATGCAGTTTTGGCACAAATGTTCCCTTTGTGATGTGTGCTGCTCAGTGCATCATGTCAAAAAGCAAAAGTCCACATGTCCACTTGTGTCATTATCAGTTGTACTAAATTTGATCATCTGACTAATGTGCTTTCTGGTGGGGTCCTCCACTTAGAAGTTATTTTTCCTTTTGTAATAAGTGGGCGGAAACATTGAGACTTTATATCCTATATATAAATATGTATTAGTTTGTAGGTTTTTCATCCACAAACAATTTTACATTCTCTCATAATTTTGCTTGAATCACTTATTTACTGTGATGGTAATGATTCAGTTTACTTAATCACACCAGCTTAGTGTACTATGGGATGGAACCTGTTTCAGCTGTTGGATTCCTTTTCATAAAGAGTTTTAGTGTTGTACTGGATTTGTTTCATGAGGTTTCTATATGTGGTTTTAAGTATAAGCCTCTTCTTTTTCTCTTTAATAGCCCTTCAAAATGTTTTCCTTTTTTCTAAATTACTGGCTCCCATTTCATACAGTTGTTTCTTACGAGAGATGGCTTTCCTGGGCTGGCGGAGTGGCTTGAGTGGTAGAATACCTGCCTAGCAAATGCAAGTCCCTGACTTCAAGCATGATGAGATCCTGAGTTCAGTCCTCAGTACCGGGAAAGGTGAAAGGAGTGGTGGCTTTCTGAATTCATAACCATAACCATTGTAGTGGTTATAAATAGTTTACCAATATCATCTTAGCATATGATACCCAATTCCAGTTACAGTATGATCTGTTAGTATAGTGGATCACTTTTTAACCTGTAATCTAGCTTGATTTTTCAAGATCACCAGGTTTTGGAGACAGACAGATCTGGGCTCAGGTCCTGCTCTGTCACTTGCTAGCTCTGTGATCTTGAACAGATTTGTAACATTGAGTCTCAATTCTATAATCTGTGAAGAGTTGATAATAGTAGGCCCTGCTTTTTTAGGTGGAGGAAGGATTAAGTATGCATGCAAAACTATTAATTTGCATGAAAGATAGTTATGAAGTTCAATTTTTATAAGATTTTAACTTCCAAGATTTTTTGTTTATATTCATACAGTATAAATAGATTGTTATTTTGAATAAACTCTAAAATATTTACTCTTAATAGTATAACGTGTGCTATTTTAGCATTAGATAAGACTTTTTAAACTAGTGAAAGTGTTTGGATGCTATTTCTCATGGTACTTTTAAACCATGTTGCTAATGTAAACAGTACATTTACTATGTTCATTAAATCTTAAAGCTTTTCCTAAAATTTGCTATAGATATTGAGGCCAGTATAAATACACTTTGAAGCCAATGTGAGTATATACGGGAAAAGTCGTTTTCTGGGTATTCCAGGACATTTTTTTAATTGAAGTGTGCTTATTGCCTGAAATTTACTTACTATTGAGGAAAAAAATGTTAGTGAGAAGGAAAACGAAACGTCTAAGCCTAAAATCTGCCCCTGTGCATGGCTCTGTGATGCAAGTATTCATTAAAGTTTATGAATAGTAATAGGGCTAGAATATTATTTAAAAATTAGATTGGATAAGGATATGAGCATTAAGGCCATTAAGTGTAATCATACCAAGCATGAGGCCCTGAGTTCAAACCCCAGTGCCGGTGGACTCGTACCTGTAATTCTAGCTACTTGGGAGGCTGAGATCAGGAGGATCTTGGTTCAAGGCCAGCCTGGCCAGCTTGGGTTTGTGAGACCCTATCTCCAAAATAACTACAGCAAAATAGGCTGGAGGTGTGGCTCAAGCTATAGAGTGCCTGCTTTGCAAGTGTGACGCTCTGAATTTAATTCCTCTCCCCAGTCCCACATAAAAAAAGGTAATCTACATCAAATTTTTAAATAGTTCATTTTTTCTAGAAGAATAACTTAAAAAAATTAAACCTTTGTTAATCTTTTTATTACTTATTTTTGTAGTGCAAACTATCATTATGACTGCCTATATATTTGATAGTGGAATGAAGAAACAGGATTTTAACTCAACGTAGTAGTTTTCTAATTTATAAACCTTTTGGTGTATTTTGTTTTGAAAGTTCAATTTGAGTAGGATAGAATATTTGGGGAAATGCAGTCTTGATTTCCAGAGAAGCCTTCTATCTCTTGATTAATCTGCAGGAACAGTGATGGTTCTATAGGAATTTGAGTCTGTGGGGAAATGTGTCATGAACCTCTGTGGTGAATGTCAAAAATAAAGTTCTTCCTGCTGTCAGTGGACTAGCATCTCATTCACCCCAGTAAGGAGTGATAAGAGTTACACTTGGCACTGAAGGTACTCTTGTTTGTAAAGGTAGTCTTAAGTTCATAGCTGATTATTTTAAATAAATTAACCAAACTAGGAAAATAGGAAATACCTAATTTTGCTTATTTTAGGTACAAATAACTATAAAAAGTAATTCTTGCCCCACCCCACCTGTGGTCTTGAACAGAAAAATCAGTACGTTAAAGTTACATATTTTTACATTAGTGTCAAATACCAAATGCAGTTTTTTATTTCTTTATGTTACCTCAACCCTTTTAATGTAGTTGTAATAGTAAAAGCACTCCTTTAAGTTTTAGATGATTAAAATGTAGTACACAGTAAATTTTAACTGTCTCAACTCTGTTTCATGTTAAATGTGTTACAGGAATGAATCTGAAGTCTGCTGCAGTAAAACACTGAAGGCTTTAAAATGTTTTCTTGCATAAAACTCAAACTTTAAGTAGCTGCTTATGAGGATAGGGAAGGGAGGAAGCTAATGTCTGTCTCAAGACACAGGACGACTGTTTGCTCATCCATCTCCACTGTGTGAGTAGAGACTGAGCCTGTGACCCTGTGACCCCGGAATTGAGCATAGCACTTGAAGGTACACTGAAGTCAGCATGATAAGACCTTTTTTGTTAGGGTCTTTTTTCTGGTGGGTAGGGTACTGAGGGTGGAATGGGTGGTAGATTTTTATTTATAAAATCTTTTTTTGCGATAACATAACTAATGTCATTAGTGATCATGCATCTTTTTTTCAAAATTATTCTAAGCATTGGAATCTTCATTACTAATTTTATTATTGTGAAGTAAAAGATTATGGTTCTTTAGATTGCTGAGTGTCTTGATTAACCATAAAAAATGAATTTTAGGAATATGGTGTTTGATATTAATACAGAAAATTGCTTCTGAAAATAATTTAATTAGAGAATATGCTTCAAAATAAAGGAACTCTTGTTTCCCAAATGCAGTTGGAAGTGTTTTATATGATTTGAAGAGAAACCAGAGTGTAGTTGGGAGTGTTTTAAACTTGCCAATTTTAATTTTTAAAGTATTTGATAATCCCTACTGAAAAAAATTTTTTTTCTCTTTCACCCATTTTTTTCTTTGTATCTTTTAAGAATGAAGACACTAAATTGCATGACAACCCCCTTAGAAGAATGAATGCTTTGTCAGATAAGAGTGATTAAAATATAAACATTGAGCAGAATGATGAGCGTGTACATACAAGATTTATAACATTTCGTTAATTGTTAGTGACTCTAGAGTAGCAGCGATTTTATCTGCATTTAAGATGCGTTTACTTTCTCTTTAATATCACATATCTGTTGGCAAAAGGAAAATGGACTACCTTTAAAGTCGGTGAATGAAAAGGCATTTAGAAAGCATGTGAAGAATACACATTGAATATGGACAGCCTGGCAAAAGTGGTGAAAGGGTATCTGATAGAAACGAAAGATGAAGGAGAGATATGTTAGTTGTATTCAAAAGTAGTGAAAAACCCAAAGGTTTTGGTTTGTGTATTCTTTTCCTTTTGGGATTGAACAGAAGATAAACAGCATTGTGTGAGTCTCCAGAGGTTATCAAGTTCCCAATCTTTCAGTAGCTCTAGAAAAGAAATAGTATAACTTCCATGTTTAATGATGACAAGGCTCACTTTAATGAAGTTTTAAGGTATGTAATGTGATATTTAACTTGTAGTCACAGTTATCTGGTATTCACTTGTAAAGCTAAGTTTAATTTGGTGTTGTTTTGTTTACAGTACTTCAACACTTTTCCCTCCTCTCTTTTTAATTAATGTCAAAATTCTAAAAATGCAAGATGAAAGAAGCTTTTGGAACATTCTAATGAAACTTTGATTTTTAAAATGAGATTAGTCAGAAAGGATACACAATAGGAAAGAGAACTCTTATAATGTAGAGTATTTGGGTAGAGATTGTATGATAGTAAATCGTTCCCAAATTTCCGTTTCTCCTTTTATCTCTCTGAGATGATTATCTGTGTTCTGTATTACCCGTCTGTCAAGGGAGGAGAGGAAAGTGCTAAGAAGGATTAACTTTGGTGGGATAGAAAGTACTTGGAGGACTATGTGAGCACCATATGTAAAACTCTTTCTTTTGCCCTGTCCCCGTCTTGCTCTTTACCTTACCGTAGGACCACTGATTTCTTGTTAATTCTGGACCCACTTATGTTATAGATTTGTACCTGGACTTACAAGTGAATTTTGCCTTCTTTTACTGTTGTAATATGTAATATGTAATATGGTTCAGATGGAATTCTGGGGCTGTGCAAGGCTTGGGACATGGTTAAGTACTAAGGCTGTAGAGTCAGTCTGACTGGGTTCAGATCCTGGTTATTTGATTTAGATAACCAGTCACTGAAACTATTCTGTGCTTCAGTTTGCTAATCTGTAAAATAGATACAAGTAATAATTTGCTAACTGACAGAGTTGTTGTAAGGTCCAGTGAGTCATTAACACTTGCATATTATTACAATTAATATTAAATGTCTGTTTCTTCTTTGAGAGGAAGAATACTAGGGAAACATAAATCTTTAACGAAGTATATGTGTTGGCAGTGCCGGGGATTGATGCCAGGGCTTCACTTACACTAGGCAAGTGCTCTCCCATTGAGCTACTTCCCCAACCCCAAAATGATAGATTTTAATGCTTTGGGTTTAAGAATTTGGGAATCACAGTGTAGAATATATTCAGTTAAACTACCATAAGAAACATCACAGCTCAGTAGAATAGAAATCTTTACTCTCCTGCCCTCCTATTCTTAATCTGCAGTGTGTGTTAGCACTCTACCACTGAGCTATACCCTCAGCCTTTTAAAAATTTTATTTTGAGAGTGTCTTACTAAGTTGCCCAGGCTGGCATTGAATTCTCAGTCCTCTTGCCTCAGCCTCATGAGTTGCTGGGATTATAGGTATGTACCACCATACCTGGATTGATTTTTTTTTTTTTTTGTCAATTTAGTAGGATAAATTGGTGATTGTATATACTCTGAGCATCTCAGTTCAGAGAAGTAGGTTAGCTGTCCAGCTGGCCTACTGGTCTTGTTTGGTTCTAAAGTGTTCATGATAATAAATGGGCCCTACCTTAAATTGGCTTGCTGTTGATTGTTAAGGGACTTAGGATATAGTTTCCAAACATGTTTTAGCCATTTGAGTTCCTTTGTCTAAACGAAATCTTTTATAGGAAGCTGGATGTGTAAAAATGCCAGGAAGGAACTGTTCCATTTAAAGCAGAGATTTGGCACAGTCTATCTAATTGTTTTCTTTTTCTCCCCGCGTCTTTCCTTTAGTCTCAGTAATTCTTGATAGGACAAAAGCACACTTGGGAGAAATAAGCTTTATGAAGGATTGCCTGAATAATAATAAGCACGAATAAGTTTATGTACATCCTTAGATTCTTTAAGATTTTATTCTTTAACTCTGGCTCCCTGTTAACTGAAGTCAACCAGGATACTGTTGGTGTATGTGGGGGGAAAATGGTGCTAAAAATAACATTAGAAACTCCTTTTTACTTTACAGATGTTGTTGACCTTGTCATATTGTATCCTAGTTATAAACTGTAAGATGAAGTGCTCTTATGTTATTTGGGTCAAGATTTACATGATTTCTCCTGAGTAGTTAATTTGTTTTTCTTTAGAATATTGTGCCTCTTAAGTAGTCCTGTTCTTTTTATTAGTAGCTATGAGCAGTAAAAATCAACTGAATGGTTTCTAATTAGCAAGTAGGTCCTTATGGGCATACTGCATTTTGTTTATTGACTATTTCTGACTTCTCATTGTTTTTCTGTCATTTTCCCTTGGATTGATCATTTTCATCTACTAATGTTGTCCTACACTCTGCATTTTTTAAGTCACCTTGAATTATTTTCAGAACAACAATGGGATTTATTTTAAAATTTATTTTAAAAACTACACACTGGTAGTGTGTAGTGAGCATCACTAGTAAGGCCCTTTTCCTGTTCTAAGGTGATGGGATTCCCCATTGCCTACAGTTTTAAATGTAAACTCCTTAGTGTGGATACTAAGCTTATTGTTAATTTTGTTCCTCGCCAACCTATATTCCAACCACACAGAATTCTCTCCTCTGGTAGACTATATATAGTCACATGTCATTTAACCATGTGGATCCATTCTGAGAAATTAGTTGTTGGGCATACAAAGAATGTACTCATGCAAATGGCCAAGACACCAGCAGGCTGTGTAATCTTATGGGAACACTATAAGATTGATGGGTTTGGTCATTGAAATGCTGGTTATGTGATATATGGCTGTACTTGCATTGATCCTTTTGCAATTCTAAATGCTGACTATAAGAACATAATGTTTGTTGGCAGTTACCCAGAATAATTGATGCATCATTTTATAACTCGAAAGGAAGTTGATGGAAACCATTCCTTCACATTTTTGATGACTTTTTTTTGGTGACACAGGGTTTTAACTCAGGACCTCACGCTTGCTAGGCAGGCGCTCATCACTTGATCCATTCTGCCAGTCCTTGCCCTTACATTTTTAATCGAGAAAATGATATCATCTTAGGTGGAGTAGAGGCTTTTTTAGACAGCTAACAAGTGGTTACTATGTAGCAAGGAGATTTTTTTTGTGTACCTACACTTGGTGAGATGTGTGTGAATAAGGAATCTGGACATACGATTGCAGCTACTATTTAAATTACTGACAGGTTGCAACTTTCCATCCCTTTATAAACTGCAGATGTTTGACTTAAGCCACCCAATTCTGAACTGAGCTTCATGTTGCTATTTATGTGTTGTAACATAATTTCACAGTCACTGTCCCATTTGATCTTCCTCAAAGTCTTGTGATTAGAAAAGACAGATATCACACCTACCTTAACATGAGGAGCTTGAGGCTGACCATTTAAGTAGGAAATGACAAAAACAGTACCAATTTCAAATTTTTCCTTTGTTCTTTATCCAGTGCCATACTAAACATTGTTGTCCCTATGTATGTAGTACTTGTTTTGTAATAGTTTATAGTTATACCTCATTTCAAGACGTGTTATGTGTTCCCAAGGCATTAGATTTTAACTAAAAGAGAAATCATCTTCTAGATTATCCTGCAGTTATTTTGGAAGTCCTTTTAAAAATAATTTTATGAAGTTAGAATGGTATATTTCAAATTTTTATGGCTTTTGTGCTTCCGTAGCATTTTGTAGCTGATTGTTGTGATTCTGGATGTAAATATGATATCTGTGCAGACACATGTAAATCAGACATTTATATTTTTGTCCTCATACCATCATTGATCCTTTTGTTTTAAGCTGGGACTTAAGAGCCTTGCACATGCTGAGCATGTGTTCTGCTACTGAGCTGCTGTCCCAGCCACTACATTGATCTTACAGAGGAAAAACGACTGTCAAAAACTTCTGTCTTTTGTAGTGCATAATTCCTAGTGGGGCAGTAGGCATCACAAATAAAAGTATTAAGTCATCCTGAATGAAGAACTGTAACAAAAAAAAAAGTATAACTGACTGACCATCATAGAGTTCTGCTATGTCTTCCCTGATGATATTCTTAACCAAATTTGTTTTGAAATCACTCATTTAGTCATCCAACTTTTTTTTTTTTTTTTTTTGCAGACTAGGATTTGAAATCAGAGCCTACACCTTGAGCCACTCCACCAGCCCTTTTTTATGATGGATTTTTTTTCTAGATAGGGTCTCTTGAATTATTTTCCTAGGCTGGCTTCAAACTGCATCCTCCTTATCTTTGCCTCCTGAGTAGCTAGAATTACAGGTATGAGCCACCAGAGCCTGTTTTGTTTTGGCGGTATCGGGCTTGCTAGAATCTACCACTTGAGTCATGACTCTAGCCCTTTTTTGTGTTATTTTTGAGACAGTGTCTCGCTTAATGCCTGGACTGGCCTAGACTGCTGTCCTATTTGTGCTTCCTAGCATAGCTGGGAGTGGCAGGCATGCTGTGCGGCCCAGGCATTGATTTAGATGTGGGTCTCTCAGATTTTTTGCCTGGGCATTCCTCCCAATCTGTGCCTCCCAAGTAGCCAGGTGGCTTCAGCTTCCATGTCTGGCTACTAACCCACCTTTTTTTTTGGGAGGGGGGGGTAAGGGGACTGGGGTGTGAACTCAGGGATTCATGTTTGCTTTAAGTTTGCAAAGCAGATGTTCTACTGCCTGAGCCACACCTCCAGTCCATTTTGTTCTAGTTCCTTGTGCTGGCTAGTACCACAATCCTCTGGATCTCAGCCTCTCAACTAATTAGGATTACAGATGTGAGGCACTGGCACCCAGCTTCACCCAAACTTTTGAGTACCTTTTTGTGTCTGGCATTGATCCCAGAGCAGAAATTGGCTTACCCAGGGCTCACTGACCAAATCCTTTTCAGTCATTGCTTATTGTGTAAATGCAAGTTTTGTTAGAACACAGCTACACTCACTCATTTACATATTATTTATATGGTTTCTTTTTCATTACCAAGGTGGAGCTGAATATTGTGATAGATACTGTATGGGCCAAAACTTGCAGTATTTATTATTGGTGCTTAGGAGGAAAAGTTTTTCCACCCTAATCTAGAGTGCTTGCAAATGCACCTCTGGAGAAAACTAAAGGATCGCTGTGTGTTTAATTTTTTTATGTTACAGCCTTCTGCCCTGTTTCTCTTTCCTCATTGTTCATATTTCAGTTCATATTGAAGGATGATGTTGGTATTATAAGTAGATGACAGTTATTTACCTATGAATTTGTATAGGTATCAATTTCCTCACTAGGGATTTTCTTTGACATGAGCAATTGATTAAGGAACTGTGAGCTAGGTAACATTCAATGGTAAATTTCAAATTTGTGGTATGTGGATAGAAAACTAGAATGAAGAAGGCTTTACTCTGTGGGGCCAGTATTCGTATGAAATGTAATTAGTATCAAGGTTTAATGAAAGTAAGTTTACTATTTCATCAAGAACTGGCTTTTTCTGTTAGAGTATGGTGATAAAGACCATCACCATAAAGAATTTGCAGTACACTGAGCTCAAAGACACAATGTGTCTAAAGATGGACCAAGGATCCTAAGAAGCCAGAGGCAAGATGTCATCATATGCAGTGTTTGTGCAAATTTGCTGGGAAGAGTACAAGAAGCAGCACCCAGATGCTTCAGTCAACTTCTCAGAGTTTTCTAAGTGTTCAGAGAGGTAGAAGGAGACCATGTCTGCTAAAGAGAAAGGAAAACTTGAAAACATGGTAAAGCTGTTGAAAGGCTCGTTATGAAAGAGAACAGAACACTTATATCCCTCCCAAAGGGGAGACAAAAATGTTCAAGGATCCCAACACATCCAAGAGGCCTCCTTCAGCTTTCTTCTTGTCCTGAGTATTGCCCCAAAATCAAAGTAGAACAACCCAGCCTGTCCATTGGTGATGTTGCAAAGAAGCTGGGAGAGAAGTGGAACAACTCCGCTGAATAAGTTGGTTCTGGTGCAGTTTCTTCTTGTCCATAAAGCATGTACCCCCTAGTATACAACTCACTCCTTTTAAAGAAAAAAAGCTGAAATGTAAGGCTGTGCAAGATTTGTTTTAGCTGTACAATGTCTTTTTTGTATAATTAACACACCATTGGATGTGTCTTTAGATAGCCCTGTCCTGGTAGTATTTTCAATAGCCACTAACCTTGCCTGGTGTATGTGGGGGTTGTGAGTTGGTGTGGAAATTTAAAGCAGGTTCTTACTGAGCACAGCACAAATTAGTTGTATATGGGATAGTAGTTTTTTTCATCTTCACTTGTCTCCTGATGCAGCTTATATGAAATAACTGTTGTCCTGTTAACTGAATACCACTCTGTAATTGCAAAAAAAAAAAAAAAAAGTTGCAGCTGTTTTGTTGACGTTCTGAAGGCTTCTAAGTAAATATAATTTTTTTAATTGAAAACGAATGGGGGGAGAAATGGCCCAAACAATGTATGCACAAATGAATAAATGAATAAAAAGAAAAAAAAAACAAAGAATGTGACTAGTACAGTTTAGTGCTGTTGGCTTGATTCATGCTAAGGCTTGAACTATTTTTTCCCTCTTTTACACTACCAGTGCAAGTGTTAGCAAAGTGAAAAAGGCAAATAAGCATTTTGTTTTTGGAAACAAAGTCTTGCTTTTTCAGGTTGGCCTCAAACGTGTGTTCTGATCTTCTTGCCTTAGCCTCCCTAATGCTGGGATTACAGATGTGTACCACCATGCCAAGCGCCCCCCCCTTTCCTTTTTTTTTTTTTTGTAGTACTGGGGCTTGAGCCATTCTGCCAGCCATTTTTTGTGAAGGTTTTTTTTCTAGATAGGGTCTCCTTAACTGTTTGCCTAGGCTGGCTTCAAACTGTGATCCTCCTGATCTCTCCCTCATGAGTAGCTAGGATTACAGGCATGAGCCATCAGTGCCTGGCCTTTTTTTTTTCCTCCTTCTTGAGACAGGATTTTTCCATGTTGTCCAGGCCGGTGTGGAGAATATGATAGGCTGACAAGATCCTCCCACTTCAGCCTCTCAGCAGCTAAAACTACAGGTGCATGCCAACATGCCTAGCTATAAGTTTTCATTCTTATGAAAATAATTTTGACCTCCTGGATCTCTAAAAAGATCTCAGGAATCCCCAGTGTCTCCAGATATGCTTTGGAAACTTCTTATTTAGAGGGTAGATTCTAGTCAATCTGGTTGAGTTGAACCCTGGCTCCCTCACTTACTAGCTTTGTGACCTTTGGTGATTTACTTAAAGTATCCATGCCTCAGTTTTCTTATCTGCAGAATGGAGGTTATGAGAGTACCGACTATGAAGGTTAAGGAGTTGGTATTTACAGAGTGCTTAGAACAGTGCTTGACATATAAAATATGTAAGTATTGTTAAATATGTATTATAGCTAGTTATTTGTATAAGAAGTATTCTACAAAGTTTCAAAGGAATAAGAAGACTTAAATTTAGAGAAAGATGGTATTAGGCTAAAGAAGGTAGACAATAGCCATTTGCAGTGTTCAACAGCAGTTGGAGATTTGCCTTCAAGATTCCTTAAAAGGGTCAGGGCAGGGAGGCGAAGCACAGAGACTACATGGTTGAATGACTTTAGGAAAGTCATGACTATGTGGCTTAAAGCTTCAAGGTCAAAGACAGGGAAATGAAAAGAAGAATCTTGTGTATTATGGATCTTGTTTCATGTTAGGGCTTTTTTTTTTTTTTTTGAGAAGAAAAGTGAATGAATGTCCATGAGTGTGGAAGCCAATGGAAAATTTTGACTGTGTCTCTCTCTCCTTTGCAAAAAAAAATAAAGAAGATATTTAGTGATCTTATACAGGTAAAAAGTATGTCTTATCCTTTAAGGAATATGGAACCAAAGTAAGTGTTTTTTTTTTTTTTTTTCTTGCAGTACTGGAGTTTGAACTTAGGCCTTACACTTGGCAGGCAGGTGTTCCCATCTGCTTTTGCTTTCATTATTTTTGAGTAGGATCTTGCATTTATGTCTGGGCCTATTTAGACTTCTCACATAACTAGGATGATAGGTATGTACCACCATGCCCAGCTTTTTATTAGTTGAGATGGAGTCTCTCAATTTTTTTTGCCTGGGTTGGCCTCAAACTATGATCTACCTGATTTCTGCTTCCCAAGTATTTTGGATTATAGGCATGAACTGCACCTGACCCAAGTTGTGTTATGAGAACCTGAAATTGACTACAACTTAAATTTTTCTCATAAAATTACTATTTGGTATATGCTAAATTAGGCAGATTGCTAAGTGAGCCCCTTTTCTAAGTGGACTAAATTGGAAAGGCGTGCAAAAGCTTGGAATATGGGGCTAGACATTTTTGTCCAGTTCACAGTCTGCATAACCATATGTAGTAGGCCCTGCTGCTAGATAGAGATCTCTTCCTAAATTCACTTTCTTTAAAAGTAGCGTTTTAGTTTCTTGCCTTAGGAGAAATACCTAGCCAGTATTGGCAATGTGATGGCAAGGTGGCACAGCCATTTCACTCATGCATTTGATAAAAGACCAGTGCCTACCATTTGCCAAACATTGTCAATACCAGTGGACAAAATCCTGCCGTTATGGAGATAATGTTTTAGAGGATCGATAAATTAAGTATAATTGAATGGTAAATTAGGATTAGGATTTAAAATACTTAAGAAAAATAGCTCTGGAAATGAAAATAAATACTGGGGGCAGTTTTAAATTAGAGTAGTAAGGGAAGGCCTCCCTGACAAGGTAACATTTGAGCAAATGCCTCAGGGAGGTGAGAGATCTCAGTCATATATGGATTTTGGAGGTAGAAGGAACAGTAAGCTCAAAGGCCTTGAGACAGGTATACCTAGCAGTGTGTATGATCTGAAGAGGACTAGAGGAGATTAAGCAACAAGGAATCAGACCATCAGGAGCCCTTAAGTCATGGTAAGAACTTGGCTTTTACTCTTTGTGAGTTGGGAAACCATTGTAAGATTTTGAGGCAGCAGTGTGATTCAGTTTTGATTTTACCAAGATCACTGGCTGCCCTGTTGAAAAGACTATTGGGAGGTAAGAACTGAAGCAGAGACATATATACCAGTTACTGTACTAGTTGTCAATGTAGTGGCCAAAATATAGTGGCTTGAAGCAACTAAATTTAAAGCGATATTTTATTAAGATTTTAAACATTTTTTAGTGCTAGGATTGAATTCACACATGCTAGTCAAGTACTCTACCACTGAGCTATAGCCCTCTGTTGGAACTCTAAAACGTTGTTAAATATTTATTTTCTCATAGTTTTTCTTGGGAATATAGAAGAGGCTTGACTGTATAGTTTTGGCTCAGGATCTTTCATGAGGTTGTATCAGGCAAGGCTCAGTCATTCTAAGACTTAACCAGGACTAGAGGATCTGTTTCCAGCTTTACTCACTTAGCTTTTGGCCAGAGGCCTCAGCTGCTCACCATGTGGGCCTTTCTTTATGACAAGGCAACCAGCTTCCCTAAAGTGAGTGAACAAGTGTATGAACAAAAATGAAAATGTATTGTAGAGAAAGAATGGTCTTTTCAGTGAATGGTTTTGGATAAATTAAATATTCATATGGGGAAAAATATGAGTCTTAACCCCTAGCTCATTCCCTATATAAAAAAAATGAACTCCAGATGTATTACAGAGCTGAATAATAAAAGATAAAATTATAAAATTTAGAAGAAAAATGCAGAATGTCTTCATGACCTCAGATGGGGCAAATGTTTATTAAATAATCTTTAGAACTAACTATAAGAAAGGAATACTGTTTAGAAAATTGAGATTTAGATGAATTTTGGTCTCTGACACCATTAAAAATACAAGTCTCAGAGTGAAGACATAATAAGCAAAAGGCAAACAGTCCAACAGAAAATACACACAAAAATCTTAAACAGGGACTAGAGGTATGGCTCAGTTGTAGACTGAATGCTTAGCAAGAGCAAAACTGGAAGTTCAAACTCTAGTACCTCCAAAACAAAGCAAACAAACACTTAAGAAAAGCAGAGACCCAAATGGCTAGTAAGCATATGCATGTGTACTTAGCTGTGTTAGTCTTTATGGCAGTGGAAATTTCATTATATTACAATGCGCCCACATGACATGTCTTTTGTGCCACCATTTAGCCCAGTCCAGTAGGCAATCCTAGCTTTTCAGGAGATGAAGAAAACTGGATGCTTATGTTGCCAAGAGTGTAAGTTTGTGTAGCTACTTTGGGAAATTGTTTGGCAGTATACTCTAAGACCCACCACTTCTAGGTATGTACTGAACCTGTTTTTAGAAATTTTTTGAGACAAGGTCTTGCTGTGTAACCCAAGCTGACCTCAAACTTGTGATCTTTCTGCTTCAGTCTCCCAAGTGCTGGGATTACAGCTGTATGTCACCATGTCTTGCTATAATGGCTTCTTTTGATGAGATTTATTATACCAACCAATGGAAACTTTTCTTACAGGAATGTATTTACTGGAATTATTTTTAAGGTTCTTAAGTTAATATTGGCTAGTATGTTGGAAATGATTATTAATTATTTGCTGGGAAAGAATATATAGTATCCCCATAAATGTTATATTCATGTTAGCCAGACTCATACCTTTTTGTCTTTCAGCCCAAGAAACATCAGGAAAGACAGCCTGACATAGGGAACTGAGGACTGCTATTCAGAGAGAACTACAAAGCATCCTCAGTACAGTAGAAACCCTAATCCAAAGTTCCTATTCTTTTATCAGAGTGAGTAGCATTCTTCCAAGTGTTCTCTGTGAAGTCATGTTTTCTGATCTATTCTATGAACTTTCCTGGATTTTTTTTTTAACTCTAAACAGACTATCATATTGGACAATATACATATGTTCTTGCTCCTCCCCACTCAGTGTATGTATATTGCCCATATAGTAGTGGAGATCCAAGTGCTCAAAACTGTGAGGGTAGGAGGAACTTAAAAAAAAAATTATTGTTGTAGTGGGGGTACATCATGTGACATTGACAGAAGTTCTTACAATATATGATAGTTAAATTCACCTCTCCATCATTCTTTAGGAGGAGCTTTTCTTATCACTCTGAACTGCACTACTAGTTCAAAGTTGAATTTGCATTTTTATTTAATTCACTGTTATGTGTAATTTTTCATTCTTTTGAATTAAGCTGATTTCCTTAAATAGATAGTGATTGTTACAAGCAGAGTGCCAATGTGGATAGCATTTACTAAGGAAGGAGCAGTATGAGCTTCTCGTTTCTAGTAGTGAACACGATTTGGATGAGGGCAAAGGGCCTTGTACTTTCAGGCAGAGCAGAGTGAGTAGTCACTGAGTTTTAGCTATGTGCCAGGCACTGTTAAGATGTTTCCAGTATGCATGATTTCATCTGGTTGGATAGATGATATAAATGACCTCTTAAAGAGTTGAGTTTTGGGTAGTTTAGTAATTTGTCTGAGATTTGTTGGCAATAAAGTGGCAGTGTTGGGATTCACACTGTTGCAGACCTGATTTCACAACCATTTTCTTTCATATAATCCACTTTCCAGGGAAATTTTATTGGATGGGGTAAATTATGAATACTAGGCTCGGGGGTGACTAATATACAGTAATTTGAAGAGAAGTAGGCATTCTAGGAGAGTTGAAATAAATGGATTGGCAGGTAGGGCAGCAAAGCAAAGAAAAACTGCTAAAATAATACAGGTGTCATGCTCAAAAAACAAAAATAGATTCCTTCAGGTGTGAAGTGATGAGAATCACAATTTGAATGGAAAATAAATGAACAATTTTCAAAATGAAAATTGTTAGAACTGGCTAACTTAACTCTAGGAAATGAAGCAAAGGGAAATAGGTTTAATTGACCTGCTTGCCTTTATAATAGAGTCTGTTGTATCCATTCATTGTGGTGCTTTTGTAGGCATTTCAATAGATTGTAGTCAGTTTTCCTTGCACTCCTTAAGTATTTAATCTTGAATTTTTGTACTGATAAGAATTTATTTGGGTTGGGTGTCGGTGGCTCACGGGCCTGTAATCCTAGCTACTCAAGAAGAGAGATCAGGAAGATCTCTTGAAGCCAGCCCCGGGTGAATATTGCAAGACATCCTATCCTGAAAATACCCAACACAAAAAGGGTTGGTGGGTAGTTCAAGTGGTAGAGTGCCTGCCTAGCAAGCATAAAGTCCTGAGTTGAAATCCCAGTACCGCCAAAAACCTATTGGGTAAAAAAACATAAAACAAATTTTCTCAAAAAAGTGATGACAATTAATATTGCATAGTATCTTAAAACTGAAAAAAATGAATGAAATTTAAAATTAATCTTTATGTGAAGATAATACACAAGTTCATGAATGCTCAAAAAATTCTAAGTTTTTTGGGGATATGATGGACAGTCATTCTCTTCATTTTTTTAAGATAAAAAGACACTGACTTACCTCCTTACTAGCTGTGTGGCCAGGAAAGTTACTAAGTCTTCTGGGGCATCATTTTCCTCATATTTAAACTGAGGATGTCAATAGAATCAACATGGAGAGTTCTTAGAAGATTAAATGGTATAAAAATTATAGAATCAGTTCCTGAACCATAGTGAACTGTGAATAATTATTAAGTATTATCTAGGGAATTAGGAGGAGTAATGTGCTGCAGTTTTGCTTATAAATATGAATGTTATGAAGAGTCAGTACTCAACATTTTATGAATTCTCAATAAAACTTTTATTATACCACGCTAATCAAGTTTTGCATTTATTTCTGGTAGAATAAACTCAGTCTTTTTCACGTATGGTTTAGAGTTTAGAACCCCTCAATGTAGCAATTAGGGAATTGTTCTGCCTTCTTATTTTTCTTACCCATTTTCCTGTCTGATCATTTGAATGCCAGACTGATTCCTTGCAAAGTGGTTTGCCTACCAAAAAAATACAGTAGCAAGGGGAGGCAGGGCTTCCAGTTTTTCCATAGCTACCCTAGCTATGCGAGTATGCATTCACATTAACTATTACCTTTTTATGGTTTTTGGTCTTTCTGAATCTTCACAAAAGGTACCATTTGTGTCCTAAAGATGAATAAATAAGGTTGATTAATTTTTTTGTTACAATGAAATTGTTTGTGCCTCGTTAGGAAAATCATTGTTAATTTGCTGCTATGCAGGGCAATTTGGCTTGGGAATATCGCTAGCATTACATGTTTCTGAATTTTAAACATACTTATTTGAAGCTAGTATTGTGATGGATGGAAAAGCTTGATGGTCATATTGTACTTTTTATCTATGTCAGTTTACTTAGTTTTTATAAAAGTAGAACATGTATCTTTTCTGGGTCTTTGCGATTGCCAGTCATACTACTGAAAGATTTATTGGTATCTGTGAGAAAACTTCATTTAATTCGTATCTTACATCATTTTAATGCCATTAATAGGCAGCTTAGTATAGTCGATGGTTTAGACCAGTGTTTCTAAGTCGTTTTTTTACCCATCCCTCATGGAAAATGAGCCCTTTCAGACATTTTTTCCCCCAACCTGGTTCCTACCCTTGTAAAATTGTAAGTCCACAGATAATACTGTATATCTCTTTATATACTGTATCTGTCTATCTACCTATCTGTCTGTCTATCTGTTTTACATAAGAAGTAACAGGTTTTTGGGGTCCCTCCTTCTCTGTAAGAAGCAGTATTTGCCCCCTTTGAAGAGCTACTGCCTGTGTTGAGAATGTATATTTTGCAGTAACGAATTCTTAAAATTTTTGGTTTCAGGACCTTAGGGTTTCTAAAATTAGTGACTAGTCTGAAGAGCTTTTGTTTATAAAGGTTATAACTAGTGCTATTTATCATGCTACAAATGAGGCTGAGGAAAAAACTAACACCAATTAATTTTAAAATTTTCATGGAAATTGCCACCCCCCTATACATGTTCTTTAGTGTGATAAGAGTGGTATTGTTAACAAAGAGATTTTTATAAATCTCTTCAAAGTCTATCTTAATAGCAAGGTTCTAAGGGTTTCCTTTGACTTAATCTGTACAGTTTTACAAAGAAAATCTGGGCTTACATATAGTTGGAAAAGGAAAGAATATTTTTTTTTCATTTTTCTTTTATTATTCATATGTGCATACAAGGCTTGGTTCATTTCTCCCCCCTGCCCCCTCCCCTTACCACCCACTCCGCCCCCTCCCTCTCCCCCCTCTCAATACCCAGCAGAAACTATTTTGCCCTTATTTCTAATTTTGTTGTAGAGAGAGTATAAGCAATAATAAGAAGGAACAAGGGTTTTTGCGGTTGAGATAAGGATAGCTATACAGGGCATTGACTCACATTGATTTCCTGTGCGTGGGTGTTACCTTCTAGGTTAATTCTTTTTGATCTAAACTTTTCTCTAGTTCCTGGTCCTCTTTTCCTATTGGCCTCAGTTGCTTTAAGGTATCTGCTTTAGTTTCTCTACATTAGGGCAGCAAATGCTAGCTAGTTTTTTAGGTGTCTTGCCTATCCTCACCCCTTACTTGTGTGTTCTGCTTTTATCATGTGCTTATAGTCCAATCCCCTTGTTGTGTTTGCCCTTGATCTAATGTCCGCATATGAGGGAGAACATACAATTTTTGGTCTTTTGGGGCAGGCTAACCTGACTCAGAATGATGTTCTCCAATTCCATCCATTTACCAGCGAATGATAACATTTTGTTCTTCTTCATGGCTGCATAGAATTCCATTGTGTATAGATACCACATTTTCTTAATCCATTCATCAGTGCTGGGGCATCTTGGCTGTTTCCATAACTTGGCTATTGTGAATAGTGCCGCAATAAACATGGGTGTGCAGGTGCCTCTGGAGTAACCTGTGTCACAGTCTTTTGGGTATATCCCCAAGAGTGGTATTACTGGATCAAATGGTAGATCAATATCTAGCTTTTTAAGTAGCCTCCAAATTTTTTTTCAGAGTGGTTGTACTAGTCTACATTCCCACCAACAGTGTAAGAGGGTTCCTTTTTCCCTGCATCCTCGCCAACACCTGTTGGTGGTGTTGCTGATGATGGCTATTCTAACAGGGGTGAGGTGGAATCTTAGCGTGGTTTTAATTTGCATTTCCTTTATTGCTAGAGATGGTGAGCATTTTTTCATGTGTTTTCTGGCCATTTGAATTTCTTCTTTTGAGAAAGTTCTGTTTAGTTCACTTGCCCATTTCTTTATTGGTTCATTAGTTTTGGGAGAATTTAGTTTTTTAAGTTCCCTATATATTCTGGTTATCAGTCCTTTGTCTGATGTATAGTTGGCAAATATTTTCTCCCACTCTGTGGGTGTTCTCTTCAGTTTAGAGACCATTTCTTTTGATGAACAGAAGCTTTTTAGATTTATGAGGTCCCATTTATCTATGCTCTGTCTTAGTTGCTGTGTTGCTGGGGTTTCATTGAGAAAGTTCTTACCTATACCTACTAACTCCAGAGTATTTCCTACTCTAGGAAAGAATATTTTAATAACCTTTTCAGACAATAGAGATGGTTGTTCTTTGATATTAGATCAAAATTTGACAGTTGTTAATTTCTTAAAGGATAGTCGCAACACAGAATCTGAAACCACATAAAACCATCTTGTCTTGTCATTAGTCTGTGTTTCACTTTGGATCTTTTGTTCATGCATAATTTTGTCCTAACATACATTGGGTACTTGGAAAATATAGGTTCAGTGACTTACAAAGATGTTTTCAATGTTGATTCACTATCAGTTAATCACGTGAATATCACCACTGATCTCACTGGAAGCATTAAAAATATTGGAGACATGTTAAGTTGTTTTTCAATTGAATGCTTGAGTGTTGTCCTTGGTAGGGAACACTATTTGTTGATTGTGGACAGGTGTACCTCTTTCATTTCTAAGAAGATGTCTGCCATATATTCAAGGCTGTATAATCAGTGTATCAACCATTCTTTCAAATAAACATGTTCCACAAAAAATGTAATTCAGCCTGCTCTCACAGCATTTTTTCTGTCAGATATGCATCATTTCTCTGCAACAGGAGTGCTTCATGTGCGCCTCCCAGTTAGTCACACAAAATATTAACAAGGTACGTGTTCAGGGCAAGATTTAATAAAATTAAAACTTCTTTACTGTGAGAACATAAAGAATGTGCTAGTACAGTTTGGTGCCACTGCCTTGACGTGGCTTGTTAATAAGATTCCAACTGTTTTTGTACCAGTTAGCACTCATATCAGTACAGCGAAAAAGCCAAATAATCTGTAGTACTATTCTGAAAACAGTTTTGACCTCCATAGGGGCTCATGGGCAACACTTTGAGAACCACTGGTTTAGAGCATGGATTTTGGTGCACCAGACTACCTGGATTGAATGACAGCTCCCTCTCTTTGTGATGTTTAGCAGTTACACCAGTTACAACTAGGCAAATATTTTAAAAGGAAAGCCACATCTGGGTGCTGGTGGCTTATACCTGTAATCCTAGCTACTCGAGAGGCAGAGATCGGGAGGATAGTGGTTTGAGGCTAGCCCAGGCAGCAAAAGCAAAAGCCTGTCTCAGAAGTACCCAGCATACAAAAAAAGGGCTTGTGGAGTGGCTTAAATGGTAGAACTCCTGCCTAACAAGTACAAGGTTCTGACTTCCAACCCCAATACTGCAAAAAAGAGGAAAGCAGGAAAATCACAGACCAATATCCCTCAAGAACATTGTTTGCCCTTCCCATCAAAATATTTGACATTAGCTTTTCTGTACCATCATTTTGTCTATTAATTTGATAAGTGTAGTTAAGAGCTGCAGGAGAGGCAGGGATTTGAAGTAACACAGCAGGGTGATGCTAAGATTGTATTCTGAATGACTTGCCATCATGGAGTTAAAAAAAAAAAAAAGCTGCTTGTCAGAATCTCAGGTTGTATCCCTAGGCTAACAGTTTAAGTACTGTCAGCAATTTTAGGAACTTTATTTGTTTTGTTTTGTTTGTAGTTTTGGAGGCAGGGCTATGCCATGTACACCAAGCTGGCCTCAAACTGTGATCCTGCTGCTTCAGCCTCCTGAATGCTGGGGTTCCAGGCCTGTACCAGTCACCAGCCAAATACTAAGTCTGCTTCTTCCTTTTGTTATCTAGATAAGTGCTTTATTCTTGGTTCTGAAAACTGCCTTAAAGTGAGCAGTCTTTTCACTCGGTTTCAATGAGGAAAATCTGTTAACTGTAAACAACAAGTGTTTTCTGTAGGTGTTTATCAGTTCAAGAAAATTTCAATGACAAAACAGTCCTTTGGTTAATTTCATTCTTCATGGTGTTTGAACATAGACTCTTCTGTAACACACATATACCCATTTTGGAGTAGCCTTCATTTAGGAGGTGGTTGTTTTTAAAAAGAAAGAGCCTGTTATTACCGTCTGTCTTGGTATTCATGCCAACGAACCAATTGCTTTATGGGAGAAAAGGCACAGAGGGTTCTTCCATCTGCTGTAATTGATTACTGCCTTCATGTGGTTCCCAAACAGTTCCTGAGTCCAGCATCGCTTGACTGATGCCTCTGTCTTGTTAGTTTTTAAATTTTTAAATGCTTACGGTTTTTTTTCCCCCAATTAGGTAAGTAGTGTCTTCTTCTCAGAGAATTTAAAAAATAAGAGAAAAGGTACACATATCGGGGAAAAAAAATAATTAGCTTTGCCATTCTTGGATATATTCTTTCCTGCCCTTTTTGATAATCAATAGCTGCTCTTTTAGTTCTAATTGGCAAAGTATTGTATATACATTTCACATTGTGCATTTACTCATTATCAGTGCTTCTTCCATTAGAAAGTATTTTAAAATATCAACGACTAATTTTTGTCATTAATAGGTACCACACTTTAAAAAAATACCCATTTAGGTTATTTTCCATTTATCAACATTATAAATGTGCTGGGAAGCACCTCTCCTCTTTATTCTTTTTCTGATTATTATATTCTGGTTATTCTTTGACCCTTATGGGAAAACGGCTGATTCAGGGAAGAGGATTTATCTTGTACAGGATTCTTGAGGTGAATTGCTAAATGCTTTCCAAAATGAGTGAACCAATTTCTGACTTCACCAGCATTCTGCTCAGTTCTCCCTATCTTCACCAGAATCAGGGTAAATGGTACCCATTAACATGTTAACTTCAAGCAAAAGCTTAAATGGTTAGAAATTAAATAGTATAAAATATAGCAAAACTGTAGTATTTCTCACTACCAACAATCCAAACTGAACTAGACTTTGAAAATGTTTTCCTAACCTCGAAATGGTGTGGTCTTCAAAATAGGTCCCTTTGTTCAGGAGTTCTGTGTGCACTGTGAGCCAGTAGAGACCTGCCTCTGTAGAGTGGGTTGGAGATAGAGTTTCAGTGTGTGTCCTTGGTCTTTATTTTTTCTGTCTTTAACTCTGACTCTTGAGACAGTTATATAGAGTAGTTTGGTGGGGGGATTTCTTCTCTGTTAGAAAAAGCAGATTTGGATAATGTAAGATTTAAGTCTTGTGTTTGAGTTCTTTACTAATTCTGTATAAATTTCAGGTGTGCAACAGAGGAACATGGCTCAAGAAACTAATCACAGCCAAGTGCCTATGCTTTGTTCTACTGGCTGCGGATTTTATGGAAACCCTCGTACAAATGGCATGTGTTCAGTATGCTATAAAGAACACCTTCAGAGACAGAATAGTAGTAATGGTAGAATAAGCCCACCTGGTAAGTCATTCTGTTAAAATGTGTCAGTATCCATACTTGAAATATACTTGGGCAGTTCACATTGTAGTTAATTACCACATTCATATTAGTAAAATTTCTTATTACACATTGTGATGATCAGTAGTGAGGAGTCAGGAAAAAGACTGTCCTACCTCTTTGTAAATACTGCAAAGTTATTTCATAGTCTTATTTGCTGTGTAGCAGAACTGTTACTACCTCATTAAGACAGAAAACACTTCAAGTAAATAGAGCCATCTTGGAAAGTAAGGTAAGGGAGTGTGGACTTTGGTTCTCTTATCTGTGGGGACTTTTGTAGCCAGGGCAGTTGTTGAGGGGAAGAATATGCAGATACATTCAGGATTATAGACAGCCATGGTTGACCTTAGAGAAAGCCTGACTCCATTAGGAAGTGGTGTAACCAATTAACTCAAGTGTAAGGAATGTTCAATCTCAGTTCGCTTGTGTTTTTGATGGCTTTTTTGTGTCAGGTGATTTTCTTGGAACTGAGGTTGGTTTTAGCAGTTATACAAGAAAGATCATGTGGATTCAGCTTTACTAAATGGAAATGTCAGAAGGATTTGGGCAGTATGCTTCTAATGTAGACTAATACATAGATGTTTGTGGTTAAGGTGTAAGCTGTTGCTTAGTTTATTTCAAATTTTTTATGGGGTCTTACTGTTTCACGTTTTACTCAAAAAACTAGAACCATTTCATCAAAACTTTTCAAAATTTCCTTAAGGCTAAGATTGAGTGAATATAAATTGTTTTTGAATGAAATAACTGTCTACATTTGTGACTCATGAAGTGCAGGGAGAACAACCTAATGTTCCCCTTCTGACTTATATCCACCTTACTGCTCAGTTATCTGTAGTACCTCAGCTGTGTACTCGTTACTTAGAAGGTGCTTGTGAATCAGAGGATTTGGGTTTGGGCGATACTAGTCCTGAGAAGTAGGTGTTTAGTTTATTACAATTTGTATATGGTTTCCTTCTTGGTTAAAGTTAAACATTTTTCAGAGATTACAGCAAAAAGAAAGAAAAAACTAAACTGAAAATTTTTACCATTTTTCAGGCTTGGGGTAGAGCTCAGAGGTGGAGCATGTGCTTATCATGTATGAGGCCCTTAGTTCAATCCCCATCACCAAAAACCAAATTTTCATGAGCAAACTATTGCCAAGCTTTGAATTAAAAGTAATGAGTCATACTATACAGTGAAACAAAATCACTATACTGTATTTTGCAGATTCATCTTGATTTTTTTTTTATATCTGGTCTTGGGCTGCCTTGAGTATACCGTCACTAACAAATGTGGTTGTGTTACAGCAACTTCTGTCAGTAGTCTGTCTGAATCTTTACCAGTTCAGTGCACAGATGGCAGTGTCCCAGAAGCTCAGTCAGCATTAGACTCTACATCTTCATCTATGCAGCCAAGGTAAGGTGGACTCTGAATGGTAGGACAATTAATGAAAAAGAATGTTTGGATCAATTCTGTCTTAATAGAAAAAGCTATGTAAAACTACTTTAGGATTAACTGGCCTAAAATTGTATGTAACTGTTATTTAGCAGTTAGAAAAAGCCTTTTTTAAAAAATTTAATTGGGGAGGTGTATCTTTGCAAGTTGTAGATTTCCTTTTCTGGGATTTTTCTTTTATTCTTCCTTATACTATATATGTATGTATATATACATAGACATGTGTACACACACACACACACACACACATTCACATATATTGCTGAAGTCCTTTTCAAGCATGTTGATTTATTTCTTAAATTATAGTCTTAGTATGCAAGTATTAGAACCTTGTGTTAAAAAACAGTCTTGTCACAGGTGCTTTTTGTTTTGAGTTTTGTTTTTTTTTTTCCTTGGTGGCATTGAGGTTTGAACTCAAGGCTTCATATTTGCTAGGCAGGCACTCTTCTGCTTGAACCATATCTCCAACCCCAGTTGTTCTTTGTTTATACCATGATACGGTACTCATCTTTGTAATAGTTTTTTCTTTTTCTTCTTCTTTTTTAATTCTAAAGTCAGAGTTAGAAGTATACATACAAAAATACTTTCTTCCATTTTATTCGTTTAGAAACCAGTATATTAAGTTTCTGCTCTATGGTTCCATTTTCCAAAGTCATGATAGATGTTTGGTTCTGCTATGCTAGAATATTACTTACAGCTTTGCATTAGGGTTCCTTAAGTACATCTTTACCATGCTAGTTTTCATTTAATGCATTTGTGTGTTACCTGAAGTACACAAAAGACATGAACTGTTTGCTTTGGTTTCAAAGTGCATAGTACTTTTCCAAATGTCTCTGGTTTCAAAGCTCTGTGATTATGTTAAGTTATAAACAATTATCTCTGTATTCTATAATAAGTGATACTTGCATCACCTTATTTATTATTTAATGTGAAGATCATCCCTTTAAAATCAAAATAATGCCAGCCACGTGCATGTAGTCCCACCTCTTCGGAGGCTGAGGCAGGAGGTTCACTTGAGTCCAAGAGCATGAGATCAACCTGGGCAACACAGGGAGCCACTGTCTCAGAAACAAAAACAATTTAATTTAAAAAATAAGTTTTCATTTAAAAAATAAAAATCAAAATATTTTTGCTTTTCTAGCCCTGTATCAAATCAGTCACTTTTATCAGAATCTGTAGCATCTTCCCAAGTGGACAGTACATCTGTGGACAAAGCAGTACCTGAAACAGAAGATCTGCAAGGTTTGCATATGAACTAGCATGTATTTTGTCATTTATTTATCGCTTTAGTATTATAGGCCAGACTTAGCATAGGCACATGTATACAAAAATGCCTGCTTATAATCATCTTTCTATGTTTTCAGTATGAACAGAATGTTTTATTATATTCACATATTTAATTAAAATGTTATGAGCCACTTACATATAAATTAGATTGGCTTAAAGAAAGAGTCAAAATTTGTATAGTTGAAAATATAATTAAGTGACTGTGTGGAAGTGTTAAACTGTTCTCTTTTGTTGTTTTAACCAATTGAATCTAAAAACTATTTCCTTTCCAAGCAAACTGGGATTGTTGACTTGAAGGGAATCTGGTTCTCTTAGCTTTTTGACTCAAGTTATCTGAGAGGCTGCTCTACTTGGCTGGCAGGCACCCTTCTTTCCCCATCTGTGACTTACAGTGCAGTAGTTACATTCAGTTACTTGTATTCACAGTGTGGTGCCTCATGCTTGCCCGTGCTCTTTATATTCCCATTATGTGGATCAGAGTGATCTAAGAACATTTGCAGGATTGTATGAAGGCTTTCTTTGAGGGGAGACAGTGTTAAAGTCACCATTTAGGAGACTATTAAATAATCTCTGCTTAGTTATAGTCTTCCAATTGTGTTAATGCAGGGAGTGTATTCTGCAAAGATAAGTCCAAGGACAAGCAATGCAGTTTGATACTCTGCCTCCTGATATGATACAAAGAGAAAAGATGTCCTGAACTAGTGAAATTGTATTGTGTGTAGAGTTCACATGGTGGTAACAGAGATATCAGGCAGTATTAGTTTTTAGTTTGTTAAATTTTAAATTTAAATAACCTTGTTAATTCCATTTCATGCCTAACAAATGCTTGACATAATTTGCCTGTTTGTGTAGATTTTACTATAGCAAGTGAATATACTATGTGGCCAACATAAATATTCCATATTATTATAAATTGATGAATATGATAAGTGAACCATTTATATATTTATAGCTAAATAGAAAATTTAGGGAAGGGCAGGGATGTGGGATATTTTAAAAGCAGAAACAGGAAAAATGTGAAGATTCAGTATTTCACTGGACATGAGAAAATAGACAAGAGTCTTTCATAGTGGCAGTGGTGTGGCTGGTTTAGACAGGGAGGCTGAAGAGGCAGAATGAGGTAGAAGTGATCAAATTTCAAAACTGAGAGAGCTCATTTGGAGGTTGTAGGTAGATAGTAGGCATGTAATGTGTGAAATGATAAACATCATTCCTAAAATTCTGTGGACCTGGGCATAGGCCAAAAAACAGAGGAGCAGGCAAGAGGATGAGGCAGCAAAGGAACAGAGAAAGAAGCCATCTATATCCTAGTTAGTTTTGAGCTGTAGATGCTAAAGGAGAATTTCAAGAAGCAAGCATTGAGTAGCAGTTTTGAGAGGGAAATAAGTTGAGAAGGAAGTAAACAGAGTGCTAATTACAGTGGAGTTACTTGTGTCTTAGAACAAATTTTAGAATACTGGCTGTGGAAAAAAATTATAAAAGACAGATGCAGTAGTAATGATAAAGAATAAAGGTTGTAGGTTGGTGAACTAATAATAATGTGAAGTACTTAAAAGGTGGTCATGGTGCCATATTAGGAGAAATTGTAGAGAATTTAAAAACTCCAGACTCTTTTTTCATGTATGATTTGAGTGACATTTAGGTAAACCATATTAAAAATCTTAAAGATTGGCATTCATAATTTCAGCACAGCGGAATCTGACAAATTAGGTAGAGGGAATTAATTTTAACTCTCCTAACAACCTTGTTTTTTGAAGAAATAACCTTTTTGGATTAAGAATACTTTCATTATAAACAAACATAAATGTGTGCATACAGGCGTGTGCATTCATGCCGTTTATTCTTAGAACAAATGCAAAGAATGTTTATCTATAGATAGAAGAAAAGAAACAGAAAAAGTCTTTTGTACTCAGTCATGTGATCATTAGAGCTGGAACTGGAACCCAGGCATGACATAGGCCAGTATTCTTTCCATTCACTGGACAGTTGTGTTTGTTGGGCTAGCATGTGGATGTGTGTTCGTGACGCCCAGGCCTCCCCACACCAGGGTGGAACAACTGGTTTGGTAAGCTATCCTGGGATCTCTTTCCTTCCTTATCACTCGAGTTCCTCTCTTAAAGGAAATTTATTTAGAAAGGAAGTCCATCCCTAATAAAAGAAGGTATGTGAGTAGTGTGCCTAAGCAAGAATTTCCTCACATTTTTTTGTTGACTTTTTGGATCAGCTTTTTTTTCCTTCATAGGTATTCTGCCTATGATTAGGAAATGCTGCCACCAGGTGGTCAGTACTGCTTTCATTTTGGCCTTATGGCTCTGAAGAATTTTTTTCACATTTAAGTGAAAAGTCAACATACTGCAATATGTTTGCCATTTAATTATGGCTTTTTATTTTTTCTATTCTAAACAGTCATTTTATATTCCCATAGTAATTTATTTATTTATTTTTATCATGTTTACATTTACTCACATGTGTATACATTGTTTGGGATCACCCCCAAAACCTGTTCTGCCCTCTGATTTTGTTGGAGACAAAACATAAGAGATAATAAGAAAGGCATAGCATTTTTTTAAGTTTGAGATAAAGGTAGCTATACAGAGAGATTCCTAGTGTTGCTTCCATGCACATGTCTATTACAACCCACCTTGGATCATCTCTACCAGACCTTTTCACTATTTCCTAGTCCCCTTCCAATAGTGGCCTCTGCCAGTTTAAGATTACTGTAGTCACTTCTCTACAGTGAGCATATCAACCACATTGAAGTTTTAGGTTTTCTTCCCTTTCCCTATTCCTCCCTTGCACATTCTTCCCTTAGTGTGAGACCCATGTCTAATAATATTACTGCATCTATTTTAGGTCTATAATCTGTGTATGAGGGAGAACATGCGATTTTGACTTTTTGAGCCTGGCCAACTTCTCTTAAGATGATGTTCTCTAGTTCCATCCATTTACTTATAAATGACAAAATTTCATTCTTCTTTGTGACTGAATAAAATTCTGTTGTGTATAAATACCACATTTTCTTAATCCATTCGTAGGTAGTGGGACATCTTGGCTGTTTCCATAGCTTGGCTACCATGAATAGCGCTGCAATAAACATGGGTGTGCAGGTGCCTTTGTAATAACCTGAGATGCATGTATTTGGGTATATCCCTAGGAGAGGGATTGCCGGATCATATGGTAGATCTATGTTTAGTATTTTAAGAAGCCTCCATATTCTTTTCCAAAGTGATTATACTAGCTTACATTCCCACCAGCAGTGTATAAGGGTTCCTTTTTCCCTCCCATCCTTGCCAGCATTTGTTGTCAGTGGTGTTCTTGATGCTAACTATTCTAACAGGAGTGAGGTAGAATCTTAGTGTGGTTTTGATTTGCATTTCCTTCATGGCCAGGGATGTTAAGCAGTTTTTCATGTGTTTTTTTTGCCATTTAGATTTCTTCTTTTGAAAAAGTTCAGATAGTTCAGTTGCCCACTTCTTTATTGGTTCATCAATTTTGGGGGAGTTTAGTTTTTTGAGCTCCCTGTTTATTCTGGTTATCAGTCCCTTGTTTGATGTATAGCTAGCAAATGTTTTCTCCCACTCTGTTGTCTCTTCAATTTAAAGACTGTTTCTTTTGTTGTGCAGAAGGTTTTTAATTTCATGTAGTCCCATTTGTCCATCCTTTCTTAGTTGCTGGGCCACTTGAGTTGTACTGAGGAAGTCCTTGCCCATACCTGTTGCTTCCACAGTATTCTAGAGTACAGGGAATACTCTTTCCTGTACTAACTGCAAAGTTTTGGGCCTGATATTAAGGTCCATTAGTCTACTTTGAGTTCATACTAGTACAGGGTGATAGGCATGGATCTAATTTCAGTTTTCTGCAGGCAGATAACCACTTTTCCCAGCAACATTTGTTAAAGAGGCTATCTTTTCTCCACCGTATGTTTTTGTTGTCTTTGTCAAAAATAAGGTGGTCATAGCTGTGTGGATTCATATCCGGGTTCTCGGTTCTGTTCCACTGGTCTTCATGTGCCAGTACCATGCTGTTTTTATTGCTATGGCTCTGTAGCAGTTTGAAGTCAGGTATTGTGATACCTCCAGCGGGCTCTGTTTGCTCAGTATTGTTTTGGCTGTTTGCAGTCTTTTGTGTTTCCAAATGAACTTTAAGGTAGGTTTTACAAACTTTGTGAGAATGTCTTTAGAATTTTGATGGGTATTGTGTTGAACATGTATATTGCTTTTGGTAGTACAGCCATTTTTACTATGTTGATTCTACCAATCCATGAGCACGGGAGATCTTTCCACCTTCTGCAGTCTTTGATCTCTTTAGTGGTTTGTAGTTCTCCTTATAAAGGTCATTTACATCTTTTGTTAAGTTTATTCCTAGTATTTGATTTGTTTTTTGAGGCTATTGTAAATGGAATTGTTTTCCTGTATTCTTTCTCAATTTGTTCACTGTTGGTGTATAAAAAGGCTCTGATTTTTGTAAGTTGATTTTGTATCCTGCTATATCGCTGAAGCTGTTTTTGGTGTCTAGGAGTTTTTGGGTGACGTTTTTTGGGTCTTTGAGGTATAGGATCATGTAGTATGCAAGTAGGGATATTTTGACTATTTTTTTACTTACTTGTATTCCTTTTATTTCTTCTTGCCATATTGCCCTGGCTAGGAATTCCAGGACTACGTTGAATAGGAGTGGGGAGAGTGGGCATCCTTATCTCATTCCTGACTTCAGGGGAAATGGTTTCAGTTTTTCCCCATTAAGTATGATGTTGACTAAAGGTTTGTCATATATAGCTTTTATAATGTTGAGGTACATTCCTTCTATTCCTAGTTTTCTTAGAGCTTTTATCATGAAATGGTGTTAAGTCTTACCAAAAGCTTTTTCTGCATCTTTTGAGATGATCAAGTGGTTTTTGTCTTTGTTTCTATTAATGTGCTGTATTACATTTATTGATTAGGGTATGTTGAACCATTCCTGCATCCCTGGAATGAAGCCGACTTGGTCATGGTGAATGATCTTTCTGGTAGTTGTTGGATCCAATTTGCCATTATTTTATTGAGGATTTTTGCATCAGTGTTCACTGAAGAGATTGGCCTTTCATTCTCCTTTTTGGATGTGTCCTTTTCTGGTTTTGGGATGAGTGTAATACTGGCTTCATAGAATGTGTTAAGCAGTGTTCCTTCCCTTTCTGTTTCATGGAAAAGTTTAAGGAGAGTTGGTATTAGTTCTTTAAAGGTCTGAGAGAATTCAGCAAAGACTCCATCAGGTCCTGGACTTTTCTTTTTGGGGAGACTCTTGATTGCTGCTTCAATTTCATTACGTGTTATAGGTCTGTTTAGGTGGTTAATATCCTCTTGGTTCAGTTTTAGATGGCCATAAGTATCTAGAAATTTGTCCCTTTCTTCAAGATTTTCCAGTTCATTGGAATATAGGTTCTCAAAGTAGTCTCTGATGATTTCTTGGATTTCTTTGGTATTTGTTGTTCTCTCCCCTTTTTCATTTCTGATTTTACTGATTTGAGTCTTTTCCTTCCTCATTTTACTCAGATTTGCCAGGGGCTTGTCAATCTTGTTTATTTTTTCAAAGAACCAACTTTTTGTTTTGTTGATTCTTTGTATGGTTTCTTTTGGTCTCTATTTCATTAATTTCAGCCCTTATTTTTATTATTTTTCTTGTTCTGCTTGATTTGGGTTTTGCTTGTTCTTGTTTTTCTAGGAGTTTGAAATGTAGCATTCGGTCATTTATTTGAGATCTTTCTGTCCTTTTAATATATCCACTCATGGCTATAAACTTTCCTCTTAGTTCTGCCTTTGCTGTGTCCCATAGGTTCTGGTAGGTCATGTTTTCATTTTCATTAACTTCCAGGAACCTTTTCATTTCCTCTTTTATTTCTTCTATGACCCACTGCTTGTTGAGCAATGCGTTATTCAACCTCTAATTATTTGCATATTTTCTGCTGTTGCTTTTGTTGTTGAGTTCTAGTTTTAATTCATTGTGATCAGATAGAATGCAGGGGATTGTTTCTATTTTCTATTTGCTGAGGCTTACTTTGTGCCATAAGGTATGATCTATTTTTGAGAAAGTTACGTGGTCTGCTGAGAAGAATATATATTGTGCTGTTGTTGGATGAAACATTCTGTAGCCATCAGTTAAGTCCATTTGATCTGTGTTGTGATTTAGTCCTAGAATTTCTTTATTGATTTTTTTGTTTAGATGATCTATCTCTTGGTGATAGAGGGGTATTAAAGTCCCCCATTACTACTGTGTTGGAGTCCATATGTGCTTTTAAGTCCGTGTATGCTTGATGAAATTTGGTGCACTGATACTGGGTACTCTAAAGAATTTTTTCATGTTTAAATGAAAAGTCAACATATTGCAATATGTTTGCCATTTAATTATGTTTTTTAATTTAAAAAAAATCAGTGTCACTTAGGTCAGTGTTCCAGTTCCAGTTCAAAAGGCTAGCTTTAAAAATAAATCAGTCCTTTCAAAGTCACATACTAGATTGCTGCTTTATTAAACAATGTGCTTAACTTCGGTTGAGCTCCGTCCCTGCAGTCATGAATTATACATCCTAAAAGGAATATGGAACTTTGAATTTAGAAGTTTTGTTTTCATTTCCTGACACCATTCAATTACTTCTCTGAGCCTTATTTTTATTATCTTTAAGAGAGTAGTAACCATGTCCACCTTACAGGATATTAAAATTTATTGGGACAGGAAAAGTAAAATGAGCTTTTTGAACTGCAGAGGATATTCTTATATTGTATATTGTCCAAATGACTCAAGAGTTATAGGAGGCTTAGAGTAAGAGTTTGAAAGATTTACATCAGAATGAAATCACCTATAAGGTGCTGAGCTGTACGTCACTGAAGCAAAGTTGCTAAGGACAAAGCCAAAGGGGAATTGCTGCACTGAGTGGCAGGCTGAACCAGAGTCCTCAGGGTGTTTCCAACTTTCTGAGGGCTCTTAACTTCATAAAAGATGTATTGTCAAATTATTAGTTCACAGCAATCAGAGAGGAACATTCCCTTTGGACTAATTTGCAAGCTTTGTATGGGTTAGGAATTTCTTTCGATTTTAAAGGATGAGTGAGAATGACCAAAACGGTCTTGAGGAAGACTTAACAGTTCCCAATTTCAAAATCTAATACAAGGCACAGTAATCAAGACTGCAGTACTGGCCATGATTGATGCTCAATAGATAAGTGGAATGCAACTGAATGTTCAGAAATACTCTCATGTACTTTTGGGCAATTGATTTTCAAGGGTGCCAGAACCATTCAGTGGGAAAAAAATAATCTTTTCAACAACAGATGATGCTGGGACAACTGCCTCTTTATTCAGATGAGTGACCCACACATTGTACCATGTACAAAAGTTTATCCAAAATACATTAAAGACCTAAATAAATGTAAGAGCTAAAAACTATTAAGAAGAAAAAAAAACCCTCTAAAAACAAGGATAAATTTTTGAGACCTTGGGTTAGACATTGGTTTCTTAGATCGGACACTTAAAGAAAAAGAATAGGTAAGTTGAATTCCATCAAAATTAAAAACTTTTTGTTTTAAAGAATACCATGAAAAACAGAAAAACAGCCCCACAATGGGAGAGATTATTTATAAGACACAAATCTGATCAGAATACATAAGAAAATAATTTCAATTCAACAAAATTAGGCAAAGGAACCAGGCATGATGGTGGCAGTGCACCTCTGTAATCCAAGCTACTCGGGATGCAGAGATCAGAAGGATCAAGGTTCAAGACCAGCCCAGGAAAAAAGGATCCTAACTCAACCAATAAGCTGGGTGTGTTGGTGCTCTCTTGTGGGAGGCATGAGTAGAAGGATCATGGTTCAAACCGGCCCAGGCTAGGGGCATGCTCAACTGGTGGAGCACATGCCTTGCAAGCGCAAGGCCCTGAATTCAAACCCCAGTGTTACCACAAAGAAAAAAGAAAAAGCCAAACTATTTGAGTAGACATTTCTCCAGAGAATATGTGCAAGTTGCCTATGAACAAGTGAAAATACGGTCAACATCAATAGTCATTACAAGGCAGGCCTGGTAGTTCATGCCTATAATCCTAGCTCCTTGGATGGTAATGCCAGCCTGGGCAACAGCTTTATGAGACTCCATCTCAACCAATAAAAGCTGGGCATGATGGCACATGCCTGTCATCCCAGCTACATAAGACGTGTAAATAGGACGATTGTGATTCAGACCAGCCTGGGCATAAATGTGAGACCTTCTTAGAAAAATAACTAAAAGCAAAAATGGCTGGGCTTGCCCAAGTGGTAGAGTACCTGCCTCACAAGCCAAAATAACTCATTAGGGAAATGCAAATCAAAACCGTAATGAGATACCACTTGGCACCCAGTAGGGTGGCGAAATAAGTAATAAGTATGGTCAAAGTGTGTGGAAATTGGAACCCTTGCACATTGTGGGAATGTAAACTGATGCAGATGCTTTGGAAACAATCTGACAGTTCTTCAAAAATTTAAATAGAAGCTGGCACTGGTGGCTCATGCCTGTAATCCTAGCGACTCAGGAGGCAGACATTAGGAGGATCGCGGTTCGACTCTAGCCCAGGCAATTAGTTCTCGAGACTCTATCTTGAAAATGCCCATCACAAAAAGGTCTGGCTGAGTGGCTCAAAGTATAGGACCTGAGGTCAAGCCCTAGTACCACCAAAGGAAAAAAAAACTTAAATAGCATTACTATATGACCTAGCAGTCCTGGTTCCCAAGAGAATTGAAAATGTGTGTCCTAGCCTTAGGGTGGTTGCTCATTGGTGGACCGTACTCAGTATTCTCAAGGCCCTCAGGACCAGAAAAGCAAAGAACAAAATGTGTTCACACAAAAACTTACACATGAGTGTTTATAGAAGCATTATTCATAACAATCAAGAAATGGAAACAACCTAGATGGCCATCAATAAATGCTTGGAAAACCATTCAGCCACCAAAAGGTAGGAAATTCTGATTCATGCTACTCGTGGAGAACCTTGAAACATTGTGCTAAATAAGTAAAAGAAACCAGGTACAAAAGGCTACATACTGTATGATTCCACTTCCTTGGAATAACCAGAATAGAGCAGTCCTTACATAAAGAGAGATCTGTAGTTGCCAGGAGCTATGGGAAGTAAGGAATTATTGGTAATGTGTGTAAGGTTTGCTTTAGAGTGAATAAAATGTTCTGAAATTAGTTAGGAGTGGTGATTTCACAGCCTTGTAAATATACTAAAAATCACTAAATTGTACATTTTAAAGGATGAATTTTTATGGTATATGAATTATATCTACATCTATACACACACACACATATATATATGTGATATATTTGTGTGTAGATAGATAGATAGATAGATAGACAGAACACGCATGAAGAGATTTTTTTGCTGGAGAAGTTGTGAGAAGAGAGTGTACTGATAGGAAAACATGAAATTTGGGGAATAGCCTAGTTGTTGGAGTGGCTGATTCAGGCAAGTATTGTTGGAACTAAAGCTGAAAAGGTGGTTTGAAATCAAAGGAAAATCACTAAGGAATAGTCATCTTAACTGTTTTGTCCCCCTCCCCCTCACCCCAGGCTAGGAGGTAGCTTAAAATTCATTCAATCTGAGCCCACTTTTTACATAAGAAAATGAGGTCCAGAGAGGAGTGTGAATTTTATCCCAGTGAGTCATTGTGTAAGTCTGCAGTGATTGAAATAAATACCAGTTGAGCACTTGCTGTGTGTCAGCACTGGATATACAAAAGTAAGCAGGAATAGTCACCATTCTCAAAATGTCTAGTCAAATTCTTGCCCAAGACTATAGCACAGTTATAGAGCGCTTGCCTCACATGCTATAGGCCCTGGGTTTGATCTGCATACCAAAACCAAAAAAAGCCTTGTCCAATTCTCTAATGAGGAACTATGTCATGACTTCAAGGAAAGGATATTTGTATTATGAAGATACTGTATCTACTGCCAAGACAAATTAGATACATTAAGATAATGTTTGGGGGTAACCTGTAATGTCATCTGAGTTCCAGTTTTATTTTTCAGTATATATGAATATGCTGTCATAGAAGTAATGCTTAAGAAGTTTTATGTACTTATGATTACATTTGTATTCTTTTTCTTTTTACAGGACCCAGAGCAGAGGGCCTTGTTCCTCTTGAATGTGATCCTCCATGTGGGTAGTTAAACTAATTTTACCTGTCCAGAATTTTTTGAAGTATCTTAACTGTAGTGGCCAGTAGACTTTGTCTAGTCAGGATTCCCATTAAAAATTAAGTTAGCAAGCACCATATAGTTTTTTTCATGGCCTGTAGGTCATTCCATAGGTCTCCCAAATAGACTTTTATACCAGTGAATCAGCATGGCATTCACCTGTCCTTTCTCTCTTGCTCTTTTTTATTAATGTTTTTATTAGTTGTATAAAGGGATTTCATTGTAATATTTCCATACATGCATGTAATTACTTTCATCAAATTCACACTGTTACGTTCCCTGTCCCCCCTTTAACAGTTTTTAATGGGTTTCATTATTCTGTTTTCATAATGCAGTATTCTTATTTATTAATAAGCAGGCAACTGATTTCCAGTTCTCACTTCTGAATATGAAAAACTACCTGGTTCTGAGGAAACTGTCATTTTGGCTGTAGGTTCAATGAGATTGTGGTCCTTTGGCTTTTTAGTAACTGTATGGCTCTTTTAAAGATATAACTAGAATTAGATAAGGCATTCTTTGGTCTTAAATCTTGATTTATAAATTGAGGAAACAATAATTTCTGGGAAATTACTTTTACAGAGCACTGTTCATCTTGTGCATGAATTCATTTGGTGACTTTAGCTTTAGGCTGTTAAGCCACTAGTTTCATTAAGCTGAGGTTACCTTCATCTCATGGAGATGTACTTGACATTATTGGTCTCAGATTTGAGCCCTAGCTTATAAACTTTTAGATAGCCTACTAATCCTTAACTTTCAAGCTTGGGTATTTGCCTCAGTTAAAAAGAAACCGTTTGCCAGGCACCAGTGGCTCACACCTACTACTCAAGAGGATCGTGGTTCAAAGCCAGCCCAGGCAAATAGTTTGTGAGACCCTATCTTGAAAACACCCAGCACAAAAATAGGGCTGGTGGAGTGGCTCAAGTGGTAGAGTGCCTGCCTAGCAAGCATGAGGCCCTGAGTTCAACCCCCAGTACTGCCGTCCACCTCCCCACTGCCCAAAAAAGAAACCATTTGCTTTTGGTCTTTAGGGTTAGTACTGTGAAATGTCATTGTTGAGTTATGTAAAACCATTTCTATGGGTAGCAGATAAATGTATTTTCAGTCTTCTCATTTCCAGAGAACATTCAGAGTTTGTCTTGGTAGTTATGTAACAGTTTTGTTTAAAAAAAAATTCTCTATAGGGTTGCTAACATTAAAGCATTTTCTCTGTTTAGTTTAGTTGAATATCATTGTTTTTGGAGAACAGGTTAGTTATTAGATATTTCAAAGACACAATATAATGGGGGGTTATGGGAAGCTGTCAAAAGTCTTCAAACATTAGAGAGGACATCATTAGATTTTCATTTCAGACAGGTGATTGGATGCAGTGTGGAAGTATGAATTGAACAGGGTGCCCAGTATTGTGGCAAGAGTATTAAAGACAGAGTGAGAAGCTGCAGAGAACTGAGATAAGGAAAAGTTATTTGATCTTGATCTTAAAAAGGAAGACAGTGTAGATCAAATGAGGAAAAAAGAAAGCCCTTTTGAATAGCTTTTAGAAGGTGTGAGCAAAGGTATGTGGTGTATTCCCAGAGTAGATTGGTGGAGCAAGTGTATTCTTGGGGAAGTCCTATAGTGGTAACATTGGAGAGTTAAGAACTTGACCCATGACAAGTTCCTCACTGTTTTAGAATAAGATGTCATGTCTGTAGGGTCATGTGATAGACTGGCCCTGATAACAGTTCTCAGAATGGTGATGGTAGCTAGTGGCAGAGGAAGGGACATCAGCTAGGATTTAGGAACAGTAATTTTACCTAAATCTTAGTACCTCTGGGCTTGATTTTAGTACATGAATGCATTGTATTATCTTAATTGCAACATTTTATCTTTACATTAGCTTCTTTTTTCTAACATTTTAAATGTTTTTTTGTGAAACATTCTGGGACACTTATGAGGAAATATCCTTGTTCTCTGAGAAATTACATATTTCTGACCCTAAACAGTATTAAGAAATTTGGAATATCCAAGTAGTGTTTGTGCTTTTTTTTTTTTTTGTCAAAAATACAATTGAGAAAAATTAGGAAATACAGTTTAAACAAAAGTAGAAAATCTATAATGCACCATCTAGAATTGCTGTTAACTTGTTTTATATTCTAGATGAATTTCTACCTGTGTATGAATACATGTACATATATTTAACCAAAAGGGAATCATATTTATAAACAATTTTATAATTTATGAACATTTTTCCATGCTAATAAATAAGTAAATGAATTCCTCAGTTGTCCTCTGTATAATACTTCCATGGGGTATATGTGAGGGGCAGCTACCACCCCATACCAAACTTTTATTCAATAATTAAGTTTTACCACCTCTCTGTTTTTGTCAGCTTCAGTATCAGATACAGCACAGCAGCCATCTGAAGAGCAAAACAAGTCTCTTGAGAAACCAAAACAAAAAAAGAATCGCTGTTTCATGTGCAGGAAGAAAGTGGGACTTACCGGTAAGGGCCTCAGTCAAATAGTTTAGAGTTAAGATAATGTTTTAAAATGATGCATGGCTAACTGTTTAATTCAAATTGTTTCTGTCCCCATAAGAGTTTCTATTGCATAGATACACTTAAGCTTCTTAGTTTTCTTTTAAAGAAATAGAAATAGTTTTCGATAAATAACTGAATGTGAAATAAATACCTTCAAAATTTATTTCAGCTGAGTTTGAGTATTAGACAAGTAATGTCACTATGACAGGAACCATGAGAGGACAAAGATGTAGCTCCTTCTGCCTTCAAGGATAGGCTAGATTTTAAAGTATGTGGAGAGCTATGAAGTACTTTCTGTATATAAAATGGGGCTAATCATGGATTGTTCTGCAAGTTCAGTGTTAGACATGGAAGCAGTTAGCCTGATGCTTCCAAATGAACTTTAGGATTGAGTTTTCAATCTCTGTGATGAATATCATTGGAATTTTAAAGGGGATTGCATTGAACATGTAGATTGCTTTTGGTTACAGCCATTTTCACAACAATGGTTTTGCCAATCCATGAGCATGGGAGATCTTTCCATATTCTATAGTCTTCTTTGATTTCTTTATTCAGTGGTTTATAGTTTTCATTGTAGAGGTCTTTCACTTCCTTTAAGTTTACTCCTAGGGTTTTTTTTTTTTTTTTGAGCCTGATGCTATCGTATAGCCCAATCAGTATGTATTGGCTACTCTAATGTAGCTGTCAGATGCTATTGTTAAGAGAAGGGGGAATATGTTCAAAAGTATTTATCACAAAAAACATACATTAAGTGCAGAGTGTCCTGGGAATTTTGGGCTGAAAGTACTGTAATTAATTTATACAAAAGAAGGATGAGTAGAGACCTAGCAAGGAAAGTATCATAAAGGTAGGATGTTTCAACTGACAGCCCTTGAGCCACAAGCAGGACATAAAACTGATAGAAATGGGGCATTCCAGGTAGAAAGAATAGCTCAAGCCAAAGCTCTCAGCAAAGGAAGAAAAGGGCGTGATCAGGGGCATGAATAGAAACAGTTGCAGCTATAAAGAGTTATGTTTATTGTTTACCATGACCAGGCATTATACTAAATATATTTGCATAAAATCTCATTTATGGACAGAGAAGAGTAGGTGAGATTTTGAGTGAAAATTATGTTTAGGAGATTACATCTGATTAAGGAATGAGTTGGGAGATAAAAAAGAAAGAGTTTAAAGTCTGATACCAAAGATACTGTATACTGGCCCATACCTTAACAAATATGTATTTTTACATATATATTTGCATTAAATATATATTAAAGAATGCAAACATAAGACATTTTAACGTACACATAATTAACATCAAATACAGTCTTTATAAATCTCAGAAGCTTAGATATCATGACTGTAAAAGCTAAGATGCAGTGATTTTCTTCTAATTCAGTCCATCAGTCTATATCTGTTTGCTTCATTATCTTTCATTATATAAAGCTATGGAATATGTTTTTGAAGTAAAAAAGGTGGTAAAGAGAGTTAATGTCAAATGTCAGTGTTTTCAAATAATTGATTCCTATGCTCCAGTTCCAAAAATTCCATCATAACATAAAATCCTAATGTGGGGGAACACGACTATTGACACTTTTTACGTCTCTATTTTGGCTTCAACTCTTCAGGCATTTCCCTAAAAATAAATCGCATTTATTGTGTGATTGCTGTATGCTTAGCATTTAATACATTCCTCATATTTTCCTTAAAATAACTTGCTCCAAAATTACAGATACAGAAACTGAGGTTCAGAGAGGCTAAGTAATTTGCCTTCGTTAGTAAGTAGGTTGATACTTGGGCAGACCTAACTCAGGATCCCGTGCTCTTAATCACTAACCAAAGTAGCTGTTCACTTGTCCATGGGAGCTTAGCAAAGGAAAATGAAAGTGGGTACTGTGTTGCTGTTAACAGTTCTTCAGAGGTTATTTGATCTTAAATGTTAAGAAAGAAGTCTTAGTGAACTTTGAGAATGTAGTTCATTAAACTGTTTAGAAGATTCAGCCCTAAACACATGATGCTATTTAACATTAATTATGCCAAAGAACTTAATCCTTTGTCCTTATTCAACTCACATATGTGTATTAATTCAATTTCAGGGTTTGAATGCCGATGTGGAAATGTTTACTGTGGTGTACACCGTTACTCAGATGTACACAATTGCTCTTACAATTATAAAGCTGATGCTGCTGAGAAAATCAGAAAAGAAAATCCAGTAGTTGTTGGTGAAAAGATCCAGAAGATTTGAACTCCTGCTGGAATACAAAATCCTTTGACCATCTGCAAACTAAAAATTGACTTGAGGTTTTTTTTCCTAGTCATTGGGAATGTAGAGCAATGTATCTTGCATAGACCTTTAAATCATGCATGTCATCAGAAGAATAGATTTTTGTTTTTGTTTTGAAAATGACTCTTGAACATTTATTTCCATTGCAGTTTCTGTGGCTGAAAAGACTTAAACTTTACAAGTATTATCCTTTTAAGATCATTTTAATTTTAGTTGAGTGCAGAGGGCTTTTATAACAAACATGGAGAAATTTTGGAGGGTGGTGATTTTTCCAGTATTAAACATGCATGCGTTAATCTTGCAGTTTATTTTCTCATTGTGTATGTATATATAGCTTTTTTCTGCAGCACGATTCCTCTTTTGATAATGCCCTTTTGGGTACAGCTAGTTTATCAGTAACTGAATGTATCTTAATCATTATGGCTGCTTCTGTTTTTTCATTAACAAAGGTTATACATATGTTAGCATAGAGTTTCTTTGCACCCACTATTTATGTCTGAATCATTTGTCACAAGAGAGTATGTGCTGATGAGATTCTAAGTTTGTGTGTTTTTGATTTTTTTTTTTTTGAGTGAGGGAAGAAAAAGCTGAATGCATTTCACTGCTGACTGCAAGTTTCTTTCAGATTACGTTCATTGGTCTGTGTGTATACAATATGAAGAATGATCTGAAGTAATTGTGCTGTATTTATGTTTATCCACCAGTCTTTGATTAAATAAAAAGGAAAACCAGAATACTCCCTTGTGTTACTTGTCTTTTATGTTTTCTAGTAGTTAATTTGGTCTTGTTAGTAGTTTAGTTTTCTATTTTTCTAACTTGTTAAGAGCACTACTGCTTCTTCTCTCACATCTACTCATGACTAATATTGTGATGACAAACTGTAACTTTATATTCCTGTGGATTGATGACCTCGGTATTTTCTCAAAGCTAAGAACTTCTTTGTGACTGAGATGTTGTGTTTTTTTAGTCCTTGTCTGATTGTCTGTTCTGCACTGTCACACTGAATTAACATCTAATAGAAACTTCTTTATTTGGTAGGATTAAAGAGATTCAAACAGTGAATCAGATGGAGAATTGTAGAGTAGAAAAAGACCCTAAAAGGACCATTTTGTCCTGGTTTCCAAACTTATTTGGTAGCAAACCTTTTTTAAACATGAAGTATTATATAAAACAGATGAAGACAGTAGTTTATTTTATCTGTTTATTTTGGTGATACTGAGGTTTGAATTCAGTGTAGTAGTGCTTTCCAGGCAGGCACTCTACCATCTGAGCTATGCCCCCCAGCCCTTTTTGCGTTAGTTATTTTGGGGGTAGGGTCTCATGTTTATGCCTCAGCTGGCCTATTTATGCTTCCCACATAGCTGGGATGACAGGTGTGCACCCCTGTGCCCAGCTGTTGGTTGAGATGGGGGTCTCACTAACTTTTTCCCTGGGTTGGCCTTAAACGTTTATCTTCCTGATCTCAACCTCCCAGTTAGTTGGGATTACTGGTGTGAGCCACCATGCCTAGCCTAAAATTGTAAAGGTAATTTGATCACATTATCAAATTTAAATGAGAGTAAGCTATTGTGGCTATCTTAATGGATAGTCACTCTTAAAATATGCATGATTAACAAAAATTGTTCATAAATCAGGATTGATTAGGAAGGAATTTCTTTAAGGTGGTACTTTCTCTGTAAAATCAATCAAAAAATAAAAACCTAGCATCTACCAAAAAAGGTAACATTTCCTTTTGAAGTCAGAATAAAGACTGCCCTTTTTGTGTTTGTATTTAAAATTGTGTTGGAGATCCTAACCAGTGGAACAGGAGAAAGCCATAAGAAGCGAGGAGGAGGTACCCATTATTTGCATAAAACCTGAACAAATCTAGGAGAGAAATTAATAGGAATCACTGGGCTTACTTAGGTAGGTATGTGTAACACTAATTTTCAGAAGTCAGTCACTTTTTTTTTTAATACCAGTTAACCAGAAAACTGGAAGGCACCATTTAATAGTAGTGTCCAAATAGTATTAGTTACCTTGGAAATTGACAATCTCTTGACCTCAAGAAGCAGTCTTAAAACATTAAAGACATAAGTAACACCTCGATAAACATACATGTTCATGGATAGGAAGGAAGTAAAAAAAGGTCTTTTCACAAGTAGGCCTATAGATTCAAGGGAATTAGAGTCCTGAAAAAAACTTAGGTGAGTCTAAAGTATAAGGTAAGAGAGTGAAGGACTAGGATATCCCAGAAAAGAGCAGGGAAGTGGAGACTTGCTCTGCCAAATGCCAGGACTCGGTGTGAAACTACGTGAAGAGCCACACACACTTCCAATGGAATAGACTTGTCCAGAAAAAGACTGCCGCATGCAGTGGACTTCGGTGTAATGAAGCAGTGGCCTGTTACATCAGGGAAGAGAGACTTGGTAATTAGAGCTGGATAGGACAATTAGTATGGAAAAGATGAAGGTGACCCATCTCGTGACATAGAAAAATTTTTAAATTTCAATGTAAAAACTTCAAAACTAGGGAAGGAGGGAAAGGTGACTGCTTAGACCTTAGGCTAGAGAAGGACTTTGTGACAGCTAAGTGCTAGCTAAAAGCATTATTAATGAGTAAAGTCATGATATATGTAGTGTTGCAAGGTTCCCTGGCGATCTTCTTTATGTGTGAGAGTGAAAAGTGGTTTAACCCTTCAGAAAGTTTGGTGTTAGCTCTTAATGTTGGACTGTAATACGCTATAATCCAGAAACTTCTTTGTATACCAAAAAAACCCTTGCATAGAGATTAAAGAGGACATAGGTACAAAAAAATTTCCATAGCACTGTTTACCCAGAAGTAAGTCCTCACTGATGAGTAAATGAATAAAACATGATTTGTTTGTACAAATTGTACAGCAACCAGAATTAATGATCCATAGCAGCAAAATAGTTGTACCGTTTAAAAGTCTTAAATACACTAAGCTTTAGAAGTGTAGTAAGCAAAAATAGTCTCAAAATATACAACATGCTCCCCCATAAAAAGTTTTAAAATATCTGGGATGTAGTTCAGTGGTAGAGCATTTGCTTTGAGTGCTGTAGGCCCTGGGTTCAATCCCCAGCATTGCAAAGAGGAGGCAAGGTATGAGCTAATAAATGGTATCGTAATCAAAACCTCAGCTTTGGGGGGTAGGGGGGTAGTAGGTTCAGGATACCTGGATAACTAAAAGGAGGTCAGTGCAGTCAGTGCCATGGATCAAGGATTATGATTAACCCAACTTTGTTTACCTGAAGTTTAAAGTATTAAAGGGAAAAAATTTTAATTATAAAGCTGTTTTGGTGACCATGTTTTGAAATTGTGGCATATGGCTGTTAAATCAGCCACAGTGTTCAGTTCGGTTTTTTCTTTTATCATGAAAAGCAATTCATACAGTCTTCTAACTTCACAAATACAAAAACAATACTGCAGATTTGTACTTTGTTCTTCTATGCTAATCTGTATACATAAGGTGTACTTTCCCCCTGATTTCCCTAGAATTCGAACTTGCATTGCGCAGTGGAAGATTCAGTTACTCTGGCCCTTTAGTGTGGATCCCAGGGACATTAAAAATAGTGCTAGCTAGGCACCAATGGCTCACACCTGTGATCCTAGCTACTCGAGGCAAAGATCCAGGAGGATCTTGGTTCGAAACCAGCCTGGGCAAATAGTTTACGAGACCCTATCTCAAAAAAAAAAAAAAAAGAAAAGGGGTGGTGGAGTGGCTCAAGGTGTAGGCCCTGAGTTCAGACCCTAGTACCACAAAAAAAAAAAGGAAAAAATAGTACTAGCAGTTCTATGCCCACTGACTTATTTAAGGTGGACCAATTTGGTACAGTCTGCTAAAACGAGGAGGAATAACTTTTTTTATAAGAATCCGTAAGTAAGGGCAATAAACGCAAAGCTAAAAAAACTTGGACAGCAAAGAATCAACGGTGCAGGGAGGGACAGCCTACAGGTGGGCAAAAATATCTGCAACCGTACATCTGATAAGGGGTTAGCATCCAAAATATAGAAACAAGTCAATTCAATATAAATGGGCAAAGGATCTGCATGGACATTGCTCTAAAGAAGACATACACATGGCCAGCAGTAATGAGTAAGTCCTCAACACCAATCAACAGAAATGTAAATTAAAAACACGCCATCTCATGCCTGTCAGAATGGCTATTACAAAAAGACGGGATGGACTGGAGGTGTGGCTCAAGCGGTAGGTAGAGAGTCTGCTTCACAAGTGCAAAACCCTGAGTTCAAACTTCAGTTCCGCCAAGGGGAAACAAAACAAAACATAACCATCGGAAGGAATTAGATTCCCACTATTGGTGGTACAACCACTATGGAAGACTTGAAAAAATATGGAGCTACCACATGGTCCAGCAAGCCCATGTTCATGGCAATATTATTAGTAAGAGCCAAGACAGGAAGACAGTGTAAGTGCCCACCGGGAGATGAATAGGTAAAACGTAGTGGAATACTATCTAGCATAAGCAGATGAAAATTCTGTCACTTGTGACATTGATGCACCTGGAGGACATTATGTGAAGAAATAAATCGGGCACAGGGAGACACATACCCCATGATCTCACTTATGTGTAGAGTCTAAAACACCTGCATTCAGAATAGAGAATAGAATGGTGGTTACCTCGGGCTGGGGGAGGGGGAGAGATTGAGAGCTGTTGGATACAAATTTCAGTTAGGTGGAAGAGAGAATAGGTCTATTGTAAACATGGTGATTATAGTTAATGCATATTACTATGAAAAAAAATGAAAAGCATGTGAGGTATGCATAGCATACATGAATTAGCTCAATTTAGCCATTTCACAACATACGAATGTTTCAAAACAAGTCTGTACATGATATTTACATTTTATTTGTCAATTACAAATAAGAAGTATAACTCTCCAAGTGTTGTTCCAGACAATTATGGTGAGAGGTAGAACTCATGTGACCATGACCATCAAAATTCTCATTTAGAGGATTAGGAAGAACAGAATGTACCCTTCCAGAATGTCTTAGGCAGATCCCACATTGCAGGTTATTCTTTGTGCGTGTTAGTGATGAGGAGATGATGAGATGAAGAAGAAGGGATTACTGATGGCTGGGATTTTTCAGAAGTGTTCTTACTTAATCTTCCTAACAACCTTATGAGGCAAGCATCATTTTTATTATTTCATTTTTACAGAACAGGAAGTTAAGATTTGGTGAGATACAGTAACCTACTAGAGCCAGATTTCAAGTCTTTCTTCATGTTCAGGTTTGTTTTCTCATAACAGTCTCATTTTGTTCCACATCCAGGAAAAGGCCACAAGGGAAAATCATGGCTAACCACCTTTGAAAGGGGCTGGGATGAGGAAAGGAGGGAAGGAGATAGTTTAGTGTGCAGTTGTTGAGAGCAAAGCAGTGTTTGTAGAGGTAGGCTCTGAGAGTGATCTGTCCAGCTCTGCCACATAAAATGCATCATGTCAACACTTCTCTGCACTTTGGGGAGCAGGGTGGGGCCCACAACTATGGCCCTGAAACATTCAAATGGGAAAATTATAGAATATGTATTAATTTACAGAATGTAAAACAAAATTAGAGGCAACTTGCTGAAATCCCAAGGAGGGAGAATCTGAAAGGTGTTTGTGTTTCCATAACAAGAATTGAGAACTCATTTTCTGGTATACATTATTAAGTCAAAATGTCAGTGATAGCCTCTGTATTTAAAGTTCTGCTCTTTGTCTTTCAGAACCAGCTTCAATCCAAAATGGATTGGTGGTAGTATTCCATCAGAATATGGAGCGTCATAGTGCAATTATAGCAGATTAAATACAGAGTTAAAGAGGGCCAGAAGAAGAAAATTTGTATTGCCAGAGATTCACCCCTGGTTGAGTTGGTTCACTTAGCTCTGTTTTCTTAGTCAAGAAAAGGTGGGAACAACACTTACACCCTTGACTCTATGGGTTCCATACTTATGGATGCAACCAACCATGGGCCAAAGTACATGAAAAAATTGCATTTGTACTGAACATGTACGGACAATTTTCCTTGTCATTATTTCTTAAATAATACAATAATTACTTATATAGCATTTACACTGAATACAATGTAAAGGTATTATTAGTATTCTAGGGAGTATTTTAAAAATACCAGAGGAAGTGCATAGGTTATATGCAAATATGACATCATTTTTATATAAGGTGTTACGTGCCAGGGTTGAGGGTCCTTACCTTCACAGGCCAGAGAACTGGCTCATGAGGCAGCTGATAGATGAGCCAAAGCTGGTGTATAAAGTAGGATGTATTAGAGAGAAAGGAAAGGCTACAGCTACAGCAGTGTGGTGGAGCCCGGAAGCCAGTAGCTCACTGCTCAGGTGAAGGTTGGGGCTTTTATGGACGTTCTAACTCTAGGTCAGATGGGTTTTTCTCATTGGCTGGTTTTTCTCACCTGGCTTTCTCAGGTGAGCTGGTTTGGTTTGCACCTTTATTGGGGGAAGAGAAACAATCTTGAGAGCATTTTGCTCATCAGCCCTGTGGCAGATCTGTATCTCTCCTTCAGGCTGCATCTCCTCAGGATGCAGGAATAATAATTGCCCTCCATGGGGGATGGGATACTCACTCATCTGCCTTAGGTCTCCAGACCCAACAAAGGGACTTGGGTTTCCTCCAATTTTTGTATCCAAAAGGGTTCTGGAACAAATTCAGTATGGAGACTGACTACATACTAAGACCAAGCATCTTTTATTTTTAAACAGTACTGGGATTTGAACTCAGGACCTCATGCTTGCTAGGCAGGCACTGTACTACTTGAGTCACTCCACCAGCCCAAAACCAAGCACCTTAATGATATGTGTTAGGAAAAATGCCACTCACAAAGAAAGCTCACGAGAAAAGTCTCAAGTCCAAGAGAAAAGTTTAATGGCAGGCTCAAATCACCAGGCTGGCTGTGGAAAGATGGCACAGCACAGACTCTGGGCGAGGCGTGGCTTTTATAGAAGGGGGATGTTAAGGAAGTTAGTGCATGCACGGTAGTCTGTGGTAGGGGTTGGGCTGTCTTAGTGGGAATTTCTGTTAAGGGGTGGGGCTGCCATTTTTGCCGCTGATTCACAAAATGGCGACATTAATACTCTATCATTCCCCCATTTTCTCTTTAATGATGAGGGAAGGGGCTGAGGATCGGGAATTGGGGTGAAGCGTCGGTCTCTTAGCTGATTCCTGCTGGCAAGGGGGTACTGTACGGGACAAGATCCTCAGACTCCTGCGTCCTGGTGGGGGCCCTCATAGCAGTCCTCTGGACAGTTTTGGAGAGGTTGAGATCCCTGGAGGTACAACTGGTTAAACTTTTGATTAACAATAGCAGACATGCTGTATGATACAAGGGAACAAACTTAAGAATAGGAGAGCAAGAAACATAGGCATATCCCTTCTCCATTTTTCTAATGGTTCCTTGAGAGGTGCCTCCACTGGGGGATCCCATTGACTTGACAGCAGTGGGTTTTGTGAGAATGACCAGATGAGGGCTGGTCCACCAAAGTCCCAATGGAGAGGATAGAAGATCCTTTAGGAGAACAAGATCCCCTGGTTTAACAGAAATTGTTATAGGGTGGGGCAGGATCTGGTCTGCATGCTCTTTGAGAAGTTCCCTGAGAAGGTTAAGATAAGGTAGTTGTCAGCCAGAGGAGCAGGGTCTGTTGGAGGCAAGTTTATTAGAAGGAGCATAAAAGGTGTCTGTTAAAGGATTGCATATCTAGGGATACAGATTCTTCAAAATCCTATAACTCCCAAGAAAGCTCTAAGCTGCCTTATGGTATGGAGGGAGGGAAATGGAAGATTGGGTTGATGCAGTCATGACTCAGGGAGTGAGTCTGTCTCTTTAAGGCCACACCTAGGTAGGTGACCTGTGGGAGGCAGAGGCTGTCAGGATTTAAATGTAACACTCTTGGATAAAAGAGAGCTCTAGCTCATTTTTATATAACTTTGTAAATGTTTGTACCATATTTAGATAAAATATAGGCACTACACTGTGACAAGGTGGTCACTTAAGACACATAAGCAAATATGTAAATGAACTCTGATTTAGTAGTACGTAAAGCTTGACAAGATCAGCAGAAAACACAAATAATTTCTTTAATAAAATCTTTCTCTGTAATGGTTTTTTGTGTATGTTACTCAGAGCAGAACAGTATTAAGATAACCTTCTTATTTTATAGACATAGAGAATTTGATTTTAGTTTGACATGACCCTAATAATCTTTTAGGCAACTCTTAGATTATTGTCAACTTTAACTTTATCACACACTGAAGCTTTTTATTATACACTTTTAAAACTTACTCGGACCTTTATATAACATACTAAACCCTTTGATGGCTTGTGTTTATCCCTCTTATTTGAAACAATCTTTAGGACAGACCCTTCTTTACAAAATCCTTTCTCATCCAAAAACATTCCTTTTTCCTTTAACGTCTCAAAAAATACATTCAATACCTACCTATATGCTTTCCAGTTGTTTACTTTGTAACTTGTATTTTTAAATTAACTTTTATAAGAATTTTTAATTTATTATAGGGTCTGAAGCAACTAATTAGTAGCCCTTGTTGTTTTAAGGAATTTATGATAGACATAAGGCCTCATCATCCCTCAGGCTTGAGGGCATATTGTTTTGGGTATGGAAAATGTGAGGGATTTTTGAGTTTTATTTGAATAAGGAGGGCCAGCCTGGCTTGCCCTACATTCATCTCATCAGTCCACACTGTGGAATCTATTTGTTCCTGAAGTAGGGGGCAGCAGAGATAGCTGCCTGGGGAGGAGAATTTGAGCTTTTAGTTGAGATAGTAAATCCCATCCCAGCAGTCACTGGAGTTTCAGGAACTATGAGGAAAGAATGACAGAAGAGAAGGTCTCCCAAAGGGCAGGCCAGAGGCTGAGTAAATAGCACTCTAGGGGCTGACCAGATTTTCCCCGAATGATAACTTTTGTCATTGGACCAGGACCAGGAGAGAAAGGTAAAACAGAGAAATGAGCTCTACTGTCTAGGAGGAAAATGGCCTTTTGTTTTTCTGCCATCATGGCTACCCCGAGGATCCTCAACATCGATGCCAAGAAGTGGAGCATGGACAGGAGGCCAGGACACGTCAATCCATAGGAGGTGGCACCTCGCCTTCCATCTGGAGATCCAGTGGTTACCTTTGCAGAGAGGGTAGGGTCCAGTTGGGGGCAGGGCTGTCTCCCTTGCTGTCCCCCCTTTTGAGCATCCTTTGCAGAATGCCCCTCCTGTCCACCCTGGTAGCAAGTTCAGGATGCAGGCCCCAGTCAGGTGGGGGCAGCAAGGAGGTCATGATGTCTCTTATCTTTCTCTCTGTTAGTAATGTCCCGGTTATAGTATACAGACATGGCTAGTTGTATTAGTTGATCCAATGACTTTTCTCCTTCAGCCACATTTTCTACAAATATCTGGGGCTGACTGTTAGAAATTTATCTTTGAGGAGAACCTCTCTCACCTGTGATTCTGGGTCCACTGTGGTATGCTTTCTGATAGCCTCTTATGATGCTGCAGAAAGGTAAGGGGATTTTCTTCAGGGCGCTGCTGTAAAGCAAAGTTGTTAGTTCACACTGACACCGATACTCTGGAGAGCAGGTCTCTGAACTGTTCTGGGCCCCAGTTTCCACACTTGAATGAGGGATCTGGTCTAGATTAAACTACTTTCTTCCACTATAAGATGGCTGAAGTGACATTAACGCCACTTATCTTCCTTACCATTTTTCTTTTGATTTAGCATGCTGGAGAATTGAACCCCGGGCCTTGCACATGCTGGGCAGACACTCTCCCACTGAGCTACACCCTTATCCCCCCAATTTTTTTCTTTTTCCTTTGGCTGTACTGGGGTTTGAACCCAGGACTTTATGTCTGTAAGGCGGCACTCTACTGTTTGAGCCATATCACCAGCCCCTTTTGGTGTGGATCTCTCAAGGGGACTGCCTGTGCCCCTGTAGGTAGGCACATTTATTCCCTCATTTCCAGGCGCCACTAGTATTGGGGCTCATTGTAAATGGTAATCACTTCCAACCTGAGTGGCCTGGGCAAGAACCCATTGCTTTTCTAATAAGGAAAGAGTCTGGTCTAGAAGAAGCATGATATCCTTTTATGTCAATTGAAAGGTTTGCATCATGGAGATAAAAGCTTGAATGTATTTGCCTTGGCATCAGTACAGCTGTCCAGATATTTAAAAATTTCCATTAGATCTGATAGCTGGAAGGGGACATAGACTCACCCTTTTGGGACCTCAGTTCACTTTTTTCCCTTTTATGGAAAAGGTTTAATTGGAGTATGGTATTGTAATTTAAGGAACCCTGTGAAGGCCACTTCTCTTGGTCACCCAAGGCATACTGATTCCAGGCCTCAGTACAAAGCTTCCAACATCTACCAGCCAGAAGACTGGAAAGTGCAGGTCCCATCTAAAAGAACAAAACGTTAGGATCCTGTCTTTTAGCTAACAGCAGGCAGCCTCTTTAATAAAGGCTACTTTTTAAACAAAGGAATAAATTGCCTGTAAAGTTAGAGAAGGGCATTCAGAGGGTATCCCAGGCCAATAACAGTACAATACTGTCCATTTTGCGATTTCTGGGACTATAACCTTGAACTAACAATTGGCTTACAAGGCTGGGTCTGGTGTCCCGAGGTGTGAGGTGGGACTGGGAGCAGGGTGTGTGCAAGGCACCGACCCCCTCCACACACACTCAGGACAAGCGATCATGTCTGCCTAGGCCTGATCTTTCGGCCTCTTGACCCGCCCCGCTTCCTGTGTCCTCTGCACGCATTTTATTCTAGGAGAAGTGGCAGTGGGCCGCAGCCACTGCCATGTGCAACTGGCGGTCTAGGATGCGTGTTGGGTTGGCCTATGGATTCTCTTAGCTATGGCAGGCATTCCTGCTGTGCACAAGTGCGCCTATTTGCTTTCCCTCCTCCCCTTGTGGGAGTGTAGTTAGGGTGTCAGCGTGGCCGCTGCAGTTTTTTTTTTTTTTTTGTAAGCGCTTTTGCCTAGCAGCTGATTTAATGTTACTTTAAATATGATTTTATTTTTTGTTGGTACTGGGGTTTGAACTCAGGGCCTCACAGTTGCCAAGCAGGTGCTCCTCCACTTGAGCCACTCTGCCGGCTTAAAATTACTTTAGACTGAGAAGCCTGGTAAACTAGTTGGAATAACTTAAGTCATAAGGTACCATGCTACAAGTTTTTCATGGGAGGCAGGGTCCCAGTAAGCCCAGGGAGGGGAAGGCAGACAGAGACAAAGGACACGTGGTGAGACAATGGAGGAAGCAGAAAAGGTGTCCTGACAGCTTCGGTAAGGGAGGGGAAGGCAGAGCCTGGAGGCATGACACACGCCTGAGGGATTAGCCATCACCTGTGCCTCTAAGTCGCTCCCATTGAGCGACTTAGAGGTACTGGAACACTTTCAGCAACACGAAATCTCCACTCTCAGGTTGCTGAATAAACCCCAGGCTTGGTCTCAGCCCATAGGGAGGGAGCATGAGCTCTCCCAGAACTGGAATCGCCTTGAGGCCAGAGTTGGCAAGGAGTGTCTTGACACCATGATGGGAAAGTCCCTCAGGAAGATAACAAGAGACAGGCAGCGTGAACAATGCAAGAAGTCTGCTTACATGGGGAGGGAGAGGTTTGGGAGAGGATTTGGTTCATTTAGAAGCTGGTTTAGAGCCTAATAGAACCTGTGTAGGGGAACAGGAAGTACAGAGGGAGGGTTTGGTGTAGAGATAGGAAAAGGATTGGGCGTAGGGTATTTCCTTCCATTTACCAGCACACTCACAGAAATTGCATAAATTCCATAAAATATTGGGATTGAAAATGTCATTAAGTGGCCATTTGGAGGCATTGTCTAATGGGTATTGGGGCCAGGTCTGATTACAGAGAAAAATGAGCTTTCATGGCTTAAGATCAGGCATTAGGTGAAGAGGCCCAAGGTTGGCCAGGAGACATTGCAATGGGGAGTCTGAAGGAATTTGGGACGGTCCAATCTCCATGGTGAGGCCTGACCTGATGAAGATGTGGCAGGCATCCCCAAAATATCAGGTCCTCAGGAGAGAGAGAGAGAGAGAGAGAGAGAGAGAGAGAGAGAGAGAGATGTGAACTCCCCAGAGGGAACATCTTCACCATGGGCTCCACTGTCCCTAGTGGGGAACCTGGTTCCCAGGGACAGGAGCAAGCTGAGACCTAGCACTAGGATTTCAAGGAAATGCGAGCAAGATCATGGCTCTGTGTGTGAGGAGGACTCATCGAGAGAGGACCTTGAGGGAAGATTGGCCAGTGGTGGATGGCAATTGGAGGCACACTGGGGCAGAAGAAATTCCCTGTGAACAAGTAAGGGAGCGGCGCTTTCTAGGATCAGGTGTTCTGGCAAAGCAGCTCAGATCCCGGAAGAGGGGAATGGGAGTTGAGAGAGAGAGAGAGAGAGAGAGAGAGAGAGTGGGATGGGGTGGGGAGGCTGGGAGAGCAAGGTCAGTGCCAGGAGTGCACCAGATCCAAGTCATGGCACCAAAATGTTAGGAAAAATGCTGCTCACAAAGAAAGCTCACGAGAAAATCTCACGACCAAGAGCAAAGTTTAATGGCAGGCTCAACTGCCAGGCTGGCCGGGAAAATATGGCGCAGTGCAGACTCCTGGCCAGGCATGTGTTTTATAGAAGGGGGGGGGTTAAGGAAGTTAGCGCATGCATGGTGGTCTCTGGTAGGGGTGGGGCTGTCTTAGAGCACAGTAATTTCTGTTAAGGGGCCGATTCACAAAATGGTGACATTATTACTCTATCAATATGAATATCTTCTCTCCTTAGGGTCTGAGCTCAGTAAAGTTCATAAACTTGGACTGGACATCATGTGTTTGCTACATATGCCATACTTTGTGTGTCTGTGTGTGTGTGTGTGTTGCTGCGGATTTAACACAGGGCCTTGTGCAAGTGTTCTACCATTGAGCTACACACCCAGACCTACCATCCATTTTAGCATCAGAGGGATATATATGATACATAAACATGCGTGACATTCTGTTCTCTCAAAGGAGCTAAAAATTTAGAGGACCTTGGAACTGGGCTTAAGTTACTTAAAGGTAGGTGAATGGCATAGTGTGGAGAGAAGGGACACACATAGACTCCTGAGTGTTGCACAAAAGGCAGCCTGTCTTTCAGTGCAGGCCATGTCCATACACTGCTTATCCCAATGGCAATTGCCAGCTTTTTGGAGCCCTTGTAAGACATCAGTGTCCTGGATCCAAGAAGCTCTTACCCACCCATCAGCAGCTCTTACCCACCCATCAGCAGTCTTGGACCAACTAACACTCTTGTGCAAAGGAGGCCCGCTGTGTGGTGTAATGGGTGTTAATAACATCAGAAGGAAGCATCCAATATGCAGAGGCTTAAACTAGTCCTTAGCAATTCCAATACCAAAAACATCCATATCTTTTGACCCAAGACTCTTTTCTTTGATATCCTACGCATGCAGATTTTTATCATACCATCATTCTTACCATCTAAAACACTGTAACTTCCTCAATGTAAATGATAATAATGTAGTCTATTTAGACACAGGGGAAAATGTTCAGAATAACATAGGAAATGACTGAAAAATTCCTACCTAGCAAGCATAAATCCCCGAGTTCAAACCTCAGTACTGCCAAAAAATAAAAAAGACTGAAAAATTGCATCTACATTAAGTTTACAAAGTTGAAAAAATTATGTGCACAAAACAGAATTTTAAAAAGCATGGTGTGTGTGAAAACAGTTTGGTGGGATTATGGACAGTATTATTTCCTTAAAATGCTTAAAAAATTGTTGAGTATACAAAGCCAACACACCCCTTCCCACAAAAGGAGAGAGAAAAGAAAATATAGTACACTTGCAAGTTATTCAAATGCTGTTTTCCAAATAGAGAATAGAATTAGCATTGTCAAACAGTACATATAATTAGTAGGATGGCAAGTCTTATTTTAAAACTACAAAATCTTACTCCCCCTTCATCTCATCCCCACATGGTTTTCTTCTCCTTTCCATGTTTTTTTTTTTTTTTGGGTTTTTTTGTTGTTGTTTTTGTTTTTATCATCTAGGCCTTCACTGACGTGTGTGTATCCAGTGGAAATCCTGGTCTAATTCTGAAAAAGGAATCAAAGATGCTGAGTGGCCACGTGCCACAGTGTCCCAGAGCCTGGCACACAGTGTGGGGGGCAGGGGGACATAGGCTATTGATTCATTTCCTTTTTGTCAACCATTTTATGTTAATTAATTAAATATTTCAAGGAGGTCACAGGGGTGGACACCTGTAATCCCAAATACTTGGAGGTTGAGGCAGTAGGGTCACTTGAGCCCAGCAATTTGAGACTAGCTCAGGCAACATAACACAGTAAGGCCCTGTCTCAATAAAATAAAATGATAAATAAAAACAGGAACATGAAAAAATAAGAAAGATAGATAGCATGATTCAAGTGATACAGCCCCTGCCTAGCAAGCGCAAATTCAAACCCCAGTACAGCTGAAAAAAAAAAAAAAAGCAAGCAAGCCAGCCAGCATTCCTCTTACCTTTACTGGGAGGACCTGAGGCCAGTACAGGACATGTAAATTTCCCGGCCTCGTGGTTCAAGAGCAGCTAGAGCGTGGTAGGTATGAGTGCTGCCTGGAAGACTTCTTTCTAAGGCCACTGAACAGAGCTGGAACACTCCCTTCTTCTGTTTCCCCTTTCTGGAGCCTACCAGAGCCAGGCAGACTCCTACCCCTGCCATGGACCGCCCTTCGTTCCCTCCCTCCAGGGCTGACTTAAACTGACAACAGCCTTTGGCAGAGCCACTCCGAGAAGGAGGTAAGAGCCAAGGCTTTGTCTCCAGGTTAAGCCCCTTCCTGGGGGGAGGGGTCCCTGGTCAAGATGTGGTGGACAGGCACCAGAGTCATCTCCGGGTCTAGGCAGGGGCATCACAGCCATCCCTACCTGTAGTATTCCCTTTGCTCAACTTCTTGTTTCGGGCTCATATCATTCCACCAGCTTCCAGCCTTTCCTCCCTCAAAGCTAAGGTCCAGAGCAACCTTCCTAACAGGTAGTGTCTGTGTCACTCCCCCAGGTACTATGGGGAGCTCTTGCCTAGACCACCTTCCACTTAGAACTTGGCTAACATCTGCCAGCATCCAGGCTATGTGAAACTGTGCCCCAAACATTCACTCCAACACGCTCATTCTCAGGGATGCTCGTAAGTGTCCTGCCTCGAATACGGGCAAAAGTTTCTAGCACTTGATTGGTTAGACAACACCTTGACCACCCTAAGACAGCCTGATGTACTCTAACCTTTTCTCCCTCCCTTTCTTTTCTCCTGCTTCTTCCTTCCTTGTCCCCTTCTCCCCCTTCTTTAACACACAAATCACAGTCTTCATACACAATGCAAGGTTTCTGGTACATACTTCATTGCTTATCTGGAGGTGATGACAGAGAAAGAGAACAGGGAGGAACTGTGGACAAATGTGTGCTGTGAAGGATGAGGATAATTGAAAGTGGTTTAGAAAGGAGGACAGTGATGGATGGGAAGGCAAATGGGATAGGACATTGCAGGCAAAGGGTAGCACTGTCTTACCTATTTTAAGTCTTCTGTCTGGTTATCATTACTATTCTCTTTTAAAAATGTTTATAAAGGGAAATGGTTATTATGTTTTTTAAATCACAGGATGGTTCTACAACCTTTAAAGTTAATTTCTAGGATTTTGGTTTAATTTCTTTTTAATTTTTTCCTTCAGTCATTCTGCTAGTGTGTCTGTTAATTCGTTAACTTTTGACTCCAATGTCATGAAACCACTCAAAGAAATTAATTGAAAGTAAGTATTTCAAATATTGGTTTATGTAGTGATATTTACTGTGCATCCTACAGCTATCATTTGAAACTTGTTTTTAAAGAAAAATTTTGTTAGATTTCTAAGAAATTTACATTTATATTTTAAACTGATTTTCAGTCAGTGATGACCACTTTATAGTTGTGCTTTCTTTTTTCTCCTTCCTTCCTTCCTTCCTTCCTTCCTTCCTTCCTTCCTTCCTTCCTTCCTTCCTTTCCTTTCCTTTCCTTCCTTCACTCTCTCTTTCTTCTTCTTCTTCTTCTTCTTCTTTTTTTTTCTGTACTGGAGATTGAAATCAGGGTCTAGCAAGTGCTCTACCACTTGAGCCATGCTCCCAGTCTGTGCTTTCTTTTCTGATTGTCTTCTTCATGAAGAAAGGCAAAACCTGGAAAAAAAGCAATGGCTAACTTTTTGTCTGGATGTCCTGTTAAAAAACAAGAACAACAAAAACTATTAATTGATCACTAGCTTTTTTTCTTCCCTCCTTCTTTTTTCTTTTTCTCTTTATACACAACACACACATATGTATGTGTACCAGGTACTATTGCACTATTCTAACCCTCAACAAACACACACATTAATTTGTTTGTTTCTTTTTTGGCAGCACTGGAGCTTGAACTCAGGGCCTCACACTTGCTAGGCAGGTGCTCTTACCCTTTGAGCCACTCTACCAGCCCCCCTTTTTTTTTGTGTGTGTGTGTGTGATGGGATTTTTCGAGATAGGGTCTCCAGAACTGTTTGCTCCGGTTGGCCTCCAATCGCGATCCTCCTGATCTCTGCCTCCTGAGTAGCTGGGATTACATAGTGAGTCATTGGCACCTGGCTACAAACGTTAATTTCTTATTTCAATATTGTACAGAAGAAAGCTGAGGCAGAGAGAAACTGACGTAGTTTTAACACTGGATTGTGAAATAAATGTTATATTTTCAAAATGTTAATTCTCTTTAATGTAGGCTTTCCAAATAGACATGATGGTCCCTTTCACCAGTACACCACTGGAAGTGTCACAGCAGAGGGATTGGCATGGTTTGTGCCGAGGGAACGCACACGATTGGAAGTATTCTAAGCGGGAGCCAGCGTCTGCTGGTCATGGGGCAGACGAGAGCAGAAGAGCAGGGCCGCTGCTGGGATGGGGAAAGGGGCTTGGCGTAACCGGGCGGAGCCTTAAACGCCTGCTTGAAACGATGGTCCTGACAGGCAGAGCGTGGAGGGGGCGGGGCTCTGTGAAGGGCGGGGCTGCTTGCGGAAGAAACCGGGTCCGGGAGAGAGAGATTATGGAAATAAGGCAGGGAGGGGCGGGGCCCTGGAGGTGTTCTCGGGGAACAATAGGTGGGCAGAATCTTCCAGGGGGCGGGGCCCGAGGCGGGCTCGAGAGGCGAGTGGACCTGCGCCGGGGCGGGGCGAGGTGAGCTCAGGACGGGGCTGACTTGGAGGGCGGGGCTCGGCGGGCTCAGAGGGCTCGGCGGACTCGGGGGCGGGGCGGGGCAAGACGGGCTCAGGGGCGTGGCGGGCTCGGGGTCGGGGCGGGCTCAGGGGCGGGGCGGACTCGGGGCGGGGCGGGGCAAGACGGGCTCAGGGGCGTGGCGGGCTCGGGGTCGGGGCGGGCTCAGGGGCGGGGCGGACTGGGGGCGGGGCGGGGCAAGACGGGCTCAGGGGCGTGACGGGCTCGGGGTCGGGGCGGGCTCGGGGTCGGGGTGGACTCGGGGGCGGGGTGGACTCGGGGTCGGGGTGGACTCGGGGGCCAGGCGGGCTCAGAGGTCAAGGCGGGCCCTGGGGCGCAGAAGTCCAGTCAAGCTCGCCACCCTGGTCGTTCGCCATTTACCCCGCTGGTGCTACTAGCTAGCATGTCGTTCATCTCAGTGGCCGAGGACTCTGACTTCCCCATCCACAACCTGCCCTTCGGCGTCTTCTCCACCCCAAGCAACGTGAGCTGCTGCGCTTCGGCTTTGGCGCGGGGCGGGTGTGGAGTGGAGTGGAATGGAGGCGGGCAGTTTGCAACTTGGGCGGGTTTTCTCTTGAAGGGCCTCGGTGGAGAGAGCCTGTGGTTCGAGACCCACTGGGCAACTTTTGTTTGCGTGGGGTTGCGTGAGCATTACATGCAGAGCTCCTCGCACACCATCAGAGAAAGTACGCGTATTGTCACCGAGGAGTGGGAGCGCGTTTCTTCCCCATAGGGAAGGTTATGCTGGTCATTCATCTCACTCATTAGCCCCTAACCCTACAATTTAGGAAATACCAGCGGCTCCCGAGGACTCGTGCATTTCCTGGCCTGGACCTGTGTGGTCTAAGATGTCAAGTTTCTTTGCCCCTAGTTGGAATTCTTTCAGCTTCAGTTGTGGCTGCCTGGCATTCCCTTGTTGGTTAGAAAGCTTTTGGGGCAGAGAAACAAACTTTGACTTGACGTAGTTTATTAGAAAGAAATCTGTAAAATGGAGGCTATATAAGAGGGTCCCTGGGTGGGAAAAACAAATTCGCTTGGATTTGTTTGTGGTATTCTTTTGCTTGCTTTCTGCTCCCACCCTTACAGGTAAAATCCTGATTGAACCCTGTAAGCCACAGAACCACAGGATCCTGTGCATGTAACAGTATTCAGAAAATGTTTGCAGGATTGCGGATGCAGTAAAGTGGTACAGTGCTGCTTGTCTATGGTGTGCAAGGTTTAGCACCACAAAAAAAAAAAAAAGGAAAAAGGAAATGTTTGCTAATTGGGGCTCTTTGGTCCCCAAATAACTGGCCTTTTGTGGTCCTTGCTGTGGTGAATGCCTTGATCTAGAAGAGTCAACTGTGGTTTCACAACTGCCAGACCTGACCAGATGTTGCAAGGATAGTTAGCACTCAGACCCCGCCACAAACTACACATGTTAAGCTTTAACTGTGTTAGCCAATCACACTCTGATGGCAGGACCCTCCCTCTGACCCCCTTTGATACTTTGCTCTCAGCAGATGTGTCCTCACCTCTCCTGGGAGCAGCAATCGATTAGACAGGAACATTTGTTAGAATTAGTGCATATCTGTAGGGAAATCTGGAGTTAAGGTGACTTAGCATGTGCCCTGGAATGTCTAAGCAGCCACTAGGGATTTCTGGGAAAGAACCCCTCCCACTGTCCTCTGAGAAGGGTGCTGGGGTGGAGAGTTGACCTCTTTGCTTTCTGGAAGGTTCAGGTTCAAGTTGAGTTGTGGATCAAAGAAGGAGACTGCATCCCTTTCCTGTCTAACGGAACACGCAATAACGCTGTCTATGAAGACAGCGACAGTGACCTCTGAGAAACGGAATCAGTGGTGTGGAGGCTGATTTGCCTGTCCCTGTCTGCCCTGCCTTTGCCTCCTCGGGGCCTCTGCTCTCTCCAGATCCTACTGGCTGCCTTTCAGCATCTGAGACTCACTAAGAGTAGTTTCCTGCCTCAGGGTCTTAGCATGCGTCATTTCTTCTGCCTGGAAAACTCTTCTGCATCCAGTGTGTTCTCACTCTTCAGGAGTCAGCTTAAGTGACAGCTCTGTACAGCAGGCTGAATGAGCTCCCCGCTGCACCTGACATGGTTATTATTTCCTATAACGCCTTACATGGTGTTTTGCTTCTGGAGAGCGGGAATCAAACCACTCCTCTCCCCCGGTAGCTTAGCAGTGTTTGTGAGTGCTGGTGCCAAGGAGATGCTCCACAGATGTCTGTGGCATGAATAGTGTCTACCTATTTCTGTTCTTGTATTAAGAGATTTGCAGATATTATTTGAATCCTCACAAGAAACATACTATTGTTATTGTTCCTATTTTACAGATGAGAAAACTGAGGCTTAGGGAGGCTAAGAATTGTGCTTCAGATCTCATAGCCAGTAAAAGATGGATTTGGACCCCCCATCTGTTAGCCTCCTGACTCTACACTCTGCCTTCTGTGGCTGGAGTTAGGTGAAGCTTCCTTTTGTACAACTTTGTGTCAGACATGACCAAATGTTATAGAATAGAGACAATACACATTCATTCTCTTAAAGTTAGATAAAGGAGTTTTCTCTCTCTAGTTTGTCTGTCTGAAGTTCTAGGGGAAACTGAGGCTCAGAGGACTAGGGACTTGTCTAGATAATAGGATGGTGAGGGATGGAGCAGACCAGAACCCAGGAATCATGGATTCTACTAGTCTACCATCCTCAAGGTTGAACGTGCAGGGATTTACTTTCTCCAGTGTTTTCTCAGGTCCTCAGGTCACAGTTTGGAGCACAAGGGCAGTGACTTACCGCCCGAAGCTTCTAAGCATTATTTACATCTGACTAAGCAGGCTTGTGATTAGATGTCAGGTTGCTCAATGGCCATGGCTCCTTCTTGCCTTCAGTCAAGGTCAGAATGCCCCAGGTCTGCCGCAGGACTGCCTGAGTGAATGGCCACTGGATCCAGATGGCTTAGCTCTGCCCTTCAGAGCAGTCACCATTTCCAGAGGGAGAGGCCCAGGGAATTGGCAGAACTGGCAATGAGTTGTCATGGTCTCCAGGCAGCCTCCTCTAGGGCATTTCTGCCTGTGGCCTTAGGCCTGGGGAGAGTGTGTTCTGTTCTACCCCTGATCCCAGAGGCTGGCATGCAGGAAGAGATGGCTATCTTCCCTCAGCCAACCAAAATGGAGGTAAAGCCAGTAATTCCACCTCTCAGTTCTATGGAACTGGAATGGCAATGCTGGTGGTTCAGAGATCTAGAAGCCTGGCTCAGGACCAAGCCCCAGGAGGTAGAGTTAGCAAGTTTGCTCTCTGGTTTGCTGTTGACCAGCAAAGCTCAGGACTGTGGGGTCAAAGACCAGGCTTGGCCAAATACTTGAAACATCCTATTAGTCAGAGCTGATGCTGGGATTTTATGGTGCTAAAAGAATTTCCCCCACCTGGTCTGAGCAGTCTGGCTTTGGCAACTCCCATAATCTGAGCTTTCTTCCATTTGAGTCACAACAGGGCTTGTTATCTTCTGCCACCTAGCATGGAGCACTCACTGTTCTACTGCACGAATACATGGTCCTCAGCGAAGGCTTAGGTCAGACCTGGTAAAGTAGCAAGCTGTTTATCGCTGGAGGCACCCAAGCAATGCTTGGGAAACTGCCTGGACGTGAGGCTTTGACCAGTCTGCCTACTCTTCCCACACTCCAGGGGCTATTTGATTTATTTCCCATTGAGGGAACACACGCTCTTTTTCCTTACTGTTCTGGAAGCAGAGAAGGGAGCTGGGAGTATGATGCTGAGGATGTAGTTCCTCGATCACCTCTCCATACAGGCACCCTAGCAGGAACTGACTGACTCCTCAGTAGATGGGCTTTCCACTGAATGAGCTCAGCCTGCCAGAGGCTTTTCTCTCCATGCTGACCATGCTGTCTTCCTCCCAGGCAAAGCCAAGGATCGGTGTGGCCATCGGTGATCAGATCCTGGACCTCAGTGTCATCAAGCACCTCTTCACTGGGCCTGTCCTCTTCAAACACCAGGATGTCTTTGATGAGGTAGGGCATTATGACGTGGCTTATCCCTGATCTCAGCAACAATTACTGCAAATGCCACCAGGAACACTTTCTTTGGCTTCCACTTTTGATAGAGGTAGTGCCTTCACAGGCCCCAGATTGTACATGGATAAGGCTGGTGCTGTTCTGAGAGAGATCTGCTGGCAGGAGCTGACCTTGGGACATCTCAGGTGGCTTCTCACCTGGAGGTGGGTTACTAAGCAAAAAGAGGGTCTGCAGTCCTGGGTCTTTCCCAGTTGTTTCTGAGATGAGGCTCTTTCCTTACTCTGGTTCATTTTTACCTTGAGCTGTTTGCATTTCTGCCTGTCCAAAGCCTGTCCAGGTCTCTGAGGAAGCCATAAGCCCTCCCTCCCGGTCTGCAGTACATCTCGGGGGCAACAGCCTGGTGTACTTGTCCCTGTGGGATGGGCATGAATTTCAGTCCTTGTCAGTGGTCAGCTACTTTGATGTTCTTCTTTCTGACACATGGGCAGGAAGGAGAGTGGTGTTTATTGAGCACTCTTATGTGGCTAAGATAATTACACAAATCCTCCTAATCAGTCCTCCCAGCCACTCTCTGACGTAGGAAGCAGAATCTTCACTAGATGAATGGGTACCTGAACATCTGGAAGGAGATGCAGTTCTCCCAGGATGCACTACTAGAAGATTTAGAGCTGCAGCTGAAACTGTGGCCTTTGGTACCCACAGATGCTATCTCTGCTGTGCACCTCACTGGCTAAGAGATCCTTTCTTTTCTTTTTTTTTTTTTTGGCAATACTGGGGCTAGAACACAGGGCCTTACACCTGTTAGGCAAGCACTTTACCTCTAGAGCTCCCCCCCACCCCGGCTGCTAGCTCTTTTGTTTCTATTTTGTTTTTTAGGTAGGGTCTTGCCAGCTTTGCCTGGGCTGGCCTCTGACCAGGATCATCCTGCTCCACTTCCAGAGTAACTAGGATTACAAGTGTGTACTATGTACTACCACACTCAGCTAAGAGACCCCTTCTTAATTCCTGGGAATGGTATCAGTTTAGGTCACCACAAGCCTGCAGACTGGAGAGGGCCTCCCCTGGAGGAATAAAGCCATCTGTACCTGCAGGCCAGGATGGGCTTAATGGGTTGCTGTCCAGAATAGCAGATCCTAGATTTTAATCATTGTGTGCTACATGTCCAGGAGGGGTGAAATAACATCAAGAAAAGTGATGACTCTTCATCTTGATTTTAAGATGACAAAAGCAAGAACAAAGGTCCCAAGCATTTGAGTGAAGAGAGGTAGCCAGTCCTCCCTGGGCAGGAGGGGGACCCCGGGGCTTTCCCACATGTGACCTTCTCTCTCCCTGCTTTGGTCCTAGCCAACTCTCAACAGCTTCATGGGCCTGGGTCAGGCTGCCTGGAAAGAGGCGAGAGCAGTTTTGCAGAACTTGCTGTCTGCCAATCAAGCCAGGCTCAGAGATGACATGGAGCTTCGGAAGCGGTGAGAAGCATGTGGACATTGATGGGACATGGCAGGGAGACAAGGGTTGGGTGGCAGGCAGTTCTATTCCAAGTCATGCTTTGGCTGCGGGCCTGGTTGAGTGAGACCTGGCTCCATTCAGTCCCCATTGGGCTGTGTGTTGCTGGATGGGCTCTGGGTTTCCCTAGCACCTAGATTGGAGCTGCCAGGCAAGGTCCACTGGCCCACTGTCTTACTCTACTGTTCCTCAGTGGCATCATCTGTGCCCTCCTCTGGTTTCCAGTAGGAGTTCCCACTCCCCAGCCCCTTTTTCTGGAGTGGAACATAGAAACAAGAGGCATTTCAGCTGTAGTGACTCTTCTATGGTATGGGCTGGTTCAGCCGAGTTTTGACTCCAGTCCAGCCTGGCAGAGGTGGTAAGCAGGATTATGGTCTGGTCTGGGTGACTAGAGCAGAGGTCTTGGTTTACCATGTACTTGAGTTTGAAACTTCTGGCTCTGTTTCAGCGCGTTCACCTCCCAGGCTTCTGCCACGATGCACCTGCCAGCCACCATAGGTGAGTGCTATCTGCTCGTTAATACAACATGGACAGTTTAGTGGCAGGTGCCTTGGTACTCAATTATTGGTGGAGGAAGAAGCAGAATCAGGGCTCTGGGGCTGTTAGCTGCTCCCCAACACTGACTGGTCTTAGCACCCAGGCTGGCACTGACTTTGGCTAGCTCAATATTGTTCTTCTAGGAGAGTTGCAGCCTATTCAAGTTTGTAACTAGTTATATGGCTGCCTGTGTAGCAGATCACCACCACACCCTTCCCAGAAGGCTGCTGGGGAAAAGTGCTCTGAGATGTCAGTTTTGAGGGAGAAGGTCAGAGGACCCTGCAGGCCCATTTCCAGACTTGCTATAGGGTATCTGGCTAGACTTAGAGTCAGGAAGTTGGAGTTAGCAAAACTGTCTTCAGACTAAGGTTTAAAGTCCAGAAAAGCCAGATCAACTTGTGACTAGGGGTGCAGGGCTCCATCCTTGTCCATCAATCCCAGAGGAAGGCTGCCACTGTTGGTTTGCCTGGGTGCTTCTGGTCTGAGAGGCCAACTAGCCCTACTTTGGTGAGGACAGGATTCCCTTCAGTCAGGACAAGTCCTTGGCAAAAGCTGGGTGGAGGGCGGGCTTGAGGATGGGCTCAGCCCTTGCTTCCCTGCAGCACTTGAGGGCCATGCTCTATTTTTGGCAAACCAGTCTTTCAGGGATTCTCTATTATTTCTGACTGATTGATTGTGCCATTTCTTGTTTTTTTTTTTCTCTTTTTTTGGGCATGTGTTTATTCTTATGATAAATATCTCTGTTGCTAACCTGGGCTTTGGGACTGAAAACAGGAGGCAGCAGCTATGACTCAGGCTATCCACACCTTGCTCAGTGCTTTCTCTCCTCTTCTTTCTCTATGTCCACTTCTAGTCTAGGCTGCTGATTGGGGTAGTCACTATTTTTTTTTTTTGATGAGAGATTTAGGAAGATAAAATATTCCAAGCATATTTTCCTGGAGATTTTAGTAATTCAATCCCTGAATGAGAGAGGGTTCCTGTGGCTTAACAAACCACCCTGCTCAGCTCATCATGATCAACAGACACAGACTGAGCACCTGTGATATACTAGACTTGTTCTTGGGTCCTAAGGGAGAGCCAAACAAAAGGAGAGCTGGACTGGGCTGCCTTCAAGGGCTGGAGTCTTGCAAAGTTGTGCACACTAATTGGAGCACCAGCTGGAAGTGCCCCAAGAAGGGATCAGGTGAGGGGATTCAGAGGAGGGAAAGAGCCTGCTAGAGAGAGTGGGGAGGGCTTTATGAAAGAGAGGGGCATAATACGCAGAGACGTGGGAGAAGTTGGTCCAGGCAGCAGGTGCAACTTAAGCATAGGCATGGTGAGGGGTGTCCCTGTGTGGGGTGACAAGCAGTGTGTGTGTGTGACACAAGTGGTAGAAGTAGGAGGCACGGGAAGGGAAGTGGAGCTCAGCTGCTTCATGTTCCCAGTCCATTGTTTGTTTCAGAAAGTTTTGATTCATTATTTCTTATGTGTTTCTCAGTTTGGGGGAGGGTTCTAAAAATTAATCTTTTTCTGGTGGGGGGCTCCTGGGAATCAAACTTGGGTCCTTGCACTTGCTGGACAGGCATGGTTCCACTTGAGCAATGCCCCCAACCTTTTTACTTTACATTATTTTTCACAGACTCTTAAGATTTTTGTTCAGGTCAGCCTCAAACTTCGATCCTCCAGGTCCACATCTTCCAAACAGCTGGAATTACAGATGTGAGGCACCATGTCTAGCCTAAAAACAAATACTGAGCAAGGCTATTTTATGTTGCATTTGGTGCTGTGGCTGCCAGAAGAGTTTGAGCTTTGGGATGTGCAAACTTGTGTGCATGCTGACAGCCCCGTCCTTGAGGCTGGCTTGACCTCCACTGTCTGGGTCTCTGATGGACTGTCTTGGGTCTTTGTTCTGCAGGAGACTACACAGACTTCTATTCCTCTCGGCAGCATGCTACCAACATTGGAATCATGTTTAGGGGCAAGGAGAATGCATTGATGCCCAATTGGTATGTCTTGGACTGGGTGTTTGGATAAGTTTGATCTATTTCTGGCAATATGTTTTTTCTAGAAGGTTCAAAGCCCCTCTTAGGTTAGAACAAACTGGGGAAGAAAGCTGGAAATGATGATGCTGTTGCAGCCTGTGCAAACAGTGGCCTCAGCTTCCGGTTCCCTCAGCATGGCTGTGGACCTGCTGTGGGATAATGGGGCAGGTTGGATTAGATTCCTTGAGTCACTGTCATCCTCTGGAAGGTGAGCTGCCTATTACCGTTCTATTGACAAGTCTTAAGTCCTACGATTCACCCAGTTTTATGTTCTGATGCGTGAGAATCCACAGTGTGTCCAGTGCATTCATTTACTTGATTTTCATGGTGGCCCTGTGAGGCTACTCGGGCCAGGACTACAAGCTCCATTTTACTGGAGGGAAAAGAGGCTCAGTGAAAGACTTGCCTATCTCCTAATTACCAGGTCAGGGCCATTGCCAAGCTGGAAAACTGAGCCTGGCTTTTTGTTCTGTGTTGTGAGAGGGCTTCAATTTACTCAGAACTGAAGAGGGCCTGAATTTGAGGGCAAGCACTCATGTAGAGAGGCTATATCAGAAGAAGAGCCTGTTAGACCATAATAAAGAAGGAAGAAGGAAAAAGAGAGCAGATTACTATCAAGAGAGGTGAAAAACAAGGCCAAGGTTACAGAACAAGGCAATATGAATCTGGGACTGGAACCCATTTCAGATGAGTAAATATGAGACCCTGGTCCTGTGCAGTTTGAGGCTGTCTTTGTCCCCAGTCAACCACAATGTATCTATTCTAGTGTCCTCAGAGGTGATGACCCAGGTAATCTTCCAGCCCCAAAGGAGCTGGTTGTCATCAGGGTGCCAGGATTCCAGCAGCTAAAGGCAAAGGCCAGTAGGGCAAGGGAATGGGTTGTAAGTTACATCTGAAACCAAGTGTGACAGCTGCCTCTGTCCTGCCCCTTTCCTTCTGCAGAACAAGAGCAAACAGCAGTCTCTAGTGACATTTGGTGCAGGGTGGCCCGTGGCAGTGCCTTTTTTAACTTTACAGGTGTATTCATTGTAACAAAGGTAATATAGATCGAGTCTTCCTCATCTGAAATGCTTGGGACCAGAAGTGTTTGGGATTTCAGAGTTTTTCAGATTTTGAAATATTTGATTATAAATAATGTGATAACCATGGGGATGGAACCCAAGTCTGAACAACAAATTCATTTATGTTTCATATTTCATATATACCTTATACACATAGGCTGAAGGTCACGTGCTCGTGTGTGTGTGTGTGTGTGTGTGTGTGTGTGTGTGTTTGTGTGTGTGTGTGTTTGTGTTTGTGTGTGTGTGTGCGCATGCGCGCGCGGGAGCTGGTGATGGAACCTGAAGCTGTGTGCATGCTAAGCAAGTGCTCTGCCACTGAGTTTCACTCCTAGCCCTGTACAAAACTTTAAATAATATTTTTCATAAAACAAAGTTTCACGCAGTGGAATTTTCCACGTATGGCGTTATGTCGATACTCAATAGTTCTGGGTTGTGGAGCATTTTGGATTTTGGATTTTTGGATTAGGAATGCTGAGCTATATGCTTATTGTGATTAACCCACATATGACAGAAAGTATATAAAGTAAAGAATCTGTAATTTAAAATGTGCTCACTATTGGACCTGAAGTTTCACTGTCATGCACCTGTGCTGTGGAAGTAAAGGCACCAGTGTGTTTGAGTTTTAGAGCAACGAAGTTTCCTAGCAGCATTTCTAGTGGCCCCAAACTGGAAGTGATCCAAATGCTTTGTGGAGTGATAGTTGAACAATTATTCTATTCCCAATATGAACATTTTTGTAACTATTGAAAGATTTAGGTCAAGAGATCTATTCATTATGTTAGTTGAAACAAGCAAATTATAGAGTATTCTGTAAAGTGTATTTTCATTTTCATAAAAAGACAAAATTTTATATGCATAGACACACTGTATTAGTTTCCTGCTGCTGCTGTAACACATTTCCAGAATTGGCGGCTTAAAATGACATATATATTCTCTTATTCCAAAATAAACCTCACAGGGCTGATGTCTAGGTGTTATCAGGGCTGGTTTGTTCTGGAGGCTCCAGGAAAGCCTGTTTTCATGTCTCTTGAGTTCTGGAGACTGCCTGTATTTCTTGGCTTGTGACCCCTTCACTCTGACCTCTTTGAGCTGAAATTGCTGTATTCACTTTATCATTGGTATGTCTTTGTATAATTATAATTAATAATGAAATCTAAGTGTACCTTAGTCATTTACAAAATAAATTTTTGGAACAGGTAACACAAGATAAATACACACTAAAATAGTATTCATATGAAAAGATGCAAAAATATTGTAGTAATAAAGTATATTAAAAAAAGCCTGAAAGAATGACAAAAAAAGAAGTGTATAGAAACATATGGGAAGGAAGAGCACTACATTCCAGCTGGTGATTCCATCTGGAGTGAGAGCGAAGTTCACAGGCAGGCAGTAAAGATCAGCAAAGGTGGGTATTTAACTGGATTAGCAAAGTTCTATTTCTTTAGCTTATTGGTGGTTCATGGCTATTATATCTTACATCTTTCTATCATTGCAAAATACATTTATCATTACAAAGTAAGTTATCAAATATTGAAGTAAATTAAAAACAATAAAAGCAAGGTCAGCAGAGATGCATAGTTCCCTTCTCAACAGGCCAAACTGTTAGGGTTCTTCTGTGTCCTTTCTCAGGTGTTTTTGCACACTCTGCCAATTTATCTATGTGGCCATTTCTCTTATTAATTTGAAAGAGAGTTTTGTAAGTAATAGAAATTTACCCTTTCTTGCAATGCATTGCAAATATATTCTCCTCGTAGAGGTTGAGCATTTCTACTCTGAAATCCAAAATGCTTCAAAATGAGAAAATATCTGAGTTGCTGCCATGATGCTGTATGACACTTTCTTTTTTTTTGGTGGATGGTACTGGTGTTTGAACTCAGGGCCTCATGCTTGCTAGGCAGTGCTCTATCCCCTGAGCCACTATCCCAGCCTTGTAGTGATGCTTTCAATGTACACAGACTTTGTTTCATCTGCAAAATTATTACTAAATACTGTGTAAAATTACTTTCAGGCCAAGTGTATAGGTGAATATGAAACATAAAGGAATTTCATTTTTAAACTTGGGTCCCATCCCCAAGATGCCTCATTATGTATATGTAAATAAACTAAAATCAAAACCTAAAATCCAAAAGGATTCTGGTCCCAAGCATTTTGGATAAGGGACACTCAACTGTATCTTGTCTTTTTACTCAGCTATATCTCTGGATGTAGAAATTTTACAAAGTCAAACATGTTACTCAGTTTATTTATGGCATTTGTTGTGTCCTATTTAGAAAGGCTTTTGGCACCCTAAGAATTTGAAAATTTTTTTGTGTTTTTCCTTAGTACTTGTAATACCCTCTCTTTGTACATGTAGGTCTTTAATCCATGTGGACTTTCCTTTTCCTTTTGTGTGCAATGTGAGGTGTGAGTGTGAGTCTGTATTTGATTCCAGGATGCTGTAACAAAGTGCCATGATGGGGTGGCTTACAACAGTCCTGGAAGCCCTAAGTCTGAATTCAGGGTGCCAACAGGCTGTTATTCCTCTGAAGTATCTAGGAGGCTGCCCATCCCTTGCCACCTCCATTTTAGTGGCTGCAGGTGTTCCTTGTAGCTGCGTCACGCCTATCTCTGTCTTTGTCTTTACATGGCCACCTTCTCCTTTCCATGACTTCTGTCTCATATAAAGACATTTTTGGATATGGGGCCCACTAGGATAATCCAGGGTGACTGCTTGATTCTTACTTTAATTACATGTACAAAGACTCTTTTTCCCACATTTTCTGGGGGAGCGGAGAGTTTAGGCTGTGGTCATAGCACTGAGTGAGCTGCTTTCAGTGCACTACAGGGTCTAACTTCTCACATTGTTCAAAGCACTCACCAGGTTTTATTTAACATATACTGACCTCTCACCTACATAAGATTCTCGCATGTTCAGTCTGTCCCCTTGCATTGGTGATGTACTGTTTTTTTTAAACACTTTTATTAGCATATACTAGTTGTACAGGTGGGTTTCCTTGTGACATTTGCATATGTATTTACAATGTAACTGAATTAGATTCACTCCCTCTATCATTCTCCCTCGTTCCCACTCTCTCCCCTTCTTAAAACAATTTCTATGGGTTTCAGCATTCCATTGTCATACAAGTAGACAAAATACATTACCATCCTTTACCCTCTCTGTTCAACCTCACCTCTTTCCCTGGTACCAGCTCCTGAGCAGGACCCATTTATCTTCCTGTCCTTTATTTTTTTAAGTGTATTTTAATTATTCAAAGGAGTTTTGCTGTGGTATTTCACACATGCACAAATTGTAATTTAATGAGATTAACCTTCTCTATTAATCTCTTTCTTTATCCTCTCTGCTCCCCTATTATTCAACAGCTTTCAGTGTATTTCATTATGTAATCTTTGTGTACAGATTCAAAGTATTTTAATATTATTCAGTCTGAGTCATTCACTTGTCCTCTCCCCTTCCTCTAGTCCCCTTAAGCAGTCACAGCATTACAGTCATGTTCTATATCTATCTATTTATTTATTTATATGTATACAAAATCATATATATAGTTATGTCAACATTTCTTTTAGGTCTAGCTTTCACATATGAGGGAAAACATACGACCTTTGTCCTTCTGAACCTGGCTTACTTTGCTACACGATGAGCTTTAGATCCATTCATTTACTTTCAAACAACATAATTTTATTCTTTTTCACTGAATAACGCTCCATTGTGTATATATACCACATTTTCTTAACCTGCTCATCAGTTGTAGGGCACAGGGCTATTTCCATAGCTTGGCTATTGTGAATAGTGCTGCAATAAGCATGGGTGTGCAGGTGGCTCAAATGTATTGTGACTTACATTACCTCAGAGTGGTATCTCAGGAGCGTATGTAGGCCTAATTTTAGTTTTTTTGAGGAATCTCTGTACTGCTTTCCACGTGGTCACACTAATTTATATTCTATCAGCGGTGTATAAGGTTTCCTTTCCCCTCTGCAGTCCCACCAGCATTTGCTGTTGTTTGTAGTTTTATTGTTAGCTATTCTGACTGAAGTGAGGTAAAATCTCAGTGTTGTTTTGATTTGCATTTGCTTTATGGCTCAGGTGCTGAGCAAGAAGTTTCTTCCTGTATTCATTGGCCATTTGTACTTCTTTTGAGAATTGTCTGTTGAGTTCATTTGCCCATTTACTTACTCAGTGTGTTGTTGATTCTTTGGGAGTATAGCTTTTTGAGTCTCCTGTATATTCTGGTTATTAATCCCTTGTCAGATGTATAGCTGACAAAGGTTTTCTCCCATTTTTAGACTGTCTCTTCAGTCTAGCAACTGTTTCTTTGGCTGTGCAGAAGCTTTTTAGTTTTATGCAGTCACATTTGTCAATCCTTTCTCTTAATTGATGAGCTATTGGAGTTCTATTTACAAAGATATAACCCATGCCTGTGTATTGCAGTGTTTTCCCTATTCTTTCCTGGACTGGTTGCAGAGGTTTAGGTCTTTTTTTTTTTAATTTTTATTTTATTAATATGTGTGTACATTGTTTGGGTCATTTCTCTCCCCTTCCCCCCGTCTCCTCCCTTCTCCCCCGCTCCCTCCCTTACCCCCCCTTACCCCTCGCTACCAGGCAAAAACTATTTTGCCCTTATCTCTAATTTTGTTGTAGAGAGAGTATAAGCAATAATAGGAAGGAACAAGGGTTTTTGCTAGTTGGGATAAGAATAGCTATACAGGGAGTTGACATGCATTGATTTCCTGTACATGTGTGTTACCTTCTAAGTTAATTCTTCTTGAACTAGCCTTTTCTCTAGTTCCTGGTCCCCTTCTCCTATTGACCTCAGTTGCTTTAAACTATCTACTTTAGTTTCTCTGAGTTGAGGGCAACAAATGCCATCTATTTTTTTAGGTGTCTTACCTATCCTCATACCTTCCTTGTGTGCTCTCGCTTTATCCTGTGACCAAAGTCCAATTCCCTTGTGTTTGCCCTTGATCTAATGTCCACATATAAGGGAGAACATACTATTTTTGGTCTTTTGGGCCAGGCTAAACTCACTCAGAATGATGTTCTCCAATTTCATCCATTTACCTGTGAATGATAACATTTCATTCTTCTTCATGGCTGCATAAAATTCCATTGTGTATAAATACCACATTTTCTTAATCCATTCGTCAGTGGTGGGGCATCTTGGCTGTTTCCATAACTTGGCTATTGTGAATAGTGCTGCAATAAACACGGGTGTGCAGGTGCCTCTGGAGTAACCTGTGTCACAGTCTTTTGGGTATATCCCCAAGAGTGGTATTGCTGGATCATATGGTAGATCAGTGTTTAGATTTTTAAGTAGCCTCCAAATTTTTTTCCAGAGTGGTTGTATTAGTTTACATTCCCACCAGCAGTGTAAGAGGGTTCCTTTTTCCCCACATCCTCGCCAACACCTGTTGATAGTGGTGTTGCTAATGATGGCTATTCTAACAGGGGTGAGGTGGGATATTAGTGTGGTTTTAATTTGCGTTTCCTTTATTACTAGGGATGGTGAGCATTTTTTCATGTGTTTTTTGGCCATTTGAATTTCTTCTTTGAGAAATTTCTGTTTAGTTCACTTGCCCATTTCTTTATTGGTTCGTTAATTTTGGGAGAATTTAGTTTTTTGAGTTCCCTATATATTCTGGTTATCAGTCCTTTGATGTGTAGCTGGCAAATATTTTCTCCCACTCTGTGGGTGTTCTCTTCAGTTTAGAGACCATTTCTTTTGTTGTGCAGTTTTATGAGGTCCCATTTATCTATGCTATCTCTTAGTTGCTGAGCTGGTGGGGTTCTATTGAGAAAGTTCTTGCCTATACCTATTAATTCCAGAGTATTTCCTACTCTTTCCTTTACCAACTTTAGAGTTTGGGGTCTTATGTTAAGATCCTTGATCCGTATTGAGTTAATACTGGTGTAGGGTGATATACATGGATCTAGATCCAGTTTTTTGCAGACTGCTAACCAGTTTTCCCAGCAGGTTTTGTTGAAGAGGCTGTCTTTTCTCCATTGTATATTTTTAGCTCCTTTGTCAAAGACAAGTTGGTTATAGTTGTGTAGCTTCATATCCGGGTCCTCTTTTCTGTTCCACTGGTCTTCATGTCTGTTTTTGTGCCAGTACCATGCTGTTTTTATTGTTATTATATTGTAATATAGTTTGAAGTCGGGTATCATGATACCTCCAGCATTGTTCTTTTGACTGAGTATTGCCTTGGCTATTCGTGGCCTCTTGTGTTTCCATATAAATTTAATGGAAGATTTTTCAATCTCTTTGATGAGTGTCATTGGGATTTTGATGGGAATTGCATTAAACATGTAGATTACTTTTGAGAGTATAGACATTTTTACTATGTTGATTCTACCAATCCATGAGGATGGGAGATCTCTCCACTTTCTATAGTCTTCCTCAATCTCTTTCTTCAGAAGTTTGTAGTTTTCCTTGTAGAGTTCGTTTACATCCTTTGTTAGGTTTACACCTAGGTATTTGATTTTTTTGAGGCTATTGTAAATGGAATTGTTTTCATATATTCTTTCTCAGTTTGTTCATTTTTAGTGTATAGAAATGCTAATGATTTTTCTATGTTAATTTTATATCCTGCTACCTTGCTATAGCTATTGATGGTGTCTAGGACCTTTGAGTAGAGTTTTTGGGTCTTTAAGGTATAGGATCATGTCGTCTGCAAATAGGGATATTTTGACAGTTTCTTTACCTATTTGTATTCCTTTTATTCCTTCTTCTTGCCTAATTGCTCTGGCTAAGAATTCCAGCACTATGTTGAATAGGAGTGGAGATAGTGGGCATCCTTGTCTGGTTACTGATTTTAGAGGGAATGGTTTCAGTTTTTCTCCATTAAGTATAATGCTGGCTGTAGGTTTGTCATATATAGCTTTTATGATGTTGAGGTACTTTCCTTCTATTCCTAGTTTTCTTAGAGCCTTTATCATGAAATGGATCTTATCAAAGGCTTTTTCTGCATCTATTGAGATAATCCTGCGGTTTTTGTCGTTGCTTCTGTTAATGTGGTTTATTACATTTATTGATTTTCCTATGTTGAACCACCCCTGCATTCCTGGGATGAAGCCTACTTGATCGTAGTGAATGATGATCTTTTTGATGTGTTGTTGAATTCTGTTTGCCATTATTTTCTTGAGGATTTTTGCATCAATGTTCAATAAGGAGATTGGCCTATATTCTCCTTTTTGGAGGTGTCTTTGCCTGGGCTTGGGATAAGTGTAATACTGGCTTCATAAAATGTGTTAGGCAGTTTTCCTTCCCTTTCTATTTCATGGAACAGTTTAAGGAGGGTTGGTATCAGTTCTTCTTTAAAGGTCTGATAGAATTCAGTAGAGAATCCATTAGGTCCTGGGCTTTTCTTTTTGGGGAGACTCTTGATTGCTGCTTCAATTTCATTTTGTGTTATAGATCTATTCAGGTGATTAATATGCTCTTGGTTCAGTTTTGGATGATCATATGTATCTAAAAATCTGTCCATTTATTTAAGATTTTTGAATTTATTTGAATATAGATTCTCGAAGTAGTCTGTGATAATTTCCTGGACTTCCATGGTGTTTGTCATTATCTCCCCTTTTGCATTCCTGATTCTACTATTTTGGGTTTTTTCTCTCCTCATTTTATTCAGGTTTGCCAGGGGTCTGTTGATCTTGTTTATTTTTTCAAAGAACCAACTTTTTGTTTCATTAATTCTTTGTATGGTTTTTTTGGTGTGTGTTTGATTGATTTCAGTTTTTATTTTTATTATTTTTCTCCTTCTGTTTGTTTGGGATTTGCTTGTTCTTGTTTTTCTAGGAGTTTGAGATGTATCATTAGGTCTTTGATTTGGGATTTTTCAGTCTTTTTAATATATGCACTCATGGCTATAAACTTTCCTCTCAGGACTGCCTTTTCTGTGTCCCATAGGTTCTGGTAGGTTGTGTTTTAATTTCCTCTTTTATTTCATCAATGACCCATTGTTCATTAAGCAATGAGTTATTCAGTTTCCAGCTGTTTGCATGTTTTTTGTCTTTATATTTGTTGTTGAGTTCTAGTTTTATTGCATTGTGATCAGATAGAATGCATGGTATAATTTCTATTTTCTTACATTTGCTGAGGCTTGCTTTGTGCCCTAGGATGTGATCTGTTTTGGAGAAGGTTCCGTGGGCTGCTGAGAAGAATGTATATTGTGTAGAAGTTGGATGAAATGTTCTATAGACATCAAGTAGGCCCATCTGATCTATTGTATATTTTAGATCTTGGATTTCTTTATTGAGTTTTTGTTTGGATGACCTATCTATTAATGATAATGGGGTGTTAAAGTCTCCCACAACCACTGTGTTGGAGTTAATATATGCTTTTAGGTCTTTCAGGGTATGTTTGATGAAATTGGGTGTATTGACATTGGCTGCATATAGGTTGATAATTGTTATTTTCTTTTGGTCTATTTCCCCTTTTATTAGTATGGAATGTCCTTCTTTATCTCGTTTGCTCAATGTAGGTTTGAAGTCTACTTTGTCAGAGATAAGTATTGCTACTCCTGCCTGTTTTTGGGGGCCATTGGCTTGGTAAATCTTCTTCCAGCCTTTCATCCTAAGCCTATGTTTATTTCTGTCGGTGAGATGGGTCTACTGTAAGCAACAAATTGTTGGATCTTCCTTTTTAATTCAGTTCATCAAACGGTGCCTTTTGATGGGGGAATTAAGTCCATTAACGTTAAGTGTTAGTACTGATAGGTATGTTGTGATTTCTGTCATTTAGTTGTCTTAGTTGTTTGAAAATTTGATTGTGTATACCTAAATTGAGGTTACTCTCTACTTTCTTGCTTTTTTCTTTCCTGTAGTTTGGTGCTGCCTGTCCTTTCATGGTTATATTGCGTTTCACTTTCTGTGTGCAGAATCCCTTGAAGAATCTTTTGTAGTGGTAGCTTTGTGGTCACATATTGTTTTAGTTTCTGCTTACCATGGAAGACTTTTATTGCTCCATCTATTTTGAATTATCTTTTGCTGTGTAGAGTATCCTGGGGTTGAAGTTATTTTCATTCAGTGCCCGGAAGATCTCACCCCATGCTCTTCTTGCTTTTAATGTTTCTGTTGAGAAGTCTGCTGTGATTTTGATGGGTTTACCTTTGTATGTTATTTGTTTTTTCTCTCTTATAGCCTTCATTATTCTTTCTGAAGTCTCCGTATTTGTTGTTTTAATGATAATATGCCGTTAGTTCGTTCTATTTTGGTCTGGTCTGTTTGGTGTTCTGGAGGCCTCTTGCATCTGTATGGGCATAGATTTTTCTAGATTTGGGAAATTTTCTGTAATTATTTTGCTGAATATATTACACATTCCCTTTGCTTCCACCTCTTCTCCTTCTTCAATGCCCATGATTTTCAGGTTTGGTCTTTTGATGGAGTCGGTGAGTTCTTGCATTTTCTTTTCACAGGTCTTGAGTTGTTTAACTAATAGTTCTTTGGTTTTTCCTTTAATTGCCATTTCATCTTCGAGTTCTGAGATTCTGTCTTCTGTTTGTTCTGTTCTGCTGGATTTGCCTTCCGTTTTGTTTTGCATTTTTGTTTCTGTCTTTTTCTGAGGTTTTCCATATCCTGGGTCATTTCCTCTTTAATGTTGTCTATTTTCGTTCTGAGTTCATTTATCTTTTTATTAACCGTGTTCTTTGTTTCACTTTGGTGTTTATACGGTGCTTCTATGGTTTCTCTTATTTCTTCTTGTGCTTTCTCAAATTCTCTATTTTTGTTGTCTTGGAATTTCTTGAGTGTCTCCTGTACATTTTGGTTGACCATATCCAGTATCATCTCTATAAAATTCTCATTGATTACTTGGAGGATTTCATCATTCAGATTATTCTTGTGGGCTTCATTGGGTTCTTTGGCATAGTTTGTCTTCGTTTGTTGGAGTCTGGAACTGAGTATGTGTTTTCTTCATTTGCCTCTGGTTCCTGTACTAATTTTTTGCTGTGGGGATACTGGTTTCTTTTTTTTTTTCTGTCTTTCCATCATTGCCCTTGGTATTGTTACTGTGCCTGCACTGTGTGCAATTAAGTATTTTCTAGCTTGTAATAATAACAATGGTGATATTTAGAATGGAAAGGTGAGAGGAGTGGGATAGCAAAGAAGGTAAAGAAAAAGGAAAAACAAACAAGTAAAAACACAAAACAAACAAACAAAAAAACCGTGTCAAAGACATAAACAGGGAGAGATAGTGTACTGATTAACAGTTAGCTAAACAGGCATTAGGGAGACAGAGAGGATAAAAAAATAAAATAAAATAAGAATTAAGAAAAAATAAAATAATTAAAAAAGATCTCCAAGTTCAAATGCAATGAAGTTTCAGTCTTAATAATTTTGGTGTTGGTCTGTCAGCCTCCAATCCTGAGATGGTGTCCCAGAAGTAGTTCTGTCATTGTCTCATCAAAAAGGAAAAAAACCAAAAGACAAAGAAAAACCAAAACACAACAAAGTGTCCCAAGTTCAGATGCAATACAATTTCAGTAAGTTTTTCAGCATGCAGGTGTAGTTAGGTTGTTGTCTCATCAAAGGAAGAGAAAAAAAATATTGAGCCTGGAGACAGTTTTATGAATGGCTGTCTGAGGCTGAGGCTCACCTGCCCGCTGCTGTCAGCCTGCTGTTGCTGGAGGCGTTATTTATGCAGATCTCAGGGGTGAGCTTAGCACTCACCTGGCCCCGCTGGCTTTGTTTACTTTGAGTTCTTCTGGGCAGGACGGCCACTGTTACAAGCTTTCCCCTTTCCAAGCACACTGGGGGAGGTGGCGTTACGCCGCTTTCTCTGGCTGGTGTGTTTATTTATAGTTCATGTGGGAAGTGACACTTCTCCCCTCTGCTGTGGAGTTTTCCTCCTACCACCGATTTTACAAGCTTTCCCGCTCCTGCCTTCTCAGGCCGGCTTGTTTTACAGTTCTGTGAGGGATTGCCCCTCCCCCCACTTTGGCGCTCAGGGCGCCCCGCCCTCTTTGCTACGTGTCTTTTTTATTGTTGTTGTTTATTATTCAGTTTGTTTTTTCTCTTTTTTCCCTGGGTGGGGGTTGGTCTGTCCAGGGGGCTATGCTGATCTGGCCCAGGATTGTCTGGGGAGTACCTTGTGTCGCTTAGCTCACCTGGTGTTCTGCTTCTCCCAAGCAGGTTAGGTGTTGGCGTCTGGCGGTGCGAGAGCCCTCCTGGTTTCTCCATTTAACATGGAGTGGAGATCCTATGCGCAGGCTGGGGGTGTGGTGGTGTTGGAGTTTTACCTCTTCTTGGTGGTTTTCCCTTCAAGGTGTTCTCCAGCGTCTCTCTAAGATTTTACCTTAGGAAGCACGCTTTCTGCTTTCTCCTCTAGTCCCCATCTTCCATCTGGAATCTAAAAAATCATTTCTCCTGGCTGGCTTTGCCACAAAATGTTAATGGCACTGGTGCAGTCTGTGATCAGAAGACTTCCAAATTTTTTGTATCCCATGGGGAAGAACCCATGGCAGGACACATGGGTGTAAAGAGAGTTTATTAAAAGTTAGGGAAGGAAAATACAAAATGGAGCACAGTGATGCCCAGGTGGAAGCCAGAAGCTGAGAGAGCTAGCTTTAGGTCTTATGTGAAGATCTTTGATGCACTTTAAATTGATACTAGAATAGGGCGAGAGACTGTGACCTCGTTTCACTCTTCTACATGCGCATATAGTTTTCCCAGCAGCATGTGCTGAAGAGGCTATCTTTTCTCTAATGTATGGTTTGGGATTCTTTGTTAAAATCAAATGGCTGTAGCTAAATGGGTTTGTGCATGGCTTCTCTATTCTGTTCCATTGGTCTTCGTATTTGTACCATGGTATTTTTCTTACTGTGACTCTGTACTATGGTTTGAAGTTAGGTATTATGATATCTCCAGCGTTCATTGCTCTTTTTGCTTAGGATTGCTTTGGCTATTTGAAGTCTTTTGGGCTTCCCTATAAACTTTAGGATTGATTATTATATCTCTCTAGAAAATGTCATTTGGATTTTAATGGGGATTGTATTCAACATATAGATTGCTTTTCATAGTATAGCCATTTTTACAATATTGATTCTGTCCATCAGTGAGCATGAGAAGTCCTTCCATTTTCTAATGTCTTCTTTGATTTTTTTCTCCATTGATTTATAGTTTTCATTGTATAGGTCTTTCATTTCCTTTGTATTTTTTGATGCTATTATGAATGGGATTGTGTAGAGAAATGCTACTGATCTTTGTACTACTGACTTTGTATCCTGATACTTTGTCAAATGTGTTTATGAGATCTAAGATGTTGTTAGTGGAGTTTTTAGGTATAAGATCATATCATTTACAAATAGGGATAATTTGACTTCTTTCTCCCCTATTTGAATTCCTTTATTTCTTTTTCCTTTCTTACTGCTTTGGATTGGAATTCCAGTACTATATTGAATAAGAGTGGGGAGAGTGGAAGCCTTGTTTCATTCCTGACTTTAAGGAAATGATTTTAGTTTTCCCCCTGTTTAATAGATGTTGGTGATAGGTTTGTCTATTTATCCTTGTAATGTTGAGATATTTTTTCTATTCTAGTTTCTTCAAAGCTTTTTATCATGAATGTATGTTGAATTTTGTCAAAGGATTTTTTTTCTGCATCTGTTGAGATGATAATGACTTTTGTCCCTAATTCTGCTTATGTGTTGTATTATATTTATTTACTTACTTGCATATGCTGAACCATCCTTGCATCCCTGGAATGAAACTTGCTTGATTATGGTATATGATATTTTTAATATGTTATTGGATTTGCTTTGTAAGTACTTTACAGAGGGCTTTCATGTCTATGTTTATCCATGAAATTGGCCTATAACTTTCTTTCTTTCTTTTTTTTTTTTTGATGCATCTTTACCTGGTTTTGATAATAGGGTAATGCTGGCTTTGTAAAATGAGTTTAGTAATATTCCTTCCCTTTGTATTTTTTGGAATAGTTTGAGGAACATTGTTATTAGTTCTTCTTTAAAGAAGAGATGAAGAAATTTATTAGTTCTTTAAGAAGGACTAAGCAGTGATCCATCCAGTTCTGGGCTTTTCTTTGCAGAGAGGTTCTTTTAACTGTGTCAATCTCATTTTTCTTTATAGACTGGTTTAAGTTGTTGTGTCCTCTTTGTTTAATTTTGGTGGGTCATATGTGTCGGAATTTATCAATTTCTTGATTTTCTGGTTTACTTGAGCATAGGTTTTCAAAATACTCCTGTATAATCTTCTGAATTTCACTGGTGTCTGTTTTAATAATTTCCTTTCCATCTCTGATTTTATTAATTTGTGTATTCTCCTTTCTTCTTTTGGTTAGTTTGGTTAAAGTTTTGTTGATCTTATTTAAGTTTTCGAAGAGCCAAATTTTTGTTTCATTAATTTGTTGTATCATTCTTTTGGTCTCCCTGTTATTTATTTGTACCCCAATTTTTATAATTTCTTTCTGTCTATTACTTTCACTGCTTCATCAGGCTGTTTGAGATCTCTCTATTTTTCTGATGTGGGTGCTTATGGTTATAAATTTCCCTCTTAAGACTAACTTTTTTTTTTCATTTTTCTTTTATTATTCATATGTGCATACAAGGCTTGGTTTATTTCTCCCCCCTGCCCCCACCCCCTCCCTTACCACCCACTCCACCCCCTTCCGCTCCCCCCCTCAATACCCAGCAGAAACTATTTTGCCCTTATCTCTAATTTTGTTGTAGAGAGAGTATAAGCAATAATAGGAAGGAACAAGGGGTTTTGCTGGTTGAGATAAGGATAGCTATACAGGGCATTGACTCACATTGATTTCCTGTGCGTGGGTGTTACCTTCTAGGTCTTAAGACTAACTTTGCTGTGTCTCACAGGTTCTTGGAAGTTGTGTTTTCATTTTCATTTGACTCTAAGAATTTCTTAATTTCTTCATTATCCCCTTTATCATTCAAAAGTGTGTTGTTCAATCTCCATGAGTTATAATGGTTTTTGTAGTTTTCCTTGACACTGATTTTTAATTCTATCCCATTATGGTCTGTTAAGATACAGGGTATTATTTAGATTTATTTTTGTGCTTGTTGAGACTTGGGTTTGAATCACAGTGCCACCTCTTCATTGCTGGTGTCCTCAGCAATGTCAGTGGCTCTCAGTGCCTGAGTACACTCAATGATGACCAATGACACTACAATGTGGGGCTCTTCTGAAGATTCTATGAGAAGGGAACAATACAAAAAGCATTTCGTGTGGGCTCCATGAGAGCTAGGTGCTGTGTACATGGGAATCATTCCTGTTAGATGTTCTTCTTGCATGTGAGTCAGCACCATATGGACACTGGGGCTGAGGATGGGAGAAAGTTTTACTTTACTCTTAAGTGCCTTTTGATTTCTTTAAACATTGTGGCAAAATTCACAGAACATACAACTTATGATCTTAACAATGTTCACCTATGCTGTGGTTTTATGTGCAGTCATCACCACTGTCTACCTCCAGAGTGATTTTCGTCTGACAACTGTAACTCTAACCCATTGCACAACTCCTTGCTCCCCTCTCCCCAGCCCTGGATGACCCCATTTTGCTTTCTGTCTCTATAAATTTGGCTGCTCTGTATACCTCACTTATCACAGTACAGTATTATCTTGTTTTTGTTTTGAGACAGGGTCTCACTATTTAGCCCAGGCAACCTCCCAGTGCTGATGTTACAAGCATGTGCCACCATGTGTGGCTAATATTTATATATTTTTGTGATTGGCTTATTTCACTTGGCTTAATGTCTTCAAGGTTCATCCATGTTGTAGCGTGTGTCAGAATTTCCTTTCTTCAGACTGAACAATATTCCACTGGATACAAACATTTTGTTTCTCTCTTCATCCATCGGTAGATACTTGGGAGTACCTATTGAGTTTTGAGCCATATATATATTTGTTTCTTTTAAAGTTTTATTTTGCAGCATGTAAGAGCTTTAACACCATGCACCACCTCTTCTTCATCATCAGGCTGCACTTGCCAGTGGGGTACCATGGCCGAGCCTCCTCTGTTGTGGTGTCTGGCACCCCAATCCGAAGGCCCATGGGACAGATGAGACCGGATACGTGTAAGTGATTCTAACGTTCAGATCCTTCTGGTGCTTTCTCTTCCCAGGCAGCGAGTTCTGCAGCCTGGCACTCACAGCTGCCCCTTTCTTCTGGTGTCATTTCAGCAAAGCCTCCTGCATATGGTGCCTGCAGACTCTTGGATATTGAGCTGGAAATGGTGAGCTGTGTGTGGAGTTTTATTGCCTTAGGATCTACTTGAGCTCTTATGGCAGGAGAGCTCTTTCTGGGATGGCTAGTCTGCATGACAAGCAGTTCATACATCTCCAGCCATCAGTGCCAGCTCTGTGTCCCCATCCTCATTATTTACTGACTCTGTATTTATGAATTAACCTGCTTATTGAAATTTATTTGTAACCTCCAATTAACACAGAGCTTTTGTGGTCATTCATGGACACACAAAGAGCAATAAAAAAGCTTGAGTTTCCTAATGCACACATTGTCAAATGAGGTTACAGCCTTGTCTTACTGTTTAAGCTCTTATACATGTACTCTTTCTGTAGCCTCTTTTTTTTTTGCCACATTTCTCACATTTTCCCACTCTTTTGGGTGATTTCATTGTTTATAACAGTTCCCAAGTGCTGTTTTGTGCCCCTAAGTGCAAGAAGGCCTAGAAATTCTTACAGAGAGATGTATGACAGATAAGACTTATACAGGCTTGAGTTTTGGCACTGTTGACAGGGAGTTCAATGTTAATGAATCAACAGTATAACGTGTGCTGTCTTTAAACAGAAGCACATAAAACAAGGTCATTTATAATTATTTATTGGTTAATTGATGAAAGTATTGTGGCCAGAGGCTTGTGGGCACCTATCCCTGTGTTTCTGCTAGGAGTGTTGGTTCAGTATTTGCAAGTTCATGTTCTTGGTGACATTCTAGAACATAACTACCTTCAATGACAACAACTGACCATACAAGCCTGATTGTTCTGTGGCTGGGTCCATGTAACCTCAGGCCCATGGTTACTTTAGGGGTACACTGTTTTTAAAATTAAGATTTTTTATTTTGAGATTATTGTAGACTCACATGCAGTTGCAAGAAGTAATACAGAGACTCCTGTGTATCCTCCACACAGCTTCCCAGTGGAAACTTCCTGCAGAATATAGAGCAGTATATAGCTAGGATCCTGACATGGGCATAGTTGGGTCCCTCATGCTATATGACTGCCCTTTTGAAGAGGGACACTGAACTCTAGGCAGTCTTGAAGGTGAGGGGTCAAGAAAGCAATGGGGAGGAGGAGCTAAGCCAAAGGAGGGAGGACTCTGGGCACACAGCAGTGTCTTCAGCATCTTCTGGGTTGTCGGATGACTGATGGAACTAGGTCTAGAGCTGGGGGTGCAGACAGGCAGATGGAGGGGCTCTCCCTTAGCACCAGGTTTGGGGGTTACCTTGGGAACTCTGAACTTCTCATCCCTGCAAGGGTTGGAGAGCAAGCCTTGGGCCACCCAGGTGGCTGCAGAAATGGGAATCCAGGCTTGGTTAGGCTGGCCAGAGAAGCAGTAGGCTTTGTGCAAATTTCCTGTTGCCACCTTCCTCATTTCTTTGGATGCAGAGGCAGGCATTAGTGGGGTTGGCATATTGTCCTTAGGTGGCAGAGTGTTCCCAACCAGCTGTCTGCCTCCTGTACCTTACTGGGGGACCTCTTGAGACCTCGAAAGGAGTCTCCCCACAGAGATTCCCAGGGTAGGGCCTGAGCCCTGGTTTGGGGCCAGGGTCTTCTCTCTGAAGAATAAAGGACACTGGCCAGTGCTTCTCTTGTGTCGGTCCATTGTGGGAAGGGAAGAAAAGGCAGAAAGCCAGCATGGAGAAATGTTTGGGGCAGATAATTTGAACTTAAAGGTGGTAGGATTTTCCATGAGATGGTGTTCTTGGATCTTTTTCTGTTCTTATCTTGAAAAATGTTTAAACATTGTCACAGATAAAATAAAATTGAGTGTTGCTTATGTGCTTTTGAAAGAGCCTTTCCCAGGTTTTTAATATCTGGATATTGTCTTGGCTCATAGACATCATTCTAGGGCTATTGAAAGAGGTATTCAGGGGTGTGGAGTGCACCTGTCAGGCACTCTTGTCTTCATTAAGGAGGCAGCCTTTCGATTATTCATGATATGAAGATACGATGATATTTTCATTTTTAACAAGCCTCACTTGGCTGTTGGATCTTTAGATGCTGAGGGAAAGAGTGGAAGGGCCTGAGATGTGCTGAGGGGTGGGGGAGGCTATGGTGGAGCTTGGGCTGAGGTAGTAGCACTGGCACTCTGCTGCCTTCCAGGCTTTCCTGTGCTGGCTGTCTCACTGCTCAGGTACAGTTTGAAACTTAGCGATACAGTGGCTTCAGGCCAGGCCCCTGTATCAGTCCTGGTTCTTGACCAGGGTAGGGAAATACTTGGCCTTTGCTCTCTAGGTGACCAGTGGTCTGAGGAAACAGGTCATCCCTGGATTCTAATCACCTTTCCCCATGTCAGGCTTTCTTTGTAGGCCCTGGGAACAGATTCGGAGAGCCCATTCCCATTTCCAAGGCCCATGAGCACATTTTCGGGATGGTCCTCATGAATGACTGGAGCGGTAATGACTGATAGCTGAGCTCACAGTGACACTTGGCTCTGGGGGACAGGAGGGGCTACTTACATACTGGGACTTTGTTCCAGGAGCTGTGGGTGGCTTCCTGTGTCTGTTGCTGGTGAAGGCAGCAGGCAGTGCAGTGCCTAAGAGTGTGGGTGTGGGCATCAAATAGACTTTCTGGTTCTGAGAACTTGGGCCACTGACTTAAACTTTCTGAGCTCCAACTTGCTCATGTGTTGAATAGGAATGCAGTTGACATGACAACTAATATTTACTGAGCGCTTACTATGTGTCAGGGCCTGGGTTTAACACCTCACATCTATTCTCCTTCTGATCCCTACACACCATGGGTAGGACTGCAGTTCTTGTTTTACAGGTGAAGGACGGAGGCACAGAGAGATTTGAGCTGGTTGTTCACTAAGACTTGAAGCTAAGCAGCCCAGGAGATGCCCCTCTCCTTTCAGTCCCTTCATGAGAGTCATCCTAACCACCCTTTGCCATTCTTCTCTCTACCATAATCTGGCATAGTGCCCTCAAAGGACCTCTGTCCTTAGCATTGACTACTCTTGCCCCTTATTCCAAGATAGCTTGGGTGGGGCCAGAGCTTCATGGGGAGGACTGTGATGGGTATCTTTGCTCCGTGATCAAGGGCAGGAGGGAGCTTTGAGGTGAGTTCTGCTCAGCCTATGTAAGCTCTGGTCCTGCCCTTCTCCTGTAGCTCGAGACATCCAGCAGTGGGAATACGTCCCTCTTGGGCCTTTCCTTGGGAAGAGTTTTGGTACCACCATCTCTCCATGGGTGGTGCCCATGGATGCCCTCATGCCCTTCGCTGTGCCCAACCCAGAACAGGTAAGCACAACCTTTGCAGGAAGCTCCCACATTGGGCCCTGCTGCCTCCAAGCCTGCTGCCGCCTGAGCAGGTACACCAGGCCTGGAGACCCCAGGGGTGGGGAAGCTCTGTGCTCACAGCACACCCACAGTGGAGTGCCCTGGAGGATCTTGGTCAAAGTGACTTCCAGGCACCATGACTCCGGTGGTTTACTTGCCTTCTACACAGTTCTTAGGAAAAACAGAATTTTGTAACCCTCAGAATCCTCTAAGGCTAGGGGAACTGGCCAGGTGGCAGAAAAAGAAGTCATAACCACACTGCACAATTTACCATATTGCCATCAAATTGTGCTCTGTGGGAATGGCACCCTCTGGAACCAAAGTCATAAAATGTGGTTTAGAGTACAGCCATGAGGGAAGTCTGGTCTCTGTAGCCTCCAATTCTCAGCACCCCTGTCCAGGCCTGGGTTGGTGGTCTCACCCCTCTCTTCAAGCCCTTTACAGTCTGCCCGCTGCTCCTTTTCCTCACTTCCAGAACCTCACCAGAGTTACCTATGACCTTGCAGGCCCTCCTTCTTCCTGTGCATCATCTCACCCTTGGCTCTGGCATGTAACCTGTTTTGGTCCTCCAGTACCTCTGGGTCCTCACAATGCCTCCTGCCAACTCTCCTGTATGAAGGGCAGCTGGGCCCTTCTCCTTCCAGGTCTTCCCTGGAACCATTTTCTCCTTCCCACCAGTATGCGGTCCCACCTTTCCTACACTCCTCTGTTAAAAACAGACTTGGGATCTTTCCCTGAAAACCAGTTCCTCATGAAGTTCTTGCAGGGCTCTCACAGTGCCCCCTGCTCCCTCCTCCACTGCTCTGCCATAGCAATCCCCCCACCCTTCATCTCTTTCCTTCTCTCTGCCTCCCTCTCAGTAAGTTGTATGGTCACTTCCTCTGCAGCTGCCATCAGTATGTAGTGTCTAGCCTTACCAGGGACCTCCTGGGTCACTGCCTTCTGCTGCCTGTCCCTCCCACTCTCATTCTTCATCCAGACCTGTACTAACATGGCTGTCTGGGCTCCGCCTGTTTCTGTGTTCTTTCCAAGGACCATATTTTCTTTTTTTTTCCCTTTATTTTTGTACTGGGTAGGGGTATATTGTTGCATTTACACAGGTTCTTACAATGTATGAAATATATCATACTTGAATTCACCCCCTTTACTGTTCTTTATCCCCCATGCCCCTGATTCCTGGAATAGTTTCAACAGGTATCATTTTTGCATTTACATACATGTGTACACATTTTTTCACTCTCCTACTCCCTTTCTCTGTCCTTGGTTTCCCAAGGACCATTGTATGTGCAGTTGTCACCACTCTTTGTTTCTTCTCAACTATTATTTACTTAATGTTTTTCTCTAAAGCAGCTCCCAGTTCAACACTTAAAAGAAAGGAACTTTACATTCCTATGGTATCACTAGCCACATTGTTAATCATGAAAAGAAGCACACAAAATTATTCACATCACCAAAAATGACCTCCTGTCCTCCTAGTGCTTCATATGTCACACTTTGAGAAAACTCTGATTTTGTCAGAGTGCAGCCTTTCTGGCTTGGCTGTCACAGCTGCTTTCCCAGCTGCCCAGCACCACTCTTGGCTGCCTGTTTCTGCTACTGCCTGACCCTTTGCCTTCTGGGGCTCACCTTGCTCTTCCCATTGCCCTAACCTCACCTCACAGGTTTTGTTTCTCATTCTGGCCTCCCACTGCCCCCTTCTTCAGCCTTTTCATCTTCTGGCCTTCTTGGGCATCTCTGGTTTGGACCTTTGACCTTCCAATACCCTCCCTCAGCTTCTCTTCTTGGAGTCTGGGACATATGACCACCCTGCCCCACACTGTCAACCAGGGACACAGTGTCCAGGGACACGGTGGTGGGTCCCTGGAGAAGGCGTATCCTGCTATGCTAAGAGAGCAGGTGCGTGGGGGGACTCTACCTGGTTGAGCTCAGCCGTACCGCCAGTGACTCCTTTGCCATGCTCTGCCCTCTAGGATCCCAGGCCCCTGCCATATCTCTGCCATGACCAGCCCTACATGTTTGACATCAACCTGTCTGTGGCCCTGAAAGGTACATCATGGAGATGGGTGGATGGGTATGTCCAAGTACCATTGCCAGGGTGGATTTTGAGTTTTGGCAGGGTGGCAGGGGAGGTGCTACTTTAGCCCTGGAGATAAGTGTGGCCATTGTAAAGGAAAGGAGTGAAGGGGACATTCTTATGCTCAAAGGGAGTTACAGTGGGCCCACATGTCATCAACTCTATCACTGAGCTCTTACAACTGTTTGGGCTGGAAAGTGTGGTGTTCAGGACCCATCCTGTGCTTGACTCTCTCTCCAGCCTCCCAGGCAGTGTCTGCTCAATCCCCACCCACATCCTGCCATCAATGGCTCCCCCACCCATTATGTGTGCTACATTTCATCCAGTGCCTGTTTGAAAGCCTGACCCTTTGGGGCTGCCATGGGAGGCCTGGCTTAGTCCTTTGGGATTCACAGCTCCCGAGCCACAACTTCATCTGAGAGCCTCACAGATAGGGACTATGTCTTCTGAACTGCCTGGTTGGTTCTGTAATAGACCAGCAGAGCCTTGGTGAGGGGGAGGCTGTCTCTGCAGGCTGTGGTGAGGGTCCTTCTCACTACTGGTGTCAGGGTCTTGGCCCCTTGTGGAGGTGACTCTGGCAAGAGGCTCAGTGCTCTCCAGAAGGAGCAAGGAGCAAGATGCCCCATGGTGGAAAGGGCCTTATATTTGCTGTAGTGGTGTCTGGGAAACTATGCTGGTCCCACTCTTTCATGTTTCACATTGGAAACTAAGAGAGGAAGATGGATTTACCTCGAGTCACTCAGCTGGCTGTTGGCAAAGCTGGGACCAAGTCTACATGTCATAAACTATAGGCTAGTCTCTACCCATGAATGAATGCATCCTTGGAGTCCATTTTCCTTTAGTTATCTTTCTAAGTATTTCTTTCTGCTTGAGATGAGTACATTCAGGGAAGGCACTGATGGGTAAGGGATAAGATGATCAGGAAAGCAGTGTCTAGAGACATGTTTCTGAATTTGCAGTTCCAGTGTTCCAGGGTTGGGTCTGGGTGGTGGGGTAGGGAGGAGTTGCTTCTGTGTGTCTAAAGAGCACACCTGCTCTGGCCACCTCTGAGGAGAAGCCAGGACCAAGGGAGGAAGCCAAATCTTGAGGGATTGGAAGAGCTTTCTGTTAACACTGTTCAGAAATGGAATAACAGTATTTTTGTACCTTGCACGTAATAGGCTTTTAATAAATACTGCTGGAATTAGTGGTGAATTACCACAACAGGAGAAAGATAGCCCAGCTATCCAGAGGGCTGCTGGGGCATAGCAGGTTATCCTTGATCAAAGATCAAGTAGGTTTCAACAGGCACTGTTCCACTTGATGTGTGGCTCCCAGGAGAATCATGTTAAGAAGGATTCTGTGCTATATGTAGCCTCAGAGGGCACGCATGATCACTTAATACTGTCTGCTCTGGGTGTGGGAGGAGGAGTTCAGCGGCAGGTGCACGTATTTGCCATCCCTGGACTCGGTTGACTCTGTGAGAGTCTTCCAGCTCTGATACCCATAAGCTTACTGTTTCACAAATGTTAAGTGAAATCATACTGCACATACCAGAAGCTTAGACCACATACCAGTTCTTTAAAAAATGAATTCCTCCTTGATTGGAAGAATTAACTCTTCATCAATGCCACTTCCCTTCTGTTTCCAACAGGAGAAGGAATGAGCCAGGCAGCAACCATATGCAGGTCCAATTTTAAGGTAAACTTTGAAGCTGATAATCTGTTTCTTGGAAGGGAGGAAAAAAGGGAGAGCTTTCACCCCAGCATGAACAGGAGAATAGCATCGATTTTGGGATATGATGTTGGATCAGCCCGAGAGTTCAGAGCTTCTTTGATCCTGTCCTTTTCTAGGAGGACATGATGTCATGGAGTTCCCTTGGGATGTAGACTGCACAGTGATTTTCTTGGGGATAATAGGTATTCCTATAAGGCCTGAGCCCCTGATTTCCTTTTCTACCATGGGCTGGGTTGGTGAGAGTGACTTTTTCTATTTTGGTTTTTTTATTTTTCAGTACTGGGGTTTGAATTCAGGGTCTTGCACTAACTAGGAAGTGCTCTACTGCTTGAGCCACACCCCCAATCCTTTTCTGCTTTTAGTTTGTTTTCAGATAGGGTCTCCTGCTAACTTTGTGTGGGCCAGCCTCTGACCAAAATCCCCTTACATCTGTCTTCTGAGTAGCTGGGACTATGACAGGTGTGCCACCACTATGACCAGCTTGGTGTTGGGTTTTTTTTGTTTGTTTGTTTTTGTTTGGTGGTACTGGGGTTTGAACTTTGGGCCTCATGCTAGGCAACTGCTCTATCACTTGAGCTATACCTCTAGCTGTTTTTGCTTTAGGTCAGTTTTTTTTTTGTGGTAGTACTGGGGTTTGAATTCAGGGCCTCCCACTTGCTAGGCAGGTGCTTTACCACTTGAGCCATGCTGCCAGCCCTGTTTCGTGTTGGGTATTTTTGAGATAGGATCTCATGAACTATTTCCCTGGGCTGACTTTGAACCTTGATCCTCCTGATCTCTGCCTTCAGAGTAGCTAGGATTATAGGCATGAACCACTGGCACCTGGCACTTCAGGTCATTTTTAGGGTAGGGTCTCCCTTTTTTTGCCTGGGGGGCCTCGGACTGTGATTCTCCTACCTATGCCTCCTGTGTAGCTGAGATGGCAGGTGCCACCATGCTCCACTTATTTGGTGAAATGGGGTTTGGACAACTTTTTGCCCTGGCTAGCTTTGAATTGTGATCCTCATGAACTCTGCTTCTTGAGTAGCTATATACCCAACCCTTAAGTGAAATTTTAATTAAAGTATAACACACAGAGATACAAATGCACAAATTTTAAGTGTGCAGCCCAAGGAATGTTCACAAATGAACATCCCTGTGCAAGCAGCACCCAGATCAGAAATGGGATGCTTCCAGCTCGCCTTCTGGTCACATCACCAGGGTCCTCTCTCTTTAGATTTTGTTGGCATACATTGACTTTGTCTGTTTTTCAGTATTTTAGAAATGGAATCATTACTTCATGTATTCTCATCTACCTGGCTTCTTTGTTTCAGTGTTTTATTTGTAAGATTCAACCCTGTTGCTGTCTGCAGCTTATTTTGCTCATTGCTGTTTACTTTTCCACTGTAGCAACATTCCATAATGAGTTTACCTGTTCTACTGTGATGGGCATTTGATTGTTTCCCTTTTCTGGCTATCATAGTATTACTGTGAACATTCCAGTACACATCTTTTGGTATACGAATGTGTATATTTCTATTGGATTTGTTTGGATTTGCTGGGTCATACGGTGCATAAATATTTAGTCTAGGAATACCTGTGAACAGTTTTCTCTACTGGTTGTACTAGTGGATACTCCTGCCAACAATGTGTAAGAACTTCAACTGCTCCACATCCAGGCAACATGGGGTGGTGTTTTCCTTTCATTTTGTCCTTTCCGTGATATTTAGTTTATATTTTCTGTGGTTTTAGTTTATATTTTCCTAATGACTAACACAGCTGGACATTTCTTCATATGTTTGTTGACCATTTGAAGACCTTCTGAATCTCTGTATATCTATTTCTGTAGCGGCCCTTTTAATTTAACACTATTATGGGCCCTTAGGCTACTAAGAAAAAAAAGAGGGCCTCTTTGAGAGGGCTCAAGGGAAAGAATTAGTTTCTGAAGTTTCTGTTGCCTGCTTATGTGGCTGTAGGAGTGGCAGGGCCAAGAAACATGGGCCTTGCAGAGGTGCAGGCATGAGTTGGCTCTGAGCATCTCAAGAACACATGGCGTCTTGCCCCCTCTCTTTTAGCATTCTTTCCTTCTTCAGCCTGCTCTGACATTGTATTTAAATCATTCAGCTTCAGTGCCTGGTTGTTGGTTCTGAGGCCCAGGGTGGGAAATCTGAGTGGGGCCTCTGTTCAGAGAAGTCTTTGCTGTGGGAAGGATGGAGCACACCTGCAGGGCTCTAGGGTGGTCCAGGCAGATTGTGGTCATGTGAGCATGGACCTGTGGCAGGTGGGAGGGGCTGGGCAGGGAGTTGGCTTGAGGAGGGGGGCACACTTCTTGGAGAGGCTGGTGAGGAGGGATAAGATTGCAAAAGAGCCAAGGTTTGGGTCCGGCAGGAGATGGGACATGTGGGGTAAGGGGAAGCTGAGGGAAGCTCCGAGGAGAATAAGGTGTCTTTTCTGTAAGGAACTGGGGAGCCCAACAGGGAAGGCTTGGAGAGAGGCAAAGGTGCCTCCAGAGACAGGATACTCACACCTGCTGCCCTCTGTCCTCCTCAGTACATGTACTGGACCATGCTGCAGCAGCTCACACACCACTCTGTCAATGGCTGCAACCTGCGGCCTGGGGATCTCTTGGCTTCTGGAACCATCAGTGGATCGGTGAGTATCAGACTACATCCAGGACTGCCCACATACGGCACCCCTGATCCTCACGCAGACCACAGGGCCCTCAGCTCTTCATTGAAATGGGATTTCAAGTCTAAGGAAGGCATATCTTAAAACTGTCTTCCTCCTGCCTTATATGCCTCTGAAGGCAAGGATTTCTCCTCCACACTCAAACTGGGAATGAGAAGAATCAACACACAGCCATAGTGTCTTTGTTATCATCTCACTCTGCTCCCTTCCAGGGTGAAGTGGCCTCATTGCCATTGCCCTTCTCACCTTTCCCTGTTCTTCATGAGCCTGGGGTGAAGTGTGAAACTCTCAGAGATGATAACTCTGGGGTGGTGTGTGTCTGCCCTTCCCTGAGAGGTCCTGACTACACCCTTTGGGAGGTGACAGTCTCCCAAAGGGAGAGTGTTATGCACAACAGTGCCTGGGATTAGTAGCTGTGGACACCACAGCTGGGAGGGCACTTTGAAGGAGGCACCAGGTATGCTGGTCTGTCCTGAGCAGGAGAGGCCTTCAGTGGGACAGATGACAGGGCAGCCTCTGGGTCTCTGGACAGTTCCACAGCAGCCACACAGAGTCTCAGGGACACCAGCTCTTCCTACACCAAGACTTACTGAACAATGTTCATGTCAGAGCTGATACCCCACAAAGATGTAAATCCATGTGGCCCCTTTTCCCTTTATGAAGGAGCCAGAAAGCTTTGGCTCCATGCTGGAGCTGTCCTGGAGGGGAACGAAGCCCATAGAGCTGGGGACGATGGGACAGACCAGGACATTCCTGTTGGATGGGGATGAAGTCATCATAACAGGTGAGAGCTGCTGAACCCCACAGGCTGTATCTCACTCCTTGCCGAGGGTGCTGATCTAACCATGGGGTGTCTACCTGGCAGCAGAGCACCTGTCTTCCCTCAGGCAGACTCTGCTATTCCCAGATCCTGTGTCTGTGTGGTGTGCATTTTGCTGTGGCCAGGGACTTGGAATGTGAGTGTCCACGACCAACACATTCTGCCTGATTTCCCTTCTTCCCAGCAGAGTTACACCGTGATGGCAGCATCCATACCACTCTGGACTCTGCAGCAAACCCCTCATGCAGAGCGTGACCTGGGACTGAGTTTGGGAAAGTGGAACTGTAGTGATAACTGAGACTTCTCAGCAGCCTGTTTCCAGGAGGCTGGCGTACTCTCTATCTTTTGGGGGCCATTCTTACGTCTGCATGTTAGTAGTGAGGAAGGGCACTGTAATGGCTCAGAGTCAGAAAGACTCAAGTGGACTCCCAGGTCTCCATGTGTGGGGTGACCTTCACCCAGGTATTCAATCATTCTGAGACTCACTTTTCCTCTTTGAAATGGACTTACCTCATGACTTAGTTCTAAGTCTTTAACAGCTTCTCCCTTTGAGGGGAGAAGGGACTTTGAGTCCTTTCCTGAGTTCCAGCGATGAGGAAGACAGATGAAGTATTTGTTCGTCTGAGCTCATGTGCTGATGCCACACCTACACCATTGCACAGATGGGATGATGAAGGCTTAGTGGGCTGAACAACTTGCCCGAGGTCTTGCAGCCAGAACATAAACTCTGGGTTCCCTTTCAGACAGCAAGCCTTCAGAAGCCCATTTTTCATGCCTTCTTAATGCCTTAAATACCTGACAGAGTTTATGTTACGTTTCTATGCTTAAAAATCTTCATCATGGTTTTCATCATGTTTTCCATTTCTTTCCAGAATGCAGCAGGTTTTTTTTTGTCATTTCATTTAATGTTTTTGTAATGCTGGGGACGAGACCCAGGGCCTTGTCCCCAGACTCAGAACCTAGTTTTTAGGAGCCTGGCATCTTGGCCCCTTCTTTTTTTATAAATTTTTTATTAGGATATATTCACTCTATGGAGGGGGGATTCATAGTGGCCATTCTGATTAGACTTACATTGTACATTATTTACATTGCCCCCATCTTTTCTCCCCTTCAGTCTCTTCTCTGTCTCACTTAAAGCGATTGCAGAAGGTTTCTTAGTTCTATTTCATATAGGTATATGAAGTCCATCTACCATATACTGTCACCTTAATCTCCTTCCTTCTCCCTTCCCCCTCTCATTAGTCCCCTCCACACACTGTACCTATTTTACAGTCCTGGTTTTCATTTAACATTTAAGTTGATTTTCAAAGGGGTGTTTCAGTGTATATCTATTGTGGGTGTATTTTACTTTGGTCTGTTCAACCCTTTCCATTGCTCTCCCTTACCCCTTTACCTCCACCTCCCATTTCTAGCAGTTTTCATTATATATCCTTATATCCTCTACCTTCAAATCTTATGTTTTACAATATTATTCTCTTTTCCTTTCCTTCTTTCCCCAAGTTCCATAGAGTAGTTCCACTGTAACAAACATGTTCTACAGCCAAGTTTGTATATGATCATGCTTGTTTGGGGTATATATTTATCTTTGGATCTATCTTCCATGTATGAGAGAAAACATGCAGCTTTTGTGCTTCTGATCCTGGCTTACTTCACTTAACTTGATGTCTTCCAGTTGCATCCATTTACCTTCAAACCATGTGTCATTATTCCTTATGGTTGAGTAATACTCCATTGTATATATATATCACAGTTTCTTAATCCATTCATCAGTTGTAGGGCACCTGGGTTGTTTCCAAAGCTTGGCTATTGTGAATAGTGCTGTGATGTACATTGGTGTTCAGGTGTCTCTATTGTATCCTGTCTTACATTCCTTTGGGTAGATGCCTAGGAGAGGTATCACTGGATCATAAGGCGGTTCTATCTTTAGCTCTTTGAGGGATCTCCATACTGCTTTCCATAAGGGTTGTACTAGTTTGCATTCCCTCCAGCAGTGTATAAGGGTTCCTGTTTTGCTGCATCCTCACCAGCATTTGTTGCTCTTATTACCATTGATTGTGGCTTGGCCCCTTCTTGACGAAGAGAATAAATCAGGGGGTCTGCTTTGCCCCTCTGGGTGTACTCAGGGGTGAGGAACATCATCCTCCACTCTCACTTCCCACACCCTGCTCTTGGCCTGCTGACCACGCATTTCCCTCTGGATGTCTTATTGTCATTCCTTCTTTCATGATGCTGTCCTGGGACCACTGATGGTCTGCTCTGTGGCCTGTAACTTGGGCCCCTTTCTTCAGCATTCTGCTGAGTATCCTTTTACGCTCTCTCTGTGCAGCTGACCTGCTCTAGACCTGCCGCTGACCTATCAATGGCTGGAATCCTAGCAGAGCTTCTACCCCAGCCCCCTACAGTACACCCTGCTTGTGGCTCCTGAAAAAGGAGTCTTCATGTTTGATTTCCCCTGTTGCTCTGCTCAGGATCCTCCCATGCCCCCCTCTGCCTGCTTGATGGAATTGATATTCTCCTTTCCCCTGATTCAGTTCTACCCACCAAGCCTCATTCTAATTCATAAGCTTCTGCTGTAATAAAGCCTGCTTTTCTCATTGCCTGTAAACCCTGGGACTTAAGCCTGGCTCCTCCAAATTAGTGCCTTCCCTGATAAGGCAGACACAACAGTCTCTGTCTTCTCTGTTGGTGACTCACTCAGAATGTAGAATTTAATTGCATGTCTCTTGGTTTCCATGTTTAACTGAAGAGCTCATATTAGTTTCCTGTGGCTGTGGTAATAAAATACTATGAGCTTCAACAGAAATGAATTCTCTTACAGTTCCAGAGGGTAGAAGTTCAAGATGCAAGTGGTAATGGGGCTGCTCTCCTTAAAAGGCTTGGGGGAGGACCAGTTCTCACCTCTTCTGGTGGTTGCCACTATTCCTTGGCTTGTGACAGCATCACTTCAGTCTCTGCCTTTAATCCCTGTACCACCTTCTCTCCTCTGTCTGTCAAGTTTCCCTCTGCCTGTCTCTTATAACACACTTGTGATGGCATTCGGAACCCACCCAGGTAATCTCATTTTAAGATCCTTCACTTAATCATATCTGCAAAAACTTTATCCTACAATGTAAGAGCCATAACTCAGTCTGGTACCTTGTGCTTGGAGGGCAGGCTTGGGCCGAGTGACAGCTTCATAGTGGGCACCACGAGGCTGCTGGTTGGTGGGTTAAACAAAGTGACTTTTGCAGAAAAGATGCAGGCAGAGCTCCATAGGCAACAAATGATACCTGAGTTAGTCAATAAGACACACTTTCCTTTCATTATTTCCACAGCCTAATCAGACCTTTCCTTTTTTTTTTCATCCATACTGCAAATTTTATTTTATTTTATTTTTTTACTTGTTTTTTATTCATTTATTCATATGTGCATACATTGTTTGGGCCATTTGTCCCCCCAGCCCCCCTAGCCCTTTCTCTCTTCCCCCCACAGCCCCCTTGCTTCCAGGCAGAACCTGTTCTGCCCTTTTCTCCAATTTTGTTGAAGAGAAGACATAAGCAATAATAAGAAAGACAGAGCATTTTTGCTAATTAAGGATAGCTATACAGAGAGATTCCTAGCATTGGTTCCATGCACAAGTGTGTTACAACCCGAATTGATTCATCTCTACCAGACCTCTTCACTACTTCCCAGTCACCTTCCCATATTGACCTCTGTCATTTTAGGGTTACATATTATCTCCTCTGCAGTGGGGACATCAAACACTTTCAAATTTTGGGTTTCCTACCTATTCTCATTCCTCCTGTATGTGCTCTCCCCTTGTCATGTGACCCAAGTCCAATGACACTACTGTACTTGCCCTAGATCTAAAGTCCGCACATGAGGGAGAACATATGATTTTTTCTTACTCCAGTTTAACTGCATGGTTGCCCCATGGTCTCTGTGGATTCTACATCCATGGATTCAACTAACTGTGGCTTGAACATACTCAGAAAAAAGTCGTGTCTGTACTGAACACATAGAGCTTTTTCCTTGTCATTATTTCTTAAACAACACAGTGTAACTATTTACAGAGCATTTGCATTGTATTGGGCACTATAAGGCATCTAGTGATGATTGAAAGTGTGGGAATGATGTATATTGGTTCTAGGCAAACACTATGCCATTTTACTCAGGGACTTGAATGTCACAGGTTTTGGTATCCCAGGGAGGCCCTGGAACCAGTCTCCTGCAGATACTGAGGGACGGCTGAACACCTGGGAGGGCCATGCTGTAGGTATGTCCACATTCACAATTTCAGTTTATACTCACACTAGCCCCTTGGAAATGCATCACTGCTCTGGTTTTGCAGAGTAGAAAACTTACGCTGATAGAAGGCAGGTGACTTACCACAAGTCACACAGCTGGGAAAGCCAGGATATGCTTCTGCTTCTCCCACTAGTTTTTTTGTTGTTGTTGTTGTTGTTGTTTTTGGTTTTATACTTTTTAACAGTGCTAAGGATTGAACCCAGGGCCTCATGCATGCTAGGCAAGCACTCTACCACTGAGCCACACCCTCGCCCACTGCTGGTTTTGTTTCTAGTATTTCTGCAATGCCTACTGGACCCACCCAGACTTTTGGTTGTGGTTCTGTAGATTGAGTGAAAGCATTCTCTTGTGTTGGTGTGGTGAGGAAGGAATGAAGGAATTAAGGAAGGAAGGAAGGACAGGGACATCAGAAGAGGAGGGAATAGCTTGGCTTCTGTTGTCAGTGTGACATGGGCCCTGACTGAGCCATTCTAGATCAGGCAGCTGTCAGGCTGGGAGAGCAGAGACGGGTGCAGAGGCAGATAGGACCCACAGGTGTTCTTGTGCCATTTTATTGGAAAACTTTTTTGGGGGGGCCATAACAGAGCTTGAACTCAGGGCTTTGTGCTTGCTAGTCAGGCACTCTGCTGCTTGAGCCACACCTGTAGCCCTTTTTGTTCTGGTTAGTTTGGAGATAGGATCTCATTTTTTGACCAAGTTGACCTGAGCAATCCTATTTCATGCTTCCTGCCATAGTTGGGATGCAGGCGTGTGTCACCACACCCCAGCCTTTTCTGTTGAAATGGGGTCTTGCTAACTTTTTGCCTGGGCTGATCTGGAACTGTAATCCTCCCACTCTCAGCCTCCCACATAGTTAGGATTACAGGCGTGAGCTACTGGTGCCAGAGTGAACATAGCTGATGGGGGCTCTGTGTCTGCCTGTGGAAGGGAGGGGAGCAAAGAGGTGGCTGTGTTGCCTGCTGTGTGGGAAGCAGCATGTTCTGGCCTTCCTTTTGTGGCCTGTTGGGTGCCTGACCCTGCTTAGCTGCCTTCTTTCTTAAAAACCACCCCTGGTTCTTTGGCTCTTGTTGCTAGCTTTCTTCCTCTGGCTGCACTTTAAGTTTTATGGCCACCTTGTCATTTTTCTGCTTTCCCATCAGGGGTGACTAGAGTCCAAGTTAGTTTCTAATGACTGAGTGTGATAGAAGGTAAGCCAGTCCGTGGAGCACCTGAGAGTCCAGATGCAGTTCATGTGACACTCCCTGCACGCAGGCCTTCGCTGCACCCTCATTCCATCCTTTTCCTTCACATGAGGAAACCAGGGCCCACAGGCTGCATCCTCACTCAGGACCACACAGGTGGCAAAAGGCAGAGCCAGGACTTGAACTGAGGTAGCTGGGATCCAAATGGTGCAGTGAGGGTCTCACCTCCAGGAAGTCCAAAACCACAACATATTTAGCACGTGCTGAAGGCAAAGTAAGCAAGCCAAGTATCAAAAGTCTGAGTGACCATTTTGATGTAACTCATCCATTCCCCAGTTTTGCTCTCTTGCTGCATCTAGTGTTCAGCTCATGACCTGCAAGAATGTGTTCCCAGCACTGTTCTGCTGTGCAATGCATAGTTTCTCATGGCCCTTAGATCTTTGATGTACTGACAGTCGTGGTTAGTTGTGACTTCTGTCTTTCTTTTTTTTCTTTCTTTTTTATTCATTTATTCACATGTGCATACATTGTTTGGGTCATTTCTCCCAACTGTCCCCCGCCCCCACCTTATTCTCCCCACCCCCACTTGCTTCCAGGCAGAACCTGTTCTGCCCTTATCTCTAATTTTCTTGAAGAGAAGACATAATAATAAGAAAGACAAAGTGTTTTTGCTAGTTGAGTTAAGGATAGCTATGCAGAGAAATTCATAGCATTGCTTCTATGTACAAATGTGTTACAACCCAAGTTGATTCATCTCTAACTGATCTTTACACTGGTTCTTGATCCCCTTCTCATGTTGACCTCTGTCGCTTTAAGGTTTTTGTATTAGTTCATCTAGAGTGGGGACATCAAATGCTTTCATGTTTTGGGTTTTCTACCTATCCCCATACCTCCCATGTGTGCTCTCCTCTTGTCCTGTGACCCAAGTCCAACAACATTGCTGTATTTGCCCTAGATCTAAAGTCTGCATATGAGGGAGAACATACGATTTTTGGTCTTCTGAGCCTGGCTAACCTCGCTCAGAATGATGTTCTCCAGTTCAATCCCTTTACTTGCGAATGATAAGAATATTTAATTCTTCTTCATGGCTGAGCAAAATTCCATTGTGTATAAATACCACATTTTCTTGATCCATTCGTCAGTAGTGGATCATCTTGGCTGTTTCCATAATTTGGCTATTGTGAATAGTGCTGCAATAAACATGGGTGTGCAGGTGCCTCTGGAGTAACCTGTGTCATCCCAGGAGTGGGATTGCTGGATCATATGGCAGGTCTATGTTTAGATTTTTAAGAAGCCTCCAAATTTTTTTTTCCAGAGTGGTTGAGAACTCCTGACCAAGACTGGCCAGGAGTCCTGGGGTGTAGAAGCAGGGATCCTCCATCCAGGACCAGAGACAGTGTCCAGGTGACTGTGGAAGGAGGTCTTGCTCAGATAATGCAGGCATACTACTAGCTCTGGAACCAAAGGCTTGGTGTGGCTTTCTGTTTCTCGCCTGTCCCTCTTCACACCCCAACTCAAGGACTTGTGCATGCTAGGCAAGCACCCTACCATTTTAGAGCACCTTCCCCCCGCCATTTAAAGTTTGTTTTTGTGTCAGGCTCTTGGTAATTTTGCTCAGGTTGGCCTCAAACTCAAGATCTTCTTGCTTCTGCCTCCTGAGTAACTGAGATTATAGGCATTTACCACCACTTCTGGCCTTGGTCAGCCTTTGGGTGGGGCACCTCCTTCATCTACAGAACAGACTGCTCTCTGCCAACTCCAGGCATTTGTGTGTGCCCTTCCTGTGGCCTGGCATGTCCTCCAGCCCCATCCTCATCTTCTAGATCCTCCACATTCCCTAAGGCCTGCACAAGTTCCTCTTCTTTGAGATTTCCTTTCCTGTCTCTAGTGTTGACACAGAATTTACTCTTTATTTGTATTCTGTGATCAGTTCCATAGGAAGGAATCAGCTAACATAGAGAACCAGAAGTCTAGGCAAAGTTGTTTTACTGTGACACAAAAGCTGCGTGATGAAGACAAGTGTGGTGGTTACTACAGTTCCTTGTGGTGTGCTGCCTGCGTGCAGGCATTGTTGTACATCACTGAATTCCCACAGCGCCATTGTTCTCATTTATACTGGGCCATTGGAGGCCCAGAGAGGTTAAGTAGCCTACCAGAATCACACAGCCTTGGAATGCAGCCCACCTAGCTTTACATGATATGCAAAGTCCCCTACCTCCACCTCCCTACAGACTGAGTCTTCCCTATTTCTCTTCCCATGTTCCTCTCATGTTCTTTAATGACCTCCCCTGGAGCTCTGCTGGCAGAAAAATCCCCTAGTTTCGGGCCTGGCTCTGCCACTCGCCATCCTGAGACTGGTCTCTGGGCCTGCATCTCCTCCCTCTGGTAGAGTGCAGACCTCCTGAGCCACCGGCAGGTGTGGGATTTGGGAATTGGAGACCATGGCTGTTACTGTCTGTTCTCCTTTGCATTGGGAGGTTGTGTGGGGAGCAGGCTGGCGCTGGCTTCTAGGAAGGGCCAGTGCCCTTCGAGTCCCCTTCATGTTCCCACTTCTAGAGTTGACCCAAAGCAGTGGGAGAGCTCTCTTCACCTCAGTTGGGACTAAAAGGTGTGATCTGGTTTTCCTTTTGCTCCTCCCTCTTGGGACTCTATCCCACCTCAAATACACCTGCCCCTAGCTTCTTCCCCTCAACTGTACAGCAGTAGGCCAAGGCCTCTGGGGTCTCTTCTCAGTGGACTCAGAAGAACAGATCCTTGTGCTCAACCAGGGGTACCTTTGTGCCCCGTGGAACATTTGGCAATGTCTAGAGACAGTGTTGGTTGTCACAAAGGGTTGAGGGTGTCAGTGGGTGGAGACCAGGGATCCTATAATGTGCAAGACGGCCCCTCAGAGAAATGTCACCAGGGCCAAGGTTGAGGATTCCTGACTAAGCCACCTGCTGTGGCCACTGTGAAGTGGGTAGATGGTTGCCTTGTGGCTAGTTGAGAAGTGCAATGGCCTTTGTCCTGGAAGCAGTCAGGGGTTAGTGGGGTGGGTGGGGGGGCTGTGCTGCTGTGGCCCTAGGGGCATAAGGAGCACCGTGGGTTTGCCAACTGCCCAGTGTTGGTGTGGAGGACGACGGGGACGTCCTACCCACAATTGCAGCATGTCGAGGACAAGGCTTTTTGTTCCTCTAGGCATTCAATGAATGTCTGCCTAGAGTCAGTTTGGCTTTAACAGGCCTTTTCTTTGTTACCCAGCAATGTGGATTTTTGTGAGTGTTGACATCCAAAAGTGAGTGATAGAAAAATCATGAAACAGAGTCACAGATCAGGCAAGGACATTGCTCTCCAAGAGAATGTCCCTGAGCACTAACTCGGGGTGCAGATCCCAGGATGTGCCTGGCCAAGGTGGCCGGCATGAGTGTGCTGATACCAGGAAGGGCTGCCTGTGCTCTGTCCACACTGCCACCTTCCCAGGATAGCTGAAAGTGGGAGTGGCCTGAGCAGGGAGCATCAGCCCAGCCCCTGGGCAGGTGGAGGGACAGGTACAAGGAGATGGGCTGGGTGGCTGCCACCTCTGAACTAGGGCACTGTGAGCACCTGTCCCCTGCTGACCGGGACTGCTGAGGTGCCGCTAACACCACTGCACAGATCTGTCTTCGGCCTGGCTGCTCAGGTTTGCATCTCGGTTGTCTGTCGTTCTCTGCGGGCAGCAGGAACGTGACTCCAGGTTTGGGGCTTATCTCCAGTGGGTGGGGGTCTGGTGTCATCGTATATCACAAGGTCATGGGCGCCGTTGGCAGCCACGTCAGTCTTCATCGAGGGCCCAGTCACCATGTCCCAGGGCCACTCTTGCCCACCTCATTTGGCTCAGGCCCTCGAGAAGCACTTTAATCCTAGGGATCTGAGAGTCTAATTTGACTCTGGTGAGTCTGCCTTGCTGAAAGCTCCTCCACCTCTCTGCCTTCCCTCAGGATAAGGTTTGGATCTTTAACAGAATTTCTCGGAACCTTTGTAATCTGCACGACAGCCTCACTGAACAGTGGTCACGTGCATCTTGTGTCCATGTAGTGACCTCCTACCCACCCGTCCAAGCCCAGCTCATTTGGTCCCACTTTCTCCCTTCTCTGCCATGCTGCCTTCTCAGCACCGTGCAGGCACCTGTTCTCTATTTCTTGTCCAGAGCTGCTGCTCCCACTCCGTGGACCTCCTCAAGAAGAAGAAACAGGGACAGGCGTCTCCTCTCTTCCATGGTGTCACTCTTCTTTTTTTTTGGATAAAAGACTCTTTATTTTTACTTACATAAGCAGTGTACAAATGTGTTAGCATTATAAAATGTGTTCTTTTCATCTATTTCCTTTTCTATCATCTTTATTTCTTATTGTCATTTTAATCTCACTTTCATAGATATTATTTTCTTAAATATATCTATATATCTATATCTATATCTATATCTACCTATAGAAACATGGTATTATTGAAGCAGGCCAAAAAAATAGAAAAAAAGTGAAGCTGTTGGGACTCCCAGGTTGGCATCACTCTTATTAAGATGGAATTGAAGGATGAAACTAACATTTGTTGGCCATCTTTTATCTTAGCTTCTTGACTTTGAACTTGACCTAAATATTTCGTCTAGTCCTCACAACCCTGAAAGGTGAGGTTGGTCATTTCTGGTGGTGAATAAGAGATGAGTCCTGTGGGAAAACATATTGCCCCGTGTCATAGCAGCTGATACTTCTGGGCCCCTGCGTGGGCCAGGCACCATCCTCAGAGCACTCTGTGTGAGCTCACATCGTCTTTGCAGCAGGCCCATGATGAGGAAGCAGGTCTAGGAGGACCCAAGGTCATAGAGCCGGGGAGCAGGAGTCAGGCTTTGAACTCTGCAGTCTAGCTTCAGGCTGTTTGGAAGACCTGTGATTTGAACCCAGACTCACATAGGGAGAGTTGAGTCCCAGGAAGGCTGTGGAGCCTTGCAGTGTTGTACGGGGTCCCTGAGCGTGGGGAGGGTCCGGTGCTTCATGTGGCTTGGTGCTGCAGGGAGGCTTCCTGTGTGCAGCGTGTGCTCCTCAGCTCCTGCCTATCTTGGGCCCTGCCAGCTGTGGGCCTGCTGGGCAGGGCTACCTGGTGCTGGTCCTGAGTGGCCCGTGGTCTGTGGCTGACCTTGTCCCCCTCTGTTCCAGGGCACTGCCAGGGGGACGGCTACCGCATCGGCTTTGGCCAGTGTGCCGGGAAAGTACTGCCTGCCCTCTCGCCAGCATGAGGCGCTCTGGTCGCAGGGGAACCGTGGACCCCCACCCACCTGTGACCTGCCAGGGCCTGATGGTCATTCATGCAGCATCCAATAAAGCCACCCTGCTCCTCGTCCTCGCCGAGGCTGGCAGTGCTCAGCAAGCTCACCAGTGTCCCTGTGTCCTTGGTGTGGTCTATAGGGGTGGAGCAGAGGGAGAGGGAGGCATTCATTGATTCTTCCTCTTTGTGTGAGTGAGGCTGCATGTCTGGGTGGAGATTCTCATCAGACATCCTGGTATTCCCTGGATTAGAGAGTCGACCCGGCAGGGAGGGAGGGAGGGAGGTGTGTGTGTGTGTGTGTGTGTGTGTGTGTGTGTGTGTGTGTGTGTGTGGTGTAGGCAGGGAGAGAGAGAGTGTGTGTGTAGGCAGGGAGAGAGAGAGAGAGACTCTTACTTTAATGAATTGGCTCTGGGATTGTGGTGGCTGTAAGTCTGGAATCTGCAGGGTGGTTTGGCTGGCAAAATCCCCTCTTTCCCCTGAGGAATTCAGTATTTTCCTCTTAAGGTCTTCAACTGATTAATGGAGGCCCATAAATCTCATCTAAAAATATTTTCATGGAAACATCTAGAATAGTGTTTGAGCACATATTAGGGTATGTATATGAAAGTTGCTCATCCTAGCATGCTACATATCCAGTGTTTTGGGGGCTGGCTGATAGGCACACATGGGGGACAGACTTTGTTCAAACGCCCTGTGGCTATCCTCATGTTATAAACCTTGGCGCCATTGCAGGTTAATGCCTGAACTGTGACAAGGGCAGGCAGGATCCAGAGGGCTCATTTTCCTCCTCTTTAAGTCTTCCAGAGTCAGGAGGGAGCCCTGCCCCACCTCCTCTGGCCCCCACCCATTCTCCCGGGGCCTGAGTGACCACAGGGGAGAGGGTTCCTGGTGATCCTTTTTAGACCTAATAATGTCCTTCACTCCCCAGCCCCCAGTCTGGGAGGACAAGTGAGGGGCAGGGCCTGCCTGTCACACCACTCCTTTGTTGATTCAGCAGGTGTTCACTGAACGCCTCTGCATGTCTGTCTCTGTTCTGGGGACAGGAGGCACAGCAGTGAGCAGAAGGGCCTGGCCCCTTCCCTCAGGAGCCCCTGTTCTAATGAGGAAGACAGACAGGGAACAGAATGGAGCGTGATGGACAGTGACAGGTGCTGTGGAACTTGGGCTTTGGACGCTGTTGTAAACTTGGCGGCCTGTGGGCCAAGGTTTATAACACAGCCACTTCACTGCCTGTTCTACCAGAGCCAAGGGACGACGCGAGGGAACAAGCCAGGTGGGTATCTGGGGCAGAATGCTGCAGAGGGACCAGCCAGCACGGGGTGGAGGAGGACCCTGCTTAGCGTGTCTGAGGAACACCAGGGAGCTCAGGTTTCTCCCTCATCTAAAAGTAGTCAGGGGCAGACTACTCCCTTACCAACTCCTGCCTCCAGGTGCCATTAATCAGCCTCAGCTCTTGGTTTTCAGCTACAAGAGCACCTCCTGGTACAAAATGGCTGCTGGAACTCCGGCCAGTCTACCCAAGTTTCAGGTCAGCCGAACGAGATAACAAAGACGTGATGTGAATTAAGAAGTCCAGAACCGGGGCCCAGCAGTTATGCTATAAGAAGCGGTCCTATGCACGCTAATGTCTGAAAGGCACTGCACTAGAAAAGCAGTGAGCCTAATTGGAGATGTTCACCTCTGCCTGTCAGAGACGGGAACACTTTAAATGCGTGATCTCTGAGATTGGCCACTTCCGTCGCATTACATAGGAGCCTGGGCGTCTTGACAGCTCTCGGAACGTCACAAGTGGCTGTTACACTGGTGACCTAAGTGGAGCCAACAAGACTGGTGATGACGCACGCCGGCCAGGGAGAGAGCACCTTGCGGAAGTGGTCTCTCGGTCCTAGCAGTCTGGGGTGTCTGGACGTCTGAGGCACGTGAGGAGTGATGGCAGTGTGTTTCAGGTGCATCTGCTGGGTGTGCATGAAGGAAATGCAGCCCAGGGGAGTAACGGGCTCAGGACCAGCCCGGGCTGTGACGAAGCCACCCGGCCATGTGGGCCTGAAGATCGGAGGCCCTGGCGGTATTGGAAGTGCACGTTGGCAGATGGGGGTGCTGTCTGGGGCCCCTAATGGTCCCCACTGAGACAGAGTGCTGACCTAGGTACAGGGTTGGCAGAGGAGCCCGAGGCAGTCCTGGGACATTGTTGAAGGGGCCCCAAGTGTCAGGACATTCTCATGCCACCTGATCGCCCAGCAAAGGGTCTTCGCTGTGGAAGCTACTCAAGGGCTCAGCAGCCCGGCCTGTCCTGGCTCAGGCTTGTCACTTCCCTTCTCTTCTGGACCTGCAGCTGCCCGTACACAGGGCGTGACATGCCATTCCCGCCCTTCCCTGCAGAGCATGGCAGGACACAGGCCGTAACAGAAGAGCCCTCCCTCTGTGGGGGGCGGCAGGAGTAGATGCATGCCTGGTTCCGGTGTGCCACCACCGTCTGCGCTGTTTCAGTCTGGCCCAGGCCACTTGTGCAGCTGTCACAGAACACCGCCGGCTGGGGAGTGTCAAATGAACAGAAATTGTCCGGTTGTGATTAGGAGGCTGGGAAGTCCAAGCTGTAGGGGCGAGGGTCTGGAGGTTGTCTTCCTACATGAAAACATGGCAGAGAGCATCACACACTCTGCGTGTGTGTCTGTGTGTGTGACATAGAGAGAGAGAGAGGAGACAGAGGAGAGAGAGAAGGGAGAGAGTCCAAACTCCCCCGCTTAAGGGATCCCACGCCTCTGATTACAGCATTAATCCATTCACTGCTCCCATGGCCTGGTCACCTCTCATTAGGCCCCCCTCCCAGCACTGTCTCTTTGGGGAGCAAGTTTCTGACTTGTGAACTTGGGGGGGGGTGGCATATTCAAACCGTGCACATTCATCCCAGTGAGTCTTGCAGATGTGACCCTTAACCAAGGCAGTGAGCTGTGAGGTGCAGCCCTGTCCACACACCCAGCAGGTGCACCCCGGTACCACACCCCTCACCCCCAGAGACAGCTGGCCTGACTAAAATTTGGAATGTTCTTTCCAAGGCCCAGTCACTGTGGGTGACCTACAGGAAGCAGTATCAATAACAATATTTACCTTTGTTTTCATTTTGTTTATTTTTTAAAAAACACATAAAATTGTACATTAAGTGGGGTGTTATGTGATGTTTTGATACATGTATCTGTCATGCTATGTTCAAATCTAGATAAGCATATTTATTTCCTCAGACATTTATCCTTCTTTGTGGTAAAAAATATTCAAAATCCTTCCTTCTAACTTCTTTGACATATACAATGCATTATCGTGATTTGTGTTCAACTTCCTGCACAGCAGCACACCAGAACTCATCTCTGTTGTCTAACCTGTAACCTTTTCCCTCCTTCCCCAGACTCTGCTGACCACTTTTCTACTGTCAACTTCTGTGACTTCAGTTTTTTTAGATATGAGTGAGATCAGATGGTATTTGTCTTTCTGTGCCTGGCTTATTTCACTTAACATACTGAGCTCTATTTCCACCCATGTTGCTGCAAATGACAGAATTTTATCCTTTTTCATGGCCGAGTAATATGCCATTGTATATGTGTACCACATCTTTTTATTCATTCATCCATTGATGGACACCTAGGTTGATTCCATTTCTTGAAATCATTGTTCACTGTGAATATGCTGCAATCAGTATGGGACTGCAGGTGTCTCTTTGAAATACTGATTTCATTTCCTTTGAATACATACCCAGTATAGGATCATACTTTTTCAGTTTTTTTGAGGATCCTCCATATTGTTTTTAATGGCTATACTAATTTACCTTCCTGTCAATAGTGTATAAAGGTTGTTTCCCTTCACTTCTGTGAGGAGATCATATTTATCTCAAACCAGACCAACATGTGTGCCATCTATCCCCTCAGCTAATGGCCCTCGTCTGGGAACCAAGGGATGGAAGGTAGGTGAGCCTCTTATTATTGTGCCTCATAACCTTTCAGGAATTTTGTTTCCCATCCTTATAACCTTAGGTTTGGTGGGTTTGGAAATCCTCAGTGATCAAGAAGAAATTCTTTCACCAGGGAGCATAGATATGGGTCTATTAAAATAATCCTGTGCCTTTTGGGGCTTGTTTGTCAAGCCAGTGAACAGGGAAAGGGGACTGTCAGAAGGACTTACCCTGTACCCAGGGGTTGCTTTCACACCATGGAGGCAAAAAGGACTGACCTCAGAACCCAGGGATATACTGGGACACTGGGGACCCCGATCCCACATCCCTGTTGTGGATGTCTAGTATGTGAGCGTGGACGTTGATTTCACAAGTGCCGCAGAGACGCTGGTGCTGCCCATCCTTGGACCACAGTTGGATGGCACCACCTGGAGCACCTGCTCTTCTTCCTCGAGAGGTCTGCCATGACAGAGAGGTGAAGCTGAGACCTCCACTGCTCCTTCATGTCCTTTGGGAACGTGGAAACTCAATAAAGACAAGGCATCAAGAGTTTGGGTCCAAGCTGGGTGCCGGTGACTCACACTGTAATCCCAGCTACTTTGGGGGCAGAGATCAGGGAATAGTGGTTCAAGGCCAACCCAGGCAAATAGTTCTCAAGACACTATCTCAAAGATACTCAAAAAGGGCTGGCGGAGTGGCTCAAGTGGTAGAGAATTTGGATCCTCGCTATGAAAACTTGGGACATTTCACTGGGTAGAATGCTCTAATAGCCACGAGGCCTAGAAGATAGGGGCTGTAGGATGGGAGGAGAAAGAGTAAGACTGTGGTCACCACCCTAGGTCTCGTGGCCACTAAGGAAGGGCCACTTTAGCAGCTCTGTGGTGTCACAGTCACTGTGAACTGACTCACCTAGGGTGGCTACCTTACAGTTTATGTTCTAGATGGGAGTGGGATGAAATTGATACCACCCCAGACAATGGTGACAGAGGGGATTTTACGTTTCCTTTATGCTGGGGACATTCCACCCCCCCCCCCCAATCTAAGCAAACTACATGAATGGATGCTGAGTGACAGTTGGGTGATTACGCTGGCCACTTTTCACTTTCTCCAGTGTGCTGAAACGGATGGACCTCATTACCCAGCATCCCCACCCCTTACTTCTGTTGTTTTGGCCATTAGGAGACCAAGACAGGAGGATGGGGACAGGAAGCAAGAGGGGTCCCCCAACTCTCTACTGGGCTGCAGTTTTGTTTTTTTTGTTTTTTTGTTTTTTTGATCTTCATTAACTTTATTTCTGTAGTGGTGAAATAGCTATAGAGTACAGACCCAGGGAAGATGCCAAAAGTGAAGAACTACACGAGTTCACTCATGTGGAGAGGAAAGCTCAAGGGTGACTTAGCCAGTGTAGCCATGCTTCAAAACAGGCAACAGGATTTGGAGGATTTGTGCACATATCATTCTTAGCAAAATGGGAACCTCAAGTGAATTAACTGAATACAGGGGATTTCTGGGGCATTTCCTAAACTCCCAGTCTTAACTCTGAGCTGTTGTTGGAAGTGTGGAGAGCAGGACTGAGGCCTCTGAGTACTACTATAGTTGTGGATACAAGAGAGGGGCTGGGCTCCCTCCGTCTGCAGGGGTTCAAGAGGTCAGGATGATTGAACATAAATCTTTTTAGAACTCTTCCCAAACAGGATCCCAGGGATTGGGAACAAAAGTACTAACTTCAGCCTTATGCCATTATTTTATGCCTGTGAGAACCATTACGCTTTTCAACTGTGGAGTACTACCTAAATCTCACTATCTTCCCATGTCTCACGGAGAATATTTTGCCTTCCAAAGAACCTTTCTATCAATCAATTATCTGAAAGTCCCTAAATCTTAAGGATTAAGTTGCCAAAGTAATTTCTGGAAGGAAATAGACATTACTTACTGTGTATAGGATAGGCTAAGAGGGGAGGAGCAAAAAGTGTGTTTCATGCCAGTGGGAACTTAATTTGGGGATTTTTGATCATTTAACTTAGCCTGAAGTTGTGAAATGTTTTGTCTTGAAACGGTAGAGATAAAGTTGAAAAAGTATTGGAAGCTTTTTCCGTGTAAAATAATTATGTTCATTCAGTTTAAATAAAACCAGTCACAGTTTAGGAGGCCTAGCTTCCTGTGAAATGAGAGAGAAGTCAGCACTGATTGCAGAAATCTGATTATAACAGATCCATCCTTAAAACCATCACAATGTGCCCAGCCCTGTGCAAGGCGAGGGGAATAAATAGGATGAAGCCTATTCTGGGACTTTACATGATGGGCCATGGTGGACAATAAACATACAGTAAAATAGGTTGTTGTAAGAAGGGCTCTGAAGGACGTAATGTCTTGTCCACGCGTGTACATGGGGTAGACCTCTGAGTCGTGGTGGTGTCACTTCTAGATTCTCACTGTGTTGAGCCAAGGCGGGATGTGGTTGCTTCCCCAGGCCAATGTAAGGGGCCATGTCAGACTCTAACCTTCTGTGTCAGGCTGAATTGCCTACCGCCCAAGATCCCTCGCACAGAACTTTTGGAATCATCTCTGATTCTCTGGTAGCCCCAACAAGGGAGTGGTGGATCATGAACCGTGGAACTAAGAGTTTAGAGGAAATGGCAGCGTTGTGGAATAAATAACTGTAATGTGTGCTGTCTTGCCTGCACCCTAATTGGCTCTGATTTCGCAGGTGAGTTGCTTTTCTTGGAAGCAGTACAGCCAAGGGGCTGGGATGTCCACTTGGAAGAGGAGAAGCTCAGGTTGCCCGAACTGGATTAGCCCTGGGAATATCCCTGGAGGCCCCGCCCTGCCCCGCCATACCCAGTGGGCTGCTGGCCCCAGGTCTGAGCTCCAACCCCGCCTTGCTGTGGGGGAGTGGCCCCATAAAAGGCATTTGTGGCCTCCTCTAGGGGAATGACATTTGGGTCTTGTCTTTGTGGGAAAAGGCTCCTTACTGCAGGGCCTGAAGCCCAACTAGGCTGAGCCTCTTAAGGGTTTGTTTCCTAAACAAAGGTGTCATAAAGAAAGGGTGGGTGTGACCTAGCCAAGGTGAGCTAGGGAAGCGGCCAGAAGGCATTACTCCCTTGACTCCTACTGAGTCTGCGACTCTGCATGCCATGTCCCTGTTGCATGTCATGTCCCTTCTAGGTATTTGGGCCCCAAGGCTCCTTCTCATGTCGCTAGAGTTATGGTTGTTGACCCAGGGTTTTCCCATTCCGAAAAGGGCCCAGGACTTGGTCCAGCTGACCTCCGAAGCGCCTGGGCCAACTGAGCCCTGGTCCTTACACTCCTGGGACCTCCTTCCTGACTCGCCCGAGAAGCTCACACCCCCGGCAAACCCGGGGGGCTTTGATTATCTGGGATCATCTGCTCCCTCGCAGGTGCTCTCCCCACCTCACTTGTTGACTGACAGTTTGCTTCCCTTCCTGGACCGGGAATCTGCTAGGCAGCTGTCTCCAGAGCCAGATCAGTTTGCTGTTGCACACAAGGAGCTGCGTGACAAGCTAAATCTGCCTGAGAGACCCCCAGAAACAGTGCCCATGCCCAGTGGGGAACAGAATCAGGCCCCAGCTCTGCCTCTTCTACTCAAAAGTAAGACTCAGCCTGTCAGTCTAGATCAGGCTTCAGATCGAGTATTTGATGTATTTGTTCCACTTCTTGATCATAAGAGATCAAAACGAAAAATGTTTATTGGTTTACCCTGGAAACTGAAAAAGTATGTAGCTCAGCATCACGGACTTGATGACACTGTGGTTGGAACTCCACACCAATTTGCAAACCTTCAGCTTCAGACACAACCCTTGCAGGATGATGACACAGATCCAGGTCTGAGCACAGCTGATTCTGACAGCCCTCCTCTGAAACCTCAGGAGAGCACAGATGAGCCTCCAGAGCCCCTTGAGCAAGTTGAACCTTCTGCAGTCCAGCAAGAAGCCCCAGTTTAACCCTCAGACTTGCCAAAAGTCACCATGAAACATATCGATCTGGAGGTTACACTAACTCCAGAGCCTTCTCCAGGCAGAAGCAGGCCTCAGAGAGTACTGAGGACGTAACACTCTCATCCACCCAACAAGAGGCTCCAGCTCAGACTTCAGAGCTCTCTGAAGACACTGAACCTTCTGCAAGCCAGATGGAAGCCCCAGTTCAGCCTACAACTTCTCCGAAAGAAGTCAAACCCCCTGTTGAGCAAGATCCTACAGATGAAGCTCCAGAGTCCCCTATGGAGAACACAGCTCCAACTCTACCAAATCAGGAGGTGACGGTTCAACCTCCAGCTCAGGATCAAGCTCAACAAACTATCTTGCCTAGTGTTACAGGTAAGCCTGTGGATGTGGAAATCACCATGACATCAGAGCCTACCAAGAAGGCTGCATCTTCTCTAGCCCAGCCACAGGCCCCAGCTGAGCCTCCTGGGGAGGTGGAAACTTCTGGAACCCATCTGCAGTCCCCAGTTCAGCCTCCAGAGTATGGTGAGGAGCTTCAACCTTCTTTAATCAGCACGTGGTCCCACCTCAGCCTTCAGGCCCTCTTTCAGAGACTGAAACTTCTCCCAGTGAGCAAGAACAGCCAGCTCAACCTTCTGAGTCTTCTGAGGAATTGGAACCTTCTAGAAGCCAGACAGAAGCTCCAGTTCAGCCTGCAAAGCCATCTGAGGAAGTCAAGCCTTCAGCTGAGCAAGAGGTTTCAGTTCAAGCTCCAGAGGCTTCAGTTCAAGCTCCAGAGGTGATAGTTCAAGCTCCCGTTCAGAATCAACACAACAGGATAACTTGGTCAGTGAAACAAATAAGCCTGTGGATGTGGCAATTACCATAACTCCAGAGCCAGCCCAGGAGGCTGCATCTGCTCTAACTCAGCCTTCAGAGTATGCTGAAGGGGCAGAACCTTCTCTCGGTGAGAAGGAACAAACAGTTCAGCCTTCTGTGTCTCCTGGGGAGGCTCAACCTTCTGGAATTCACATGGCTGCTCCAGTACAGGCCTCAGAGCATACTGAGGAGTTTGAACCTCCTCCACCCCAGCAGGAACAACCAGCTGAGTCCTCAGTGTCCTCTGAACAGTCTGAAGCTTTGAAAAACCAGCATGAGATTACAACTCAGATGCCAGAACCCTCAGAAAAGGATGAACTTTCTCCAGTCAATCAAGGGGCTACAACTCAGCCAGAAGAGCTTCCTGAGGAACCTTCTCCAAGCCAGCAGGAGAGCTCAGTTCCTCCTGTAATGCCCCCTGCGAATGCTGAACTTTCACCAATTCAGCCACAACTCCCAACTCCGTCTCCAGAATCCTCTGAGGAGGCTAGTGATCTTCCTCCATTGGCAGATAGCACATCACCTTCAGCTCACGATCTCAACTCCAGAACCCACTACAGAGGCTGAACATTCTACCACTGTGAGGACGACAACAGCTCTTCCTCCAAATCACCCCGAGGGGACACTTCCACATGCAGTCCAGGATCAGGCTCAGCGTCCACACCTGTTGTAAAGGATGGCTGTTTCCAAGTAAGAATCCAAGTTCATGTTGTTTTTGTTGTCCCACCACTGTGCAACTGAAGCAGTTGTCTTCTTTGGCTTTTTTTTTTGTAGAAATCTTGGTTGCAATCTAATCACAGAATTGAACTTTGGAACATTTCAGGCATGGCATGGAATGCAGTTTTTACAGCAAGTGTAAGTGGAATAGAAGATAAGCATGTTTCAAAACTGAATTATGTCTTTCATGTAGTCTCATAGATATTGAAAATGACCATTTAATTCCATTGCATTTTTCAGAATTCTCAGTCGTAATCCTCTGACAACTGTCGAAGATTCCCATCTTTTTAAATTGCCAGCATTAAAGTACCTGCATACAATGAATAGCCAAGCCTGGTCCTGTGTATAATTTCTTATGACATATATGGCATTTAAAATGCTTTGCTTTTTGGTGCTGTATGAGAATTTTTTCATCATCAAAATCTCTATTACAATACCAGCACCACGGCTTCAGCTGCTTCTTCTTTTTGCGACCCATAACTGCGCTCTACTGACAAAGTAAAAAGGAGGAGAAAAAAGAAGGAAAAAAAGCGAGGAGAAAAATCGCCCGCTTTTCCGACCTAACGGTCACACCGCGTCCCACAGGAAGCCGACGCAAAATGGCCGAAGGATCGTTTGCTCTCCGCCTCCCGTCAGACACTGCCTGGGCTGCAGTTTTGGAAGGATATTTCATTTATTGTGGTATTGGGGATCAAAACCAGGATTTGAGCATGCAAGGCAAGCATTCTACCACTCAGCCCTTGGAAGGCGTTCTTTGGATCTTGGGTCTATGGCCGTGACTCCTCTGCTCTACAGCTCTTGCACCCAGCAAGAGCTGGTTGCCTTTCCTGTCTCTTCAGGCCAAGCTGGTCATGGCTTCACAGTATGGCCTGCCCTTGGGTGTTTGGTCATTCCTTGTCCCCACCCTCTGTAAATATCCTTTCGTGAGGTCAGTGCTTCAAGTGTGCCATCTTTTTCCTGTGAGGACAGTGACAGGTCCAAAGAGAAGACTCCCGGGAGCGGAGGGGCATATGAGCTGATAACTGTCAAGGACATAAGGGTTCAGGGGGGAAGTCGGGGTGGTAATGCTGGCTGTCCAGGACACAGGTAACCTGACTGTGTGCTAGTATTGGACGAAACGTCTGAGCATGTGAATGGACTAGGAGAACTCAGTGCAGACCTCTCAGCTGCCTGGGCCATGGGTCATAGAGGCCACTGCAGGTGGTCCGTCATGCACTGCAGGCCCAGTTCTTAACAGAGGCCAACGGGCGTGGGCACACTGAAGTGAGCACACTTTGTTTTTGATTTGGAGTGGCCCCCTTTTGAATCGAGTTAGCCTCTGGAATTCTGGGATAACTTTGTGGCATGGAGAGACACTGGTTTCTTATCTCAGTAAGATGTGACATTTGAACAATTAATTGGAAAAAGTGAAATAGCCATGATGGCCATTGATATGCCAAGTTGGCAAAGCTAGGGTATCACTACTCATGTCACCCCACCATGCCCCAGACACAATCTAGCCTTCCTAGGGGTCACCTTTCTTCTGGAGCTGTCATTTGGATTTCTTGCTTCTGCATTTTTCATCTGCCCCACTTGTCTCTGGGGCTGCTGACTTCTAGATTGAATGCCACTGGCCTGCCACCCAGCTGTCTTCTTTGTCCCCATATCACGGCCACAAAAGGGGTTGTGAATCAGCCTTCACTGGGGCTTTAGGGTAGCAGGAAGGGACCATAGCAGGGCACAGTATGGGTGGCAACTTACACCTGGCCACTAGACAGGAGAATCCATCACCTGTTCTCTGCTGTGGGGAGTTACTACTGAGCAAGGTTTTCTTTACATCCTGGTTCATCGCTGGCTGTATGGCCTCTCCCTCTCTGAATTCTTCCCAGGTCCTCCCTGCCATCTTCTAGTTTTCAACACTGTCATTATTTCTTTTGTTATATAATTACCTGCTTATCTACAACCCCAAACTTCATCTTAGCTAGCAGGAACTGACGAAGGTGCTCCAATTACAGAGCCATTTCCCCCATCTTTTAGCAGTAAAAAATAGATGGATAAAGCTTGATATTCCACCTGTCCTTTCTCTATCAAGATGACAAAGTCCTATGCAGGCTTCCTTCCCCCTCACGTCTCTTAGCTAGGAAGGTTAGCAGGCAGGAAGAATAATTTTCCAGAGGTTCTCTTAAGCAAACAAAGCTTACAGGTACCCCAGCACGGTCCTGAACTACCTCTAGAGAAGTAAGGCTCACAAACATCGATGCAAGATAGCATTCTGGTGGCACCGTTGGGTCTAGCCTTGCTTATAAAAAAGACCTGCCCCCAATTTGACCTCCCAGGACAGGTCCTTTTTCTTAGGACCTCATGAATATTGGTCACATCTCATGCATACAATTAAAGGCCTAAAAATAAGCACAGCACATGTGCTGAATACCCCTTGTTATTTGATAAGGCTGTGTTAAGTAAACCTGCCAGCCACCCTCGCCCCTCCCTAAGTACTGCCCAGGTTTTTTCCACCTTACAACTTATAAATTGGGTTTCAACAAAGAAATCAAGGCTTCTGTGCCACTCGGCAGAGTCCACCCCTTCCCTTGCGTTGGTTCTTTCTTTTCTTGCAATAAAATTTGGTTGATCAATGCCTCCTTGCCACCAGGCAGGGGCCCACTGCTTTTCTGGCTGTGCTTTTCTTTTCTTTTTCCTTACTATTTCTTTCAGTAAGGTTTTGTTACTGTTTTTGCAGTTGTGTCTCTGTCCAGTTTTCTGTTCGGGTGACAACAAGGACTTGGAGTCTTTTGGACTGGTGTCTCAGACTACTCAGCCCAGTAACATCATAGGCAAGGAAGAGGTGCTGTAAATGTATCTTCCCCTTGCCCTGAGCAGGCCCAGGATGTATTGCAACCATCTTTATCTTTCTTCTCTTGGCAGGAGTCCAATAAGGCGAATGAAAGCAATCCACGAGTTTAATCACAGAAGTCTGTATTATGTGCGTGCACTCCATATGATGTTTTATACTCATTTAAATGGTAAATATGAAGACAGTGGCAGTTGTGATGTAAGGAGAAAGCAAATGATATAAAGTCATACAGCTGGTGGCATTTATGAAAAGGTACAGTTTGCATGTGGACACGGATTAAAAAGGAATATAGGAGCACAAAATAAAAACCAGTGTTTGGTTAGAGGCTTGGGTTGAGAGTGAGTTTTCAATTTTCCTCCCTTTCTGAAATGTTATTTCCTCTTGCCATTTAAAAAAAAAAAAAAGAGTCAGGAGCTGAGATGTGAAATACCAGCTTCCACTAGTTAACTGGGAGCAAGGGATCCCTGGGCAGTGCTTCTCAATGGTCAGTGTGCACCCCCTCCCCCATCTAGCTGCTGTGGATTCTGGGTCCCACCCCAGAAAATACTATTTTGGCGGGTCCCATAATTTGGAGTTTCTAACCAGCTTCTCAGAGTGGCAGAGGCTTGTCCTTCAAGTTCAGTCTGAGTAACACTGTCCTAGGGCACCCTGGTTTTCACACCTGAGAGCTCTGAAGTGCCTCACAGGGAGGTCCTCAAGGGCTCTTCTTCCCGGGGCTTTGACACGGTGATTGAGAGTCCATCCTGGTGGGCTTTTCACTAAGTGCCTGGTATCTCTGAGGTAGGTTTCAGAGTGAGCTAGAGACAAAGCGCAGGTCTGGTCTTAGATCCCCTGACACAGAACCTCCAGTGTGTCCTGTCTACTGCCTTTGCCAGCTGTCCCTTTGGGCATCCCACAGAGTGTGGGTGAGGGGACAGCCAGGGACACCCTGGAGTGCTGCCTGGATCCTGTGATCGTGTCCACTTTCAGGGATCACCTATTGATGCGACAGTGCTTTGGAAAACTGTTTCCCAGGTGGCCTGGGGATGGGCTGGGATGCAGGTGATGGGGCAAGAGGCCTGTGGTTCTTCACAGCTGCAGGTCTCTTCTGATAGGGATGGCAGGCCAGGCCCTGGAAGGACACAATTAATGTGCTCAGAAGGAGGGGCACTCACATGGTCCAGTTTAACTTCAGGTCATATTTATGAAAAAAAAAACCTGATGGCAATGACTTAAATTAGTAGACCACATGTCCCTTGAGGCCAGATGCTGGGGTAGGTTGCTGTGAGTTGTTCTCTGGCCAGTGATGCTGGCTGGGAGCTTTAGCCCATAGGAAGTGGCTCTCAGAAGCTCAAGAAATCCCAGGGTTCCAGGCTCTGCAGGCAGAGGGGACCCAGGATCTGCTCTTTCCAGCTCAGAATCTGGGCTTCTCCTGGGGTAGTGGATTCAAGAAAGGACACTCATGTTTGCCCATATTCTCTCATTTCATCCCCACAACAGCCTTGTGAGGTAGATGTTATCCCCCCATTTCACAGATGAGGAAACTGAGGCTCAGAGAGCCTGAGTTATTTGGGGTCATATAGCAAGGAAATGGGAGGTGGGACTTGGTGCCAGGTTTGTGGGTTCTGGTCCAGTATTCTTGCTGCAAGGTCAGAGATGTAGGTGACGGGATGAGCAGAAGGGTAGGAAGAAGAGGGAAGACCAGGGAAGGGTCATTACTAACAACTCACTCCTCTGGCCCTTCACTGTGGTACACTTGCCTTCAGAGCACTCTCCTGTATTTTCATTCACAAGGAGTTAGTAAATGGAAAAATAAAGCAAGGCCTTTTCTCCCATCTTACAGTGAGGAAACTGAGGCACTAAGAGGTGAAGTGACTTGCTCAGGGTCACACAGACTTCAAGTGGCTGAAGCGGGACTAGAACACAGGCCTCCAGTCCAATATTCATCTCATAGACTGCACCCTCAAAAGGTTACTGGGCAAAGTAGATGTGTGTGAGAAGAAGTTAGTGGAAAAGTTAAGTCCAACCAAAGAGATACATCATGCCCAGTCCCGTGCTGGGATACCTACAGCCACTGACCCAGCTGTGAGGGTGGCAAGAACCTGCTGTCATACGCATTGTGCACATGGTGTCATGAATTGGACTAAAAAGATGTAAAAAAGGCTGGAAGAAATATATCAAAAGAATGACTTCTGGGAGGTGGGACCATAAGTGCTAGCTTCCCTCTTCTGTTTCTCTGTATTTTTTCCCAAGTTTCTAAAATGTGCATCTCATTTGTAACAGGAAAAATATATCCCTCTATAGTTTAATTAAAAAAAAATACTGCTTGGAAGCAGCCTGTGTGCCATTTGTGAATTTTCAAGGCGGCATTCTGAACCTCTTTTTTACATCTCACCTCCTGCTCCATTACTAGTCCGTGGGAAGGGGCGTGGGTTCGGTGGGGAGAGGAGGATGTCTTTGCTGGGAGCCTTCATGTGCTATTTAAGGATAGAGTCTTTGTGAAACAGACCACTGTTGTATGATGGGGGAGGGGAGTTTTCTCAGTCAGTTCCCAGAGGTACACAGGAGGCTGGGAAGGGGCCCATCCCATAGTTGGTCAATGGCACCCCAGACTGGAACCCTGCTGTCTGAGTCCCAATCCAGGGCTCTTCTCCCCAGGAAGCCAAGGCTGCTACACCCTCATCTGCCTGGCATTTCCCTCTGGTGCTCATATGAGAACTGGCAAGGTTAAGGTGAGTTTTCTCCATCTCTGGGTGGCCAGGTTCACCCCTTGTCTCTATGGGCTGGAAGGCTGGTGGCCAGTGGACACAGATGTCTGTGCTGGGGCACCACAGCCCAGAGAGGTGGGGGTCTTGGTCCCCACTGGCTCCCCTTGTGCCTCAGTCATCCAGGTGCTGTTCTTCCCAGGTGGATGTAGGGATGGCACTATAGGGGTCCATGATGACCTTGGCACAACGAATGATCATCACCACGAGGAAGAGGCAGAGGAAGACAAAGCAGGCCAAAGTCAGTCCTTTGTCCACGTCCACATAGACGGGCTCGGGTGTGGGCTCCTCCATCTTTTGACAGTGACTGTGGGCTCCTCCTGAGGCTTGGGCTTGACTGGTACCATTTTTCACCCTGTGGAGAAAGCCAGAGGAGTGGCAAGGGGAAAATGATGGCCATTGTCTGGGTGGATGGGTGGGTGGGGTGAATACCAACCTCTTCTCCTGCACCCCTGGAATGAGAACTTGCTGCTCAGGCTGCCCCACCTGGGGAGAAGGAGACTCACCTGGTCACAGCCTCTAAAACTTGTAGGGTGCAGCCAGTACCTTCCCAGGCTGGGACAGGGAAGGTGACAGCTAGGTGCCAGTGAGTCCCAGAGGGGTGAGGCTGGAGTGGGGCTGAGGGCTGCTTGGGATTGGAGTCCTGCCTGCAGCTGCCTCTACTCCCTGAAACCCTAAGGGGAAGTGAGGGGAGTGCTTTCAACTCAGCCTAGCCACTAAACAGCATTCCAAAAATTAGGCAGGGAATGAATTTTTTTTAAAGCAGTAGAACGCGAATTTCAAATGAAACTGGATGTCAAATGTGCACTCCACAAACCACAAGCACCCTCTGCCTGGCACTGTGCTGTCACATCGGCTTATTACATAGACCTCATGACAGCTCTGGAAGCAAGTTAGCCTAATTGTGGAAGCTGAGTTCTAGAGAGAGATGACTGACGCAAGATCCCACATCCCAGACCCTAAGTCTCTGCATGTCCCAGTTCCTTCTGGTAAAAGGGTAAAGTGGGGGCCCTCTGCCAGCTTTGAGAAAATACTGGGGTAGGCATCCAGCCAGCTGACCCTGTAGTGATCTATGACCACAGGCAACCGATTTCCCCTCTGTCCTCATCCACAGCCTGACACTGACCTACTGGCTGGAGTGGTCACCACTTCACAACAGCCCTTGGTCAGGCTGTTCTGGGAGAGATGGGGAGTGACTGGCAGCTGGACATCACAGCCAGAGCCAATGACAGTGTGGCCTTTCACTCAGAGAGCAGCATCGTGCTGGCCGTGGTCCTGGTGGGCGGCTGAAATAGAACCAAATAGGAAAAAAAACTAGTTATTTCCTAACATGCTCAGCACAGTCACCATCTCTGCTGTCAGAAAGCACTGTGTCATCCCTCCCCAGCCCCCCTGCCCGCCTCGCTCTTCCCTGGGTACAGGGTGGGAGTTCATGCTGGTCTCTCTCATCTCTGTCCCTCTCTCTCTGTCTCTCTTTGTTTTGTCTTGATTTTGAGTCAGAGTTTCACTTTGTAGCCCAGGCAGCCTCAAATTTACCATCCTCCTGCATGGACCACCATACTTGGCCTAATACAACTTTGAAAAAATTGTAGCATCCCAGGTACTCAGGAGGCAGGGTTTGGGAGAATCACAGTTTGACAGTTTAAGGCTAGTCTGGTAAAATTTCAGCAAGACCCATCTCCACAAATAAACTGGGTATGGTGACACACGACTGTGGTTCCAGCTACATGGGAGGCATAGGAAGGAGGATCACAGTCCAGGACTGACCTAGGGCAAAAAAGCAGGGACCCTATCTAAAAATAGCTAAAGCAATAACACATGGGGATGTGGCTTAGATGGTAGATAGAGCACTTGCTTAGCAAGCACAAGACTCTGAATTCAAACCCCAGTACAAAAAAATTTACCACCCTTATTGTTTTTAAGTGCATAGATCTAACAGCATTAAGTACATTATTCATATTATTGTGTGACCATCACCACCAACCATCTCCAGCGCTTTGTCATTGTGTCACACTGACACTGTACTCATTAATCAGTAGCTCCCATTTCCTCCACCTGCCAGCCCTTAGCAACCACCACTCTACTTTCTGCCTCTGTGAATCTGACTTGTCAGGACCATGTCTAAGTGGAATCATTCAGCATTTGTCCTTTTGTGACCATTTTATTTCCCTTAGCACAATGTCTTTAGGGGACTTCCATACTGTAGCGTGGTCAGCGTGTCCTTTCTTTTCAGGGCATAAATGCACATTTGTTTCCCCATTCGCCTGTCATTTCTTAGCTGGGCTATTTCCACTCAGTTGACTTTGGTGAGTAATGATAAAAGCCTGGTGTCAAACATCCCCTTGAGTTCCTGCTGTTGATTTTTTGGGGTGTGTACACAGAAGTGGAATTGCTGGATTTTCTGCTAATTCTGTTTTAGTCTTTTAGGACTAAAATAACTTTTTTGCATATATAATAGTTGCATACAGTTCAAATTTAAAAAGTATAAAAAGAAAATAAGGAAAAACATGATTAAAATTTTTGATTGGTATGCATTAATTATACATATTATTAGAGTTAAGTGTGATATGTCAAATACATGCACACTGTGTGAGCTGGATCAAATCCAGCTCCCTTTATTCACACTTCACTCACCCTTTCCAACCTCTGGCAATTACTAGTCTAAGATACACAATCAACCGAGATGCCCATCTGTGGAAAACAGCTTGTGAACTACAGTGATCTGGAGGATTGAGCTCATCTCCAGTCTTTATTGTTTTCAGGCCCTACACAGCCTTCTTGTCTGGAGATACTATGTGCTTATGAAAGGAAATATATATTTAGGTGTTCTTCATACAAATGCAAGTCTTAAGGGGGGAGGTTGAATGAAGGAGATTAAGGTGAGGGAATATGGTTATGTATAGACTTCACATACATATGAAATAGAACAATGAAACCTCTCGCAATTGCTTTAAGTGGAGCAGGGAGGGGACTGAGGTGGGGAGATGGTGGGATGATCTAATCAAAGTACAGTGCAAGGCTATTCGGAATTGTCACATGAATTCCCCCTGTATAATTAATATATCCTAATAAAATGAAGGAGAAAACTCAGAAATGCAAGCCTTATGAAAGTACAGACATCTGCATCTTACTTTTTTATTTATTATGTTTTGGTGATTATTGCATATCAATACATAGAAAGCTGCCTGTTTCTATGCGATAGCTGTATTGTATTTCATTGTATGGATATGCCACAGAATATCAAGCCATTTTATGAAAGATCATTTCCAACCTTTTGTGTATCACGCAGAGATAGAACAAATATCCTTGTAGCTATGCTGGTTTGCATGTATCTGACCATGTTTAGATTAAGTTCCAGTCAGGTTATTGGTATACCTGACCGTAAATCCATTTTAATTCTGACTGGCTCCTCTTAGAAGTTGTAACCATGTAAATGTCTATGGGTGAGGATTGAGGGAACTGTTGACCCAGAACCTTGAAAACAGCTATCAGGCATTTTTATTTTTGCCAATTTTGGGGAAAATGTTTTTTTTTTTTTTTTTTTTTTTTTTTTCATTTTTCTTTTATTATTCATATGTGCATACAAGGCTTGGTTCATTTCTCCCCCCTGCCCCCACCCCCTCCCTTACCACCCACTCCGCCCCCTCCCGCTCCCCCCCTCAATACCCAGCAGAAACTATTTTGCCCTTATCTCTAATTTTGTTGTAGAGAGAGTATAAGCAATAATAGGAAGGAACAAGGGGTTTTGCTGGTTGAGATAAGGATAGCTATACAGGGCATTGACTCACATTGATTTCCTGTGTGTGGGTGTTACCTTCTAGGTTAATTCTTTTTGATCTAACCTTTTCTCTAGTTCCTGGTCCCCTTTTCCTATTGGCCTCAGTTGCTTTAAGGTATCTGCTTTAGTTTCTCTGCGTTAAGGGCAACAAATGCTAGCTAGTTTTTTAGGTGTCTTACCTATCCTCACACCTCCCTTGTGTGCTCTCGCTTTTATCATGTGCTCATAGTCCAATCCCCTTGTTGTGTTTGCCCTTGATCTAATGTCCACATATGAGGGAGAACATACGATTTTTGGTCTTTTGAGCCAGGCTAACCTCACTCAGAATGATGTTCTCCAATTCCATCCATTTACCAGCGAATGATAACATTTCGTTCTTCTTCATGGCTGCATAGAATTCCATTGTGTATAGATACCACATTTTCTTAATCCATTCGTCAGTGCTGGGACATCTTGGCTGTTTCCATAACTTGGCTATTGTGAATAGTGCCGCAATAAACATGGATGTGCAGGTGCCTCTGGAGTAACAGTCTTTTGGGTATATCCCCAAGAGTGGTATTGCTGGATCAAATGGTAGATCGATGTCCATCTTTTTAAGTAGCCTCCAAATTTTTTTCCAGAGTGGTTGTACTAGTCTACATTCCCACCAACAGTGTAAAAGGGTTCCTTGGGGAAAATGTTTTTTTAGAGGAACTTTTTTCCTCAGCATCTCAAACATACAGAAAAGTTGGAAAAATTGTGCACTATAGTTAACAGATACCATCCACCTAGACTAGTAATTAACATGTTGCTATATTTGTTCTCCTGTCATCCTTCTTATTTTTAACTGCATTTCAAGGTATGGTGTTGACATAAGTATACTTCACTTCCAGGTACCACCATGTGTATTAATAACCAGAATTCAATATTTCCTTAAAGCTTTCAAGTTAAAATTTACGTATACCAAAATGCACAAATATTTTGTATCTTTTTCTTTTTGATACAGGGTCTTGCTGTGTAGGGCAGGCTGTCCTCAAACTTGAAATCTTCCTGCCTCAATTACCTGAGTGCTGGGATTATAGGCATGTACTACTCACCTAGATTTTGTGTGTCATTTTTGAGATTTGACAAATGTTATGCCCTTGTAACTCTCAGGATAGTTTTAATTTTCATTTCTTTTAGTGAATGAGATTAAGCATATTTTCAAATGTTTCAGATCTATTTATATTTCCTGTTTTGTGGACTCTGTTAATATGCTTTATCTACTTTTCTACTGGAGTTTTGATCTGTCCTTTTGCCCTTGGTAGCAGAGTTTAGATAAATATACTCATTTCATTTGTCTGTATACTTTTAATTTTATTTTATTTGGGTTTTTTCTTTATTCCTGATTCCTACTCCTATTCCTCTTTTTCTCTTCCATCAGCTAATTTTAGTCACTAATATTCGCTTTCTTATTGTTTACCTTTGTTCTTTTGAATGTGCTTCAGTTTCTGTAATTTGAATTGTCAATGTGGTATCTTTATGTTCTCAGTTATAAACTGTTAAGGCATTGGGAGCTTGTCCTAATCCTTTCCTCTTCCCACGGTCAGCTCTATTATCTGCCGGGTCTGACATGTTGTGCTTGCATATTGTTATTATGCCCACCCGAGTCTTCACCTCAGTTCCAGTGAGGTCAGCTTAGAGCACTTCACCAGTCCTTTGGCTGAAGAATTTCCTGGCCTCTCTTCTTGGGCTCTAGACTGTGGTCTAGCATGTCCTTTAGTTAAGGGTTCATGGAAATAAGGCCCAAGGTCTTTTTTTTTTTTAGCACTGGGATTTGAACTCAGGGCTTCACACTTGCAGGCAGGCACTCTTACTGCTTAAGCAACTCCGCCAGTCCTTTTTTGTGTTGGGTTTTTTTGAGATAGAGTCTTGTGAACTATTTGCCAGGGGCTGGCTTGGAACTGTGATGGTCCTGATCTCTGTCTCCTGAGTAGCTAGGATTACAGGCATGAGCCACTGGTGCCCAGCCCAAGGTCTTAAGTGTTGGCTCCTTTGAAGGTTTTCAACAGTTTTACCATGAATGGGCCTAGGTCTGGTTTTCTCTGGATTTTTCTTAGTGTTTCTTTTCTTTTTAAAAATGTTTTGGTGGTACTGGATTTGAACTCAGGGCCTTAAACTTGTTAGGAAGGAGCTCTGCCATTTGAGCCATGTCCCTCAGCCCTTTTTTTGCTTTAGTTATTTTTTGGAGAGGGTCTTGAGTTTCTGCTGAGGGCTGGCCTCCACGCAAGATCCTCCTAATTATGCCTCCTCCATAGCTCAGTTTACAGACATGAGCCATGGTGCTCAGCCTCAGTATTTCTTCCACTTCCTGAATCTTACTTGATGTCTTGTCAGCTTTTGAAAATTATTAGTCCTTTCCCTTTCAAATATTCTTCTGTTCTGTTATCTCTCTTTTCCCTTTCTGGTATTCCAAATACAGCTAGACCTTTTCATTATACCTCATTCTGTTTGTTATGCTTTCTTCCTACATTTTTTTCTTTTCATGTTTTCTGCTGAACCAATTTCCAGTTCACTAATCTTCTCTTCTGCTGTTAAACCTATCCAAATTTCATTTTGGCCACACTTCTCCATTTTAGGATTTCCATCCAATCCTTTGAAACAATTGTCAGCTCTCCAGTGAAAATTTCCATGGTGTCACTTTTTTTCTTAAGCATGTTTATTACAATGTATGTAAAGTCTGCATTTGATAACTCCAATGTGCATCACCTGTGGGGCTGCTTTTAGTGTTGTTGCTGTTGTTTTCATTTGGTTCAGTTTCTTGATGTATCTGGCAAACATTTCAGTGGGACAGTGAACACTGCTGTCTCTGGATGACGTTCTCAAGCTGAGCGGCCGCCCCACTTCCTCTGGGAATCAGCTGCAGTGAGGCAGAGCCTGTCACCCCGTGAGGAGCTGAGCCAACCTGAGCTGGGCTTGAACTCTGTTCTTTCTACTCAGTGAGTTGAGACAATGAAAAACTGCTTGGGGAGGCTCTTTGGGATTACTCAGCCAGCTGGTGTTTGATTCTGTGGTGTGGAATATAAGAGCATGAAACTTGAGAATGTTGGTTAGTCACCAAATAATAGCCACTAATGATTATGTGGCTAGCACTGGGATGAGGAACTGTCCTAGTCAAAGTTCTGCTGCTCCTTTGCTCTGGGACTTGAAAAATTGTTTTTGATTGACACATAATAATTGCCCATGGGGCACAGTGCAGTATTTTGATACTTGTATACAATGTGTAATGAGCAAATCAGGGAAATTAGTGTATCTATCATCTCAAACATTTATTTTTTTTTGGTGTTGGGAACATTTAAAATCATTTCTTCTTGCTATTTTGAAATCTACAATAAATACTGTCAACCATAGTCATCCACCTATGCTCTAGAACACTAGAACTTATTCTCCCTCTCCATATTTTTGTTGACAGTAACCAGCCTCTGCCCATCTTTCCTCACCTTTCCTCTTTCTAGCTTCGGGTAGTCTTTCCTTCTCTCGTAAATAGCCTCCATATATGAATGGGATCGTGTGCTGTGTCTTCCTATGCCTTGCTTATTTCACTTAATAGAACGTCCTCCAGGCTCATTCATGCTGTCACAAGTGACAGGACTTCTCTCTCTCTCTATGTGTTCCATTGTGTATGTATTTCACAGTTTGTTTATTCGTCTGACAGTGAACATCTAAATTAATTCTGGGATTTCAAAAATTGTTCATTGCAGCATTGTTGTAACAGTGAAAAATTGGGATCAAAATGAACATCTGTTGATCACTAGATGGTTAAAATAATCATGGTGTATCAGTCAATGCATATACTGAAACAATTACAGAGGTACATGTGTGCACGCACAACAGAGGGGTAAAGTAAGCCAAGGAGCACTGTCTATGGGGGAGGGAATGTATCACTCACATGATACGAAAAGGAACATGTTCCTGGATGTGCCTGTTCAGTGCTGGGGTGGGAGGCCAGTGCTAGGCTAAGACCTGCTCTAGCTTTGGTTGTTTCGTTGTTTGAGAAATTTAAGGCAGAAAATAATGCAGCAAACACCTGTCTCTATGGTGCAGAATTTGCAGTTGTTTTGTGGTCACACTTGCTTTGCCTTTTCTAATGCACCTTATCTTTCTTTTTTTTGGTGGTACTGGGATTTGAACTCAGGGTCCTATGCTTGCTAGGCAGGTGCTATACCACTTGAGCCACTCTGTCAGCCCCTTGCCTTTTCTTTTGTAAGAAATGAATCCTCGTCTTGTATCTCCTAACCTTTCCTTTCACTCTCCCCATCAGTGCCGCCGTGAGGCTGGGGTACCTTTTCTCAGCACCTCTAGGGTGCTTTGGACTATACTTTGAAAACAAGGATATAGCCCAGCCCCCTCCATTGCAAAGGGGAGAAGTGGCTGTGGGGGAAGGAAGGAGTTTGCTGAGGGTCTCAGAGAAACATCACAGCAGAACTTGGAGCAAGCCGACATTTCTGCCTCCCCACAGGCTCTGGTTCCACATGGTCACTGAGGGGTTTTCTGGGAAGGACAAAGGTGCTAAACCTCACGCACCTGAGTTTCATAGCAGGACTCAGTCTGGAACACTGACTCAGAAATCAGGCCCACAGAAGGTAAGGATCAGGTCTCACAGAATCTTCCTGTGACTCTCCCATCTTACCAAGACCAGGATCAGGCTCTACACCCGGCCACATACCCCAGGAAGATTTTCAGTGTCTCCCAATCCTTCTGGCTGGGATGAATGCCAAGAATGAGGACTCCAAGACCAGATTCACCTTTCTGCCTTCCAGATGGAGTGTGCTCATTAACCTTAATTACTGGGAGGGCACAAGTCCCAGCCAGCCCTGTTAGTGAGGACATGACACCCAGGAGGGAATGCAGCACTGAACTAGCTGCATTCCCTGGGAGCTGAGCTGCTGGCTTTCTCAGCTGCCTACTCAGTGGTCCTCAGCATAGTTGGTGACTTTCAGCACTGAGTCTGCCTAAGGCAAGCTCGCCATCTGCCACCTGTTTCAGCACTGGAGGTGATGCTTCCATAGTCAGTGCTTCTGGTCTGGATGAGTCTATGACCCCAAACTGCTGGGCAGACCCTTGTCAAAGTGTGCAGTTGTGAGGTTGGGTGTAACAGCCCCAAATGGAAAAAAGAGTCCTGCCAAATACTTTGGAAAAGTCAGAGGACAAAATGAAGACTCCAAACTCAGGACCTGGAAACTGATCTGATCAGGGTGTTAGGAAAAATCTAGAAGTAAGGCAGTCACAATTCACAGGGTATAGAAAGGATTTGTGTGCAAATTGTACAGTACCCCAGTGTTCAGGGAAAACTCATAGATTTGAATGATCTCATCCCATTTCTGTGTTTTACAACTTTTGATTAGGTGAGCCAACATTTACCAAAACGCCAGTCAAAGCAATTTTATACTTCACAAATATGACACCACATTAGTTTTTTTAAAAAGCATTCACGTTACTATTAACTCAAGTTTAAACTCAGATTAAACAAAAAACTACAGATCAGAAATCTGCATGCAGCAGGTAAAATAAAGCCCTTGCATTTAGGCTCCATTTCGAGAATTTCATCACAAGCTGGGGCCTGGCACATCTGACCCTCTCCTCCCACTGGCCTCTGACTATCTTTAGATCTGCTTACTTGCTGCGTTCCTAGTTGTGGTCACCCTAAGTGGTCATGAGGCATAGCCAGGCTTATTGTAGCCCGTGCACTTGGGCTTAGTATTAAGCATTAACACTTAATTAACTGGTGATACTATGCACATTAGCGCTCATTATGTATTTATCCCCAAAATGTGAGTAAAACTCTGTCTCCAATTTTATTTGGTTCAAACCAGAATGAGCCAGAATCTTTTCCCCAGTTTTGAGTGTTTTTTTTTTTTGAGTCATGTTGAGAATCAAATCCTGTGCTAAGCACGACTCTCTGCCACTGAGTTACACCCCCATCCAAATTTTGTGATTTTCTTTCCTCTCCCAGCCAGAGAACTTTGCATGTGTAGGAAGGGAGACATTTACCTTTTCTGTATCTTGCCCCATTTGTGTTGTGCCACCTCCCTTTTTCTGGACATGTATCTAATGAAGTAATAAGATGATAAATTCTGTTTGGAAGATCCATCAGATACCATCTCATCCTGGAATGATCTGGAATCAGCATCCTCACCCGTATGTCAGTGTACTTATTTCTGGCCATCTATGTGTCTTAATGAATGCCTGTGTATGTTCAGGCTGCCAGGGTAACATATTGTAGACTGGGGGCCTGAAAAACTTGAAATTTGTGTTTTCACAGTCTGGAGGCTGGAACACCCAGTTTAAGGTCCAGCATGGTTAATTGTTCTTGGAGACTCTCTGCCTGGTTGGCAGACAGCTGCCATCTTTCTGTGTCCTTTCCTTGGTTTTTGTGTCTTCTAAGACCCTACCATTATGATGTATTTTAATTTTAAATTACTTCCTAAAAGCCTTGTCTCCAAAATCAGTCACATTGGGGGTTAGAGCTACAACATGTGAATTTTTTGGGGGAGGACCCAGTTTAGTTCAGAGTAGTAAGTCTCTTGAGGGCAGATCTGAGTCTGACTGGGAGCCACTATCACCTTGGACTCAGGCCAGGTCCACAACTTTCAGGCCTGTGTCAGAAGATGCTCCCCTCCAGGCAGCAACAGTAGGAAAGTGAGGACATTGAAAAGCATGCCACTTCTCTCTATGTGGATAAACAGCAGCTGCAGTGACATTATGAATTCACTCAGGGTATCACAGTCAGTGCTGACCAGAAGCACTAATCGGCTATTTCTATAAATAGAAGTGGAGCCATTATGAAAGGTGACCTGTCTGAATCACTTCCCCAGCTGACAACTGGGTTAAGTGGATGGCATTTGCTCAGGTCAGAGGAGACTTCCAGTGTCATAGTCCCTCTCCCCCCCAACAATCACATTGTCCTGTGTGACTGCACTTGGTAGCCTCACTCCTCCATCAGAACAATTAACAGGAGGTGATGAGTATATGGTGACTGATGAGTAAAACTGTGATGATTGTCAGGGTCAGAGAGATACACAACAGTGGAACACAGTATTGTATTTAGGACTTAACTTCCAATATCTAAACATCCTTAGCTTCTTAGAAGCCTTCCAGAACAAGAAGGTTGTATGAGACACCACCATTTTAGATAAAAGTATGAAAAGAGAAAATTTCTGCCAAGAGACTGCATGGTCATTATAATAATATAATAAAATACCAGCTCTGCTGTGCTGTTTAATCTTGTTGTTGGTCTTCCTGGATTTCCGTTACCATTCCATATGCATAATCCCCAACTCTGCACATTTTTCTTCTAGAAGTTCACACTTGCAACTTCCTAGAAGACTGCCCTTGGGCTGCTGGAGCTTCTCCATCCATGTGTGTAGAGAACTGAAGTTGCCTTGGAGTTTATGTCACCCTGGGGATGGTCCATGGTTAATAACTGACTCCTACAGGAGTATGGAAGTCCAGCCCACTGGTCCTGAACGTGACAAATGCTGTTGTATAATTTAGACTCCAGAACATCCTGGGACCAAGTGAGACTTGTTTTTCATCTGAGATTTCATCTTTACTGGGTTTCTTTACCTTTTCTTCCCAATGCCTCCAGTTCCCTACTAGCTTCTCATGGGAGTACCTCCCAAATAAGTCTCAGAGACTGCTTTGGGGGTAACCTGACTCAAGGCAGATGAACATTAATTCCTTGTATGTATCCCATACTGTGATTCAAGACATCACTCTTCCACCGAAAGCCAAACTAGGCACATAATGGTTTGGATAGTCAAGGTCAAATATGACCTGGTCCTTACCCTCAAGGATTCCTAGCTTCTCTGGGTAGCAAGAAATACAAAAATTAGGACATTTACTGTCAGGAAGTCATGCTCTGGAGAGAATGCCAAGGGTAGAACTGGACGTGTATCCCCTCAGCCATCTCAGCTGAAGCTAGGAATAGAAATGAGATCATCCAGACAAGGTCTTTGGAATGCTCCTTGGTCTAATGGAGTGACCTGTCACATGGCATTTAGGGGGATTCACAACATTTTTGAGAATGTTGTGTCAGCAGGAACAATGGGTCAAAATGAATACACAAGATGAAATGAGGGAAGACTGTTGGATCTTTAAAATTCTATAGACAAAACCAGGCTGGTAAAACTAGTCACCAACAGATACGTGCTATCCTTCAAGATGAAAGAAGAATGATTCTGTGGGAAGATCCTTGGCCCTGAGAGCAGAGCAGGTAGGCCCAGTGGGTGGCACCTGGACCCATGAAAGATCTGTCTCAAGTTTTGAAAAGTCATGGGGTTTTTCCCATTGGATTCTGAAGTTTCTTGGGACTAATGAACACTTTCTTCCTTCCATGTTTTTTCTCTTTTGAAATGGAATATGAATAGCTGTTATCCTATTCCTGTCCCACCACTGTATTTTTGGAGCAGATAACTTATTTTCTAGGTTCCAGATGGAGGGGAATGAGTGAATTACACAGTCTCATTTATACCTTATTTATACGATCCAGGTAATGAGATTTTGGACTTTGAGTTGATGCTACAATGAGTTGAGACTTTCAGGGATGTTGGAATGGGGCAAATGTGTGTAGGACCACATGAATCTTTGGGGCCAGAGAGTGGGGCTTTGGTAGGTTGAAAAATTCCCCCCTCCATAAGTCCACAATATAATCCCTGGAACTTGACAATATTACCTTATATGATAACAGGAAGTATGAAGGTATGAGTAAGTTAAGGATATTGAGATGAGATTTTTCAGGGTTTTTGAGGTGGGCCCTAAAATGTAGTCACGTGTCCCTATAAGAGTGAGATACAGAAGTTTCACCTGTAGTAGAGAAAGAATGTGATCACAGAAACAGAGCTTAAAATGATGTGGCCAGGAGCCAAGAAATGCTGGCAGCTTCTGGAAGTGGAAGAAACAAGGAATCAATTCTCCTCTAGAGCCTCCAGGAGGAATCTAATACCCCAGTTTTAGTCCCTTAAGATTCATTTTGGATTTCTAACCTCCAGAACCGTAACCAAATACATTTTTGTTGTTTTAAGCCATGAAATTGGTAATAATTTATCATAGGAGCAAGAGGAAACAAAGGGAGTCACTGAAGTTTTAAGATAATCCATTTCTGTGCATAATCCTTTTAAATTTTTTGAGACAGCTTTCTTTCCCTCTATGGTGGTGGTGGTGATTTGTTATCAACTTCAGAGAAGGGCGTGCCCTTTGGCATAGCTTCTGAGTGACTTCAGTGAGCAGCTCTTGTCTTTTTGTTTTGTTTTTTGTTTACAGATGTTCACCATCACACCTGGCTAATTCTTTTCTTACATCCAATCTATAAAAGACACAGCATATTTTTTTGCTCTATTCTCTCAAGTTTAGACAAATGGGAACAAATCAATCAAGGGCACACAAGAACATATGTTTGGCTACTAGATGAAAAATGTCTCGCTGACAAGCTGTCAGAAAAAAATACACCTTAAAATGGAACCAAAAACCAAGATGAGCGGGAACAAGTGTGCACCAGCTTTGGGCACTGACTCTGTCAAAAAATGTCAGCTGGGGAAAAGAGAGAGAAATAATTGCACAAAGCCAAAGAGAGTTGTATCAGTGGTGTTGGCACAGGCCCTTGCACTGTGGCAGCCATAGAGCCCCCACTTTCTGACCTGCTGGTTTTTCAGGCCCTGCATTTCCAGCCCAACGGTGGCAACAGCAGCAAGAGAAGCCAGAGCAAGAGGCTCAGTAAAAACCAGATGGGTAAGGCTGCTGCTTGTCTTTGTACTAAAAGATCCTCTCCTTAAGGCCACCTTAGTGAACTTCTGTCCCTTACAGAATTATTCTCAAATATAACACACTTAGGGGAAAAATCATCTTCACTTCTAGTTGGCAGTGCATTGAACAGGGCTATGAATGGGCACTGGCTTTCCACAAAGGACAGGAGAAAAATGATAACACTACACAATTGCTACCTGTAAGGCAATGGAACAACTCACATGCTAGAGACATGAGGTATGGATCCCAATCTTGAGTGCATTAGTGGAGGATTTTGAAAGGTGTTTCCATTAGCTTCAGTCTCCCCTCTGTAAAATAGAGCTAAGCATGACTATCCTGGGGATTTTTGTGTGTAACAAAGGAAAAAGTTGGCCTTTCTTCATCCACCCCTTTCCCCCATTCTACTAACACAGGGACAGGATGCATATTGGAAGTTCCTGGTCATTTCTGGCTTTCATTTTCTCCTGGTCTGCTCAGAGCTGGCTGTCTTGCTGAGTTTGATGACCCCAAATGTGGACCTATCTACTTGGATTTAGGTTGCTGTGCCTCCCTACCACCATTTGTCTGCATCTCTTGTGCCCAGGTCACCTGTCTGGTTCACAGGTTCACTGTATAGATGGGGATATAGATTCACTTGTTGGCTCAGGCCACCCAACCTGTGCTGCTCTGAGGAGAAGGGCAGCTGTGTTGTATTTGCCTCTCACTCTCAGGTCCAGCTTGGTTTGCAGGTCTCCCTGATCTTTCTTATAGATAAGAACATCCTTTTAGTATCTTCTTGATGGTGGCTCCTGCTCTTTTTTCCCATTGAAAAGTAGAGGATGGCTACACAGCTGAACTCCACTCCTGACTCAGGAGGAGAAGGCTGAGTCTTGTCCATAACCTGCTTCAGTCAGATGCCTTGAATATTTTCAATTTTCTTAAAAATATTAGAACATTTCTTAACCCAGAAGTCAAAAACACCTAAGATAAATATGCCTATTCAAACATTAAGGGTCATAGAGTTCAATTATTCTTAGAATAAGAATTTCAGAAGGAGAGAAAAGAATAGAAGAAATGATAATTAAAAAAAATAGAAGAAAACTTCCCTGAGCTGAAGAATACCTCAGGACTTGGGCTTAAAAGGACTGAATATAAGACATTTTTAATAGAAAGAGACTTACACCTACAAAATTGTTCTTGGTGATTTCTAATTCTCAAAGGATTAGAAATCCCATCATAATATAAAGAGAAAGAAGGGGAAATAGGTTAAGCATAGAGAGGAAGAAAAAGGTGTCCATGGCAGCATGTGACTCTCCCCTGCAACACTGAATACCCCAGGATGAGGGACAGCTTATTCAGGATTTCGAAGGGGAAGATAAGAAAGAAAATTCTATTCTGAATGGAACTATCAGAAAGATATTTTTTAGACATTGAAAGATTTTAAAGTTCTGTCTTATGCATGCAAGACAACCACAAACCTTCTTAGCAAGAAAAACACATGAAGACATACCTCTACCATGAAGGAATGAAGCAAAGTGAAGAATTTAAGGGAGGGAAACACATGCAGAGAATAATACAAACAATAATCTGTGTAAATAATTATATAGATAGGAAACAATGTATTGAAAATAACCTTCAAAAAAGTAACTTAATATAAAGGTTTTATAATAACGATTTGCACCTAAAATTCCATATTATTTTAATAAAAATATGTGGGGGGAGGTGGAAGAAAGTTAGAATATAATACATTTTTATATTCTTTGGCTAATGTTAATAAATACTGTTTAAAAATATTGATAGAAAAGTATAGGTTTAGATTTCTGTTTGCACATTTAATGACAACTCTGGCAAAATGATAGAAAATATTGAGTAATTTAATAATAAGCTAGTAGACATTTTTATTGCCTGTAAGGAGTACACATTATTTTCAGATGTTCCCAGGACAAAAACTGATTTAATACAGATGTACAATGAACATATCCATTAATTCTAAAAAGTAGAAATTTTATAGGCTGTTTCTAACCACGAAGGATTAAACAAATGAACAAACCAACCATCTTCTTGATTTAAATAACATTAAAAAAATTATCAAGTCAATGAGAAAATTGAAGCTGCTATTATAGAATATTTAGAAAGTCACTACAATGAGAATTCAACATAGTAAAACTTATGGAGAGAGATGAGTGACAGCTGTTTACTATACTTAGAGGCCAAATCATGACTTTCATCATTGAACAATGAGAAATAAATCCAGTGAAATAAAGAATCAACTGAAGAAGTTATATAAACAACATCAAGAAAATCTAGACCATGTTAAAAGAACTTGCTCTAGCATCCACAAAATCACCTGAATTAAAAGTAAATTCTAGAGCAAGTTCTTTTAACTAGTTTGTAGCTAGATAAACTTCTGAAAAGTTTAATCTAGAAGAAAAGACAAATGTATGCCATTTGGAATGAGACAGGAGATATGACCACAGGTATTAGGGAGATTAAAAACATAATCAGGGAGTCCTATAAAACTCCATCAGTGCATATGAAAACTTCAATGATAAAGATGTTTTTCCAGAAAAAAAATGTAAATGGTCGAAATTGGTTTAAAATGAAGTGAGAAACCCAAACCAAAAAAATTGACACAGACTGTCTGGAGTGTCTTCTTTGTCTGTAGACAAGGGTCCAGCAGGCAGACCAAGTTACAGGCTCCCCAGCGCCCTCCATTGCATGAAGGCCTACACTTGGAGCACTCTAGATTGGGAGCACAGGGACATAGTTCCATTAGTCTTTTCATTGAACTCCTCCACTCCAACATCACCTATTTTGAGTATGCTTCTTATATTAAAGAAGTCTCCAAAGTGCTTATTTATCGCCAAAGGGCCAGTTTATACATTCCTTTCCACTGGAGTATCCCCATTGGGAACAAAGGATGGCCTGGGGAAGTTGGTTGACAGCTGGGAAGTTGGCTCCAGTCCTACTGCTGTGGCTCTGCACTGATAGTTCTTCAAGGTTAGGTTGGGATTCCAGGCCCTCGTTAGCACTCAGCTGAGAGTCAATGTCATAGCATCTTAGATTTGCATACATCCGTGGGCAGCTAGTGCTGGGACACTAGCTGACTTCCAGGATGGCTGGATTTGGATCTGTCCCAGAATCCACAGCATGAAGAATTCAGAACCATTCATCTTTCAGCTCATTACGGAGTGGGAGCCTGCCTCCAAGCCTGATGACTTTTATCCCCGGGGTGACTCTATTTCAGATCCTTCACTGTCCTTTCTTCCCACTGACATTGCTTAGGAAACTGTGGGCTACTGAAGCAAATTTTGGTACTTGAATCTTGTGGAGAAAAGGGACGGGTCTCAATCAGTTCCCACTCACAAAGCCTTAAGCGCCTCCTGCAAATGTACCTGCCTCTCCCCAGCATCTGAGATCTACTCACCAGTACTTTATCTCTCAGGAAGAAATGCTGAATTTCTACCTCTTTGAATATTCTGCCACACAGAACCAAGATGACATTTATAAATGTCTTTATTTCATCTTTCATCAGAAAACTCTGGGGATGTGTTCTTGTTTTCCAGGGCTCCACCAAACTGTATTACACATGTTTTCTGGCTTTGCTCATGTTAGACATATGGCAAAGGGGACACATTCTTTTGCTATGGTTTCACCCAAATTAATGCAGATCTCCTCTACAGAGCTTTACAGATTGAATTCCAGTGTTCCTGTAGACTGACAGAAGCCCAGAGGTTCCTTTGTTTTTTTTTTCTTTTTATTGTTGTGCTAGAGGTATATTGTGACTTTTACCAAAGTTCTTGTAATATATCATAGTTGAATTCAACCCCTCCATCATTCTCCTTTATCCCTTCTCACCTCATTCCTGGGAGTTTCAACAGGACTCATTTTTCTATTTATCTACACGAGTACGTAATAATTCCCCCATACTCACCTCCTACACCCTTCCCTACATCTTCCCCCTCCCAGTAGTACCGACTCCCAGATAGGACCTGTTTTACCTTCCTGTTCTCTGGTTTTGAAAAAAGCAATTATTGTTTAAGAGATCTATAAGGAAGTTTCATTGTGACATTTCCATGTATATATGCACTATAACCTGAATTGGTTCATCTCTGCTATTTTTCTCCTTTCTACCTTAGTTCCCTTCTTATGGCAATTTTAACAGGTTTAAAAGCTCTATATTCTTGCATAGAAAGTACACCAAACATATTCACCTTCTTAACTTCCTTCTTTTACTCCCCTTCTCCCATTAGTGATCTCCCCTTGGTTTGATCTTTTTTTCATAATGTTTGTATTGTATTGGGCCTGTATTCCACACATGAGAGAAAACGTGGCCTTTGGCTTTCTGAGTCTGACTAACTTCACTTAAGATGTGGTTCTCCAGTTCCATTTACTTACCTTCAAATGACAAAATTTTACTCTTTATGACTGAATAAAATTCAATTGTATATAAATACCACAGTTTTAAAGCCATTCATAAGCTGTTTCTATAGCTTAGCTATTATGAATAATGCTGCAATAAACATGGGTTGCAGAAGTCTTTATTGTAACCTGACTTACATTCCTTTGGATATATCCCTAGGAGTGGTTATTACTGGATCATATGGCAGTTCTAGTTTCTAGTTTTTGAGGAGCCTCCATACTGTTTTCTTTGGCTGTACTAATTTACATTCCCACCAACAGTGTATGAAGGTTTCTTTTCCTCCACATCCTCACCAACATTTGTTGTTGTTTGTGCTCTTGATGATAGCCATTCTAACAAGAGTGAGGTGAAAATTTATTTATTTTTTCTTATTTATTTTTCTTTTTTATTATTGTTATGCTGGGTGGGTGTACATTGTGGCATTTATAAAGGTTCTTACAATGGATTATATATATCATACTTGAATTTATCCCCTCAACTGCTCTCTTTCATCTTCCCTCCCCCGATTCCTGGAACAGTTTCAACAGGTATCATTTTTGCATTTACATACATGTGTGTACATTATCTGCACCATATTCACCCTCCTACCCCTTTCTGCTTCACTTCCTCCCTCCCACCAGTGCCAGAGGTGAAATCTTAATGTGGTGTTGATTTGCATTTCCTTTGTGGCCAGGGATGTTGAGCATTTCTTCATGTGTTTTTTTGGCCATTTGGACTTCTTCCTTTGAAAAAGTTCTGTTCAGGTACTAGAGAAAAGGTTAGATCAAAAAGAATTAACCTAGAAGGTAACACCCACGCACAGGAAATCAATGTGAGTCAATGCCCTGTATAGCTATCCTTATCTCAACCAGCAAAAACCCTTGTTCCTTCCTATTATTGCTTATACTCTCTCTACAACAAAATTAGAAATAAGGGCAAAATAGTTTCTGCTGGGTATTGAGGGGGGGGAGACAGAGGGGGCGGAGTGGGTGGTAAGGGAGGGGGTGGGGGCAGGGGGGAGAAATGAACCAAGCCTTGTATGCACATATGAATAATAAAAGAAAAATGAAAAAAAAAAAGAAAAAGTTCTGTTCAGTTCATTTGCCTATTTCTTCATTGAGTCATTGATACTTTAGAATTTTAGGTGTTTTTTTTTTTTTTTGAGTTCCCTGTATATTCTGGTTATTAATCTCTTATCAGATGTATAGATGGTAAGATTTTCTCTCATTCTGTGGGTGGCCTCTTCAATCTGGTGACCATTTCTTTGGTTCTGCAGAAGCTTTTTAGTTTCATGAAGTCCCATTTGTCAATCCTTTCTCTTAGTTGTTCAGCCATTGGAGTTCTATTCAGAAAGTCACTGCCTATGTGTATAAGTTCAGTGTATTCTCTGTTCTGTCTAGTACTAGCTTCAAAGTATAAGACCTGAGCCATCTAGTAAGGTACTTTATTCACTTTGAGTTGATACTTGAACAGGTGAAAGACGTGGATTTAATTTCAATTTTCTGCATGCAGATATCCAGTTTTCCCAGCAACATTTGTTGAAAAGGCTGTCTTTTCTCCATCGTGTGTTTTGGGCAACTTTGTCAAAAATCAGGTGGGTATAGCTGTGTAGATTCATATCTGGATCTTTTATTCTGTTCCATAGATTTTCATGTGTGTTTTTGTACCATGCCATTTTTATTGCTATGATAAGTCCAAAGTTTTGCAAACTAGGGAAGAGATATTTCTTTTTCAAGAACATATATTTCCTTTGTTTCTAGTTATGAACTGAGATGCTCACAATTCCTTTTTACACATCTTACAACTGTTAAGTAGCAACAAGGAGCTAAAAGACTGGTATCTACTTTGCTATAATTGCAAAAGTAATTTGAACCAGTTTATGGATCATTTGTCTTTTAATCTGGAACTAGAAACAATCAGAGGACCATCCAATTTGGTACAATGATTTTAGAGTTGGAGATACCAAGGCTCTGATGGGGCACGTGGTTTCATCAAGGTCCCCATATGGGACCAGAGCTGCTGGGTTGTGGTTGCTGATGAGTGCAGTGACTCTCCACGACACTACCAACTAAAATTTCTGGTTTTGTTGAATTACTTCCAATGGCACAGAAGGTAGTTTTCAAGGACATGAGGGCCAAAATTCATCTTAAAAAAAGTTTTTTAGTTTTTTTTTTTTGTTGTTGTTCCTGCACCAACTACAAGCTGGGCCTCTATTCCACTGAGAACTGAATAGCAACAAAGCAAGCATTTGGCGTTAAAGATAAATCTAGGAAACCGAGACAAGACTTCCAGGATCACGCCAGTGGAAATCTGAGCAGGTAAAGTGTCAGGATCTTTGCTTTGATCAGTATGATGTTGGCTGTTAGTTTCAGGCAAATGATTTCAATCAAGTTATAGAAGTTTCTCTTCTAGCCTGAGAAAAGTACTTTAAAATCTCTAAGTTTTAGTTCCTTTTATAGGAAAAAGGGGATAATAATATTGATATCATAGGACTGTCAAAACGATAAACACACCACTTTCCAATTTGTTCTCTGAAACTGAAGATTCAGATTTTCTACCTCTCCTTATTGCAATTTGGGAAGCTTAAGACTTCTTGGGAAATTGTCCATGTTATATAAGCACTCAACTTGTTTGACACAAAATTGTATATAGTATTCTCTTATTACTTTCTTGTGTCCTTGGCTGTGATTATTTGCTTATTTCTTATTGTAAATATCTTGATCAGAATTGTCAGAAGTTTCTTCATTCTATTGGTGTTTTAAAATTATTGATAACATAGATCAACTTTATGCTTGCTCCAATGAATTTTTTATCTTACTATTTTGCTTCTTTTCTCAATATTATCTATTATCTTTTTGTCTATCAATATTTTATCTGAAATACATGCAAAAATTAGAATATAGAGACATCTGTATATATGCTATCTAATTTTAACCAATCTTAATATTTTGCCATTCTTATCTCCTTTTTTGAAAAAATAAGAAATAAGACTTTTCCAGATGTGTGTTTTAGCTACACCCCACTCCCAAGTCCCTTTGCCAGAGGTTAAGTGCTATCTTGAGCTTGCAAATCACTCCTATGCACATTTTTGTAATTTTACTGTATAAGAATGTATTCACATGTCATAATGTTATTTCCTGTGGCTTTAAAACTTCAAATACATACTATTAAGTATGCATCACCATGAACTTGCTTTTCTTCATTCAGTGTGATGACCTGGAGACTTTCCCATGCTAATGCGTGTACCTCTCATTCCTTCCTCTTTACCTCTGCACAATATTCAGTGGTTGGACTGACCAAGGTTTGTTCATTTCTTCACCAGCTAGTGAAGTTTTGTGTTATTACCTTTTTTAACAACTGACAAGTCAATTTATTAAAATACTTGACTTAGGCATGTGCAGTAGTGACTTGAACCTCTACTTCCGGCTCAATACTGGTAGAAGTAATCTGCTTAACAATCTCAGAAGGTGAGTCACTTGTAGATTCTCATCTCAGAATCTTTACCACAAGGTGTTTATCTTGCAGTGATGCTCACAGTCTTGGTAGGCAGTGAACCACTCCTTTCATTTTGAGATTCTTTTCCTTTGTGACTCTGATCAAGTCAGCACACACCTTCTCCAGAGAATTCACACTGTGGCTGGTGAGGGTGATTTGAATCTGGTGAACTGTCACGTTGGGTTCCATAGGTGTTCTTCTAGTGTCTTTGAATGCCATGGCTGAGGGGCAGCTTCTTGACTGACTTGTTCCTGGGAGACAGCATACAGCAGTGAGTCAGGAGCAGAAGCCAAGGGAACAGAGTTCTACTGCACCTAAAACTGTGTCTCTCTTAGAAAAGCTATTCCAAAATTTTAATTATGAAAAAATGCTTCAGTGAATACTCATGTACAGTTACCGTTGGGCCAGGTTGTTTTTCTGGGGTTTTTATTAATATACTATTAAGTATGGATTCCTGAGTTGTATGATAGGCACATCTCTTTATCAGATATTGCCATGTTCCCTCCAAAGTGCCTGTTCAGATCTACACTCACACCAGCTGTCCTCGGGTGCTCCTTCCTATTCACTTCCTTGGCATGAACTGGTACTGTCAGCCTTGAATTCCTGGCATTCTGGTGGGTGTGAGTGCAATGTCACTGTGGATTTTTCATTCCTCTGATTTCTAATGATGTTGAACATCTTCTCAAATAATTTTCCCCTTTTTGCATTGGACTTAGTGGTTTTTAAAAAATGTTTATTCTAAATAACCATTTCTTCTGTGGTCATACGCATTTTTTCCCCACGCTCTGTGGATGTCTTTCAACTTTGTACATAGAACCTTATTAGTTCTTATTCAGATATTTTAACTCCTTCCTTCCCTCCCTCCCTGCTTCATTCCTTCCTTCCTTTCATTCATCCATCCATCCTTTTTTGGCAAGAGCCATATCACTGAGCTACATCCCCAGCTATAGATGTTTTAACTTTTAATGCAGAAAGCCTCAATATCTTTTCCATTATAATTCATGCTTTTCGTGACTTCTTAAATTCTTTTCTTAGCATAAATATGTTCTCCTACATATATATTCTAGAATTTTGAAATTTTGTCTTTCACATTTATGTGTATAATTCATCTGAATTGATTTTCATATAGGAGTTTATACCTCCCTATTTGGATAAAAGGTGTTCTCATCTCCACCTGCCCTTTCCCAGGTAATTTGTAATGCTACTTCTAGTTTCTATATACACAGACATCCATTTCTTGGCTCTCTGTTCTTTACAGTTTGTTTACTATCTATCTCTGAGCTAATTCCACATGTCTTAAATTGCATTAAATGACTTTATCTGTCTGGGATCATGGCTCAAGTGGTAGAGCACTTGCCTAGCAAGTGTGAGGCTCTGATTCATAGCGCACTATACCCTCAACCCCAAAAGTCTTTAATTTGCTATATGCTAGTCCCATATGTAATTTTTTTGGGGGGTACACTGCCTCGTCACTCTTTTATAAGTTAGAATGATCTTGTTAAGAACTCTGCTGGGAAAATAGTTTCTGCTGGCTATTGAGGGGGTGGGGGGGAGAGGGAGGGGGCGGAGTGGGTGGTAAGGGAGGGGGTGGGGGCAGGGGGGAGAAATGACCCAAGCTTTGTATGCACATATGAATAATAAAAGAAAAAAAAACTCTGCTGGGATAGTGACTGAAATTACATAAAAATTATAGTTGAGGGCTGGGGATGAAGCTCAGTGGTTAAGAGTTTGCTTAGCATGCATAAGACTCTGGGTTTGATTCCCAGCACTGCAACAAAACAAAAAAGCCTAGAAATTATAGTTGAATTTTTAGTGATTTATCATCTTCACAATATCAAGTCTTTACATACGTAAAAAATGATATTCTGTCATTTATTTCTACATTTTTTTGTGGTTTTATAGCATTAACATCATCAGAAATATCCTTTTTCTTTTCTTTTACATTTTATAATTTGTAATTTTTGCTATGTAGGAACAATATTGTTTTTGGTTTTTTTTTTGGTGGGACTGGAGTTTGAACTCAGGGCTTTGCATTGACAAAGCATGTGCCCTACTGCTTGAGCCACACCTCCAGTCCATTTTGCTCTGGTTATTTTGGTGTTGAGGTCTTGAGAACTATTTGCCCAGGATGGTCTAGAACCTCAATCCTCTCGATTTTAGCTTCCCAAGTCAGGAAGGATTGCAGATGTGAGCCACCAGTTCCCAGCACAATAGGTTAAGCAACCTAATGAGTTTGGGCAGAACTTTATAAGACTTTTTGCCTGTTTTCTGAGGTCCACTGCTGTTCAACCTAGTCTCTCCTCCAGCCCTTGCTTTGGAGGTCCTAGGAGAGTATTTGGGTTAGGCTGAAGATATGTTTCAGCAGGAGATAGGATGTTTTTCTTTAGTAAGAGTCCTCCTCCCACTCCGTATTTGCTCTGGTGGCCCAAGTCATCTCTCCCCCATCTCCCTCTGCCCCCGATTGTGTAGGGAGTCTCCCAGAGCAAATCTTGTAGTTCATGTAGGAAGTAGTTTATGCACAAGCCCTGTGGCAGGTGGTAAGGCTGTCCTGTGTGAAAAGCCAATCCTTTCAGTTTAGAGTGTTTCTGTTCCTCTAAGCCCCCCTCACTGGTGCACCCAACACTCTGAACCTGGGCTCTTCTACTTTGTCCTGATGGGGGGTGGTCAATCTTGGACATTAAGATTGAACGTTCATTTGGTGACTGTCTGTCTGATCCTATGTGCTTCATATCTTCCAGAAATTCCTATGATTTTTCAGTTCCTAACTTGTTTTCCAACATTGCTATAGATTTTAGAAATAATATATATAATAATGATGTATAATATAACATACACAACATAAAATAGTTTTATTTCTTTTCTAATTAGTGGGAAAGAAAGAGAAGGGAACAAGTAGTCAATAACCATTTTGAAGTGAGCAGGATTTTCCTCATCTCTTTTGCCTATTAAATAGCCTATTCCTCATATCTTATTATCTTATACATAGAAATCATGGTTTATTGAGTTTTATTGAGAGGATACAGCCTAGAGTATTTAAAATTTACTTCTGTTTGTGAAATACATCATTTCCTACATGTTTACCCTGACTCTTGAATTCTACTTCTTTAATGTTATGAAGGAAAACAAAACAAGCAAACATCTGGCACACAAGCAGTATGTTCACAGCACTTTTGATGTGCAAGGAAAATGCACCTCTATTTCCTATAGCAGATTAAATGTTTTTTACAGAAATCAATCTTGCTGGGTAGTAAAGGGAACCTAGTTATTAAATGTCACAGTCTTCTACATTTGAAAAAGGTTCTTTTTCGGGTTAAATAGTCATTCTATTTTCCACTTCCTGCCAAGGATAATTTCAGTGGTCCATCTTTCAGGTAAAGGTGCAGGCTTTCTGAGTTTTCTGTCTTCTTTATTCTCCTACATGTGAGTACATAAAGGCTTATTATATTCTTATGGCAGTGGATGATGAGGATATTCAGATCTATGTGGTGTCCTCTGGATCCGTGCTGTTCTCTGGTAACTTATCGGGTGTGTTCAGTCCCTCTGGCCTTTTGGGGTGATAGGCTATCTGCTCCTGTTTCCAAGTTCTCGCCCACAGTTTTCCTTTGTCCCAACAGTGAGCTTTTACTCCTCTCTAGGTCACATTTCAGAAATCAGCAGTCTGGGTGCTCTGCTCACTATGACTAGGTAGCTGGAGCTGGAACTTGAACTGCATTGTGTTTACCTCACCAACTCCATTCCCTTTCTCCTGCACATGCTAACCATGGGCTGGGATGGTCTTAGTGTCCTGCGGCCTCTCTTATGTTGTGCCTGGAGAGTGAGCTACTCGTCCCATAGTTTGAGATCCTCACACGCACCTTGCATCTAGTTATTTTGAAGGTCCCTACTGTGAGCTGGAGTGAGGCTGGGAAATGAGATCCTGTTGCTTGATATCTTCCCTCTCTGTCTCCTCCCTCCTTTCCCAAGTCCCCCAGGTTGGAAGGGACAGATTTCTAGTTTTCTGATTCCTTTATCTAGGGCTTGATGCTTATCCTGGACCTGCTGTTACTCACATTGAGGTAAATACAGAGTTGGAGAGTTTGAAATCTTTTAAAGCAATCTGACATGGCAGTGACACCTAATATGTGATAATGAATTCTCCTTTAAGAGGACACAGACTAGGTATGCACGGATCAGCCTTGGTGCATGCTGAGTCCTGGTCACATGACAAGTCCATGACTGATTGGAAATTTAGGAAAAACCTCAACATCACCAGTTCATTCATCTAGGATTTTCAGGGGCAGTGCTGTACATCATAGTCTTTTCTACACTAGGGGTACAAGCCAGGCCTGGCCACTGTAGAGTTTTGAGTGTTGGACACCCATCCTTCCATAGAATGGAAAATACTATGATCTTGATATTCTGATGGGAACTAAAACATGTTAGAACACCCATTGTTCCCTTGTATTCTGGCTTTCAAAAGCAATATTGTTTTGACTAAAAAAATTCCATATGGTGGAATATGGAATATATGGTAACCAAAGCTGAATGACCATTCTTTCTTTTTGCATCCTGTTCTTAGGTGGATTAGACAGAAGATTGTGTGCATAAAAATACAAAAGATACATTACATATAGTTTTTAAAAATTCTATTTTGAATTTATCTGAAACTGAAAGTTCTATCTAGGCTGGAACCTGCTCTCCAAGTGTTAACATTCTCCTCTCACACTGCAGGCAGGATGGCCCCAGACTAAAGAGAGATGAGAGTTGCTGGTTAGGGTTGGGGACAAGCACTCTGGTTAGGGGAACAGTAATGGATAGCAGTAGGATTCCTGGTGGTGTTTAGGATTATTCTTTTTAAACATTTATTTTCAGTACTGGGAATTGAATTCCTGTGTTCTTTTATGAATAAGTTTTAGGTAGTTATTTCTAGACACCCTTATAGACATTCCCTGAATCCACTGATTCATTTCATTGACTAATAAGATTGTATAAAGTGAGAAACGAATTCTGTTTCTGAATCTGTAGCAGTGTAATTGCTAACTGCATCCTGCAGGGCTGGCAGGTGTGACCACTGTCTCTAAAATGCCTCTGGTGGCGGGGGTGGTGTCTCCATTGATAAGGAGGACTTTCAGTTCCTGTTACTTACATATTCATAATCTCCCAAATGTCACAAGCATGAGCACATGCCCACATAATTCTGTTAAAAAAATTGTTCAAGATTTTAAAATGGGGCAAAAAGATTCCTGCAGGCCTTTTCTATGCTTTTCTAACAATCCTGCTTTAGGACTGTTTGATTCTCTGTGGCTCTGTTTGATCTGATTCTGATGATTGATTAGAATACTTTACAACTCTGTAGGGTAGATGTAACTTGTACAAAGCTGATGGAGAGGCAAATGCTTTTTTGCCTGATAACAATGCAGAGTTTAGTTCTGAGATAAGATCACCCCAAAGGTTATAGTTTCATTGCCCCATAGGATAGTAATGTGTGTAAATTATTAATCTTATTCAGGCAACCTTTCTTTTAGTGACTATAAACATTCACTTTTTTCAGTTTTCTTTGGCTAGCTGTCTTAGGCAGTTGGGGCTACTGTAACAAAAACACTTTAAGATGGGTGGAATATAAACAACTACCACTTATTTCTCACTGCGTAGAGGCTGGAAAGTCAAGATCAAAGAGCTGGCAGATTTGCTATCTGGTGAGGGCCTGTTCCCATAGTGTTGTGTCCTCACCTGGTAGAAAGGGCAAGGCAGCTCTCTGGGACTTCTTTTGTAAGGGCACTAATCTCATTCCTGTGGGTTCTGCCTCATGACCTAATCACTTCCCAAACCCCTTTTCCCCCATTCTTAATATTATTGAATTGGAGATTAAATTTCAGTTTGTGAATTCTGGGGAGACTCATTCAGACCATGGCACCAGCTTTACCATTGTCCTCATTCTCTCATTAACAAACTAAAGAAATCATTGCCACTTGCTCACTTTATATATTTGTGTGAGAGTCATGAACAACTTTTTTGGTAATTTTACTTTGACTTTCTATTGTGCCCTTGGAAACAAGGCAATGTATCAAAATGAAACTCATTCATACCATAATGCTGATACGCAGAAAAATGTAATGTCTTTATTTTGCTTTTAATTGTATTAATCTTTTTCCAAGTGTGTAATACAGTTTCAATTTCTTCTAATCCAAATATTTTATGATTTTCAGAATCTGAAGGCACATCCAGCTGTCTAAGAAAAAGTATAAAACCTTTCAGATCATTTTTCTATCCCTTAGTCTCAGAGACTCTGGATCAGAGGGAAGGCGAATTATGTGGGTTATGTGTGTAGTAACACTTGGGGAAAGGTGAACTTGGGGTGATGGTGGCTTGTTTTCATGTGGTCTCTAGGCAAGGGCCCTTAGTCTTCCTGGTCTATATACTCTGCAGCAGGCTTCCATTGCTCCAGATGTCGGTTGTGGTCGCGTCCTCCCTCCCTTTCCTTTTCTTTCATCAGCTTATCAATTTTATTAATCTTTGAATCAGCTCTTGACTTTGCTGTGTTTGCTTTCTATTTTATTGTTTTTTACCCTTGTCTCTATTATTTCCTGCCTTTGATTTTCTTGGGTTTAATTTACCGTTCTTTTTCTACTTCACTGTGTTGGAAGCTTACATCATTGATTTTAGACCTCTCTTCTCTAAAATATGCTTTGGAGTTATAAATGTTCTTCTAAGAAGTGTGTTAGCTATAACTTACCAGCTCAAAATATTTTCTAATTTGCATTGTTTTCTTCTTTGACTCCTGGGTATCTACAAGGATTTTGCTTAATTTCTAAATATTTGAAGATTTTCTGTCTTCCTGTTACTGAAAATGGATTTAATTTTGCTCTGAAGTCTGACCACTACTTCTCTGGGTCCACCTCACTCCAGGTCCATAAGGGCAGTCTTCAGGTCAGCTTTCTATCAGTCCCAAATAGTAAAAACCCCACCTCCCCACCCTAGCCCTCACTATTCCCTCAATTTCTCTCATTCATGTTGCCCCTCCAGGTCTGACTAAGGAGAAGAGAAATTAGGAGGCAGAGTCTTATGATCTGTTTCTCTCTCTCTCTCTCTCTAACATCCTCTCTGCCATTTTCCCCTGCTTCTTTTATTTAACTTCCCCTGTATCAACTTCTCCCTGAAGGCAGCCAATACCTCATTAAGGCCATGAATATGGCTCCACACCATGAGAGAAATTTATGAGCCAATTCCTCTAAATTGGTTTTTGGTATGCTAAATAAAGAAGGAAATGAGAATTTGGATAATTTCTTCTCCAGGAAAACCTGGCCTGCTGCATCATCATATTTTTGATTATCAGGTATTGACTATCCCTGTGGCCTTTCTTTGTTCATGCCTCCTATAACATTCTAATCCCCTCCCAGAGTTTTGCTCAGGATGACCTAGGGTCAAGGTCACACACCCCGGAGTGAGAAAGAGAAGAGCACATTAATTTTTGTAGAAGTCTTTCCCATTTTACAAGACAAAAGTCTGTGTACATTGAGAATAGCAGCTGCTGCTATTTGTGCATAATTTATATTTCAGAAGAAAATTTCTATTCATGGTGTTATTTAAACATTAAAATGTGGTTATTGTGGCTATTCAGCTAAGCAGGTTTACAAAGGCATTGCAGTCTCAGACACCTGGGTGATGTGGAGCTTCTGGGGCTGGGCTGGGATTGGGCCATTCTGGTTTTGATGGGAGATAAAGGCATGGGATAGGCATGAGGCTACAGGAGTAGGGTGGGATCTGACCATGAAAAGCACTGAAGGGCTGGGTGTGGTAGCAAATGTCTATAATCCCAGCTACTTGGGAGGCAAAGATCAGGCTAGTTGCAGTTTGAGGTCAATTGGGGCAAAAAGTTAGGGAGACCCCATTTTGGCAAATAAGCTAGGCATGGTGGTGCCAGCTATTGTAGGAGGGTGTAGGTTGGAGAAGTGGTCTGAGACTGCCCCTGGGCAAAAGGGCTAGACCTTATCTGAAAAATAAGTAAATCAATATAGGTTTGACTGACTGCTGGGGGCTAGGGAACCAGGCAGGGTAGTGCAAATGTGCAGTGTGGGAAACACTGCTGGACTGCATTTCGCCCTGGTCTGTGCCTCCCTCCCCTTTGAGTGTCAGAGAAATCACAAAAGTCTCATGTGTTTGGAGATGACCAGTAGCCAAAGACATTTTTAGGAAATTGAGGTTACACTTGGAATAGGATTGATATTTCATCTGTGGCCTTTATGTAATTATTTACCTTTTACATTACTAAACATTGGCAGAGTTTTTAACTTTTTTTTTTAATGGAAAGAAAGAACATTTGTTCTCCACATCATGAAATGGAGTTGAATAAAAGATAAGAAGTGAGAGTCCCACTGGTAATGTGACTCTGTGATAACTCTTGCTCTATCTGTTCCTTCATAGAAGCCCTTCAAAGACCAGAACAACCTCAGGCACATACCTCTCTGGTGATGTGCTGCCCTGACTGCATCCTCTAACCCCGACATAAAACTCCCACCTTCCCAAAGCAGTTCCTCTTCCCCTGGAAGTTCCTCTTCCACATGATAGCCACACAGTCAGGTACTTTTGCAATGATGTCCCACCAGCACAGCTAAAACGTCAGGGCCCTTTCCAAGGGGAAAGAGAGAGCAGACACTTGCAGGATGCTCCCTTGCAGCAGAAGATGTGGTGGTTTACAGACACATGTCCCAGGATGAACCTGGCTCACTGTGGGCCTGCCAAACACCAGTAGTATGGCATTAGAGAAGCAATGCACCTCCAAGTCTTAGCTTCCTTCTCTTTAAAAGGGGGACAAAAACATCCCAGTGAGAGGTCTCTCTCATTGGACCTCTGAGTAGAATAAATGAGGATAGTAAACATCAATAAAAATATTAGTTATTGCTTATATTTTTGTTTCTGTAGGCCCAATCCTTAAGTAGGCTCCAGGAGTACAAGATGCTTCTGTCTTTCAGGCTGTAACACCACCTGGCTCTCGGTAGTGGCCTCCCCACAATGCAGCCACTGTTGTCTTCTGACAAAGGGACATCCCACAAGGACCAAGTCTCCCAAAGAGACTTGGTTCTTGGTTCTTGGTTATTCCTCACCCACAGTGAGCTCAAAGGGCTGGGGATGGCACTTGCTGGCCAGGATCAGCCTATGCAGGGCTCAGACTCTGCTGCTATGCAAGTCCACATCTCCAACAATGACTCATAACAACTGCTGAGTAGTGAACCACTGACTTGGCTGTCTTGAGGAGTAATTAATCTCCCTGAAATTAATGGTCCCCCAAAGACAGGCAGATGCAGAGGCTGTGCACATCCAAGTCACAGGATTAATTGCATCTGCAAAAATGTTTATCAGGATAGATAAGCCACCCCCACATTGGGCACCCATAGCCCTTGGAAATTCTCAGGGTTCACCCATGGTTCCATAAGTGCCCAGGAATGGAGTCACCATCAAGGTTCCCTGCCTACCTCCTGCTTCCCCATAAACAGAGCATCGCAAAACAGAAGCAGCTCTGTCATGGAGAAGCTGAGTGACCTTGAGTGAGTCAAGGAATCTGATCCAGCTCATGAGCCTGTTGTTTGGAGATTTGGAATCTTGTGTGCAGAGCATTGTGCAGAGATTTAAAAACAAAGAAAGCCTGGCCGACTTCACTGAATACATTTATAAACTTCTGGTGGGGAAGGCTTGGGGACAGAGATTGATTATGGAAACTTCACATTTTGGAGGTTTCTCCTTTGAGACCAGCAGCATTTGTATGAAATTTGGAAACAAATCACTAAACATGTTTTGTTTTAATCCAAGCGATGTGCTAAATCAGTGAGGTGAGTAGGGTCATGGATGCATGAGAATCAGGGCAGAGTTGGGGTCAGGGGTGGACTAAGAGGGGGCTGTGCATTATGCACAATATGTAGAAATAAAAACGGTCACTCCATACTTTGAACATGCTGTTTGACAGGGCTGAGTGAAATCATCTGTGTCAAAATGTCCCTTAGCAAAACTGGGGCCCTGAGTGGGCTGTTCCGGCCTTCCACAGTACCCCACTGCTCAGGTCAGATTTCATCCTCTGCTTCTTGACTGTGGCCTTCTTCGTACGGAGATGCAGAGAGCAGTAGGGTAGTGGTCAGTCCCCAGGTTTGAGTAATGGCTATGACTCTTGATGGCTGTGTGACTTTGGGCAGATTGTATGTCCTTTACATGCCTTGCAACCAGGGCTCTTCATTTGCATTTCCCTGGAAGGTCAGGAGGAGGAGGGGGAAGGGGCTCTTGCATGAGTTTGGTTAGAGAGGCACAAAGTAGCCCTCCCAGCCTGGCGGGACAGATGCAGAAGCAGTGCATGGGTCTCCTGTGCTCTTCCATTTGGAGTATCCTATGCGTCACCCCTTAGGTGCTGGCGGGGATCCAATAGAAAGCCTGAGCCCCAGGAGCCTAGGGAACGAGTTTCTATCTTCAGGTTTGTGAATTACATGATAAAGCAAGATGGGGAAAGGATGCAGAAAGGTGTCCTCCAGATCCAAGGCCATGGTGCATCCAAGCCCCTGGTGGAGCACTGACCAGGATGCTGGCCTCCTTGGTTCAGCATCTTGGAAAGTGCTCGCCCGAAATTTCACTCATTTGCATAACCTACTTGTGGACTTGGTTGATAGGGACAGCTGTCACAATGAGATTATGGAAGGCTGCAGGGGAAATCAAGTCCCAGTTTCCATTTTCAACCTGACCTCTCCTGAGAGCCAAATTTACCGGTTGAACATCTTCACTGGGGTGTCCCCGGATGTTCCTGCAGTCATCACTCCATTAACTCATCATTGTGTGGTTCTGTAGTCAAGACGCAGAGCTCTTCTTAGGGTCCTACTATTGCTATGCTGCCTTGCCTCCCCTTCCTTTTCTTAATACGCTTGTATGTGGCTCTGCCCCTTGCCAGTTGAGTGGCCTGGAGCAAACTGCCTATCTCCTATGAACCTCAATTTTCTCTTCTGCAAAATGGGGACCTAAGAGGAACTATCAGGTGGGGTGGGGAAGACTGAGCAGAATTAATGTATGCCAAACCCATAGCTCCCTCAGCCATCTGTCTCTCCAGACTTACCTTTTGTTGGGAACCCTATGGAATCCTTCAGGGTCAAATGGTTTCTATATTTTTTCAATGTTGGAAAATTAAGAGATGAAATTTGTGTCAGAGTCCATTAGTAGTGAAACAGTCACACCTCTTCATTTACACCTCGTCTGTGGCTACTTTAGCACTCCAACAACTGAGTGGAGTTGTGATAGACACTGCATGGCCTGCAGTCTAAAATATTTACCATCTTAGAGAAGAAGTGTGTGATTTATGGGTTGGAAATTCTGAGAGATACAGAACCTCTAATTTATGATTTGTGCTTTCTTAGATATATGTGAGCACATCTTTCTTTTTCTTTTGAGTCACACCTTTTGGCATCCTGAGTATTCAGTAACACGGCAGAGCTACTCAGGGGTCTGCTTGATCCCCAGCTCTCTCCTTCCTCCCACCTCCCAGCCCTGGAGGCTGTGACTTCTACAGCCATCCCATGCAGCTCTTGCTCCCCAAGTCCTTCCTAAGTCCAGAGTCCTCTATCCCGGGCTCCCTCCTCAGAATCTCCCACTGCCCACCTCACCATCCTATGTCCACTTCCAGTCCAAATATGTCAAATGGCCACATTAACCACCAGTTTGCTTTACCCAGGGTTGAGTTCAGCCCCTTCAGTCAAACACTCAACACCCACCATCTCCTCTCCTCTGTGAGCCTTTTCCCATTGTTTGCAAACATGCTGGTGCCTTTGGTTATATTAATATCTGCACCTGGAACGTCCATCCTCATTGCCCAGGCACTGTCCAAGGCTTGGCTCCATTGCTGCTTCCTCCAGGAAGCCTTCCTTGACCTTCCATATCCCACTTTAAGATGCATTTACTATAAAGCTAATAGGACTAAAATTCTAGAAGCACTCACTTGCACAGGCTTCCTGTAAGACTTCACAATATGTTCACTTGGTTATATATTTTAGTAAAATTTCCAAAAGTAAGATACAGTGAGTGGAGTTGATGAAAATCATGGCCTATTTCTGCTCCAGCTCCCTGCCTCTGGGCTCATTTTCCCCCCAGTTTGAGGCCTAGAATCTGCAGCATTTGGGAATAAGGCCAAGAAGAAATTGAGTTGTACATTTCATTTGCATTTAGTGGCACATATTTATTTAGTCTGCAGTAACTTTTGTATATAGCAAGGTTTTACAGGCTGTTGAAGGATTCGAACTTAGGTTTTTCTGACTCTGTTAGCTAATGGCTTTAGGAATACACTCTATTGACTTTTGTATGCTCAGTGATTCATTGGTGGGCCTTGATTCCTTAATTAAAGTGGGACTAGTCTGTTTTCAGAGACCTTCCAGCTTGCAATATTTTCTACCCTCCACCTGCTTCCACGTACTTTCTTGCCTTCTCCACCCCCAATGTTGCTGCCTGGACATCCCACGCTGGACTCCTTGCCTCTTTCCCACACTCTTCTCCCCTTCACCTAAAGCATCCCATTTGTCTGTGACGCTCTTATTAAGTTCATTCTGGTTTGACATGAAATACTAAGCCCAGGATGATGGGAGGAAGCTCATGACATAGTACTGGGGTGGACATCAGCAACACTTGGCTAATGAATGTCATCTGTCCAGTGAGTAGCTAAGATTCATCAGTGCCCAGGGAAATTGGAAATGCCTAGAAATCTTGCAACTCTTGATGAAGGAACTCAGACAGAGAATTTGTTTCCTCACAGATTATTTTCATGACATTATTGGTAATGAGTTAGGAAGCTAAAATTTTTTTGTAAGCTAAGCCAATAAGGAGTAATCAACTAGGCAAGAAGACTGAATAGTTCCATTATATGGAAACGATTATACAAAAGGAATTGATATATGAAGAGGAGATCAAATATCAACCAAAATGAATAAAAATATCATAGAGGTTGGGTAAGGCAGTTAATTTTTTAAAAAAAAAGGATGTTAGTTTTTTATGGATTTGTTTTGGTTCTTTTTCAGACAGGGTCTCATGCTTTTTGCCCAGGGCTGACCTTGACCGTGAACCTCCTACCACTTCCTCCCTCATAGCTGGGATTACAGGTGTGCTCTACAATGCCTACCCTGTTATTTGTAACTTGCCATGACTTTTCTCATTGTAAATATTCACTTTTTGTTTTTATAATTTGCATTACTTTATTAAAAAGGACTTCCCAAATTGCATAAAACCTTAGGACCCATGAAACCCGAATCTACATTTGTCCTCATTTCTGAGTAGGACCAAGTTCTCTCTCTCTGCCACTCTCTTGTTTGCCTGTCTTGATAGGCATCCCAGGAACATGGCTTAGGTCCCTAGTAAACAGATCCACAAGCCCATTCAATTGAATTGTACACTCATCTCACTGTTGCCCACCCCTCAAACATCTCTTAGCAACAGGATGAGTTCCAAGTCACCACGTAAAGTGACAGTCTCCATGAAGCCTCCCTTCTGGAAGTCCTGAGATCATTCCAGACATCTGTTAAGAGGAGCAGGATTTTAGAAGCTCATTTGTTCCACTGATTGATTGATAAGAGCCCTTGAAATGCATGTTTATTGGAGACACTTTGTACAAGATATAAAAATCAAATGTAGCAAATGTCACTTTAAGTGAAAATAAACCCATTGAATAAAGGCTTATGCAGCAATTAACAAGGGATGTAATTTTCAGATAAACAGGCTGCAGTATGAATCTAACTCTAGATTCCTGGGATTCCGGTGCCTAGAGTCTCTCCAGGTCAAATGTGGCTTCCTTTGCCTTTGCATCCTGCTCCTCCAGGTCCTCTGGGAAGCTGCTGGGGAGACAAGTCCCACAGAGACAAGCTCTGCAGAGCAGTAAGTGCTGAATCTTGGCAAACTCCGGCTGCTGCTCACTGAATCAGTAAACTGGCAGTGTGCTCCACACCGTGTTCACGTTTGTGTTCGCCCTTACCACAGCTTGTGAGCGAAGTCCTGCAACCCCTTCCTGATGAACAGTGACATGGAGGCCATCACCAGCCACCAGTAACTGGCTGGAGCTGGAGCTGAATGTGCAAGTTAAACCCCTGGGAAGTGACCACTAACCTAGGCTCCTCCCCAAGGTCAAGCAAGAGGAGCCTCATGGGGTGCTGCTGTTGGAGAAGGTTTTCCACTAAGAGAATGAGTCAGGTTTTGTCGGGGGAAGGTAGCAGGAAACCCACCCTATTTCCTTGTCCAGATCTCCAAAGGGCAGTGGGCATCCAGGCAGAAGAAACTGCTGCCCCTCCCTCCTGATTCGCTTCTTCTCATGTAGTATCACCTAATTTCTCAAGTACGATATGGACATTTTCCATTTTCATGTCTCTTCAACAGGCCTTTTCTTACTAGACAGCTTGCTCTCCCCAGGAAATCTTTCAAGGCCAAGTTCAAATATCAGCTACTCTGATCTTAATTGAAAATTCATTTTTGGGTTTCTCTCTCTCTCTCCTCTTCCATCTCTCTCTCCTTCCCTTCCTTCTGACAGGGTCTCACTATGAAAAATTATGATTCTCTTGCTTCAGCCTCCTGAGTGCAGAGATTAGAGGTATGTACCTGCACGCCGGGCTCTATTCTGGTTACTTATGATACTTGGCTTAAGATGCCTAAACATGTAAAGGTTTGGCAACCAGAGGGCAAGGACCCCATTCACTTGCCCTTCTCTGTTCTGGTGTAGAGTGGCTGCTCAGTGACCATGCACAGTGGGGGTGGCAGATGCCCATGGATACTGAGTACACTTGTCTTGAAGGAGAGCAACATGCAGCATATTGGCCACCTCCACTTCCACCCACAGCACCATGATGGTACACACTGCTGACAACCAAAGCCCCTGGGTCCTGATGATCAGATGCTCAGAAATCTATAAGGCCAGCCCCGCTCCTGGAAGTCTGTTTAGCACAGATTGGGGAAGGAGGAGTAGAAATACCAAAGTCAAATTCTCCCCCTGTCATGAGTAAAGAACACAGATGTGCAAAATGATGACAAACCCTTTCATCTGCCTGGCTTTGCCACTGGAAACACCACTGTGTCCACATCTAATTTTTTCATTCCACCCTTGTGGGGTGGGTAGGGCAAGGGTGAGTATACCTGTTTTATAGATGAGGAAAGGGAGGCTCAGAGGGCTGCCTGGATTGAACACATAGCAGGAAGCCTATTTAATATGTAACATGCTGTGGAGGATGAAAAGACTCAGAGGTATCCTAAAGAGATACCTGCAGGATGGTCGTTCTGAGCGACTGCCCTAAAATGAGTCTCTGTACCTCTCAGGACTTGGTGACAAGTTAGTGTCTCTGAAGTCTGCAGAAATTCTTCTAGCCCACAAAGGGGCTTCTGTGAGCCAGAGCAAAAGTTAAGGCTTAGTGTAGAGACCTCGGGGTTTGGGCACACTGAGCCAGGAAGGGGAGGCCCAGCAATGGTTCTATCTGGCTCTTCTTCAACCAGAACATCTCTGAACTGTCTTTCTAAATTGGGATACCATAGAAGACTGTGTTTGAAACACGGTTGTTCCCACCCCGTAGGTTTGAAAATCTACATGAACATCTCACCACTCAGTATCTAGGGAGCATCAAAATCACAAAATGGCATCGCTGGTTGATTTGAGGGAAGATATGTGATGTTTGGCCTGCAAAGTGGCTTTACTTTGGTTTCATATGACAGAGCTGACCATTGGAAGATATATATCACATAAACTTGTGATTTCTGGTTTTGGAAAATTGTCTGATCACCCTTTGGAGACAGTTGGGAGTGGCGACACACAGCTGGAGCTGAGTTGCCAGCCCCTTTTAACTGCTCATGGGGCTAGTTTTTCCATATTCCCCACCATTCCCTATTGCTCAGACCAAGTCTGCTTCAGTCATTCATGTCACCTGCTTGGTCTCCCTAGGCATCTGATTTTTGTCAACCCATGCATGCATGGCTTTCAAGAAGTAGTGAATTAGAACCTGCAACATTTGTTGTCTGGGGAGTTGAGAAGCCTTGGACTTGTCAAAAATTTGATCTGTGATCATATTAGCTGCCATCTGTCAATTCTGTACCTCTTCTTCACTCAGGAAGGAGGCTGTCCAAAGGGCATCCACCCAGTTCCCTTGACCTTCCACCCAGAACAGATGCCAGTCAGGGCTGCCAGTGAGGCCTAGCTGTGGGGACTCCAGAGTCTCCTATGTGGCCTAGTCGTTGAGGACTGTTGTAAGTCATTTGGCAAAACACAAAATTAGATTTCCTCAAGTGCTGCTCCCTGAGCCTGGGGTACAGTGTAAACTATACAGTAGATAGTACATACTGCATCAATACTATGACACTTACCCACCTGGAGAAGTCCCGTTGTCAACTGCCACCTTACATGTTCCCTAAAAGGGAAGGCATGAGTGGGTGCTCTGGAGGTGAGGGCTGGGACCCTGCAATAGCATTGCAGTGGCAGAGCTATCACAGGCTGGTACCTTAGGAGCACATGCCTTGGACAAGAGCCCAGAGTTATTCTGTAGAGCCAGGCAGGGTTAACACAGTAAGAGAATCCAACCTGTTTGCAATTCTCATCTTCCTTCCTTTCTTTCCTGAAAAATTCAGATGCAAAAGTCACCTTTCTCCTTGGTCCCTTGGGTAAATATGGAGATGAGGTCGGGAAAGAGGGAAAACTTGGCTGCCTCACCTTGGGCTTGATCTACCAATCACCAGTGAGGTGAGTGCCCTCAGAAATGTTCCCCCCATCTTTTTTGGTGGGACTGAGTGTCCTCAGGGCTTTGAGCTTGTACAGCAGTTGCTCTACTGCTTGAGCCATAACCCCAGTTCTATGCCCTTCTCATTATGATGGAGCAATGACACCCCATCTGGGGCTGACAGCTTAGAGGGAGTAGTTGAGCTGGAAGAAGTATTTTGTTAAGTGGAAAGAGCTGTGGAGAGGGCTCTTGCAAGAAGAGCAGTATGTTGGAGGAGCCTGATGCTCAGGCAAGACAGAGGGCAAAGAGGAGTCCTCCCAGTGCCTGGGCTCAGCCGCCCTTGATGATTCTCCCATCTCCACCTCCATGCTTCTCCACTTCCATGCAGAGGGGACCCACTCTCATATCCTAGTCACCAAGGATGCGGGAAATGGTAAGATCAATGCAGCCATTATGAATATTTACCTTTCTCTGCTTAGAGTCCTTGAAAATGTCTGCTTGTTTTCTGCTGACTATAAAGCAATCTACTCAGACCCTGCTAACACCTTCGTTCCTCTGAGCCCAGCAGGCAAGCTTCACTGAACAGATGAACAGATGAGGCATGAGAACGTAGGCACAAAGCACCTGCACGGGACAGTGAATGATACCCTGTTGGAGGATGTTTCAAAACCAGCAGAAGCTGCCATGATCTTTATAGTGCTCTTGATAAACTAAGTCATTAGGAGGCACAGCCTGACAAATGATTGGCCACAGGAGGCTGGTCCAGTAACCACCTGCTTCTCAGGTAAGTCACTAGCAGGGCAAAGCCAGACCTCATGCTCCCAGGAGGAGCACAGCAGGTAAAAAGTTCTCAATTTCAGGAACAGTACAGCCTCACCCTTTTGACATTGGGTAGAGTCTCCTCTGAATCAGTGCAGATGGGCTCTTACCACACATGATGCATGGACCAGGGTGGCTTTGGAAAGTTCTGGCAGCAAAGAAAGAGTGAATCAGTCCCAGACCCTGCTCTCTGCAGTTGGAGCAAAGGAGGCTCAGATGATTAGGACTTGCTCTCTAATAATCTTCCTGGCGATGCCAATGCTGTGATGAGTTAAGGAGCCTAGAGGCTGGAACATTCCCAACGAGAAGGGCCAGCTCAGCACCTAGCAGAGTCAAGCACTTCATGCTGCATAAAGACTCTCAGGTGTACAATTTCACTGTATGCCAAGAGTCTCCACCTAACTGGAACTGAGTGTCATGGTTGAGAGTGGGATTAGGACCTAGTGCTTGAATTTTGAACCTAGCCCCCATCCCACTTATTAGCAATGTCACTTGGGCTGATTCTGTTACCTCTCCTGCTTCAGACTTCTGGGTGGAACAGGGGATGCAGGGTGATGGCCATAGTGCCGGCCTCACAGAGTCAGGGTGGGGACTTGGAGTCATGACAACATGTGAGGTACAGAGCCCATGTCATTAGTTTCTGCCCTACAGGTGGAGTCTCTGGCACTCCTCAGCATCAAAGCCTTTTAGCTCTGCCCCTGGTCAGTCTCATAAGGCATGCTGGCCTTGCAGTCTGTGTTTATCTCCACACTGAATTAAGTGCTATTCCTGCAGAGGCCGTCCTGGTTATTTATTCAAAAACTACTAATAATTTATTTTGCTTTGGAATCTGGAAGTGTCTGCTGGGTGGTTCTGTGTGGAGCTCTGTTACATAGCTACATTTAGATGGTGGCTGAGGCTGGGGTCCTAGGGAAAGCCCTTCACTCTCATGTCTGGTGCCTGGGCTGAAGAGACAGCTGTGGTACCTCAGCCATTGCTCTTGCCACATGGCAACTTCAGGGCAGCTGACTCCTTACATGGCAGGCCAAGGGTCACAGAGCAAGTATCCCAAGAAAGGCCAAGAGAAGCTGTATGCCTTTTTTTTCTACCCCCATTCTGGAAACATCACTTCCATCTCATTTCACCCATTGAGGCAGCTACAAAGGCCCTCCCAGTTTTAGGGAAAGAGGGGCATGGAGTTCACCTCTGAGTAGAATGACTTTCGTGGAATTTAGGGGCATGTTTTAAGACCACTCTGAGGCTCTGTTCCTTCCCCCTCTACTCCTTTCTGCCACTACTCTCTCCCACTGAAAAGCCATGTGCCCACTGCTGCTGCCCAAATCCTACACAAAGCCCCCATTACACACTCCACAGCCCCTCCTGGCTCAGCCCCTATGCTATCAACACACACACACACACACACATACATGAGTTATCAGTGTTCATGACCACAACTTACCGGGTTTTTGGTCTCACAGACTTCAATTTTGTAAAACAAAAACAAACAAAAAACCAAAGCAAAGCAAAACATAACGACATCAATAAAGTATACAGTAGACAATTGGTATCCAGTTCCAAAAAGACTGCCAGTGAGGAAAATTCTTGAATGCCCAGAATGCACAGAGTTCAGTAAAGTACTATACTGTACTGTAGTGCTTTGTTCATTTTTCCCTTAACACTGGCCAACTTCCGCTAAAGATATGCTGCCTTTCAACAAAGCTAATTTTTTCACTTTATCACTTAAATTAATCACAGTAGGCCAGTTTTTTGGCTTGGAATATTACCCTAACTTTTACCTTGCTTTTTGGGAAGCATATTTTCCTAAAATTAAGGGCAAGGAAAGTCTCAGCAGATGACACGATTTAAACATGACTGACTGAGAGCTTCTCTGTAAACTGAGCTGTGTAATGTACATGCATATTTAAAGTTTTTGTTTTTGAAATTTTATTCAGTCATTTATTTATATTTTGGCCACACTTGGTCCAAATTGCGTGTACTAAATCCACTTAAAGTATATAGCAGGAAAAAACTGAGGAAATACTAAAATAATGGTTACATGTGCAGGATCATAGGTAATTATTATTTTCTTCTTTTGTATTTTTCAGCATGTTTTGAAACTTCCACATAGTACATCTATAACTTGTATAATCAGAAGAATATTTTTTCCCAGAAAAATTGTGTTTAAAAAGTAAATGGGAGCTGAGGTAAAATCTTTGCCCTCCAAAGAAGCAAATTGTCTGTAATTCCAAAGCTCACTTGGTATAAAGTTGGAAAGAAAAAGAAATACACAAGACAGACTGAGGATGAACAGAGACTCTTCCTTCTGTGTGTAATGAAATGGTGGGGCAATTCTGGACTTTTGCTGTAGAGGAGCAATGGTTAAAAGAGACACTAGCACCAGAGTCAGAAGCATTGCGTTTTCTTGCCAGATCTGGGATTCTCTGTCCTGTGATTTTCCAAGGCGGGAGCAATGAAGAACAATCAGCTGGAGGCAATGCTGACAGTCAACTGTGTCCTGACTTCTGTGGAAAGCAGGAAATTGAGAAATGCCTTGCAGGAAGCCATTGTGGGAGTTGCTGTGCACTTCTCTGTGTTAGAAGGGGGAAGAGGAGTATTTGCTTTTCTGTCCAGACAGAATGAGCTATGGACTTAATGGATTTGGAGTTTAAGTCAAACAAGTGTGCAAACTGTGCTAATTCTCAACATTTGGACTCTGAAGTTTATCATGACTAACAATCTATGACAGTTTGTTAAAAACATGCATTGCCAGAGCTATGCCAGGAAGTTCCAGTTTAGAGGTTCAGCATAGGGCCTTTTACAAAGAACGTCAGTTTTTTTTTTTTTTCAGGTATCTCTCTGCTGCTTCTCACACTGTGAGGTTCACTCTGGTATTCAGACTCAGATGTCACACTTATCTCTCCAGAATGCTCTATGAAGAGCCTGGGACTGGTTAAACTTATACATTCTCTTCTGTAAGCTCCCCCTAAAACTTAGGTCAGTATTCTTATTTTCATTTTACCCATGAGAAAAGGATAACTCAGAGCAATGGGGCAATGTGTCTGTGGCCACACAGCCAGAAACAGAGTTAGGATTTGAAGCCAGATCCAGGGAATTTGGTAGCAGAGGTCTCCATGCCTCTACTGGGGGAATTATCACCAAGGTTTCTTAACTGATGAGTGCAACCAGCTAAAGAATTGACTACTAGATCACTCCTATCCTTATCCTTGCGCTCTACTAACAACACTACACATTAGGAAGCTCTTTCCTTAGACTGTCCCTCATTCCCTCGCATTGACCCTTCTGAGCTATCTCTGAGAGGGGTGCTTTTGTCTTTTGGGAACAGTTCAAAGGTTAAAGGCTTTGGCTGCTGGTTTCCTTATCTTTACAGGCAGGGACACTTCCTCTGAATTGCAGGGGTACAGGGTCCTGGGGAGGGTAGGGAGTGACAATTGTAGATGGTAATTGGACCTTTTACTCAAATCTGTCCTCCCCACTTTGACGTGGTAAACCATTATCTTTCCAAGAAGCAGCCTCAGAAATCAGAGGTTGATTTCTGAACAGCGAGAAGAATTTTAGGAACATTGGATTTCACTGGGTGTGTGCATTGATTAGCAATAATGTTCTTGTTCAGTTGAGATGTGGTCGCCAGGGAGAACAGGGTTTTCGTGGTCTAGTTGCTAAAGATGGCAACTTTCCTCTATTCTCCTGCAGGCCTGAGAATGAATCTATTGATAGTGCAGTGGGACACAGGAAGGGGACATAGGTTTTGACTATGACTGAATAATTCTGCCATGGGGTTGATGCTGGTGGAACCAAGCTCCCTTCCTGAGAGTTGAGTCCAGAATGTCCATTTGTTAAGTCAGTTGTCCCAGTGAAGACAAGGACCCCTCTGAAACATCAGTTAATAAGAGGGGATAACGGACTATTCTCCAGGACGAGTGCCATCTTGGGAGCTGAGCAGCAAGGCTATTGATAGGGGTTTGGATGGCAGGTCTACCCCTGCCCTGCAAGGACCTGGTGCTGTTGCTGTTCCCATGTATGAGGCTCGTTGCTGTGCCAGCCCAGACTGTGCCCTCTCAGATGCAAATGGACCACGCCTCTCTGAAGTCCTGTCTGTATAAGTCACACCTCATTTAATGCAGGCAGCCCAAGGTAGACACATTCCCTCAGGCCTAGCAGCAATGCACCAAATTACCTGGAGATGCTGTGCCTGACTGGGAGGCTCTGGGGGATGTCTGGCTGCACAGTGATAATTTTTATAGATGCCTCTTTGGCTTGGAGAGAGGGTGAGGAGGTCAGGAAAGAAAGGTTAAACTTTGAGAAGTTTTGCCATCATGCTAGTCCCCTGACTTTAAACTCCCCAGGTCTTCCCATCATCTCCTGTACCCACCTATATTACCATTTCTCAAGTCAACTTCAGGCAATTGTTAGGAAGGCTTCTGAGGCCTCATTCTGATGCTCCATTGAAAACAGCATCACAATCAATTAACAATGTCTGCTCTGGGCAGAAGATGAGACAAATGAAGGCTTGGGATTCTAATGGGGCCAAGATACTAGTTGGAAGATCTTTGAGAGACAGGATGTGAAATTCCTATAAGGACAGAGTGTAAACTCTATATTGAATACAAAATGTGTGGCTTGAGGCATTTCCTGAGACTCCAGGGTCACATCTTCTCTCACCAGTGGATTTTAGCAGGAATGTTTGAGAAGTGCCCTTTCTTTTCATTCCTCTGTCTGGGCCTGTTCTTGCCATGTCCATGGTAAAAAAAAATTGAAAGTCTTCCCATAAATATTACAATTATTATGAGTGAGTTACAAGTAAAATAAGAGATTTGTTTTAAATCTTAAAAATCTTGAGAGCCAGGGCGGTGGGGTAGGCCCTGAAGGGAAGCCTGGGAGGTTCCTGCTGTGCTTTCAGGCTAGACCTAGAGTGAGGGACAAAAATAGCCCTGGTCCAGCAACCAGACAGGACCCCATGAAAGTGGTTTGAGGTCAGAGCTATAGGAGTAATGGAGGATATTCATTTGTGTGCAGTTGTGTGCAGCCCCTCTGTGCTGCAGAGGGGACCTCTTTTTTTTTTTTCCTTCCGGTTTTGGCAGTACAGGGCTTCAAGCTTGCTAGGCAGGCACTCAATTGCTTGAGCCACACTGTAGCCCTTTTTGCTCTGTTTTTTTTGAGATAGGATCTCATTTTTTGCCTAGGCCAGGCTGGCCTGTGATCCTTCCATTTTATACTTCCTATCATAGGCACGTGTCACCCTGCCAAGCTAGTGGTTGAGATGGGGTACACTAACTTTTTCCCCTGGGCTGGCCTGGAACCAGGATCTTCCCAATCTAAGCCTCCCAAGTCGCTAGGATTATAGGTCTGAGCCACCAGCTACTGGATGAGGGGACCTCTTTAGAAGCCTGTGGTGCTGGGGGGAGAGGGAGAAGTAGGAGGATGGGAATTCTGGAATTAGATATGCCACCCTAATCACTTCCCTTTGGTGACATTGTTTCCCTATGTTTTCCATGGAATCAGTCTCCCAAGGGGCTTCACCTGGAAGGGCTTGAAGCATGACAATCAAGGCAGGCCCAAGCAGGCACGCTTCTCAGAATATCCAGCCACAGAGACCTTTGTTCAAGGAAATCTACTGAGTGCCAGTGTCCATGGTAAAAAAAAAACCAAAACACAAGCAAGCCAGAATGAGGGGTGGGAAGGGAGCAGTTTGTAAGGATTGTTTGTGGAACACCTGCTGTGTTCTGGGCTCCCTCACAGGTATCATCCTTTATGATTTCTGCATCAAATCCTTTTCCTGGTACAAAAGGCAGTTTTTCCCTAGGTATTATAAATGTGGAAATTGAGTTCAAGGGGCAGAGAGGAGCTTCCAGGAGATAGCAAATACATAAGTGACATATACAGAGGGGCTACTCTCCAGGCCCCCAACATGAATCATCTCATTTAATTCAATCTTCAAACAGTGGAACTGCAATAATAGTTAAAGGCACCTACATTTTTGGATTGTTTTGAGTGCTGACTCTCATCAAAAGATTTTCTCCTCTGAGCAACCTCATATAATAGGTACAACCCAGGTGAGAAGAGTATAAGCATCAAAATCAGATATCCCACTTTGGAATACCAGTTCTCCCGCCCTCAGTAGCCTGGAGTCATTTTCAGGAAAATGGGGATCCAAATGGTTTATCTGAGAATTACATTACAGCCTACATAAGATGTTTAGTGGGCAGTAGGTGCTTAATAAATAAAACTGACTTATTATTGATGATTCTGGGGCTTTACTAATAAGAAAACCAAAGTTCAGAAAGGCAACTTGCCTAAGAACATCTGATGAGAGGCAGAGCCAGGAATAACCGCTGATCTGTTTGACACAAACACCATGGATTTTCTCCCCTATGAACACAGGATGACTGATTTTCAAAATGCTGGTTCCCAGTTAGCAGTCAACACACAAATTCTCTGATGGTAGGAGGCAGGAACGCACTTTAGGAATATTTCCTTCCAAAACAGTACAGATATTAAAAATGTTGTCACTTTAAATAGCAAGCAAGCTTCAGTTATATAAAAAATTCAGTCATGGATCAGTTCCAGAGCATTTCGGGCCAAAATTCAGAACGATTATGGTCTTCCTTCACAGCTGAACTTGTTAGAAGCATGGCTCTCAGAGATTTGGAAACTTGTCAGTTTTGCAAACATTGTTCTTTATGTTGTGGCCAGACAGAATAATGTAAGGACATTTTCCTTGATTAATTTAATTTCCATCCTCATGGAAGTCATGTGAATTCGAAGAATACTCCACATAGGCCACCTCAGGGCTGCAGATTTTGAGTCTGTGCTGTGATAGTGCCTTGGAAGTGTAAATATTTGTCAGAGAAAGATTAGCAAGGCAGTACATTCACAACCGCTGCCTCTTTCATTAGCCCAGTAAGGAAATAAACTGGAAAGATACACAGTTCCCTGAATCAGAGCTTATTAGCTGATTCAGTAACACTGAACTTGTGTTACTTTTTTCAGGCTAATTCATGTTTATATATTAAAAAAAAACCCTTTTCTGCCAATCTAAATAAATCTTATGTATTTTAGATTTTCGAAATGGATGTTAATAATTTCACTGAGTGTTAATCACTTAACATCCAGAAATTTGCTATGATTGTCCACAATGATTTGAATTCAGAGGGACATTATGCCTCCTGCGTAAATTACATGCATTTTGTTCAGAAATAATAAACAGAATTACTGGAAGAAGTGATTCAAAAATTAATATTTTGGAAAAGAGCATGTTAATGTAAAGATTAAATGAGCAGTTTGCTCAGAATTTCACTTTGGGATAAATATAAAGTCATTGGTTTCAGAGCAGTTTTACTAACGAGGTAAGTAAGGGTTTGCTTGCCCAATTTTCTTCCTAATGTGTCTTCAAAGCTGGTACAGCAGAGCCATTCCTGAAAATAAAACCTTAGCCACAATCCGGTTTATAAATCCTATCTAAGGCTTGGATATTTGGCTTTGTGATGTATTAACCCCACTTTGCAGGTTTGCAAAGATCACAAATCAGGTTCAGCTCAAGAACTGGCTTGCTGAGTGACTGTGAGGGAAATTCAGGATTTGAGTCTCAAAGCCTCTAGCGCTAGACAACCTAATTCACTGGATACACATTTTAGGTGAAAGACAAAGACTGCTTCACAGTGTCAGGCCAGAAACTCAGACCCTCTGGCTGGCATTTGGGGAGGCTCAGGTAAACCCAGAGTGATGGAGAAGAACCTGCAAGCTAATGCAGAGATGGGTGAGTGTGGAAGCTCTCCCAGGAAGGGTGGTATCCAGGTTGTGAAAGGACTCCTCTCCATCCCCCCACACGGAGTTCAGAATGGTCCTGACATAGCACTGTGACCCTATTGTGCATCGCTTTGGACTTTCAGACAGTCCCCTTTCCAGAACTTTCCCTGTGAGCTAAAGAGACTCTATTATCAAAGCTCCATAATGCATTCCCCGGAATCATTCTCTACTTCTCCACTGATCCGGAAATATATATGAAAGCTTCGATTAGACTTTTCACGGCAGATCAGAACAAAATCCACTGAGACGTGACATTTCTTTAGAAAGACTGCCACCACCAGAACTTTTCCCAGAAGTTGCATCAATTATGACCTTCATCAACTACACTGAGAAAAAGCTGTTCTATGTTACTGTCAGCCTCAAGAAGAAACTGAATTTTAGGCACTGAACTTGACCAAAAGAAATTTCTAACTTTGATTCAGTTTCAATTGACACTCCCCAAAACCTTCACTGGCAGAGGCGCTCAGAATCTCCCAACCCGGAGGAGATGAATGGGCACAGTGACGGCGAACACAGACAGCATCACTGATGCTCCGGGATTTCTGAGCCCCAAGCGCCGCAGCAGAAGCGGCTGCTGCAGCGCGGCGCCCCGTGCGGTTCCCCTCGAGGCGGCCCGAGCGCTGCCGTTACCTGCCGCGCGTCCGGCCCTCTCTGCCAACCGAGGCGCGCCCAGCGCGCAGTGCCGCCGAGGAGGGGTCCCGGCCCCGGGTCCACGCGGGTCGCTTGGCTGTCGCGGCGTTGCTCGGCCCGCCTTCAGCTGGCAGATCCTCCGCTTGCAGTTGAGGACCCGCGAGCGATGCCCTCGCAGCGCCGACCGCGCTGCGCTTCGGCCCCGCAGGCGCCGCAGCGGCAGGTCCCGGGATGATCCCGCAGTCCTTCCTGGCCAGGCTCGTCCCGTGCGCTCGCGGGGCCTTGGCCGGTCCAAGCCAAGCCTCAGGCGATCGCGGTTAGCTGGCTGCGGCCCTTCCCGGCGCGGGGGACGCGAGCGCGCGGGGCGCTGGGGGCGCCACCCAGGCCCGGCTCGGCGGGCAGTGGCCCGGCTGCGGCTGAGTCAGCGCCCCGGTGGCGCGGGCGAGCCCCGGCCAGCCGCCGAGAGGGGCTCTGAGCCGAGCCGCGGCCGCCCTGGCATTTTAAAGGCAAGGCAGCTGGACGCTGTTCAAGCGGAAACGCAGGGAGAAACTTCAGCCCCCGGGGCAGAGCGTTGCCAGCGGGGAGGGGGCTCCGGAGCCAATCTGGGCTATTCTGATAAGCTCTTCAAAAGGTTCCTTTCAGAGGCTCTCTTTACTGTGAAGAAAAATGCCAAAACCCAACCAACCAACCAAACAAACCCATAAAAACCTCTTTGAAAGGATCAACCTGCATTATGTTTAACAGCAAGACAAACATTTCCATTAAAGTTAGAAGCAAGACTAGGAGGCCTGTTTGGAAAGTCTGGTGAATGCAATTACACAAGAGAAGGAAACAAGGTGAAGAATACGGAAGTTGTGCCTTTGTGTATGCATTTTTTTGTTTTAAAAAATTGAAAAGCCGGAGGAAAACTAGCTATTTGTAGTGAATGTGATTGTCTAGCTGGAACATCCAAACCGAAGATGGAGTGAAACAGTAGGCTTTTCCAATGAATTGTCAGGTTATAAAATAAGCATAACAAATTAAGTGTTCTTGTGCACTTAGTAATCAGTTAGAAACGAGAATTATAAAATCCCATTCTCACTAACAGCAAAACCATAAATAGCTCGGTAACATAAATGTATCAAGGAATGCGCTCTATTGTTTAAAAATCTTCTTTCTTGAGGACTAAAGGAGAATTGAACCTATAAAGACACAGGTGTTATTCTTGGACAAGAAGAAATAAATTCTGTAGCCCTATCAGGCTCTCTAACTGTGCACTCAATGTACCCTCCATGAAATTCCAGGTAGGATTTTCTTTTTATTTTGACATGAGGATTCTAGGTCTCATTTAGAAGAAAAAAGAGAATGCTCAACAAAATGAGGATAGAGAAGAGTATAAGAAACTAGTCATGCTGGGTATTAAAATGAAGGAATGCGTTCATAAGTAAATAAAATATAACATCGGCTGAGCATTACTATTTCAGGCAGCACTTTCCATGCATTAATGTGCTTTACTCATTACTACAACCCTAGGAAGCAGATGAAGATATCCATGCCACGTACAGATAGGAAATGGAAGGCCAGGAGAAGTATCAATCACACCCAGGTCACTCAGGTAGAAGTCAGAGATCCAAGATTTGACGCTGGCATTCTGCCTGCAGAACCTGTGCATCTGTGTGCTTAAGCCTTGGTCACACTGCACCGCTCAACCTGCCACAGAGCATGCTGTTAAAGCAGCACGGTACTGTTCCAGAAATGGCTGCTGGCTGTACCAAGAGTACCAAGAGCCCCCAATTAGAAATACACCAGAAACTTCAGTGTGTAAGGTGGCACTTCCAGTTGATGGAATAGATAGATGGATGTAAAGATTAATGATATTGGAATAACTAGGTAGTCACTAGCAGGAGGTGGGGAACTGACTTTCTTTGTAGTTCCCTAGATCAACACAAATTCCAGATCCACCCAATATTGAATATAAGAACATAAAGCCAAAAAAATTACATGAATACGTAGGTGAATATTTATTGAAGACTGAATTTTTGAAAGCCTTTCTAAATATCTTTTGAAACCAGCCTTCTGCAGATGCCACTCCCTCAATTCCTAGCTACTCAGGAGGCAGAGATCAAGAGGATCTCAGTTCAAAGCCAACCCCAGGCAAGTAGTTCTGGAGACCCTATCCTGAAAATACTCAACACAAAAAAAGGTTAGTGGAGTGACTCAAGTGGTAGAGGGCCTGCCTAGCAACCCTGAGTTTAAACCCCCAGCACTTCCAAAAATAAATAAATAAAAACAAAAAAATAAAATTGTGAAACCATAGAGGGAAAGACTGATAGACACGGTTATAAAAATTCAGATAAATTTATCTATGGAAAAATATACTGTAAACAAAAGTTAATAATAAATGTCAAACTGGAAAAAATATTTGCTATAATGGGTGACAGGGTTGGTAAATTTAATAAATAGAAATAAATAGAAATTTAACCCAGTTAAATTTGAATTTTAGATAGATCATGAATTATTTTTTGGTATGAATATTTGGTCTCATTCACTATTTGTCTGAAAGTCAAATTCAAATGGATGTCCTGTGTTTTATCTTGTAGCCCAAATGTAAAATCAATATTTTATTGTAGATAACTTACAAAGAACTCTTTATTCCTCAAAAAATAGTTGATTAACCTACTAGAACAAATAATAAAAAAATCATCAGATAAATTCCCAAAAGAAGAAATCAAATTACAGAACAAAATAACCATCCTTTTTGGTCATGAAATGAATGTCAATAACAAGTTCATAAAATGGTAATTTTACCTACTACTAACTGGCAAACTTTAAAATATTGACAAAATTCAGTGTTGGTGAGGGGTCTGGAGAATAAGTATTGTCCCTCACTATTTTGAGAATGAAAACTAGTGCAATATTCCTAGAAAGCATTTTGAGAACAAATATCAAATTGAATACTTATGTTCATAACCATAAACCAAGCAAAGCCATTTCCAAGAGTTTTTCTAAAAAGATTATTTGACAAGTGGACAAAATGCATATAGCAGATGTTTATTGATCTGCAAAAATAATTTACAATAGTGAAAAATTGGACACAATCTAAATGCCTACCAACTGAGGACTGGTTAATTTAATATAATTAAATAATAACATGTATTAAGAATTTAATGTAATACAGGCATTCTTCTACACACTTCTTGTGTATTAATTGATCAAAATAAAACCAAAACCAAAAGCAAATCAAACCAAAACAAAATTAAAAAGTCTTCCCTGAATAGAAAGGTATGAGTATCTCCATTTTAAAGAAAAGGAAATAGGACAGAGAGCTAAGCAACAAATTAGCTTAAGGAACTGCTGTCGATACTGAGCAAAAAGAGGGTCGTTGGAGGCATCACAACACCCAACTTTAAACTACACTACAGAGCCTTAGCAATGAAAACAGCATGGTACCAGCACAAAACAGAAATGAAGACCAGAGGAACAGAATAGAAAACTCAAATATGAATTCATGTAGCTATGCCCACCTGATTTTTGAAAAGGGCTCCAAAACATATGATAGAGAAAAGACAGCCTCTTAAACAAATGTTGCTGGGGAAACTGGTTATTTGCATGCAGAAAACTGAAACTAAGTCCATGTCTTTCACCCTGTACAAGTATCAAGTCAACGTGGATTAAAGACCTTAATGTAAGACCTGAAGCTTTGAAGATACTGCAGGGAATACTCTGGAACTTATAGATAATAACTTCCTAAATAGAATGCCAATGGCTCAGCAACTAAGACAAAGGATTGACAAATGGGACTTCATGAAACTAAAAAGCATCTGTACAATCGGAGAAATGGTCTCTAAATTGAAGAGACACCTCACAGAATGGGAGAAAATCTTTGCCAGCTATACATCTAACAAGGGATTAATCAACAGAATATACAGGAAGCTTAAAAAACTAAACTCCCCCAAAATCATGAACCAACGAAGAAATGGGCAAATGAACTAAACAGAGCTTTTCCTTTTTTTTAAAAAATTATTTTATTATTCATATGTGCATACAAGTCTTGGGTCATTTCTCCCCCCTGCCCACACCCCCTCCCTTACCACCCACTCCGCCCCCTCCCTCTTGCCCCCACCCCCTCAATACCCAGCAGAAACTATTTTGCCCTTATTTCTAATTTTGTTGTAGAGAGAGTATAAGCAATAATAGGAAGGAACAAGGGTTTTTGCTGGTTGAGATAAGGATAGCTATATAGGGCATTGACTCACATTGATTTCCTGTGCATGTGTGTTACCTTCTAGGTTAATTCTTTTTGATCTCACCTCTTCTCTAGTTCCTGGTCCCCTTTTCCTATTGGCCTCAGTTGCTTTTAAGGTACCTGCTTTAGTTTCTCTGCGTTAAGGGCAACAAATGCTAGCTAGTTTTTTAGGTGTCTTACCTATCCTCACCCCTCCCTTGTGTGCTCTCGCTTTTATATGTGCTCAACATCCAATCCCATTGTTGTGTTTGCCCTTGATCTAATGTCCACATATGAGGGAGAACATATGATTTTTGGTCTTTTGGGCCAGGCTAACCTCACTCAGAATGATGTTCTCCAATTCCATCCATTTACCAGCGAATGATAACATTTCGTTCTTCTTCATGGCTGCATAAAATTCCATTGTGTATAGATACAACGTTTTCTTAATCCATTCATCAGTGGTGGGGCATCTTGGAGGTTTCCATAACTTGGCTATTGTGAATAGTGCTGCAATAAACATGGGTGTGCAGGTGCCTCGGGAGTAACCTGAGTCACAGTCTTTTGGGTATATCCCCAAGAGTGGTATTGTTGGATCAAATGGTAGATCAGTGTTTAGCTTTTTAAGTAGCCTCCAAATTTTTTTCCAGAGTGGTTGTACTAGTTTACATTCCCACGAGCAGTGTAAGAGGATTCCTTTTTCCCCACATCCTCGCCAACACCTGTTGTTCGTATGTTGCTGATGATGGCTATTCTAACAGGGGTGAGGTGGAATCTTAGTGTGGTTTTAATTTGCATTTCCTTTATTGCTAGGGATGGTGAGCATTTTTTCATGTGTTTTTTGGCCATTGAATTTTTTCTTTTGAGAAAGTTCTGTTTAGCTCACTTGCCCATTTCTTTTTTTTTTCTTTTATTATTCATATGTGCATACAAGGCTTGGGTCATTTCTCCACCCTGCCCACACCCCCTCCCTTACCACCCACTCCGCCCCCTCCCTCTCCCCCCACCCCCTCAATACCCAGCAGAAACTATTTTGCCCTTATTTCTAATTTTGTTGTAGAGAGAGTATAAGCAATAATAGGAAGGAACAAGGGTTTTTGCTGGTTGAGATAAGGATAGCTATACAGAGCATTGACTCACATTGATTTCCTGTGCGTGTGTGTTGCATTCTATGTTAATTCTTTTTGATCTAACCTCTTCTCTAGTTCCTGGTCCCCTTCTCCTATTGACTTCAGTTGCTTTTAAAGTACCTGCTTTAGTTTCTCTGCGTTAAGGGCAACAAATGCTAGCTAGTTTTTTAGGTGTCTTACCTATCCTCACCCCTCCCTTGTGTGCTCTTGCTTTTATCATGTGCTCAAAGTCCAATCCCATTGTTGTGTTTGCCCTTGATCTAATGTCCACATATGAGGGAGAACATACGATTTTTGGTCTTTTGGGCCAGGCTAACCTCACTCAGAATGATGTTCTCCAATTCCATCCATTTACCAGCGAATGATAACATTTTGTTCTTCTTCATGGCTGCATAAAATTCCATTGTGTATAGATACCACATTTTCTTAATCCATTCATCAGTAGTGGGGCATCTTGGATGTTTTCATAACTTGGCTATTGTGAATAGTGCCGCAATAAACATGGGTGTGCAGGTGCCTCTGGAGTAACCTGTGTCACAGTCTTTTGGGTATATCCCCAAGAGTGGTATTGCTGGATCAAATGGTAGATCAATGTCTAGCTTTTTAAGTAGCCTCCAAATTTTTTTCCAGAGTGGTTGTACTAGTTTACATTCCCACGAGCAGTGTAAGAGGGTTCCTTTTTCCCCGAATCCTCGCCAACACCTGTTGTTGGTGGTGTTGCAAATGATGGCTATTCTAATGGGTGAGGTGGAATCTTAGTATGGTTTTAATTTGCATTTCCTTTATTGCTAGAGATGGTGAGCATTTTTTCATGTGTTTTTTGGCCATTTGAATTTCTTCTTTTGAGAAAGTTCTGTTTAGTTCACTTGCCCATTTCTTTATTGGTTCATTAGTTTTGGGAGAATTTAGTTTTTTAAGTTCGCTATATATTCTGGTTATCAGTCCTTTGTCTGATGTATAGTTGGCAAATATTTTCTCCCACTCTGTGGGTGTTCTCTTCAGTTTAGAGACCATTTCTTTTGATGAACAGAAGCTTTTTAGCTTTATGAGGTCCCATTTATCTATGCTATCTCTTAGTTGCTGTGCTGCTGGGGTTTCGTTGAGAAAGTTCTTACCTATACCTACGAACTCCAAGTAGTTCCTACTCTTTCCTGTATCAACTTTAGAGCTTGTGGTCTGATATTAAGATCCTTGATGCATTTTGAGTTAATCTTGGTATAGGGTGATATACATTGATCTAGTTTCAGTTTTTTGCAGACTGCTAACCAGTTTTCCCAGCAGTTTTGGTTGAAGAGGCTGCTATTTCTCCATAGTATATTTTTAGCTCCTTTGTCAAAGATAAGTTGGTTATAGTTGTGTGGCTTCATATCTGGGTCCTCTATTCTGTTCCACTGGTCTTCATGTCTGTTTTTGTGCCAGTACCATGCTGTTTTTATTGTTATTGCTTTGTAATATAGTTTGAAGTCAGGTATTGTGATACCTCCTGCCTTGTTCTTTTGACTGAGTATTGCCTTGGCTATTTGTGGCCTCTTGTGTTTCCATATAAATTTCACAGTAGATTTTTCAATCTCTTTAATGAATGTCATTGGAATTTTGATGGGAATTGCATTAAACATGTAGATTACTTTTGGGAATATCGACATTTTTACTATGTTGATTCTACCAGTCCATGAGCATGGGAGATCTCTCCACTTTCTATAGTCTTCCTCAATCTCTTTCTTCAGAAATGTATAGTTTTCCTTGTAGAGGTCTTTCACATCTTTTGTTAGGTTAACACCTAGGTATTTGATATTTTTTGAGGCTATTGTAAATGGAATTGTTTTCATACATTATTTTCAGTTTGTTCATCATTAGTGTATAGAAATGCTAATGATTTTTCTATGTTGATTTTATATCCTGCTACCTTGCTATAACTATTGATGATGTCTAGAAGCTTCTGAGTAGAGTTTTTGGGTCTTTAAGTTATAGGATCATGTCGTCTGCAAATAGGGATATTTTGACAGTTTCTTTACCTATTTGTATTCCTTTTATTCCTTCTTCTTGCCTAATTGCTCTGGCTAGGAATTCCAGTACTATGTTGAATAGGAGTGGAGATAGTGGGCATCCTTGTCTGGTTCCTGATTTTAGAGGGAATGGTTTCAGTTTTTCTCGGTTAAGTATAATGCTGGATGTAGGTTTGTCATATATAGATTTTATAATGGTGAGGTACTTTCCTTGTATTCCTAGTTTTCTTAGCGCTTTTACCATGAAATGGTGTTGGATCTTATCAAAGGCTTTTTCTGCATCTACTGAGATGATCAAGTGGTTTTTGTCTTTGCTTCTATTAATGTGGTTTATTACGTTTATTGATTTTCATATGTTGAACCACCCCTGCATTCCTGGGATGAAGCCTACTTGGTTGTGGTGAATAATCTTTTTGATGTGTTGTTGAATTCAGTTTGCCATGATTTTATTGAGAATTTTTGCATCAATGTTCATTAAGGAGATTGGCCTGTGGTTCTCCTTTTTGGAGGTGTCTTTGCCTGGTTTTGGGATAAGTGTAATACTGGCTTCATAAAATATGTTAGGCAGTTTTCCTTCCCTTTCTATTTCATGGAACAGTTTAAGGAGGGTTGGTATCAGTTCTTCTTTAAAGGTCTGATAGAATTCAGCAGAGAATCCATCAGGTCCTGGACTTTTCTTTTTGGGGAGACTCTTGATTGCTGCTTCAATTTCATTTTGTGTTATAGATCTATTCAGGTGATTAATTTCCTCTTGGTTCAGTTTTGGATGGTCATATGTATCTAGAAATCTGTCCATTTCTTTAAGATTTTCAAATTTATTTGAAAATAGGTTCTTAAAGTAGTCTCTGATGATTTCCTGGACTTCCTTGCTGTTTGTTGTTATCTCCCCTTTTGCATTCCTGATTCTACTAATTTGGGTTTTTTCTCTCCTCATTTTAGTAAGGTTGGCCAGGGGTCATTGATCTTGTTTATTTTTTCAAAGAACCAACTTTTTGTTTCATTAATTCTTTGTATGGTTTTTTTGGTTTCTATTTCAGTGATTTCAGCTCTTATTTTTATTATTTCTTTCCTTCCATTTGTTTTGGGATTTGCTTGTTCTTGTTTTTCTAGGAGTTTGAGATGTATTATTAGGTCATTATTTTGGGATCTTTCAGTCTTTTTAATATATGCACTCGTGGCTATAAACTTTCCTCTCAGGACTGTCTTAGCTGTGTCCCATAGGTTCTGGTAGGTTGTGTTTTCATTTTCATTGACTTCCAGGAACTTTTTAATTTCCTCTTTTATTTCATCAATGTTCCATTCTTCATTAAGGAATGAGTTATTTAGTTTCTAGCTGCTTGAATGTTTTTTGTCTTTACTTTTGTTGTTAAGTTCTACTTTTACTGCATTGTGATCAGATAGTATGCACGGTATAATTTCTATTTTCTTATATTTGCTGAGACTTGCTTTGTGCCCTAGGATATGATCTATTTTGGAGAAGGTTCCATGGGCTGCTGAGAAGAATGTGTATTGTGTAGAAGTTGGATGAAATGTTCTGTAGACATCAACTAGGTCCATTTGATCTATTGCATATTTTAGATCTTGGATTTCTTTTTTGATTTTTTGTTTGGATGACCTATCTGTTGATGATAATGGGGTGTTAAAGTCTCCCACAACCACTGTGTTGGCGTTTATATATGCTTTTAGGTCTTTCAGGGTATGTTTGATGAAATTGGGTGCGTTGACATTGGGTGCCTACAGGTTATAATTATTATTTCCTTTTGGTCTATTTCCCCTTTTGTTAGTATGGAATGTCCTTCTTTATCTCGTTTGATCAATGTAGGTTTGAAGTCTACTTTGTCAGAGATACGTATTGCTACTCCTGCTTGTTTTCGGGGGCCACTGGCTTGGTAAATCTTCTTCCAGCCTTTCATCCTAAGCCTATGCTTATTTCTGTTGGTGAGATGGGTCTCCTGTAAGCAACAAATTGTTAGATCTTCCTTTTTAATCCATTCCGTCAAGTGGTGCCTTTTGATGGGTGAATTAAGTCCATTAACATTAAGCATTAGTACTGATAGGTATGTGGTGATTCCTGTCATTTAGTTGTCTTAGTTGTTTGAAGGTTTGATTGTGTGTACCTAAGTTGAGGTTGCCCTCTACTGTCTTGCTTTTTCTTTTCCTGTGGTTTGGTGCTGCATGTCTTTTCATGGTTAAGTTGGGTTTCACTTTCTGTGTGCAGAATGCCTTGAAGAGTCCTTTGTAGTGGTGGCTTTGTGGTCACATATTGTTTTAGTTTCTGCTTATCATGGAAGACTTTTATTGCTCCATCTATTTTGAATGATAGTTTTGCTGGGTAGAGTATCCTGGGGTTGAAGTTATTTTCATTCAGTGCCCGGAAGGTCTCGCCCCATGCTCTTCTTGCTTTTAATGTTTCTGTTGAGAAGTCTGCTGTGATTTTGATGGGTTTACCTTTGTATGTTACTTGTTTTTTCTCTCTTACAGCCTTCAATATTCTTTCCTTAGTTTCTGAACTTGTTGTTTTAATGATGATATGTTGTGGGGTAGTTTCATTTTGATCTGGTCTGTTTGGTGTCCTGGAGGCCTCTTGCATCTGTATGGGAATATCTTTCTCTAGATTTGGGAAATTTTCTGTTATTATTTTGTTAAATATATTATGCATTCCCTTTGCTTGCACCTCTTCTCCATCTTTGATGCCCATGATTCTCAAGTTTGGTCTTTTGATGGAGTCGGTGAGTTCTTGCATTTTCTTTTCACAGGTCTTGAGTTGTTTAATTAATAGTTCTTTGGTTTTTCCTTTAATTACCATTTCATCTTCAAGTTCTGAGATTCTGTCTTCTGTTTGTTCTATTCTGCTGGATTGGCTTTCCGTTTTGTTTTGCAGTTCTGATTCTTTCTTTTTTTCTGAGGTTTTCCATATCCTGGCTGTTTTCCTCTTTAATGTTGTCTATTTTTGTCCTGAGTTCATTTATCTGTTTATTCATCGTGTTCTCTCTTTCACTTTGGTGTTTATACTGTGCTTCTATGGTTTCCTTTATTTCTTCTTTTGCTTTTTCAATTCTCTATTTTTGTTGTCTTGGAATTTCTTGAGTGTCTCCTGTACATTTTGGTTCACCCTATCCAGTATCATCTCTATAAAATTCTCATTGAGTACCTGTAGTATGTCTTCTTTTAAATTATTCTTGTGGGCTTCATTGGGTTCTTTGGCATAGTTTATCTTCATTTTGTTGGAGTCTGGATCTGAGTACCTGTTTTCTTCATTCCCCTCTGGTTCCTGTACTAATTTTTTGCTGTGGGGAAACTTGTTTCCCTGTTTTTTCTATCTTCCCATCATTGTCTTTGGTGTTGTTACTGTCCCTGTACTATGTGCAATTAAGTATTTTCTAGCTTATAATAATAACAATGGTAATATTTAGAATGAAAGGGTGAGCTGAGATGGCAAACAAAAAGTTAAAGAAATGGGAAAAACAAATACACAGACTGGAAGGAGAAAATAGAACAAGGTATCAGACAAGAAGGTTTCAAAGGTATAAACAGGGAGCTCTAGTGTACTAATTGACAGTAAGCTGAACAGACATTAGAGAGACAGAGAGAGGATTGAAAATCAAAAATAAAAAAATAAAGATTAGAATAAAAATAAAAAATAAGTAAATGAAAGAAAAATCTATATTTAAAAATGTATTAAAATAAAATGAAAAATAGAAAATTTAAAAAAATGAAAAAAACCAAAACACCAAAAAACCAAAAAAACCAAAAAACCTCCAAGTTCAAATGCAATGAAGTTTCAGTCTTAATAATTTGGGTGTCCGTCTCAGTCTCCAGTCCTGGAGATGGTGCCTCAGATGTTGTTCTGTAGTTGTCTCATCAAAGGGAATGCATAAAGTAGAATAAAACTACACACACACGCACAAAAAAAACCCCACCAAGTGTCCCAAGTTCAAATGCAATACAGTTTCAGTAAGTTTTTCAGCTTGCAGGTGTAATTTGGTTGTTCTCTCATCAAAGGTAGGGAGACAAAGAAAAAAAAAAGAGTCTGGAGACAGTTCTGAGAATGGTATCTGCAGCTATGGCTTGCCTGCCCGCTGCTGTCAGTCTGCTGTTGCTGGAGGTGTTATTTATGCAGATCTCTGGGGTGAGCTTAGCACTCACCTGGCCCCGCAGGCTTTGTTTGCTCAGATTTCTCCTGTGTGTGAGCCTCTGCTACAAGCTTTCCCCTTTCCAAGCACACTGGGAAAAGTGACAGTGCACCCGCGTTGTCAGGCCTGTTTATTTACAGTTCATGTGGGAGGTGGGTCTTCCCCCCTCTCCTGTGCAGTTTTCCTTCCACTGCCACTTTCACTTGCTTTCCTGCTCCTAATTACTGGGCGGTGCTGCTGCTCCTGCCAGCCGCCATGTTTGTTTACAGTTCATGTGGGAAGTGGGTCTTCCCTCCTCTCCTGTGGAGTTTTCCTCCCTCCGCCACTCTCACAAGCTTTCCTGCTCCTGGTTGCTGGGCGCGCGCCCCTGCTCCAACCAGAGGCTCTCTGGCCCACCCGGGGTTGTTTATTTACAGTCCCAGGAAGGGTTCCTTTTCCCCAATCTTCGGCGCTCAGTGCACCCCACACTCTTTCCCACTTGTCTTTATTTCTCTTATTGCTTATTACTCAGTTTCTCTTTTTTTCCCCGGGTGGAGGTTGGTCTGTCCAGGGGGCTATGCTGTTCTGGCCCAGGCTTGTCTGTGGGAGTACCGCGGTACTGTGAAGCTCACCTGGTCCATGTCTTCCCAAGCTGTCTGGGTGCCGTCGACTGGCGGCCCGGGGGTCCTCCTGGTTTCTTCATTTAACATGAAGTGGAGATTCTCTGCACTGGCTGGAGGTGTGGAGGGGTCAAAGTTATGCTTCTTCTCAGTGATTATGCCTGCAAAGTGTGTCTCCAGCGTCTCTCCAAGATTTCACTATAGGAGACTCGCTTTCTGCTTCCTCCCTCTAGCTGACATCTTGGAATCTCAGCACATGTTTGAAACTGAAATTGTTACTGTGTGCCCGCATGGCATTGAACTCCCTCGTCCATCACACTGAGGACTCAGCCAGTAAGGGAAAATGCAAGGGTGTCACAGCTTTGAGTTCCCAAGTTCCCAAGAGCCCTTGGTGCAGAGAAAGGAGCAAAATTCATGCCGGGCTCTGGTGGCTCATGTCTGTTATTCTAGCTATTCAGGAGGCAGAGATCAGGAGGATTGCAGTTCCAAGCCAGCCTGCACAAATAGCTCATGAGACCCTATCTTGAATATACCCAACACAAAACAGGGCTGGTGGAGTGACTTAAGTGGTAGAGTGCCTGCCTAGCAAGTGTGAGACCCTGAGTTTAAATCCCAGTACCACAAAGAAAAAAGAAAAACAGCAAGAAGAGGCACAGGGAGGCAGGTTTCAGTCCAGAACACTCTCCCTGGTACTTTTATTGACCTGCAAAGAATGTGCTGGTCTTTTTTTTTTTTTTTTTGGTATTGGGGATTGAACTGAGGGCCCCTGACTTAAGTGCTCTACTACTTCAGTCATGCCCCAGTCCTTTTGCTTTTATTTTTTTTCCCAGATACGCTCTAACTTTACCTGAGCAGACCTCTCAAACTGCAATCCCCCTATCTCCACCTCCCAAGTAGCTGGGACCACAGGTGTGCACAACCACACTGGTGGTGTTGCTCTTCTGCTGTCTGTTTCTAGGTGTTGTGAGTGTACCCTAGGAGACACACCAAAGTGTGAGGGAGAGGATATGGCATGGGAAAGCCCCCATCACCTTGCCCTGCTCCTCTGTCCCCTTTTCAAGGGGGGAAGAGCTCTTAGCAAGTCAAGCATCTTATTTACATCCAGGAGGACGTCTTGCTGAGAGGTTGGAGAGGAAAGCTGGAGAGCTGAGAGAGGGATAAGTTATTCTGCCCAACAGAGAGGCTCAGATGCAACCAGAGGAGAACAGCAGGGAGAGGAAAGGGAACAAGTTTGTCAAGGGAGAGGTAGCTCTGAAGGCGCTGAAGTTTGTCAGCAGTGTGGCAGAGCAGAGCAAAAGAGAGAATTCTGGAGAAAGATGGGATGGTGGGGCAATAGGGCAGATGGAGGAAATTTTAAGGAGCTTCTAGGGAATGAAGAGAGAGAGACATGTTTTGCACAAACTTTTAGTAAGAGTTACTGGGCGGTGAATAATGCCACCGTCTTTCTTACTGTCTGCTGGGGACAGTCTTCAGTAAAGGCTCACATGACGGTGAATGCTTTAGGAGTCTGCTTTGGAGGGGGTGTCTTACTGTACCAGTGAGCAGATGCCCCATGTTGGGGATACAAGGCAAGAACAGAGGCTCTGATGTCATGACACTCTGGATGGGCTTCGTGAGGCATGGAGCATGACCCATGAGTTCAAACACCTGGTTACCTTCATGGGCTCAAATTTTTGATTTACCACTTGTCGATGAAGAGAGTTTGTGTTCCTCATTGACCATCTCAGACCCTCAGACTTCTCACCTGTAAATGAGGATAAGTGGTGTCTGTATTTTAGGGGCCTGCGAGGTTTAAACCAGGTGATTCGTGTAAAGCACTTTGGGCCTCGCCTAGTGTATCAAGCAAGTGCTTGGTGACTCCTAAATTGAAATGGTTAAAATCATTAGAGTAATGTTGATGGAGATGATGGAAAATGTTTGGCATATGAGATAGGGTAAAAGTTGAAGAAAAAGACAGCCATATAAAATGATTTATACAGATGGATAGAGAATGGAAAAGAAAAACATGAAAACCAAACCAGGCATGGTGGTTCAAGCTTATAATCCTAGCTACTTGGGAGGCAGAGATTGGGAGGATCACAGTTTGAGGCTAACCCAGGCAAAATGTTTGAGAGACTCCCATCAGAACTAATGGCAGGGTATGGTGGTGCTTGCCTGTCGTCCCCAGCTACACAGGGAAGCAGAAGTAGGAGACTAGAGAATGGGGGCCCAGGCATAAAGCAAGATCCTGTCCCAAAAATAACAAAGGAAAACAAAAGGGGTAGTGGGAGAATGTCTGTCTAGCAAGCTTGAGGTCCTGAATTCAAACCCCAGTACCACACCCTCCAAAATAAGAATGAATGAAAACCAAAAAAGGTTGGTTTAATAGAGTGATGAAACTGTGGAAAGCTTCTTTTCCATGTTTATTTCTTATATTGTATATTTTTGTGCAATAAGTAAATAGGAAGAAATCAACCATCTCAGGTGGCAAGGAGTGTTTACCTCTGGAGGTGACTCTGGTAGTTGTCTAATGCTTGACCACAGCCAGCTTTCCCCTCTGTGCACCTGGGAAGATTACATTTGACTATTTTTGGTTAATAGATTACAAGTGTGTCCTTTTTAGGCTGCAATACTTAATTGCCAATGCAAAGTGTTGCCAGGTGACCAGGAAGGCCATGGGTTCGAGATTGGGCAGCCATGGTGTGGTAGAACCTCCATGAGCACGTGTCCTGGAGGAAAGGTGTGGAGCAGAGCACCTTGCTGACCCCTGCTGGCCATGGAAGACTTGAGCAAGAAATAGATTTTGTAGCATTCAGCTACTGAGAATTTTTGCTTAAATTTTGAGTAGCATAACCTAGCCCATCTCACATATAAACTACTACTTGACACAGCAATGTGTAAGGCACCTTCTTGAAATGGACCCAGCCAGGCTGGTGCCTGTGTCTCTCTGTCTTCACAGAGGTGGAAGAAAGGCATCTCAGTTACACCTGACCCCTTCATTCCTGGCATTCTCACCTTCTATATTATCCTGGAGTAAACAAGATTTGAAACTGTTTACTATCTTCAGTCCAAGTTCTAAAGAAACCACCCTGCCTAATGCATAGGCTTTGGCTGAAATTGTGTGAAAGAGCAAGGGAGTCATTTAGGGTGAACCAGGAAGGAGAGTGTACAGCAGTGTCCATCCTTGCCCTGAGGTTCAGACATCACGGTGGTGTGTGGTTATCAAGGTCTTCCTGGAATAGAGAACTCGGAGTTATGTTGTGTATATTTTTTGTTGGTCTTGATGTTAATACAGATACTACCTGCTGCTTACAGGGTACACCAGCCTTGTCATCTGAAGCATCTTATTCCTCATACCCTCAATCCTCTCTGGCTAGCTTGAGCCATGGGTTCAGTCTCCTTCCTGGAAGTGAGATGATCTTATATTAAAGAGGTGTCAAGGATCACTTAGAAGCTGGACGTGGTGGTGCCTGCCAGTAATCCCAGCACTTGGGAGGCTGAGGCAGGAGGATTGTGGGTTCTCTGGGCCAACCTGGACTTATGCCAAAATCAAATGTGCTAGAATTTGTTTATTTCTGAATCTCATTTTATATTCCTGACATTTCTTTTAAAATATAATTTACTTCAAGACATTCAAGTTATTATTTTACTATAAATTCATAGAGATAAGTGAGGAAACAAATAGTATGTTTCTAAGACTCCTAGAGCCACTATTGTATTATGTCAAGAAGAGATCCCATAGGATGTGGGGAGAAAGGAACACTGCTACACTGTTGGTGAGAATGCAAATGCAAATTAGTGGAACCACTAAAAAGCAAATTAGTGGAAACACTAAATAGCAACTAAAACAGTACTACCATATGGTTCAAAGATACCATTCCTCAACAAATATCCAAAGAAATGTACTCCTGAATGTCATAGAGCCCCTTGCACACCGTTTTGTTGCAGTACTATTTATAATAGCACAGATGCCTCCTGACTGATGAAAGGATTAAGAAAATATGGTATATACACAATGGAATTTTATTCAGCCATAAAGAATGAAATTATGTTGTTTGTGGGTAATTAGGTGGAACTGGAGAACTTCATCTTAAGCAAAGTAAGCCGGGCTCAAAAAGTCAAAGGTCTCATGTTATTCTTATACATGGAAGCTAGACCTCTAAGTTAAATGTGTATGTATATACATATATGAGCATATACATACATATATGTAGTGAAAGAGAGAACAAAATTATATTAGTGAGTCTGTCTGAGGGACTGCTGGTGGTGGGAGAGGTAAAGAACATGTTAGAGGTGAGAAACATTGAAACAACCCATCTATATATGAATATAATATCATGTACTACACAGCAAGTTGTTGAATATTAGGGGAGGATAGTGATAGAGAATAAGTCAGAGGGTTGATTTGATTTACGTATGTTATATGCAGGTCTGAAGTACCAAGGTGAAATCCCTTTGGACTATCAATATACACTTGACTGAAAAAATGAAAGGCAGGAGGGGAAAATAGGTCTTTTCAGGGGGTGGCTACCAGTGGGAGGTGGGTAGGCACAAGGAAAGGAGGAATGAGGGTGAACATGGTGGGTGTATTTTGTATCCATGTATGATAATAGAATAATAAAACCTATTGAAATTGTTCTAAGGGGGAAGGAAGGCAGAGACTGATGGAGGGGGTAAATCTAACTAAGGTATATTGTAAGCACATATGTAAATATCACAACGTATCTCCCTATACTATGCCAATAAAATACTAAATAAAAAAGAAGGGATCCCATATTTTGAAGATACAAAAGCAAACGAAATTTATAAATATTTTTGAGAATGATTCAACAAAGCCATGGACAACTTTATGAATCTTTTACCCAGGCATAAATTGAGCTAAATGAAATGTCATGGCATTTAGCAGGTCACAAGGTACTTCCACATTCAGATAAAGAAACTGAGACACAGAGGGTAAGTGACATCACGGGGGCATCACAGTAACAGGTGAGGAAAATTTTCTATCAGCCAGACTGTTCAGTGGTGGGGTGAGATTGAAGAGAGGAGCCTGACTGGATAGGATGTCCCATGAGGGCAGGGACCTTGTCTTGTTTATTACTGGTCTAGTACCTATACCATGCCTGACACATAGGATACACATGGAAGTGAAAACAGAACAGACGAATGAGTGAATGAGAGGAGGATGTGGTCTCACAGTGACCTAGTGCTTTGGTAGGGGTAGGAGGTGAGAAGAGAGGAAGTCTGTGCTATCTGTGTCGAGTCTGAGCCAGGCTGCATTCTCATTTGTGCCAATGGCCAGCTGTCCACTCTCCTACCAACTCAATAAAGCCTTGGTTTCCTCTCTGTAATGTCCTCAGATCGCAGGAGCATACCTGCTATTTGTAAGATATGCTTACTCCTAGCTCAAGAGGCTCAAAAGGAGACGCGTGCTACTGTGGTGTGTGATGGGAGCTGAGTCATCTGGGTGGATGCAATCCTCCCCACTCCCTAGTGTTGCAGGAACTATCTGGCTATTCAGAATGAAGGCAGGGCCTCTCCCTCGGTGTCTGCCCTTCCCTGTGTGAATGCTCCTACATAAAAATTTATCCTTCCTGAAGGGACCTAAAGGGACAGAAAATATAAGAGGGTACTGAAATTTTTGTGGCAAAATTTATATAACAAAACTCCCATTTTAACTATTAAATTGCACAACTTAGTAACATTTAGTACATTCATAGTATTGTGCAACCATCACCACTATCTAATCGTGGAACATTTTAATCATCTTCAAAAGAAACTCCACACCCATTAAGCAGTCACTTATTACTCTCTCTTCCCCCCTCCTCTGAAAGCAACCAATCTGTATTTTGTCTTTGCCGGAACTTACCCTATTTTGGACATTTCATATAAGTGGAATCATGCAATATGAACTCTTGTGTCTGGCTTCTTTCATTCAGTCTAATGTTTTCAGGACTTATCTCTGTTGTAGCATGGATCAGAATTTGTCTTTTTGTGCTTGAATAGTATCTTGGATGCACCACATTTGTTTATCCATATTCAGTTGATGGACATTTAGGTTGTTTTCATCTTTTGGCTATTGTAGTAATGTTGCTATGCCAAAGTTTTTGCTTGAACCCTGTCTTCAGGGCCCTAGGATATTCCTAGGAGTGGGATTGCTGGGTCCTGTGCTAACCAGACCCAGTGTTTGGCTTTGAGGAGAAGAAGCAGGTTCTTAGGAAGGTAGAAGAGCTGTGGTAGGAGATGCCCATTCCAGATGAGGAGGACCATTCATTCCTTCTGCCAAAATCTCAGTCCCCTGTGCCACTGTCCCACACATTTCCATCATTCTTTTTCTCTGCCAGGCTCTTTTAAAGCCACTCCAAAACTCAAAAACCCACACTGATCTTCCTGAAGCCTAGACAGAGCAGCCCTTAGCACACAAAGTGTGGGCTGCAATTCCAGCATCTGCACTGCATCTTGGGAAATTTCCATTTTTGTTATCAATGCACATGCATGGGCTCCACCCCAGGCAGCTAAGTCAGAATCTCTGGGCTGTGCAGTGGGGCCATCTTTGTTATAGCATGGCCCTTGGGGGTTGGCATATTTAGCCCTGAGGAGTCTGTGTTCTCTGGCATCCACCCACTCTGGCCAGAGGGAACTCAGGTCATTGCCCTGCAGATCCACCTTCATCCCAGAATGAGTGGCCATATTGTGTGTGAGCAAGTGTGTGTATGGAGGGGGTTCGATGGGAGGTGGTGCTGAGATGCACCTGTTCTCAGGATGATGGCCTGAGTTGCTGAGGCCACAGGAGCCTGATGCCTACTGAGGACTCTCTGCTCCTCCCCCTTGGGAGCTTGTCCTCACCCCCACAGCCTGTTCTTGGGTTTCTAGGGAGTGAGGCCCAATACCAGCTTGCATCACCTCATACTAGCTGCGTGTTGTACGCCTTAGGGGCTTCCTCCCATCCTGTGAGCAAGCAGAGGCTGTGGTAAATGGCAGGGGGTGGTGGACTGGCATTTTCCAGATCTCACAGAGTGTTCACAGTCCTGGTCCTGACTCTCCTCCTATGGGTCAGGACAGATGCTTCCCAGGAGGCCTGCCTATGCAGAGCCCATGGTCCCCTGGAATGTCATAAGGACCTTTGCCTGCTCACCCCTCATCCATCCTCTCAGGCACTGCTGGTGTCTTCCCACACCATACCTCCAGGCTCCAGACCTCAATGTTCTCTACATAAAGAGACAGACTTCTAACCCAAGAAGCATGTCCCTGGGAAGGTAATCCCAGGGAGAACTGAGAAGACAAGCTAGGAGATAATACTTATTTAAGGCTTTGAACCTGGCAGAAGAGGAGAGAGACAAATGAAATCTCAGGCCTCTCAATCTCTGTCTGTCATCTGTTCTTATCTTATCCCCTAAGGTTAAGGAATCAGTCATTGGGAGGGGCCAGGGAGCAGGTGAGAATCCTAGTTTCTCCTTTTTTAAGTGGTATGAGGTTTGAACTCTGCAATGCACTTGCTAGGTAAGTGCTCTATCACTTGAACCTTCTTTGCTTTAGTTATTTTTTCAGATAGGGTCTCACATTTTCGCCAGCTTCAGACTGTGATCCTTCTACCTCCAGTGTAGCTGGTACCACTGGTGCATGTCACCATATCCTGCTTATTTGCTGAGATGGGATCTTGCTAGCCTTTTGCCCAGGATGGCCTCAAACCACAATCCTCCTGATCTCTGCCTCAAGAGCAGCTGGGATTATAGCTATAAGCCACTGTGCTAGGCTCCAGGTGTTCTTTACAGTGATTCCCACCACCACAGCTCTGGATATAACTACCTTTTAGCTGTTCAGACTGCAGGGTAATGACCTGCCACCTCTAGCTAATGAAGAGGGATGGGACCTCATCTTGTTTGCATCTGCTATTCCCTATCATGGTGCCTGGTAATTCCAAATTCCCCATAAGCCTTCAGAAGGGTGTCAACAACTTCTTCTCTCTCATTGTCTTTCCTTTGTCCTCCCTATACACACCTGTCTCCACCCCTTTGCTACACCCTCACTCTTTCTACAAGCATCTACTGAGTTCCCGTTGTAGATTCAGTGAACAAAGAAGGCATAGTCCCTGCTCTCATGGTAGGGACCCAGTATGAATGGCAAGAAGCATTTACATGTTACCTTGTTACCCTGCAGTAAGTGAATGAGGGAGAAGTGCAGGGTTCTGTGGAGAGTGCAGTAGGAGACCTGACCAAATCAGGAGACTTGGGGAAGCTTCCTGGAGGAAGGACCTTTCATGATGTCACCTCCCAGGAGAAGCAGGAGCTGCAAAGCCAAGAAAGGAGAAAGAGCAAATGAATATAGCAGTGTGCACAAAGCCCTGAGGGAATGAGTTCTGTGTTAAGGAAGAACTGAATGAGGGCCAGGCATAGGCATTAGGGTTGGGCACAGAAAGAAATTAAGTCAGAATGGTGAGCAGGGGTCAAATGCAAATGACCTTGGAGGCCTGGATAAGAATTTTGGCCTTTTTCTAAGAATAATGGGTGCCCTGAGAATGGCAGGAGTGACTTATTTGATCAAATTTGTGTCTTAGAGCAGTGTGGGCAAATGTCCTCATAGACAGCATGCAAGCATAGAGTTGGTAGGCCTGGCCTGGGTACTGGTCAGGACAGATGACACTGAAGCACTACTAGATGTTTTGGTGGATAGTGGCAACTTGGTGATGACCAACTGTGGGGGTTTCAGCAAAGCGGTCTAGCAAGGAGAGTGCTCAGGTTTGTAGATTAGACAATTGGATAGAGTTGGGGGAGCAAGGGCTAGAGGGGACTTGTATGTAGAGGTGAGAGCAGATGTGAGTTCAGACTTCCTAGGCCAAGTTTGAGATCTGTGTGAAATGTTCAAAGTGGAGATGTTATGGATAATTGGATGTTTCAGGCTGTTGTGCAGAAGAAAGGTAAATGTTAGGAAGTGCATTGGACTGAGATTGCTGAGTAGACAGCAGAGACTTTGAGGAGGATGGTCAGAGGAGTAGACCTAGGGACATCAGTGTTTAAATATGCAGTGGAGGAGAATGGACAGGCTAAGGAGATAGGCATGGAGTGGCAGAAAGGTGTGAGGGGAACATTGGGACAAAAATGCTGCCTAGACCAGGACATGCTCCTTTGAGAAGGAGGGTGTAAGTACACCATGGAAGGCTGAGAACATCAAGAATGTGTGGATGAAAACCATTCCTGGGGCTTAGCAATCTTAAGGTCAAGGGTGACCTTCTGAGGAACTGATGCAGTAAAGTGATTGAAGGGAAGCAGATTGGAATTGGTAGAAGAGTGAGCAGGAGGGGATGAGATGGAGAAACTGAGGTCAGACAACTCTTGAGAAATGAAGAAGGTGGAGAAGCCTGAAGGGTTCTGGGTAAGAGCTTTTTGTGACTTGTCTATTTTTTTTCCCAGAGGGGAATAACTTGAGTACTTTGGATGCTATCATCAGCAGAGAGGGAGAGGCTGGGTGAGGACAATGGACGAGTCTAGAATCCTGAGAAGACTTGGAGTGGGGTCCAGGGTCCTGGAGGGAGGGCTGTCTTCTCCTGGAAAGAGGGAGCTCCTCTGCTGAATTGGGCTTCAGATTAAGGAGCCTCTGGGACTGAGGAAGCAGAGCCAAGGAGCTTCCTGCCTGATGGCTTCTATCTTTTCTAAGAAAAATAACGTCAATTTATCATCCAAGAGCAGAGGTCAGTGGTTCAAAAGAATAGCGAAGGTATGAAGAATGTATTACCCAGAGGTGTTTGTCAGAGAGTAGAGTTTTTGACAGCAAGGTTTGTGGATAACTAGGACTCCTGTTAGTGGCCCTTAGGCACCAACCTCTCCGCATGCACACTCTGAAACAATCAGCCTTTCTCTCAAATCTACTCTTCTCTAGTTCCTTATCTCAGCCCTGATTTCAGCCCACTCAAGACTTATTTCTACAGTCCACCATACCAAGTTAACATAGATCCATGCCTCCCTGACCTCCTGGCTGTGATCAGTCACCCAGGGCAGTTGATTTAGGAATATCACCACCTATTGTCCCTCCTCTTCTTCCATTTCTGTATCTGCTTCCTTCTCCATCACATCAGAATAGTCAAAAAATCACAGTGAATTACAGAGCTCCTTATGATAGGTACTCATGTACCTGCCTCTCAGATTCAAGGAATACTGACATTTTGCATTATAGATAAGAAAATTCAGGAAGTATTATAGAATCCTAGCCTTCAAAACATCTGCTTTGCATTTGATTCATGTTTTTAATAGGTGAATAGTCACACTGTACAAGACTAAAAAGGTATCAGAGTTCTGTCCTCTCTCCATGTCCTGACCATATCATCTGGGGTCATGAGTGTACATTTTACAAAGGGTGCATGTTGGCTTCTATTCTGGCTTGCTTTAGAGGAGGATGGGAAAAGTAGCAAAGCACCAACACACTGAATAGCCCATGGATTCTGGGTCCCTGTATTTGGGTCAAAGTGTTACAAACCAGCTGGCCAGGGCTCTTTTGTTTTGCCCAGATAGAAATCATGGATGGGCTAGGAAGAAAAGCTTCTTCAGTTATTCTGAGCCTTTGTGGTATTTGTAAGGCAGTGTAATAGTTGACAGTGGGCAATGGTAGCCAATCCTGAGCTTATGATAGTAAGGTGTCAGCATGGGGTCAGGCCTAGGAGTTTGTGCCTAGGACCCTGACAGCTAAGGTGGTGGTGACACAGGGCTCAGGGCTCTAAGTGTTACAACTCCTGTGGCAGGAGGGGTCTTTCTGCCAGTCAGTCCCATACTCCAGATGACCTGAGGCCTTATAAGTATTGTAGCTCTCTGCTACCAGCCATTGCCCACCTACTTCTTTTTCTTTGTGTTACCAGCTCAGCAATGGTGGAAAAGACTACTTGAGAGAAACCCTGTACTGGGATCTGATGTTAACACCAGTGGGGGCAGCAAGGAGTGTTATCTTTCAGCTGCTCATGAAGTGAGTTGAATAGTCTGGCTTATATAGCCAGAAGGGGAGAGAACAAGAGTATCTGCACCAATTATGACAGTTCCCTCATGTTTGCACCAATCATGATACAGTCCATTATGCAAATGAAGGACTTTGTTTGATTCAATCACAGATCTACTTTGGCCTGGGTAGAAGTGGCAGTTAAAGAAGCTGATCTTCTGTTGAGCTAAAGCACCTAACTAAAGGGTGCTTACAAACAAAGGTTTATCAGTAACAGTACTTTAACAATATTTAATAGAGTTTTAACAATGTTTAACAGTGTTCTAACAATGCTAACTTTAGTCCCAGGGAGAGGAAGAAGTGGGTTCTTACCATGTGTTTCAAAAGAAGCCATGAGAATCAGTCTTCTGCTGGCAATCAGTTTGGGTGATGTCTTAGTGCTTTGCACTCATAGCTGGCACTGGTGGCTCATGCCTGTAATCCTATCTACTTTGAAGGCTGATATCATAAAGATTGTAGTTCAAAGTTAGCACAGGGAAATAGATGGAGAGATCCCACCTCCAAAATAACCAGAGAAAAGGGACTGGAGTGAGGCTCAGTGGTAGAGTGCCTGCTTTGCAAGTGTAAAAACACTGAATTCAAACCCCAGTTCTTTTTTTATTTTTATTTTTTATTTTATTATTCATATGTGCATACAAGGCTTGGGTCATTTCTTCCCCCTGCCCCCACCCCCTCCCTTACCACCCACTCTGCCCCCTCCCTCTCCCCCCCACCCCCTCAATACCCAGCAGAAACTATTTTGCCCTTATTTCTAATTTTGTTGTAGAAGAAGTATAAGCAATAATAGGAAGGAACAAGGGTTTTTGCTGGTTGAGACAAGGATAGCTACACAGGGAGTTGACTCACATTAATTTCCTGTGCGTGTGTGTTACCTTCTAGGTTAATTCTTTTTGATCTAACCTTTTCTCTAGTTCCTGGTCCCCTTTTCCTATTGGCCTCAGTTGCTTCCAAGGTATCTGCTTTAGTTTCTCTATGTTAAGGGCAACAAATGCTAGCTAATTTTTTAGGTGTCTTACCTATCCTCACCCCTCCCTTGTATGTTCTCGCTTTTATCATGTGCCCAAAGTCCAATCCCCTTGTTGTGTCAAACCTCAGTTCTGTCAAAATATTTTCTGTGGCTCAAGCAGTAGAATGCCTGCTTTGCAATCATGAAGGCTTGAGTTCAAACACCAGTCCCACACAAAAAAATTTACTGCTCATAGCAACAAGTCTGGGAAGTCCAAGATCAAAGCATCAACAAATTCTGTGTCTGGATTAAGGCCTGTTACTGCTGGATGGCACCTTCTATGTGGTCTCACGTGGCAAAGGGCAGAAGTCTTCCTCATGTTTCCTTAACTAGGACCTGATCTCAATCACAAGAGTGTAACCCTCATAATCTAATCATTTCCCAAAGGCTCTGATTCTGCATATTACCACAATGAGTATTAATTTTTAAGGGGAACAAACATTCAGATAATAGTTTTTTTATACTCAGAATTAGGAGTTGACCCATCTCTGCCTGACTCCTACATGTGCCTCTTTCTCTCTCTACTATGCCACCCAAGACAAGAACATTCCAATGTGACAAAATGAAAAAGTTGTGGTTAAGGTTGCAAAGGGGGGGTGTTTCCAAGATGGCAGCTAGAGGGAGAAATATTAAAAGCAAGAAGAGCTTGGGGTGAAATCTTCTGGGCACTGAACGAAAATAACTTCAACCCCAGGAATTCTACCCAGCAAAACTATCATTCAAAATAGATGGAGCAATAAAAGTCTTCCATGATAAGCAGAAACTAAAACAATATGTGACCTAAAATCACCACTACAAAAGATTCTTCAAGGGATACTGCACACAGAGAGTAAAACCCATCATAAACATGAAAGGACAGGCAGCACCAAACTACAGGAAAAGAAAAAGCAAGAAAGTAGAGAGTAAGCTCAACTTAGGTACACACAATCAAACCTTCAAACAACTAAGACAACTAAATGACAGGAATCACCATATACCTATCAGTACTAATGCTTAATGTTAACGGACTTAATTTACCCATCAAAAGGCACCGTTTGATGAAATGGATTAAAAAGGGAGATCCAACAATTTGTTGCTTACAGGAGATCCATCTCACCGACAGAAATAAGCATAGGCTTAGGATGAAAGGCTGGAAGAAGATTTACCAAGCCAATTGGCCCACAAAACAGGCAGGAGTAGCAATACTTATCTCTGACAAAGTAGACTTCAGACCTACATTGATCAAACAATATAAAGAAGGATATTCCATACTAATAAAAGGGGAAATAGACTAAAAGGAAACAACAATTATCAACCAATGTGCACCCAATACACCCAATTTCATCAAACATACCCTGAAGGACTGAAAAGCACATATTAACTCCAACACAGTGGTTGTGGGAGACTTTAACACCCCATTATCATCAATAGATAGGTCATCCAAAAAAATCAAAAAATAAATCCTAGATCTAAAATATACAATAGATCAAATGGAGCTACTTGATGTCTACAGAACAATTCATTCAACTTCTACATAATATGCATTCTTCTCAGCAGCCCATGTAACCTTCTGCAAAATAGATCATATCCTAAGGCACAAAGCAAGCCTCAACAAATGTAAGAAAATGGAAATTATGCCATGCATTCTATCTGATCACAATGCAGTAAAACAAGAACTCAACAACAAAAGTAAAGACAAAAAACATGCAAACAGCTGGAAACTGAATAGCTCATTGCTTAATGAACATTGGGTCATTGATGAAATAAAAGAGGAAATTAAAAAGTTCCTGGAAGTCAATGAAAATGAAAACACAACCTACTGGAACCTATGGGACACAGCAAAGGCAGTCCTGAGAGGAAAGTTTATAGCCATGAGTACATATATTAAAAAGACTGAAAGATGCCAATCAATGGCCTAATGATACATCTCAAACTCCTAGCAAAACAAGAACAAGCAAAACCCAATACAAATAGAAGGAGAGAAATAATAAAAATAAGAGCTAAAATCAATGAAATAGAAAAAAAAAACATACAAAGAATCAATGAAACAAAAAGTTGGTTCTTTGAAAACACAAACAAGATCGACAGACCCCTGGCAAACCTGACTAAAATGAGGAGAGAAAAAACCCAAAATAGTAGAATCAGGAATGCAAAAGGGGAGATAACAACAAACAGCAAGGAAGTCCAGGAAATCATCAGAGACTACTTCGAGAATCTATATTCAAAAAAATTCAAAAATATTAAAGAAATGGACAGATTTCTAGATACACATGGTCATCCAAAACTGAACCAAGAGGATATTAATCACCTGAATAGATCAATAACACAAAATGAAATTGAAGCAGCAATCAAGAGTCTCCCCAGAAAGAAAAGTCCATGACCTGATGGATTCTCTGCTGAATTCTATCAGACCTTTAAAGAAGAACTGATACCAACCCTCCTTAAACTGTTCCACAAAATAGAAAGGGAAGGAAAACTGCTTAACACATTCTATGAAGCCAGTATTACACTTATCCCAAAACCAGGCAAAGACACCTCCAAAAAGGAGAACTATAGGCCAATCTCCTTAATGAACATTGATGCAAAAATTCTCAATAAAATCATGGCAAAGTGAATTCAACAACACATCAAAAAGATCATTCACCACGACTAAGTAGGCTTCATCCCAGGAATGCAGGGGTGGTTCAACATACGAAAATCAATAAACGTAATAAACCACACTAATAGAAGCAAAGACAAACACCACTTGATCATCTCAGTAGATGCAGGAAAAGCCTTTGATAAGATCCAACACCATTTCGTGGTAAAAGCGCTAAGAAAACTAGGAATACAAGGAAAGTACCTCAACATCATAAAGCAATATATGACAAACCTACAGCCAGCATTATACTTAATGGAGAAAAACTGAAACAATTCCCTCTAAAATCAGGAACTAGACAAGGATGCCCACTATCTCCACTCCTATTCAACATAGTACTGGAATTCCTAGCCAGAGCAATTAGGCAAGAAGAAGGAATAAAAGGAATACAAACAGGTGACGAAACTGTCAACATATCCCTAATTTCAGATGACATGATCCTATATCTTGAAGACTCAAAAAATTCTACACAAAGCTCCTAGATACCATCAATAGCTATAGCAAGGTAGCAGGATATAAAATCAAAATAGAAAAATCATTAGCATTTTTATATACTAATAACAAACAAACTGAGGAAAAAATATATGAAAACAATTCCATTTACAATAGCCTCAAAAAAAATCAAATACCTAGGTGTAAACCTAACAAAGGATGTGAACGACCTCTACAAGGAAAACTATAAACTTCTGAAGAAAGAGATTGAGGAAGACTATAGAAAATGGAGAGATCTCCCATTCTCATGGACTGGTAGAATCAACATAGTAAAAGTGTCTATACTCCCAAAAGTAATCTACATGTTTAATGCAATTCCCATCAAAATTCCATGACATTCATTAAAGAGATTGAAAAATCTACTGTTAAATTTATATGGAAACACAAGAGGCCACAAATAGCCAAGGCAATACTCAGTCAAAAGAACAATGCTGGAGGTATCATGATACCTGACTTCAAACTATATTACAAAGCAATAACAATAAAAACAGCATGGTACTGGCACAAAAACAGACATGAACACCAGTGGAACAGAATAGAGGATCCAGATATGAAGCCACACAACTATAACCAACTTGTCTTTGACAAAGGAGCTAAAAATATACGATGGAGAAATAGCAGCCTCTTCAACAAAAACTGCTGGGAAAACTGGTTAGCAGTCTGCAAAAAACTGAAACTAGATCCATGTATATCACCCTATACCAATATTAACTCAAAATGGATCAAGGATCTTAATATCAGACCAAAAACTCTAAAGTTGATACAGGAAAGAGTAGGAAATACTCTGGAGTTAGTAGCTATAGATAAGAACTTTCTCAATGGAACCCCAGCAGCACAGCAACTAAGAGATAGTGTAGATAAATGGGACTTCATAAAACTAAACAGCTTCTGCTCAACAAAAGAAATGGTCTCTAAACTGAAGAGAACACCCACAGAGGGGAGAAAATATTTGCCAGCTACACATCAGACAAAGGACTGATAACCATAATATATAGGGAACTTAAAAAAGTAAATTCTCCCAAGATTAATGAGCCAATAAAGAAATGGGCAAGTGAACTAAACAGAACTTTCTCAAAAGAAGAAATTCAATTGGCCAAAAAACACATGAAAAAATGCTCACCATCTCTAGCAATAAAGGAAATGCAAATTAAAACCACGCTAAGATTCCACCTCACCCCTGTTAGAATAGCCATCATCAGCAACACCACCAAAAACAGGTGTTGGCGAGGATGCGGGGAAAAAGGAACCCTCTTACACTGCTGGTGGGAATGTAAACTAGTACAATCACTCTGGAAAAAAATTTGGAGGCTACTTAAAAATCTAAACATTGATCTACCATATGATCCAGCAATACCACTCTTGGGGATATACCCAAAAGACTGTGACACAGGTTACTGCAGAGGCACCTGCACACCCATGTTTACTTTGGCACTATTCACAATAGCCAAGTTATGGAAACAGCCAAGATGCCCCACTACTGATGAATGGATTAAGAAAATGTGGTATTTATACACAATGGAATTTTATGCAGCCGTGAAGAAGAATGAAATGTTATCATTCGCTGGTAAATGGATGGAATTGGAGAACATCATTCTGAGTGAGGTTAGGCTGGCCCAAAAGACCAAAAATCATATGTTCTCCCTCATATTAGATCATTAGATCAAGGGCAAACACAACAAGGGGATTGGACTTTGATCACATAATGAAGCGAGAGCACACAAGGAAGGGGTGAGGATAAGTAAGACACCTAAAGACTAGATAGCATTTGTTGCCCTCAACACAGAGAAACTAAAGCAGATACTTTAATGCAACTGAGGCCAATAGGAAAAGAGGACCAGGAACTAGATAAAAGGTTAGATCAAAAAGAATTAACCTAGAAGGTAACACACACTCATAGGAAATCAATGTGAGTCAATGCCCTGTATAGCTATCCTTATCTCAACTAGCAAAAACCTTTGGTCCTTCCTATTATTGCTTATACTCTCTCTTCACCAAAATTAGAGGTGAGGGCAAAAGAGTTTCTGCAGGGTAGTGAGGGGATGGAAGGGAGTGGGTGGGGGTGGGGGTTTAGGGAGGGGGTAGAGGAAGGGGCATGAAATGACCCAAACATTGTATGCACATATGAATAAAAAAATAAGAGTTGCAAAGGGACCTGGATGTTGTTTTCATGGAACTTGTGGGTCAGTTGGGCAGAACCTCAGGTTGTGCTATCTTGTTGAATGCAGAGGCCAATGCACCATGTGATGATGCTCTACAAAACAGCTGAGGGCTCTGAGGCAGAAGTTGTCCACGTAAAATGATTAGATGTTTATGGTTTGGACCAAGCAAAATGCACAGTCTCTTTCTGCTCTTCTTGTGCTCTAAACCCCACCCTGCACCACTCATTGCATATCCTGGGGCTCATGGGAGCTGGAATGCATTATCTCTGTTCAGTTCTAGACCATGTAGTAGAAAAAGCAATGAATTCTCCCACATGGATGAGCCATTTAAACTGTCTTTTGTACCAGTGGAGGAACATGAATTCTATTTTTGCAAAACCATAGAAGCAAGCCATACAAACTGTATTTGCCCTCAGAGTGGGCACAAGGTGGTTTTACCCAGGCACTATATAAACCTCCCACAATCTTTTATTAATTATCTCTTCTATCTTAGGCACCACTGAGGCCATAGGTATGAGAAAGACTACCCTGGATTTAAGGTGTTAGGGCTGACTGAGGAGGTAGACATATAATAAAATAAAAAGTTTAACAGCAAGGCATTAAATTCTGGACAATCAACAAGATAGAGCACAAGGCAGTGTATTACTAACCCCAAGCTTATTTCTTTCCAGTTCCCTCTATCCTCTGAGTCCATTCTTGAATATGTTGTCTGTACCTTCCACTTGGTACTCAATTCACTGAAATAGATTTCCCACTCATATCACTCATAAAAGCTTATCTCACCAAGGGTATCAATGGTACTAACTATCTCTTAAATAACATCTCCCTCCCTTGCTTCCTTCTCTCCTGTTCTGTCAAGAATATACAAACAACCCTTACCACCTAACAATAAAATGATAAATAATCCAATTAATGAATTGGGAAAGGATTAGACTAGACACTTCTTCAAAGACACACACACCACAGGATAGATAACAAACACATGGTCACTAGGGAAATCAAAATCACAATGAAATGCTACTTTACACTCACTACTAAAAAAGACAATATGTTTTGAAAAAAATGTGAAGAAATTGGGGCTCTCATGCCCTATTTGTGGGAATGCAAAATGGAGCATTCACTTTACCATGAGATTTGGAAGTTTTCAAAATGTTGAACATAGGAGTTACCATATGATAAAAAATTGCACTGAGAGGTATATGTCTAGATAATTGAATACTTGTTCCCTTATAAAAACTCATATAAGGACATATTAGTCAAGAAAAGGAAAGTAATCCCAAAAGTCTGTTAGTTGATGAATGTAGGACAAAATGTGATGGAATCTTTTTTGGCCACAAAAAGAATAAATTATTGATACATGCTACAACATAGATGAACATTGAAAACATAATGCTACGTTACATGGCTCCATTTACATGAGATGTGTAGAATAAGCAATACAGAATGTAGATGAGTGGTTTCCAAGCACTAGGAAAATGGTGATTGACAGCTAATGGGGATGGGTTTTTTTTTTTTGGTGTTTGAACTGGGGTTTGAACTCAGTGCTTCACACTTACTAGACAGGTGCTTTACCACTTGAGCCACTCCACCAGCCCCTTTTTTGTGTTGGGTAATTTTGAGATAGGGTCTTGCAAACTATTTGCCTGGGCTGGGTTCAAACCACGATCCTCCTTATCTCTGCCTCCTGAGTAGCTAGGATTCAGATGTGAGCCACCAGTGCCCATGTTGGTATGGTGTTTTTGAGGAATGAAAATATGCTGAAATTAAATAATAGTGATGGTTGCACTACTCTGTGAGTTGACTGGAAACCTCTGAACTGCACATGTAAAAAGGAAGAATTTCATGGCATCTGAATTACATCTTTACAAAGTTATTGTGCACAATAAGGAACACTGAGTAGGAAAGTGTGGCTGGCCCAGTGTTTCTGAGGCTGTTGGAAGACCTTGGAGCATCTTCATATGACAGTGATAGTATCAGAGCTGTGCCCTAGTAGGGTGTCTTTGAAATAGGATGTGTAGGGTGGATTTGAAATGGGAGAAGATGAAGGCCATCTTGTCAGTGAGTAAATTTCTGGTCTTGGCCTTAGCACCATCTGCTGTGTGCCATGCTGAAAAGGCTTCCAGTCACTGGAAAATTGACTCTACCCTCCAGCATTAGTGGTTCTAAGAAGATTTATTATTATTCTCCAGCTCCTTTCTTGTGAACACCATCTGGGTGGTAGAGTGGCCCACAGCTGTTCTCTCTTGACAAGGATCCAAGCAAGTGTGTTGGTTCCATGGGATCTGGCCCCTGGGTACAAATTGATTGTTGTGAGGTCAGCATTGACCCCAGCTGTGGTATCCAAGTCTCTCTTCTCTGAGATACAGAGAATCACAGGCCAAGTCCTTCTGCCAGCATCATCTCTGATGCTGCCCTGGATCTTCCCTTTGTTGAAGCCTGGGTGTCAGCTGTTCTACAGAAGCCATGAGCTGTCTCAATTCCTCCAATATGTTCCTGATTGGCTTCCTGAGCTTGAGAAGTTTCTCAGGTTTTGGACAGAACAGGTGAGCTTTTATTTTCTGCTTCTATCGTGATGAAGGCTTAGGGCCAGATAACATGGCATCAGAAAGGAAGGGATATATTGTAAGGAATGGGGAATCTGTTCTTTCTGTTCAGGGGCATGGTGGGAAGAACAATGGAGATGTGTGCTGACTCTTTGATCAAGTCCCAAATCCTGGCCTTCCTGGCCATGTACCACCTAGGAGTGATCTGCTCAGCTGGCTGAGATTTGCTGAGTCTGCAGCCAAGCTGGCTTCTCTCTGCCTAAGCCTATTCTCTTTCTTCACATAGGTATGACCCCCATTAAACACCATGTGTCCCAAATTCCATGTCAACATTTGTTTCTGGGGAACTCACCAGTAGCACCTGGGATGTGAGCATAAGTTCAGGGTGGGTAGACTCCTGAGTGCAGAGTTTCTGTCCCACACCGGGTATGAGCTGTTACCAGGGCCTGATGTAGCTGGGAGAAAGGAGAAAAAAATCCAACTCTTGTTTTTCTAATGCAGCACAGAATCCCCTCTGGATAACCTAACCTGTGAGTCCAGCAGGAGAGGGCAGAGAGGGAGCCCTGAATACCTGAGAATTCACCAGGGCCTTTTTAATGTGGAATCCATAAGAGATTCAAATGTCACTGATGTCACCCATTTGCTTGAGGCTCATGAAAAGGATAAACTCATAATTAGTGCATAAAGATACCTTTTTTTTGCACAAATGACTGACCACCACACATACTCAAACATGTCAACCCACATTGTCATTTCTGAGCCAATTTTACTTTCTGTGGGGTTTTCACTAAGGGGTTTTTCAGACAGTCATCTATAATATTTCTCTTGGTTTCTTTCCATTACTTTTGATTGGCTTTTAGTGGGTAGGGTGGAGAGGGAGGGAGAGAAGAAAGGAAAAAAAAGAAAGGAAGAAGGAAAGAAGAAGGATGGAAGGAAGGAAGGAAGGATTGTATGTGACTTGGGATGTTCAGGGACAGACAGAGATGATTTTTCTTGGAACTCAGGTGAAAGGGAAGAATGCTGCCAAGGCCATTACTGGTGTGCCCAATGTCCATACCATAGTAGAGTTTTTGCATAATTTTTGTTTATTTTTCAAATATCCTAAGGCTATATCCCTAGGAGGCACGGCCTTGGACCCATCCCAGTAAAGTGTGAAGAGCTCTGCATTTGTTAACTGTCCCATGATTGCCTCTGGTCTCCCACTTGCCATTCTCAGTGCAGAGAGAAGGATGAGCAGTCGCTTCCATCTCATACTCACTTTCTGCCTCAAATCTTATCTGCAGGGAGCTGCTGTGATGCACAGCAATTTGGTGAGAGAGCAGTGTGGTGAGAGAAAGAGGCAAAGCAAGGTTATTCACATGGGTGAGATGGAGAAACACTTTGTCCCAAGGCTTAGTTTTGTCTAAATAAAATCAGCACTGTTGTGTATGGTGAATTAAAATTCTAGATGAAGAAAAATATCTAAGTCAAAGGTGAACTTAGTCTTGTTTTGGGGTTTGAAAAGACCTATTCAGATAGTCTCATCTTTTTCTAGGCCCCAGGGACAATCTGTCCCAGGTGATGCATTGCGGAAGTCAAAGATGGGGACAGGGAGCCATTATTGTTCTCTTCATGGTCAACTCAGTAAGTTTCAGCTAGAGGATTTGTAACAATGGAAGGGTGGACCAACAAACTAGAGTAGGATGTAAATGACAGGCCTTATCTAACATGGGGTGTGGATGGGATTGGAGATTGGGTGGAGGGTGGATCTTATAGATCCAAGGGCACCAAGGGCCTCAACTATGACTTTGGACGTTGTTTCCAAATGATGTTTGCACAGAGGTGCATTGTATTTGTGCATCCTTAAAAAGTTAATTATAATTTTCCTTAACTAATTCTGGCACATTTTAACTTTTTTTCAAATACTGGCATCCTGAACAAAAAAGCAAGTGGTTCAAACCCTTTTCAACAATGAGAGGCCCTGGCAAATTATATTATCATATTAATTTGCCATCAAGTATTCAAATATTCACATAACACCCACTGGGTGTAAATATGGACAAGAAATATAGGTTATGCTAATTAGGCATTTCAGCAATTTTAAAATAATTTCCTGTCCATATGGGTCCTGTTGTTTTAAATTTCAACCAAATGATACAACTTGCCATTGCTGTATCATGCTACTTTGCTTCTCTGTGAGTTATAGAAGCCCAGGAGCTGTTGAAAGTTCAAAAATGTTTTAGGGGCTCCATGTGAAGGTGGCAGCTCTGCCCAGGTGGGAACCATCGAAGCAAGGGCCAGGTAGATCTCCTTCTTGGCAGTGAGAAAAGGTGGGTTGGTAGAGAGTGGATCATCTTTTAAGGGGCTCATTTGAGTATCAATGATGGTAGCTTCGTGGCAGGAGGAAGTTCAAACTCAGGTTCCTGACTTCTGCTTCTATGCCTTTTCCAATAAACGTGCAATTTTGCATGCATGTACTCAGGTGCTTATGCACATCTCCAGCAAGAAGGCATGCATTACCCCTGACATCAGACCTCTAAGTGGTGGAGCTGAGCCTTTGTCATTGCCAATAATTGGCCCAAAATGTTGCTCTAAAGTGTGCACTTCCTAAGGTGAAAATTCTTGTCTGATTCTGTTGGGTTTGGGGGCCTAAAGGACAGATGAGTGAGTCAGTACCCCATCCTCCATGGAGAGCACTATGAGCCCTGTACCCTGAGGAGATACAGGGTCTCATAAATCTGCCATGAGGCTGATAAACAGAATGCTCTCAAGGTTGTTTCCCCCCATAAGGGGTAAACAGACTAGCTCATCGAAGAGAGCCCACATGCATAAATCCACAGCCAATGGAAAGAACCTAACCCAGAGTTAAAGCATTCATAGAAAGCCCCAGCCTTCACCTCAGCGGGGAACTACCGGTTTCGGCTCCAGTGCACTGCTCTAGCTGCACTCTTTCTTTCTCTTATAAATCCTACTTTGTGTGCTGACCTTGTCTCATGAGTCAATCCGCTGCCTCATGAGCTAATTCTTTGGCCCATGAAGGCAAGAACACTCAACACCAGCCTGCAACAATTCTGATAGTATCCTCGCCTTTCAAACCCCATTCTTCTTAGCTCAAGTTAATTTGTTCCCATGAGTTTTTACTTTCCTACCTGATCCCAGACATTGACTGTCCATGATTCCAACACCTGTCTGCCCATGACTGCCCAAGAATCCATCCACTCTATTGCCCTGTAGGACTTCATGACTGCAGCTGTCTTTTCTCTCCAGTATCATTGGTTGTCCTCCCTCTGCTGAATGGTTCCTGCCATCATTGATCTGAAATGTTGCTCCCCAAGGTGACAGCATGGGAGTGTGCTTGGGAAGGAGAGAATATATCTCACAGGTTAGGGACTGAGGCAGTCTGAGAATGTGACAGTCAAGTCAGCAGTTGGAGAATCTCTTCACCCAGTCCATCCATATGCTTGTTCATACAGGGGGTCAGCCAATGTTTATCTGGTGCATGCTATGTGCAAGCACCATTTCAAGGACTAGGGGTACAGCAGGAACAAAACTAATCAGAGTCCTACTGTCCTGGGACTTAGACTTTATTTGGGGTGAAAAACTAGCTATGGGCAAATCAATATAACACATTCAGGAAGTGACAAGTAACATTAAAAGAAACAAGACAGGGGAATGGAGATGGTGTGACAAAGGGATTTGGTGAGGTTGCTGTTACTGTCAAGCCCCCAGGGAATGTCTGTGCCAGGGACTTCTTATCAGATCTCAGCTCAAATGTCCCTGGCTCAGGAAGCTTTTGTTGATTTCCCTGGCCAAGTCACCTCTCCTGTCTCCCTATTATAATCTGTCATAGTATCTACCTCCCTCCTGTACTAAACTATACCAACTTTCTGTTTTACATCTGTTGAAGTGGTTGTGGGTCTGCAAGGCAGGGACTGTGGCCATTTGCTCACCTGTATCCCTCCTGCCTAGAAATGGTGTCAGATAAATGTCAATAGATATATTTCTTCCCCAGACCTGCTCCTCTTGAGTTTGCTAACTTGGTACATGATACAGCTTACTTGGGAGTCATTCTTAAGTCTTCCTTTCTGTCAACTTTGGCTTCACAAAAGCTTATCAATTCCACTTCCATCACGTCTCAGGTCTGTGTCTTCTTCTTCATACCCTCTGTCATTATCTGAGTCAGATTCTACTATTTTCAGGCTCCCTCTTGGTTTATATTTTCCTGGTATATTTTGCTCCTTCCTTTATGTTGAAATCTCTGGTTCATTTCACTTTTAGTTATGTCTCTCAGCATCAGAATTGGTTGTTCATAACTGTAGGAGTCTGTCTTATAATGAAAGAAGAGAAACAATTCAGAGTTAAAGTGACAGTTGGTAGCTAATATAATAACAGGTAAGTTAATGCAATGAATCGCAAGTCTGCAATTAAAATAGTGGTGTTTTGAGAGCTTGGACTTTAGACTCTGACTCCCTAGGTTTACATCCCATCTCAGCTTCTTATTAACTGCATGAACTCAGACAATTTAAACACCTCAGTTTGTGGATTTAAATATGTGTTGCATTATGTGGTTGTTATTGAAATTGAATAACAATATAGTACACGTAGAGCCGATAACACAGTAGTTGGCCTTCAATACATATTTGTTAACTTTCTATGCTTCTATGCTCTCTTATTTATTTTTCTTAATTAATTATTATGCTGCTAATATTTTTCTTTGTTTTTTTAAATTGTTTTTACATTTACTCACATGTGTGTACATTGTTTGGGCCACCTCTCCGTCCCCCACACTTCCAGGTGAACCTGTTCTACCCTCTTGTTCTCCCATTTTGTTGGAGAGAAAACAAGGAGATAATAAGAAAGATATATTGTTTTTGCTAGTTTGAAATAAAGATAGCTATGCAGAGAGATTCTTAGCATTGCTTCCATGCACTTGTGTATTGCAAACCACATTGGTTCATCTCTAACAGACCTCTTCACTACTTCCTGGTCACCTTCTCATAGTGGCCTTTGCCAGTTTAAGACTATTACATTCACTCCTCTACAGTGAGCATATCAACCACATTCAAGTTTTAGGTTTCCTTCCCTTTCCCTATTCCTCCTGTGAGCATTCTTCCCTTTCTGTGTGACCCATGTCCAGTAATATCACTGCATTTGTTTTAGGTCTATAATCTGCATATGAGGGAGAACATACGATTTTTGGCCTTCTGAGCCTTGCTAACATGATGTTCTCCAGTTCCATCCATTTACTAGTGAATGACAACATTTCATTCTCTTTGTGGCTGAATAAAATTCTGTTGTGAATAAATACCATATTTTCTTAATCCATTCATTGGTAGTGGGTCATCTTGGCTGTTTCCATAGCTTTGCTATTGTGAATAGTGCTGCAATAAACGTAGGTGCGCAGGTGTCTTTGTAATAACTTGAGTCACATTCTTCTGGGTATTTCCCTAGGAGTGGTATTGCTGGATCATATGGCAGATCTATGTTTAGTTTTTTAAGAAGCCTCCATATTGTTTTCCAAAGTGGTTTTACTAGCTTACATTCCCATTAGCAGTGTATGAGTGTTCATTTATCCCTGCATCCTTGCCAACATTTGTTGTTGGCAGGTGTTCTTGATTATAGCTATTATAGCTGGAGTGAGGTGGAATCTTAGTGTGGTTTTGATTTGCATTTCTTTTATGGCCAGGGATGGTGAATATTTTTTCATGTGTTTTTTGGCCATTTGTACTTCTTCCTTAGAAAAAGAACAGTTTAGTTCAGTTGCCTACTTCTTTATTGGTTCATTGATTTTGGGGGAGTTTAGGTTTTAAGTTCCTGTATATTCTGCTTATCACTTTAAAAGCTTCTTCATGACCAAAGAAATGGTCTCTAAATTGAAGAGACCCACCCACAGAGTTGGAGAAAATATTTGTTAGCTATGCATTCTTTGTTAAGTTTGTTCCTAGGTATTTTATTTTTTTGAGGCTATTGTAAATGGAATTGTTTTCCTCTATTCTTTTTCAACCTGTTAATTGTTGGTGTATAGAAAGGCTACTGATTTTTGTATGTTGATTTTACATTCTGAAACTTTGCAGAAGCTGTGTATGGTGTCTAGTTTTTGAGTGAAGTTTTTTGGGTCATTTAGGTATACGATCATGTTGTCTATGAACAGGGATAGTTTAACTACTTCTTTACCTATGTATTCCTGTTATTTCTTCTACCTGCTTATTGCTCTGTTTAGGAATTCCAGGAATATGTTGAATAGGACTGGGGAGAGTTGGCATCCTTGTCTTGTTCTTGACTTTAGGGGAAATTGTTTCAGTTTTTCTCCATTATGATGTTGTCTATAGATTTGTCATATATAGCCTTTACAATGTAGAGGTACATTCCTTCTCTTCCTAGTTTGCTTAGAGGTTTTATCATGAAGTGCTGTTGAATCTTATCAAAAGCTTTTTCTTCATTTACTGAGATGATCAAGTGGTTTTTGTCTTTGCTTCTATTAATGTGCTGTATTACATTTATTGATTTGCATATATTGAACCATTCCTGTATGCCTAGGATGAAGCTGACTTGGTCATGGTGAATGATCTTTCTGATATGCTGTTGGATTCAGTTTGCCAAATTTTATTGAGGATTTTTGCATCAATGTTCATTAAAGAGTTTGGCCTATAGTTCTCCTTTTTGGATGTGTCCTTGTCTGGTTTTGGGATGAGTGTAATACCGGCTTCATAGAATGAGTTAGGAAGTGTTCCTTCTCTTTCTGTTTCATGGAAAAGCTTAAGGAGAGTTGGTATTAGTTCTTCTTTAAAGGTCTGATAGAATTCAGGAGAGAATCTGTCAGGTCCCGGTCTTTTTTTTTTTGGGAGACTCTTTATTGCTGCTTCAATCTCATTATGTGTTATAGATCTGTTTAGGTGGTTAATATCCTCTTGGTTCAGTTTTGGATGGTCATAAGTGTTAGAACTTTGTCCATTTCTTCAAGATTTTCCAATTTATTGGAATATAGGTTCTCAAAGTAGTCTCTGCTGATTCCCCAGAATTCTGTGGTGTTTGTTTTTATCTCCCCTTTTGCATTTTTGATTTGACTAATTTGGGTCTTTTCCCTCCTCATTTTAGTCAGAATTGCCAGGGACTTGTCAATCTTGTTTATTTTTTTCAAAGAACCAGCTCTTTGTTTTGTTGATTCTTTATATTTTTTTTGTCTCTATTTCATTGATTTCAGCTTTTATTTTTATTATTTCTCTTCTTATACTTGTTTTGGTTTTGCGTGTTGTCTTTTTAGGCATTTGAAATGTAGCATTAGGTCATTTATTGGAAATCTTTCTATCCTTTTAATATATGCACTTGTGGCTGTAAACTTTCCTCTTAGGACTGCCTTTTATGTGTCCCATTGGTTCTGTAGGTGGTGTTTTGTTTTCATTAAATTCCAGGAACTTTTTGATTTCTTCTCTTATTTCTTCTATGATCCACTGATCATTGAGCAATGTATTATTCAGCCTCCAATTATTTGTGTATTTTTGTTGTTGAGTTCTAGTTTTAATGCATTGTGATCAGATAGAATGTGGAGGGTTATTTCTGTTTTCTTATATTTGCTGAAGCTTGCTTTGTGCCCTAAGATATGACCTGTTTTGGAGATAGTTCCTTGGGCTGCTGAGAAGAATGTATATTGTGCTGTTATTGGATGAAATATTTTGTAGACTTCAGTTAGGTCCATTTGGTCTATGGTGTCATTTAGTTCTAGGATTTCTTTGTTGATTTTTTGTTTGGATGACTTATCTATTGGTGATAGATGGGTATTAAAGTCTTCCACTACCATTGTGTTGGAATCTATATGTACTTTTATGTCCTTAGTGTATATTTGATGAAATTGGGTACACTTACATTAGATGCATATAGGTTGATAATTGTTATTTTCTTTGATGTATTGCCCCTTTTATTAGTATGAAGTGACCTCCTTTGTCTTGTTTGACCAATATAAGTTTGAAGTCTACTTTGACTGATGTAAGTATTGCTACTCTTGCCTATTTTTGGGGGCCATTGGTTAGTAAATCTTCTTCCAGCCTTTAACCCTAAGCCAGTGTTTATTTCTGTCAATTAGATGGGTCTCTTGTAAACAACAGATTATTGAATTTTTCTTTTTAATCCAGTTTGCCAAATGGTGTCTTTTGATGGGGGAGTTGAGTCCATTGACATTCAATGTTAGTATTTATAGGTATGTGCTGATTCCTGCCATTTAGTTTCTTTTGTTTAAGGATTTGATTGTGTGCAGCCAAATCAATGCTACTCTCTTTTCTTCTCTGGTGGTGGGTTAATGCTTTCTGTTCTCTTGTGGTTTTGTTTGCTTTCATCTTCTGTGTGCAGAATTCCTTGTAGATTCTTCTGTAGTGGTGGCTTGGTGGTCATATATTGTATTAGTTTCTGTTTATCATGGAAGATTTTTGTTGCTCTGACAATATTGAATTATTGTTTTGCTGGGTAGAGTATCCTGCAGCTGAAATCATTTTCATTCGGTGCCCAAAATACCTCACTCCCTGCCTTTCTTGCTTTTAAGGTTTCTGTTGAGAAATCTGCTGTTATTTTGGTGGGTTTATCTTTAACATTATTTGTTTTTTCTCTCTTACAACCTTCAATATTCTTTCTCTGTTATCTGTGCTTGTGGTTTTGATGACAATATGCTGTGGGGAGGTTCTATTTTGGTCAAATCTGTTTGGTGTTCTAGTGGCTTCCTGTACCTGAATGGGCAAAACTTACTTGAGATTTGGGAAATTTTCTGTTATTATTTTGTTGAATATACTACATATTCCTTTGCCTTGCACCTGTTCTCCTTCTTCAATTCCCATGATTCTCAGGTTTGGTCTTTTGATGGAGTCATTGAGTTCTTGCATATTCCTTTCACAGCTCTCGAGTTGTTTAACCAAGATTTCTTCTGTTTTTTTTCTTTAATTTCTGTTATATCTTTGAGCTCTGAGATTCTGTCTTCCTCCTGTTCTACACTACTGAATTGGTCTTCCACTGTGTTTTTTGTTTGACCCAAGGGTCTTTTTATTTCCAGGATTTCTGTTTGATTCTTTTTTTTCCCTGAGATTTCCTATATCTTTTTTCAATTCCTCTTTTATATTTTGTGCTGTCATCTTTAATTCATGTATCTCTCTTTTTAAAAATAGTGTCCTTTCTTTCACTTTGGTGTTTGTTGAAGTCTTCTCTAAGTTCATTTATTTGTTTCTGTGTCTTCTCATGTTCTTTATTTCTGGTGTTTTGAAATTTCTTGAGTGCATCTTGTACATTTGATTAACCATCTTAATGATTAAGATGGTATCTTCTGCATGAGTTTCTCAGTAATTTCTTCCAAGATTTCCTCTGTGAGGTTTTTTTTAATGGACATCACTGGGCTACTAGTGACATTTATCATTGTTTTGTTGGAGTCAGGAATTTGGTATTCATTTTCTTCATTGAATCCTGCATTGAATTATTGTTTTGAGGAGTGTTGTTTCTATCCCTTCTTCTTCCTATCACTGCACTTGGTGCTGTGCCACTATGTTCTTTTTTTTTTCTTTTATTATTCATATGTGCATACAAGGATTGGTTCATTTCTCCCCCCTGCCCCCACCCCCTCCCTTACCACCCACTCCGCCCCCTCCCTCTCCCCCCCCAATACCCAGCAGAAACTATTTTGCCCTTATTTCTAATTTTGTTGTAGAGAGAGTATAAGCAATAATAGGAAGGAACAAGAGTTTTTGCTGGTTGAGATAAGGATAGCTATACAGGGTATTGACTCACATTGATTTCCTGTGCGTGGGTGTTACCTTCTAGGTTAATTCTTTTTGATCTAACCTTTTCTCTAGTACCTGTTCCCCTTTTCCTATTGGCCTCAGTTGCTTTAAGGTATCTGCTTTAGTTTCTCTGCATTAAGGGCAATAAATGCTAGCTAGTTTTTTAGGTGTCTTACCTATCCTCATCCCTCCCTTGTGTGCTCTCGCTTTTATCATGTGCTCATAGTCCAATCCCCTTGTTGTGTTTGCCCTTGATCTAATGTCCACATATGAGGGAGAACATACGATTTTTGGTTTTTTGAGCCAGGCTAACCTCACTCAGAATGATGTTCTTCAATTCCATCCATTTACCAGCGAATGATAACATTTCGTTCTTCTTCATGGCTGCATAAAATTCCATTGTGTATAGGTACCACATTTTCTTAATCCATTCGTCAGTGGTGGGACATCTTGGCTGTTTCCATAACTTGGCTATTGTGAATAGTGCCGCAATAAACATGGATGTGCAGGTGCCTCTGGAGTAACAGTCTTTTGGGTATATCCCCAAGAGTGGTATTGCTGGATCAAATGGTAGATCGATGTCCAGCTTTTTAAGTAGCCTCCAAATTTTTTTCCAGAGTGGTTGTACTAGTCTACATTCCCACCAACAGTGTAAGAGGGTTCCTTTTTCCCCGCATCCTCGCCAACACCTGTTGTTGGTGGTGTTGCTGATGATGGCTATTCTAACGGGTGAGGTGGAATCTTAGCGTGGTTTTAATTTGCATTTCCTTTATTGCTAGAGATGGTGAGCATTTTTTCATGTGTTTTCTGGCCATTTGAATTTCTTCTTTTGAGAAAGTTCTGTTTAGTTCACATGCCCATTTCTTTTTTGGTTCATTAGTTTTGGGAGAATTTAGTTTTTTAAGTTCCCTGTATATTCTCGTTATCAGTCCTTTGTCTGATGTATAGTTGGCAAATATTTTCTCCCACTCTGTGGGTGTTCTCTTCAGTTTAGAGACCATTTCTTTTGATGAACAGAAGCTTTTTAGTTTTATGAGGTCCCATTTATCTATGCTATCTCTTAGTTGCTGTGCTGCTGGGGTTTCGTTGAGAAAGTTCTTACCTATAGCTACTAACTCCAGAGTATTTCCTACTCTTTCTTGTATCAACTTAAGAGTTTGGGGTCTGATATTAAGATCCTTGATCCATTTTGAGTTAATCTTGGTATAGGGTGATATACATGGATCTAGTTTCAGTTTTTTGCAGACTGCTAACCAGTTTTCCCAGCAGTTTTTGTTGAAGAGGCTGCTATTTCTCCATCGTATATTTTTAGCTCCTTTGTCAAAGATAAGTTGCTTATAGTTGTGTGGCTTCATATCTGGATCTTCTATTCTGTTCCACTGGTCTTCATGTCTGTTTTTGTGCCAGTACCATGCTGTTTTTATTGTTATTGCTTTGTAATATAGTTTGAAGTCAGGTATTGTGATACCTCCTGCATAGTTCTTTTGACTGAGTATTGCCTTGGCTATTCGTGGCCTCTTGTGTTTCCATATAAATTTAACAGTAGATTTTTCAATCTCTTTAATGAATGTCATTGGAATTTTGATGGGAATTGCATTAAACATGTAGATTACTTTGGGGAGTATCGACATTTTTACTATGTTGATTCTACCAATCCATGAGCATGGGAGATCTCTCCACTTTCTATAGCCTTCCTCAATCTCTTTCTTCAGAAGTGTATAGTTTTCCTTGTAGAGGTCTTTCACATCTTTTGTTAGGTTTACACCTAGGTATTTGATTTTTTTTGAGGCTATTGTAAATGGAATTATTTTCATATATTCTTTCAGTTTGTTCATTATTAGTGTATAGAAATGCTAATGATTTTTCTATGTTGATTTTATATCCTGCTACCTTGCTATAACTATTGATGATGTCTAGAAGCTTCTGAGTAGAGTTTTTTGGGTCTTTAAGGTATAGGATCATGTCGTCTGCAAATAGGGATATTTTGACAGTTTCTTTACCTATTTGTATTCCTTTTATTCCTTCTTCTTGCCTAATTGCTCTGGCTAGGAATTCCAGTACTATGTTGAATAGGAGTGGAGATAGTGGGCATCCTTGTCTGGTTCCTGATTTTAGAGGGAATGGTTTTAATTTTTCTCGGTTAAGTATAATGCTGGCTGTAGGTTTGTCATATAGAGCTTTTATTGCCACTATGTTCTTGATAGGCTAGTTGGTGGTTTTAATTGCCTGTTTTCTTTCCCTTGATTTAATTTTTGTGACTGACTTGGTTGTTAGCTACATTGATGTGCTGCTTCTGTCCTTGGTCTGGAAGTGTATTATAACAATAACAAATTCACAGATTCAGTGCCAGACCAGTCATTTACATATTGTATAGAAAACTCCTTGTTGATAATATCTATAAATAGAGGGAGTTTAGGGTTGTAATGGTTATTAGGCTAGATATAAAAATTTATATAATTGGTAAAGATGGCCCTATAAAGGGGGAAGGCAAACAGGTTGTTGAGTGGGGGATGAGGTATGGGGGTTGCTGGGTTTTTGGCCCTTGTGTGTGTTTGAGTGTATTTCTGTTGTAGTGGAGGGTACTTGTGTCAGCGATTACAGGATTCTAGGGTTGTATACAGTTTGAATGGTAGGATAGTCAGTGGGTGGTGAGTGTGTAGGAGGGAGGGGTAGTGTGGTGACAGGTTGGGAATGGATAGGAGGGGTAGGTGAAGTCAGGGGTAGAGAGTGGATGAAAATGGGCAGAAAGAGTAGTTGGGAGGGAGAACAATGGATTGTAGCATAGGAAAAGGAGGGAAAGTGAAGGAGGTAAGAATAGGGTTAAGAAAATTGTGACGGTGAAGTTAATTATACAGAAAAAACCCCATCAGGTACAGGAACAATAAAAAGTTCAGTCTGTTTGGTAATAGTTCTGGAGTTATTCCTTAGGTGTCCAATACTGGTATTGGCATATAATAGGGAGCTCTGATATGGTCTCATCAGGTGACTGGTTTGTGAGTAGTATTTGGCTCCTTTTGTCCACAGGGCAAATTGCAGTTGTCAGGTGAAGTAAATCTGCCAGTTCATGCAGGATGGTCAGAGCTGTTTTCACCAGACAGCAGCTGTGTTGCCCTACAGCTGCAACTCTGGCTGCAACTCAGCTCCTCTCCCAGAAAGGTGGGGCAATTAAGTTTTGAATACTGCCCCACAAGACTAGCTCTGGGATCCACCACCTGCTCCACTTTGGGAAGTTGGCTTGTCACCCCACTCTCGCTCTCAGGCTTTGTTGCTTTTCCAGCATTCATTCACTGAGAGTTTGGCACTAAGCATTGCCCCAGCCCCATTCTTCAGGGCAGGTGCCATGTTTCACCCCCACCTCCACTGTCAGTGTTAGATTACAGTTTGCTGTTTATGCTTTTCAATTTTGGGAGGGTTCAATTGGCCCAGGGGCTGCACTGGATTATGTTCCTGTGGGTGGGTAGGGGAGTAACATGTGGAGTGTAATGCTCACATATTTTCCTGTAGATTCACACAAGCCATTTTGGAACCAGCTGGCAGGGAGAAATGGTACCACTTTTCTCAGTGCATTGTGGCCTAGGAAGGCTTTCCATGAGTTAGGGGTCCAGGATGTTGCAGAGTTCAATTCTGATTAACGCTGTCTTCTGCTTGTTGGGAGAAAATAAAAAAAGAAGTGGCTAGGGGGCTTATTTCCCAAGGCAGGACATGCCTTGCTGGATGTGACTTGAGGGATTTTCGTGGCTGTTAGGTGCAATTAAAAGCTGATTTAAGGGTCACTCCTTGAATTTTATGCATATTTAATGTCTTGCTGGGTTATTTTTTTGGCTAGAAGCAATCAGAATTACCTAAGTGTAGCTCCGACATCTCAAGGTGGTTTATGAAGTCACAGAACTTAGGATTTCTGGTTCCCTACCCTAACTGCCATCTTGGATCCTCTCACTGCTAATATTTTTCATGCTGCCTTTTTTCCCTCATGTGTTTTAGAGGCTATATAACTTATTTCATTATGCTAGTTATTGCCTTTAAGGGAAAACATAGGGTCAAACTTGTGTTTCCCTGCTTAAATGAAAAATAAAATAGGTTAGATAAGAAATGTAATATGCTTTAAATCTGTCATTCTCTCCCCATTTATTTTATTGAAAGAATACAGACTTTTAAATCCAGATCATTATTAACAGCCTTTTATTCTGTATCTTTTTGAGGATGTGTTTAATGTTTGTATAAGTTTCTATAGATGTTAATAGAAGCTGTTTAAACACTGTACATTCTGTAGGCTTAATGTTTATACTCTGTCTTCATCATTCTTGCAGACTTAGTTTTACAGTTTATTTTTTTAAGAGGATGGAGTGTGTAGAGCTTTGCTGCATGGCTTCACCTCTTCACCCCTCCCTGTATCCACACCTATGCCATGGTCTCATCTGGAGTAGAATGTACTTCCCTGGCGTGTGGCTTTTGTTTGCCAGTAGTTTATTCACTGAAATGAAAAAATATCAGCTCAGATTTTGGACTTTAAAAGCACTTGCCTGTTTCTGCCTTTTCTCTTGCCCATTGGCACCACAAGAAGGGAAGCCATTGCTTACCTGTTGGTCCTGTCAGGGGATGGAACACGTGGAATAGTCTTCTAGTTAACCTGCAGACCTATGGTGAAAAGTGGTGCTGTACCACCATGTCCCTCCTAGATTTTCCAAACCTAGAAACTATAGGCAGATGAGTGCTAATGAATGTCTATGAGATGATATGGGACTTAAACAGTTTGGGCATGTCTATGAGAGTGCTTCTGGATATGGGCTGAGTGCTTCTGAATGGCCCTGACAATGTGGGTTGGTGCCATCCAATTTATTGAAGGTTTAAACAGAGGAAAAGATGGAGGAAGGAGGAATTTGCCCTGCTTTTCTGCCTTATTGCTCTAGCTGGGACATCTCATCACTTATTCTTTTGCCCTTCAATTGGAATTAACACCACTGGCTATCTTGCTTCTCAGGCATTTGGACTTAAACTACATTATTTAATGACCTTTTTTTTCTTTAAGTTGCATATGGAAAATAATGGGGCCTCTTAGTTTTCAAATCACCTGACCCAATTCCTCAGAAATCTAATTCTATCTATCTATCTATCATCTATCTATCTATCTTTCATCTGTCTATTTTTTTTAATGATATGTCTGAGGATCTGGTCTACTTTTATTGTCTTTGTTCTTTCATTCTTGTCTTTTTGTTTTTAAATAAGTGCAGATAACTTTTTCTTTGAATGTTGCTCTTCCCCCATTTCCTCTATCCATGTGTCTGGAATTACCTTTGTTCATTTATTGGAATTCAGATTTAATTCCATCATATACTTTTACCTTCACATTCATCCACTAGTCCTTTACTTCTGCATCATGGGAAACATGGCTAAGTTCCTTTTTATATTCTACAATGTTGCTTCTGCAAATTCTAATCCTTTCTCTGCCCCCATTTAATGTTGCCCCTTACTTTCTTCACTTCTAAATAGCATTCTATATCTGAGAAAAACTTTCCCATTTCAGATTGCTTCCTTTCCATATTTATGTATTTCTTCCAGACAGTTCATTAAAAGGGGAGATTAGAGATTTTGTTGGATGTTTTCTCCTTTTTTTGGTTTTGGTGGTACTGGGGTTGAATTCAGGATCTTGTCCTTGGTAGGCAGGTGCTCTATCACTTGAATCGTGCCCTCTACCCTTTTTGCTTTAGTTATTTTTTGAATAAGTTTTCACATTTCTGCCTGGCTGACCTGGACCACAATAGCTGGGATGACAGAAGGTCACAGATGAGGTCTTGTGAACTGTTTTTACCTGGGCTTCCCTTGAACTGTGACCTTCTGAATCTTCACTACCTGAACATGAACCATTGTGCATGGCCCTCTCCTATTTCTTAAAGTGCATGCATTTTATTTTATTCTTTTTGTGGTATTGGGGCTTGGACTCAGGATGTTGCACTTGCCAGGCACATCCCCAGTCCTTTTTTGCTTTTTAGCCTATTGTTCAGAGAGAGCCCCACATTTTTGCCCAGGAGTAGCCTTGAGCCTTGATCCTTCCTGTCTCCACATCCTGAGTTGATGGGATTACAGCTATGTACCACCACACCTGGCCAGGAATCATGATTTTATTCATTGGGTTGGTTCCTGCTTAGGAAAACAGCAGGTGCAAAGGTAAACATCATGGACTGTGGGGCCAGGTTGCCTGGGTTCAATGTTCAAGGTAGATGAAGTAATTGCTCTATTAAGTCTATTAATAGAGCATATCTATTAAATGGGTATAGCCCTAGCACTCACCTCATAAAGCTGTTATGGTAATTAAATGAAATTAATATTCATTTAGTCTTTAGGACAGTTCTGGCACTTAGTATCACTATATCTGTACTTGATAAATAAAACAAAATTGTGGATTATGTCCGTGTATCTGTGTCCTCACCTTCATCTTTGTTTAGTACTAAGAATTCATATGGAATCTACCTGACACAATGGAAGCTTATGTTCAATGTATTTTTGTGCTGATGTTTGGAGGTTTGAAGGTCAGGAGCAGAAGCAGGAACATAGACCCATGTGGTAGGCAAGTTGTCAGGGTTGTGTGGTTGTTTTCTCTAGTTTTGGTGGTGAGCAGATGGGACATCCTGATCAAGCAGGGTCTGTGCATTCCTTAATTCATGCCTGTGTAGAGGGAGACTCTATGGAGTCCATGGCCATCACCAACAGAGCAGGCACTGTTGGTTTCTGAAGGTCTTCAGTTTGCCTCATACCCGATTTCACTACCAGCCTCAACTGTGCCTGGTGGGTGGAGGAGGCTGTGGATGGAGAATCCTGGACAGTGACTACTTCATTAGTTCTTAGTAATACCTGAAGAAATTTCTCCCATTTCTGGACTGTTAATGATACTCTTTTGTTTTATCTGGTACTGACATAGGTTTTTAAAACTATTTTAAAACTAAAAATTGTATCTTTTAAAAATTCAGCCAGAATTGAAGTATAGTTTAGCTTGAGGACAAAAATCTTTCCTGGAATGAGCTAACACAGGTCTCTACATGGTCCTCTTGGCCACAGTCTCATTACTTTACCTCCATCTGTTTCACTGCAGCTGGAAGAAACTTTCCCACCCATTCTGAAATCCATTCCTTTGATGGCATCTGCCACCTGGCAGACCAAGAATTCAGTGAGGACATAGGCCCCTGCACTCTGCCTTGCTGGGTTTTTGTCTTGTCATCCTTGTCTTGAACCTTTTCCTCTAGTCACGTGGAGTTACTGTGCCTCTTATACCCTTTTGACTTGTATGCTGATAGCATTCCTTTCACCTGTCATCACAGTCCTGATAGGCTCCTATTGTCCCAGGGTCTCAGGTTAGCTCAGGAGGTCAGCAATGAGGCTTCCTACCATCCTGTGATAGCTCTCTAGTGCACTCACATTGTTTTGCAGTTTTTCAGCCACAAACCTGCTCCCTCCCTGAACTGTTAGTCTTTTGAGAGTAGAACTGTGCCTTTTTAGTTTTGGGATCTTCATGCCTGGCATAGGGCTTTCTTTCTTTCTTTTTTTAAAATTAGGATATATTCATTGTACAGGGTGATTCATAGTGATAATTCTAAATAAGCTTATATTGTACATCCCCACCATCTCTCCCCCTCAATCCCTTCCCTTCCCCAATTAAAGAAGTTGTAAGGCATTTCCTTGTTCAATTTCATATAAGTGTATGAAATCCATCAACCATATGCCCTTACCTTAATCTCCTTCATTCACCCTGCCTCCAAGTCCCAACCCACACTGTACCTATTTTAGAGTCCTGTCTTTTATTATTTTTAATTTTTAAAATTTTTCTTTTATTCAACTATTCACATGTGCATACATTGTTTAGGTCATTTCTCCCCACTGCCCCCAGCCCTCAACCTCTTCACCCCACATCCCCTCGCTTCCAGGCAGAACCTGTTCTGCCCTTATCTCTCTCCCCTTGTCATGTGACCCAAGTCCAACCACATTGCTGTTTTTGCAATAGATCTAAAGTCTTCATATGAGGGAGAACATATGATTTTTGGTCTTCTGAGCCTGGCCAACCTCGCTCAGAATGATGTTCTCTAGTTCCATGCACTTACTTGTGAATGATAAGATTTCATTGTTCTTCATGGCTGAGTAAAATTCCACTGTTTATAAATACCACATTTTTAAAATCCATTCATCAGTAGTGGGGCATCTTGGTTGTTTCCATAACTTGGCTATTGAGAATAGCGCAGCAATAAACATGGGTGTGCAGGTGCCTCTGGAGTAGCCTGTGTTGCATTCCTTTCAGTATATCCCCAGGAGTGGGATTGCTGGATCATATGGCAGATCTATGTTTAGATTTTTAAGAAGCCTCCAATTTTTTTCCAGAATGGTTGTATTAGCTTGCATTCCCACCAGCAGTGTACAAGGGTTCCTTTTCCCCCACATCTTCACCAACACATGTTATTGTTGGTTTTTGATGACGGCTATTCAAACAGGGGTGAGGTAGAATCTTAGTATGGTTTTGATTTGCATTTCCTTTATGGCTAGAGATGGTGAGCATTTTTTCATGTGTTTTTTGGCTATTTGAATTTCTTCTTTTGACAAAGTTTTGTTTATTTCAATTGCCCATTTATTGATTCATTGATTTTGGGAGAGTTTAGTTTCTTATGATCCCTATATATTGTGCTTATCAGTCCTTTGTCTGATGAATAGCTGGCAAATATTTTATCCCACTCTCTGGGTGGTCTCTTCAGTTTAGAGACCATTTCCTTTGTTGTACAGAAGCTTTTAAATTTTATGAAGTCCCATTTGTCCATTCTTCTTCTTAGTTGCTGGACTGCTAAGGTTCTCTTGAGAAAGTCTTTGCCTATACCTATTACTTCCAGAGTGTTTCCTGCTCCTTCCTGTACTAACTTCAGAGTTTTGGGTCTGATATCAAGGTCCTTGATCCATTTTGACTTGATACTAGTACAGTGTGATAAGCATGGATCTAGTCTCAGTTCCTTGCAGATGGATAACCACTTTTCCCAGCAACATTTGTAATTTTTGACACCTTTGTCAAAAATAAGGTGGGTAGAGATGTGTGGATTCATATCTGGGTCCTCTATTCTGTTCCACTGGTCTTCCTGTCTGTTTTTGTGCCAATGCCATGCTGCTTTTATTGCTATTGCTTTGTAATATAGTTTGAAGTCAGGTATTGTGATACCTCTAGCATTGTTCTTTTTGCTCAGTATTGCCTTGGCTATTCACAGTGTCTTGTGTTTCCAAATGAACTTTAGGGTAGATTTTTCAATCTCTGTGATGAATGTCATTGGGATTATGATGGGAATTGCATTAAACATGTAGATTGCTTTTGGTAGTATAGCCATTTTTACTATGTTGAGTCTACCAATCCATGAGCACGGCAGATCTTTCCATCTTCTGTAGTCTTCCTTGATCTCTTTCTTCATGGGTTTTAGTTCTCCTTGTAGAGGTCATTCACATCCTTTGTTAAGTTTACTCCTAAATATTTGATTTTTATGAGGCTATTGTAAATGGAATTGTTTCCATATATTCCTTGGAGAATCTCTTGTAGTGGATGCTTGGTGGTCATATATTGTTTTAGTTTCTGTTTCTCATTGAATACTTTTATTGCTCCATCTATTTTGAAAGAAAATTTTGCTGGGTAGAGTATCCTAGGGTTGAAGTTATTTTCATTCAGTGCCCTGAATACCTCACTTCATGCCCTTCTTGCTTTTAAGGTTTCCGCTGAGAAATCTGCTGTGATTTTGATGGGTTTACCTTTATATGTTATTCATTTTTTTTGTCTCTTACCACCTTTGATGTTTTTTCTCTGTTCTCTGTGCTTGTTGTTTTAATAATAATATGTGTGGGGAGGTTCTATTTTGGTCAATCTGTTCGGTGTCCTGGAGGCTTCCTGTACTTGAATGGGAATAACTTTCTCTAGATTTGGGAAAATTCCTGTTATTTTTTAATTGAATATATTAGTATCCCATTTGCTTGGACCTCTTCTCATTATTCAATGCCCATGATTCTCAGGTTTGGTCTTTTGGTGGAGTTGGTAGATTCTTTTTTTTTATTATTCATATGTGCATACAAGGCTTGGGTCATTTCTCCCCCCTGCCCCCACCCCCTCCCTTACCACCCACTCACCCACTCGCTCTCCCCCCAGCCCCTTGGTACCTAGCAGAAGCCATTTAGCCCTTATCTCTAATTTTGTTGACGAGAGAGTATAAGCAATAATAGGAAGGAACAAGGGTTTTTGCTAGTTGAGATAAGGATAGCTATACAGGGCATTGACTCTCATTGATTTCCTGTGCATGTGTGTTAACAACTAGGTAAATTCTTCTTGATCTAACCTTTTCTCTAGTTCCTGGTCCCCTTCTCCTATTGGCCACAGTTGCTTTAAAGTATCTGCTTTGGTTTCCTGAGTTGAGGGCAACAAATGCTATCTAGATTTTTTAGGTGTCTTACCTATCCTCATACCTCCCTCTTATGCTCTCACTTTATCCTGTGATCAAAGTCCAATCCCCTTGTTGTGTTTGCCCTTGATCTAATGTCTGCATATGAGGGAGAACATATGATTTTTGGTCTTTTGGGCAAGACTAATCTCACTCAGAATGAGGTTTTCCAATTGTATCAATTTACCAGTGAATGATAATATTTTGTTCTTCTTCATGGCTGCATAAAATTCCATTGTGTATAGATACCACATTTTCATGATCCATTCCTCAGTAGTGGGTCATCTTGGCTGTTTCCATAACTTGGCTATTGTGAATAGTGCTGCAATAAACATGGGTGTGCAGGTGCCTCTGGAGTAACCGGTGTCACAGTCTTTTGGGTATATCCCCAAGAGTGGTATTGCTGGATCATATGGTAGATCAATGTTTAGCTTTTTAAGTAGCCTCCAAATTTTTTTCCAGAGTGGTTGTACTAGTTTACATTCCCACCAGCGGTTTAAGAGAGTTCCTTTTTCCCCGCATCCTTGCCAACACCTGTTGTTAGTGGTGTTGCTGATGATGGCTATTCTAACAGGGGTGAGGTGGAATCTTAGCATGGTTTTAATTTGCATTTCCTTTATTGCTAGAGATGGTGAGCATTTTTTCATGTGTTTTTTAGCCATTCGAATTTCTTCTTTTGAGAAAGTTCTGTTTAGTTCACATGCCCATTTCTTTTTTGGTTCATTAGTTTTGGGAGAATTTAGTTTTTTAAGTTCCCTGTATATTCTCGTTATCAGTCCTTTGTCTGATGTATAGTTGGCAAATATTTTCTCCCACTCTGTGGGTGTTCTCTTCAGTTTAGAGACCATTTCTTTTGATGAACAGAAGCTTTTTAGTTTTATGAAGTCCCATTTATCTATGCTATCTCTTAGTTGCTGTGCTGCTGGGGTTCCATTGAGAAAGTTCTTACCTATAGCTACTAACTCCAGAGTATTTCCTACTCTTTCCTGTATCAACTTTAGAGTTTGTGGTCTGATATTAAGATCCTTGATCCATTTTGAGTTAATATTGGTATAGGGTGATATACATGGATCTAGTTTCAGATTTTTGCAAACTGCTAACCAGTTTTCCCAGCAGTTTTGGTTGAAGAGGCTGTCTTTTCTCCATCATATATTTTTAGCTCCTTTGTCAAAGACAAGTTGGTTATAGTTGTGTGGTTTCATATCTGGGTCCTCTATTCTGTTCCATTGGTCTTCATGTCTGTTTTTGTGCCAGTACCACGCTGTTTTTATTGTTATTGCTTTGTAATATAGTTTGAAGTCAGGTATCGTGATACTGCCAGCATTGTTCTTTTGACTGAGTATTGCCTTGGCTATTTGTGGCCTCTTGTGTTTCCATATAAATTTAATGGTAGATTTTTCAATCTCTTTAATGAATGTCATGGAATTTTGATGGGAATTGCATTAAACATGCAGATTACTTTTAGGAGTATAGACATTTTTACTATGTTGATTCTACCAATCCATGAGCATGGGAGATCTCTCCACTTTCTATAGTCTTCCTCAATCTCTTCCTTCAAAAGTTTATAGTTTTCCTTGTAGAGGTCGTTAACATCTTTTTTTAGGTTTACACCTAGGTATTTGATTTTTTTGAAGCTATTGTAAATGGAATTGTTTTCATACATTCTCTTTCAGTTTGCTCATTGTTAGTGTATAGAAATGCTAATGATTTTTCTATGTTGATTTTATATCCTGCTACCTTGCTATAGCTATTGATGGTGTCTAGGAGCTTCTGAGTAGAGTTTTTTGGGTCTTTAAGGTATAGGATCATGTCATCTGCAAATAGGGGTATGTCGACAGTTTCTTTACCTATTTGTATTCCTTTTATTCCTTCTTCTTGCCTAATTGCTCTGGCTAAGAATTCCAGCACTATGTTGAATAGGAGCGGCGATAGTGGGCATCCTTGTCTAGTTCCTGATTTTAGAGGGAATGGTTTCAGTTTTTCTCCATTAAGTATAATGCTGGCTGTAGGTTTGTCATATATAGCTTTTATAATGTTGAGGTACTTTCCTTCTATTCCTAGTTTTCTTAGAGCTTTTATCATGAAATGGTGAAATGGTGTTGGATCTTATCAAAGGCTTTTTCTGCATCTATTGAGATGAGAAAGTGGTTTTTGTCTTTGCTTCTATTAATGTGGTTTATTATGTTTATTGATTTTCATACATTGAACCACCCTGGCATTCCTGGGATGAAGCCTACTTGGTCATGGTGAATAATCTTTTTGATGTGTTGTTGAATTCTGTTTGCCATCATTTTGTTGAGGATTTTTACATCAATGTTCATTAAGGAGATTGGCCTATAGTTCTCCTTTTTGGAGGTGTCTTTGCCTGGTTTGGGGATAAGTGTAATACTGGCTTCATAGAATGTGTTAAGCAGTTTTCCTTCCCTTTCTATTTCATGGAACAGTTTAAGGAGGGTTGATATCAGTTCTTCTTTAAAGGTCTGATAGTATTCAGCAGAGAATCCATTAGGTCCTGGACTTTTCTTTTTGGGGAGACTCTTGATTGCTCCTTCAATTTCATTTTGTGTTATTGATCTATTCAGGTGATTAATATCCTCTTGGTTCAGTTTTGGAATATCGTATGTATCCAGAAATCTGTCCATTTCTTTAAGATTTTCAAATTTATTTGAATATAGGTTCTTGAAATAGTCTCTAGTGATTTCCTGGACTTCCATGGCATTTGTTGTTATCTCTCCTTTTGTATTCCTGATTCTACTAATTTGGGTTTTTTCTCTCCTCATTTTAGTCAGGTTTGCCAGGGGTCTGTCGATCTTTTTTATTTTTTCAAAGGACCAACTTTTTGCTTCATTGATTCTTTGTATGGTTTTTTTAGTTTCTATTTCATTGACTTCAGCTCTTATTTTTATTATTTCTCTCTTTCTATTTGTTTTGGGATTTGCTTGTTCTTGTTTTTCTAGGAGTTTGAGATGTATCATTAGGCCATTGATTTGGGATCTTTCAGTCTTTTTAATATATACACTCATGGCTATAAACTTTCCTCTCAGGCCTGCCTTTGCTGTGTCCCATAGGTTTCTGTAGGTTTTGTTTTCATTTTCATTGACTTCCAGGAACTTTTTAACTTCCTCTTTTATTTCATCAATGACCCATTGTTCATTAAGCAATGAGTTATTCAGTTTCCAGCTGTTTGCATGTTTTTTGTCTTTACTTTTGTTGTTGAGTTCTAGTTTTATTGCATTGTGATTAGATAGTATGCATGGTATAATTTCTATTTTCTTATATTTGCTGAGGCTTGGTTTGTGCCCTAGGATATGATTTATTTTGGAGTAGGTTCCATGGGCTGCTGAGAAGAATGTGTATTGTGTAGAAGTTGGATGAATTGTTCTGTAGACATCAAATAGGTCCATTTGATCTATTGTATATTTTAGATCTTGACTTTCTTTATTAATTTGTTTGGATGACCTATCTATTGATGATAATGGGGTGTTAAAGTTTCCCACAGCCACTGTGTTGGAGTTAATATATACTTTTAGGTCTTTCAGAGTATGTTGATGAAATTAGGTGTATTGACATTGGGTGCACATTGGTTGATAATTATTATTTCCTTTGGTCTATTTCCCCTTTTGTTCGTATGGAATGTCCTTCTTTATCTCATTTGATCAATGTAGGCTTGAAGTCTACTTTGTCAGACATAGGTATTGCTACTCCTACCTGTTTTGGGGGACCATTGGCTTAGTAAATCTTCTTCCAGCCTTTCACTCTCATCCAGTGCTTATTTCTGTCAATGAGGTGGGTCTCCGTAAGTATCCAATGTTGGATCTTCCTTTTTAATCCATTTTGTAAAGTGGTGCCTTTTGATGGGTGAATTAAGTCCATTAACATTAAATGTTAGTACTGATAGGTATGTCATGATTCCTGCCATTTAGTTGTCTTAGTTGTGTGAAGGTTTGATTGTGTGTACCTAAGTTGAGGTTACTGTCTACTTTCTTCTTTTTCTTTTCCTCTACTTTGGTGCTGCCTGTCCTTTCATGTTGGGTTTCACTTTCTGTGTGCAGAATCCCTTGAGGAACCTTTTTTAGTGGTGGCTTTGTGGTCACATATTGTTTTAGTTTCTGCTTATCATGGAATATTTTTATTACTCCATCCATTTTGAATAATAGTTTTGCTGGGTAGAGTATCCTGGGGTTGAAGTTATTTTCATTCAGTGCCCAGAAGGTCTCACCCGATGCTCTTCTTGCTTTCAATGTTTCTGTTGAGAAGTCTGCTGTGATTTTGATGGGTTTACCTTTGTATGTTATTTGTTATTTCTCTCTTACAGCCTTCAATATTCTTTCCCTAGTTTCTGAACTTATTGTTTTAATGATGATATGTCGTGGGGTAGTTCTATTTTGATCTGGTCTGTTTGGTGTTCTAGAGGCCTCTTGCATCTGTATGGGAATATCTTTCTCTAGATTTTGGGAAATTTTCTGGTTTTTTTTTGTGAAATATATTATGCATTCTCTTTGCTTGCACCTCTTCTTTGATGCCCATGATTCTCAAGTTTGGTCTTTTGATGGAGTCGGTGAGTTCTTGCATTTTCTTTTCACAGGTCTTGAGTTGTTTAATTATTAGTTCTTTGCTTTTTCCTTTAATTACCATTTCATCTTTGAATTCTGAGATTCTATCTTCTTTTTATTCTATTCTGCTGGATTGGCCTTCCATTTTGTTTTGCAATTATGTTTCATTCTTTTTTTTGAGGTTTTCCATATCCTGGGTCATTTCCTCTTTAATGTTGTCTATTTTTGTCTTGAGTTCATTTATCTCTTTATTAGTCGTGTTCTCTGTTTCACTTTGGTGTTTATACATTGCTTCTATGGTTTTCTTTATTTTTTTCTTTTCTTTTTCAAATTCTCTATTTTTGTTGTCTTGGAATTTTTTGAGTGTCTCCTGTACATTTTGGTTGACCATATCTAGTATCATCTCTATAAAGTTGAGTACCGGTAGTATTTCTTCTTTTAGATTATTCTTTTGGGCTCCAGTGGGTTCTTTGGCATAGTTTATCTTTATTTTGTTGGAGTCTGGATCTGAGTATCTGTTTTCTTCATTTCCTTCTGGTTCCTGTACTAATTTTTTGTTGTGAGGAAACTGGTTTCCCTGTTTTTTCTCTTCCCATCATTGCCCTTGGTGTTGTTATTGTCCCTGTGCTGTGTGCAATTAAGTATTTTCTAGCTTGTAATAATAACAACAGTTATATTTAGAATGGAAGGGTGAGAGGGAATGGATAGCGAAGAAGTTAAAGGAAAAGGGAAAAACAAATAAACAAGTAGAAAAATACAAAAGAAAGAAACAAACAAAACAGTTTCAAAGATATAAGCAGGGAGAGATCGCGTACTAATCAACCATAAGCTGAACAGGTGTTAGAGAGACAGAGGGAGGATTGAAAATAAACAGAATAAAGATAAGAATAAAAATAAAAAATATGTAAATGAAAGCAAAAATGTATAAAAAATAAAATAAAAAGAATAAAAAATAAAAAATAAGAAGTAAATAAAATAAAAATAAAAAAATTCATCAAGTTCAAATGCAATGAAGTTTCAGTCTTAGTAATTTTGGTGTTCATCCCTCAGCCTCCAATCCTGGAGATGGTGCCTCAGATGTTCTGTAGTTGTCTCATCAAAGGGGAAAAATAAAATAGAACAAAACTTCATAAAACCACACAAAACAAAACAAAAAAACCCCCACAAAGTGTCCCAAGTTCAAATGCAATACAGTTTCAGTAAGTTTTTCAGCATGCAGGTGTAGTTAGGTTGTTTTCTCATCAAAGGTAGGGAGAGAGAAAAAAAAGCGTCTGGAGACAGGTCTGTGAATGACTATCTGTGGCTGTGGCTTGCCTGCCCACAGCTGTCAGCCTGCTGTTGCTGGAGGTGTTATTTATGCAGATCTCTGGGGTGAGCTTAGCACTCACCTGGCCCAGCAGGCTTTGTTTACTCAGAGTTCTCCTGTGCGTGAGCCTCTGCTACAAGCTTTCCCCTTTCCAAGCACACTAGGGGAGGTGACACTGCACCCACTTTCTCAGACCTGCTTGTTTGTTTACAGCTCACGTGGGAGGTGGGTCTTCTCTCCTCTTCTGTGGAGTTTTCTTCCCTCTGCCACTCTTACAAGCTTTCCTGCTTCTGGTTGCTGGGTGCACCCTGCCGCTCCCGCCCTCTCTTGCTGGCCTGGCTTGTTTATTTACAGTTCTGTGAGGGATTCCCCTTCCCCCCCTTCAGCACTCAGGGTGCCCCACCCTCTTTGCTACATGTCTTTATTGTTCTTATTGCTTATTACTCAGTTTCTCTTTTTTCCCTGGGTGGGGGTTGGTCTGTCCAGGGGGCTATGCTGATCTGGCCCAAGGTTGTCTGTGGGAGTACCACGTACCACTTAGCTCACCTTGTGGTCTGCATCTTCCCAAGCCATCTGGGTTGGGCATCTGGCAGTGGCCCAGGGGCCCTCCTGGTTTCTCTGTTCAATGTGAAGTGGAGATGCTCTGCACAGGCTGGAGGTGTGGAGGGGTCAAAGTTTTGCCTCTTCTCGGTGGCCTTGCCTGCAAGGTGTGTCTCCAGTGTCTCTCCAAGATTTCACTTTAGGAGGCACGCTTTCTGCTTCCTCCCTCTTGCTGCCATCTTGGAATCCCAGAGTTGGTAGATTCTTGCATATTCTTTTCATAGGTCTTGAGTTGTTTGACTAATAGTTCTTCATTTTTTCCTTTAATTTCTATTTTATCTTTGAGTTATGAGATTCTGTCTTCTGCTTGTTGTAGTCTGCTGCAGTGGCCTTCCACTGTGTTTTGTGTTTGTGTTTCATTCTTTTTTCTGAGGTTTTCATGTCATTGTTCAGTTCTTCTTTAATATTGTGTATTTTCATCTTTCATTCAGTTATCTCTCTATTTATGGTGTTCTCTCTTTCACTTTAGTACTTATTTAGGGCTCCTATGAATTCATTTATTTGTTTTTGTGTCTTCTCATATTCTTTATTTTTGGTGTCTTGAAATTTCTTGTGTGTATCTTGTATGTTTTGGTTAACCCTGTCAAGTATTATTTCCATGAAGTTCTTAGTGATTACTTGCAGGATTTCTTTGAGGGTGTTTTTGTGCACATCATTGGCTTCCTTAGTGTCATTTATCTTTGTTTTGTTGGAGTCTGGAACTGGGTATCCATTTTCTTCATTTCCCTCTGAATCTTGTATTATTTTTTGGGGGAAATCGTTTCCATCCATTTTTCTTCTTCCCATCACTCCACTTTGTACTGTGCAACTATGTTCTTGATAGGCTAGTTTGTGTTTCCAGTCACCTGTTTTCTTTCCCTTATTTCATTTTTGTTTTGTGCCTTTTTTTGGGTTTTTAGCTAAGGTGGATTGCTATTTCTGTCCCTGGTATTGGTTTAACTTAGTAATAAATAATTCACAGGTTTAATACCTGACAAGTAGTTAAAATGTTATGTAGAACACCCCTTTGTGGTAATATCTATAAGCAGTGGGAGTTGGGTGGCTGATGTTTGTAAGGGTAGTTTGAAATTTGGGGAGTTGGATAGGGTTGCACTAAAGGAGGAGATGGGAAGTGGGGTGGTGAGTGGGTGAAGCAATGTGTGTGCTGCTGGTTTTTGAGGTCCTTTTGTGTACTAGGTGTATTTCTGTTGTTGTAGTAAAGGGTGCTTGTTTTAAGGATTGCAGGGATTTGGGGTTGTGTAAAGTTGGTATAGTAGGTGGTCAGTGGGTGATGAGTGTGTAGGAGGGAGGGGTAGTCTGGTGACATGTTGGGAGAGAATGGGAGGGGAGGGTGAGGGCTAGGGGAAGAGAGTGGGTAAGAAGGGGCAGAATGAGGTGTTGGGGAGTTGAGCAATGTATTTTAGTACAGGAGAAGGATATAGTTGAAGGGGATGAGAGTAAGGATGTGAAGATGATGGTAAAGATGGTAGTATTTAAGAAGATGGAAAACAAAGATAATAGGAATAAAAACAAAAATGAAAACTGACAATAACAAAAGAAACAGACAAACAAAAAACCCCCAAATAAATCAACAGGAAAAAATGAACAAACAACCAAATGAAGAGATAAAAACAAAAAACAAAACAAAACAAGCAAACAAAAAAGGAAAAAACGACATGTTCAGGAACAATAGAATTTCAGTCTTCATTTTAGTTTTGGAGTTACTCCTCTGGCATCCAGTCCTGATACTGGCATAGGAGCAAAAGCTCCAATGTGGTCTCGCCAGGTGGTTTGCTTGTGAATAGTGTTTTGTTCTTCTGTCTACCAGTTGAATTGGAATTGTGAGGTGTGGTAGCTTTGCCAGATCATGCAGGGTGGTCCCGGATATTAATTTCCTCAGCTGATAGCTATGTTATCTTTCACCTGCAGCTGCTTGGTCAGCTCCTCCCCCAGGGAGGTGTGGCTGTTTAAGCTTGAAATCTGCCCTCAGGGTCAAGAGATCATCTTTGTAGTCTATTATTTGTCCTGTTTGGGAAGTGGCTTTTCACTGTGCTTGTTTACTGGGATTTCCAGGCTGGAGGCTTATTTCTTTGCCCTGCACTCTTTCTGTGGGGCAGGGTCAGTGTTCCATCTGCCCACCCTGCTGTTAGTGTGTTATGATGGTTTACTGTTTGTTTTTTCAATTTTATGGGGCAGTTTGACTTTGGGTGCTGTTCACTGGCTCAGGAGATGAGCTCTGTAATCAGCTGCCTGCCCTGCTTCAGTGGCTTATCACCTGCCCACTCTTGGCTTTCCTGCATTTCTGGCATTTGTTTACTGATAGTTCATGCCAAGATTAGCTCCTTGCTTCTCCCCTCTTCTCAGGTGCACTTTCAATTTTCCTGTCCCCTCTGCTGTCCTACTAGATTACAGTTTACTGTTTATTGTTCAGTTTTTTTCTTTGGTGGGATCAGTCTGCCCAGGGGCTGTGCTGGTTTATCCCGGGGGTGGCTGGGGGAATTCTGCATGATGCATGGTGCTCACTTGTTTGATCTGTAGAATGTCTTGCAGGCAGGTTTAGAGCCAGCAGTGGCAGCTGTGATGTCAGTGGCAGCCCAGTGGTGTGGGGATGCCTTCCATGGGCTAGGGGTTCAGGTTGTCTAAGGTTAGATTCTGGTTGGTGCTTTACTTCCACCAAGTGTGGCTCCAGTGTCTCAGCAAAGTTTTGGAGTCAGTGCTCATGCTATTTGCTTCTGTACCATAGTTGCCATCTTGGATCACCTCACATTTATTAGTTCTCTCTTTCTGCTTGTTTTAGCCAGCTAAATAATGCTGGTGAGGATGTGGGAAAACAAAAACCTTTATACACTCTTGGTTGGAATGCAAGTTAGTACAACCAGTATGGAAAGCAGTATGGAGGTTTCTCTTATAGCTAAAAAATGGAACTGTCATATGATCTAGTGATATCACAACTAGGCATGTTCCCAAAGGAACATAAGTCAGGATACAATAGAGACACCTGTACACTGATGTGCATTATAGCACTATTCACAATAGGCAATCTATGGAAGCAAACTAGGTGCCCTGTAACTGACGAATGGATCAAGAAAAATGTGGTGTATAGAAACAACGGAACTTTACTCAGCCGTAATGAATAATGCCATGTGGTTGGAAAGTAAATGGATGCACTTGGAGGACATCATGTTAAGTGAAGTAAGCTAAGCTCAGAAAGGCAAAGGACACATGTTTTCTCTCATACATGGAAGATAGATCCAAAAGATAAATATATACAGAAAAATAAACATGATCATATACATATTCATATGCACAGCATGTTTGTAATAGTGAAAATACTATGGAATTCAGGGAAGGAGTGAAAGGAAAAGAGAATGGTAGAGCATCCTTGTTGAGAAGATTGAATGTCCTTTGTGCTCTGTCAGTGCACTTGATGCTCTCCTCCAATATCTGGTCCTTAGGTTTTTGTCTGTAGTTCTGTTTTATTTACTCATGGTCTTCTCAGGTCCCTGGTTTGTCCAGGTATAACTTGGTAGGGGACCCCTGGAATACAGCATCTGCTGAAGAGAGGTGAGGCAGTTCCAGGTTTGAGTGTAGTGGCCATTGTGGATCTTTTGTGGTTTCTCTGAGCAGAGTTAGTGTGTTAGAAATCAATCTGCCACTTCCAGAGTCTGTGCTTTTCTCTGTTCATGGAATTCAATGGCTGCTATGGTTTGCCCACTATAAGGTTTTTTTAAGTAAAAATTTTAATTAGGATATATTTGTTGTACAGGGGGCATTCACAGTGACAATTCCCTTTAGGGTTATACTGTACATTAGTTACATTACCCTCATTGTCTATCCCCCTTAACCCATTCAAAGCAATTTCAAGAGGTTTCCTTGTTCTATTTCACATAAGGATATGAGGTCCATCAGCCATATACTCCATTTTAATCTCCTTCATTCACCATTCCCCCTCCCACTGGTACCCCCACCACACACACAGTACCAATTTTACAGTCTTTCATTATTAATATTTAAGTTGATGTTCAAATGTTGTCTCAATGTATCCTCACTATGCATGTACATTACTTTGATCCATTCAACACCTAACATTACTCTCCTTTACCACTTTACATACCACCCCCATTTTCAACAGCTTCAATACATATCTTTATATCCTCTCCCTTCACAGATGTTATAATTTAAAATATTACTGATGCCTTATCATCCTCTTTTCCTTTCCCTGAGTTGCATAGAGTAGTTCCACTATTAAAAACATGTTCTACATGTGAGTTTGCTTATGATCATGGTTGTTTTTGTGCATATGTTTGTCTTTTGGATCTATCTTCCACATACGACAGAAAACATACAGCCTTTGTCTTTCTGAGCCTGGCTCACTTCACTTAACTCCATTTTCTCTAATTGCATCCATTTACCTTCAAAACATATGCATAATTCCTTGTGACTGATTAAAACCATTGTGTACATATACCACATTTTTCTTGATATATTCATAAGTTGTAGGGCACCTGGGTTATTTCCAAAGCTTGGCTATTGTGAATAGTGCTGTGATGAACATTGGGGTACAGGTATCTCTATTGTATCCTGACTTATGTTTCTTTGTGTAAATGCCCAGGAGTAGTTTCAATAGATCAGTTTGTAGTTCTATCACTAGCTTTTTGAGGAATCTGCATATTTCTTTTAATAGTCATTGCACTAGTTTGTATTCCCACCAACAGTGTATAAGGATTCCCATTTCACTGCATCCTCACCAGCATTTTGTTGTAATTATTGCCCTTTAATATGGCCATTCTAACTGCAGTGAGATGAAATCTAAGAGTTGTTTTGATTTGTATCTCTTTTATAACCAGAGAAGTTGAAAACTTCTGCATGTTTTTACTAGACACTTGTACCTCTTCCTGTTTAATTCATGTGCCCATTTTTTGTTGGGATGTTGATGCTTTTGGGGTTGAGTTTTTTGAGTTTAGTGTAGATTCTGGATATTTGTCCCTTATCAGATGAGTAGTTGGCATATATTCCCTCACATTCTAATGGCTGTTTCTGTTGCTGTGCAGAAGCTTTTTAGTTTGATGCAATCCCATTTTTCCTTCTTTCTCTTAGATATTGAACCTTTTGAGTATCACTCAGGAAGTCATTCTCTGTGTCTATCTGTTCTAGTGTATTTCTTACTAATTACTGGAATTGTTTCAAAGTTACAGGTCTTACATTAAGGTCTTTGATCCATATTGAGTTGATTTTGGTACAGAGTGAGAGGCATTGATCTAGTTTCAGTCTTCTATAAAGTGTATATGCAGTTTCCCCAACAGCATTTGTTGAAGTTGTATTTCTCCATCATATGTTTTGGGCTCCTTTGTCAAAGATCAGTTGGCTGTAGATGAATGGGTTAATGTCTGCATCTTCTATTTTGATCCATTGGTATTCCTGTCCATCTTTGTGCCAATACAATGCTGTTTTGTATTGTTATGGCTCGGCAGCATAGTTTGAAGTCAGCGTTCTGCCTCCAGCATTGGACTTTTTGCTGAGAATTGGTTTGACTATTTGAGGTCTTTTGTATATCCATATATATTTCAGGATTGATTTTTCTATTTCTGAGAAGAATGTCATTGGAATTTTGACAGGAATTGCATTGAACATGTGGATTTCTTTTGATAGTGTGGTCATTTTCACAATGTTGATTCTACCAATCCACAAGCATGGGAGATTTTTCCATCTTATGATGTCTTCCTCAATTTATTTCTTCAGTGGTTTAAGTTTTCATCAATAAGGTCTTTGGTTTCCTTCATTAAATTTATTCCAAGGTACTTTATTGGTTTTGAGGCTATTGGAAATGGGCTCATTTCCCTGATTTCTTTCTCAGTCTATTCATTGTTGGTATACAGGAAGGCTACTGATTTCTGTAGGTTAATTTTGCATTATGCTACTTTGCTGTAAGAGGTTATGATTTCTAATAGCATTTTTGTAGAGTTTTTAGGGTCTCTTAAATAAAGGATTATGTCATCTGCAAATAGGAATAGTTTGACTTCTTCCATCTCTTTTATTTCTTGCTCTTCTCTTATGGCTTTGTCTATTCCACAACTATACTGAATGGTAGTGGTAAAAATGGGCATCCTGTCTCATTCCCGACTTTAGCAAGATTTGTTTGAGGTGTACTCCATTTAGTATAATGTTTGATATAGGTTTTGTTGTATATAGCGTTTATTATGCTGAGAAACATTCCTTCTATTCCCAGTTTCTTCAGAGCTTTTATCACAAAAGGGTGGTAAATTTTGTCAAAGGCTTTTTCTGCATCTATTGAGATGATCACGTGATTTTTGCCCTTGCTTCTGTTTATATGCTGTATTATGTGTATGGATTTATGTATGTTGACCCATCCTTGCATCTTTGGAATGAAACCAACTTGGTCATGGTATTATGATCTTTTTGACATGTTGTTGAATTCTTTTTGCCAGTATCTAATTGAGAATCTTTGTGTCTGTATTCATTAAACATATTGTTCTATAATTGTCTTTTTTGGTTGCATCTTTATTGGGTTTTGGAATGAGTGTGATGCTGGCTTCATAGAATGAGTTAGATAGTGTTCCCTACCTTTCTATTTCCTGGAAAAGTTTGAGGAGTATTGTATTGATATTATTTCTTCTTTAAACATTTAGTAAAAAAAAAAGTTTAGTAAAATTCACCCATGAATCCATCAGGTCCTGGGCTCTTCTTTGTAGGGTGGCTCTTTAATTTCATTGGTTGTAGTGGACTGTTTAGGTATTTAATATCTTCTTTGTTCAGCTTTGGTTAGGTATATGCAAATAGGAATTTATCCATTTCTTTTAGATTTTCCAGTTTACTTGAACGTAAGTTTTCAAAGTACTTTCTAATTATTTTCTAGATTTCATTAGTATTTGTGGCAATGTCCTCCTTTTTATCTCTGATTTTATTATTTTTGGTCTTTCTCTCTTCTATTTTGTCATGTTGGCTAAGGGTTTGTCAATGTTGTTAATCTTTCCAAAGAACCAACTTTTTGTTTAATTGAGTCTTTGTATATATGTATTTGGTCTTGATCTCACTGATCTCAGCACTGATCTTTTTTATTTCTTTCCATGTGCTTTTTTTGGGTTTTGTTTGTCCTTGTTTTTCTAGAAGCTTAAAGTGCATCATTAGGTTTTTTTTTTTAAGAAGTTCCTTTTTTTAAACATATGTATTTATAACTAGAAACTTTACCCTTAGCACAACCTATGCTGTGTTCCACAGATTCTGGTTAGTTGTATTTTGATTTTCATTAGATTTTAGGAACTTTTTGATTTGTTCTCTGATTTCTCAGTCACCTACCCGTCATTCAGCAGTATGTTGTTCAGTCTCCATGTGTTAGAATATTTTCTGTGGTTTCTTTTGTTGGTGAGGCCTAGTTTTATTCCTTTGTGATCTGATATGATACAGGGGGTTATTTCAATTTTCTTGAATTTGTTGAGACTTGCTTTGTGCCCTAAAATATGATCTACTTTGGAGAAAGTTCCATGAGATGCAAAATATGTGTGTTTCATGCTCTTTGGGAAAAACACTCTGTAGATGTCTATTATGTCAATTTGGTCTAATGTGTGCAGTAGCTCTGACTTTTTTTTTGTAGAAGAAAAAGATAGAAGACAACAAGCAAACCATTTTTTGCTTGTTTGAGATAAAGATGGCAACAAAGGGAGTTTCCTTGTGCTATTCTGTATTATAACCACAATTTGTTCCCCCCTCTAATTTTGTTCATTCTATCTTAGTCCCTTTGTGATGGTGGTTTCAGCCTGTTTAATATTTCTATATTCATTTTTGTATAGAGAGTATAGCAACACTAATTGGGTCATCTCTTCTAATCTTCACTCCTCCCTGGTCTCTATCCCATCATGGTCCCAGCAAGTTTAAATTTCTATATTCATTCCTGTTTAGTGAGCACATCAACCAGTTTCAAGTTTTTTAGTTTCTGTCCCTTCCTGTATTCCTCCCATGTGTGGCTTCCCCTTAGTGTGATCTGTATCTCATAATATTGCTGCATTTGTTTTAGATCTATAATCTACATAGGAGGGAGAACATGTGAGTTTTGGCATTCTGAGCCTGAATAGCTTCATTTAAGATGATGTTCTCCTAGGAGGCTTCAAGATGGTGACTAGGATACAGAAACAGACAGTGTGAGCTCTGTAAATAAAAAATCTTGCTGAGATCCTGTAGTCACACTTACTGGAAATAAAGCACAAAAAAGAATAAAAACTTCAACACCTGGCTAGCAAGAATGAGGCCCTCAGTTCAAATCCCAGTGCTGCCAACCCCTCCCCTCAAACTTCAACACCTGGAACCCCTAGGCCATACAAAACTTCTCCATGCCATGTTACACTGAGCATGTAACACTGCCACCAGACACAGGTTCCAAACATGCTGTGGGACATTCAGCAGACCAAACAGGTGAGCACCAAGCATCACATGGTATTCCCCCAGCCACCCCTGAAATAAACCAGCATAGCTCCATGGGCAGACCGACCCCTGCCCTGAAAAACAAAAACAAAAACAAAACAACAAACTGAATAAACAATGAATTGAAAACTAACACATAGCAGACGGGGCAGGGTGCTATAAGAGCAGTGGAGAAGGCGGGAAGGGCAAGGAGCTGGTCTCTGTGTGAACTTTCAGTAATCAAAGGCTGGAAAGGCAGAAGGGCTGACAGTGGGTGGGTGATAAGCCCTGAAATAGATTAGGTAGCAGTCCACAAAGCTCATCTCCTGAGCCAGTGAGCAACATCCAAAATCAAACAACACTGCAAAATTGAAAAACAATCAGCAAGCCATCACAACACACCGACAGCAGGGGGCCAGCTGAAGAAACACTGACATTGTCCCAGAGAAAGGGGGCGAGGCAAAGAAACAGCCCCTAGTAGACCAATAAAATGAAAACCCAACTCCAAAGTGGGATGGCTAGTGGGCTACAGAGCTGATGTCCAGAACCTGAGGACAAGCCACACACCTCACTGAGGGAGGAGCTGACTAAGCAGCTGCTGCTGAAAGACAGAAGAAAAACTGGCGAGACTCCCCAACCATGTGGTGAGACTAAGACAGAGCTTCTGCATAAATACCAACACAAGGACTGGATGCTGAAGGAGTAACACCAGAAGTAATAAGACTGAAATTCTATTGTTTCTGAACCTGGTTTGTTTTGTTTCTTGTTTGTTTGTGTTTGTTCATCTCTCCTTGTTGATTTCTTCATTGTTGGTATTTTATTTTGCTTTGTTAGTTATACTATTTTGAGTTTGTTAATACTAGTTAAATTCCACCCAGACCAGGAACAGAAATGGCATACATACACTAAGCTAAAAGTCCAATACACACACAAAATGAAATTTAACCAAGAGAAAGAAAACAGGTGACTGAAACCACCAATAGCCTATCAAGAACATAGATGCACAGTATCAAGTGGAGTAATGGGAGGAAGAAAAAGGGATGGAAACATTCTCACCCTGAAATAATTTAATACAGGATTCAGAGGGAAATGAAGAAAATGGACACCCAGTTCCAGATTCCAACAAAACAAAGATAAACAATGACAAGGAAACAAACGATGTCCACCAGAACATCCTCAAAGAAGAAATCCTGCAAGTAGTCAGAGTTTATGTAGAATTTACTAGATATGGTCAACCACAGTATACAAGTGGCACTCAAGAAATTCCAAGACATGAAAAATAAAGAATACAAGAAGTCACAGAAACAAATAAATGAACTCATAGGAGCCCTAAATAAACACCAAAGGGAAACAGAGAATACCATAAATAGAGAGAAAGATGAATTAAAGATGAAAATTGACAATATATAGAGGAAGTGACCCATGATATGGAAAACCTCAGAAAAAAGAATGAAACAGAAATACAAAACACAATGGAAGGCCACTCCAGTGGACTAGAACAAGTGGAAGACAGAATCTCAGACCTTGAAGATAAAATAGAAATTAAAGGAAAAACTGAAGAGCTATTAGTCAAACAACTCAAGACCTGTGAAAGGAATATGCAAGAACTCCACCAATTCCATCAAAAGACCAAACCTGAGAATCACAAGTATTGAGAATGAGAAGAGGTCCAAGGAAAAGGGATCTGTAAGATATTCAACAAAATAATAACAGAAAATTTCCCCAATCTAGAGAAAGCTATGCCTATTCAGATACAGGAAGCCTCCAGGACACCAAATAGACTTGACCAAAATGGAACTACCCCATGACATATTATCATTAAAACAACAAGCACAGAGTATAGAGAAAGAATATTGAAGGCTGTAAGAGAGAAAAACAGTAACATACAGAGGTAAACCCATCAAAATCACAGCAGATTTTTCAACAGAAACCTTAAAAGCAAGAAGGGCATGGAGTGAGGTATTCTGGGAACTGAATGAAAATAACTTCAACACTAGGATATTCTACCCAGAAAAACTATCTTTCAAAGTAGATGGAGCAATAAAAGTCTTCCACAATAAGCAGAAACTAAAACAATATTTGACCACCAAGCCACCACTACAAAAGATTCTTCAAGGGATTCTGCACACAGAAAGTGAAAGCAAACAAAACCATGAGAAGACCAACAGTACCAAACCACAGGAGAAGGAAAGACAAGGAATCAGAGAGTAACATTGATTAAGCTGCACACAATCTAACCCTGAAACAACAAAAACAACTAAATGAAAGGAATCACCACAACCTATCCATACTAACACTGAATGTTAATGGACTTAAGTCCCCCATCAAAAGACACCATTTGGCAAACTGGATTAAAAAGGAAGATCCAACAGTCTGTTGTTTACAGGAGACCCATATCATTGACAGAAATAAGCACTGGCTTAGGGTGAAAGGATGGAAGAAGACTTACCAAATCAATGGCCCTGAAAATAGGCAAGAGTAGCAATGCTTATCTCCAACAAAGTAGGCTTCAAAATTATATTGCTCAAATGAGATAAATAAGGACACTCCATACTAATAAAAGAGGAAATACTCCAAAAGGAAGTAACAATTATCAACCTATATGCACCCAAAGTCAGTGCACCCAATTTAATCAAACATACTCTGAAGGACGTAAAAGCATATATAGACTTCAACACAGTGATAGTGGGAGACTGTAATACCACCAATAGATAGATCATCCAAACAAAAAAAATCAATAAAGAAATTCTAGAACTAAAATCATACCATAGAACAAATGGACCTAGTTTATGTCTACAGAATATTTCATCCAACATCTGCACAATATACATTCTTCTCAGCATCCCATGGAACCTTCTCCAAAGTTGATTATATCTTAGGGCACAAAGCAAGCCTCAGCAAGAATAAGAAAATAGAAATAACCCCATGTATTCTATCTGATCACAATGCATTAAAACTAGAACTCAACAACAAAATCAACAGTAGAAAACATGCAAACAATTGGAAGCTGAACAATACACTGCTCAATGATCCATGGGTCACTGATGAACTAAAAGGAGAAATTAAAGGTTCCTGGAAGTAAATGAAAAGGAAAACACGACCTACCAGAACCTTGGGACACAGTGAAGGCAGTCCTAAGAGGAAAGTTTATAGTGATGAGTGTATATATTAAAAGGATAAAAAGATCTCAAACAAATGACCTAATGCTTCATCTTGAACTCCTAGAAAAACAAGAACAAGCAAATCCCAAAACAAAAAGAAGGAGAAAAATATAAAAATAAGGGCTGATATTAATGAAATATAAACAATTAAAACCATATCAAAGAACCATTGAAACAAAAAGCTGGTTCTTGAGAATGTAAACAAGATTGACAGACCCCTGCAAACCTGACTAAAATTAGGAGAGAAAAAACCCAAATCAATAAAATCAGAAATGCAAAATGGGAGATAACAACAAACAACATGGAAATCCAGGGAAACATCAGAGACTAGTTTGAGAAACTCTATTCTAATAAAATTGAAAATCTTGAAGAAAAATGGACAAATATCTAGATACTTATGACTATCCAAATTGAATCAAGAGGATATTAATCACCTGAATAGATACATAGCAAAAAATGAAATTGAAGCAGCAATAGAGTGTCCCTGGAAAAAGAAAAGTCCAGGACCTGATGGATTCTCTGCTGAATTCTATCAGACCTTTAAAGAAGAACTAATACCAACTAACCTTAAACTTTTCCATGAAATAGAAAGGGAAGGAACACTGCCTAACTCATTTTATGAAGCCACTTTTACACTCATCCCACAACCAGACAAAGACACCTCCAAAAAGGAGAACTACAGGCCAATCTCCTTAATGAACATCAGTGCAAAAAACCTCAACAAAATAATGACAAACTGAATCCAACAAAGTATCAGAAAGATCATTCACCACAACCAAGTCAGCTCCATCCCAGACATGCAGGGGTGATTCAACATATGCAAATCAATAATGTAATACAACACATTAATAGAAGCAAACACAAAAACCATCAATTGATCATCTCAATTAAATGCAGAAAATGCCTTTGATAAGAACCAATACCACTTCATGATAAAAGCCCTAAGAAAACTAGGAATAGAAGGAAGGTACCTCAACATCATAAAGGCTATATATGACAAACTTATAGCCAACATCATACTTAATGGAGAAAATCTGAAACCATTTCCCCTAAAATCAGGAATGAGACAAGGGTGTCCACTATCCCCACTCCTATTCAACATATTCCTGGAATTCCTAGCCAGAGCAATTAGGAAAGAAGAAATAAAAGGAATACAAATAGGTAAAAAACTGTCAAAAGATCCCTATTTGCAAATGACATGATCCTAAATCTTAAAGAAGATACACAAGAACTCCTAGACACGATAAACACCTTCAGCAAGGTGGCAGGATACAAAATCAACTTACAAAAATCATTAGCTTTTCTATACCAACAAAAACAAATTGAGAAAGAATATATGGAACCAATTCCATTTGCAATAGCCTCAAAAAAATCAAATACCTAGGAGTAAACTTAACAAAGGATGAGAATGACCTCTACAAGGAGAACTACAAACTCCTGAGGAAAGGATTGAGGAAGACTAAAGAAGGTGGAAAGATCTCTCATGCTCATGGATTGGTAAAATCAATGTAGTAAAAATGGCTGTACAACCAAAAACAATCTACATGTTTAATACAATTCCAATGACAATCCCAATGACATTTATCAAAGAGATTGAAAAATGTACCCTAAAATTCATTTGGAAACACAAGAGACTGTGAGTAGCCAAGGCAATACTCAGCAAAAAAAAAAAAAACAAAAAAAACAATGCTGGAGGTATCACAATACCTAAATTCAAACTATATTACAAAGCAATAACAATAAAAACAGCATGATACTGGCACAAAAACAGACATAAAGACCCATTGAACAGAATAGAGAACCTAGATGTGAATCCACAGAGCTATGCCCACCTTATTTTTGACAAAGGCTTCAAAAACATACAATGGAGAAAAGACAGCCTCTTCAACAAATGTTTCTGGGAAAAGTAGTTATCTGTCTGCAAAAAATTGAAAGTAGATTCATATTTATCACCCCGTACTAGTATCAACTATCAACTCAAAATGGATCAAGGACCTTAATTTCAGACCTGAAACTCTGAAGGTAGTACCAGAAAGAGCAGGGAATACTCTGGAAGTAATAGGTATAGGCAAGGACTTCCTCAATAAAACCCCAACAGCTCAGCAACTAAGAGAATAGATTGACAAATGGGACTTCATAAAATTAAAAAGCTTCTGCACAACAAAAAAAAAATGGTCTCTAAACTGAAGAGACCACTCCCAGAGTGGGAAAAAATATTTGCCAGCTATATATCAGACGAAGAACTGATAACCAGAATATACAGGGAACTCAATAACCTAAAGTCTACCAAAAGTCAATGAACCAATAAAGAAATGGGCAATTGAACTAAAAAGAACTTTCTCAAAAGAAGAAATTCAAATGGCCAAAAACACTTTTAAAAATGCTCACCATCTCTGGCCATAAAGGAAATGCAAATCAAAACCACACTGTTTCCCCTCACCTCTGTTAGAACAGCTATTATCAAAACACCACAAACAAACTTTGTTGGCAAGGATATGGGGAAAAAGCTACCCTCATTCACTGCTGGTGGGAATGCAAGCTAGTGTAACCACTCTGGAAAACAATATGGAGGCTTCTTAAAAGTCTAAACATAGATCTGCCATATGATCCAGCAATCCCACTTCTAGGGATATACCTAAAGGAATGTGACTCAGATTACTCCAGAAGGACCTGCACATCCATATTTATTGCAGTTCTATTCACAATAGCCAAATGTGGAAACAGCCATGATCGTCCACTGCTGACAAATGGATTAAGGCAATGTTTTTTTAATACACAGTGGAGTTTTACTCAGCCATGAAGAAGAATTAAATATTTTCATTCACAAGTAAATGGATAAAACTGGAAAACATCATCCTGAGCGGTGTTAGCCAGGATCAGAAAACCAAAAATCACATGTTCTCCCTCATATGCAGACTTTAGATCTAGGGCAAATGCAACAGTGACTTGGGTCACACACTAAGGAGAGAGTACATATGGAAGGAATGGGGATAAGTAGGAAACCCAAAACTTAAAAGTGTTTGATGTCCCCACTGCAGAGGAGCTAATACAGTAACCTTAAAATGACAGAGGTCAATTTGGGATGGTGACTGGGAAGTAGTGAAGAGGTCAGGTAGAGATGAATCAATTCAGGTTGTAATAATACACCTGTGCATGGAAGCAATGTTAGGAATCTCTTTGTACAGCTATCCTTATCTGAACTAGCAGAAATACTTTGTCTTTCTTATTATTGCTTATGTCTTGTCTTCAATAAAATTGGAGAAAAGGGAAGAACAGATTCTGCCTGGAAGTGGAGTGGGTGGGTGCTGGGGGGAGAAATGGCCCAAACAATGTATGCACATATGAATAAATGAATAAAGAAAAGATGATGTTCTCCTGTTCCATTTACCTGCGAATGACCAAATTTCATTTTTTTATATGGTTGGGTAAAATTCCATGTGTATAAATGCCACATTTTCTTAATCCATTTGAAGGTGTTTTAAATGGAATTGTTTTCTTATATTCTTTCTCATTATGTTACTTTTTGGTGTGTAGAAAAGCTACAGATTTTTGTAAGTTGATTTTGTATCCTGCTACTTTGGTGAGACTTTATGGTATCTTAGAATTTTTTTGTGGAGTTTTTCATGTTTTTTAGGTATAAAATAATGTCATCTGTCAATAGGGATAGGTTGACTTCTTCCTTGCCCATTGTATGCCTTTCATTTCTTCCTCCTTTCTTATTATTCTGGGTAGGAATTCCAAGATTATATTGAATAGGAGTGAGAGTGGGCCCCCTTGTCTCATTTCCGACTTTTAGGGGATGGTTTCAGTGTTCTCCATTAAGTATTATGTTGGTTATAGGTATGTCCTGTATTGACTTAATTTTGTTGTAATACATCCCTTTATTCCTAGTTTCATCAGAGCTTTTATCATGAAATTATGTTGAATTTTATCAAAGGGCTTTTCTGCATCTATTGAGATGATCAAGTGTTTTTTGTCTTTGCTTCTATTAACATGCTGTATTCCTTTTAATGATTTGTGTATGTTAAACCATCCCTGTAAGGAACAGATTGCCTGGTCTTCCTTTTTAAGTCTAGTGTGGCAAATGGTGACTTTTGATGGGGGACTTGAGTCCATTAACACTCAGTGTTAATATGAGAGTTATGTGGTGATTCCTGCCATTTTTTGTTTGTTTAAGGATTTGTGTGTGTGCAGCCAATTCTATACTACTCTCTGTACTTGTCTGTTCTTTTCTTGAGGTGTAATATTTTCCATCCTTTTGTGGTTATACTTGTTTTCATCTTCTGTGTGTAGGATTCCTTTCAGAATCTTCTGTCATGGTGGTTTGGTCATCACATATTGTTTGTTTCTTTTTATCATGGAAGACTTATCCCTCCACTGATCTTGAATGATACAGTTGCTGGGTAGAGTATCCTAAGTCTGAAATAATTTTCTTTCCTTCTTTGAAATACCTCATTTTATGCCCTTCTTTCTTTTAAGTTTTCTTTTGAGAAACCTGCTTTTATTTTTATGGATTTACTTTTATATATTATTTGATTTTTTTCTCTTATGGCCTTCAATATTCTTTCCTTGTTCTCTGTGCTAGTTGTTTTAATGATAACATGCCATGGAGGGGTTCTCTTTTGGTCATGTCTGTTTGGTGTCCTGGAGACTTCCTGTATTGAATGGGCTTCTCTTTCTTGAGATGTGGAAAATTTTCTGCTATTATTTTGTTGGATATATTATGAATAGCTTTGGCTTAAACCTCTTTTTTTTCAATACCCATGATTCACAGGATGGGTCTTTTAATTGAATCACTGTGCTCATGCATATTCCTTTCATAGATCTTGATTCTTTTTGTCTACGGTTTCTTCTATTTTTTCTTTAATATTACTTTGTCTTTGAGTCCTGATATTATGTCTTTCCCTTGTTCTACTTTGATGGAGTGGATTTAAACTGTATTGCTTATTTGCTTTACACAACCTTTTATTTCCAGGATTTCTGTTTGATTCTTTTTCCTGAGGTTTTTCCATATCTTTGTAAACTCCTGTCATATCTTCTGTTGTTTTTTAATTTCATTCATTTCTTTTAAAAATAATCTTCTTAGTTCATTTTGGAGTATATTGAAGTCCTCTTGAGTTCATTTAGTTGTTTCTGTGTCTTCTCAAGTTTTTTATTTGTTCTGTCTTGCTATTCTTTGAGTTGTTTTTTGTATTTTCTCTTTAAGCTTCTCTTGATGTTCCTCCATGGATATTTCTATAAGTTCCTTTTTGAGATCCTCTTTGAGCACTTCTTTGTGGACCTCACTGAGCTTATTTGACATATTTATCAGCATTCTACTGGGGTCACCAGCTGGGTATTTATTTCCAACTAAATCCCTATTGAATTGTTAGTATTTTGAGGGGTTGAATTTCCCTGCCTTCTTCTTCCCATGTTTCTATTTTGTGTTGTGTTTCTATGTTTGTGATTGGCTACTTGTTTTTTAAAATCACCTGTTATAGTTCTCTTTATTTAATTACTGTGCTGTGATTGGCTTAATAATTGGTTAGGTTGATGTGCTACTTCTGTTCCCTGACATGAAGGTATAAATTAGCAATAAAATTTCACTGATTTAAGGCCAGCTCAGTAATTTACATAATAAATAGAGAACCTCTTGGTGATTTTATCCATAAGCAGTGGGAATTGGTGGATAACAATTGTTGGTATAGAGATAGATACTTAGATAATTAAAAAGATGGTACTAGAGGAGGGGACCAAAAGTGTGGATGGGTTGAGGGGGAAGGAGTGTGAGTTGTTGGGGCTATAGAGTAATAAATCCCTAACATGTGTTAAGGTGTAGTTCAGTCTTGTGGAGGAGGGTGCTATTGTCAGGAATTTCTGAGGAATAAGAATGATGGGGCAAGATGTAAAGTTGGTATAATAGACTATTCAACATTTGGTGTGTATTGAGGAGCTCAGGGCTGTGGGGGGACAGGGAGGGCAGGAGAGGAAGGTAAGGAGAAGAAATGAAGGGAGAGAAGAAAAGAGAAGAGAAAAAATTGGGGGGAAGAAAGGAAAGTGGAGCAATAGAAGGCTAAGTGACTTGGTGTTTGGAAAGAATGGAAGAGGGATGTAGGTAACAAAGTGGAAGAAAAAATAAAAAAATAAAAATATAAAGTTAAAAAATATGAGTTTAATGAATGTTCTGGACTCTTTCTTCTGATTTCAAATTCAGATTCAGATACTGACATCTTTTACAAGGGCTTTGACCTTGACACTATCCATTCTTAATGTTGGTATGCTGCACTGTGTGGTAATGGATGTTGATCTTCCCTATCAGATAACTTTGGGGTGGGGGGGGATCAGCTCAAGGTGTTGGAGGTCAAGCTTCCTTTAGTGGGATGTGACCTCTGGTGCAGGTGGGTTCTCAGAAATAGTCTTGTGAGGAACTGGTATATGAAAAGTTGCCAGACCCATCCACCCACAGGGCAGGGCTATGAGCTGGAATTGAGCTTTTCTTTTGGAAGACAGTTAGTCTTGGCTTGCTCCCAGTTTCTTCAAGGCAGTGCAATGTGTTGTTTCACCAGAGTGCTGCTGAGTTGCCCCACCCCCACATGGGCTAATTCATTGCAGCATTCTGCCCCTCCCCATTCAGGCAGAGGGTAAATGTTCCTTCCAGGTATTTGTCTACCAGTTTTGTCCAGGGGGATGCAATCAGCCTCCCAACCTGCACTAAATTATGGTTCCCTCCAAACTAAAATGTGGTTCTCTCTAAAGCAGATGATGTGTTGTCCTTACCTAGTGGGATTTCTGATTCACTTGTGTGGAAATGGGTCAGCTCCAGGGCAGCACAGGCAGAAGGCAGTCAGAGATTGGGGTGGGGGGTTGTGAGTCATGGAGATTCTAAGGTACTAAGTCCCTAGTGTGTGTTGAGGTGAAATTCAGTCGTTGTGGGTGAGGATGCTATTGTCAGGGATTCCTGAGGGATAGGAAGAATGGGATAATGTGTAAACTTGGTATAATAGACTATTCAGTGGGTGGTCAAGGTAGTTGGAGGAAAGAGAAGGGGAGGAGAGAAAGGTGAGCAGGAGAAAGAAAGGGTGAGAACATGTTAAGAAAAGAGAAGCCAAAAATTGGGGGAGAGAAAAGAAAGTGGGGCAACAGAGGTCTGAGCAGTTAAGTGTTAGGACAGAATGGAGTAGGCTGATAGGTAACAGTAAATTGGAAGAAAAAAACAAAGAAAAGTAAAATTAAAAATTAAAATAACAAAGATGAAAAAACATCTATATATCTATAAAAATATCAGTTCAATGAATTATCTGGACTCTTTCCTCTGATTTCAGGTTCAGTTGGTGACACTTTTTATAGAGATTTTGACCAAGGCATTGTCCCTTCTTAAAGTTGGTATGTTGGATTGCATGGCAATGATTGTTGCCCTTCCCTATCAGATAGCTTTGGAGGGGCTCAGGTCTTGGTGTTTGAGTCCAGGCTTCCTTAAAGGAGTGGGTCCTCTGGAGCAGGAGGGTTCACAGAAGTGGTCCTGTGAGTTGTTGGTAAATGAACAGTCACCAGCCCCTTCCACTCACAGGGCAAGCCTGTGAGTTAGAGATGAGCTTTTCTCTTGGTGAGACTGTCAGTTTCGGCTTGCTCTGTGGTTCTCCAAGGCTGTACAATGCCTGGCTTTCCCCACAGTGATGCTGAGTTGCCCACCCCCACAAGCACTTTTTCAGCTCTGTGTTCTGCCCCCTCAGGTGGAGGGGAAACTCCCTCCATGTACTTGGCCACCAGTTTTCTCCAGAGGGGGTGAAATTGGCTCTCCAGCTGTGCTAGAATATGTGGTTCCCTCCAAAACAGATAGTGTGTTGCACTCAACTGGCTGATTTGCTGATTCACTCAGTTGAAAATGGGTCAGCTACAGGGCAGCACAGGCAGGTGGCAGACAAAGGTTTTGTGTTCACTCATTTTTGGTTGGTGTCGGTCTTCCCAGATGCTTGCAGCTCTCCTTGTGTGGTTGATTATTGTTGGTGATGTTGCAGACAAACTAAGATGGAGGCAGGTCTACACACGTGGGCAGCAGTCAGAGATTCTGTGTCCACACATATTATGGTGGGCCCAGGTATTCCCAGATACTTTCAGGTCTCTTTCTTTGATTCTCTGCATTGTGCTGTAGCTTCATCAACCAAGGTGGGAGGGAATTAAGAGGGGGAAAAAACCGTGGTGGATTGACCAGTGCTGCCTGACCTAGTGCCCATCTGTTACCAGCTGGAAAACAGACAGGTGGGCCTGCAGCAGCTGCCTGACCCTGTGCCTGTCTGTTATGCAGTATAAAATGTTCATTTAAGGGTCAGTCAATGAATATTATATGCCCCCTAAGTGTTGGTGGAATCTTGGTTGGTGGAAAAAGGAGGGTTACCTGATCCTTTTGCCATGAAAATCTGGAGTATTTTTGTGAAATCATGCAGATCAAGGTCCCAGGGTCTGTCAGCTATCTACCATCTTAGTCCTCTCTCTCCTTCATTGTTTAGGTGTCTGCTGGTCAGTGGGATTTTGTCTGAACATGATTAAGCCAATGTAACCCTCCTCCACTGCACTTCCTTTCCCTTTTCCACCTATCCTGTGTTGTTTAACAGGTTTCAGCCTGTTTCCTTGTGTTGTGTTCCTACATATGTGATGTATTTCATTATAATTTGTGATCTTTCTTTTACTCTTCCATTGGTCTCGTCTATCAGTCTCAATTTTTGATATATGCTTTGTATATATTTGTATGTATATATAATATTTCTTATATTTGTATTTGGTCTATATTGCACATATGAGAGAAATCATTTGGCTTTAGTCTTTTGGAACCTGATGTTCTTCACTTAAGATGATGTTAGCTAGTATCATCCATTTACCTGCAAACAACAAAATTTCATTCTTCTTTGTGGCTGAGTAAAATTGATGGTGTATAAATACACAGCATTTTTGCTGTTTCCATAACTGGGCTATTGTGAATAGCTCTGCAATAAACATAAGTGCCTCTGGAGTAACCTGAGTCACATTCCTTTGGGTATATCCCTAGGAGTGGGATTGCTGGATCATATGGCAGATCTATGTTTAGTTTTTAAAGAAGCCTCCATATTGTTTTCCAGAGGAGTTGCACTAGCTTGCTATCCCATGAGCAGTGTATGAGGGTTCTTTTTTCCCCAGTCCATACCAACATCTGTTGGTGGTGGTGTTTTTAATGATAGCTATTCTATAGTGGTGAGGTGGAATCTTAGTGTGGTTTTGATTTGCATTTCCTTTATGGCCAGAGATGGTGAGCACTTTTTTCATGTGCTTTTTGGTCATTTTGATTTCTTCTTTTGAAAAAATTCTGTTTAGTTCACTTGCCCATTTCTTTACAGGTTCATGGATTTTGGGGGAATTTAGTTTTTTGAGCTCCCTGTATATTCTGGTTATCAGTCCTTTGTCTGATATACAGCTGGAAAATATTTTCTCCCAGTCTGTGGGTGATCTCTTCAGTTTAAAGACCATTTCTTATGTTGTGAAGAAGATTTTTAATGTTATATAGTCCCATTTCTCCATCATTTCTCTTAGTTGCTGATCTACTGGGGTTCTACTGAGGAAGTCCTTGCCTATACCTATTGTTTCCAGAGTATTCCCTGCTCTTTTCTGTACTAACTTTGGAGTTTTGGTTCTGATATTAAGGTCATTGATCCATTTTGAGTTGATACTAGTACAGGGTGATAAACATAGATCTAGTTTCAATTTTCTGTAGGCAGATAGCTACTTTTCCCAGCAACATTTGTTGAAGAGCCTGTCTTTTCTCCATCGTATGTCTTTTGTGCCTTTATCAAAAATAAGTTGTGCATAGCTGTGTGGGTTCATATCTGGGTCCTCTATTCTGTTCCACTGGTCTTCATGTCTGTTTTTGTGTCACTACCATGCTGTTTTTATTGCTATTGCTTTGTAATATACTTTGAAGTTGGGTATTGTGATACCTCAAGCATTATTCTTTTTGCTGAGTATTGCCTTGGCTATTCGCAGTCTCTTGTGTTTCCAAATGAATTTTAGGGTACATTTTTCAATCTCTTTAATAAATGCCATTGGGATTTTCATTGGAATTGCATTAAACATGTAGATTGCTTTTGGTAGTGTAGCAATTTTACTATGTTGATTCTACCAATCCATGAGCACAGGAGATCTTTCCACCTTCTGTAGTCTTCCTCGGTCTCTTTCTTCATGGATTTGTAGTTCTCCTTGTAGAAATCATTCACATCCTTTGTTAAGTTTACTCCTAAATATTTGATTTTTTTGAGGCTATTGTAAATGGAATTGGTTCCATATATTCTTTCTCAATTTGTTGTTGGTGTATAGAAAAGCTAATGATTTTTGTAAGTTGATTTTGTATCCTGCCACCTTGCTGAAGGTGTTTATCGTGTCTAGGAGTTCTTGTGTAGAGTGTTTTGGTTCTTTAAGATTTAGGATCATGTCATTTGCAAATAGGGATCTTTTGACAGTTTCTTTACCTACTTGTGTTCTTTTTATTCCTTCTTCTTGCATAATTGCTCTGGCTAGGAATTCCAGGAATATGTTGAATAGGAGTGGGGATAGTGGACACCCTTGTCTCATTCCTGATTTTAGGGGAAATGGTTTCAGATTTTCTCCATTAAGTATGATGTTGGCTATAAGTTTGTCATATATAGCCTTTATGATGTTGAGGTACCTTCCTTCTATTCCTAGTTTTCTTAGGGCTTTTATCATGAAGTGGTATTGGTTCTTATCAAAGGCATTTTCTGCATTTAATTGAGATGATCAATTGATGGTTTTTGTGTTTGCTTCTATTAATGTGTTGTATTACATTATTGATTTGCATATGTTGAATCACCCCTGCATGTCTGGGATGGAGCCGACTTGGTTGTGGTGAATGACCTTTCTGATATGTTGTTGGATTCGGTTTGTCATTATTTTGTTGAGGATTTTTGCATCAATGTTCATTAAGGAGATTGGCCTATAGTTCTTTTTGGAAGTGTCTTTGCCTGGTTTTGGGATAGTGTAATACTGGCTTCATAAAGTGAGTTAGGCAGTGTTCCTTCCCTTTCTATTTCATGGAAAAGTTTAAGAAGAGTTGGTCTTAGTTCTTCTTTAAAGGTCTGATAGAATTCAGCTGAGATCTATCATGTTCTTGACTTTCCTTTTTTGGGAGACTCTTTATTGCTGCTTCAATTTCATTTTGTGTTATAGATCTATTCATTTGATTAACATCCTCCTGGTTTGATTTTGCATGGTCATGTCCATTTCTTCAAGAATTTCCAATTTATTGTAATATAGTTTCTCAAAGTAGTCTCTGATGAATTACTGAATTTCCTTGGTGTTTATTGTTATCTCATCTTTTGCATTTATGATTTTACTGATTTGGTTTTTTTTCTCTCATCATTTTAGTCAGATTTCCCAGGGGTATGTCAATCTTTTTTATGTTTTCAAAGAACCAGCTTTTTGTTTCAATGATTCCTTGTGTGATTTTAATTATTTCTATTTCATTAATTTCAGCCCTTATTCTAATTATTTCTCTCCTTCTGCTTGTTTTGGGTTTTGCTTCTTCATGTTTTCTATGAGTTTGAGATGTAGCATTAGGTCATTGATTTGAGATCTTTCTGTCCTTTTAATATATGCACTCATGGCTATAAACTTTCCTATCAGGAGTGCCTTTGCTGTGTCCCATATGTTCCGGTAGGTCGTGTTTTCATTTTCATTGACTTCCAGGAAATTTTAGTTTCCTCTTTTAGTTCATCAATGACACATTGATCATTGAGCAATGTGTTGTTCAGCTTCCAACTGTTTACATGTCTTTTTTCTATTGTTTCTGTTGTTGAGTTCTAGTTTTAATGCATTGTGATCAGATAGAATGCATGGGATTATTTCTATTTTCTTATATTTGCTGAGGCTTGCTTTGTGCCCTAAGACATAATCAATTTTGGAAAAAGTTCTTGGGCTGCTCAAAGAATGTACATTGTGTGGAAGTTCATGAAATATTCTGTAGGCATTGACTAGGTCCATTTGATCTATGGTGTGATCTATGGTGTGATTTAAAAATTCTAGAATTTTTTTATTGATATTTTGTTTGGATGACCTCTCTATTGTGATAGGGGGTATTAAAATCTCCTACTACTACTGTGTTGGAATCTATATATGCTTTTAGGTCCTTCAAAGTATGTTTGATTAGATTGGGTGCACTGACGTTGGGTGCATATAGGTTATAATTGTTCTTTCCTTTTGGTATATTTCTCCTTTTATTGTATGGAGTGTCCTTTATCTTGTTAGAGAGTTGGAATCTTAACATGGTTGCATTTTATTTATGACCAGAGATGATCATTTCTTCATATGTTTTCAGTCATTCAGACTTCTTTCTTTGAAAAAGCTTCTTTCATTTCAGTTACTCATTCTTCATTGGGTCATTGATTTTTTGGAAGTTTACCTTTTTGAGCTCTCCATTTATTCTTTTTATTAATCCACTGTCAGAGGCATAGCTAGCAAAGATTTTTCTCCCAATCTGTGGGGTACCTCTTCAATCTGATGACCATTTCTTTTCTTGGGCAGAGCTTTTTAGTTTCATATAATCCCACCGAAGGGGACTTACTTTCATATTTGGCTCTTCCCTCTCAATCATTTTCTTCCACTCTTTGAAATTGAAGAAAGACTTTGAGACAATCTCTGAAGTATTTTGTCAGCCAGGCCTTGAAATGAAATATGTTATTTCTACCCATAATCCATTGGCAGGAGCCATGATGCTTCAATTTCCTCCTTCCCACTTTTAGTGGAAACTTGTACTCAAAAATTAGTCTGGAAGATTTTGTTTACCCTATACATATTAAATAACCAAAAGAGTATTATTTTAGATGTTTTCTTCAGATTTTTAATTTCAGTTTTTGGTATAAAAGTCAATCTCAGTAATCTAATACCCTTAACAGACACTGGAAATAGAGGCAAACTGAAATAAGGATAAATTAAAGTTCCAGCAGAGACTGAAGTGAGTAATGGAGCATGGTCTGCCCCTCAGAGGCCCTCCAGTCTTCTGGCTTCATACTTGCCAGTGTGGTGGTGGACTCAGAGAAAAAGATTGAGGTTACTTTTTCTCTGAAGAAATCTGGAGTATTTTTGTGGTCATCCAGTGGTGCAGCTCAGTCTTGAAGCAGCAGTTACCCCCATGCTACCCACTGTGATGACCTGATGGTTGCATCTATATACTGTAGGAGGCTGGATCCTGTGGGCTTCTGGGTCTTCTGCCAAAAACTTTGGGCCTAGGCAAAGCACCTTCCAGGTGTCAAGAGCATGGCATCTTTGTATGGAAGTAGGCATAGTGGGGTGAGGAGAATGGCAGGTGCCTGGGCACTGTAGAGACATTTAGGGGCTTGTAGGGCCTGAGAAGTCCAATATGCAGTGAATGAACTATCACTTTAGGGCACAGAGTCATGCACATCTGGTTCCTCGGGTAATCATTCTTTCACAGTTGGAGGAGACCTCACCCACTCTCCCACTCTCAACAAAAATAGTGAAAGCCCTAATGGTTCTCAGACAATGGTGTGGATGGAATGGTTGGAGGACATCAGGTATTTGGTGTTTGTTTCACCACAGAGAATATGTAGAGTGACACATTTGCCAATTGGAAATGTCTGCAGAAATTTTCTGGTCATTGGAAAAGAGAATGAATAAATTTTAGAACAGCTATGCCATGAGTTATCAGCTATCCAAAAGAACTTGGTAGCATATGTAGTAACAAGAAAATGTGTAAGTGATATTAAATGAACTTTTCTGCAAATTTATAAAATTTCATTTTATATACATTTGTTTACAGGAAAAAGGTAGAAGAATATATATGTATCAACAAATTGTCTCTAATTGGTGAGCTGTAGAAAATGTTCATATACTATTTAAATCAGTATATATTTTCAAAGGTTCTGTAATAAAAAATAGTTACATTTTAACATTAAGTGTTTAGTGCATTAAAAATATAATCAACTTTTGTTTTCTTTTAAAATACAAAATGCCCTCCAGATGAATTTTCAAAAAGCTCTCAGTGAATAGTAAAAGTGTTGCTATTTTTCATTTAGAAAAATATCCATTATGTTTAATTTGATATAGATGAAATATTCAACCAAATGACATTGGTCAATATTTTCCAGAGTCATTGACTTCCTTTTCAATGTGATTTAAGTATTTTTGTTTGATAATTACACTAAGAATTTATCCTTTGCCAAAGTATCTTGAAATTGTAAGATGATAGTAATGATAATGTGAGATAAATATACAAGAAATATATAAATAACATGTAATTACAGATTTTGTTTAAAAATAGCAAAGCTTTTAAAAAATAGAAGAGAAAATAAGAAAAATGGCATTTTACAATCCTCTGAATAATACATTATGAAACTCTTTAATGAACATCAACTTTTTGAAAATTTTTTTCTCTTTATTGTGCTTAGTGGAGGTACATTGTGGCATTTACACAGATTCTTACAACATATAAAATATATCATACATGAATTCACACCCTCTACCTTTACCCTTTATCTCTCCCTCCCCCATTCCTGCAGTAATTTTAATAGATAATGTTTTTGCATTTATAAACATGTGTACACAGTTTGTGCACTATATTCTCACACCTACCCCTTTTCTCCATCACCTTCTCCCTCCCATTGATGCTAGCCCTTGCCCCTGAGCAGGACTTGTTCTGCCCTCCTGTTCTCTAGTTTTGTAGAAGAAAAAAGAGAAAAGACAAAATAAAAAACATGGCATTTTAGCTTGTGTGAGATAAACATGTATATGTGATATTTCCATGTATATAGGTATTAGAACCCCAGTTGGTTAATCTTCTCTAATTTTCTTCATTCAACCTTAATCACTTTCTTATGGTTGTTTCAGTCAGTTTAATATTTCTATATTCATTCTTGAATAGAGTATATCAATCATATTCAAGTTCTTAGTTTTATTATCCCTCACATGTGTGACGTCCTATTAGTGTGTCCAGTGTTTTGTAATATTGCTGCATTTGTATTAGGTCTATATTCCACATATGAGAGAGAACATGAGAGTTTGGCCTTCTGAGTATGGCTAACTGCTCTTAAGATGATGTTCTCCACCTCCATCCATTTACCTGGAAACAACAAAATTTCATTCCTTTTTGTGGCTGAGTAAAATTCCATTATATACAGATACCACATTTTCTTAATCAATTTGTTAGTAGTGGGGCATCTTGGCTGTTTCCATAGCTTGGTCATTGTGAATAGTGCTGTGATAAACATGGGTGTACAAGTACCTTTCTTGTAAACTGACTCACAAGCCTTTGACTATATCTCAAGGAGTGGTATTGCTGAACTATATGGTGGTCTATTTTTAGTTTTTTTAGGAGCCTCTGGACTGTTTTCCACAGTGGTTATACTAGATTACATTCCCACCAGCAGTATATGAGGGTTGGTGCCCCACCCTCTGCATCCTCACCAATATTGGTTTATTTTGTAGCTACACTAACAGGAGCAAGGTGGAATCTCAATGTGATTTTGATTTGCATTTCTTTTATGATCAGGGATGGTGAGCATTTTTTTGACATTTTTACTTCTTCTTTTGAGAAGGCTCTTTTTAGATCATTTATCCATTTTTTTTTCTGGGTCATTGATTTTTTGGGAGTTTAGTTTTTTTGAGATCCCTATATATTCTGGTTATCTGTCCCTTGTTGGATGTATAGCTGGAAAAGATTTTCTGTCATTCTGCAGACACCCTCTTCAATTTAAAGACCATTTCTTTTGTTGTGTAGAAGCATTTTAATTTCATGTAATTACATTTGTTTATCCTTTCTCTTAGTTGCTGAGTCACTTGAGATCCTTGCCTATGCCTATTGCTTCCAGTATATTCCCTGCTCTTTCCTGTACTAGTTTCAAGGTTTGAGGTTTTATATTATGGTCATTAATCTACTTTAAGCTGATACTTGTATAGGGTGATAAACATGGATATAGTTTCAGATTCTGCAGCAGATATGCAGCTTTCCTGGTAACATTAGTTGAAGAGACTGCCTTTTCTCCACCATACATTTTTGGCACCTTTGTAAAAACTTAGGTGGCTGTAATTGTTGGATTCATATCCAGGTCTTCTATGCTATTCCACTGGTCTTCATATTTGTTTTTGTGCCAGTACCATGTTATCTTTATAGCTATGGTTCTGCAGAACAGTTTGAAGTCGGGTATTGTGATACCTCCAGCATTGCTCTTTTTGCTCAGTATTGTCTTGGCTATTTGCAGTCTTTTGTGCTTTGTGATGAACTTTAGGGTTGATTTTCCAATCTCCCATCCAAGTACTAACTAGGCCCAACCCTACTTAGCTTCTGAGATCAGAAGAGATCAGGCATTTTCAGAGTGGTATGGCCACAGACATGATTTCCCAATCTCTGTGATGAATGTCATTGGAATTTGATGGGAATTGTGTTGAACATGTAGATTGGGTTTGGTAATGTAGCCATTTTTACTATGTTGATTCTACCAATCCATGAGCATGTGAGATCTTTCCATCTTTTGTAGTCTTCTTCAATTTCTTTCTTCAATGGCTTGTAGTTTTCCTTGTAGAGGTCATTTACATCCTTTGTTAAGTTTATTCCTTGGTACTTAATTTTTTTTGAGGCTATTGTAAATGGAATTGTTTTCCCATATTTTTTTCACTCTGTTCATTGTTGGTGTTTGGAAAGATTATTGATTTTTGTAAATGAATTTTGTATCCTGCAACTTTGCTGAAGCTGTTGATGGTTTCTCAAGAATTTTTTTTTGTAGAGTTTTTGGGTCTTTTAGTTATAAGATCATGTTATCTGCCAATAAGGAGAGATGGACTTCTTCCCTACCTATTTGTATTCCTTTTATTTCTTCCTCCTCTCTTATTACTGCCCATTCTATCATGGTTATGTTTGTTTTCATCTTCTTTGGGTAGTATTCCTTTCAGAATCTTTTGTAGTGGTGGTTAGCTGGTCATATATTGTTTTAGTTTCAGTTTATTATGGAAGAATTTTATTCCTCCATCAATTTTGAATGATAATTTTGCTGGGTCTAGTATCCTAGGACAGAAATTGTTTTCTTTCTATGCTCAAAGTATGTCACTCCAAGCCTTTCTTGCTTTAAAGGTTTCTGTTGAGAAATCTGCTGTTACTTTAATGGGTTTACCTTTTATGTTATTTGTTTTTTCTCTTCAATATTCTTTTGCTATTCTCTGTGCTGGTGTCCTGGAGGCTTCCTGTACTGGAATGGGCATCTCTTTCTTGGGAGTTGGGAAATTTTCTGCTATTATTTTGTTGAACACATTACATATCCATTTGGCTAGAACCTCTTCTACTTTGATGCTTATGATTCACTGGTGTGGTCTTTAATAGAATTGCCAAGTTCATGCAAATTCCTTTTGAAACTCTTGAGCCTTTTGTCTAAGAATTCATTTTTTGAAGGAATTTTTAGTTCATTTATTCATATGTGCATACATTGGACCATCTGTCCCCCTGTCCCCCACTCCCTCCCTCTCCCTCCCAACCCCCTTGCTCCAAGTCAGAACCTATTCTTCCCTCTTCTTCAATTTTGCTGAAGAGAAGACATAAGCAATAATAAGAAAGGCATAACATTTTTGCTAGTTTGAGATAAGGATAGCTATACAGAGAGATTCCTAGCCTTTCTTCCATGTAACCTGAGTCACATTCCTTTGGGTATATCCCTAGGAGTGGTATTGCTGGATCATATGGCAGATCTATGCTTTGGTTTCCAGAGTGGTTTCACTAGCTTGCATTCCCACCAGCAGTGTATGAGGGTTCATTTTTCCCCATTCCATGCCAACACCTGTTGTTGGTGGTGTTTTTAATGATAGGTATTCTAACAGGGGTAAGGTGGAATCTTAGTGTGGTTTTGATTTGCGTTTCCTTTGTGGCAGAGATGGTGAACATTTTTTCATGTGTTTTTTGGCCATTTTTATTTCTTCTTTTGAAAAAGTTCTGTTTAGTTCAGTTGCCCATTTATTGATTCATGGATTTTGGGGGAGTTTAGTTTTTTGAGCTCCCTATATATTCTGTTTTTCAGTCCTTTGACTGATGTATAGCTGGCAAATATTTTCTCCCTCTCTGGGGAGGTTTCTTCACTTTAGAGACCATTTCTTTTGTTGTGCAGAGGCTTCTTACTTTCATGTTGTCCATCCTTTCTCTTAGTTGCCGAGATGCTGGGGTTCTATTGAGGAAGTCCTTGCCTATACCTATTGCTTTCAGAGTATCCCCTGCTCTTTGCTGTACTAGCTTCAAAGTTTCATGTGTGATATTAAGGTCCTGATCTAGTTTGAGTTGATATTAGTACAGGATGATAGACATGTATCTAGTTTCAGTTTTCTGCAGGCAGATAACCAATTTTCCCAGAAACATTTGTTGGAGAGGCTGTCTGTTTTCCATCATATGGTTTCGGCACCTTTGTCAAAAAGGCATAGCTGTGTGGATTCATATATGGGTCCTTTATTCTGTTCTTCTGGTCTTCATATCTGTTTTTGTGCCAGTACCATGCTGTTTTATTACTTTTGCTCTGTAATATAATTTGAAGTCGGGTATTGTGATACCTCCAGCACTGCTGTTTTTGCTTAGTTTTACTTGGACTATTCATGGTCTCTTGTGTTTCTAAGTGAACTTTTGGGTAGATTTTTCAATCTCTGTGATGAATGTCACTGGGATTTTGATGGGAATTGCACTGAACATGTAGATTGCTTATGGTAGTATAGCTATTTTAACTATGTTGATTCTACCAATCCATGAGCATGGCAGATCTTTCTGCCTTCTGTAGTCTTCCTCAGTCTCTTTCTTCAGAGGTTTGTAGTTCTCCTCTTAGAGGTTATTCACATCCTTTGTTAAGTTTACTCCTAGGTATTTGATTTTATTTTGAAGCTACTGTAAATGGAATTGTTGTCATATATTCTTTCTCAATTTGTTTGTTGTTGGTGTATAGAAAAGCTAATGATTTTTGTAAGTTGATTTTGTATCCTGCCACCTTGCTGAAGCTGTTTATGGTGTCAGGAGTTTTTGGGTAGAGTATTTTTTTGGGTCTTTGAGGTATAGGAATATGTCATCTGCAAATAAGGATATTTTAACAGTTTCTTTATTTATTGGTATTCCTTTTATTTCTTCTTCTTGCATTATTGCTCTGAGTAGGAATTCCAGGACGTTTTTGAATAGGAGTGGGGAGAGTGGGCTCCTTCCTGATTTTAGGGAAAATGGTTTCAGTTTTTCACCATTAAGTATGGTGTTGGCTATAGGTTTGTCATATATAGCCTTTATAATGTTGAGGTACATTCCTTCAATTTCTAGTGTTCTTAGAGCTTTTATCATGAAGTGGTGTTGGATCTTGTCAAAGCCTTTTTCTGCATCTGTTGAGATAATCAAGTGCTTTTTGTCTTTGCTTCTATTAATGTGCTGTATTACAATTATAGAGTTGCGTATGTTGAACAATTCCTGCATCCCTGGGATGAAATTGACTTGGTCATGGTGAATGATCTTTCTGGTATGTTGTTGGATTTAGTTTGCCATTATTTTATTGAGGATTTTTGCATCAATGTTCATTAAGGAGATTGGCCTATAGTTTTCCATTTTGGATTTGTCTGTCTGTTTTTGGGATGAGTGTAATACTGGCTTATAGAATGAGTTAGGTAGTATTTCTTCCTTTTCTATTTTGTGGAAAAATTTAAGGAGAGTTGGTATTAGATCTTCTTTAAAGGTCCTATAGAATTCAGTTGGGAATCCATCAGGTCTTGGACTTCTTTTTTTGAAGACTCTCTATTGCTGCGAGTAACACAGCAAATTTCATTTCATGTTATAGATCTATTTAGGTGGTTAATATCCTCTTGGTTCAATTTCTGATGGTCATAATTATCTAGAAATTTGTCAGTTTCTTCAAGATTTTCAATTTATTTGAATATAGGTTCTCAAAGTAGTCTGTGATGATACTCTGGATTTCCATGGTGTTTGTTGTTATTTCCCTTTTGCAGTTCTGATTTTACTGATTTGGGTTTTTCTCTCCTCTTTTTTTGTCAGATTTTCCAGGGGTCTGTCAATCTTGTTTATTTTTCAAAGAACCAGATTTTTGTTTCATTGATTCTTTATGTGGTTTTTGTGGTCTCTATTTCATTAATTTCAACCCTTATTTTTTTTTATTTCTCTCTTTCTGCTTGTTTTGGGTTTTGCTTGTTCTTTTTCTTTTTCTAGGAGTTTGAGATGTGGCATTATGTCATTTATTTGAGATCTTTCTGTCCTTTCAATGTCTGCACACACTGCTATAAACTTTCCTCTTAGGACTGCCTTTGATGTGTCCCATAGATTCTGGTAGGTCATGTTTTCATTTTCATTAACTTCCAGGAACCTTTTAATTTTCCTCTTTTATTTCATCAGTGACCCACTGATCATTGAGCAATGGTTGTTCAGCTTCCAATTATTTGCATATTTTCTGCTGTTGTTTTTGTTGTTGAGTTCTAGTTTCAGTGCATTGTGATTAGATAGAATGCATGGGATTACTTCTATTTTATTATATTTGCTGAGGCTTACTTTGTGCTCTAAGATATGATCAATTTTGGAGAAAGTTCCATGGGCTTCTGAGTAGAATGTATATTGTGCAGATCTTAGATGAAACACTCTGTAGACAGCAGCTAGGTCCATTTGATCTATGGCATGATTTTGTTCTAGAATTTCTTTATTGATTTTTGTTTGGATTACCTATCTATTTGTGATAGGGGGGTATTGAAGTCTCCCACTACCACTGTATTGAAGTCTATATGTGCTTTTAAGTCCTATAAAGTATGTTTGATGAAGCTGGGTGCACTGAAACTTGGTGCATATAGGCTGATAATTGTTATCTCCTTTTGGTGTATTTCCCCTTTTATTAGTATGGAATGTCCTTCTTTATCTTGTTTGAGGAATGTAAGTTTGAAGTCTGCTTTGTCTGAGATAAGTATTGCTACTCCTGCCTGTTTTCTGGGTCTACTGGCTTGGTAAATCTTGTTCCAATCTTTCACCCTAAGCCAGTGTTCTTTTCTGTCAATGAGGTGGGTCACCTGTAAACAACAGATTGTTGGATCTTCCTTTTTAATCCAGTTTGCCAGATGCTGTCTTTTGATTGGGGAATTGAGTCTGTTGACATTTGGTGTTAATATTGATAGGTATGTGGTGATTCCTGTCATTTAGTTGTTTTTGTTTTTTAAGGGTTTGGTTGTGTGCAGCTGAATCAAGCTTACTCTCTGATTCCTTGTCTTTTTTTCTCCTGTTGTTTGGTACTGTTGGTCCTCTCATGGTTTCTTTGCTTTCATCTTCTGTGTGCAGAATTCCTTGAAGAATCTTTTGTAGTGGTGGCATGGTGGTCATATATTATTTTAGTTTCTGTTTATTATGGAAGATTTTTATTGCTCCATCTATTTTCAAAGATAGTTTTGCTAGGTAGAGTATCCCAGTGTTGAAGTTATTTTCATTCAGTTCCCAGACTACCTCACTCCCTGCCTTTCTTGCTTTTAAGGTTTCCACTGAGAAATCTACTGTGATTTTTTGGGTTTACTTTTATATGTTATTTGTTTTTTCTCTCTTACAGCCTTCAATATTCATTCTCTTTTCTCTGTGCTTGTTGTTTTAATGATACTATGTCGTGGAGAAGTTCTATTTTTCTCAAGTCTGTTTGTTGTCCTGGAGGTTTCATGTAACTGATGCACATAACTTTCTCTAGTTTTGGGAAATTTTCTGTGATTATTTTATAAAATATATTATAAATCCCTTTTGCTTGGACCTCTTCTCCTTCTTCATTGCACATGATTCTCAGGTATGGTCTTTTGATGGAGCCACTGAGTTCTTGCATATTCCTTTCACACAGGTCTTGAGTTGTTTGACTAATAGCTTTCAGTTTTTTCTTTAATTTCCATTTCATCTTCAAGTTCTGAGATTCTGTCTTCCACTTGTTCTAGTCTGCAGGAGTCACCTTCCATTGTGTTTTGTACTTCTGTTTCATTCTTTTTTGTAAGGTTTTCCATATCTTTGGTCACTTCCTCTTTAATATTGTGTATTTTCATCTTTAATTCATTTATCTCTCTATTTATGGTGTTCTATGTTTCACTTTGGTGTTTATTTAAGGCTCCTGTGAGTTCATTTATTTGTTTCTGTGTCTTCTCATATTCTTTATTTTAGTTGTCTTGGAATTTCTTGAGAGCCTCCTGTATGTTTTGGTTGACCATATCTAGTAACATCTCCATGAAATTCTCAGTGATTACTTGCAGGATTTCTTCTTTTAGATTGTTCTTGTGGGCTTCATTGGGTTTCTTGGCATAATTTCTCTGTTTTGTTGGAGTCTGGAACTGGGTATCCATTTTCTTCATTTCCCTCTGAGTCCTGTATTAAATTATTTTTGTGGGAGAATGGTTTCCATCCCTTTTTCTTCTTCCCATCACTCCACTTTGTACTGTGCGACTATGTTCTTGATAGGCTAATTGGTGTTTCAGTCACCTGTTTTCTTTCCCATGATTTAATTTTTGTTTTGTGGCTGTCTTGGGTTTTTAGCTAGGTTGGTGTGGTATTTCTGTCCCTGGTTCAGGTGTAATCAGTAATAACTAATTCACAGGTTTAATACCCAACCAGTAGTTTATATGTTGTATAGAAGACCCCTTCCTGGTAGTATCTATAAGGAATGGACTGGGGGGGGGTTAATGTTTGTAAGGCTAGCTATAGAGATTTGGGGAGTTGGATAGGGTGGCACTAAAGGTGGAAATGGGAAGTGTGGTGGGTGAATAGGGGAAGCAATGTGGTGGCTGCTGGTTTTTGTGGTCCTTGTGTATGTTTGGTTGTATTTCTGTAGTAGAGGGTGTTTGTTTTAAGGATTGCAAGCATTTTGGGTTGTATAAAGTTGGTACAGTAGGTTTGTTGGTAAGTGATGAGTGTGTAGGAGGCAGGTGGTCTGGTGATATGTTGGGGGAGAATGGGAGGGGAAGATGAGGGCTGGGGGAAGAAAGTGGGTGAGAAGGGGCACAACGAGTTATTGGGAGGGAAGCAATTGATATTAGCACAGGAGAAGGAGAGAGAGTGAAGGGGGTGAGAGTAGGGATGAGAAGATTATGATGGTAATTTTGACAGTATAGAAAGATAAAAAAGAAATAGGAATAAAGATATAAATAGAAAACCCACAATAACAAAACAAACAAACAAAAAAGCAAAGAAATTAATGGGAAAAAAATGAACAAATAAACTAGGAAACAAATAAAAAAAAACAAAAAAAAAAGAAAAAGAAAAAGAAAAATACCAGGTTGAGGAACAATAGAATTTCAGTCTCAGTTTAAGTTCTGGAGTTACTTCTTCAGCATCCAGACCTGGTATTGGCATATAAGCAGAAGCTCTGATGTGGTCTCACCAAGTGGTTGGCTTGTGAGTAGTGTTTTGTTCTTATATCTACCAGTTGAATTGAAATTGTGAGGTGGGTAGTTTTGCCAGTTCATGCATTGTGGTCAGAGATATTGATTTCCTGAACTGATAGCTGTGTTACCCTTCAGCTGCCACTGCTTGGTCAGCTCCTCCTGCCACACAGTTAGGTGTGGCATTTAAAGTTTGAATGCTGACCTCAGGTTCAGGAGATTGTCTCTGAAGTCCACTACTTGCCCTTCTTTGGAGGTGGCTTTTTGCTGTGTTTGCTTACTGTGATTTCAACACTGGGGCCTTATTTCTTTGCCTTTCCCCCTTTCTCTGGGGCAGGTTCAGTGTTCTGTCAGCCCACCTTGCTGTCAGTGTGTTATGATGGTTTGCTGTTTGTTTTTTAATTTTGTGGGCCAGTTTGACTTTGGGTGCTGCTCACTATTTTAGGAGATGATCTCTGTGATCTGCTACCTGCCTTGCTTTGGGGAGTGGCTTATTGTTTTGCCCACTCTTGGCCTTCCTGCCTTTCCTGTGTTTGTTTACTGATAGTTTGCACTGGGATTATCTCCTTGTCCCTCCCCCTTTCTCAGGTGCACTTTCAGCATTCCTGCCCCCTCTGCTGTTGTGCTAGATTACAGTTCTCTATTTGTTGTTAAGTTTTTTTGGGGGAGCTCAGTCTGTCCAGGGGCTGAGTTGATTTATTCTGGGGGTGGCTGGGGGTGGAATTCTGCTTGACATATGGCACTCACCTCTTTGGACTGTCAAATGTCTCACATGTAGTTTTGGAACCAGCGGTGGCAACTCTGGCAGTGGTGGAAGCCCTGAAGTTTTCTCAGTGTAACATGTTGTGGGGAAGCTTTCCATAGGCTAGGCGTTCAGGGTGTAGAAAGTTTGATTCTGGTTGGTGTTTTATGTTTGCCAAGTATGGCTCCAGCATCTCAGAGAGGTTTTGGAGTCATGGAGCTTAAGCTGCCTGCTTCCATACCCTAGTCACCATCTTGGATCTCCTCCCTAAGAATACTTGTGCTTTTGTTTGATATTTATTTTGTCTTTGAGTCCTGTGATTCCATCTTATACTTGTTGCAGTCTGCTGGAGTGGCTTTCAACTCTATCTTTCACTTGATTTAAGGATCTTTTTATTTCCAGGTTTTCTGCTTGATTTTTTTTCCTGAGGTTTTCTATATCTTTATTAAACTCCTCCTTCATATCTTGTGCTATCTTCTTTATTTATTATATGCATTTTATGGTCTCCTTTGTTTTATTTTGAAGTTTAAGTAGTCTTATCTCAGTTCATTTAGTTCTTTCTATGTCTCCTCAAGTTTTTATTTGTGTTGTCTTGATAGTCTTTGAGTTGATTTTATATGTTCTTTTCAACCTTCTCTTTAAGCTTCTCCATGAGTATCTCAATGAGCTAGTTCTTGAGTTCCTCTTTGAGCAACTGTTTATGGACACCATTGAGCTTATGGAACATATTTATCTTCAGTCTGTTTGGGTCAGCAACTGGGTATTCATTTTCTTCATTTTCCACTAAATGCTCTATTGAAATGTTGATCTTTTGATGGGTGAAATTCCCCTGCATTCTTCAACTTTGTGCCAGTCTCCTATGCTATGATTGGCTACTTAGGAGTTTTAATCACCTGTTATCTTTCCCTTGACTGAATTCCTGTGTTGTGACTGGCTTTTTTTAAAAACTAGGTTGAGGTGTTATTTCTGTCCCTAACTTTGAGGTGTAAATTAGCAAGAACAAATTCACAGATTCAATTTCAGACCAGTTGTTTACATAATATGTAGAGAATCTCTTGATGGTATTATCTATAAGCAGTGAGAATTGTGGAGGCATAATGATTGTTTGAATAGAGATAGATACTTAGGTAATTAAAAAGATGGTGCTGGGGGGAAGGGAGAGAAGGGGTGGGGAGGGGAAATATATGTGGGGACTATAGTATTTAAGGTCCCTGTGTGTGCTAGTGTGCAGTTCAGTTGTAGTAGTGGAGGGTGCTTGTGTCAGGGATTGTAAACAGATACAGGTGTATAGGGTTGGTACAGTAGACTAATTGGCAAGTGGAAAGTATGGAGGAGGAAGGGGCAGTGAGATAAAGGTAGGGAGGAGGTGAGGAGTGGGAGGTGAAGACATGAGGAGAGAATGGATGAAAAGGGCCAGAAAAAATATTTGGGAGGAGAACAACGGATTGTACCATAAGAAAAGGAGAGAAAGTGAAGGGAGTAAGAATAAAGATAAAGAAATAGTAGTAATAAAATAAAAAATATTAAATAAAATAGAGAAAAAATTAAAAAACAGAATAACGTAAAAAAAAATCAGTTCAGTGAAAGCTCTGGACTTATTCTTTTGGCATCAAATCCAGGTATTTGGCACTTATGATTGGGGCTTTCTCAGTGTCCCTGTCTCTTCTCAAGATTGGTTTGCTAGGCTGTGTGGTGATAGATGCTTCCCCTCCTTTTGGACAGCTTAGAGTGAGTCAGCTCTGGGTTTTTTGGTCTGATGGACCATTTAGGGCAGGCAGGATCCTAAAGTGATCTCATTAGAAGGCTGGTTTGTGAGCAGTAGTTGATCCCTTCTGCCCACAATGCAGCTTGCAATTTAGGTCTGTGATTGCTTACTACCAGATTGTCCAGGGGGTCAGATATGTTTCTGTTTTTGCCAAGTGGCAGCTGAGTCACTCCACAGCAGCAACTCTGGCTGGCCAGTTCATCCCCCAACAAGGTGGGGCAACTCAGTTTTGTGCCCCACCCACAGTCTTACAAAATAAGCTCAGGAAGCCAACATACCCCTGCTCTGGGAGTTGGGGTATGTCCCTGCTTTCAGTGTTTGGCTCCTCTCCCTGCCCCTGCTCTCAGAGTTCTGCTCCTTGCCTTACCTCCACTCTCTGAGGTCGGTTCAACATTCCTCCCTGTCTCCCCTGACAGCAGTGAATTATGTTCAGGGGCTATGGCATTCATTTTTTTCTAGGGTGGTTGTGTGCAATCTGCTCAGTAGCTGTGCTGGATTATGTTTCCAGGAGAGTGTGTGGTACATGGCACTCACCTGTTGGGATTGCAGATTCACATCGAGGGAGTTGGGTCCAGCCCAGTGGGGAGAAATGGCAGGTGGCTTTCTCCAAGGCAGATACTCCTTGTGGCTGTTCCAGTCTTGGTCCCATGCCAGGTCCAGGCTGTGGGGTGTATCTAGGCTGGCTGTGGGTTTTTGGTCCAGTACATTGCAGAGTCCAGTTCAGTTTGATCTGCAGTCTTCTGCTTTTTGCAAGGAAAGAGGAAAAAAAAGGAGAAGTTGCCAGAGACTTTTCTAAAGGCAGACATGTCCTCAATATTTTGAAAATTTTACTAAATCAAAGCAGACATAAAAATTTATATAGCATTATATATCCATTATTATTTTGTGGCAGGTAATTGTTGTAAGATTGAGATTACTGAACTAAATATTTTCTACAAAATTATTTCCTTAATTTATTTTAATCACTGGTAAAGCTCCATCGATAATTGACATAGCACCTTGAAGAATCTAGGTCAGTACTTTAGAGGTATCTTAACCATTTTATAGGCAGATAAATTATTATTAATTATATAACATAATAGAATTTTTCAAAGGGAGTCAATAATTACATCAACCAGAAGAAGTGGTCCCCAAAGGGATCAGACCAGAGATTTATAGAACAACAGAAAATTCATAGATTTTTGCTAAATTATCTGATGTTCAAAATTCACACAAACTGAGTTTGTTTTGCTCTTAAGTAAGGACAGCTGTAGGCAGATCCACCCTCCAGGCTTTTAGATATTTCAATAGACAGTGTCCCAGTGGAATAAGGTAAATAGTAAACAAATCTACATCTATCAAATTTATCCCACTAATTTGTATCCCTATCTCATCTGATATATGGAGACTTTCAGCATACATAAATGTGCCCCACTTCCAGTATACATTTACTTAAAAAAACAAATATCTAACCGATATTTGTTAGATTTTCCATTTTCAGGTAGTATGTGATTTATTCCACCAATAGACAGTTTGAACACTAACACTATGGCTATCTTAGTGACAACAACTTTGTTGTTATCTTCTTGTTTTCATTTGTTATACGCATGCTTTGCATAGCCCTTCTGGTCTCTGCCCACACAACCAACCAAAATTTTTTTCTGCCATCACTTCACACTACTAAAAAATAACACTAAAGTACATATGTGTAGTTTGTGTAATTAGTAATGGTATTCTTTGTTGATGTTCTGTTCTGCTGAGAAGATTTCTTGCATACACACTTGTCAGCAAACCTCAGACCCATCCTTCAAGTCTCAGAACAATATTCAAGCTCTAAGTTTGTCATCTATAAAATCTGAATATTATTAAACACTTCTCAGTAGTGCTTTGGAAATAAGACATAATATAAAATTGTCACTTAGTGAAGTTGTTGACAAAAAGTAAGTGCTCGAAATGATATTTCACTGCTGTTATACTCAATAATTGTTTGGATTAATTCAATATTTAATATTAATACTAAAAGACAAAAGTTGGGTGGTGATTTCACATTGCAAAAACTCAATGAAATAATGTATGTGTTCAATTTGTCTACACATGCCTCCCTAATTTATGAAGGAACTAATTTTACAAATAAGAAACATAAACATAAGTCTTGAGCTATTTTAATGTAACAATCTTTTATTTGGAGGAACATATGGAATTTCTTATTTCAAAATCATTCTCAACTCTGTATTTGTTTAATCACTTTATGCCCCAAATCTTAACAATTTTGAGATGCACATATCACTGATACATCATTATATATATACAGAGGATGACTTCAAAGAATAAACACATTATTTTATATGAAGCTTGCTACATAAAATAGCTTTTGTTGCTATCTTCATTTAGTTGAACCAACATCTTCTAAGAGGTTACACTGCTATTCCTATAACTTGGTATATGTATAAACATGCATAGCATTTATTACATATATCACTTTTTATCATTTTCAGCAGAATTCTCACTTAATGTGGCAACAGGTAAAGTTAATAGCTTGTACCTTAGAATGTAATTGATTAATCTTGTAATACCTAAACCTGAGTGAGGAATTGCAAGAATTATTTTCAAATAGCACTAGGAAGAAACCTACACAGGGGAAGAGAAATATTTTTAAATTAATGAGGATGATTGTTTTATAATAAACGTTTATTACAGACTCCAAAGTGCATTAAGTGTTCAGGATACTCTCTATCCCTGAGTGGGCTAACAGATGAAAATTATTCAGGCATTCTGTTAATGAAAAATTAAATAACTAGATGACATTTGAGAGCCAGATTTTTTTCTTGGAGTGGGAGTTTACCATATAAGCAAGAAGAGGAGTTTGAATTGACCCAAATTTCCGCAGGAAAAATTTCATCAGTAATGCTTAGTGCTTCATACATTTTCTTTTGCCCTTTGGCTTAAAAAACTACTCACTCTCAAAATTACTTAAGTCAGCACCATTTTTAGCCTCCAACTTCGTTAAGGATATTTTGTTTATTATTTTGCGGTTAGATTGTTTTCTCTCATTCTGCCTTTTATCCTGTTTTTTTCTTCCTGACCACTTATATAATCTTATAAAACAGCATACAAAAAGGCTCACTGTCTCTGTTCCATAAAGTTGTATGAGTTTTGACAAGTACATGTTATAGTGTATCCACATTATAGTATCATACATAATGGTGTGCTGCTTTAAAAAAATTCCCTTGTCTATCATATAATTAACTTCCCCCTAGAGTAAAACCACTGCACATATTAAAGTTTTTAACTATCTCTATAGTTACCTTTTCTAGAATGTCGTATACCTGGAATAACATAGTATTTATACTTTTATGACTTCTTTCACTTTGCAATGTGTCTATTTGTGACTTGATTGCTTATTTCTTTAACTGCTGAATAATATTCCCCTGTGTGTATGTAATAAAGTTGGTTTATTCATTCACTTCTTAAGGGACATATTTATAATTATTTCTAATCTTTATAATTTCAAATGCAACATTTGGGTGTAGTGTACATTTTTGGTTACCACTATTCTATTTTCTCCTTCTATTATCTGAACTATATAAATATCTCATATAAGTAAAATCATGCAAAACTTGTATCAGATTGATTGTACTTAGCATACTGTTTTAGTTTTTTTCTCTTTTATTCATATGTGCCTACATTGTTTGGGCCATTTCTCCCCCCAACCCCTACACCTCCCTCTCCACCCCCTCACTTTCAGAACCTTATCTCTAATTTTATTGAAGAGAGGGTATAAACAATAATAAGAAAGACAAAGCATTTTTGCTAGTCGAGATAAGGATAACTATACACGGAGATTCCTAGCATTGCTTCCATGTATAAATGTGTTACATTCTAAGTTGATTCATCTCTAACTGACCTTTTTTTAGTTCCTGATCCCCTTCTCATACTGACCTCTGTCACTGTAAAGTTTCTGTATTGCTTCCTCTGCGGTAAGGACCTCAAATACTATCATTTTTTTTGGTTTCTTACCTATCCCCATACCTCCAGTGTGTGCTCTCACTTTTTCATGTGACCCAAGTCCAATCACATTGCTGTATTTGCCCTAGATCTAAAGCCCACATATGAGGGAGAACATATGATTTTTGGTCTTCTGAGCCTGGCTAACTCACTCAGAATGATGTTCTCCCATTCCATCCATTTACTTGCGAATGATAAGATTTCATTCTTCTTCATGGCTGAGTGGAATTCCATTGTGTATAAATACCACATTTTAAAAATCCATTTGTCAGTAGTGGGGCATCTTGGCTGTTTCCATAACTTGGCTATTGTGAATAGCTCTGCAATAAACATGGGTGTGCAGGTGCCTCTGTAGTAACCTGTGTCTCATTCTTTAGGTACATATACTCAGGAGTGGGATTGCTGGATCATGTGGCAGATCTATCTTTAGATTTTTAAGAAGCCTCCAAATTTATTTCCAGAGTGGTTACACCAGCTTGCATTCCCACCAGCAGTGTATGAAAGTTCCTTTTTCCTCACATCCTCACCAACATTTGTTGTTGTTGGTGTTTTTCATGATGGCTATTCTAACAGGTGTGAGGTGGAATCTTAGTGTGGTTTTGATTTGCATTTCCTTTATGGCTAGAGATGGTGAGCATTTTTTCATTTGTTTTTTGGCTATTTGAATTTCTTCTTTTGAGAAAGTTCTATTTAATTCAGTTGCCCATTTCTTAATTGGTTCATTGATTTTAGGAGAGTTTAGTTTCTTAAGTTCCCTGTTTATTCTGGTTTTCAGTCCTTTGTCTGATGTACAGCTAGCAAATATTTTTTCCATTCTGTGGGTGGTCTCTTTAATTTAGAGACCATTTCTTTTGTTGTGCAGAAGCTTTTCAATTTTATGAAGTCCCATTTGTCCATTCTTTCTCTTAGTTGCTGGGCTGCTGGGGTTCTATTGAGGAAGTCCTTGCCTATACCTATTAGTTCCAGAGTGTTTCCTGCTCTTTCCTGTACTAACTTCAGAGTTTTGGGTCTGATATTAAGGTCCTTGATCCATTTTGAGTTGATACTAGTACAGGATGATAAACATGGATCTAGTTTCAGTTTCTTGGAGATGGATAACCACTTTTCCCAGCAACATTTGTTGAAGAGGCTGTCTTTTCTCCATCATATGTTTTTGACACCTTTGTCAAAAATGAGGTGGGTATAGTTGTGTGGGTTCATATTTGGGTCTTCTTTTCTGTTCCACTGGTCTTCATGTGTGTTTTGTGCCAGTACCATGCTGTTTTTATTGCTATTGCTTTGTAATATAGTTTGAAGTCGGGTATTGTGATACCTCCAGCATTGTTCTTTTTTGCTGAGTATTGTCTTGGATATTTGCAGTCTCTTGTGTTTCCAAATAACTTTAGGGTAGATTTTTCAATCTCTGTGATGAATGTCATTGTGATTTTGATTGGAATTGCATTAAACATACAGATTGCTTTTGGTAGTATAGCCATTTTTACTATATTGATTCTACTAGTCCATGAGCCTGGGAGATTTCCAACTTCTGTAGTCTTCCTAGATCTCATTCTTCAGGGGTTTGTAGTTCTCTTTGTAGAGGTCATTCACATCTTTTATTAAGTTTACTCCTAAGTATTTGATTTTTTTGAGGCTATGGTAAATGGAATTGTTTTTGTATATTCTTTCTCAGTTTGTTCATTATTGGTGTATAGAAAAGCTAATGATTTTTGTATGTTGATTTTGTATCCTGCCACCTTACTGTAGCTGTTGATGGTGTCTAGGAGTTTTTGGGTAGAGTTATTTGGGTATTTAAAGTATAGGATCATATCGTCTGTAAATAGGTATATTTTAACAGTTTCTTTACCTATCTGTATTCCTTTTATTTCTTCTTCTTGCTCAATTTCTCAGTACTATGTTGAATAGGAGTGAGGGTAATGGGCACCCTTGTCTCTTTCCTGACTTTAGGGGAAATGTTTTCAGTTTTTCACCATTAAGTATGATGTTGGCTGCAGGGTTGTCATATAGATTTTATAATGTTGAAGTACTTTTTTCTATTCCTAGTTTTATTAGACTTTTTATCATGAAGTGGTGTTGGATCTTGTTGAAGGCTTTTTCTGCATTTATTGAGATTATAAGTGGTTTTTGTCTTTGGTTGTATTAATGTGCTGTATTACATTTATTGATTTGTGTATGTTGAACCACCCCTACATTCCTGGGATGAAGCCAACTTGGTTGTGGTGGATGATCTTTCTGCTGTGTTGTTGAATTCAGTTTGCCATTATTTTATTGAATATTTGTGCATCAATGTTCACTGAGGAGATAGACCTATAGTTCTTCTTTTGGAGGTGTATTTGTCTAGTTTTGGGATGAGTGTAATACTGGCTTCATAGAATGAGTTAGGCAGTTTTTCTGCTTCATGAAACAGTTTAAAGAGGTTTGGTATTAGTTCTTCATTAAAGGTCTGATAGAATTTAGCAGGGAATCCATCAGGTCCTGGACTTTTCTTCTTTGGGTGCCTCTTTATTGCTGCTTCAATCTCATTTTATGTATAAATCTATTCAGGTGATTAATGTCCTCTTCATTCAATTTTGGATGGTCATAAGTATCTAGAAATCTGTCCATTTCTTCAAAATTTTCAAATTTATTAGAATATAGGCTCTCAAAGTAGTCTCTTATAATTTTCTGAATTTCCATGGTGTTTGTTGTTATCTCTCCTTTTGCATTTCTGATTTTACTAATTTGGGTTTTTTACTCTCCTCATTTTGGTCAAGTTTGCCAGGGGTCTGTCAATCTTGTTTTTTTTTTTTCATGAACCAGCTTTTTGTTTCATTGATTCTTTGTATTTTTTTTTGTTTCTATTTCATTGATTTCAGCTCTTATTTTTATTATTTCTCTCCTGTTTGTTTTGGGATTTGCTTGTTTTTATTTTTGTAGGGGTTTGAGATGTAACATTAGGTCATTGATTTGAGATCTTTCTGTCCTTTTAATATATGCACTCATGTCTATAAACTTTCTATCAGGAGTGCCTTTGTTGGGTCCCATAGGTTCTGGTAGGTTGTGTTTTCATTTTCATTAGTTTCCAGGAACCTTTTAATTTCCTCTTTTAGTTCATAAATGACCCATTGATCATTGGGCAATGTGTTGTTATGCTTCCAACTGTTTTCATGCTTTTTACTATTTTTTTTGTTGAGTTCTAGTTTTAATGCATTGTGATCACATGGAATGCATTGGAGTATTTCTTTTTTCTTATATTTGCTGAGGCTCACATTGTGGCCTAAGATATGATCAATTTTGGAGAAGGTTCCATGGATGCTGAGAAGAATGTATATTGTGCAGAAGTTGGATGAAATATTCTGTAGACATTGGCTAGGTCCGTTTGATATGTGTTATGATTTAGGTCTAGGATGTCTTTATTGGTTTTTTGTTTGGATGGCCTATGTATTGGTGATGGGGGTATTAAAGTCTCCTATTTGACTGGAATCCAAGATGGTGACTGGAACACGGCCACAGACCTTCTGACCTCCATGATCCAGGGATTTTGATAAGAAGTTGGAGACTTGCTTGATCGAGGTAAAACACCAAGGAGGGCTAAAACATTAGCACTCTGAACCCCTAGCTTGTGTGAGGCCTCTCCATACCACCATATACTAAAAGAACAGTAGGTGCTGCATTCTAAACTCTACCCCACATGCCCGTGGAGCTGCTGCCCCATACAATGTGGGAACTCTGATCCTCTTGCCCTGCTCCTTTGGCCTGCCAGGACTATGCTACCCCAAACTCCCACCCCTCAGAACTGCAGGACCTCCATGGGACAAGCCATTAAGGTCAGGGATCCACAGACATTTACAATCTCTGCCAGGACATGCCCCCAAGGCCTGCAAGCCCTGCAGGAGCTCCATTTCACTGGGCCATGCCGCCCAGTCCTGCATGATCTCTGTTTTACCTGCCACAGCCCCAAGGCCTGCACAGCCCTGCAAGATCTCTGCTCTGCCAGTACACACCCTCAAGGCCTGCCACACTGGAGATACAAACATGCACAATCTCCCTTCTGCTGGGCTATCACCCCAAGGTCGGCACAGCCCTGGAAGATCTCTGCTCTTCTGGGCCATGCCTAGAAGGCCTGCACAGCCCTGTGCAATATTCACTCCGCAAGCCTGGGCCCCTAAGGCCTGCCAAGCTGGGGACCCACACAGGCATGATCTCTGTTCTGCTGGACCATGCCCCTCAAGCCTGTGAAGCCAGAGATCCATAGACATGAAGGATCTCCAATCCACCAGCCTGTACCCATCAGGCATGCCAAGCCCATGCTCCAAAGGCCTGCTACTTCACCTCAGCTAAAGGTCTCCACCCAAAGACCCGTGGGACCCCACCCACCATCCACTTGCTACAGGAAAGCTCCAAACCTACCTAAGAGACACACACAGATAGGTCTGGATACTAATGAACTAGCATCAGAACAACTAAAGCTGCAATTCTACTATTCCAGAACTGGTGATTTCTTTTTTTTTAATTTTAATTTTAATTTTTTCCCTTCTTTAAGGAATTTGCTGCCTGGTTTACTGTTTGATCATCTACCATCTCTACCATTTTTTTCTCTTTTCTTCACTACTCTATTCCTTTTATCTTTCCATTTCTCTCTCTTTTGTATCCATCTTTCTTGGTTTTGTTAGCATCAATATTGTTACCCAGCCAATACTAGATTACACATAGCTCAGGAATAGAAATGTTACCTAGTGGAAATATGGGAAGAAGAAAAAGGGAAGGAAACCATTACCTCCACCAAAATAAAGTACTACAGGATTTAGAGCAAAATGAAGAAAACAGATACCCAGACCCAACTCCAACAAAACAAAGATAAACTATACCAAGGAACCCAATGAAGCCCACAAGAACTCACTGAAAGAAGAAATACTACAAGTAATTAATGAGAATTTTGGTGACATGGTCAACCAAAACATATGGGAGGCACTCAAGAAAATCCAAGAGGACAAAAATAAAGAATATGAGAAAACACAAAAACAAATACATGAAATCACAGAAGCCCTAAATAAATGCCAAACTGAAACTGAGACCACCACAAACAGAAATAAATGAATTAAGGTAAAAAATTGACAATATTAAAGAGGAAGAAACCCATGATATGGAGATCCTCAGAAAAAAGAATGAAACAGAAATACAAAACAAAATGGAAAGCCATTCCAGCAAAATAGAACAAACAGAAGACTGAATCTCAGAACTTGAAGATGAAATGGCAATTAAAGGAAAAACTGAAGAATTATTAGTTAAACAACTCAAGACCTGTGAAAAGAAAATACAAGAACTCACTGACTCATTCAAAAGACCAAACCTGAGAATCATGAGCATTGAAGAAGGAGAAGAGGTGCAAGCAAAAGAAATGTGTAATATATTCTACAAAATAATGACAGAAAACTTCCCAAGTCTAGAGAAAACTATGCCCATTCAGGTACAGGAAGACTCAAGAACACCGAACAGACCTTACCAAAATACAAGTAACCCACAACATATTATTATTAAAACAACAAGTACAGAGACTAGAGAAAGAATATTGAAGGCTGTAAGACAGTAAAAACAAATAATATACAAAGGCAAATCCATCAAAATCACAGCAGACTTCTCAACAGGAACATTAAAAGCAAGAAGAGCATGGAGTGAGGTCTTCCAAACACTGAATGGACATAACATCAACACTAGGATACTTTACTGAGCAAAACTATCAATCAAAATAAACAGAACTGTAAAAGTCTTCCATGATAAGCAGAAACTAAAACAATATATGACCACCAAGCCACCACTACAAAAGATACTCCATGGAATTCTGCACACAGAAAATGAAAGCAAACAAAACCATGAAAGGACAGGCAATACCAAAGCACAGGAGAAGAAAAGGCAAGAAAGCAAAGAGAAACACAGATTCAGCTACACACAATCAATCCCTTAATCAACAAAGACAACTACCTGACAGGGATCACCATGTATTTATCAATGCTAACACTGAATGTTAATGGACTAAATTCCCCCATCAAAAGACATGATTGGCCAAATGGATTAAAAAGGAAGATCCAACAATCTTCTGCCTACAGGAGACCCACCTCATTGACAGAAATAAGCACTGGATGAGAGTGAAAGGGTGGAAGAAGATTTACTAAGCCAATGGTCTCCCAAAACAGGTAGGAGTAGCAATACTTATCTTGGACAAAGTAGACTTCAAACCTACTTTGATCAAACGAGATAAAGAAGGACAATCCATACTAATAAAAGGGGAAATACACCAAAAGGAAATAACAATTGTCAAATTATATGCACCCAATGTCAATGCACCCAATTTCATCAAACATACTCTGAAGGATCTAAAACATATATAAACTCCAACACAGTGGTAGTGGGAGACTTTAATACCCCCCTATCACCAATGGATAGGTCATCCAAACAAAAAACCAATAAAGAAATCCTAGAACTAAATTACACCACGGATCAAATGGACCTAGCTGATGCCTACAGAATATTCCATCCAAATATGCACAATGTACATTCTTCTAAGCAGTCAATGGAACCTTTTCCAAAATTGATATCTTAGGGCACAAAGCAAGCCTCAGCAAATATAAGAAAATAGAAATAATCCCATGCATTCCATCTGACCACAATGCATTTAAACTAGTAATCAACAACAAAAACAGCAGTAAAAAACATGCAAACAATTGGAAGCTGAACAACACATTACTCAATGATGAATGGGTCACTGATGAAATAAAAGAGGAAATTAATTCCTGGAAGTTAATGAAAATGAAAACATGATCTACTGGAACCTATGGGACACAGAAAAGGCAGTCCTAAGAAGAAAGTTTATAGCCATGAGTGCATATATCAAAAGGACAGAAAGATCTCAAATCAATGACCTAACACTACAGCTGAAACGCATAGAAAATCAAGAACAAACAAATCTCAAAACAAGCAGAAGGAAAGAAATAATTAAGATAAGGGCTGAAATCAATGAAATAGAAACAAACAAACAAACAAAACCATACAAAGAATCAATGAAACAAAAAGTGGTTCTTTGAAAAAATAAGTAAGATTGACAGAACCCTGGCAATCCTGATTAAAATAAGGAGAGAAAAAACCCAAATCAGTAAAATCAGAAATTCAAAAGGAGAGATAGCAACAAACACCACGGAAATCCAGGAAATCATCAGAGATTACTTTGAGAGCCTATACTCTAAGAAATTTGAAAATGTCGAAGAAATGGACAGATTCTAGAAACTTACAACCACCCAAAACTGAACCAAGAGGATATTAATCACTTGAATAGATCTATAACACAAAAAGAAATTGAAGCTACCATCAAGAGCCTCCCCAAAAAGAAAAATCCAGGACCTGACAGATTCACTGCTGAATTGTATCAGACATTTAAAAAAGAGCTAATACCAACTCTCCTTAAACTGTTCCACAAAATAGAATGGGAAAGAACACTGCTTAACTCATTTTATGAAGCCAATATTACTCGCAACCTCAAACCAGACAAAGACACCTCTAAAAAGGAGAACTACAGGCCAATTTCCCTAATGAACATCTATGCAAAAATCCTCAATAAAATAATGGCAAACTGAATCCAACAACACATCAGAAAGATCATTCACCACAACCAAGTTGATTTCATCCCAGGGATGCAGGGGTGGTTCAACATACACAAATCTATAAATGTAATACAGCACATCAATAGAAGCAAAGACAAAAATCACTTGATCATCTCAATAGATGCAGAAAAAGCCTTCAACAAGATCCAACACCACTTCATGATAAAAGCTCTAAGAAAACTAGGAATAGAATGAATGTACCTCAACATTGTAAAGGCTGTATATGACAAACCTACAGCCAACATATACTTAATGGTGAAAAACTGAAACCATTCCCCCCAAAATCAGGAACAGAACAAGGGTGCCCACTATCCACACTCCTTTTCAACATAATACTGGATTTTCTAGGCAGAGTAATTAGGAAGAAGAAGAAATAAAAGGCATACAAATAGGTAAAGAAACTCAAAATATCGTTATTTGCAGACAATATGATCCTATACTTTAAAGACCCAAAAAACTCTACCCAAAAACTCTTAGACCCCATAAACAGCCACAATAAGGTGGCAGGATACAAAATCAACCCACAAAAATCATTAGCTTTTGCTTACACCTCAATGAACAAACTGAGAATGAATACCTGGACACAATTCCATTCACAGTAGTCTTAAAAAAAAATCAAATACCTAGGAGTAAATTTAACAAAGGATGTGAATGACCTCTACAAGGAAAATTGCAAACTCCTGAAGAAAGAGATCAAGGAAGACTACAGAAGATAGAAAGATCTCCCATGCTCATTGATCAGTAGAATCAACGTAGAAAAATGGCTAAAATGCTGAAAGAAATCTACATGTTTAATGCAATTCCCATCAAAATCCCAAGAATTTCATCACAAAGATTGAAAAATTTACCCTAAAGTTCATTTGGAAACACAAGAGACCACGAATAGCCAAGAAAATACTCAGCAAAAAGAGCAATGCTGGAGGTATCACAATACCCAACTTCAAGCTATATTACAAAGCAATAGCAATACAAACAGCAAGGTACTGGCAAAAAAACAGACATGAAGACCAGTGGAACAGAACAGAGGACCCAGATATGAACCCACACAACTATATCCACCTCATTTTTGACAAACGTGCCAACAATATACAATGGAAAAAAAGACAGCCTCTTCAACAAATGTTGCTGGGAAAAGTGGTTACCTGTCTGAAAGAAACTTAAACTAGATCTGTGTCTATCATCCTGTACTAGTATCAACTCAAAATGGATTAAGAACCTAAATATCAGACCTGAATCTCTGGGGTTACTTCAGGAAGGAGCATGAAACACTCTGGAACAAATAGGTATAGGCAAAAACTTCCTCAATAGAACTCCAGCAGCCCAGCAACTAAGAGAAAGAATGGACAAATGGGACTTCATAAAATTAAAAAGCTTCTGCACAGCAAAGAAATGGTCTCTAAACTGAAAAGATCACCCACAGAGTGGGAGAAAATATTTGCCAGCTGTATATCAGACAAGGGACTGATAACCAGAATACACAGGGAACTTAAGAAACTAAACTCTCCTAAAATCAATGAACCAATTAAGAAATGGGCAACTGAACTAAACAGAACTTTTTCAAAAGAAGAAATTCAAATGGCCAAAAAACACATGAAAAGATGCTCACCATCTCTGGCCATAAAGGAAATGCAAATCAAAACCACACTAAGATTCCACCTTACCCCTGTTAAAATAGCCATCATCAAAAACATCACCAACAAGTGCTAGCAAGGATGTGGGAAAAAAGGAACCCTAGTCCACTGCTGGAGGGAATGCAAGCTGGTGCAACCACTCTGGAAAAAAATTTGGAGACTTCTTAAAAATCTAAAGATAGATCTACCATATGATCCAGCATTCCCACTGGAGATATACCCAAAGGAATGCAACACAGGTTACTCCAAAGGCACCTGCACACCCATGTTTATTGCAGCACTATTCACAATAGCCAAGTTATGGAAACAACCAAGATGCCCCACTACTGATGAATGGATCAAGAAAATGTGGTACTTGTATGCAATGGAATTTTACTCAGCCATGAGGAAAAATGAAATCTTATCATTTGCAGATAAATGGATGGAACTGGAGAACATCATTCTGAGTGAGGTCAGCCAGGCTCAGAAGACCAAAAATCGTATGTTCTCCCTCATATGCGGACTTTAGATCTAGGGCAAATGTAGCAATGTTGTTGGACTTGGGTCACATGACAAGGGGAGAGCACATACGGGAGATGAAGGAATAGGTAGAAAATCCAAATCATGAAAGCGTTTGATGTCCCCACTCCAGAGGAACTAACACAGAAACCTTAATACCACAAGTTATCATGAGCAGGGTATCAGTAACCAATGTAAAGATCAGTTAGAATTGAATCAACATGGATCATAACACATGCGCACATGAAAGCAATAGTAGGAATCTTTCTGTATAACTATCCTTAACTCGACTAGCAAAAATGCTTTGTCTTTCTTATTATGCATATATCCTTTCTTCAACAAAATCAGTGATAAGGGCAGTAAGTCTCTTCATATGGCAGATTTTTGAGGACGAACGGTGAGTTGCTTGACTGCATGACCTAAATATTGAAAAGGAGTAGTAGTTCATATTTTTTCAGGAGCTATTACCAGTCCTCCTATTTGTAAAGCTGTTTGTGTGGTTTCAAAAATTTTATGTAATTGTTTAGAACATGCACGAAAAATTAAAATGTCATCCATATAGTGGATGATATATGCATCAGGAAATGTTACTCTAATAGATTGTAATATTTTTTCCTACAAAATACTGACACATAGTGGGGAAATTAGTCATAACTTGTGGCAGCACTGTCCATTGATATCTTGTTGATTTAAGTTAGGGACAGAAAATGCAAACCTTTCCCATCGTTGGGATGTATAGATATAGTATAAAAGCAATCTTGTAAATCTAAAACAATCAAAGGTCATTCTTTAGGAATATATGCAGGAGCAGGCAAAACAGGTTGTAATGCTCCCATAGTTACTATAGATGCATTTACATTTCTTAAATTTATAAGAAGTCTCCATTTTCCTGATTTTTTCTTAATAACAAACACTGGGGAATTCCAAGGAGAAAAGGAAGGTTCTATATGTTTGTGTTCTAATTGTTTTTGAACTAATTTTTTTAAAGCCTGTAATTTTTCATTATTCAGGGGCCAGTTAGGAGTCCAAACGGGAGAATCTGTTTTCCACTGAATGGGAATAAGGTCAGGCTTTATAAACTCAAAGGCCCCTAAGAAAAACCCTGTCCTTCTCGATCATGTTTAATATTTGGTGTAATGATATCAGATTGTCCTAGTAAATTTTTTCCTAAACCTTTCCCAGGACCATATCCCATTCTATTCATAATTTGTAAAGATTGTTCAGAGTATGTAGTGGGAATATAAATTTCAGCATTCCATTTTTGTAAGAGATCTCAGCCCTATAAATTCATAGGAACTGGGGCAACATATGGTTGAAGAATGGCCTGTGAACCTTCAGGACCTTCACATTTAAGTTTTTGTGCACTTTGTTGTAACTGTGATCCTGTCATAATTCCTACTCCTTGTATAGAAAAACCAGCATCTTTTTTGGGCCAGGTATGAGGCCACTGGTCTGAAGAAATAAAAGAAATATCAGCTACAGAATCTAACAAACCAGTAAAAGTTTTTCCATTAATTTTTAAAGTACACAAAGGTTGATTTTGTTCTTGTATTAATGTTGAATAATTAATTTGTTTATCAGTACTGCCAAATCTCCCATGCCTCACATTAGAAGATCTAGAAATGCCAAAGTAAGGCAACAACAAAAATTGAGCAATGTGTTCTCCCTTTTTAAAAGACCAAGGAGTAGAGACAGAGACCATAAGTTTCAATTCCTCTTTATAATCAGAATCAATTACTCCAGTATGTATAGTTACCCCTTTCATAGTTAAACTACTTCAGCTCAACAACAATCTGACAGTCCCTTCAGGAATAGGGCCATATATATTAGTTGCAAATTTAAATGGACACTGGTTGAGATAAATGTCAATATCATTTGGACAAGGAAAATCAAGGGCGGCAGTCCCAGCAGTAGCAGGCTTCAGAGATGAAATTACTAATTCAAATCATCTGAATTGAGAACGAACTAGTCCTCATACTCATTGGGGCCTGAGGGTGGCCTCGTTGCTTGTTTCCAGACTGAACACATTTTATTGGTAACAGATTGCCTTCTCTATTCATTTTTGAGTGACATTCTTTGAACCAATGCCATCCTTTTTTACATCTTGGACACATCCCAGGAAGGGAAGGGTTACCATGTTTGTTATAATTATTATTTTGTGCCAGTAATTTGCATTGTTTTATCATATGTCCTGGTTTACCACAATTAAAACATTTGGCTGTTTTTGTTTTTGTATTACCATGGTTTGTAAGGCAACAACTCTGGCTTTATGTTTGCAAGTACCTACATTATGACAGACCTTTATATAGTCCATAATATCACCAGTCTCCTTAACTGGTTGAATAAGACTTTGGCAGTCCTCATTAGCATTATCAAAAGCCAATTGATGTAGTAAAATTTTTTGCATTTGATCTCCTCTCACCTGTTTTTATATGGACTCCTCCAATCTTCCTATAAAATCAGAATAAGGTTCAGTTGTTTCCTGTTGTATTTTTGTATAACTGCCTTGATATTCTGCTCCTGTATTAATTTTGTCCCATGCAGCCAAAGCAACATCATGCATATGAGGCACAGCAGCAGGGGGTGTATTTTAACCTGATGGTCTTGTGACAGCCAAGTACCTGTACCAGTCAGCATCTCATATAAAACAGACCCAACATTGCCTTGCTGCCCTAAAGCACTAACGTTTTCATGGGCTTCATCAGATAACTCACATTTTCCATCACAAAACTCTGCTGACGATAATGTTATTTTTGCCACAATATGGAAATCATAGGGAATCCACCCAGCGTCATTGCTCCATCCTGCCAAATATTCTCTACAAAAAGGAGAAGCAGGACCATAAGTTACACAAGTCTTTTTAAAGTCTTTTATAAGATTCATATCCAATCCATTATAAGTTTTATTGCTATTCATATTAAACATAACAGGAAACAGCAGCCACAATTCAGGCAGCCGTGGGGTAACAGGAATACGAGTTGCTAATGGAGGGTCATTCTTTCTTTCCAAGCCCTTGTTGGGGAGAATATGTAAATAATGCATTTCCTGTTCAAGGTTTCCCATTTCAGGATATTTATCCCAATCCTCTTCCTCTGGAGGAGGGGGATAAAGTCATCAATTTCTCTCGGAGGAGCTGTTGCAATTGCTGGTGCTGCAAGCGGCAGTGATTTACTTTCAGTTTCTTCTGGCACAGTAAAGCCATGGCTAAAGCACCTTTTACTTTCCTTAGTGATTTTTTCCATATCTTGTACATCTAATTTATACTCATGAAGGGATGCTACAGTCTCTTTTTCTAAAATTTCTTCCCTTTTCTCTCCCCCAAGTATAAGAGTTACAGATTTAGCCAGAGCCCATGTTATCCAAAAATGAACACGTATCTTTTCTCCCTGTCTGTATGCCTTTTCAACATTTTTATGTGCTTGCTCCCAAACTTCATCTAAAGTATCTTTCTCAGGAAAACAAGGATTATACTAACAAATTACTTCTAAACAGTCTTCTAACTGCTGTTTGGAAACTCGACCTCCTCCTTGTAATAAAAAATGATGCATGAGTGAAAGAAAAGGCTGGACGCTGCACTGATTTTGCCACATTTTGTCTCACTTACCTCCTTCTGTGAGGGTCTCAGCATCACTTTCAAAATTATCCTTCAGGTCCCTGTTTCAGGTGCCAACACTTAGCCATTTACCAGCAGAACCTGGGTGACTGAGTCCATAAAAGAATAGGGGGACTACTGAGTCCTGCTCAATAGCCACTTTAATGAAGCATACTACTGCTCTTATAAACTCTTTTTTCACAGAGAGCATTTGGTCAGAAAAAGCATGCCAAGTATTACATGTCAAAGTTACATTAGTATAAAGAAGCACAGTTAAAATTAACTCTTTGTTATGTCTCTTTTAAAATGGGAACAGAGAAGCAGGAGAAGCACACAGTCAGCATAACTTTCTTATTTACATCTGAAGGACATGAAGCTACCTGGGAACCTTGAATAGTGTTTTTCTGGGCATCTGGCTTTCTCACAAGGCCAGATACCAATTCACACAGGCAAGGTCTGGCCTGAGACTTTTGCTTCAGTTCCTTGGAGATTTCTCACAATGCCAGATACCAACTCACACAGGCAAGGTCCCACTGCTGGCTCTGGCAGCACCTCTTCTCCTTCAATGCCCATGATTCTCAGGTTTGGTCTTTTGATGGAATTGGTGAGTTCTTGCATATTCCTTTCACAGGTCTTGAGTTGCCTTACTAGTAGTTCTTCAGTTTTTCCTTTAATTACCATTTCATCTTCTAGTTCTTAGATTCTGTCTTCTGCTTGTTCTAATCTATTCAAGTGGCCTTCAATTTTGTTTTGTATTTCTGTTTCATTCTTTTTTCTGAGGTTTACCATATCATGGGTCCCTTCCTCTGTAATATTGTCAATTTTCATCCTTAATTCATTTATTTCTCTATTTATGGTGTTCTCTGTTTCACTTTGGTGTTTATTTAGGGCTTCTATGGTTTCTTTTTTTTGTTCTTATGCTTTCTCATATTCTTTATTTTTGTTGTCTTGGAATTTCTTGAGTGCCTCCTGTACATTTTGGTTGACCATGTCTGTTATCATATCTATGAAATTCTCATTGATTACTTGCAGGATTTCTTCTTTCAGTATTCTCTTGTGGGCTTTGTTGGGGTCTTGGTATAGTTTGCTTTGTTGGAGTCTGAATCTGGGTATCCATTTTCTTCATTTCCCTCTTTCTCCTTTACTAATTTATTTTTTGGGGGGGAGAATGGTTTCCATCCTTTTTATGTCTTCCCATCATTTCACTTGGTGCTGTTACTGTACCTCTTCTGTGTGTAACTTAGTATTAGCTAACTTACAATAGTAAAAGTAATGAGATCCAGAAAGAAAGAGCAAGAAGAAAAAGAATTAAAAGAAAGAAAGAGAAAAAAAAGAGAAACAAATAAATTAACAGGTTAGATGGTGTACTAACCAACAGTGAACTAAACAAGCATTTAGACAGAAAGAGAAAAAAGAAAAAAGAAAAAAGAAAAAAAAGAAATAAAATCCCAGGTTCAGGCACAATGAAGTTTCAGTTTTAGGAGTTTTGGTGTTACTTCTTCAGCATCCAGTCCTGGTGGTGGTATTTAAGCAGCAGCTCTTTTGTAGTCTCAACACATGGTAGCATCAGGAGATAGCTTTGTGAACTGCTGTCTGTCCTATTTCTGGCAGTGGCTCTTCTGCCGCCTACTTTCAGCCATCTACCATTGCAGGCTTTGTTTACTAAAAGTTCCCATGGAGAGCAGCTCCTTGACCTCTCCTCCTCCCTTCTCCAGTGGAGGGGTGTGCCTGCCGGCTACTGTTGCAGGCTTTGTTTATTAAAAGTTCCCATGGAATCAGCCCCTTGCCCTTTCCTCCTTCTCTGGTGCACTCAGAGCACCCTGCTGCATGTCCTTTTTAGTTCCTTATTTATTATTCAGTTAAAAATTTTTTTTTGTGGGATGGGGGTCAGTCTGTCCAGGGGGCTTGCTGGTTTATCCCAGGGGTGGCTGTGGGAGTACTGCATGCCACTTATTTGCTTACCTGTTGGTCTGCATCTCTCAAACAGGTTTGGAGCCAGCATCTGGTGGCATGGGAGACCTCCTGGTTTTCAGTGTTACATTTCATGGAGAAGCTTTGTGAAGGCTTGGGGTTTGGGGTGTCAGGGTTTTATATCTTCTTGGTGGTTTTTTTCTGCCAAGAGTGGCTCCAGTATCTCAGTGAGATTTTTGATTTATGGAGCTCATGCTATCTGCTTCCTCCCTCTAGTCACCATCTGGGATCCTCCTCTGTTTTAGTTTTAATTCATGTTGTAATATGTGTCAGAATTTTATTCATTTTTACAGTCAAATAATATTCCATTGTATGCATAAATCACATGCGTTAGTCCAGTTGGGCATCTATAAAATTATTACACACTAGATGGTTTATAAATAATTAATAGTTTTGGTGAGAACACTCTTCTGAATTATAGCCTGCCAATGAACAGTTTTGTATAAAGATTACAGAAACATTCCTTGCATAAGGCCACTAGTCTCATTGATGATGTTTCAGTCTTCCTAAAAGAATTATCTCCCAAAGGCTGAAATAATACCATCAAATGTGGGAAGAATGTAAGTGTATGATTTGGGGATGGCATAAATACTCAGTTAATTACAGTCTGTACTTCCTTTCCAAAATTCATGTCCTTTTCACATGCAAAATACAATCTTTCCTTCCCAATAGCTCTATCAGTTAAATTCATTCCTGCATCAATACTAAATCCTGAAGGCTTAAGTCTCATTAAAATTATATGTACCTAAGAGTTTAGGTCTGATTGTTGCAGGAAACTCATTTCACTTCAGCTCTGAATCAATCAAATAATGTGCTTTCCAAATACAGCACCTGGACAAACATAGTATATGCATTCACATTAAAGAAAGGAGAAATAGGAAAGAAGGGAGCTGTGAGGAGCCCAAAGAAGGTAAAACAAGAAATAAGGCAAACATGATGAGAGCTTAAGACTCAAAAATAATCTTCAATGACTCTTTTATCTGCCTTCCAGACACACTGGGACAGTAGTATCAACTTTGGACCCCTATCATTTACCCACATAACTTAGGGAACTGTCTTAACTCTGTTTTCCATGTTGACCCTACTTTCATGTGGCTTTCTGTTAAAATAGGGTTCACTGTGTCAGGGTCATGCCAGGTGGCTCTATTCCCCATGACTCTGATGGGTAATGGTGGTACTGTACTTGCAAAAGATATTGAAGCAGACTTGTTCTCTCCATCTCTGTGGACTATGGACCCATTGTGGAAGTGGCAACCTGAAGATCTCTGAATATTTTTCATGTTCCTTTTTTCCATACCTTAAAGAATGGCATCTGCATACCACTGAAGAAAACTGTGTTCCAGTCCCATATTATCTAAAATGTCTGGTAGTCGTCAGGTGTTTTGCTCCTGCTTTCTCTGTTTCCTTAAGACCTAGCTAATAGAAATTCTGATGATCTTGTAGGAAACCAAAGTATGATTCTCCAATATGAAGGATGGTTAAACTGAAGCAATTAGAAAGAAGCATATACAGGAGATCTCTATGCCCTTCCTCTATTGGACTAGAAGCATGACACAGATTTACAAAGGCAAAGGCATTCTGCCTTTCTCCGCCCAGTCAGGGATAAGAAAGTTCATTGCTGATGACAACTTTGTACCCTTACCTACTTGGACATGATACCAGAGGAATCTACATTAATAACTTTATGAACTAGTTTTAACTGCCAATTATTTGCCCTCCTTTTTGTTGCCCTCACAGAAACTCAAAATCCTATCTCATTTTCTTGTTAACTTCTTCCAAAGTTTTGTCCTTATTATTGAGCAAGTGCTTGTTTCCTCACATGTATGGAGGCCAATAGCAAGACATCAGGTTTATGCAAAATGAAAAAGCTTTATTGTGAGTCTGTCCTGGAAGAAGGTAGAGCTATAATCTCAAATCTGTCTTACCCATCACTTGTTAGAGAAGGAATTTATAGGGAGGGAAAGGGGAGAAGTTGTTTGCTGGGTAGATGACAAGAAGAATCAAGTATTTCTTTTCTAGAAGGACTATAACCTGTTTGGGAATTTTGGACTTATGACATTATTGACTGGATGATCTGGATTCTGCTCACATCCATTGTCCAAAAGCCAGTTCAAAGAATCCTTATTGAAAGGTTCAGAGGTTTTTTTCTGGGATATAAGTTAAGCAATTTATGTTCAGGTGTGCTCAGGCCTGAAGCAATTTTATTCTTTTTAAAGATGTTTTGTAAGTAGAAACCAAAAATGCTTCTCTGACCAGTACTTATTTTCTGGGTGTCTCCCATGTGTATATAAAGTATACATGTCAGTAAACCTCTCATTTTTGTCCTCTTATAAATCTGACTTTTGTTGTAGGGGTCTGTTCTAACTAAGAACCTCAGAGGATTGAAGAAATATTATAATTTTATTATCTTACACTGTGTTATGGCTCAAAGTGGTATGCAAACTTTTCTTAATTTTGCCATTATATCGAAAAGTTAAGTTGGATGGTCTTCACTGCTTCATGACTTGTTTTCTGAAACCATCACTGTGTTTTTAGAAACACAGGGATTTCAAAAGTATTGTTAAATAGTTTTCTTTACATTCTTATTTCCGATATGAAAAATAAGGGAAATAATTCTAAATAGTCTAGTAAGATATTGTTTCAGATTTTGTGGTTTTCTGTTTTCTAGTTCATTGGAAAAGAGAAGGAAAATAAGGAATAAAGAATATTTTAAAGATAAAGAATGCCTCAAATATATCTCAGTATAAATCTTAATATTGATTGCTAGGGAAATAATGGTATCCTCAAAATCTATATTTTTCCTCTGCATAATGTGTATTAGAAATGCAAATGATGAAAGAAATAAAATTTATATTCACAATGCTCTACTTTATATTTACTTATGCTTTCTGTGTATTGACAATAGAAAACCAGTCAGTCATTTAATAAAATATGTATAGGGACTACATATGATAAATCTTTCAAGCTTTCATATTATAAATTCATCCCAGAGATATTCAATATATCTTCCAACATAGATTTCTATTCCTTGTGACTTCTATTGTCCATCTTCCAGATCAAAGGCAGGGAATATAGCATGGGTTTTGTTGAAGGTATGAGTACTTTATTCCTAGAGTAAAATAATAATCTGAAGGAAGAGTGGTATTAGTGCATTTCTCATCACATTATACTTTAATTATACATCAATACATTAACGTGCACTATGCATTAGTATGTTACTATAATACAGTAACAATTCCTGGTTTTACTTCCTATGTGCCATTTTCTCACCTTTCCAACCTCAGAATTATGACTAATATATGTAACCACACAGAAGTTATTAGTAGCAAGCAATACATGATAAAGCAGTCTGTGAGGAAATGCTCAAATAATATTGAAAGAGAGTCTAATGTGTACATAGAGATGTCACATAGCCACTATTTTAGTGTCACAAATAACAATTTCTTTATGTTCAACATTTTCAATCTTTCCATAAACGGGAAACCACAGATCTTTCTTCCCATATCTATAGCTTTGTCATTTCCAGAATGTGATATAATTGAAATTATAGATAATTATATTAATTTTCAGATTCACATCTTAAACTTTGCAATATACATTTGAGGTTTTCCCAAATCTTTTTCTGGTTTAAAAAGACATTAAGTAATTTTTTTGTGTACTCGGGTTTGAACTCAGGCCTTCATATTTGCTAATCAGGCACCCTACCAACTGAGTCACTCCACCAGTCCTGTTTTGTGTTGTGCATTTTCAAGAACAGGTCTTGCAAACTATTTGCCTGGGTGGGCTGTGAAGCACAATCCTTCTGATCTCTGCCTCCTGAGTATGTAGGATTCCAGGCATGACACACCAGAGACTGGTAAAAACTCATTAATTCTTATCACTGAACAACACTTGATTGTGACGATATAAGAGATTTTATTTTTCCATTCACTTTTTGGTGGATATATTGATTGCAACCAGTTTGGGGAAATTATGAATAATGTTGCTACCAATAATCATATGCAGGCTTCTGTCACTGGGCACAAATTTCTGACTCAAATTCTATCCTGTGTAGAGACCTGAGGTGTCATTTGCCACCTGTAGTAATATTACACGAATAAAATTATCTTCTTACATAGCCATAACCTTTGATTTCCATCATCAATGTGTATGAATTACTGCTGTTCCATAGTTTCACCATATCTTAGTGTTACCAGCTTTTTGGATGTTAGCTGTTCTGATATTTGTACAGTGATATGTCTTTGGGCTATTTGTGTATGACTATCTAATAATAAATTCTGTGCAGAATATTTACATATACTAATTACCACTTCTACATGTCTTTTTGGAGAAAAGATCTTTTAAATATTTTGTCAGTTTTTAGATTTATTTACTTATTTACATATAGGGTTTTAATATTAAAACAGAAATAGAGGATTTCCAAGATGGTGGCTAGAGGGAGGAAGCAGAAAGCGTGTCTCCTAAAGTGAAATCTTGGAGAGACACTGGAGACACACCTTGCAGGCAAGGCCACTGAGAAGAGGCAAAACTTTGACCCCTCCACACCTCCAGTCTGCACAGAGCATCTCCACTTCACATTGAATGGAGAAATCAGGAGGGCCCCTGGGCTGCTGCCAGTCACCTGTGCCCAGACAGCTTGGGAAGACATGGCCCACAAAGTGTGCTAAGTGGTATGTGGAACTTCCACAGACATCCCTGGGCCAGATCACCATAACCCCCTGGACAGACTGACCCCCACCCGGGGAAAAAGAGAAACTGAGTAATAAGCAATAAGAACAATAAAGACACATAGCAAAGAGGGTGGGGTGCCATGAGCACCGAAGGGGGGGAAGGGAATCCCTCCTGGAACTGTAAATAAATAAGCCAGGCCTGGCTGGAGAGGGTGGGAGTGGGGGTGCATGTCCAGCAAGCAGGAGCGGGAATGCTTGTAAAAGCAGTGGTGGGAGGAAAACTCCACAGGAGAGGGAGGAAGACCCATTTCCCATGTGAACTGTAAATAAACATGCAGGCCTGAGAAAGCAGGTGCAGTATCACCTCCCCCAGTGTGCTTGGAAAGGGGAAAGCTTGTACAAGTGGAATTGTGCACAGAACTCTGAGTAAACAAAGACTGCTGGGCCAGGTGAGTACTAAGCTCACCCCAGAGATCTGCATAAATAACACCTCCAGCAACAGCAGGCTGACAGCAGTGGGCAGGCAAGCCACAGCCGCAGATAGCCATTCACAGACCTGTCTGCAGAATCTTTTTTTTTCTCTCTCCCTACATTTCATGAGAAAACAACTGAACTACACCTGCATGCTGAAAAACTTACTGAAATGGTATTGCATTTGAACTTGGGACACTTCGTCATTTTTTTTTCTTATGTTACCCCTTTGATGAGACAACTACAGAACAACATCTGAGGCACCAACTCCAGGATTGGAGGCTAAGGGACGAACACCAAAATTATTAAGACTGAGACTTCATTGCATTTGAACTTGGAGGTTTTTTTTTAAATTTTATTTATTTTTTATTTTATTATATATATATATATATACACACACATTTTTGTCTTTCATTTACTTATTTATTTTTATTCTTATCTTTATACTTTTTATTTTTTATTCTCAGTCCTCTGTCTCTCTAATGCCTTTTCAGCTTACTGTTGATTAGTACACTGTCTCCCTCTGTTTATATCTTTGAAACTGTTTTGTTTGTTTCTTTGTTTTGCTTTTTATTTTTTTCTACTTGATTATTTGTTTTTCCCTTTTTCTTTAACTTCTTTGCTTTCCATTCCCTCTCACCCTTCCATTAGAAATATCACTAGTGCTATAATTAAGCCAGAAAATGCTTAATTGCACACAGTACAGGGACAATAACAACACGAAGGGCAATGATGGGAAGACAGAAAAAACAGGGAAACAAGTTTCCCCACAGCAAAAAATTAGTACAGGAACCAGAGGGGAATGAAGAAAACAGATACTCAGATCCAGACTTCAACAAAATGAAGATAAACTATGCCAAAGAACCCAATGAAGCCCACAAGAATAATTTAAAAGAAGACATACTACAGGTACTCAATGAGAATTTTATAGAGATGATGCTGGATAGGGTCAACCAAAATGTACAGGAGACACTCAAGAAATTCCAAGACAAAAAAAATAGAGAATTTGAAAAAGCAAAAGAAGAAATAAAGGAAACCATAGAAGCACTGTATAAACACCAAAGTGAAAGAGAGAACACTATTAATAAAGAGATAAATAAACTCAGGACAAAATAGACAACATTAAAGAGGAAATGACCCAGGATATGGAAAACCTCAGAAAAAAGAACGAAACAGAATTGCAAAACAAAACGGAAAGCCAATCCAGCAGAATAGAACAAACAGAAGACAGAATCTCAGAACTTGAAGATGAAATGGTAATTAAAGGAAAAACCAAAGAACTATTAATTAAACAACTCAAGACTTGTGAAAAGAAAACGCAAGAACACAACGACTCCTTCAAAAGACCAAACTTGAGAATCATGGGCATCAAAGAAGGAGAAGAGGTGCAAACAAAGGGAATGCATAATATATCCAACAAAATAATAACAGAAAATTTTCCAAATCTACAGAAAGATAGTCCCATACAGATGCAAGAGGCCTCCAGAACACCAAACAGACCAGATCAAAATAGAACTACCCCACAACATATTATCATTAAAACAACAAGTTCAGAAACTAGGGAAAGAATATTGAAAGCTGTAAGAGAGAAAAAACAAATAACATACAAAGGAAAACGCATCAAAATCACAGCAGACTTCTCAACAGAAACATTGAAAGCAAGAAGAGCATGGGGTGAGATCTTCTGGGCACTGAATGAAAATAACTTCAACCCCAGGATACTCTACCCAGCAAAACTATCATTCAAAATAGATGCAGCAATAAAAGTCTTCCATGATAAGCAGAAACTAAAACAATATGTGACCAGAAAGCCACCACTACAAAAGATTCTTCAAGGGATTCTGCACACAGAAAGTGAAACCCAACATAACCATGAAAGGACAGGCAGCACCAAACTAAAGTAAAAGAAAAAGCAAGAAAGTAGAAAATAACCTCATAGGTACATACAATCAAACCTACAAACAAATAAGACAACTAAATGACAGTAATTACCACATATCTATCAGTACTCACACTTAATGTTAACAGACTTAGTTCACCCATCAAAAGGCACCGTTTGACAATATGGATTAAAAAGGAAGATCCAACAATGTGTTGCTTACAGGAGACCCATCTCACTGACAGAAATAAGCATAAGCTTAGGATGAAAGGCTGGAAGAAGATTTACCAAGCAAATGGCCCCCCAAAACAGGCAGGAGTAGCAATACTTACCTCTGACAAAGTAGACTTCAAGCCTACATTGATCAAATGAGATAAAGAAGGACATTCCATACTAATAAAAGGGGAAATAGACCAAAAGGAAATAATAATTATTAACCTATATGCACCCAATGTCAACACACCCAATTTCATCAAACATACCCTGAAAGACCTAAAAGCATATATTAACTCCAACACAGTGGTTGTGGGAGACTTTAACACCCCATTATCATCAATAGATAGGTCATCCAAACAAAAAATCAATAAGGAAATCCAAGATCTAGAATATACAATAGATCAAATGGACCTACTTGATGTCTATAGAACATTTCATCCAATTTCTACACAATATACATTCTTCTCAGCAGCACATGGAACCTTCTCCAAAATAGATCATATACTAGGGCACAAAGCAAGCCTCAGCAAATATAAGAAACTAGAAATTATACCGTGCATACTATCTGATCCCAATGCAATAAAACTAGAACTCAACAACAAATATAAAGACAAAAACATGCAAACAGCTGGAAACTGCATGACTCATTACTTAATGAACAATGGGTTGTTGATGAAAAAAGAGGAAATTAAAAAGTTCCTTGAAGTCAATGAAAATGAAAACACAACCTACCGGAACCTATGGGACACAGCAAAGGCAGTCCTGAGAGAAAGTTTATAGCCATAAGCACATATATTAAAAAGACTGAAAGATCCCAAATCAATGACCTAATGATACATCTCGAACTCCTAGAAAAACAAGAACAAGCAAATCCCAAAACAGATAGAAGGAGAGAAATAATAAAAATAGGAGCTGAAATCAACAAAATAGAAATGAAATCCATACAAAGAATTAATGAAACAAAAAGTTGGTTCTTTGAAAACATAAACAAGATCAGCAGACCCCTGGCAAACCTGACTAAAATGCGGAGAGAAAAAACTCAAATTAGTAGAATCAGGAATGCAAAAGGGGAGATAACAACAAACACCATGGAAATCCAGGAAATCATCAGAGACTACTTCTAGAACCTATATTCAAATAAATTTGAAATCTTAAAGAAATGGACAGATTTCTAGATACATATGATCATCCAAAACTGAACCAAGAGGATATTAATCACCTGAATAGATCTATAACACAAAATGAAATTGAAGCAGCAATCAAGAGTCTCCCCAAAAAGAAAAGTCCATGACCTGATGGATTCTCTGCTGAATTCTATCAGACCTTTAAATAAGAACTGATACCAACCCTCCTTAAACTGTTCCATGAAGTAGAAAGGGAAGGAAAACTGCTTAACACATTCTATGAAGCCAGTATTACACTTATCCCAAAACCAGGCAAAGACACCTCCAAAAAGGAGTACTATAGGCCAATCTCCTTAATGAACATTGATGCAAAAATCCTCAACAAAATAATACTCAGTCAAAAGAACAATGCTGGAGGTATCACGATACCTGACTTCAAACTATATTACAAAGCAATAACAATAAAAACAGCATGGTACTGGCACAAAAACAGACATGAAGACCAGTGGAACAGAATAGAGGATCCAGATATGAAGCCACACAACTATAACCAACTTGTCTTTGACAAAGGTGCTAAAAATATATGATGGAGAAAAAGCAGCCTCTTTAACAAAAACTGTTGGGAAAATTGGTTAGTAGTCTGTAAAAAACTGAAACTTGATCCATGTATATCATCCTATACCAATATTAACTCAAAATGGAACAAGGATCTTATTATCAGACCACAAACTCTAAAGTTGATACAGGAAAAAGTAGGAAATACTCTGGAGTTAGTAGGTATAGGTAAGAACTTTCTCAATGGAACCCCAGCAGCACAGCAACTAAGAGATAGCATAGATAAATGGGACTTCATAAAACTAAAAAGCTTCTGCACAACAAAAGAAATGGTGTCTAAACTGAAGTGAACACCCACAGAGTGGGAGAAAATATTTGCCAGCTACACATCAGACAAAGGACTGATAACCAGTGTATATAGGGAACTTAAAAAACTAAATTCTCCCAAAACTAATGATCCCATAAAGAAATGGGCAAGTGAACCAAACAAAACTTTCTCAAAAGAAGAAATTCAAATGGCTAAAAAACACATGAAAAAATGCTCACCATCTCTAGCAATAAAGGAAATGCAAATTAAAACTACACTAAGATTCCACCTCACCCCTGTTAGAATAGCCATTATTAGCAACACCACCACCAACGGGTGTTGGTGAGGATGCAGGGAAAAAGGAACCCTCTTACACTGCTGGTGGGAATGTAAACTAGTACAACCACTTTGGAAAAAAATCTGAAGTCTTCTTAAAAAGCTAATCATTGATCTACCTTTTGATCCAGCAATATCACTCTTGGGGATATACCCAAAAGACTGTGACACAAGTTACTCCAGAGGCCCCTGCACACCCATGTTTATTGTGGCACTATTCACAATAGCCAAGTTATGGAAACAGCCAAGATGCCCCACTACTGACGAATGGATCAAGAAAATGTGGTATCTATACACAATGGAATTTTATGCAGCCATGAAGAAGAACGAAATGTTATCATTCACTGGTAAATGGATGGAATTGGAGAACATCACTCTGAGTGAGCTTAGCCTGACCCAAAAGATCAAAAATCATATGTTCTCCCTCATATGTGGACATTAGATCAAGGGCAAACACAACAAGGGGATTGAAGTTTGATCACAAGATAAAAGCTAGTACACACAAGGGAGATGTGAGGATAGGTAAGACACCTAAAAAATTAGCTAGTATTTGTTGCCCTAAATGCAGAGAAACTAAAGCAGATACCTTAAAAGCAACTGAGGCCAATAGGAAAAGGGGACCAGGAACTAGAGAAAAGGTGAGATCAAAAAGAATTAACCTAGAAGGTAACACACATGCACAGGAAATTAATATGAGTCAACTCCCTTTATAGCTATCCTTATCTCAACGAGTAAAAACCCTTGTTCCTTCCTATTATTGCCTATACTCTCTCTTTAACAAAATTAAAGATAAGGGCAAAATAGTTTATGCTGAGTATTGAAGGGGGTGGGGGGGAGAGTTAGGGGGCGGAGTGGGTTGTAAGGGAGGGGGTGGGGGCAGGGGGGAGAAATGACCCAAGCATTGTATGCACATATGAATAATATAAAAATAAAAATTAAAAAAAACAGAAATAGTATAACCAGTTACATACTACAGCAGAAAATAAATTGTTAAGAGAATGTTAATAAATGACTAATTTTAAAGGAGATATAATGGAAGAAAGTTATTTAAAATCAACTGTAGGAAAAGGGATCATTGACATTATATGATAGAAAAGAAGGGAAAAATTTAAGAAGGCATAGAACAAAAAATTAGCATTTCCAAAGCCAAAATCTGACCGAAGAGCATGGATTATCAGGTGGTTATAATTTAGTTTCTAGTTATGACCAGACCATAAATAGAATATGGGGATGTGGAGAAATCACAAGAGAATTTTCTAAGTGAAGCATCCAAAGCAAAAAGATGGACTTGGTCTAGGGCAATAAATTGGTCCCAACTGCTGATAAAAAGGTACAGACAAAATTAAAGGAAAATGTTTTTAGATAATAATTTGTAAGTTATCCTGTGTAAAAAAGAGGTAAAAAATAGTAATTTGGATGGGGAAAACTATACTGAGAAGTATAAGTGTATATTTGAGTACTGAAATAATAAAATCAATTCCAAAAACATGGAAAAGTTACAAGAAGTCCACCACGTTCCAGAATAATCATGAGGGAAAGATTAGATGTGAATGTGATGATAGCACCTGGAATTTTCAGGAGCTGAGGATCAACTTGAATTGCTGTAGAATGCATAGAAAAAGTACATTATAAGTGGATTCTTCAATTGCAAAGCACATGTACATATAAGTAAGAATAAATATACAGCATTTTGCGGAAGATTCTGAAATTAAAAAAGCACAGGAAATTAAGGTATTCACAGATGGTGTATGCCAGCAATCTCCAATCTAAATGAAGATTTACACACAAGTAGGTAAATATATAAGAAAGAAATTAAAGAAGACATCAGAAGATGGCAAGATCTCTCATGCTCATGCATCAGCAGAATCAATATTGTGAAAATGGCTGTAATACCAAAATCAATCTACATATTCAACAATCTCTATCAAAATTTCAATGACATTCTTCACAGAGATGGAAAAATTAATCCTAAAGTTCATGTGGGAACAAAAAGACCTCAAATAGTAAAAGTAATTTGGGATTCCAATGTGCAGGTTTCATAATCCCTGATCTCAAACTATACTATAGAGCCATAACAATAAAAAGAGCATGACATTGGCACAAAAACAGACAATGAACAATGGAACAGATTAGAACCATAAATCCACACAGTTAGAGCCAACTGATTTTTTTTGTAAATGAGCCCAAACACAGTGGAGAAAAGATACCCTCTTCAACAAATGTTAATGGGAAAACTGGATGTCCATAGGTAGAAAACTGAAACTAGAACTCTGTCACTCACTCTGTACCAAAGTCAACTCAGAGTCATTCATAGACCTTAATATAATGCCTGAAACTTTGAAACAACTACAGGAAATAGTAGGAAATACACTGGAACATATAGGCCTAGATAATGACTTCCTAAGTAGATTTCCAATGTCTCAGCAAATGAGAGAAAGAATGAACCAATGCAACTGCATCAAACTCAAAATCTTCTGCAAAGAAAGGGAACAGTAACAAGACTTAGGAGACTGCTCACAGAATGGGAGAAAATCTTTTCCAGCTATTTATCTGATAAGGGATGAATAACCAGAATCCAAAGGGATTATAAAAAATTTATTTCCAAAGAATTGACAACCCAATGAAGAAATGGGAACATGAATTGAATAGGGAATTTTCAAAGGAAGAGGTACAAACATGAAGAAGTGTTCCACTTCCCTGTCCATAAAAGAAATGCAAATCAAACTACATTAATATTTCATCTCACCGTAGTTAAATGGCAATCTTAAGAACACAACAACAAATGTTGGCAAGGATGCCATGAAACATTAACCCTTATATGCTGTTGGTGGGAATATAAATTAGTACAACCACTATGGACAGCAGTATGAAGATGCCTTAAGAACTAAAAATAGACATTGCATGTGATCCAGTGATAGCACTCCTAAAGGAATGTAAGTCAGGATACAATAGAGATGCTTGCACTTTGATGTTTATCACAGCACTGTTCACAATAGCCAAGGTATGGAAACAATACAGATGCCCAACAACTGATAAAAAGGTTATATTCCACTATTTAGGGGAAAAGATACTGAAATTCATTGAAGAAAAAAGAAAACTTTATTTATATATGTGAGATGATATGGAAAAATCAACCATACTTAGGGAATAAAAGGAAAATATACACATGACACACGAGTTAATCAAAAATCACAAAGTAAAGATACCAAAACCTACATACACTTTAAGTGTCATAAGAAAGAAAATGATGTAAAGTAGTACTAGTGAAGAAAAAAACCCATGATGTAGTATATAGTCAGACATAACTCACTTGATGTTCAACCTTCTGCATACAAAGGCTATTGGAACCTGTAAATACAGTGTTAGGTTTAGAACTCTGGAGGAAAAGGTCAAGAAATAGAGGGACACATTTCCTTGTTCCCAGATGGATCTAAATGAAGACTTTGTCTTCACAGAGATAGATTGAAATTTCTAAAACAACATAAAAAGAATCAGGCATCAGATATTACAGTAGAAAATCATTTGTACAAATAGCAAGAAATAGCTAATTTTAAAGAAGACACAATGAAAAAGAATTTTTTCAGGGATAGGGAAAAAGTAACTGCTACCATTCATGAAAAGAAGGAAAAGATTTAGAGTGCATAAACAAATATTCACTGTTACATGTCTTAAAAATTATAAGACAAAAATGCCAATACCAAGATATAATATATGCAAATTCTCAGAAGAAAAAGATCATGTTAAAATCCAGTCCACATCTCCAAAGTCAAAAACTAAGTGCAGAAGATGAATTATCATGTTGTCATAACATGTCATCTCAGTATATGTGATGATGACCAGGATAATCATGAAGAAATGTTATATCTAAATCTTGACATACACTTCTAGGACCATTCCAGACAAGGAGGAACATTTTTCCCCTGGAAAGGTGCAAGATTAGAATAAGTTAAGTTTATTTCACATGTGTGTACCAAAGTCTTTCATGTAAGCTGATAATAAGGAGGTAGCTTTTGTTTTCAGAATAAAAAGCCTGAAAAAAGAGCCACATTTGTATGTAAAATAATGAGCCAAGACTGGGATTAAAAACTTGTTCTCTGAGATAGACAGAAATTTATATTAAAAGATGATAGAAAAAATAGCAACTTAGATATTACACTAAAATACATTGATATGAAAATGGTAGGATATGATTAATTTCAAAAAATAAACAATGAAAGGAACAGTGTTTTTCAGTGACTAATAGAAAGTGGGTTATAGGCACTATATTTTATAAAAGAAAAATATTTAAGAATACATGTAATAAACTGTCTCATGCCAGAATAATCATTAAAAAATGGTACCAATTACTACATATAGTACACTTAAATTTTTACCAGAGAAGGATCTGTTGACAATGCCATCAGCATCTCTTAAGGCAAAAACTGAATGGATAAGGTGAGATATTAGTTGCCATAACCTGGCTTCTTATCAAGCATCAGTATTGACCTGGTCTAGGATGATACACTTTTAACAAGTGAAGAAAGTATTGAAAACAAAAAAATTAAAAAAGAAAACAACTTTCAAATATTAACTTATAAATTATTCTGTGATAAAAGTAGTAAAAAATCAGTAATTTAGTTTGAGCAGTAAATTATTTAGAAGTGTGCCAAAGAGCTAAAATAATAACTATAATAAAAATGGTTTAAAAAACATAGAAAATGCCAGAAGATACAAATTTAAAAATTACCTCCCACATATCAGAACATTCATGAAGACAGGTTCTATCTAAACCTAGGTGTATGGTGCTAGAACTTTCAAGAGTCCAGGATCTCCACAAAATGACATGAAAAGCCACAAACTACGGTAAAACATATATTACTTAGAAACCATAAATTATTAGAGTGGTGTTTTTCTGACTTCCAAGCACCGTGTACATGAAGGTTAAACTTGGGACCTAGGACTTTGAGGGAGTTTATGACAACAGAAGGATCAAAAGTTATTGTGGCCATAGATTACTTTTGCCACTAACTGCTAATCTATATCAGAAAATATTTACCCAAAAGAAGAAGTAAATTTATTTATTTGTTCTTTTTTTTTTTTTGGTGACACTGGGGTTTGAACTCAGGGCCTCATGCTTGCTAGGCAGGTGCTCTTACTGATTGAGCCACTCTACCAGCCCAAGGGAGAAGTAAATTTAAAAGGAAACAAATTCTGTAAATACATTCCACTATTTAGGAAAAGAGATATTGTAATAAACAGGGAAGAAAGTAAATTTTTAGAGAAAACGAATTGGCATATAAAAATCCATTCTGCAACATATGCAGAAAAAAATCACAAAATATAGATGCCAAACATAGACTTTATTATAACTTTCACAAGAAAGAAAAAACTAAAACTAGCAAAAATCTAGAAATGAAAAATATGTATTTCTGGATCGATTTCAAGATCAGACTGAACTAAGTTGATTTTACTCATGCATACACAGGCCATTAGGAAAACTGAAATTACGAAGGAAAGTCAGACCTTAAGATGAAAATGCAGAAAAAGAAGGGTCATAGTTCTACAGGACATGAAGTGCCCAGACCAGGATATAGAACACATTCATAGAGACTGATAGAAACACAAAGTTAAACACAGAAAGAAAAAAGACACTCAGGTGTTACAGAAAAACATAAATTTTGCATGAAAATGGTAAGAAATATCTACTTTCAGAAAACACACAGTGGAAATAAAAGGCATTATCAGTGACTACGGTAAAGTGAACATTTACTTGTACATTCTAGGAAATAAGGAAAAAAATCTTAAGTCAGAAAAAAACTCATTGTCATATGTCTGAATAATAGATATAATAGACTTGAATTTTAATATGTACAGAATTTTGTTTGTAATCTGACCACCATGTCTGAAGGCAAAAAGTGAGTAGAAAAATTAAATGGTCATGTTGTCTTAACTTGGTTAAGACATGAAGTTTATCAGGTCATAATAGAATTAAAGAAACTCAGAAAAACCACAGGGAAGTCTCCTAAGAACCTGAGGACATGTTCCAAGCATCAGGATGAGCTTGTGCTGTGACATTAAGTATTCAACCAAGTTGTGATAGAAATGTACAGATAAAATTAAAAAATTTTTGATATTATGTTGTGCATGAGTCTCTCAGGAGTTAAAAATTATACAATGTAGATGGAGCAATAATATATCAAGTTTGTAGACAGGTAGTGTTAGAACCATATATTGGAGAAACCATATGACAGAAAAAGTACTAGAAAATAGATTGTGAAAAAGGGAATGTTGCTATAGTGAAATTTCACCTGGATGCTAAACACTGTATCCAAAGGGTTCTGAGACAACATAGAATTTTGAGGAATTTTATCACATCACAATGACAAAGAGAATCAAGTTGACCACAGGTTACTTAAGCATGAATCAAGAATCTAATTAGATTTTCATAATAGGAAATGAACTTTTAAATGGAAACACTTCTCAAAATACATTCCACTATTTAATAAAGAGATAGTGGGATACAACACAGAAGATTTGCAATTTTTTGAAGTGGCACAAAATAACATCTAGTATATATGTGAGATAAAATCGAAAAAAATAACCACTGTACTTTTAGGGAAAAGAAATTCTAGTCCCATAGATTAATTCATACATAAACATATACAAAAATCACAAAATAAAGAAGAAACAACCTATAAACTATATTGTATATTGCATAACAAATGAAAAGTTTGAAACCTACTACCAATCTACAAAGGAAAAATATATTTTCAATGAAATAATGACAAACCAGCATGAACTAATTCAGCTGTCAGTCTTGTGCATACAATGGTATAAGGAAAATTTAGAAAAATGGGGGTATTCTCAGATTTCTGGATGAAAAGTCAATAAGGGAGGTTGACAGTGCCATGTGACTAGATGCATCAACTGGGTTATAAGACAGAGTCATTGAGCCAAACAGTATTTCATAGGAAAATAAAGAAATAACCATTTAGATATAGTGGTAGAAAAACACATTCTTATAAGAAGAGTAAGAAATGTCTAACCACAGAAAACATAGTTGAAAGAAAAGAATAGTAACAAGAGGAAAAGGGACCATTACCACTGCATTCTAGAAAAGAAGTGAACGAAACTAACTCCAAATGTCTGGATTATGAAAGAAAAACACCAATACCCAGCTATAATATATTCAAATTATTAGAAGAAATACTACCTGGCTAAAATGCAACCATTACCTTCATAGGCAAAAAGAGAGTAAAATTAGTGTTCTTTTCAGAATGCATAAACAGTGTGACCAGGGCACACATTAGAATTTTAGAAGTTCAGGACTTGTTTTAAGCATCTGGGAGAGCCTGGTCTAAATGTTCACCCATGTGCTGATATAAACGTATAGGCAAAATTGAAGTACAAATAATTCAGATAATAAAACTATGGTATAATAAGTTATGGTGTGATGAAAGACTAAAACAGTTATGTGTATGGAGAAAAAATATATACTGAAGTGTACTTGACCATGTTGAAATGATAACCATAATGAAATCAATTATAAAAAGAGGGAAAATACAAGAAGTTAAAAGTTTTAAAATTACTCTCCATATGTCAGAATAATCTTTGAGTCTAATCTAGATCCATGCACCAATGTTGAACTGTTTAAGATTAACTCAAAATGTTATAGATCTAGAAAGTATAACGACATTTTTATTATGTAAAAGCATTAAATTATTAGAGCGTTTTCAAAATGTTGCTGAACATTGTGAACTTGAAGGACAACAGAAATCTTGGGAAATTTCTGACATTGAATAACACAGCAAATTAATGTGTCACCAGTTACATGTGCCACAAATCACCAATTTAAACAAGTAAAGACTTACACAGTGGGAAGTACATATTTAAAAGGAACCTTCTTTTCAAAGTACATTCTACTATTTAGAAAAAAATGTGTTGAGGTTAACTGGAGAATAAAATAAAACTTTTGAAGTGGTAAAATAAGAAGAAGTATGTATGTGAGATGAAATTAAACCAGTAACCATTGATTTTGGTGACATAAAAGGAAGAACATCAAATAAAAATTTAATCACATCTGCAACCTATTAAAAAAGTCATAAAGTAAATTATCCACAACCTCCTAGGATTTACTACAAATTTCAAAAGAAATGAAAAATTAAAACCCAGTACCAATACAGGAAAGGAAAACTCATTTTCCCTGAGAAGGTGCAAAATTGGACTGAGTGAAGTTGATTTTTAGTACTTTGTACACAAATGCTATCTGGAAAATGTGGAATATGGTGAAATATCCAGACGTCAGGATAAAAAGCCCAAAAATAAGGTTCACATTTCCATGTGACAGGAAGGGTGAAGAATGAGCTATAAAACGTGCATAGAAGCTGGGTGCCAGTGGCTCACACCAGTAATCCTAGCTTCTCAGGAGGCAGAGAACAAGAGGATTGCAGTTTGAAGCCAGCTCTGGGGCAAATAATTCAAGAGACTCTATCTTGAAAAGATCCATCACAAAAAAGGACTGGAGGAGTGGCTCAATGTGTAGGCCCTGAGTTCAAACCCCAGTACTGTAAAACAAAAAACAACGTGCAAAGAGACAGAAATTCATATAAAATATTTTATAGAAACAGTCGCTTAGATATTAAAGTATAAAATACATTGACATGAAAAGTATAAGTAATGAAAAATTTAAAACCCTAATAGAATGGAGACTATTTATCATCAGCCAGTGGGGGACAAAAGGTAGCATTACCACTATAATCTTAGGTAAGGAGGAAATGACTTAAGATATTCAAAACAATGCACTGCCACATTATAATTGAATAATATTAAAGAAAGATGCCAATTTTTAGATATACTAAACATATTTTCACAAAACAAGAACCTGACTAAAATCCAATTAATACCTCTACAGGAAACACTGAGTGGAGAAGGTGAATTTTCAAGTCATTATACCTGGACTCTCATCTCAGTGCATATAAAAATGCCCAGGATATATATAATTAGAAAAAGACACAAGGAAATCTCCTAAGAAGCTGAAAACATATTCTAAACACCAGAGTGGGCCAGGCCTAGGACCTTAAGTATTTACCCAGGCGGTGATAAAATATACAGAAAAATTAAAGAAAGAATAATTGCATTCAGTTATTCAATTGCAAGTTATACTATAATGAGAGAGGGGAAATTCAGTAATTTGGCATAATAATATGTTGAGAAGTGTGAATGAGGCTACAAAATCATAACCATTAAGTTGATTCCAAATACATGAACAATTTAAGAAAACACATATTTAAAAATTACCCTCAACATACCAGAATAGTAATGAAGTAAAATTATATCTAAATAAAGATGCACTTGAGTGTTCAACATTCTTTTTTGACATTTGAAACATTTACATTGATGTGTTTTGATATTTATCTGTGATATTATTATTATGATAATTATCATTGCCAATATTATTGGCAGTACCTGAACTGAATTCAGTGCTTCATGCTTGTGAGGCAGGCACTCTACTGCTTGAGCCACATATCAAGTCCTTTTTGCTCTAATTATTTTGGAGATGAGGTCTCACCATTGGAGACAGGGTCCATACAGGCTGGCCTGGACCATGGTCCTCCTGTTTTAACCTTCTCATTGTCACTGAGATGACAGTAAGTTACCGCTAGACCCAGTTTTTCACTGATGAGATTGTCTCTCAAAAACATTTTCATCAGCTGGCCTGGACCAATGAGTCTCCAACTCCAGGCTTCTGAGTAGCTTAGCCTGTGATTCTACACCCAACTGTTGTTTGAGATGGGCTCTTATGATGAATTCACTGCCATGGCTGGCCTCAGACCATGGTCCACACAATTTCAGCCTCTGAATTAACTTGGATAACTAGCATGAGCACCAACCCCAGTCCCTTACCTATCATTGTCGTGTTGGATGATAAGAATTTTTTTCTCTATTGGTACTGGATTTAATTTTTCATTTTTATGAATGTTAAAATAGAGCATTTGTAAGTTGTGGTGTCATTATTTTGTGGAATGTTTTGTGTATTCATTAATTTATGGAACTGAATTTTTTTCCTTGTTTTCTCTAAAAGTACAATAGTCAATTTTTCAATGTTATTTAGCACATGTACTTATTTTCTTATCCCTTCTTCTCTGTTTAACCTTAATATATTTTTCATAAATAGTGGAATGTATTTTATGGAGTTTCTTTTTTCAATTGTACCTAAAATCTTTGCTCAGATACATTTATAGTTCCTTACATAGGTAACCTGTCATTCTGAGGCCAGAAAGTCCCTCAGAATTGTGTTCTGTCTTTGTAACCTTCACGTATACAGTGTTTAGTCTTTAGTAGCCAACTAAAGACCTTCTCATAATTTACCATTAATGGTCTTTTCTCCAGTTGTTAAAATGTAGTTTTCTTTCCATCGTGACTTCCATAAAATTAGAAATTGTGTACCATTAACATACCATTTATCTTTTACAATGATATCTGGGTGCCAGTACTCTGTCTATATTTCTGCATGAATTTCAATTTATCTCTAGGAAGGTGTGTTAAGTCCCATTCTAGATCTATCCTGAAACACCTATTTTTTATCCGTTTCATCCTGAAATCTGAAACTTCCTCCACATTCTACATTTTCTAATAGCCTTAATGTACACAGTGCTCAAAGTCAAGTTATTTCAGAGAGATCTTGCACATTTTTCAAAAAATTATGTCTTTTTTTCTGAACTTACATAAGATTTAAATCATTTCCTTTCTTATGAATGCCTGGTAGAATCTATATAGATTGCAACAGCTTTATTCTGTGATATATTTATGGTCTAAGATTTTTGTTATTCATGTTACTTGATAATTCATTTTTATCTACAAATGCAAAGTCTGATTCTTAATTTTATCTCAACCACATAATGTTATTTTTTACTCTATCAAATTTTATCTTCTCTTTCATCTTAATATAGCTTATAAATACAGAATTGTGTTTCAGAAAAAATTCTTTTCAATTAATATCTTCGTTTCTTTAAAATTTTATCCAGATTGATTGGCCATTCCTGTTGCAGGTAACTGCTTGCCATGTTTATTTTGGTGTCATCATGATATCAGAAATTCTTTGAAATTGCATATTTTCTTGGTAACCTTTATGTAAATACTGTTTAGAATCCAGCTACAATCACTCCAGTATTTTCTGATTTCCAGCTAATATATTTTTTGTTACATATTCTAGATGACTGTGGAATTTTTAATTAACCCTGGACACTTGAAATTTCCTGTCAGGAGAATTTAAGCTGAGATATTAAATATAGAAACAAACTATAGATATAAAATCAAAGACAAAATCAAAACAGGCAAAAAGGTATGCAAATGTCATGGATAAAATACATGGAGGTTAAAGAGATAGAAAAGAATAATTTTCAGGAGTGAAAATAATGGAGACTGCTGAAAATAGGCAATGACAATGAGATGTTTTAAAAGAAAAATATCCAGAAATCAAGATGTAAAAGAAGCAACTATCACCATTTATACTAAAATAATGAAAAGAAGAGAACCATATCACATGGAATAATTAATTCCTGACATCACAATCACACAGAATATCAATGAAGTAAGATTTATGCAAAGGGGATATGAAGTAAAAATAACTAATCAAAACACATTCTGCTTTAGAGAAATATGACGAGATTAAACAGAGAAGAAAATATAATTTTTGAAGTGGGAAAATAATCATATTAATTGTATATGTGTGACATCATTGCAAAATTGTTCATAAATGAAGAAGAAAACCAGAACACATAAAATAAACCATTATCCCACTGCATATCAGGATAGTTGAGAGAAAGATGCCTATTCCTAGACAAAATAATTTGGAACTTGCAAAAGTCAGATTAAGTTAAATCTCATCAAAATCCAGAAAAGGATAAAATATTTTACCTGGAAATGGTGAATTTTCACAGTAGCCTAAGCTGCCTATTTTACACCGTTCCTATAAAGGTTTCTTCGTGTAAAAAGGTTTTTACTCTAAATAAATTTAGAGGAGAAAGGGCCTATATGAGGATATTAAAGAATTAAACAAGTGATTTATATAAATTTAAAGATAGAATGAAACATATCACACATTCAGAGAGTAGAGTGTAAAAACATATTATAGTTAAGAAATTATTTAAATTTGAGAAAATGAAGACTAAATAAAATAAGTAAAAGTTCCCTGATTTTTCAGGTGAATATAAATTAAAAAATCAATGAATAACTTAAAAAAGCACTCAAAAATAAATCAGGATGTATGAGACATTGCTGATAACTAAAAGTAATTAATTAAAATACATTGAAAAAATGAAGGAAGAAATTCCACAAGGCACCAATTAAGCCTTTATCATTCAGCACTATGATCAGAATTACATAATACACTGGAAATCTCAAAATCAAATGTAAATATAAAAGTCCAAAAACTAGAGGATAAGAATCACTACAAAAGCCTATTCTACTTCTTAAGTAGTGTGTAGCTAAAAGTTATCAGGAAAATGAATAATTTTCAGAAAGCTGCTGAATATACAATGAAAAGGACAGCTATGGTAACAGGTGGTCACCTGTTACCAATGCCAGAACTGTGTTATGAGAGATTTACAGTAGTGTTAGAGGTAATTGTAAATACAGAAATAAGGAAAAGAAGCTACATAGTATAATATGATATATATTCAAATTTAAAAAATTAACATAACAAGGTGCAGTAGCTAATGCCTCTAATCTTGGGAGGGTTATGGTTTGAGGTTAGATCAGACAATGAGTTCACAAAACACCATCACAATCAATAAAAACTTGCATGGTAGCTGCATTTTTCATTCCAACATGGGAATCATAAAGTGAGGATTGCAATCCAGGTAAGCCTAGGCATCAATGCAAGACCATATTCTAAGAATACATACAGCAAAAGTGCTGAGGAGGTGTTTCAAATGGTAGAGTACCTGCCTGGCAAGCACAAGACCATGAGTTCAAATGACGGTACAGCAAAAAAAGAACACTATTAAAGTAGAAATAATGGATTGAAAAGTATGTGGGAGAGCTCACTTCAAATAGACAATTATAATTAAAAATTTAAAAGGTAGAAAATTATGACTTTAATTATCATGGCAGCACATATCACAATAATCATAGAAATGACACAAACATAGATATTGGGAAATGTAGCATTCAAAATTCAAGACTGAATGCTAAAATAAATATAAAAAAATCCACAAAAATTTGCATCACATTATGCAAAATATTTCATTATCTATTTTTTTGGGCAATACTGGTGTTTGAACTCAGGTCCTCACTCTTTCTAGGCAAGCTATTTATCACTTAAGTCACTCCACTAGCCCAAGGGTTCATTTTGAGACAGGCCTGACCGGGCTCTTAAATACTATGTCCAGAAATGAATGATTTAGAATTTTGAGGAATTCTGACCTCAGAGTGATTTTGCAGTGTATATTATTTCAGCACACTCAAGCAAAATTCTAAACATATTATTGCTTTACCTAAATTACAGATCTTTTACTTCTTTTATCACAGGATTATTTTTATCTTTATCAGTGGAAGAATTTTAAATTTAGTTTTGTCTGTAAATATGACTCATACTCATTTTTTTATCCCATTCAGGAGCCATCTTGACAAGTGTAAATATTGATTGCCTTTTTCACGCTTTCATCATGAGGTCTGGGTCTAACTCCATATTCTCAGTTTTCCTGGTAGCATTTGTGAACCCAGGGCTGAGAGTCAATTTAGCTCAGTCTGATCTGCATCTTGTTGGGAAAATGTTTTCTTTCTCATTTCTACATTAAGATTGACCTTAAATTGTTCCCTTTCTTATTAAAGTTGAAATCGAGTTTGAGTAGGTTGAGGCATCTTTATTTGCTAGTCTTTCAATGTGTCATAGTACTGATAAATTTTTATGACTGGATTTTTTCCACAAATTTTCATTGCTCAACTTTTCAACTTTATCTCATACACACAGTATTATTTTTGGCCACCCCAACACCTTAACTTTCTTTTCTGTTTCATCTCAATATATTAAATAACTACTAAGAGGAAGTTTACTTTTAAATTTTTATCTCCCATTTTATAAATCTTTACTTATATTTATGGGCAATTCCTGGCAAAGATAATTTTGGCCACTTGATTTTCTTTATCATTATGATGTCAGAAATATTCTTAATATTTCATATTGTCCTGCTAACCTTCACATACACCATGTCAGCAATCACCTGAAACCATTGTACTACTTTTCTATTACAATGTAATTGAATATTTGTTACACATTCCAGATTTAAACTGATTTGATCCCGGACTCTTAAAATTTGCAGCCACATATATCTAGAATTTTATTTTACCTTTCTTAATGATTATCCTGGTATGTGTAGATGATTTTAAGTATGTGCCTCTGATATTTATTCCTGTTTTTAGTATTGATTTTTCTTCTTCTTATTTCATCACTATCATGAATATTTCTCAATATATGATTAGAACATCCAAACTTCTGATCTGTATCTCCTTCATGATTGGGTCATTTATATCTTAATTTATCAATGCATTTTTTATATTATTTCTCAGCTCACTTCTGTCACCACTTCATTGCACAGTTAATGAGCTACTCCAGGCCCATTCTGATGATTGACCATGTTCTAAACTTCTTAGGAGATTGCATTGTGAGTCAACTACATTCTTCAAACTATTATATCCTTGTTCTTCATATGCAGTCTTATTATAAACCAGGTTATGACAACCGAATAATTCAGTTTCTCCATTCAGCTTTTGCTTGCATATGTGCTCATTGGATATTAACCAGATTGTTTTCTTTGAAAAGCTGAGAAGAGTATGCACATACATTGGTATCTTTCTTTAATAATTATTCAGGCATATGGCAGTGAGTTGCTTCTATGACATCATAATTTTTTTCCTTTTTACCTAGTATGTTGTGGAGACAGTTTCTTTTCTTCCAGCTACTTGTGAAGTTTTTCTTCCACTTAGCCTTCTTTGAGATTAGTCATTTCTTACCATTCTTATACCAAACTGTTTTCTACTGTAACATATGAATTCCTCTTTCTGTTTCTGTACTTTGATGAGTCTACATTTCTATGAATATGCTTCATATTCAGATCTAGGCTCCTTCTGGTCTTTGACATTCAGTTTTTCCTCCTGGTCTGAATGGTTATCCATTTTCTCAATTTTCCATTAGCTTTTAAATACACAGGGATGAATGTCAATTTAGTTCAATCTGATCTTTCACTCTCTCAGATAGTACCCTCTCATATATACTACATATATATTTCCTTTTCCAGATTAGTGCTAGTTTTAATAGAATGTTGCAATAGACTCACTGTAGTTTGTTGCATCTATATTTTGTTATTTTTATGTGTTAAAAGAGTAATTAATTTATGTAACTAGACTTTTGTCCTTTTTATTAAAACTGAGGTGGTCAATTTTTCAATTTTATCTCACAAATATGTTTAATGCTATTTTTGTCCCTTTGAAAATTTCATTTTCTTTTCTGTTAAATATCAGTTCTTTTCCTCAACAGTGGAAAGTGATTTAAGAGGGGTTTATATTTACATTTGTAGTTTCCATATGCAAATCTTTACTTAGTTAGGTTGGCCAATGCTAGTGCAAGTACACTGTGACCACCTTGATTTTTTTTATCAGTTGGGATGTCAGAAAATTCCACAAACTTCCAGGATGTCTTAGGCACTTTCATGTACAGAGTATTTATCAACTTGCTTAAAACATCCTAAATAGGTACCATTTATATGGAATGTATTTATTTTTTAATTTCTAGATTTCTATAAAATTTTCATCTTGGACTCTTAAAAGTTCTATGGGTGTATATTTTGATTTCAATATAATCTTTCCTTCATGAATACTCTGGTATGTAGAGGCATTTTTAAAATATGTTTTCTGATATTTTTCTGTTTTGGAATCAATATTGGAATTGTTATTACCTCAAAACTCATAGACACTTCCCAATATATTATCACTGTATTCTAAATAGCATTTTTATCTCTTTCATTCCAGAATAATTTATAACATAATATCAGGAAGAATTGGTTGTTTTTGACATTAACTGTCTCTTTCTTTCAGCACTTCAGCGAAAATTTAATATACTAGGCCAGTTCCTTACTGATGCTTTGAACTCATGCTCACCCTTTCAAGAGATTTCATATTGAGTTCTCCCTCTTCCTCAAATCTTAATGTGTCCTGGCCACCTTCTGTTACGTTGTAGCAAAATCCAGATTATGGCAACCTGATAATTCACCTTTTCCTCTCAGTTTCTGCCTTTGTTGCTGCACAACTGAATTTAAATAAGATCATTCTCTAGTGAAATTTTGAGTATATTACATCTAAGTGTTTTCTTCTTTCTTTAAAAATTCTTCATGAATGTGGTAATGAGGGGTTTTTATGACTTCTTAATTTTTTTCCCACGTTTCTATAATGTAGTGGTTATGTCCTCTTTTGCAGAAGTCAACCACAAATATTTTCCTTCCATTATGTCACCATTAAAATTAGTTATTTCTTATTATAATAATGTGTATTTTTCTGCTTATTCTGAATGACAGTTTCCTTTCCGTGTTTTACTTAATAAGAATTTTTATCTCTCTAAGAACATGTTTTCTATCCATGTGTTGGTAAGTTCTATCATCTGAAAATGTTGCCCTCTTTTTTATTTCCTCTGGGGTATGAACCTTCTTCTATATCCTAAGTTAGCCGTTTTGTGCTCAGGACTGAAAAAGACCTTAGTTAAGTCTTATTTTGCCAACTTCTCAGGAAAAAATTTTCCATTCATGAAATTATTCTGAGTTTTAGTTTTTTCCTTTCTTATAAAAGTTATACTAGAGTAGATTTAGATTGTTGTATGTTTATTTTTTTAAGTTTCACATTTTGATATTACCTTATTAATTGGAAAGGTCTATTCCATTATTTAATTTACTTTTCTCCTCTGTTTAGTTTCAATTTGTTTTGCAAATAGGGGACTGTGTTTAGAGAAGGAATTTCCTATTAAATTTATATCTCCCAATATGAAAATGTTTACAGTGGAGAATCCTGGCACAGCTCACATGTGACTTTTTGATTTCTTTTCATGTCACAAGTTTGTTCAGCAGCCAGCTAAAACCATTGAAATAATTTTTGCTTCTATGAAGTATATTTTATTACATTTTCCAGATTTCTGACTTTTTGTTTTCATCCTGAATACTTGAAATTTATAGCTGCAAATATTTAGTTTAGATATAAACTTTCTTTGTGATTATTCTGGTACAAAGAGAAGTTTTCAAATAAGTGCTTTTTGATATTTTTCATGTTTTTAGATGCATGTTGTGATGGTTCATTCATTACCACGCTTGTTCACTCTTCATTGTGTTACTGCTTCACCAAACTATTGATTTTTTCTGTCTTCTACCACAGGATATTTATAACTTAATGTCTGAAAGCATTTTTGTTTGGTTTTCATCTAGACATTTCTTTCAGCACAGAGTGAAAATTTAATATAGTAGGCAGGGTCATTCTGATGCATGGATCGTGTTTTCAACCTTTTAGGAAATTTCCTTTGGGTAATAGTTTTGATTTTCTGGATTTTTCTCATTTTAAATATAATTTAATGGTTCATTTTCGGCACTCTTTCATATATTCTGGTTACCTTTTTGTTTCCTGCAAAATATTCATTTCTTAATAACAATATATCTCAGACTCTATTATCTAAATATCTTTTTTATTTGATTTTATTTTTAAATAAAGCTGTGTGCTGGTAATCCTAGTTATTTGGGAGGTTGAGATACCATGGTTTGAGGCCAGTCCAAATAGTTCTTGAGACCCCAACTCCAAAATAACCAGGGCAAAATGGACCAGAGTTGTGACTAAAGCAGTATGGTGCCTTCTTTGTGGGTATTAAGCCAAGAGTTCAAAGGCCAGTCCCACAAAATTTTTAATATTTTTAATATTATTAATATTAATACTTTTAATATTCTACACTAGTGCTATATGGACACTAAGAATATGTGCGCATGTTGGTTGGCTTTTTCTTTGAGTTCAGAAACTCCACCACAATCTTATGTTGTACTTGTTAATTTCAAATACACAGATTTTAAGAGGCAGTTTAGAGTTCTTTAATAATTTACCTTTCCTAGGTATGATAGTTTTTACTTGTGTTTCTTTTCAAGCAATTTTACATTTATCCATGAATTGTAGAATTCATTAGACTATGTGTAGGTTTCCTTTCTGCTATTATTACTCCAGTATCTGATGGGGTAGTATTTAATTTATGTCTTCTGGGACATTTTCCAGTTAATTGTAATGGTCTATTTTGAGCAGTCTCCAACATATATTTCTTACTATTTATTTTCTCCTCTATTTATTTATAAACTCTCTTCTCAAAATATGTTTTATTTTCTAATTCTAAATGCCTTTTTGTTTATCAATTTGCTTTTGTTCATTAATTAATGTCATTGACTTAATCTTTATTTCCTAGAATAGACTAATCCTGGCACTGGTAACATGTCCCTTCTTGGTTGGCTTTTCCATTGTGAGGTCAGAAACCGTCACAATTCTGTCGTCGTGGTAATCTTCGTGCAGTCTCAGGAAGCTCCAGCTTAAGCCAGTCTCATAACTCATGCTTTCCAGGTAACATATTTTATAATTTTTTCTGCCTTCTAATGGAAAAGTAACTTTTCCTTGAATTTCAAAAGCTCTAATATGTTATATCTAGGTATTGGCATTGTTTTTTTCATGATTATTTAGTTTTTTGGTGAAGTAATTGTTTAGTTCATGTGTTCTGAAATTATTTCCTTCTTTACTATGATTTTAATGGCTTATTTTTCAGCAGTGTCTCAAGATTATTCATTTCTTATATCTGAATATATACATACATTCTTCAATTTTATGTCTTTATATTGTATATATATTTTATAATCTATAGGTCAATCTGATCTGGGAAATGAAGTATCCAGATTATAGATTTTTCCATCATGATGTCAGGAATTTCCTAAAATTCACCATTGTACTATTAACCTTCATAAGCACTATCTCTCTCTCTTTTTTTTTTTTTGCCAGTACTGGGTATTGAACTCAGGGATTCAGTTCAAGTTCTCTACCACTTAGGCCTCAACTCCAGCCCTGTTTTTTTTCTATATTTACTGTTGAGGTAGGGTCTCATTTTTTCCTTGGCTGGCCTGGACCTTGGTCCTCCTATTTTATACTTCCTAACATTGTTGGAATGAAAACACATACCTCCACACCCAGATTTTTACCTCTGAGATGGGATATTGAAAATCATTTTGTCTGGGTTAACCTGTAACTGTGATCCAGTCTCATCCTCCTGAGTATTTTAGGATGACAGGCACTACCCCATGGTGTTGGTTGAGATGGGTTCTCATGAACTCTCTGCCTAGGCTGGCCTCAAACTCAGATCCACGCAATTGCAGCCTTCCAAGAAGGTAAGATTATTGGCATGAGTTGGGGCACCCAGCTATAAGCACAGTCCTGAGCAGGCATATTTGAGCAGTGTACAAAATGGCCATTCCAGGCATAATTTTCCATTTCCTGGATATTTATGGGATTTAACTCAATCCTTGATTTTTGCAAGGTCTGGTAGGTTATATCTAGGTGCTAGCATCTTTCTCTCAGAATTTTTCTAGTATGTGATATCATAATTATTTAGAGACCTCTGCATTTTCCTTCTTTTGTTAAATTTAATTTTAGTAATCTGTTTTACAGCAAGAGTTAATATATACTTGTGACTTTATTATTACTCATTCCGAGTTACTCTTTTCTCACACTATATTTTATATCCAGACATGAGAATGCATTACTTTGTGACTTATGTTAATGTTTAATATCCCATTCTGGGAATGGGAAAATGTGGCCTATTTGTTGTCTGTTTTCATTGTGAATTTGAAATATCTCTCAAAATTTTTAAATTTCTGTTCACCTTCATGTATTCAGCACTTCTGAGACATCATAGGTCAGACTGATTCTTCTTTTCCTTATTTTTTCCTTTTTTGTGATTTTGGGGGATTTATATTATCTCTGATTCTGGGAATTTCAAACAGTTTATGTAAAAATTGTGTTTTATTGCTATTATTATTGATCTATTAATGGCATATTTAATTTACATATTTCATTATGAGATTTTGTTCTTAATATAGTTTTAATGGGCTTCTTAAAAACATTTTCCTATATACCTTGTATTTTATGATCACTGATTTGATGTTACTCACATTTTTTTCTATACACCTACATATATTTTATATCATAAGGTTTGTCTGCCAGTCTTTTTTTGTTTTCATTTTTTATGGAAGCAATATTATTTTATTTTATTTATTTTTTTAATTTTGAGATTTTATTTATATTTTTAGTTGTGAGCTTTTATGTGCTGGGTCTTTTATTTTTATTTTTAAAATTATTCATTTATTCATATATGCATACATTGTTTGGGTCATTTCTCCCCTCTGCCCTCCTCCCACCGTCTGTCCCCCTCCCCCCTCACTTCCAGGCAGATCCTGTTCTGCCCTTATCTCTAATTTTGTTGAAGAAAAGATATAAGCATAATAAGGAAGACAAGCATTTTTGCTAGTTGAGTTAAGGATAGCTATACAGAAATATTCCTAGCATTGCTTTCATGTACAAATGTGTTACAACCCATGTTGATTCATCTCTAACTGATCTTTACACTGGTTACTGATCCCCTTCTCATGTTAACCTCTGTCATTTTAATGTTTCTGTACTAGTTCCTGTGGAGTGGGGACATCAAACGCTTTCATGTTTTGGGTTTTCTACCTATTCCTGTATCTCCCGTATGTGCTCTCCCCTTGTCATGTAATCCAAGTCCAACCACATTGCTGCATTTGCCCTAGACTAAAGTCCTCATATGAGGGAGAACATATGAGCCTGGCTGACCTCACTCAGAATGATGTTCTCCAGTTCCATCCATTTACCTGCAAATGATAAGATTTCATTCTTCTTCATGGCTGAGTAAAATTCCATTGTGTACAAGTACCACATTTTCTTGATTCATTCATCAGTAGTGGAGCATCTTGGTTGTTGCCATAACTTGGCTATTGTGAATAGTGCTGCAATAAACATGGATGTGCAGGTGCCTCTGGAGTAACCTGTGTTGCATTCCTTTGGGTATATCCCCAGGAGTGGGATTGCTGGATCATGTGTTTTGGTTTTTAAGAAGTCTCCAAATTTTTTTCCAGAGTGGTTGCACTAGCTTGCATTCCCACCAGCAGTGGACTAGTGTTCCTTTTTCCCCACATCCTCACCAACACATGTTGGTGGTGGTGTTTTTCATGATGGCTATTCTAACAGGGGTGTAGGAGAATCTTAGTGTGGTTTTGATTTGCATTTCCTTTATGGCTAGAGATGGTGAGCATTTTTTCATGTGCTTTTGGCCATTTGGATTTCTTCTTTTGAGAAAGTTATATTTAGTTCAGTTGCCCATTTCTTAATTGGTTCATTGATTTTAGGAGAATTTAGTTTTTTAAGTTCCCTGTTTATTCTGGTTATCAGTCCTTTATCTGATGTGTAGCTGGCAAATATTTTCTCCTACTCTGTGGGTGGTCTCTTCAGTTTAGAGGCCATTTCTTTTGTTGTGCAGAAGCTTTTTAATTTCATGAAGTCCCATTTGTAAGTAATTTCTCTTAGTTGCTGAGCTGCTGGGGTTCCATTGAGGAAGTCCTTGCCTATACCTATTAGTTTCAAAGTATTTCCTACTCTTTATTGTTTTGGGTCTGATATTAAGGTCCTTGATCCATTTTAGTTAATACTACTGCAGGGTGATAATCATGGATCTAGTTTCAGTTTCTTGGAGATGGATAAGCACTTCTCCCAGCAACGTTTGTTGAAGAGGATGTCTTTTCTCCATCATATATTTTTGCCACCTTTGTCTAAAATGAGGTGAGTATAGTTGTGTGGGTTCATATCCCGGTCCTCTATTCTGTTTCACTGGTCTTCATGTCTGTTTTTTTTGCCAGTACCATGTTGTTTTTATTGTTATTGCTTTGTCATATAGTTTGAAGTTGGGTATTGTGATACCTCCAGCATTGCTCTTTTTGCTTAATATTGCCTTGGCTATTCGCAGTCTCTTGTGTTTCCAAATGAACTTTCTTTTTTATTCTTAGAAATTTATGTTCTTTCATTGCCTATATATAAACTGTCTCTCCTATCAAAACCAAGTAATGTGAGCATTTTGGAGTTTTCATTGTGAAGTCTCAGTCCTGCAGCTTCTTTTTGAATTGCTCAGGAAATTTATATGTACCCTGCCTTTCAGAGTCAGCTTAGACAAGTCTGATTATTCATCCCTCCAGGGAAGGGAGTTTTATATTTTCTGGATGTTTTAGGTTTCTTTCTTTATCCTTCCTGTGTTATAAGAAATGATTTGAGGAGACATTATTCTTTTTCATTATTTTTCTATAACTTTCACAAGGTGGAAGACTGCCTTAAACCTGATCTGCATCTTGTCAAGGTTTCTTTATTGATTGATGTGAATGGATTTTTTCCTTTTTTCCCCAAAAATACAATCTCATCAAGTTTCCAATTTTATCTCACATATGAACTTATTATTTTGCTATATTAAAAATTTCATTTTCCTCTCCATTTAGTGTCAACATATTCTTACTAAACCATGGAATGTAAATAAGGAGTTTTAAAGAATTTTATATGTCCCTTTGTGTAAATATGTACTTATATTGGAAATTCCTGAGCACTCTGAATTTCTTTGTCATTGTGATATGAGAAACTCCCTCAAAACTCAAGGTTTTCCTTGTCACCCTTAGGAATATAGTGCTTAGAAGCTAGCTGTGAAAGCATGATAATGTAATTCCATTTCCATGCAATATATAATCATTAAACTTTCTAGTGGTAGTATATATGGCATTTTGAATTTATCCTGTACACTTGAGAGGTCCATGATCATATACCAATAGTTAGACATATATTTTCAACAAGATTATTCTGATATGTGGAGGGTAATTTATAATTACCTTTCTTCAGTTATTTTTTCTGTGTTGTTGGAATGAGCTTTGTAATGGATTTCAAAGTTTATTTCAACAGTGTGATGCATGCTTCTCAGTACATAATTGCTGTAATCATATTATTGATTTATTAACTATTTATCACAGTATTACTTATTGCGTTATATCTGAAAGCATGTTTTAATTGATTTACCTGAATATTTCTATCAGGAGAGGAGTAAAAATTTAATACCCTTAGATCAATTCCATGGCCTCATTTTCTTAAGATATTTCCTTGTGAATTCTCTGGTATGTTCATTTTCTAGCATGTCCTGGTCATCATCATGTGCACAGTGAGTAGAAAACATATTATTTCATCCTAATCAGATTCTCCACACAGCTTTTGCCTTCACAGATGCTGACTGGTGTTTAACTGCATCCTTTTCTTATGATATTATGAGTAAATTATTTATAAATATTGGCCTCTTTAACAATTATTCAGAAATGTTTCTGTATTTCACTATGGCTTCTGAATTTTTTCATCTTTTCTAAAATGTTCTGGGTGTCTTTCCCCTATTTTCTAAAATGAACTTTTCCTTTACTTGTATCTTCTTTGAAATTGGTCATTTCTTACCATTTTTATACAAATGTATTTTCTGCTGAGTACCCTTTTCCTTCTGTTTTCCATGAATTTTCTCTCTATGAACAATTTTATTCATGGACTAGGTGTATCTTGGAACACAAAGTATAAATCTCATTTTTTCCTTCCTTTTCATATTCAGTTAAGTTGTCATGTTTGCGTCATAGCATTTATATACAAAGAGCCGAAATCCTTCTTTTCAGTCTGATTTTGCACCCACACAGTTAAACTATTGTTATCTTTTCTGGAATGATTGTGAGGTTTGTTTTTCTTTGTTACTGAAGACAAAATACAGCCTAGGTAGCTTGTGGCATCTTTATTATGTTGGTTTTTATTGCATAAATTCTGGTATAGATTAATTTTTGGGTACAGATTTTTTTTTCATTTTCTGTAAAAAATAAAATGGTATATCTTTAAATTTTGCCTGTGGTATGAAATGTTATTTTTTTCTGCCTCAAAAAATTAGATTTTCTTTCCTTTGTACAATCTCTTTACATTTTTTTCTAAATAGTGAAATGTATTTAAGAATGGGTTACCTTTAAATTTATTTGGCCATTTCTGTAAATCTTTCCTAACAGAGATGGGCAATTCTTGAATCAATTACCCCGTTGCCACCTAAATTTTCTTTGTCATTTGTGGTGTCAGAAAGTTCCTTAGTGGTCTACTTTGTCCTATTAACCTTCATTTACACAATGTTTAGCACCTGGCTGAAACCACTCTAATAGGTTACAGCTTCATAGTAATTATATATTTGTTACATTTTCTAGTTCTCTATGGAGTTTTGTGTTTCTCTGATACTCTTGGACATTTACAGAGTGTGCATGTGAATTTATTTCATTATAATTTTATTAATATATAGTATTTGTACAGGGGATACATTTTGGTATTTACATATGTGCTTACTATATATTAATTGGATTTACCACCTCCATCATTTTCCCTCTTCCCCTCTCCACCCTTCTTAGAACATTTTAAACACATTTCATTCTTCTATTTTCATATCTGGACACAAAATACATCCACCATATACACCCTAATTCCCTGTTTCCTTATGCCTAATCCATCCCACTGGTACTCATGCTTAGAAAAGATTGATTTTTTCCATCCTACCTTTCATTATTTACTTAAATATATATTGATAGTTCAAGGAGGTTTCACAGTGATCCTTCATTTCTGTATATATCATGCTTTAATACCATAAAACCCTCCCCCATGTCACTTACTAATTCTCTATCATTATCCTCCCATATTTATTTTACTCTACAGTGTACTATATTATATTCATATCTAGATGGATTATATCAATAGCCTTAATTCTCTAACATTTTTCTAATCAATCTGCTTTCCGTAGCCCCCTCAGATGGACTCACTAATACAGTTTTGTTCTTTCTCTCACTATATGTATGTATGATTATATGTGTTTCTATATGTACATTTAACTTATAGGTCTAGTTTGTACATCTGAGGAAAAACATGTGACCTGTGATTTTTTGATGCTTTACTTGGGTTAGCATGAAGTCCTTTGGTTCCATCCATTTACCTGAAAATGACATATTTTCATTATTCTTTATGGCTGAATAAAACTCCATTGTGTAGATTTGCCACATTTTAAAAATTTTATTAATCTATTCATCAGTCTTGCAGCATCTGGGCTGTTTCCAAAGCTTGGTATTGTAAATAGTGCTGCAGTGAACATGGATGTGCAAGTGTCTCTATTATATTCTGGAATACACTCCTTCTGATATATGCCTGGATCACATGGTAGTTCCTTGAGCAAATTCCATGTTGCTTTCCATAGCAGTTTCACTGACTTACATTCCCACCCACAGTGTATAAGTGTTCCTTTCCCCCCACATCCTCACCAGCATTTGTTGTTTATGTTATTGGTAATAGCCATTTTGACCTGGGTGAGGTGGAATCTCAATGTAGTTTTATTTTCAGTTTTCCTTAGCTCTAGCAATTTATGTTCATTTATTTTAAAACTCTGCAATATGTTCACTTACATTTAGGACATTTAGTCTTTGTTGGTAAATTTAGTGATCTTATGAAATTTCCTTTCTTACTTCAGCTAAAATTCTTTGCCCTGAGGTTTTATTTCAGATGCTAAGACAGCCATTTCAACTAACTTAAGATACAGTTCTTATGTTATATCATTTTGTTTGTGACTAATCTGTGTATTTATAATTAAAGTGTTCCCCATTTATAGAGTACATGTACTTTTTATTTGTATTTCTTTTATGGTCAAGGATGTTGAGCATTTCTTATGTTTATTGGTCATTTGTAATTCTTCTTTTTATATTGGGTCTTTATTTATTATTGTGCTGGATGGGGGTACATTGTGGCATTTACAAAAGTTCTTAAAATATGTCAAATATATCATATTTGAATTCATCGCATCCACCATTCTCCTTTATCTCCCCCATTCTTGGAATAGGTTTAATAGGTATCATTTTCCCATTTACATACTTTTGTACATAGTGTTTGCTCTATATTCACCCTCCCACACACTTTCCCCTCCTCTTCTCCCCTTCCACTGGTACCAATCCCCCAGGCAGGACCTGCTTTTTTGAAAAATGTCTGTTTAGTTCATTTGCCCATTTATGTAGTGGATTTTTGACTCTTTGAGTGGTTAGTTTTTTGAGTTCTCTATCTATTCTTGTTATTAATCCCTTGGCTGATGTGTAGCAGGCAAAGATTTTTCCCCATTTTTAGATAGTCTCTTCAGTCTGGTGACTGTGTCCTTGCTGTGCAGATGCTTTCTTTCATGCAGTTCCATTTTTCAATACTTACCCTTAATTATCGAACTACTGGAGTTCCATTCATGAAGTTATTACCTATGTCAATGTGGTCCAGTGTGTTCCTTACTTTTTCCTGGATTTGATTTCCTGGTTTCAGATCTCACATTAATATCTTTGATCTATTTTGAATTGATGCTGATACAAAGTCAGAGACTGGGATCTAGTTTCAGTCTTCTGCAGGTGGGAAATCCAGTTTTCCCAGCCCCATTTGTTAAAGAGGGTGTCATTTCTCCAATGCATATTTTGGGCATCTTAATCAACAATCAAATGAGTGTAGATGTGTGAGTTCGTGTCAGGGTCTTCTATTCTATTCCATTGGTCTTTGTATGTGTTTTTGTTGCAGAAACATACTGATTTTTAATTATGGCTCTGTAGTATAGTTTGAAGTCAGGTATTGTGATACCTTTAGCATTGCTGTTTTGACTCAGGACTGCTTTGGCTATTGGTAGTCTTTTGTGCTTCCATATGAACTTTAAGTTTGACTGTTCTATCTCAGTGAAGAATGTAATAGGAATTTTGATAGGGACTGCATCAAACATAGATTGCTTTTGGTCATTTTCACAATTTTGATTCTGCTGATCTATGAGTATGGGATGTGCTTCCAGCTTCTGATGACTTCATTGACTTCTTTCCTTACTGCCTTGTAATTTTTATTACATAGTTCAGTCACCTCCTTCATTAAATTTATTCCTAGATATTTTAACTTTCTGAAGCTATTGTGAATGGTATTGCTTTCCTGATTTCTTTCTCAGATTGTGTTTTTTTTTGTATATAGAAATGCTACTGATTTTCATGTATTGATTTTGTATCCTGCTGCTTTGCTGAAAATGCTTATGAAATCTAAGGGGTTTTTCATTGACTTTTTAGGTCTTTCAGATATAGAATCATATCTGCAAATACAGACAATTTGACTTCTTCCTTCACTCTTTGAATCCCTGTATTTCTTTCTCCTGTCCTATTGCTCTGGCTAGGAATTCCAGCACTATGTTGAATAAGAGTGAGAGTGGATACCCTTGCTTCATTCTTGATTTTTGATGAAGTGGTTTCAGATTTTCCCCCATTTACTATAATGTTGGCTACAGGTTTGTCATATATAGCCTTTATAATGTTGGGGAATGTGCCTTCCATTCCTACCTTCTACAGAGCTTTTTTCATGAAATATCTTTGAATGTTGGTGAAGGCTTTTACTGCATCTATTGATATGATGACATGTTTTTTGTCCTTGATTCTGATTGCTGTCTTACCTTTACTGATTTGCAAATTTTGTGCCATGCTTGCATCCCTGGAATGAAATCTATTTGATCATGGTGCATGACCTTTTAAAAGTGTTAGCAGCAAGTATTTTACTGAGGATTTTCAAGTCTGTGTTCATCAAGGTATTGGCCTGTAACTTTCTTTTCTTCATTTGTCTACCCGGCTTGGTATTTGTGTAATACTGGCTTTGTAGAACATGTTTGGTAGTATTCCTTCCTTTTGTACTTTTCAAAATAATTTGAGGAACATTGGTATTAGTTCTTCTTTAAATGTTTGGTGCAATTCAACAGTGAATCCATCAGGACCGGGGCATTTCTTTGTTGGGAGGTTCTTTAAAAGTGTTCCAATTTCATTGCTTATTATAGATATGTTCATGTTTTTAATGACCTCTTGGTTCAATTTTGGTGAGTCATATATATCAAGAAATTTATCTGTTTCTTCTTTATTTTCTAGTTTTCAGGGATATATGTTTTAAAAATATTCCCATATGATCATCTTAATTTCATTGATGTCTGTTGTAATATTCCTTTTTCATCTTTGATAGTATCAATTCAGGTCTTGTTCTTCCTTCTTTTAGTTTATTTGGCTACAGGTTTGTCCAATGTTGTTTATTTTTTGAAATAAACAGTTTTTTTGTCTCATTCATTCTCTGAATTTTGTTTGAGTCTCCAATTCATAGATTTCTGCCATGATTTTTATAATCTCTTTCCATATATTGCATTTTGGGTTGGCTTGATCTTGTTTGTGTAAAAGTTTCAGATGTATCATCAGATTATCTGAGATCTCTCTAGTTTTCTGATGTGGGTACTCATGAATATAAACTTCCCTATTAAGAATTACTTTGCTGTTTCCCACAGGTTCTGGTATTGTATCCAAATTTAAATGCAAATCTAGGAATTTATTAATTTATTTCCTAATTTCTCAGTGTCCCATGGATTGTTCAAAAGTGTATTGTTCAAGCTCAATGAGGTTGAATGGCTTGTGGTTTTACTTGCTATTGACTTCTAATTTCCTTCTACTATGATCTGTTAGAAGACAGGAGATCATTTCAATTTTTTGTATATGTTGAGATTTACATTATACCTGAGGAAATGGTCAATTTTGGAAAAAGTTCCATGGGCTGCAGAGAAGAATGTGTAGGATGAAATACTCTATAAATGTCAGTTAAGTCCATTTGTCCATGTTGTTGTTTAGTTCTAGGGTATCTTTGTGGATTTTTTGTCTGGATGCTTTGTGTACTGAAGAGAGCAAGTGTTTGGATCTCCCCAGGTATTGTATCTGACATTATCTGTTCTGTAAGCTCAGAAGTGTTTGTTTTTGAATGTGGTGGCTCTGATGTTCTGGGCATATGTATTTAGGATCATTTTATCTCTTCTGACTGATTTCATGCATTAATTCTGTTTTATCTCATAAGATAGTAGCTACTGCTGCTTTCTTTTATTTTCTATATACCCAACAAATCTTTTTCCAATCTTTTTCTTTTAGTTTATGTGTGTCTTTGATTATGAGGTGTGTTTGTTGTAGACAACAGATTGCTTGATCTTGCTTTGATCCAATCTGACAATTATATCTTTTGATGGGAGACTTAAGTCCATTTACATTTAGGGTTATGGTTGAGAGGCTTTTACTGACTCCTGTGTTGGTATTGTTTTGTTTCTAGATTCAGTCTTATGTTGATTACTCTTTACTTTTGGCTTTGTCCAACTTTCAGTTTTCTTGGTTTTCTGAGTTGACCAAACTTGCTTTTTCCTAGCTCATGTAGGTTCATCAATGCTCTTGAGTTTTAATCCTTCCCACCCTCATGTTTTTGTGATTGTTTTTCATTCTCTTCCATGTGTTTTACTACTTTTGAATATTCTTTGTAATGCATACTTGGTGGACATGAACTGCTTTAGCTTGTCCTTCTCTTGGAAGTTCTTTATTTCACCCCAAGTTTGAAGGACAACCTTGCTGAATATAATATTCTTGGATGGCAATTATTGTCTCTCAGTGCCTGAATTGTATTGTTCCATACTTTTCTTGCTTTTAGAATTTTTGCTAAGAAGTCTCAGATCATTCTATTATCTTTACCTCTTTATGTGTGCTGACATTTTCCTGTTGAAGTTTTCAGTATTCTTTCCTTGTTTTCTAAATTTTGTATTTTAATTATTGTGTACTTGTAGTTGTTCTTTACTAATCACGTCTATTTGGAGTTTGAAATGCCTTCTGTACATGTGTATCTGTATTGCTACATAGACTTCAGAAATTTTCTGCTACGATTTCATTGAATAGATTTTTTTTTATGACTTTAGTCTGTTGTAAGTTCGTTCTTCTACCCAATGAATTCTTAGGTTTAGTCTTTTGATCATACTCAAGATGGTTTGCATGCAATAGCTCCTCAATCTTTTCTTCCATCTTTGACATTCTTTCTCCTGTTTGATCTTGTCTGCTGATAATATCATGTGGTTTGTATTTGAATTATTGAGGTTTTCATTTCTGACATTTCAACTTGGTTTACCCAAAAATTTCCATTTCTTTGTTGAATTTCTCTTCCACAGTGCTGCCTTTCTTATCTATGTCTTTGATTGTTTTCCTGACTTTATTTGTTTACTTGAGTCCTCTGCAGGTATCTATTTAAATGTAACAGGATGTTTCTGAATTATCTCTTTGACATTTTGGTTATTTCATTATCTTTGAATCAGATATTGAGGTGTTGAGGTCGGAATCTGGAAGTGATGCATTGGCTTTGTTTTCATATTTAAATTCCTATGCTGTGTTTTGGGCATCTGTTAGTCTAATATTCCTTTTACTTCTTTGGATGAGTGATGTACCTACTGCAGAAGTAAGGTAAACAATAAATCAAGTAAATGAATGAGGAAGAACAATTGACACATGAACTTGTCTCCTCAGTAAGGTTATATGGAAGCAAAATTCTTATTTCTGAGGTGATTATCTGGGAGCTTAACCCTGATCAAAGTGTATAAAGACTGGAAATTGAGTATTGTGGTTAGGTGTGGGGAAGGTAGGGGGAATGATAAAAAGGGGGGTAGATGTAGAAGAGGGCTGTAGGTATTAGTAACTGAGAAATAGAGAATGAAAGGAAAAGGAGAGAAATATTCAAACTAGAACAAATTGGCTGAGAGGAAATAAACAAAGAAGTAAAGCAAACCAAAACAATCAACAGCAGAAACAACAAATAATGAGAACCTAGAAATAGATTACAAAACAAAACAAAACAAAACAAAAACAAAATAACAGACAACAAAAATGCTTATATTTTTGTCAATGAGAAGTACATTTTGCTGTTTGTCCTTCTTTCTAGGTTTTTATGAAAACTGCTTCAGAAATGTGGAGTTGTGTTTCTGGCCAGGGCCTCATGGAAGAGCAGCTGAGACAGTAAGCTCATTTTAAGAATTCTGCCCTCTGAGCTGTTTTATCCTGGACTTTTATATATTTACAGAATATATCTGACTTTAGATATAACCTTTCTTCATGATTACTCTTGTATGTGGAGGATAATTTTTAAACATATATCTCCTGGTATTTTTTTCATTTTTGTGATTGTTTGTATGATTACTATTTCCACACTCCCATGCATAACTCAAAAGGTATTAATGCTATACCCACATTTCCAATTTTTAATTCTTTCATGACAGAATAATTTATAACTTAATGTCTGAAAGCATTTTAAAATTTCCTTTTGTTTGTGTATTTCTAGAAGCTCTTGAGCAAATATTGATGATACCAAGCCAGGCCCATCATGATGATTGAGACAAGTGCTCAATTATTTAGATTTCTTTGTGAGTTCTCAATGTCTAATATGTCCCATTCATGTACTTGTCCACAATGATTGAAACACAGGTTATGGAAACTGTATAATTCCCTTTGTCCACTCAGTTATTGCTCTGGAAACATGGATTGTATTTTAACCAAACTTTCCTCTTGTGAAAATTTCAATGTATTATATCTAGCTACTGATACATTTCTTTAATAGTTATATGGTCATGAACCCATAAAATTTCATTTAAGCCTTGTGAATTTTTACTTCATTTTTAGAATTTAGTGTTAATGGCCTTCTTCCTCCAGTGGATAATTACTTCTTTCATGCATCTTCTTTGATATTTGTCATTTCTAACCATTGTCACACAAATATATTTTCTACTGTCATAGCTCAGTTCTTATTTTCTTTGTGTACGTTAGTGTGAATTTCTTTTTTTTATTCATATGTGCATACAATGTTTGGGTCACTTCTCCCCCCTTCCCCCACCACCTCCCTTACCCCCCTTCCCTCTTCTTCTCCCCCCACCTCCTCAATACCCAGCAGAAACTATTTTGCCCTCATCTCTAATTTTGTTGAAGAGAGAGTATAAGCAATAATAAGAAGGACCAAGGGTTTTTGCTAGTTGAGATAAGGATAGCTATACAAGGAGTTGACTCGCATTGATTTCCTGTACATATGTGTTACCTTCTAGGTTAATTCTTCTTGATCTAACCTTTTTTCTAGTTCCTGGTCCCCTTCTCTTATTGGCCTCAGTTGCTTTAAAGTATTTGCTTTAGTTTCTCTGCAGGGCAACAAATGCTATCTGGTTTTTTAGGTGTCTTACCTATCCTCATATCTCCCTTGTGTGCTCTCGCTTTTATCATGTGCTCAAAGTCCAATCCCCTTGTGTTTGCCCTTGATCTAATGTCCGCATATGAGGGAGAACATACGATTTTTGTCTTTTGGGCCAGGCTAACCTCACTCAGAATGATGTTCTCCAATTCCATCCATTTACCAGCGAATGATAACATTTTGTTCTTCTTCATGGCTGCATAAAATTCCATTGTGTATAAATACCACATTTTCTTAATCCATTCGTCATTAGTGGGGCATCTTGGCTGTTTCCATAACTTGGCTATTGTGAATAGTGCCGCAATAAACATGGGTGTGCAGGTGCCTCTGGAGTAACCTGTGTCACAATCTTTTGGGTATATCCTCAAGAGTGGTATTGCTGGATCAAATGGTAGATCAATGTTTAGCTTTTTAAGTAGCCTCCAAATTTTTTTCCAGAGTGGTTGTACTAGTTTACATTCACACCAGCAGTGTGAATTTCTATCCATGTCTATGAACATGGTTATATCCCTGTTATATATTCCCTTTCCTGCCACCTGGAATTGTGTTCCTTCTTTTTTAACCTTTTCACCCAGAGGTCTAAACCTTCTTCAATATTCTGAATATTCATGATGGAGTGAAAGCCAAATTAACTTACTCTGATTTTTCAAACTCAGGGAAAATATTTTTCTTTTCTGTATTCAAAGTACTGTAAATTGTTTCTTTCTTATGAAAATTATAATAGAGACTAAATATTGTTTATAAAATCATCATTTTGTGTTTTTGTATATCACAGTACTAGTTGAGATTTTCTTTTTCCCCTAAAACCACATTGTTCAAATTTTCAATTTTACTCACTTATCTTTTATTTATATTTTTCATTTATATATTTTACTTGAAAATGTTAGTAAGCTCAATATTAATAATACTTTAATAGATATCAATATTTTTTCTTAAATAGTGGAATACAGTTGAAGCAATTTCCTTCACATTTTTATCTTCCTTTTTGTAAATCTTTTAGTTAAATTGGCTGTTCCTGGTACAGGTAACGTGTGGCCACCTTTATATTCTCTTTCATTGTTATGCCAGAAAATTTCTTATAATTGTATATTGTTTTGGTAATGTTTATATACACATCATTTAGCAGACAGCAGAAACCACACCAATATTTTATCATATAATACACTTTTGTTATGCTTTATAGATTTCTATAGGATTTGGTGTAATCTCAGACTATTGTTAAGTTCTAGGAGTGTGAATAAATTTTGTTTTAGTCTTTTTTCATATTTACTCTTATTTTTATTTGTTTATAAAAATATATGCCTTCTGACAGTGTTCTGTGTTTTGGGATCAATTTTTTGATGATTATTATTGCACCAGTCTAATGCTCCCTTTTCAATATATTATCAATTTTTGCAAATTACTATTTTTTGACCTCTTTCATCACTACATACTTAATAATTTACCACCTGATAGCATTTTTCCTTTTATGTTATTTGTATATTTCTATCACCACTTGTATGAAAATTTAATTTCTGAGACCAAGCCCATACTGATGACTGGAACCTGTTTTGAGCTTCTTAGATTTTCTTGTGAGTTCTCTGATTCCCTCAAGTAGTAATATATCATTGTCTTTTTAATTAGCACTGTAACTACAAACTAGGTTTTGAGCACTTGAAAATTTACCTTCTCTGCTAAGTTTTTCCTTTGAATGTGCTCATTAGAGATTAGAATCAGATACCTTTGAGAATTGGGGAATTACTGTCTTTATCAATTATTCAGATATGTGGCAATGAGGTTTTTGTTTGTGCCTTTTAAATTTCCTTCTATGTTGAGTCATAATTCTTCCTTTTATTTATTCTCTCATCATCATTTTCCCTACCACACAATCTTCCTTAAAAATAGTCTTTTCAATGTGTTTTTCACAGATAATTCTGAGTGAATGTTTACTTTCTATGTACTACTATGTCTATACACATGCTTTATATGACAGCCTTGTCCCTTGCCATGTAGAACTGTGGCCTGTGCTTTCTTAGTCTTTTTATTCTGTGGTTGAATCTCTACTATGTTCAAGTTTTCCTGAGAGCATCTGTGTACACAAGTCTTAAAGGCAACTTATTTCCTCTATGGGACCTTATTTTTTTCTGTTCTGTAGTGGTCCTGGTTTATAGGTTATTCTTTCTTATGAAAGTTACAGTACAGCCTATATGGGTAGTACATCTTTATCTTGTGATTTTTTGGATAAGTTCCATGATTAATTAATACATTTCATTCAGTTTTTCCCTAAAATTGCAGTGATCACTTTTTTGATTGTGTTTCACATATGTAGTTAATGTTTTTTCAATTTTCATTTGCATGTAGTCATTTTATGGGGGAATTTATTGTGATAATTCTGAATAGCCTTACACTGTACACTGATTTGATCACCCCCCACAGCCTCTCCCCTTAACTCCACTTAAAGCAATTATGAGAGATTGTGTTGTTCTATTTCAATATGTATATGAGAGTTATCAACCATATTCCCTCACATTCATCTTCTCCATTCACCCTCAGCCTTACCACAAGTAACCCCCACAATGGAACATATTCTCGAGTCCTGTCTTTCATTTTTAATTACAGAGACAGTGTTCAGAGGAGTTTCTCAATATATCCCAACTATAAACGTGCTTTACTTTGATCAGTTCATCCCCCTCTGTTACTTTCCCTTACCCTTTCCTTCCTACCACCTATTATTCAACAGCTTTCAGTGCCTATCTTTATGTCCTCTACCTTCATAAATGTGAAGTATTTTGATATTGTCGACTCTCTAACATTCTTTTTTCTTGTACCTGCTCCCCTAACATCCATTATTACAAACATGTTCTGCATATAAATGTGTATATGATCATGTCTGTTTTTATGTATACATTTTTCATTTGGATCTGCCTTCCACATATGAAAGAAGACAGGCAGCTCTATCTTTCTGAACTTGGCTTACTTCACGATATCCTTCGGTTCCATCCATTTACCTGCAAATAACACAATGTCATTCTTCCTTATGGTTGAATGAAACTCCATTGTATATACATATATATATCTCACATTTTAAAATCTATTAGTCAGATGAAGGACATCTGGGTTGTTTCCAAAACTTGGCTGTTGTGAACAGTTGTGCACTAAACATTTTTATGCAAGTGCCTCTGTTGTATCCTGACTTACAGTCCTTTGAGTAAATGACCAGAGAAAATCACTGGATCTTATGGTAGTTCTATTTTTAGTTTTCCATAATGGTTTCACTAATCTACATTCCCACCAATATTGTATAAGGGTTCCTGTTTCCCCCGATCCTTTCCATCATTTGTTGTGTTTGTTCTAGAAGACACCCATTCTAAATGGGGCAATAAGAAGTCTTAGTGTAGTTTGGCATTGTTTTATGGTTAGGGAAGTTGAGCACTTCATGTATTTTTTGGCCATTTTTATACCTACTTTTGAACATTCCCTATGCAGTTCATGTGCTTATTTCTTCATTGGGTTGTTGATTCTTTGGAGGTTCAGACTTTTAAACTCCCAATAGATTATGGTTATTACCAGGTGAAGAGCTGGCAAATATTTCCTCCCATTCTGTAGTCAGTCTCAAGTGTACTGATTGATTCTTTTGCTTTGCAGAAGCTTTTTAGTTTGATTCATTTCTATGGGTTCATCCTTTCTCTTCATTGCTGAACCATTGGAGCACTATGTAGGAAGTCATTGCATATGTCTATATGGTCCAGTGCATTTAGTACTATTTTCTGCCATTGTTTCAAAGCTTCAGGCCTTATATTAAGGTCTTTTAAAAATTTTTCTTTTATTCATATGTGGATACAATGTTTGGGTCATTACTCCCCCACTACCTTCCTTTCCCCATACTGTTTTGCCCTTGTCTATATTTTTGTTGAAGAGAGAGTATAAACATTAATATGGAGGACCAAGGGTTTTTGCTAGCTGAGGTAAGGATAGCTATACAGGGAGATTCCTAGCATTGCTTCCATGTACATATGTGTTACATTCTAAATTGATTCTTCTCAAACTAACCTTTTCTCTAGTTCCTAGTCCCCTTCTCCTATTGGTCTCTGTTGCTTTAAAGTTTCTGCATTAGTTCTTTTGCACTGAGGACATCAAATGCTATCTTGTTATTTTGGGTTACCTACCTTTTCTCATACCTCCTTGTGTGCTGTTGCCTTATCATGTGACCAAGGTCCAATCCCCTTGTTTTGTTTGCCCTTGATCTAAATTCTGCATATGAAGGAGAACATATAATTTTTGGTCTTCTGGGCCTGGCTAACATCACTCAGGATGATGTTCTCCAGTTCCATCCATTTACTTGCGAATGATAACAAATCATTGTTCTTCATGGCTGTGTAAAATTCCATTGTGTATAAATGCCACATTTCTTAATCCATTTGTCAGTAGTGGGGCATCTTGGCTGTTTCCATAACTTGGCTATTGTGAATAGTGCTGCAATAAACATGGGTGTGCAAGTACCTCTGGAGTAACTTATGTCATATTCCTTTGGATATATCTCCAAAAGTGGTATTGCTGGATCATATGGAGGGTCTATATTTAGATTTTTAAGAAGCCTCCAAATTATTTTACAGAGTGGTTGTACTAGTTTGCATTCCCACCAGCAGTGTATAAGGGTACCTTTTCCCCTACATCATCGCCAACACCTGTTTTTGGTGGTGTTTCTAATGATGGCTATTCTAACAGTGGTGAGGTGGAATCTTAGTGTGGTTTTGATTTGCATTTCCTTTATGGCTAGAGATGGTGAGCATTTTTTAATGTGTTTTGGCTATTTGAATTTCTACTTTTGAGAAAGTTCTGTTTAGTTCACTTGCCCATTTCTTTATTGGTTCATTAATTTTGGGAGAGTTTAGTTGTTTGAGCTCCTTATATATTCTGGTTATCAGTCCCTTGTCTGATGTATAGATAGCACATATTTTCTCCCACTCTATGGGTGGTCTCTTCAGTTTAGAGGCCATTTTCTTTTGTTGAGCAGAAGTTTTTTAGTTTTATGAGGTCCCATTTGTCTATACTTTCTCTTAGTTGCTGAGCTGATGGGGTTCCATTGAGGCAGTCCTTGCCTATAACCATTAGTTCCAGAGTGTTTCCTACTCTTTCCTGTACCAGCTTTAGAGTTTGGGGTGTGATATTAAGGTCCTTGATCCATTTTGAGTTAATACTAGTACAGCATGATAAACATAGATCTAGTTTCAGTTTTTTGCAGACTGCTAACCAGTTTTCCCAACAGTTTTTGTTGAAGAGGCTCTCTTTTCTCTGTTGTTTATTTTTAGCGCCTTTGTCAAAAATAAGTTGTGTGGATTCATATCTGTGTTCTCTATTCTGTTACACTGGTCTTCATATATGTTTTTGTGCCAGTACCATGCTGTTTTTATTGCTATTGCTTTGTAATATAGTTTGAAGTCGAGTATTGTGATACCTCCAGCATCGTTCTTTTTGCTAAGTATTGCCTTGGCTATTCATGGTCTCTTGTGTTTCCAAATGAATTTTAGCATAGATTTATTAATCTCTTTGATAAATGTCATTGGGATTTTGATTGGAATTACATTAAGCATGTAGATTGCTTTGGTAGTATAGACATTTTTACTATGTTGATTCTACCTATCCATGAACATGGGAGGTCTCTCTACCGTCTATAGTCTTCCTCAGTCTCTTTCTTTAGGGGTTTGTAGTTTTCCTTGTAGAGGTCATTCACATCCTTTGTTAAGTTTACTCCTAGATATTTGATTTTTTGATGCTATGTAAATGGACTTGTTTTCATATATTCTTTCTCATTTTGTTCATTATTAGTGTATTAAAAAGCTAATGATTTTTCTATGTTGATTTTATATCCTGCTACCTTGCTGTACCTGTTGATGGTGTCTATGAGTTTTTGGGTAGAGTTTTTGGGTCTTTAAGGTATAGGATCATATCATCTGCAAATAGGCATATTTTGACAGTTTCATTACCTATTTGTATTCCTTTTACTCCTTCTTCTTGCCTTATTGCTCTGGCTGGGAATTCCAATATTATGTTGAATAGGAGTGGGGATAGTGGCCACATTTGTCTTGTTCCTGATTTTAGAGGGAATGGTTTCAGTTTTTGCTCATTAAGTATAATGTTGGCTGTATGTTTGTCATATTTAGCTTTTTAATGTTGAGGTACTTTCCTTCTATTCCTAGTTTTCTTGGAGCTTTTATCATGAAGTGGTGTTGGATCTTATCAAAGGCTTTTTCTGCATCTATTGAGACAATAAAGTGGTTTTTGTCTTCGCTTCTGTTAATGTGCTGTATTACATTTATTGATTTGCGTATGTTGAACCACCCCTGCATTTCTAGGATGAAACCACCTTGGTCGTGGTGAATGATCTTTTTGATGTGTTGTTGAATTCGGTTTGCCATTATTTTATTGAGGATTTTTGCATCAGTATTCATTAAGGGATTGGCCTATAGTTTTCCTTTTTGGAGGTGTCTTTGTATGGTTTTGGGATGAGTGTAATGCTGGCTTCATAAAATATATTAGGTAATTTTCCTTCCCTTTCTATTTCATGGAACAGTTTAAGGAGAGTTGGCATTAGTTCTTCTTTAAATGTCTGATAGAATTCAGCAGAGAATCCGTCAGGTCCTGGACTTTTCTTTTTTGGTAAACTATTGCTTCAATTTCATTTTGCATTATAGGTCTATTCAGGTGATTAATGTCCCTTGGTTCAGTTTTGGATGAAATCTGTCCATTTTTTCAAGCTTTTCATATTTATTAGAATATAGTATCTCAAAGTAGTCTATGATGGTATCCTGGACTTCCATGGTGTTGTTATCTCCCCTTTTGCATTCCCGGTTTTACTGACTTGAGTTTTTTCTCTCCTCATTTTAGTCAGGTGGTCCAGGGGTCTGTCAATCTTGTTTATTTTTTCAAAGAACCAACTTTTTGTTTCATTAATTCTTTGTATGGTTTTTTTGTTTCTATTTCATTGATTTCAGCTCTTATTTTTATTATTTCTCTCCTGTTTTTTTTGGGATTTGCTTGTTCTTATTTTTCTAGGAGTTTGAGATGTAACCTTAGGTCATTGATTTGAGATCTGTCTTTTTAATATATGCACTCATGGCTATAAACTTTCCTCTCAGGACTGCCTTTGCTATGTCACATAGGTTCCGGTAGGTTGTGTTTTCATTTTCATTTACTTCCAGGAACACTATAATTTCCTCTTTTATTTCATCAATGACCCATTGGTCATTGAGCAATGTGTTGTTCAGTGTCCAGGTGCTTGCAAGTTTTTTGTTATTATTTTTGTTGTTGAGTTCTAGTTTTAATGCATTTTGCTGAGGCTTGCTTTGTGCCCTAGGATATGATCAATTTTGTAGAAGTTTCTGTGGGTTGCTGAGAAAAATGTATATTGTGTGGAAGTTGGATGAAATGTTCTGGAGACATCAACTACGTCCATTTGCTCTATGGTATGTTTTAGATCTAGTATTTCTTTATTAATTTTTTGTTTGCATGACCTATCTATTGGGATACGAGGGTTTTAAAGTCTCCCATTACCACTGTATTTGAGTTTATATATTTTTTTAGGTCTTCATGGCATGTTTGATGAAACTGGGTGTGTTCGCATTGGGTGCATATAGGTTGATAATTGTTATGTCCTTATGGTCTATTTCCCCTTTTATTAGTATGGAATGTCCTTCTTTGTCTTGTTTGATCAGTGTGGGTTTGAAGTCTACTTTGTCTGAGATAACTGTTGCTACTCCTGCCTGTTTTCAGGGACCATTGGCTTGATAAATCTTCTAGCCTTTCACCCTAAGCCTATGCTTATTTCTATTAATGAGATGGGTCTCCTGTAAGCAACAAATTGTTGGACCTTCCTTTGTAATCCAGTTTGTAAACAGTGCCTTTTGATGGAGAATTAATTCCAATAACATTGACTGTTAGTATTGATAAGTATGTGGTGATTCCTGTCATTTAGTCATCTCAGTTGTTTAAGGGTTTGATTTGTGTAGCTAAATCGATGTTACTCTACTCTCTTGCCTTTTCTTCTCCTGTGGTTTGATGCTGCCTGTCCTTTCATGGTTATATTGGCTTTCACTTTCTGTGTGCAGAATCCCTTGAAGAATCTTTTGTAGTGGTGGCTTTGTGGTCACATATTGTTTTAGTTTCTGCTTATCATGGAAGACTTTTATTGCTCCATTTATTTTGAATGACAGTTTTGCTGGGTATAGTATCCTAAGGTTGAAGTTATTTTCATTCAGTGCCTGGAAGACCTCACCCCATTCTCTTCTTGCTTTTAATGTTTCTGTTGAGAAATCTGCTGTGATTTTGATGGATGTACTTTTGTAAGTTACTTGTTTTTTCTCTCTTACAGCCTTCAATATTCTTTCTCTATACTTTGTGCTTGTTGTTTTAATAATAATATGTCATGGGGTAGTTCTAGTTTGGTCAAGTCTGCTTGGTGTCCTGGAGGCTTCCTGTACCTGCATGTGCATAGTTTTCTCTAGATTTGGGAAATTTTCTGTTATTATTTTGTTAAATATATTACAAATTCCTTTTGTTTGTATCTTTTCTCCTTCTTCAATGCCCATGATTCTCTAGTTTGGTCTTTTGATGGAGTCATCGAATTCTTGCATATTCCTTTCACAGGTCTTGAATTGTTTGACTAGTAGTTCTTCAGTTTTTCCTTTAACTACCATTTCATCTTTCAGTTCTGAGATTCTGTCTTCTACTTTTTCTAATCTACTCAAGTGGCCTTCAATTTTGTTTTGTATTTTTGTTTCATTCTTTTTTCTGAGGTTTTCCATATTATGGGTCCCTTCCTCTGTAATATTGTCTATTTTAGTCCTCAGTTATTTATCTCTCTGTTTATGGTGTTCTTTGTTTCATGTTGGTGTTTATACAGTGCTTCTATAGTTTCTTTTATTTGTTCTTGTGCTTTCTGAAATTCTCTATTTTTGTTGTCTTGGAATTTCTTGAGTGTTCCTGTACATTTTGGTTGACCATATCCAGTATCATCTCTATAAAATTCTCATTGATTACTTTCAGGATTTCTTCTTTCAGAATTTTCTTGTGGGCTTCATTGGGTTCTTTGTCATAGTTTATCTTTGTTTTGTTGGAGGGTGGATCTGGGCTTATGTTTTCTTCATTTCTCTCTGGATCCTGTACTAATTTATTATTGGGGGGGGAAAATGGTTTCCATCTTTTTTCCATCTTCCCATCACTCTACTTGCTGCTGTTACTGCCCTTGTACTTTGTGTAATTTAGTATTGTCTAGCTAGTAATAGTAAAATGATGGTATCTAGAATGGAAGGGTAAGAGGAGAAAGAAAGCAAAAAGGGTAAAGAAAAATGAAAGGAAAAGAAAAAAATACTGAGGCAAAGAATACACAGGGAGAGATAGTGTACTAATCAACGGTGAGCTAAACAGATATTACAAAGACAGAGAAAGAAGGGAAAAAAAACCTGGGTTCAAAGGCAATAAAGTTTCAGTCTTAATACTTCTGTTTTTGGTGTTACTCCTTCAGCATCCATCCTGGTGTTGGTGTTTGAGTAGTAGTTCTGTCATTGTCACATCAAAGGAAAAACAATAATAATAACAGGGAAAAAAAAGTAAAGAAAAAAATAGTTAAACAAATAGAAAAGGTATATAAAAGTATAAAAGAATAAAAGTTTCAGGTCCAGAAACCATGCCGTTTCCATCTTAGTAGTTTTTGTGTTGCTCCTTCAGCCTCCAGTCCTGGTGTTGGTATTTAATCAGTAGCCCTGTAGTTATCTAGCCAGATGGCTGGATTTGGAGACAGCTTAGTGAACCTTTATATGCTCTGTTTGAGGTTGCAGATCATCTGCCACCTACTGTCAGCTGACTGCTGCTGCAGGTTTTATTTGTTTTAGTTCTCAGGGATGAGCTGTCACACTCACCTGGTCCAGCTGGCTTTGTTTATTTAGAGTTTGCATGGGGAAGTGCCCTCCCCCACTCTCCGGCAGAGTATGTCTCATGTCAGTCTCTGTTGGAAGCCTTCCCCTCTCCAAGCACACTGGGTGGGGGAGTGGCACCACACCCACCTTCTCAGCCAGGCTTGCTTATTTACAGATCACGTGGGGAAGTGACTCTCCCCCACTCTCATGCAGATCATGCTACATGGAGAAGTGCTCCTCCACCTTTCTCGGGACCTCAGCGTGCCCCGCCCTCTTTGCTACATATCCTTTTCTCAGTTGCTTGTTAATTATTCAGTTTTTTTTGTGGGATGGGGGTCAGTCTGTCCAGGGGAATAGGCTGATTTATCCCAGGGGTGGCTGTAGGAGTACCACATGCCACTTATTTGCTCAACTGTTGGTCTGTGTCTCCCAAGCAGGTTAGGAACTGGTGACTGGCGGCACAGAGCCCTCCTGGTTTCTTTGTATAATGTGGCATGGGGAAGATATGTGCGTGCTGGGGGTGCAGAGGAGTCAGAGTTTTGCCTGTTCTTTTTGGTTTTTCCAGCATCTTCAGCAAGATTTTTATTTTAAGGAACACATGCTATCTGCTTCCTCCTTCTAGTCACCATCTTGGACCCCACCTTAACCTATATTAAGGTCTTTCATTCACTTTGAGTTGATTTTCATGCAGGGTGAGAGATGGGGATTAAGTTTCAGTCTTCTACATGTGGCTATCCAGTCTCCCAGCAACATGTGTTGAAAATGCTGTCTTTTCTCCACTGTGTGTTTTGGGATCTTTTTCCAAAAATCAATTAGCTATAGCTGTTTAATTTTATATCTGCATCTTCTATTCTGTTTCATTGGTCTTTTTGTCTGTTTTTGTGGCAATACCATGCTGCTTTAATTTTTATGGTGCTTTAGTATAATTTGAAGTCAGGTATTATATTGCAGTATCTCCAATATTGGATGTTTTGTCAGAAATATTTTGGCTATTTGAGTTCTTTTATGTTCCTATATGAACTTTAGCATTGATTTTCATATCTCTGTGAAGAATGCATGGATGACTATAGTTCTGGCTTCATAGAGTGAGTTTGCTAGTGTTCCATTCTTTTCTATTACCTGGAAAAGTTTGACGAACATTGGTAGTAGCTTTTTAAAGCTCTGGTAGAATTCAGCATTGAATTAATTGGGCCCTGTTCTCTTTGTTGGGAGACTTTTTATTAGTGCTTCAATCTCATTGCTTTTTATACATCTATTTGGGTGTTTAATAACTTCTTGGTTCAATTTTGGTTGGTTCAATACATCTAGAAATTTATGCATTATTTCTTGCTTTCACATTTACTTGACTATAAGTTTTCAAAGTATTTCCTAATGATCCTCTTGATTTCATTGGTATTTGTGGTCCCTTTTTTATATTTAATTTTATTAATTTGAACGTTTTCCCTACTCCATCTAGTCAGATTGCCTAAGGGTTTGTTGATCTTATTATTCTTTTCTGTCAGGCAACATTTTGTTCTGTTGATTCTTTGTATAAGTCCATTTCATCAAAAGTGTGTATTTATTCTGATTTTTTTTTTTTGATATTTGTCTGGATGACCTGTCTATCAGTAACAGCCAACTTTTTGTTTCACTGTTTCTTTGTAGGTCCATTTGGCCTAATGTTTCCATTAATTCTGGTGTTTCTGTATAGATATTTTTTCCTGGATGACCTATGTGTAGGTGACACTGTGGTTCTGACATCTCCCACAATTGTTGGAGTCTATCTGTGCTTTTAAGTTCATTAGAGTTTTTAAGTGTAGATGATTGCACTGATGTTTCATTGATGTTAAGAATTGTTTCCTTTTGATGAATTGTTACTTTTATTATATGAAGTGATCTTCATTGTCTCTTCTGACTGATTTTATTTGGAAGACTGCTTTGCCACGTATAATTATAGCCATTCCTGCCTGTTTTGGGAGTCCATTTGCTTGGTATCTCTTTCTATCCTTTGACTCTGAGCCAATGTTTGCTTTTCTCAGTGAGATCTGTTTCTTGTAAACAACAAATATTTAGGTCCTGTTTTTAAAATCCAGCTTGCTAGTCATTGTTTTATGATTGGGGCTTTGAGGCCATTAACATTCAAGATTAGTATTGAGGGATGTGTAGTAGTTCAGTCATTTTTCCCCTGTTGTTTTCTTTTCCTCTATCTATTCCTTGTTTGCTAGTCTGCTTGGTCAGAGGAGTTTATTTTTTTCTTGCATTTTCCTAGCTGACTTTAATTTCCTCTTCTGTGTGAAGGATTCCTTTAAGCTTTTTCTGTCATTCTAGTTTGGTACTCTATTTGTTTGTTGTGGAAGGTTTTCTTTGTCTGTCAATTGGGAAGGATAGTTTTACTGGATGGACTAGTCTAGGTTGATAGTTATTTTCGTTTATCATCTTAGTTATATCCTTTCATGACTTCCTTATGTATAGAGTTTGTGTTGATAAATCTGCTGTTATTCTAATGGGTTTGCTTTTATAAGTGGCTAGTTGTTTCTGTTTTGCCATTTTCAGTGTTCTTTCTTTGCTCTCTGTATTAAGTATTTTGATTAGAATATGTCTGGGAGTGTTTCTTTCTGGGTGTAATGGCTTGGCATTCTGTAAGTCTCCTATTTCTGGATGTCCCTCTCTTTCTCAAGATTGGGGTATTTTCAGCTATTATGTTATTGAATAAGTCATTTACATATTTTCTTGGTATTTCTTTTCCTTCTTCTATATCCATGATTTGTTGATTTGGTCTTTTGGTGATGTCACAGACATCTGTGTGTTCCATTCATATTTTCTTAACATTGTTTCATAGGCTTTGAATACTTGATCTAATTCCTCTACTTCATCTTCTGTTACTCATACTCTGTTTTCAGCTTGCTCCACTCTCTTAGCCAAGATTTTATTGATGTTTTTATTTGGGATATTGAGCTATTTGTTTCAAATTGCTTATTTTTCAGGATTTCTATATTTTTATTGATTTCCTCTTTCATATCCTGAATTTTCCCTCTTACTTTCTTTCATCTGTTTGTTTGAGTTCTCTTTGAGATCAGTTAGTTGGTTATTTCTGTCTTTATTGAGTTTAGTCACTAGCTTATATGTCTCATTTTTGAGCTCATTGATCATTCCTATTTTTTTTTGAGTTCAGTATTTGATATTTCCTTCTCCTTGGTGGTGGAGTTAGCTTTTGTAGCAATAGCTGTTGCCTTTTGCTTCATGTTTCTGCATTGAACTTGACACATTTGGGGTCACTTTTGCTTGGAGGCTCCAATCCCTTGTGTCCCTATACTTAAAATTTTCTGAAAGATTATAGATGACTGGGTGGTGGTTGAGCTCTGGTATTGTTTTTATCTCTAGATGGGGCAAAGTAGTGCCTCAATAGTAAATTCTTCAACTTCTTGTTCTCAAGATGCTGGATGATAACCCCTGTTCCACATAGGATAAGGAAGCTTACCAATTAAAGCTATCACAGTTGTTAAGCTAAGGCCTTGAAATTACAGTAATCCTTAAGGAAGATCTATTACTGCTAGTGTTCCATTATATTTACCTATTAGAACAAAGATGGGTCTTTGTAATCCTGGAAGACTAGGGGCACTAAGGGTGATGATGTGAGATAGTCAGGGGGATTCTTTGAGTAGATGATGTAAGTGAAAAGGTTTTGTACCAAGAAGGGCTGGCAGCCGAGCTAATAGAAGATTAATTAAGAAGCAGAGTGGGATAGGTAGAAGAGATCAAGTAGATAGTAATTTGGGGGTAAAAGGAGACAAATGGACAAACAGACAGACAAACATAAATACTACAAACTGCAAAAATAATTGGGAATCTATTTTTTCCACTAAAAGGATTGGTAGATAAAGAGAACTGTGCACATATAATTAGAAAAAGAGGAATTTCAGAGCTAGAAAGTGGTTCTGCTTTGTTGATAGGTAGAAAGTATAAATGGTGAGGGTGATTGAAAAGGCATGGAGAACAAATGGTTTAAGGTTGCAAACTGAAAGGTGATTTATGGGACCATGAAATGAGGGCTACAGTGAGGGTGAAGGGGAGTAGGTAGTACTAAAGAGAGAATTGGTAGGGTGAGAATGCTGTTAGAGTGTATAGGAATAAAAGATATAGACAAATGAATAGCAAATGTACATCACAGGCTTAAGAGCAACAAACACAAATTTTGAGTAAAAATTTGCAAATTTTCTAGTGCTATTCTGAGCAGTTGATCTTTTTTCCCCCTTTGTATCCAAGTCTTGCAGTCTGATAGATCACATTTTAATTAGATGTCAGTCTCTAGAATGTTGTCTGATGATGTGGAGGGTGGAGTAGTGTATGAAAATCTAAGTAAGCTCTCTGGAATTTGTATTGTCAACTTGACAGTCTCACACAATCCCCTGTTGCAGTTTTCCCCACTCCCAAGCTCACCAGTACTTATTGTCTAGTTATTCACAGATGCAGGCTTTTGTCACTTGTGTTCAATGATGAAGTTTCAAGGGTGGTGTTGGAAGTGCAGTTCGCTGTTGTCCATGGATGCCATTCCTGCTACCACTGACACTGTCCTCTCAGCAAATTTTTAGACAGATCATACTGTACCATATGCCCTGGAATCTCTGTGAACTGCTTCTACCCACCCTGATGGGTTTCTATCCTGTGTCAGACATTGTGCTCGCAGGCTCCAAGAAGGGTCTTTATTCAAAGACACACCACATGGCACACCACAAATTTGACTCACTTTGGCTCATGACTTTCCTCAGCAAGTCATATGCCAGTCACCTTTCTTGTTTGGATACCACACATCCTTGTGGTTAAGATTGTAGCTTCCCCTCTTCACAGAAGGAGCTGGCACCCAGCTCTGGGTCTATAGAGAATGCAGACCTCAAACAATTTCTTCACATGATTCATTGCTTCTAGATTTCTGGGTTTGAACAGAGCTCTCTAATGAACTGTCTGTGGGACCTTTCACATATCCTCCAGGGCCCTCAGCTTTCTCCTTCTTTGGAATTATTTGGTTCTAGGATTGACAGGGTGTCAACCATCTGCCATCTAGACTCCTATCCTTATAGTTAATGTTATATTATTGTCACTCAAAAAATTTTTTTTCTGAATAATATAGTATTTTTCCTAAATAGTGAAATGTATTTTGAGAAGAGCTTCCTTTTAAATTAATTTCTCTTGTGTAAATCTTTAGATATTTTGGCAGTTTCTTGCACAGAAACCTTTTGGCTACCTTGATTTTTTTTGTCCATGTGATGTCAGCAACTGCCTCACAATTCTGTGTTCCTGCATTTACATAGCATTCAGCAGCCCGCTGAATCCTCTCCAGTCAGTTATGCTTCCATGTAGGTGAAGTTTGATCGCAATTTTTGCCGTATTTTGAGTTGACCTTTGAAAGTTCTAGGAGCACACACCTAGATTTAAATGTAACTTTTCTTCATGATTATTCTAGAAGGTGAAGGGGTTATTTTAAAATTTGTCTTCTGGTATTTTCAATGTTTTTTGGAATTGATTTTGAATTAATTTTCCTTTTTTTCCCTTAAACACACAATGGTCAATATATCAATTTATCTAATACATGTTATCACCTATTAAATTTTATTTAAAATTTTATTTTCTTCTCTGTTGAATCTCAATTTGCTTTTCCTATTGGGGAATGTGTTTTGAGAAGGAGTTTGACATGAAGTATTTCAGCAATTTTATGCGTACTTCTCAATATATTATTGTTCTTACCAATTTATTCATGTTTTTATTGTTTTCACCATGTCATAATTATAACCTAACTAGCTCTAAGCATTGTTTTATTTTTGTATGTACACTTCTATCATCACTTTCATGAAAAATTAATGTGCTATGCCAGGTACAACCAGATGCTGGTATATGTGCTTACTTTTTAGGTTTTTCATGAGTTCTCCCAAATCCTCTAATTCTGAAGTGTAGTTTCATCATGAGCAGTGTGATTAGAAGTCTGGTTATGGTGACATCATAATCCACTTGCATTTTCTGCTTTTGCTTTTAGGAGGCTCATTTGGATTTTAACCAGATCATTTTCTTAGATATATTGAGTACATTTTATCTAGGTATTGGCATCATTCTTTCGTAATTGTATAGATACATGGCAGTGAGTTTTTTCTCTTGCCTTCTAAAAGTTTTATATTTTTCTAGTATTCAGTCTTAGTGGATACTGATCATTTCTGTTCTATCTACTGTATCTTCCTTTAAATTAGTCACTTATTTCAATGTTTAGTCCACAAATTTCTGAGTGACTGTTTTCTTTCTGTTTTCTATGGATTTTTCTCTGTCTCTTGGGTTTTTTATATCCTGATGTTGGACCTTATACTCACATAGAAATGTGTCTCACTTTTGACCTTGTCCTGAGATATGAAGCTTCATCTTTATTCTAAATTTTTCTGATAGCCTTTGTGTACAAAGAACTGAAAGCTAATTTACTTCAGTCCTTCTGAATATTTCACTTTCTCAGGGAAATATTTCCTTTTCTGGATTAGCAATGAGCTTAAATATTTTCTTTCTTATCAAAGTTACAATAGCATCTATATAGGTTATTGAATCTTCATTTTGTGATTTTTTTGGTAATTGTTCCCATATTGACTAACTTTTAAGAATGAATTAATTTTCCTTTTTTTCCCTTAAACACACAATGGTCAATATATCAATTTATCTAATACATGTTATCACCTATTAAATTTTATTTAAAATTTTATTTTCTTCTCTGTTGAATCTCAATTTACTTTTCCTATTGGGGAATGTGTTTTGAGAAGGAGTTTTCTTTAAGTTCAATATATATTCCTGGCATAGCTTTGATCTAACTCCCTTGATTTGCTTTCCAATTGTGAATTCAAAAACTAAGGGGAGGCTGCTCATGGGAGGGAAAGGGCAAAGAAAGGAAACTAAAAACTTGAATGTGGTTGATGTACTCACTGCAAGGAATGAATATAGAAATTTTAAACAGGCTGGGTTTACCATGGGAAAGGGACTAGGAAGGAATGAAAAGGACTAGAAGAGATGAACCAATTGGGCTTATAATACATGCATGCAAGGAAACAACAAAAGGAAATTCCCTGTGTAGCTATCTTTATCTCAATCTAGCAAAAATGCCATGTTTCTCATTTTCTCTTTTTATGCTTTTTTTCCTCCTACAAAATCAGAGAACAGGAGGGCAGAACAGATTCTGTGGGGGGAAAGAGGGTTGGTATCAGTGGGAGGGGGAAGGTGGCAGGGAAGGAGGTAAGAGGATGAATACTGTGCAAATAATATATACATATGTATGTAAATGCAAAAATGATACCTGTTTAAACTATTCCAGAAATCAGGGGAGGGGCGATGAAGGAGAGCAGTGGAGGGGATGAATTCAAGTATGATATACTTCATACATTGTCAAGACCTTTGTAAATGCTAGAGTATACCCCCATCCAGCAAAACAATAAAAAGAAACCTTCCTTAAAATTCTTTGATGTATTGGTAACTTTCATCTAGATAGTGTTTAGCAGCCACTGAAACCATTCTAATAATTTGCTGAATCAATGTAATATATTATTATTACACTTGTTAGATTTCCATGGCATTTTGAGTTGATCCTACATCTCTGAAAGTTCTAGGAGAGTACTTCTGGATTTAGGCATAATTTTCATGATTATTCTGGTATGCTGAGGGAAGACATTAAATCAGTATATTCTGCAAGTTTCTCTGTGTTTTTGGAATTGATTTTTATTGTCTCAGCATAGTCATGCTTACATCCCAATACATTATTGGGACACACAAATTAATAATGCTTTAATTGTTTTCATCCAAGAATACCTTATAACTTAATTTATGAAAGCATTGTTTTTGCTTTGAACTTATCTATACATTTCAATAAGCACAAGGTTGACAACTGAATGTCCTATGTGAGGCCCACCCTGATGCTTTTATTATGTGCTCAACTTCTTAGGGGATATTCATGTGTTGTCTCTGAGTTACTTAAATTCTAATATACTCTGGTCATTTTCATATATATGCAAATCAAAGCCAAGTTATGACACCTTACAACTTTCCATCTTGACTCAGATTTTGCCTTGGAGATGTTGATTGAATATTAACTAAACACTTTTGCTGTGAAAATTGAAGCATATTCCATCTATGTATTAGCATCTTTCATTCACAGTTATTCAGACACAGGTCAGTGACTCTTTTCTTCATGACTTTTCAACTTTTTCTTTGTTTTTTAGAATATAGTTGTAATGGTCCCTTTCTCCCAATCACTGAAAATAATTTTCCTTCCACTATATCTTCTTTGATGTCTGGCATTATTTATTCTTCTCTAAGTTTGATGAGAATAGCACCCTACCCCAAAGTGCCTGAAGTATACCTTTGTACACAAAAGGGTCTTGTTACCCCATACCCCATTCTCCTCCTTACCCCATTAACCCTCACCATTTCCTTTTCTGTTTGGATCATCTTAATTACCTAAGTATCAATATGTATGCAAACAACTTATCTACTCAATATCTGCAATCCATTAATTTGTTACTGTCAAGTTATACATCCACATCAGTGAACAGAAACATTACATCATCCTAGCTAACATCTAATTGAGCCCAAGCATAGAAATTAAGTCAGTAGAAATATATCAGGTAAATAAAACCCACAACTAAGTAATCAGCATCATATGAGCAAAGGCCAAAATAGAAACATGGGGACAAAAAGAAGGCAGGGGGAATATGACTCCTCAAAAGGCTGGCAATCATACAATAGAGGATTTGGTGGACAGTGAAGGGAATGAATCCTTAGAAGCTGAGGTCAGAATAATGATAAGTATGCTTAATGAAATTAAAGAGGACCTTAAAAAGGACATACAAAACAAATCAATGAACCCCAGGAGAACATGGATTAAAAACTTTGAGAAGACAGAAATAACCACCTGAAATCTAAGAGGATTTCAACAAGCTTTGAAATGAATTAAACAGAGAGGAAAATATTATTTTTCAAGTAGCCAAAAGATGTCAGTAATGATATTCATAAAATGTATGTAATAAATTTCATTGCTACTATTGTAACATATACAAAAATACCATCACAAAATAAAGATTCCTTAACCTATTTAGTTTCTTTTGTAACTTTCATAAGAAAATTAAAGCAAATATCAATTAAAAAACTATCAAATATTTTCTCTGAGTCTGTGCAACAATAGACTGAACTAAATTGACCTTAAGCCCTTTGTACAAAAAGGATCTCAGTAAAATTTTGAATATTGAGGAAGGTTCAGACCTCACGATGAAAAGACACATGGCAAGATGGGCCAAGATATGATTATAAAACATTTCCCAAGAGCTGGATAAAAGTTCACACAAAACATAGAAAGAAAACTGTCTTTCAGGTATTACAGCAGAAAATACATTGGTGTAAGAATGGTAAGCAATGACTAATTTCAAAAGGAAAATAGAAAGGGAAAATGGCTTTTCAATGCCGGGAGAAATGAGACCATTTCTCATATAACCTTCTAGAAAGGAAGGAAATATTTTTGAAATCCCTAAAGAAAAAAGTACCTTATTTGCACAAAAATGATTAAAGAAATAAGCTAAAACTAAAATATAAGATAAAATTTTTAAAAGAGGCTAAGGTGGAAATCTTAGCATCTCCAATGAAAAAGCTGAATGGAAAAGATTGTCAGAACATAGCTCCTAATGACATCTGACATGCATATTAGATTTTGCGGAAGTAGAGGAACTCACAAGGATCTCCTGAGGAACTGAGAACACATGTTCTAAACATTGACATAATGGTGAGTTTTCCTAACATTCTCTCATGTACTTGTACATTTTGTTCCATAAATCTCTAATATCTAGTCTAGGCTCACCCTATCTCCGGAAACATGTGGACATTTGGTTGCATTTTTTGAAGTCAGAACCTTCCTCAAAATTCTAAATCATTCAGCTGGTACTCATGCACACAACACTAAAGAGTCAGCTTAGTCTGTCTCATGATTCACTTTCTACATAATGTACTTTATACTTTTACTTGATTTTTATTTGATTTTAACTTCATCCTGACTTTCTAAACTTGCATTGCCCAATATAGGTAGCAGTATCATTTCCATAATTATTGTGACATGTGTTACACTACTTAATTATTGTCAATTGGAAATTTTTCCACCTTTTTAAACTGTAATTATATATGATCTACCTTTAGCAGTGTCTCCTACATACTTTTTACTCAATTGTCTCTCTCTTCCAATTAACTCTTTAGTTATAATATATTTTGTTCTGTAATATTTTTATACATTTCTTTGCATGTTTCTGTATTTAAAGTTATATCTACCAATTGTATCACTGTTTAATACCGCAGTTTAGGCATATCTTCACACTGGGAACATGTGGTACTTTAATTGACTTTTTCAAAGCAAATTCAGAATCTTCCTACAAATTCTGAATTTTCCTGCATTCTGCATTTTCCTGGTAACTTTCATCTAAACACCTATAAGAGACAGATTAGGCCATTATGACCATTCATATTTTCTTGTCAATAAATTTTTTCATTTAGTCTATTTTGTGGTACCTTGCCTTTTGACAGTTCCAATTTATTACATCTATTTATGGTTTCATTTATATTTTATCATTGTAATATATAGTAGGGTAAGAGTTTAAATTGTTTTTCTATAATTTCTTCATTTTTTAAATCAATGTAATTCTTTTTATTGTTGTGTGGGGTGGGGGTACACTGTGACATTTACAAAAGCTCCCACAATATATCAAATATATCATACTTGAATTCACTCCTTGCACCATTCTCCTTTATCCCTTACATCAGCATTACTGGAAAAGTTTCAACAGGTATCATTTTCCCATTTACATACATGTGCACACAGTCTTCTCACTATATTCACCCCCCTTCTTCCCCCTCTCAATTTTAATGATTTATTTTTAACACTTTCTCATACACTGTGGTTAATATTTTATTTCTTCACCAAATCTTTATCACAACTCACGTTATACTATGCTAACTCATTTCCCTGCATATTCAAATTTATATCTATCATTAGTGTATATATTCAATTTACTCATCTAGGCCTATGCTGACATTAGAATAAGCACCTGTGTCAGTGCTATATTTCATTGTGAGGACTAAAATTCACTCAAAATTTTATGTTGTCTTGATAAACTTCAACCCTACAGTGGTTCAGAATCAGCTTAGGCTGTTCTGGTAGTTTACCATTTGTAGATAATATACTTTATAACTTTTTGAGTTCATAAGAAAATTTTAATTTATCCATGATTCTAGAACTTTAAAATATTTCTTTATTATTATTTCAGTATATGTTAAGATAAATTTTTTTTATCAATTCTGGATTTTTTCAGTGCAATTGCAATGGACTTTGTATGCTGTCCCTTAACTCCTCTAAATTATTCATATCTAAACCCTCTTCTCACAATGTGTTTGTATGCTAAAATCTCAGTACCTTTTTGTATTTGTTTGCTTCTGGGTTTAATAAATGATAAATAACAGTCATTTTCATTCTAAACCTCCCCTCTTGGCACTGGTAATATTTACATATCTTACTTGGCTTTTTCATTGTGAAGACAGAACTCTCAATTCTGTTGTCATGGAAATCTTAATGCAGCCTCAGTAAGGTCCAGGTCATTTCAGTCTGATAATGAATCTTTTAAAGGTAACATTTTTTTAATTCTGAATTTTTATTACAAACTAACATTTACTTGAAATTAGGAAATTCTACCATATTGCAGATGTAGGTCTTGCAGTCTTTATGAGTATTTGGTTGTAATGGTTAGATAATTGTTTATGTGTGTTGGTATTATTTCCTTCTTTTTAAATTATTACTGTGTTTTCTATTTCTTTTTTAATTTTATACCCTTGAGTTTTAATATAGAAATGTTCACATGAAAAACATGTTTGTATCTTTAAGTGTTTTTATATTTGAGACTGTTTTATCTAAGAATTCTAAAGGATATTAGAAAGGATGAAAGAAAATTTCAATAGACAATTACTATCTATTCATCCAGATCACAATGATGCCTCTGACTTAAACTCAGTGACCTGGAATTGCTTTTAACTCCTAACAAAGAACACTAATAACCACATTTACCTGCTTCTCTTTTGTAATAATCCACTCTTAGGTGTTTAAACTACCCTTCACTTTTTTTTCTGTTGTCAATAGTATCTTTTTTATTTGTTTACTTTTTTGTTCATTTATTCACATGTACATACATTGTTTGGGTAATTTCTCCACCCTGCCCCCTTCCCCCACCCTTTCCCCTGTTCAGTTATCACTGATTTTTTTGAAGAATAAATGTATAATAAGAAAGACAAAGCGTTTTTGCTAGTATAGCTATATAGAAAGATTCCTACTATTGCTTTCATGTACCCATGTGTTACGACCTTGGTTGATTCAACTCTAACTGATATTTACATTGGTTACTGATCCCCTGCTCATGATAACCTGTCATTTTAAGGTTTCTGTATTAGTTCCTTTGGAGTGGGGACATCAAACACTTTCATGTTTTGGGTTTTCTTCCTATTCCTATATCTCCCATATTTGCTCTTCCCTTTTCTTGTGATCCAAGTCCAACCACATTGCTGCATTTGCCCTAGATCTAAAGTCTGCATGTGAGGGAGAACATATTATTTTTGGTCTTCTGAGATTGGCTGACCTCACTCAGAGGGATGTTCTCCAGTTCCATCCATTTACCTGCAAATGATAAGATTTCATTTTTCTTCATGGCTGACTAAAATTCCATTGTGTACAAGTACCATTATTTTCTTGATCCATTCATCAGTAGTGGGGCATCTTGGTTGTTTTCATAACTTGGCTCTTGTGAATAGTGCTGCAATAAACATGGGTGTGCAGGTGCTTCTGGAGTAACCTGTGTTGCATTCCTTTGGGTATATCCCCAGGAGTGGGATTGCTGGATCATATGGTAGGTCTATGTTTAGATTTTTAAGAAGTCTCCAAATTTTTTTCCAGAGTGGTTGCACCAGCTTGCATTCCCACCAGCAATTGATTAGGGTTCTTTTTTCCCCACATCCTCGCCAGCACTTGTTGGTGTTGTTTTGTATGATGGCTATTCTAATGTGGGTGAGGTGGAATCTTAGTGTGGTTTTGATTTACATTTCCTTTATGGACAGAGATGGTGAGCATCTTTTCATGTGTTTTTTGGCCACTTGAATTTCTTCTTTTGAAAAAGTTCTGTTTAGTTCAGTTGCCCATTTCTTAATTGGTTCATTGATTTTAGGAGGGTTTAGTTTCTTAAGTTCCCTATATATTCTGGTTATCAGTCCCTTGTATGTTGTGTAGCTGGCATATATTTTCTCCCACTCTGTGGGTGGTCTTTTCAGTTTAGAGTCCATTTCTTTTGTTGTACAGATGCTTTTTAATTTTATGAAGTCCCATTTATTCATCCTTTCTCTTAGTTGCTAGGCTGCTGGGGTTCTATTGAAGAAGTCTTTTCCTATACCTATTTGTTCCAGAGTGTTTCTTGCTCTTTCCTGCAGTAACTTCAGAGTTTCAGGTCTGATATTTAGGTCTTTGATCCACTTTGAGTTGATACTAGTACCGGGTGATAGACATGGATCTAGTTTCTGTTTCTTGCAGATGGGTAACCACTTTTCCTAGCAATATTGGTTGAAGAGGCTGTCTTTTCTCTATCATATATTTTTGCCACCTTTGTCAAAATGAGGTGGGTATAGTTGTGTGGGTTCATATCTAGGTCCTCTATTTTGTTCCACTGGTCTTCATGTCTGTTTTTGTGCCAGTACCATGCTGTTTTTATTGCTATTGCTTTGTAATATAGCTTGAAGTCAGGTATTGTGATACTTCCAGCATTGCTCTTTTTGCTGAGTATTGCCTTGGATATTTGTGGTCTATTGTGTTTCCAAGTGAACCTTAGGGTAGATTTTTCAATCTTTGTGATGAAAGTCATTGGGATTTTAATGGGAATTGCATTGAACATGTAGATTGCTTTCGGTAGTATAGCCATTTTTACTATGTTGTGTCTACCAATCCATGAGCATGGGAGATCTTTCCATCTTCTGTGGTCTTCCTCAATCTCTTCCTTGAGAAGTTTGTAATTCTCTGTAGAGGTCATTCACATCATTTGTTAAATTTACTCCTAGGTATTTGATTTTTTTAGAGGCTATCATGAATGGAATTGTTTCCATGTACTCCTTCTCAGTTATTTCATTGTTGGTGTATAGAAAAGCTAATGATTTTTGTAGTTTGATTTTGTATCCTGCCACCTTACTGTAGCTGTTTATGGCATCTAAGAGTTATTGGGAAGATTTTTTGGGGATTTAAGGTATAGGATCATATTGTCTGCAAATAAGGATATTTTGACAGTTTATTTACCTATTTATATTGCTTTTGTTTCTTCTTCTTACCTAATTGCTCTGGCTAGAAATTCCAGTACTATGTTGAAAAGGAGTGGGGATAGTGGGTACCCTTATTCTGTTTCTGATTTTAGGGGGAATGGTTTCAGTTTTTCATCATGAAGTATGATGTTGGCTGTAGGTTTGTCATATATAGCCTTTACAATGTTGAGGCACATTCTTTCTATTCCTAGTTTTCTTAGAGCTTTTATCAACTACATGACAGGGATCACCACATATTTACCAATATTAACACTGAATGTTAATGGACTAAATTCCCCCATCAAAAGACACCAATTGGCAAACTAGATTAAAAAGGAAGATCCAACAATTTGTTGCTTACAGGAGACCCATCTCACCGAAAGAAATAAGCGTAGGCTTAGGATGAAAGGCTGGAAGAAGATCTACCAAGCCAATGGTCCCTGAAAACAGGGAGGGGTAGCAATACTTATCTCGGACAAAATAGACTTCAATCCTATTTTGATCAAATGATATAAAGAAGGACACTCCATACTAATAAAAGGGGAAACACGCCAAAAGGAAATAACAATTATCAACCTATATGCACCCAATGCCAATGCACCCAATTTCACTAATCATACTCTGAAGGGCCTAAAAGCATATATAGACTCCAACACAGTGGTAGTGGGAGAAGTTAATACCCCCCCATCACCAATAGATAGGTCATCCAAACAAAAAATCAATAAAGAAAGCCTAGAAATAAACCACAACATAGATCAAATGGACCTAGCTGATATCCTCAGAATATTTCATCCAACTTCTGTACAATATACATTCTTCTCAGCAGTCCATGAAACCTTTTCCAAAATTGATCATATCTTAGGACACAAAGCAAGCCTCAGCAAATATAAGAAAATAGAAATAATCCCAATGCTTTATGTCTGACTACAGTGCATTAAAACTAGAAATCAACAACAAAAACAGCGGTAAAAAACATGCAAACAATTGGAAGCTGAACAACACATTACTCAATGATGAATGGGTCACTGATGAAATAAAAGAGGAAATTAAAAGGTTCCTGGAAGTTAATGAAAATGAAAACATGACCTACCAGAACCTATGGGACACAGCAAAGGCAGTCCTAAGAGGAAAGTTTATAGCCATGAGTTCATATATCAAAAGGACGGAAAGACCTCATATCAATGACTTAACACTACAGCTGAAACTCCTAGAAAAGCAAGAACAAACAAATCCCAAACAAGCAGAAAGGAAGAAATAATTAAGATTAAGGCTGAAATCAATGAAACATAAACAACAAAAAAAAACCATACAAAGAATCAATGAAACAAATAGGTGGTTCTTTGAAAAATAATTAAGGTTGACAGACCCCTGACAAACCTGACTCAAATGAGGAGAGAAAAAACTCAAATCAGTAAAATCAGAAATTCAAAAGGAGAGATAACAAACACTATGGAAATCCAGGAAATCATCAGAGACTACTTTGAGAGTCTATACTCTAAGAAATTTGAAAATCTTGAAGACATGGAAAGATTTCTAGAAACTGAACCAAGAGAATATTAATCACCTGAATAGATCTATAACACAAAAAGAAATTGTAGCTGCCATCAAGAGCCTCCCAAAAAAGAAAAGTCCAGGTCTTGACAGATTCACTGCTGAATTCTATCAGACATTTACAAAAGAACTAATACCACTGTTCCACAAAATAGAATGGGAAGGAACAGTACCTAACTCATTTTATGAAGTCAATATTACTCTCATCCCAAAACCAAAGAAACCTCCAAAAAGGAGAACTACAGGCCAATTTCTCTAATGAACATCAATGCAAAAATCCTCAATAAAATAATGGCAAACTGAATACACAACAGATCAGGAAGATCATTCACCACGACCAAGTTGGATTCATCCTAGGGATGCAGGGGTGGTTCAACATATGCAAATCTGTAAATGTAATACAGCACAACAGTAGAAGCAAATACAAAAACCACTTGATCATTTCAATAGATGCAAAAAAAGCCTTCAACAATATCCAACACCACTTCATGTGTTTTCTATTTTTCAATTGTCTCTTATGTGTGTACTTTCTAGTTTATTATTGATCTTCCAAAATTCTTCATTCCTTGGCTCTGTGTTCACAATATATTTTTAAAACTTTTATTGGCACGTTATTGTAATATGTAATTTATGACATTTACAAAAGTGCTTACAGTATATCTTAGTTAGATTCATCCCCTCCAACATTCTTCTTTTTTCCAAAACCTCTCTTCTTAGAATAGTTTTAGTAGGATTAATTTTTCTATTTTTATATATGAGTATATAATCTTCCACCATATTCACACTCCCATCTTTTTCTTATATCCTCCCAAGTCCCACTGGTACCATTCCCCAGACAAGCCCTGTTTAAGAGACATTTTTGTTTGTAATTTTTGTTTGTTTAAAATACCTCCATAGGAGTTTCATTGTGATATTTCCATGTATATATATATTATATCCTGAATTGTTCTATGCCCCCTATTTTTATCCTTTCTATCTTATTTCCCTTCTTATGGTGAGTGAAACAAGTTTATATATTCATTTTTGAATAGAAAGTACATCAAACACATTCACCTTCTTTACTTTTTCCTTTTAACCTCTCCCTCCTCTTGGCATGACTTGTTTTTTACTCTTTTTCTTCATTTGTTTTGTGTTTGTTCATTGATCAGTGGGATTTTTGCCTTGGTATGATACCTGTACATGCATTGTGCTTTAGTCAATGTAAGTCCCTTAACTGTACTTCCTTGTGCTTTCCCCCATCCAGTGTTTAACAATTTTCATTATTTGTGTCTTCTTCCTACACAGATGTGATATATTTCATTATGTTTTTAATTTTAATTATTTATTTCCTTTTTTGTAGGATATATTCATTGTACAGGTGAGATTCACTGTGGCAATTCCAAATAGGCTTATATTGCAAACTTGTTAGATCATCCGCACTGTCTGTACCTGTCAACCCCCTTCCTGCTCCACTTAAATCAATTGCAAGAAGTTCACTTGTTTTATTATAAGTATATGAAGTCCATCCACCACATACCCTCACCTTCATCTCCTTCATTCACCCTCTCCCTTCCCACCAATATGCACCCCCCCACAATGTATTTATTTCTCAGTCCTGTCTTTCATTATTAATATTTAAGTGAATGTTCCAAGGGGGTTCTCAATGTGTCCTCATCGTGAGCCTACTTTACATTGGTTCATTCAATAACTTCCATTGCTCCCCCTTACTCTTTTACCTCCCATCCCCATTTTTCAATAGCTTTCAATACATATCCTTATATCCTCTACCTACATAGATGTTGTTTTATGATATTCTTGATGCTCTATCATTCTGTATTCATTCCCTCAGTTCCAGAGAGTAGTTCCACTATTACAAACATGTTCTACACATGAGTTTGTATATGATCATGTTTATTTTTGTGTATATGTTAATCTTTTGAATTTATCTTCAGTACATGAGAAAAGTATGTGATTATTGCGTTTCTGAGCCTGGCTTACTTCACTTAACATGACACCCTCCAACTGCATCTATTTACTTTCCAAGTACATGTATGACATTGTTCCTTATGGCTGAGTAAAATTCCATTATATATGATATAATATATATATGTATGTATATATAATCTATATCTATATCTAGATATATCTGTCTATCTATATATCTGTATCACATTTTCTTGATCCATTCATCAGTTGTAAGGCATCTGGATTGTTTCCATCACTTGGCTACTATGTATAGTGCTGTGATAATGGTGTGCAGAGTCTGTATTTTATCCTGACTTATGTTCCTTTGGATATATGATCTGTAGTGGTAACAAATGATGATATGGAAGTTCCACCCTTAGCTTTTTGAAGAATATTCATAATTATTTCCATAATTGTTGTAATAATTTGCGTTCCCTTCAACAGTGTATAAGGGCTCCTGTTTTGCTGCATCCTCACCAACATTTGTTGTTGTTACTGCCCTTGAATATGGCCATTCTAACTAGGGTTAGATGAAATATTAGTGTAGTTTTCATATGCATTTCTTTTATAGCCAGGGAAGCTGGACACTTCTTCATGTATTTACTGGCCATTTGTTCTTCACTAAAGAATTCCATAATTAATTCATGGGCCCATTTCTTCATTGAGATGTTGATTCTTTGGGGGCTGAGTTTTGTTTGAGTTCTGTGTAGATTCTAGATATTAATCTCATATCAGATAAATAGCTGGCAAAGATTTTCTCTCATTCTGTGGCAGTTTCTTGACCAGTGTCTATTTCTTTTGCAGTGCAAAAGCTTTTCAGTTTGATTCACTGACCATGAGCATGGGAGACTTTCCGTCTTCTCTTTTTTAAATTCTTTTTTATTCTCCCATATCTGCTCTCCCCTTGTCATGTGATCCAAGTCCAACAACATTTGCTGCATTTTTCTAGATCTAAAGTCTGCATAGGGAGAACATACAATTTTTGGTCTTTTGAGCCTGGGTAACCTCACTCAATTATGTTCTCCAGTTCCATCCATTTACTTGCAAATGATAAGATTTCATTCTTCTTCAAGGCTAAGTAAAATTCCACTATGTTTAAATACTATATTTTTTGATCCATTCATCAGTAGTGGGGCATCTTGGTTGTTTTCATAACTTGGTTATTGTGAATAGCGCTGCAATAAACATGGGTGTGCAGGTGCCTCTGGAGTAACCTGTGTTGCATTCCTTTGGGTATATCCCTAGGAGTGGGATTGCTGGATCATATGGCAGATCTATGTTTAGATTTTTAAGAAGCCTCCAAATTTTTTTCCAGAGTGGTTGCACCAGCTATATTCCCACCAGCAGTGTATGAAGGTTCTTATTCCCCCACATCTTTGGCAACACATGTTGTTGGTTGTGTTTTTTATGATAGGTATTCTAATAGGAGTGAAGTGAAATCTTAGTGTGGCTTTGATTTGCATTTCCTTTATGGCCAGAGATGGTGAGCATTTTTTCATGTGTTTTTTGGCCATTTGAATTTCTTCTTTTGAGAAAGTTATGTTTCGTTCACTTGCCCATTTCTTAATTGGTTCATTGATTTTAGGAGAGTTTAGTTTTTTATGTTCCATGCATATTCTGGTTATCAGTCCCTTGTCTGATGTATAGCTGGCAAATATTTTCTCCCACTCTGGGTGGTCTCTTCAGTTTAGAGTCCATATCTTTTGTTGTGCAGAAGCTTTTTAATTTTATGATGTCCCATTTGTCAATCCTTTCTCTTAGTTGCTGGGCTACTGGGGTTCTATTGAGGAAGTCCTTGCCTATACTTATTAGTTCCAGAGTGTTTCCTGCTCCTTCTTGTACTAACTTCAGAGTTTTGGGTCTGATATTAAGGTCCTTGATCCATTTTGAGTTGATACTAGTACCGGGTGATAGACATGGATCTAATTTCAGTTTCTTACAGATGGGTAACCACTTTTCCCAGCAACATTTGCTGAAGAGGCTGTCTTTTCTCCATCATATATTTTTGCCAACTTTGTCAAAAATAAGTTGGGTATAGTTGTGTGGATTCATATCTGGGTCCTCTATTCTTTTCCACTGGCCTTCATGTCTGTTTTTGTGCCAGTACCATGTTGTTTTTATTGCTATTGCTTTGTAATATAGTTTGAAGTATTGTGATACCTCCAGCATTTCTCTTTTTGCTGAGTATTGCCTTGGCTATTCATGGTCTCTTGTGTTTCCAAATAATTTTAGGGTAGATTTTTCAATCTCTGTGATGAATGTCATTGGAATTTTGATGGGAATTGCATTAAACATGTAAATTGCTTTTGGTTTTATAGCCATTTTTGCTATATTGATTCTACCAATCTATGAGCACAGGAGATCTTTCTATCTATAGTCTTCCTTGATCTCTTTCTTCAGGAGTCTGTAATTCTCCTTGTAGAGATTTTCCATCGTCTGATTTTTCTTTGACTTTTCTTTTCAGTGGTTTGTAGTTTTCATTAAAAAGGTCTTTGGTTTCCTTCATTAAATTTATTCCAAGGTACTTTATTCTTTTTGAAATTATAGTAAATGGGATTGTTTCCCTGATTTTGTTCTTAGTCTGTTCATTGTTGGTATATAGGTAGGTTACTGATTTCTGTATGTTTATTTTATATCCTGCTATTTTGCCAAAAGAATTTTTGATTTCTAATAGTTTTTTGGTATAATTTTATGATCTTTCATGTATAGGATCGTATCATCTTAAAATAGGAATAGTTTGACTTCTTCCTTCCCTGTTTGAATCCCTTTTATTTGTTGCTCTTTTCTGGCTAGGGATTTCAAAAACTATATTGGATAGGAGTGGGGAAAGTGGAAATCCCTGCCACACTATTGACTTTAGGAGGAATGGCTTCAGTCAGTCTCCATATAACATTGGCTGTAGATTCATGGTTTGTAGCCTTTATTATGTTGAATAACATTTCTTCTATTCCTAGTTTCCTCAGAGCTTTTATCATGAAAGGGTGGTGAATTTTGTCAACATCTTTTTCAGTATCTATGGAGAGGATCATGTGGTATTTGTCCTTGCTTCTGTTTGCATGCAGTATTACATTTATAGATTTATGTATATTGAACCATCTGTGGATCCCTGGAATGAAATGGCTATGAGTTCTATTTCCCTGTATTTTGTTGAGAATCTTTTCATCTATATCAATGAAAGATGGTTCACAATTCTCTTTTTGGTTGCATCTTTATTGTGTTCTGGAATAAGTGAAATGCTGGCTTCATAGAATGAGTTTTGTAGTGTTCTTTCCACTTCTATTTCCTGGAACAGTTTGTGGAGTGTTTATATTATTTCTTCTTTGAAAGTTTGGTATAATTTGGCCAGGCACCCATCAGGTCCTGGGCTCTTCTTTGTAGGTCAATTTAGGTGGCTTATATCTTCTTGGTTCAATTTTGGTTGGTTATAGTCCATCTAGAAATATATCCTTTTCATCTCCATTTTCCAGTTTGCTTGAATATAAGTTTTCAAAGTACTCTCTTATGATACTTTTGATTTTATTAGTATTTGTGGTTATGTTTCCTTTTTTATCTTTGATTTTATTAATTTGTGTCTTTTGTTTCCTGTATTTTGTCATGTTGGTTACGGGTTTGCAATCTTGTTAATCTTTTCAAAGTGCCAAGTTTTTGTTTAATTAATTCTTTGTATAATATATTGGTTTTGAACTCATTGATCTTTGCCCTGATCTTTATTATTTATCTCATCTGCTTGCTTTGGATTTGGTTTGTTCTTTTTCTAGGAGCTTAAGGTACATCATTTGGTTGTTTTTTGAGATGTCTCTGATTTTTTGATGTAGGCACTTATAGGTGTAAACTTTCCACTTAGCACAGCCTTTCTTGTGTCTTGGTAGGTTGTATTTAGGTTTTCACTAGATTCTAGGAAGTTTTTGATTTCTTCATTTATTTTTTCAGTCACCCACAAGTCATTCACCAATGTGTTGTTCAGTCTCCATGTGTTTGAATATTTTCAATGGTTTCTTTTGTTGTTGAGGTCTAGTGTTTTTGTGATCTGATATGATACAGAGAGTTATTTCAATTTTCTTGAATTTGTTGAGACTTGCTTTATGTCAGAAAATATGATCTATTTTGGAGAAAGTTCCATGAGGTGTAGAAAAGAATGTGTATTGCCTGCTTGTTGGATGAAATACTCTGTAGATATCTATTATGTTCATTTGTTCTAATGTGAGCAGTAGCTCTGAAGTTTCTTTGCTGATCTTTTGCCTGGATGACCTCTCTATTTGTGAAAGTGAGGTATTCAGGTCTTTCACAATCACTCTGTTAGGGTCTAGCTATGGTTTTAGGTAAATTAGTGTTTTTTTAAAAAAATGTAGTTGTGTACTCATATGTTTGGTGCATGTATACTAATAATTGATATTGCCTCTTGATGAATTGTTCCTTTATTTATTATGAACTGACCTTTATTGACTTTCTGACTAATTTAGTCTACTTTATCAGATATGAGGTCATTTGTATTCAGTGTCAGTATTGAGAGGCGCATGTTGTTTCTGGCCATTTTCATTCCCCTATTGTTTACTTTTTACCTATTCCTTGTTTACTGGTCTGCTTGTTCAAAAAGGTTTATTCTTTCCTCCATCTTACTGTCTCACTCTGGTGTCTTCTTTTCTGTATGGGTCCTGTTAAGATTTTCTGCAGTGCTGGCTTGGTAGTCATTAATTCCTTTAGTTTTTTTCTGATTGTGGAAGGTTTTAATTTCTCCTTCAATTAGGAAGAATAGTTTTGCTGGATAGACTACTCTAGGATTACAGTTGTTTTCTTTTAGGATCTGAAACATCTCTTTCCATGACCCACTTGCCTTTAGAGTTTGTTTTGAGAAATATGCTGTTATTCTAATAGGTTTGACTCTCTCTGGCATGTGTTTACTCTTTTGCTTCTTTCAGTATTTTTTCTTTATGATGTATGTTTTGTGTTTAGATTACATGTCTGGGGCTGTTTCATTTTTGGTCCTGACAGCTTGATGTTCTGTAAGCTTCCTGAACCTTATTGTTTTTCTCCTTCTCAGGGCTGGGGAAGTTTTTAGCTATTATTTTACTGATTAGGTTATCCATGCCTTTAGTTTGTATCACATGTTCTTCTATTCCATGATTTTAGGTTTGGTCTTTCAATGGTGTCTCAGATTGCTTGTTCTATTCATGTTTTCTTAAGATATTTTTCCTGTTCTTTTACTATTTGATCTAATTCCTTACTTTGTCTTCTGTTGCTTTGATTCTATTTTCAACTTTCTTCACTCTGTTTTGCAAAATTTTGATTGAGATTTTCATTTGAGATATTGAATTGTTCATTTCAGGTTGTATTATTTTTTAATATTCAGTATTTGATATTTCCTTTTCTTTGCTATTGTTTAGATCCTTAGTGGTGGAGTTGGCTTCTGTTGGTGAGCTGTTGGATGTGGTTTCATGTTTCTGCTCATAGATTAGTGCACCTCGAGTTGTTTTGGGTTCAGTGTTCTGGTCCCTTTTTCTCCCATGTTTGGGGTTTTATGAAACATTGTTCAGGAACAGGCAGTGACTGAGCTCTAGTGTGTTTTCTTGTCTCAAAATGGGGAAGATTAGTGGCTCAATATCAATTCCTTCAGCTTCTTATTCTCAAGATGTTGAATTCTTTTTCTTGTTGCACATAGGGAAAGAAGGCTTAGCTTCTAAAGTTGTCTCAGTGAGGCAGACTAGGATGGATAGAAGAGATCAGGTTGGTATTAAGATAAGGGCGAAATGGTGGGACAATATTGGAGAAAATTAAACAGACAGATAAACAAATATAAACTCCACAGAACTGAAAAAAAGAGAAACAAGAAAAGATGGGAATCCCTTTAGCTATTGGAATTATTGGTATTGAAGGAAGATTTAGGGAGGGGCAACACTGAGAAAGGAGATTGATAGGTACTTAGTTGTTCTGGTTGTTGGTGGGTAAAAAGTATGAATTGGGAAGGATGTTAGAAAGAGGAGGAGAAGAGAGGTTTAGGGTTGTATCCTTGAAGGTAGTTTTTGGGGGGTCTCATGAATGTCTGCAGTGAGAGGGGAAGAAGGGAGGCAGGTCAAAATTGGGAATTGGGGAGCAAGAATGCAAAACTTCTATTGGAATGTACAGAAAAAAATAGCTGAAAGTAAATAAGTAAGAAATCTGCATCACAATTTCAGAAGTAATGGGTAAGATTTTATGTAAAATTTTGAATTTTCTATTGCTGTTGTTCTTTTCCCACACCTCTGTGTCTCATTCTTTTAGTCTACTAGATGGCAAGCCAAATTGGATACCTGCCTCTGGGTTGGTGACTCATGATGTAGAGAGAGGCATATTTGTAGATCTAATGCTTTGGACTTTGTTATGAACCTTAGCCAGCCTCACTCCGTTCAACTTTGCATTGTTCCCATCTTTCAAGATCCCCAAACTTACAGATTGTAGTTATGCATCAAGTGTGAGGTTCTGTCCAGATGTTGTCCAATCTCTGGTGGTGTTGGAGGTCTAGCTCCCTGATGGTATGCTGCAGCACTGTGACCTCTGTGGGTTGCTGCTGGGTAACAGTATATTTTCCCTGTTTGGTAACTGGCACAGGTATTCCACTGGTGGTCACATGAACTAAAGAGGGATATTGCCAGAAGTGGTGTGAATCTCAGGCTCCAGGGTGGGCTGCATGCCCTCCAGAGAAGTTCATTGCAGCTCCAGACAGGGCTTTTGTTCCAGGCAAAGCACAGTGTGGCTTCACTTCTGCTCATTGGGTCCCCACAACTCTCCTCAGTAGATTGCCTACTGGGTACCTTTTTTTGGCCATTGATGTTCTCCACATGGTTCTTGTGCTGAAGGTCTCAATTCTCCCAGCCCGTAGGCTGCCTGCTCAGCTCTGGTGTTAAGTTCTGGCATGCAGCATGAAGTGCAAATCTGCAAAAGTTTTTCCTTGCATTCTATTGCTTTAATTGATTTAGGCTCAGGTAGAATTCTGCTTCTTGCTGCTTGTGGGGCCTGGGATGTGTCTTTCAAGGCACTCAGTTTCCACATTCCTTCAAGCTTTTGGAACTCCATCTGGAGTATAGATCAATCAGCATACTGCCATCTTCAATCTCTGTATTTCATTACTATTCACTATCTTTCATGCCTTCTTTTCTTCCTTTCTTGGTCTCCTCTACCAATCCTACTTTGGGGTACATATTCTGTACATATTTGTACATATATATGCAACATTGCTTGCATTTGTTTTAGACCTACACTCCACATATGAGAAAAAGTCCAGCTTTTGACTTTGGAACCTGCCTAATTTCCCTTAAGATGATGTTCTCCAGTTCCATACATTCCCTGCAAATGCAAAATTTCATTCTTTATGGCTGTATAAAATTCCATTGTGTATAAAAACCACATTTCCTTAATCCATTCATCAGTAGTGAGGCATCTTGGTTGTTCCCATAGTTTGGCTAATGTGAATAATACTGCAATAAACATGGGTGTGTAGTTATCTTTATTGTAACCTGACTTACATTTCTTCGGGTATATGTCTTGGCTTGGTATTGTGGGAACATATGGTAGTTCTATTTTTAGTTTTGTGAGGAGACTCCATACTGTTTTCCATATTTTTGTACTTACTTACATTCTCACCTACAGTGTGCCAGGGTTCCTTTTCCCCACATCTCGCCAACATTTTTTCTTCATGCTCCTGAGTATTGGAATATAAACATATGAATGTATAGATTTATATTTACATATATACTTACATATCTGTACATATAGAAGATAATTAAATTTATATGCATGAAATCTTCAATTTTATGTCTATAAATTGCATAAATCTTATATCCTTGTCTAGACCAACAAGGTCTGCAGAATTTTTGTCCATATTGCTTGACTTATTGTGAGGTCTGAAACTACCATGGTATTTTTTTTTGTCTTTGCATCCTTCCTAATAACAGGGTTACACAATCAGCTTACTCCAGTCTAAAAAATTCACCATTTTCAGGCAACAAATTTTCACATTTATGCATTTTTAAATGGTATTTAAGTTAATCCTTAGCTTTTCCAGTTCCAGTAGATTTTACCTAGGGTTTAGCATCTTTTTCATAATTATTTTGCATGTGGTGAAATGTTTTTCCCCATTGATGTCTTTTGGATTTTTTCCTTGTTTTTGAAATGTAATTTTAGTTGTCTCTTTTTCTCAAATCTTTTATATATACTTGTATCTGTTTAATTGCTCTTTGCAAATTTTTCTTTTCTTGCCTCTTTCATCACAATATATGGAGTACAAGAATGAATTCTTTTGTGTTGTGTGTTTGTGTGTGTGTTTCTCTGTTCAATATCCTAGGCTAAGTTTTTCCTGGAAATGGATGCTGTGGACATTTTTGTTTTCCTTTTTATTTTGAAGTGAGAATCTTCCCCAAATTTTAAAATTTCCTAGTTACCAAATATAGAAATTTCAGCAAAATCTTAGACTAGTGTGATTACTTACTCTTTTCTTTTTAGAATTTATAAGTGTATTAGTTAGAGAGTTTGTAAATTACAACAGATTGTATGCAAATATTGATGTTTCTTTTATTATTAGCATTTTCATGACATATTGTTTTATTAATTAATTAATTTATTTTTTCTTTTATTTATATGTGCATACAATGTTTGAGTCATTTCTCCCCCTTTCTTCCCACCCCCTCCTTTATCCCCCTGCCTCCTCTTTCTTCTCCCTCCCCCCTCACCACCAGGCAGAAACTATTTTGCTCTTAACTCTAATTTTGTTAAAGAGAGAGTATAAGCAATAATAGGAAGGACCAAGGGTTTTTGCTAGTTGAGATAAGGATAGCTATACAGGGAGTTGACTTGAATTGCTTTCCTGTTTATGTGTGTTACCTTCTAAATTAATTCTTCTCAAACTAACCTTTTCTCTAGTTCCTGGTTCCCTTTTCCCATTGGCCTCTGTCACTTTAAGGTATCTGCTTTAGTTTCTCTGCATTGAGGGCAACAAATGCTATCTAGTTATTTAGGTGTCTTACCTATCCTCATACCTCCCAAGTGTGCTCTCACTTTATCATGTGATCAAAGTCCAATCCCCTTGTTGTGTTTGCCCTTGATCTAAAGTCCGCTTATGAGGGAGAACATTTGATTTTTGGTCTTTTGGGCCAGGCTAACTTCACTCAGAATGATGTTCTCCAATTCCATCCATTTACCAGCGAATGATAACATTTTGTTCTTCTTCACGGCTGCATAATATTCCATTGTGTATAGATACCACATTTTCTTAATCCATTCATCAGTAGTGGGGCATCTTGGCTGTTTCCATAACTTGGCTATTGTGAATTGTGCTGCAATAAACATGGGGGTGCAAGTGCCTCTGGAGTAACCTGTGTCACATATTTTGGGTATATCCCCAAGAGTGGTATTGCTGGCTCATGTGGTAGATCTGTTTAGATTTTTAAGAAGCCTCCAAATTTTCTTCCAGAGTGGTTGTACTAGTTTACATTCCCACCAGCAGTGTAAAAGGGTTCCTTTATCCACACATCCTCACCAACACCTGTTGTTAGTGGTGTTGCTAATCATGGCCATTCTAACTGGTGAGGTGGAATCTTAGTGTGGTTTTAATTTGCATTTCCCTTATTGCTAGAGATGGTGAGCATTTTTTCCTGTGTTTTTTGGCCATTTGAAGTTCTTCTTTTGGGAAAGTTCTGTTCAGTTCAGTTGCCCATTTCTTTATTGGCTCATTAATTTAGGGAAAATTTAGTTTTTTGAGTTCCCTATATATTCTGTTTATCATTCCTTAGTCTGATATGTAGCTGGCAAATATTTTCTCTCACTCTGTGGGTATTCTCTTCAGTTTAGAGACCATTTCTTTTGTTGAGCAGAAGCTTTTTAGTTTTATGAAGTCCCATTTATCTATGCTATCTCTTACTTGCTGAGCTGCTGGGGTTCCATTGAGAAAGTCTTTGCCTATACCTATTAGTTCCAAAGTATTTCCTACTCTTTCCTGTACCAACTTTAGAATTTGTGGTCTGATCTTAAGATCCTTGGTCCATTTTGAGTTAATATTGGTATAGGGTGATAAACATGGATCTAGTTTCAGTTTTTTGTAGACTGCTAACCAGTTTTCCCAGCAGTTTTTGTTGAAGAGGCTGTCTTTTCTCCATCGTGTATTTTTAGTGCCTTTGTCAAAGATAAGTTGGTTACAATTTTGTGGTTTCATATCCGGGTCCTCTATTCTTTTCCACTGGTCTTCATGTCGGTTTTTGCGCCAGTATCATGCTGTTTTTATTGTTATTGCTTTGTAATATAGTTTGAAGTTGGGTGCTGTGATACCTCCAGTGTTGTTCTTTTTACTGAGTGTTGCCTTGGCTATTCATGACCTCTTGTGTTTCCATATAAATTTAACAGTAGATTTTTCAATCTCTTTGATGAATATCATTGGAATGTTGATGGGAATTGCATTAAACATGTAGATTGCTTTTGGGAGTATAGACATTTTTACTATGTTGATTATACCAATCTGTGAGCATGGGAGATCTCTGCACTTTCTGTAGTCTTCCTGAATCTCTTTCTTCAGTTTATAGTTTTCCTTGTAGAGGTCATTCACTTCCTTTGTTAAGTTTACACCTAGGTAGTTGATTTTTTTGAGGCTATTGTAAATGGGATTGTTTTCATATATTCTTTCTCAGTTTGTTCATTATTAGTGTATAGAAATGCTAATGATTTTTCTATATTGATTTTATATCCTGGTACCTTGCTATAGTTGTTGATGGTGTCTAGGAGCTTTTGAGTAGAGTTTTTTGGGTCTTTAAGGTATAGGATCATATCGTCTGCAAATAGAGATATTTTGACAGTTTCTTTACCTATTTGTATTCCTTTTATTCCTTCTTCTTGCCTAATTGCTCTGACTAGGAATTCCAGTACTATGGTGAATAGGAGTAGAGATAGTGGGCATCCTTGTCTCATTCTTGATTTTAGAGGGAATGGTTTCAGTTTTACACCATTAAGTATAATGCTGGCTGTAGGTTTGTCATATATAGCTTTTATAATGTTGAGGTACTTTGTTTCTATTCCTAGTTTTCTTAGAGCTTTTATCATGAAGTGGTGTTGGATCTTATCAAAGGTTTTTTCTGCATCTATTGAGATGATCAAGTGGTTTTTGTCTTTGCTTCTGTTAATGTGTTTTATTACATTTATTGATTTATTTTATTTTATTATTCATATGTGCATACAAGGCTTGGGTCATTTCTCCCTCCTGCCCCCACCCCCTCCCTTACCACCCATTCTGCCCCCTCCCTCTCCCCCCACCCCCTCAATACCCAGCAGAAACTATTTTGCCCTTATATCTAATTTTGCTGTAGAAAGAGTATAAGCCATAATAGGAAGGAACAAGGGTTTTTGCTGGTTGAGATAAGGATAGCTATACAGGGAGTTGACTCACATTAATTTCCTGTGCGTGTGTGTTACCTTCTAGGTTAATTCTTTTTGATCTCACTTTTTCTCTAGTTCCTGGTCCCCTTTTCCTATTGGCTTCAGTCGCTTTTAAGGTAACTGCTTTAGTTTCTCTGTGTTAAGGGCAACAAATGCTAGCTAATTTTTTAGGTATCTTTAGGTTTATTACATTTATTTATTTTCATATGTCCTTGCCTGGGTTTGATTTAAGTGTGTACTGTCTTCCTAAAATGTATTAGGCAGTTTTCTTTTCCTTTCTATTTTATGGAACAGTTTAAGGAGGTTGCTATCAGTTCTTCTTTAAAGGTCTGATAGAATTCAGCAGGTAATTCATCAGGTTCTGGACTTTTCTTTTTAGGGAGACTCTTGATTGCTGCTTCAATTTCATTTTGTGTTATAGATCTATTCAGGTGATTAATGTCCTTTTGGTTCAATTTTGGATTATCATATGTATCTAGAAAACTGTCCATTTCCTTAAGATTTTTGAATTTATTTGAATATAGGTTCTCAAAGTAGCCTCTGATGATTTCCATGACATCCATAGTGTTTGTTGTTATCTCCCCTTTTGCATTCTTGATTTTACTGATTTGAGTATTTTTTCTCCTCATTTTAGTCAGGTTTGCCAGTGGTCTATTGATCTTGTTTAGTTTTTCAAAGAACCAACTTTTTGTTTCATTAATTCTTTGTATGGTTTTTTGTTTCTATTTCATTGATTTCAGCTCTTATTTTTATTATTTCTCTCCTTCTGTTTGTTTTGGGATTTGCTTGTTCTTGTACTTCTAGGAGTTTGAGATGTATCATTAGGTCATTGATTTGAGGTCTTTCAGTCTTTTTAATATATGCACTCATGGCTATAAACTTTCCTCTCAGGACTGCCTTTGTTGTGTCTCATAGGTTCCGGTTGGTTTTGTTTTCATTTTCATTGACTTCCAGGAACTTTTTAACTTCCTCTTTTATTTCATCAATGACCCATTGTTCATTAATCAATGAGTTATTCAGTTTTCAGCTGTTTGCATGTTTTTTGTCTTTATTTTTGTTGTTGAGTTCTAGTTTTATTGCATTGTGATTATATAGAATGCATGGTATAATTTCTATTTTCTTATATTTGATGATGATTGCTTTGTGCCCTAAAATATGATCTATTTTGGAGAAGGTTTCATGGGCTGCTGAGAAGAATGTGTATTGTGTAGAAATTGGATGAAATGTTCTGTAGACATCAACTAGGTCCATTTGATGTATGGTATAGTTTAGATCTAGGTTTTCTTTATTGATTTTTTTGTTTGATGACCTACCTATTGATGATAATGGGGTGTCAAAGTCTGTGACGACCACTGTGTTGGAGTTAATATATGCTTTTAGGTCCTTAAAGTTATGTTTGATGAAATTGGGTGCATTGACATTCAGTGCATATAGGTTGATAGTTGTTATTTCCTTTTGGTCTATTTCCCCTTTTATTAGTATGGAATGTTCTTCTTTATCTCCTTTGATCAGTGTAGGTTTGAAGTCTACTTTGTCAGAAATAAGTATTGCTATTCCTGCCTTTCTTTGGGGGCCATTGGCTTGGTAAATTTTCCATCCTTTTTATCCTATACCTGTGCTTATTTCTCTCAGTGAGATGGATCTCCTGTAAGCAACAAATTGTTGGATCTTCCTTTTTAATCCAGTTCACCAAATGGTGCATTTTGATGGGGGAATTAAGTCCATTAACATTAAGTGTTAGGACTGGTAGGTATGTGGTGATTCCTGTCATTTAGTTGTCTTAGTTTGAAGATTTGATTGTGTGTACCTAAATCGAGGTTACTCTCTACTTTCTTGCTTTTTCTTTTCCTGTAGTTTGGTGCTGTCTGTCCTTTCATGTTTATGATGGGTTTTGCTTTCTTTGTGCAGAATCCCTTGAAGAATCTTTTGTAGTGGTGCTTTGAGGTCATATATTGTTTTAGTTTCTGTTTATCATGGAAGACTTTGATTGTTCTGTTTGATTTTCATGTGTTGAAACACCCCTGCATTCCTGGGATGAAGCCAACTTGGTTGTGGTGAATGATCTTTTTGATGTGTTGTTGAATTCGGTTTGCCATTATTTTATTGAGGATCTTTGCATCAATGTTCATTAAGGTGATTGGCCTATAGTTCTCCTGGAGGTGTCTTTTCCTGGTTTTGGGATAAGTGTAATACTGGGTTCATAAAATGTGTTAGACAGTTTTCCTTCCCTTTCTATTCTGTGGAACTTTTTAAGGAGGGTTGCTATCAGTTCTTCTTTAAAGATCTGATAGACTTCAGCAGAGAATCCATCTGGTCCTGGACTTTTCTTTTTTTGGAGACTCTCAATTGCTGCTTCTATTTCATTTTGTGTTATAGATCTATTCACATGTTTAATGTCCTCTTGGTTTAGTTTTGGATCATCATAAGTATCTAGAAATCAGTCCATTTCTTCAAGGTTTTCAAATTTATTGGAATATTCGTTCTCAAAGCAGTCTTTGATGACTTTGTGGACTTCCATGGTGTTTGTTGTTATCTCCATTTTGTATTCCTGATTTTACTAATTTGGTTTTTTTCTCATGAACCCCAAATAGATAGGATGACCTATCTATTGATGATAGATGGTACTGTTTGCCCTTTCATGATTATGTTTGGTTTCACTTTCTGTGTGTATAATCCCTTGAGGAATCTTTTGTAGTGGTGGCTTTGTGGTCATATATTGTTTTAGCTTTTGCTTATCATGGAACTTTTATTGCTCCATCTATTTTGAATGATAGTTTTTCTTGGTAGAGTATTCTGGGGTTGAAGTTATTTTCATTCAGTGCCCGGAAAACCTCACCCCAAGCTCTTCTTGCTTTTAATGCTTCTATTGAGAAGTCTGCTGTGATTTTGATGGGTTTACCTTTGTTTGCTATTTTTTTCTCTCGTACAGCCTTCAATATTCTTTTTATAGTGTATGTACTTGTTTTAATGGTAATATGCTGTGGGGTAGTTCTATTTTGGTCAGGTCTGTTTGGTGTTCTGGAGGCTTCCTGTACCTGTATGGGCATAGTTTTCTCTAGATTTGGGAAGTTTTCTGTAATTATTTTTTTGAACCTCTTCTCCTTCTTCAATGCCCATGATTCTCAGGTTTGGCCTTTTGATGGAGTCAGTATGTTCTTGCATTTTCTTTTCACCAGTCTTAAATTGTTTAACTAATAGTTCTTCTGTTTTTCCTTTAATTACTATTTTGTCTTCAAGTTCTGAGATTCTGTCTTCTGCCTATTCTATTCTGCTGGATTGGCCTTCCATTTTGTTTTGCATTTCTGTTTCATTCCTTTTTCTGAGGTTTTCTATATCCTGAGTCACTTTCTCTTTGATATTATCTATTTTCATTCTGAGTTCATTTATCTCTTTATTAATCACGTTCTTTGTTTCACTTCAATGTTCATACAGTGCTTCTATAGTTTCTTTTACTTCTTCTTGTGCTTTCTCAAATTCTCTACTTTTGTTGTCTTGGGATTCCTTGAGTGTCTCCTGTACATTTTGGTTGACCATATCCAGTATCATCTCTATATACTTCTCATTGATTACTTGCAGGATTTCTTCTTTCAGAATGTTCTTGTGGGCTTCATTTGGGTCTTTGGCATAGTTTATGTTCGTTTTGTTTGAGTTTGGATCTGGGTATCTGTTTTCTTCATTCCCCTCTTGTTCCTGTACTGATTTATTATTGGGGGGAAAGTGTTTTCCCTCTTTTTTCCATCTCCCCTTGCTATTATTACTGTCCCTGTACTGTGTATAATTCTGTATTGTCTAGCTTGTAATAATAACAATGGTGATTTCTAGATTGGAGGGGTGAGAGAAGAGGGAAAGCAAAAAGGTGAAGAAAAAGATAAAAAAACCCAAAACAAACAAAGAAACACACACACACACACACACACACACATACACACACACACAAAATAGAGTCAATGAAATAAACAGGGAGAGGTAATGTACTAATCAATGGTGACCTATACAGGCATTAGAGAGACAGAGATAGGTTAGAAAAACAGGAAAAAAGAGAAAATCCCCAAGTTCAAATGCAATAAAGTTTCAGTGTTAATAATTTTGGTGTTAGTCCTTCATCCTCCAGTCCTGGTGTTGGTGAATGGAAAGAAGTTCTGTCATTGTCTCATCAAAGGGGAAAAACAAACCAAAGAAACAAACAACAAAAAACCCCACAAACCAAAACACAACAAAACAAATAAATCCCAAATTTAAATGCAATACTGTTTCAGTTAGTCCTTCAACATTCAGTCCTAGTTCTGTCATTGTCTCATCAAAGGATGAAAAGAACAACAACAACAAAAAAGTCTGGAGACAGCTTTGTGAATGTCTATCTTGGGCTGCAGCTCACCTGCCACCTACTGTCAGCCTTCTGCTACTGCAGGCTTTATTTATGAAGATAGGATCATATTGTCTGCAAATATGGATATTTTGACAGTTTATTTCCCTATTTGTATTCCTTTGATTTCTTCTTCTTACTAATTGATCTGGCTAGACCTTCCAGTACTATGTTGAATAAGAGCAGGGATAGTGGGCACCCTTGTCTCATTCCTGATTTTAAGGGGAGTGATTTCAGTTTTTCACCATTAAGTATGATGTTGGCTGTAGGTTTGTCATATATAGCCTTTACAATGTTGACGTACATTCCTTCTATTCCTAGTTTTCTTAGAGCTTTTATCATGAAGTGGTGTTGGATCTTATCAAAGGCTTTTTCTGCATCTATTGAGATAATCAAGTGGTTTTTTACTTTGCTTCTGTTAATGTGATTTATTATATTTATTGATTTTTGTATGTTGAACAACCCCTGCATCCCTGGGATGAAGCCAACTTGATTGTGGTGAATGATCTTTATGATGTGTTGTTGGATTCGGTCTGCCATTATTTTATTGAGGATTTTTGCATTGATGTTCATTAGGGAAATTGGCCTATAGTTCATCTTTTTGGAGGTGTCTTTGGTTTTAGGATGAGAGTAATATTGGCTTCATAAAATGAGTTAGGCAGTGTTCCTTCTTGTTCTATTTCATGGAACAGTTTAAGGGGAGTTGGTGTTAGTTCTACTATAAATGTCTGATAGAATTCAGGAGTGAATCCATCAGGTCCTGGACTTTTCTGTTTTGGGAGGTTCTTGATGGCAGCTTCAATTTCTTTTTGTGTTATAGATCTATTCAGGTGATTAATATCCTCTTAGTTCAGTTTTGGGTGGTTGTAAGTTTCTAGAAATCTGTCCATTTCTTCAAGATTTTCAAAGTTCTTAGAGTATAGGCTCTCAAAGTAGTCTCTGATTATTTCTTCTTTTTCCATACTGATTGTTGTTATCTCTCCTTTTGAATTTCTGATTTTACTGATTTGGGTTTTTTCTCTCCTCATTTTAGTCAGGTTTGCCAGGGGTCTGTCAATCTTATTTATTTTTTCAAAGAACCAGCTTTTTAAAAAGTTCTGTGTGCCATTTCAATGATAGCTAGTCCTTGTGGATTGTAAGGTAGGCCAGTGACATGAGCAATGTTCCATTCTTTACAAAATTTTTAAAATCAACGACCTGTATATGCAGGTCCATGGTCTGTTTTAAGTTTAGACTGCACTCCTATAACTGCAAAGCATTGTAAAAAGAGAGGCAATAATGGCACAAACATTTTTATTGCATCGAGGAACAGCCCAAATGAATTTAAAGTAGGTATCAATAACAACATGTAAATATGGTTGCTGTGGAGAAAAGGTTATGTGAGTCACATCCATTTGTCATATTTATTAATACATAGACCTTGAGGATTAGCCCCAGATGGGTGAGATCTACAATGTAAAAGAGCACATACAGGACAAGATTTGATGCTATCATGAGCAGTATGAAGAGGAATGTTATAATACACATGTAATCTGTTTGCATTAGTATGTAAATGTTGATGTTCTTTTTTAGGGGATGAAAACACTGTACATGTAAGTTTATCTGTAGCATCATTTTCTCACACTAGAGAGCCAGGCAAATTAGAATGAGTCCTAATATAAGTAATATATAAGGGATAAGTGCGGGTTTGTATTAGCCATTGTAATGTGGATAATAATATTTTCATAACTTTATGAGTAGTAGAAATAAGGGAAGTTTTATAGCAGGAAACAGTCCTACTACTTCAGCTGAATCTGAGACAATATTTAATGGTTTATTTGTAATTTTTTGCAATAAATAAATTAGAACTGTTAATTCTACCTGTTGTGCAGAAGAATAATTAATTTGAACAGTTGCATGTAAATCAGGCCCATGGATACCTCCTTTACCAGATGATGATCCATCTATATAATAAACTGAAGCATGAGATATAGACAAGAATTCTACCACTGAACCACCCATGCACCAAGCATGAGATATAGGATTTAATTTTACTATAGTGTTAACAATGAATGGAGTTTGTTTTAAAAAATTTCACAACTTGCCTGTTGGGTAATGATTACCTATATATCCTTAATAATTGTTTATACTATTCCTTAAATTATTATTAAGTGGTAACAGATTTTTAAACTGTTTGTTAGTAAGGGGTAAAATAATGAGTTGTGGATCAAATCCCAGACTCTGTAGGCATCTTTTTCTTCCCTGTATAATTAAAGAGGATATTAGATCAATATATGAAGCTAACACTTTAGTTTCTTTTTGTTTTAAATATAACCACTATAAAGGAGAATTCTTTTGGTCTAAAATTCCTGTAGGAGAATGTGGAGAAGGAAATATTAACAGGGAAATAGGTTTGAAAGGATCAAATCTTGTTAGAAAGGCAGTTTGTAACTGTGACTCAAAAAATTGTAATTCATTTTCAGCAGCTGGTGTTAAAGTCTGAGGGCTGCCCAGGGCAGTATCACCTTCTAAGATAGGAAACAAATTAGTAAGTTTATAATTTGGTATAACTAAAGAAGGGCAAAGCCAATTAATGTCTCCTAGTAACCTTTGAAAGTAACTTAGAGTTGTTAATGAGTTTCATCATATGGGAGCTTTTTGAGGATGAACAGTGAGATGTTTGACTGCATGACCTAAATGTTGAAAAGGAGTAGTAGTTTGTATTTTTTCAGGAGCTATTACCAATCCTCCTACTTGTAAAGCTTTTTGTGTGGTTTCAAAAATTTTATGTATTTGTTTAGAACATGCATGAGAAATTAAAATGTCATCCATATAGTGGATGATATATGCATCAGGAAATGTTATTTTAATAGATAGCAATATTTTTCCTACAAAATACTGACACATAGTGGGGGAAATAGTCATACCCTGTGGCAGCACTGTCCATTTATATCTCTGTAAATGTTCTTGTTGATTTAAGCTAGGGACAGAAAATGCAAACCCTTCCCTATCTTTGGGATCTATAGATGTAGTATAAGAGCAATCTTGTAAATCTAAAACAATCAAAGGCCTTTCTTTAGGAATACATGCAGGAGTAGGCAATCCAGGTTTTAAAGCTCCCATAGTTACCATAGATTCATTTACATTTCTCAAATCTATAAGAAGTCTCCATTTTTCTGATTTTTTCTTAATAAGAAACACTGGGGAATTCCAAGGAAAAAAGGAAGGTTCTATATGTTTGTGCTCTAATTGTTCTTGAACTAATTGTTTTAAAGACTATAATTTTTCAGTATTCTGGGGCCAACATTAAAACATTTGGCTGTTTTTTTGTTTCTGTATTGGCATGGTTTCTAAAGCAGCAACTCTGGCTTTATGTTTGAAAGTACCTACATTATGACAGGCCTTTAAATAGTCCATAATATCACCACTCTCCTTAGTTGGTCGAATGAGACTTTGACAATCTTCATTACCATTATCAAAAGCCAACTGATGCAGTAAGATTTTTTGCATTTGATCTCCTCTCACCTGTTTTTCTCTGGACTCCTCTAATCTCCAAATAAAATCAGAGTAAGTTCAGTTGGCCCTTGTTGTATTTTTATATAGCTGCCTTGATATTCTGTTCCTGTGTTAATTTTGTCCCATGCACCCAAAGCAACATCACACATATGAGGCAAGGCAGCAGGGAGTAGATTTTTATCCTGATGGGTTTGTGACAATCTAGCACCTGTACCAGTCAACATGTCATATGAAACAGCCTCAACATTGCCTCACTGTCCTAAAGCTCTAACTCTCTTATGGGCTTTATCAGAAAACCACATTTTCCATTTTAAAAACTCTGCTGATGATAATGTCATTTTTGCCACAATATGAAAATCACAGGGAATCCACCCAGCATCATTGCTCCATTCTGCCAAATATTCTCTACAAAAAGGAGAAGGAGGACCATAAGTTGCACAAGCCTTTTAAAAGTCTTTTATAATATTCATATTCAATCCATTATAAGTGTTATTGTCATTCATATTAAACATATCAGGAAACAGCAGTCACAATTCATGAGGCTGTGGGGGGATGGGAATGCGAGCTGCTAATGGAGGGTCATTTTTTCTTTTCTAGCCCTTCTTGGGGTGAATATGTAAATAATGTATTTCCTCTTCAATGTTTCCTGTTTCAGGATATTTATCCCAATCCTCATCCTCTGTAGGAGAAGGATAAAGAATAGCAGTTTCTCTCGGAGGAGCTGATGCAATTGTTGAAACTGCAAGTGGTGGCAGTTTACTTATAGTTTCCTGCAGCACAGTAAAGCCATAACTAAAGCACTTTTTACTTTCCTTAGTGATCTTTTTTATATCTCCTTCATTTCATTCATATTCTTGAAGGGATGCAACAGTATCTTATCTTAAATTTTCTTTCCTTTTCTCTCCCCCAAGTATAAGAATTACAGATTTAACCAGAGCCCATGTTATCCAAAAATGAACAGGTATCTTTTCTCCCTGTCTGTATGCCTTTTCAACATTTTCATGTGCTTTCTCCCAAACTTCTTCATCTAAAGGGCCTTCCTCAGTTATACTCACAAATTACTTCTGAACAGTTCTTTAACTGCTGTTTGGAAACTCAAGCTCCTCCTCATAATAAAAAATGATGCACAAGTGAAAGAAAAGGCTGGATTCTGCACTGATTTTGCCCCATCTTGTCTCACTTACCTCCTTCTGTGAGAGTCTCCACGTCACTTTCAAAATTATCCTTCAGGTCCCTGTTCAGGTGCCAGCTGTTGCCGTTTATAGGCTGGACCTGGGTGACTGGAGCCATAAAAGATGAAGGGACTATAGAGTCTTGCTCAATAGCCACTTTATTGAAGATCACTTCTGCTTTTTATAAACTCTTTTTCACAGAGAACATTTGGTTAGAAAAAGCATGCCAAGTATTACATGTCAAGGTTACATTAGTACAAGGAAGCATAGTTAAAATTTGTCTCTTAAAATGGGAAAAGAGAACCAGGAGAAGCACACAGTCAGCATAACATTGTTATTTCCATCTGAAGAGCAGGAAGGCATCTAGGGAACTTTGAGCACTGTTGTTTTTTCTGGATGTCTGGTTCTGAGACCTTTGCCTCAGTTCCTTAGAGCTTTCTCACAAGGCCAGAGCCAAATCACACAGGCACAGTCCCACTGCTGACTCTGACAACCCTCCCCCTCTCATATGTGACCTTCCCTTAGTATGACATCTTTTTTATAAAATTGCTGTATTTGTATTAGATTGTATTCCATATATGAGAGAAGACATGCAGCTTTTGACCTTCTGAATTCCTAACTTCATGTAAGATGGATGTTCTTCATTTCCATCCATTTACCTGCAAATGCAAAATCCTTTGTGAGTGAAAAAAATTCCATTGTATATAAATAGCACATTTTCTTAATTCATTCCTCAGTAGTGGGGAATATTGGCTGTTTCAATAGCTTAGCTATCGTGAAAAATACTGCAATACATATGGGGGTGCAGGTGCCTATGTCATAACCTTACTTATGTTCTTTCAGGTATATTTCTAATAGTGGAGTTGAAGAATTATAGGGAAGTTCTATGTTTAGTTTTTGGAGTAGACTTCATGCTGATTTCCACAGTGATTGTAGTAATTTATATTCACACTAACAATGTATTTTCCACAACATTCTCACCAACGTTTTTTGTTGCTTGTGTACTTGGTCATAGTCATTCTAACAAGAGTGAGGTTGAATCTTAATGAAGTTTTGATTTGCATTTGATTTATGGTCAGAAATTTTGAGTGTTTATTCATGTGTTTTTAGCCATTTGGAATTTTTTCCTTTGAGAAAACTCCATTCATTTGCCCATTTCTTTCATTGGGCCATTGAATTTTGGGGAGTTTTTTTTTATTTTATCATTTTAAAATTTACTCACATTTGTTCTGTTCCCAGGCAGAACCTGTTACACTCTCATTCTCCAATTTTGTTGAAGAAAAACATGAGAGATAATAAGGAAGACATAGTGTTTTTGCTAGTTTGAGATAAAGATTAATTACACAGAGAGATTCCTAGCATTGCTTCCATGCACATGTGTATTGCAACCCACATTGGTTCATCTCTACCAGACCTCTTCACTACTTCCTGGTCCCCTTCCCATAGTGGCCTTGGCCAGTTTAAGATTACTGTATCCTCTCCTCTACAGTGACTGCACATCAACCACATTCAAGTTTTAGGTTTCCTTCCCTTTCCCTATTCCTCCCATGAGCATTCTCCCCTTAGTGTGTGACCCATGGCAAATAATATTACTGCATTTGTTTTAGGTCTATAATCTGCATCTGAGGGAGAACATATGATTTTTGGCCTTCTGAGCCTGGCTAACTTCACTTAAGATGATGTTCTCCAGTTCCATCCATTTACTTGTGAATGACAAAATTTCATTCTTCTTTGTGGCTTAATAAAATTCCATTGGGTATAAATACCACATTTTCTTAATCTTTTCTTCAGTAGTGGGGCATCTTGTCTGTTTCCATACCTTGAACATTGTGAATAGTGCTGTGATAAACATGGGTGTGCAGGTGCCTCTGGAGTAACTATCTTCAGGTATATCCCTAGGAGTGGTATTGCTGAATCATATGGCACATCTGTGTTTAGTATTTTAAGAAGCAGGAGCTTATCTTTTTGAGCTCCCTCTTATCAAACCCTTGTTAGACATAGAGCTTGCAAAAATCTCCTCCCATTATGTGGGCAACCTTCAATTTATACACCATTTCTTGTGCAGAAGCTTTTTAATTTCACTTCATCACATTTGTCAATCTTGTTGCTTAGTTGCTGAGCTATTTGAGTTCTACTGAGGAAGTCCTTGTATATGCCTGTTAATTCCAGTGTACTTCTTGCTATTTTCTTCACAAGCTTCAAAGTTTCAGGTCTTACTATAAGGTCCTTAATCCACTTTGAGTTGACACTTGTATAGGGTGACAGACATGGATCTATTTTCAGTTTTCTGCATGCAGATATCCAGTTTTCCCAGCAACATTTGTTGCAGAGTTTGTCTTTTCTTTATCATATGTTTTTGGTGTGTTTGTCAAAAATCAGGTGGATGTAGCTGTGTGGATTAATATCTGGGTCTTTTATTCTGTTCCATTGGTGTTCCTGTCTGTTTTTGTACCAGTACCATGCTGTTTTCATTGCTAAAGTTCTGTACTATAGTTTCATGTTGGGTGTGCAATATCTCTAGCATATTTGGATATTTTAGGTATAAGATCATGTCATAGAAAATAGGGATAGTTTTGTTACTTCCTCTCCAACTTGTATTCCTTTTATTGCTTCTTCCTGTCTTATTGCCCTGAATAGGAATTCTAAGACTATTTTGAATAAGAATGGAGATAGTAGACACAATTTTCTCATTCCTGACTTTAGAAGGAATGTTTTCACTTATTCCCCATTTAATATGATCCTGGCTGTATAGCCATTATTATGTTGAGGTAAATTACTTCTATTCCTAGTTTCATCATGAAAAGATAGTTTCAAATTTTTTTGAAGTCTTTTTCTGCTTCTATTGAGATGATCATGTGGTTTTTGTCTTTGTTTCAGTTAATATGCTGTAGTACATTTATAGACTTGTGTATGTTGAATCAACCCTCTCCATGCCTGGGATGAAACCAACCTGATCACACTTTATGATCTTTTTTTGACATGCTATTGAATTTGCTTTACCAATATTTTATTGATTTTTGCATCTATATTCACTGAAGGCATTGGCCTGTAATTCTCTTTTCTTGTTGTGTCCTTGTCTGATTTTGGGATGAGTGTAATATTGGCTTCATAGAATGGGTTTAATACTTTTCCTTCCCTTTGTATATCACGGAATAGTTTGAGTAGCATTGGTTTCAGTTCTTCTTTAAAGGTCTGGTAGAATTCAGAAGTGAATACACCAGCTTCTCAAATTTGTTTTTTTGGAGACTCATTATTGTTGCTTCAATGTCATTGTATGTTACAGATCTATTTAGGTGATTAATGTCCTGGCTTAATTTTGGATGGGCATATATTTCCAGAAATTTGTCCATTTCTTCTAGATTTTCCAATTTATTTGAATATAGGTTTTCAGGTAGTCCCTAATGATTCCCAGGATTTCCTTGGTGTTTGTTGTTATTGCCACATTTTCATTTCTGGTTTTATTATTTTGGGTTTTTTCCCTCTTCATTTTAGTCAGATTTTCCAGGGGCTTGTCATTATTGTTTATTTTCAAAGAATCAGCTGTTTGTTTCATTAATTCTTTGTATGGATTTTGGTCTCTGCTTGGATTTAGCCCTTCTTTTTATTTTTTCTCTCCTTCTGCTAGTTTTTAGTTTAGTTTGTTGTTTTTCTATGGAGTTCAGATGCAGCATTAGGTAGTTTATTTGATTTCTTTTTGTGTTTTTAGTATATTTACTCATATCTATAAACTTTCTCGTTATCATTGAATTTGCTGTGTCCCATAGGTTCTTATAGGTTGTGCTTTCATTCTCATTAAGTTACTATACCTTTATTGTAAGCTGACTCTGAGGATCAGTCATTAAACAATATGTGCACCCTATGTATTGCCATTGACTTAGTTTGCAAAACAAATCAGGGTTGCCTGGTCCTTTCTACCATGAATCTGAAGTATTTTTCTGAAATTGTGGAATTATGGGTTTTTGGGTCTCTCAGCTATCTGCCATCTAGAATTCTTGGCCTTCTTTATTTCTAATGGCAAAAATGTACCAAAAATATTCATCATGGGAAAGGTGAATTATTGGAGGTTTTTCAGCTACCAGCTAAACTGTGCATATGCATGCTACCTGGAAAACATCAAAATTTGAAGATATTTCTGGCATCATCATAACAAGGAAAGTCAATGTAGCCACACTTCCCTGTGCAAATAATGGCAATATCTCTAAGATTTATAAAAGGTAATTGTAAGATTATAAAAATCCTTCATGGAGAACTGAAATGGCAGCTAGGGTATGGAATCAGAAGTTCTAAGCTCTGTGACCCAGAAACCTACTTGAGACATTGGTGCTGCATTTGAGTAATTCTGATTGATCCTGTCCAAAATAATAACCACCATTACATTAGGTGCATATAAAATTGAAAGACTGACCCTTAAATCACCCTTTAATTGCAACTAACAGCCACAAAACTCCAGCATGGCACAGCCAGCAAGGTGTGTCTGTCTTCCCACCCTGGATAAAAAGTCCTGTTATTTTGCTCTCCCAACAAGCAGAAGACAGAGCATCAATCAGAATCAAACTCTGTGACATACTGGACCCTTAGCCAATGGAAAGCTTCCTTATGCTGCACCACACTGTAAAAACGCAGGTTATTTCTCTCCACCAGCCAGCTCCAAAGTTGCTTGCATGAAACTGCAGAGCAGATGAGCAGCAAGCACCATGCATGACCCCCCTACCCATCCCTTGGGAACATAATCCAGCACAGCCCCTGGGCAGACTGAATTCCCCACTCCCAGTTCAGCTGATAAACAGCAAACTGTATTCTAACACTGACAGTAGAGGTGGGGGTGGAATGCTGAACCTGCCCCAGAGAATGGGGATGGGGCAAGGAACCAAACTCTCAGGACCAAATTCTCAGTGATCTAGTGTGGGTAAAGCAGATAATGCTGAGAGTGGGAGCATGGCAAAAAGACAAGCTCCCAGAGGAGCCACTTGCACCCAGCAGAGATTGGCAGAGGGATAAAAGCTGAAAGCTGGAGTGTGGTGACAAGCCAACCTCCCAAAGAAGCCCCTAGAACCCAGCAGAGATTGGGAAAAACAAAAAGGCTGAGAGTTGTGGTGGGACAACAGCCCAACTGCCCAAAGCAGGGCAGGTGGTGGATCCCAGAGCTGATCTCTGGGACAGAAGGCAGCTTTCAAAACTGAATTGCCCCACCTTACTTGGGGAGGAGCTGACCAAACAGAGCTGCAGCTGAAGGGAAACCCACCTGCTGCCTGGGGAAGACAACAGCTCTGACCACCCTGCACAAGCTGGCAGTCTTATCTCATCTCACAATTCTAACTAATCTTGTGGACAAAAGGAACCAAATACTACTCACAAGGCAGTCACTTGGTAAGACCACATCAGAGCTTCCACTTGTATGCCAATACCAGGATTGGACACCTAAGGAATAACTACAGAAGTGTTACAAAAACACTGACTTTTCTGTTCCTAAGTCTGGTGTTTTTTATTGTGCTTCCTTTTTTAATTTTTAATTTTATTATTCCTGTATCATTAACTTCACCATTACTATTTTCTTATCCTTATTCTTACTCTCATTACTTTCCCTCATTCTCCTGTGCTGCAGCCCATTGTCCTCCTTCCCAACTAATCTTTCTGCTTCTTCTCATCCACACTTTCTTGCATCTTCACCTCCCCATCCTATCCTCCCACATCCTGTCACCACACCACCCCTCCGTCCTACACACTTACCACCCACTGACAAGCCTACTGTACTAACTATACACAACCCAAGCCCACTGCAATCTTGACAAAAGCACCCTCCACTACAACAACATAAATACATCCAAACACACACAAGGGCCATACAATCCAGCAGCCTGCATAGCTCTTCCTTCACACACCCACCACATTTCCCACCCCACTTTTTAGTACCAACTTTAACAATTCCCCTATATCTATAACTAACCTAACAACCATCATCTGCCCCAACTCCCACTGTTTATAGATATTATCATCAAGTGTTTTTTCTATAAAATATGTAAATAACTGGTCTGGCATTGAGCTTGCAAATATGTTATTGCTATATTATAGCTCCAAGACAGGGACAGAAAGAGCAGATCAAAGACTGTCACTACCGAAAAATTAAATCAGGTAAAGAAATCAGGCAATCAAAACCACCAACTAGCCTATCAAAAAGTTAGTTGCACAGCACCAGGTGGAAAAATGGCAAGAAGAAGAAGGGATAGAAATCACTGTCCTCAAAAAACACAATTCAATACAGGATTCATGGTAAAATGAAGAAAATGGATATCCAGTTCCACACTTCAACAAAACACTGATAAATGTCACTAGGAGCCCAGTGACACCAACATAAAAACCCTCAAAGGGGAAATTTTGGAAGCTATCAGTGACAAATTGGAGAAGATACTAGACATGGTTAAACAGAATGAACCATGTGCACTAAAGAAATTTCAAGACACCAAAAATAACATGAGAAGATTCAGAAACAAATAAATTCAGAGAGGACTTCAACAAACATCAAAGTATAACAAAGGACACTGTAAAAGGAGAGATGACAACACAAAATATAAAAGAGGAGTTGAACAAAGATATGGAAGATATCAGAAAAAAGACTCAAACAGAAATCCTGGATATAAAAATTTCATTTAGTCAAAGAAAAAACACCATGGAAGGCCACTCCAGCAGAGTAGAACAAGTGGAAGACAGAACCTCAGTGCTCAAAGATAAAATATCAAAGAAAAAAACAGAAGAAGTCTTAGTCAAAAATCTTAAGAGCTGCAGTAGGATTATGCAAGAACTCAGTGACTCCATCAAAAGACAAACTGAGAATCATGGGCATTGAAGATGGAGAAAAGTTGGAAGCCAAAGTGATATGAAATATATTCAATAAAATTATAGAATATTTCCCAAATCTCTTGAAAGCTTTGCCCATTCAGGTACAGGAAGCCTTGACTTGTCAAGTAGACTTGACTAAGATAGAACCTCCCCACCACATGTTATCATTAAAACATCAAGAACAGAGAACAGAGATAGACTATTGATGGCTGTAAGAGAAAAAACAAACAACATATAAAGGTAAACCCATCAAAATAACAGATTTCTCAACAGAAACCTTAACAGCAAGAATGATATGGAGTGAGGTATTTCGGGTACTGAATGAAAATAACTTCAGCCCTAGGACACTCTACTCAGAGTAGAGTATTCAAAATTGATAGAGCTATAAAAATCTTCCATGATAAACAGAAACTGAAACACTACATGACCATCAAGCCACCACTATAGAAGATTCCAAAAGGAATTCTGCCCATAGAAGATGAAAGCAAACAAAACCATGAGAGCACAGGAAGTATAAAATCACAGGAGGATAAAAGAAGGAATCAGAGACTAGGATTGACTTGACTGCACACCATCAAATCCTTAAACAACAAAAGCAACTAAATGGCAGGAATTGCCACATACCTATCAATATTAACACTGAATGTCAATGCACTCAACTTCCCTATCAAAAGACACTGAAAAACTGGTTTAAAAAGGAAGAGCCATCAATCTGTTGTTTACAAGAGTCCCATCTCATTGACAGAAGCAAACACTTGCTTAGGGTGAAAATCTGGAAGAATATTTACCAAGCCAATAGCCCCCCAAAACAGGAAGGAGTAGCAATACTTACATCAGACAGAGTAGACTTCAAACATACATTGGTCAAATGAGATAAAGGTGAACACTTTATACTAATAAAAGTACAATACATGAAAGGGCAATAATTATCAAGCTATATGTACCCAATGTCAGTGCATACAATGTCATCAAACATACAAGAAAGTACTTAAAAACACATATAAATTCCAACACAGTCGTAGTGGGAGACTTTAATACCCTCTATCACAAATAGATAGGTCATCCAAGCAGAAAATCAGCAAGAAATCCCAGAACTAAGACACCATAAAGCAAATGGGACTAACTAATGTCTACAGAATACTTCATCCAACAATGGCACAATATACATTCTTCTCAGCAGCCCATGGAACTTTTTCCAAAATAGATCGGATCTTAGGGCCCAAATCAAGCCTCACCAAATATAAGAAAATAGAAATACCCCCCTGAATTCTGGAGGAATCACAACATCCGACTTCACCCTATACTACAAGCCATAGCAATAAAAACTGGCACAGGATCAGATATGAAGATGAGTGGAACAGACTAGAGGACCCAGATATGAATCCACACAGGTATATCCATCTTATTTTTGACAAAGGTGCCAAATACATACCGCAGAGAAAAGACAGCATCTTCAAAAAATGTTGCTGGGAAAAGAAGTTATCTACCTGCAGAAAACTGAAACTAGATCCATGCCTATCACCCTGAAGCAGTATCAACTCAAAGTGGATGAAGGACCTTAATATCACTTCAAAACCTTGCAGTCAGTACACAAAAGAGCAGGGATTACCCTGGAAATAGTAGTTATATTCAAGGACTTCCTCAGTAGAACTCCAGCAGTCCAACAACTAAGAGAAAAGATGGACAAATGGGAATACATGAAATTAAAAATCTTCTGCACAACAAAAGAAATGTTCTCTAAATTAAGACCATCCACAGAGTGGGAGAACATATTTGCTAACTATACATCAGACAAAGGACTGACAACCAGAATATACAGGGAGCTCAAAAAACTAAACTTCCCCCAAATTAATGAAGTATAACGAAGTGGGCAACTGAACTAAACAGAACTCTTTCAAAGGAAGAAGTCCAAATGGCCAAAAGACACATGAAAAATGCTCACAATTCCTGGCCATAAAGGAAATGCCAAGCAAAATCACACTAAGATTTCACCTCACTCCAGTTATAATAGGTAGCATCAAGAACCTCACCAGTAATGAATGTTGGAGAGGCTGCAGGGAAAAAGGAACACTTATACACTACTGGTGGGAATGTAAATTATTACAACCACCTTGGAAAACAATATGGAGGCTAATTAAAAAATTAAACATAGATCTGCCTATGATCCAAAATTACCACTCCTAGGGATATACCCAAAGGAATGTGACTTGAATTATTACAAAGGCACTTACACACCCTTGTTTATTGCAGTAATATACACAATAGCCAAGTTGTGGAAACAGCCAAGATGCCCCACTACAGATGAATGGATTAAGTAAATGTGGTACTTATGCATAGTGGAATTTTAATCAGCCACTAAGAATAATGAAATGTTGTCACTTGCATGTAAATGGATGGAGGTGGAGAGCATCATTTTATGCAGAGTAAGCCAGTCTCAGAAAGCTAAAAATTGCATGTTCTCCCTCATATCCGGATTATAAACCTAAAATGAATACAGTAATATTATTGGCCATGGGTCATACACTAAGGGGAGAATGTGCATGGGAGGAATGGGGAAAGGGTAGGAAACCTAAAACTGCAATTTCGTTGATGTGCTCACTGTAGAGCAGTGAATATAGTCATCTTAAGTTGGCCAAGGCCACTATGGGAAGGGAACTAAGATAGTGAAGAGGAGGTAGAAATGAACCAACTTGGGTTGCAATACACATGTGCATGGAAGCAATGCAAGGAATCTCTCAGTATAGCCATCTTTATCTCAAAGAAGCAAAAACGCTATAACTTTTTTTTTTTTCATTTTTCTTTTATTATTCATATGTGCATACAAGGCTTGGTTTATTTCTCCCCCCTGCCCCCACCCCCTCCCTTACCACCCACTCCACCCCCTCCCGCTCCCCCCCTCAATACCCAGCAGAAACTATTTTGCCCTTATCTCTAATTTTGTTGTAGAGAGAGTATAAGCAATAATAGGAAGGAACAAGGGGTTTTGCTAGTTGAGATAAGGATAGCTATACAGGGCATTGACTCACATTGATTTCCTGTGCGTGGGTGTTACCTTCTAGGTTAATTCTTTTTAATCTAACCTTTTCTCTAGTTCCTGGTCCCCTTTTCCTATTGGCCTCAGTTGCTTTAAGGTATCTGCTTTAGTTTCTCTGCATTAAGGGCAACAGATGCTAGCTAGTTTTTTAGGTGTCTTACCTATCCTCACCCCTCCCTTGTGTGCTCTCGCTTTTATCATGTGCTCATAGTCCAATCCCCTTGTTGTGTTTGCCCTTGATCTAATGTCCACATATGAGGGAGAACATACGATTTTTGGTCTTTTGAGCCAGGCTAACCTCACTCAGAATGATGTTCTCCAATTCCATCCATTTACCAGCGAATGATAACATTTCGTTCTTCTTCATGGCTGCATAAAATTCCATTGTGTATAGATACCACATTTTCTTGATCCATTCGTCAGTGCTGGGGCATCTTGGCTGTTTCCATAACTTGGCTATTGTGAATAGTGCCGCAATAAACATGGATGTGCAGGTGCCTCTGGAGTAACAGTCTTTTGGGTATATCCCCAAGAGTGGTATTGCTGGATCAAATGGTAGATCAATGTCCAGCTTTTTAAGTAGCCTCCAAATTTTTTTCCAGAGTGGTTGTACTAGTCTACATTCCCACCAACAGTGTAAGAGGGTTCCTTTTTCCCTGCATCCTCGCCAACACCTGTTGTTGGTGGTGTTTCTGATGATGGCTATTCTAACAGGGGTGAGGTGGAATCTTAGTGTGGTTTTAATTTGCATTTCCTTTATTGCTAGAGATGGTGAGCATTTTTTCATGTGTTTTCTGGCCATTTGAATTTCTTCTTTTGAGAAAGTTCTGTTTAGTTCATGTGCCCATTTCTTTATTGGTTCATTAGTTTTGGGAGAATTTAGTTTTTTAAGTTCCCTGTATATTCTCGTTATCAGTCCTTTGTCTGATGTATAGTTGGCAAATATTTTCTCCCACTCTGTGGGTGTTCTCTTCAGTTTAGAGACCATTTCTTTTGATGAACAGAAGCTTTTTAGTTTTATGAGGTCCCATTTATCTATGCTATCTCTTAGTTGCTGTGCTGCTGGGGTTTCATTGAGAAAGTTCTTACCTATACCTACTAACTCCAGAGTATTTCCTACTCTTTCTTGTATCAACTTAAGAGTTTGGGGTCTGATATTAAGATCCTTGATCCATTTTGAGTTAATCTTGGTATAGGGTGATATACATGGATCTAGTTTCAGTTTTTTGCAGACTGCTAACCAGTTTTCCCAGCAGTTTTTGTTGAAGAGGCTGCTATTTCTCCATCGTATATTTTTAGCTCCTTTGTCAAAGATAAGTTGCTTATAGTTGTGTGGCTTCATATCTGGATCCTCTATTCTGTTCCACCGGTCTTCATGTCTGTTTTTGTGCCAGTACCATGCTGTTTTTATTATTATTGCTTTGTAATATAGTTTGAAGTCAGGTATTGTGATACCTCCTGCATTGTTCTTTTGACTGAGTATTGCCTTGGCTATTCATGGCCTCTTGTGTTTCCATATAAATTTAACAGTAGATTTTTCAATCTCTTTGATGAATGTCATTGGAATTTTGATGGGAATTGCATTAAACATATAGATTACTTTTGGGAGTATAGACATTTTTACTATGTTGATTCTACCAATCCATGAGCATGGGAGATCTCTCCACTTTCTATAGTCTTCCTCAATCTCTTTCTTCAGAAGTGTATAGTTTTCCTTGTAGAGGTCTTTCACATCTTTTGTTAGGTTTACACCTAGGTATTTGATTTTTTTTGAGGCTATTGTAAATGGAATTGTTTTCATACATTCTTTTTCCGTTTGCTCATTGTTAGTGTATAGAAATGCTAATGATTTTTCTATGTTGATTTTATATCCTGCTACCTTGCTATAGCTATTGATGATGTCTAGAAGCTTCTGAGTAGAGTTTTTTGGGTCTTTAAGGTATAGGATCATGTCATCTGCAAATAGGGATATTTTGACAGTTTCTTTACCTATTTGTATTCCTTTTATTCCTTCTTCTTGCCTAATTGCTCTGGCTAGGAATTCCAGTACTATGTTGAATAGGAGTGGAGATAGTGGGCATCCTTGTCTGGTTCCTGATTTTAGAGGGAATGGTTTTAATTTTTCTCTGTTAAGTATAATGCTGGCTGTAGGTTTGTCATATATGGCTTTTATAATGTTGAGGAACTTTCCTTCTATTCCTAGTTTTCTTAGAGCTTTTATCATGAAATGATGTTGGATCTTATCAAAGGCTTTTTCTGCATCTATTGAGATGATCAAGTGGTTTTTGTCTTTGCTTCTGTTAATGTGGTTTATTACGTTTATTGATTTTCGTATGTTGAACCACCACTGCATCCCTGGGATGAAGCCTACCTGGTCGTGGTGAATAATCTTTTTGATGTGTTGCTGAATTCGATTTGCCATTATTTTGTTGAGGATTTTTGCATCAATGTTCATTAAGGAGATTGGCCTATAGTTCTCCTTTTTGGAGGTGTCTTTGCCTGGTTTTGGGATAAGTGTAATAGTGGCTTCATAAAATGTGTTTGGCAGTTTTCCTTCCCTTTCTATTTCATGGAACAGTTTAAGGAGGGTTGGTATCAGTTCTTCTTTAAAGGTCTGATAGAATTCAGCAGAGAATCCATCAGGTCCTGGACTTTTCTTTTTGGGGAGACTCTTGATTGCTGCTTCAATTTCATTTTGTGTTATAGGTCTATTCAGGTGATTAATTTCCTCTTGGTTCAGTTTGGATGATCATATGTATCTAGAAATCTGTCCATTTCTTTTAGATTTTCAAATTTATTTGAATATAGGTTCTCAAAGTAGTCTCTGATGATTTCCTGGACTTCCATGGTGTTTGTTGTTATCTCCCCTTTTGCATTCCTGATTCTACTAATTTGGGTTTTTTCTCTCCTCATTTTAGTCAGGTTTGCCAGGGGTCTATCGATCTTGTTTATTTTTTCAAAGAACCAACTTTTTGTTTCATTAATTCTTTGTATGGTTTTTTTGGTTTCTATTTCGTTGATTTCAGCTCTTATTTTTATTATTTCTCTCCTTCTATTTGTTTTGGGATTTGCTTGTTCTTGTTTTTCTAGGAGTTTGAGATGTATCATTAGGTCATTGATTTGGGATCTTTCAATCTTTTTAATATATGCACTCATGGCTATAAACTTTCCTCTCAAGACTGCCTTAGCTGTGTCCCATAGGTTCTGGTAGGTTGTGTTTTCATTTTCATTGACTTCTAGGAACTTTTTAATTTCCTCTTTTATTGCATCGATGATCCATTCTTCATTAAGTAATGAGTTATTTAGTTTCCAGCTGTTTGCATGTTTTTTGTCTTTACTTTTGTTGTTGAGTTCTACTTTTACTGCATTGTGGTCAGATAGTATGCATGGTATTATTTCTATTTTCTTATATTTGCTGAGGCTTGCTTTGTGCCCTAGGATATGATCTATTTTGGAGAAGGTTCCATGGGCTGCTGAGAAGAATGTATATTGTGTAGAGGTTGGATGAAATGTTCTGTAGACATCTACTAGGTCCACTTGATCTATTGCATATTTTAGATCTTGGATTTCTTTATTGAGTTTTTGTTTGGATGACCTATCTATTGATGATAATGGAGTGTTAAAGTCTCCCACAACCACTGTGTTGGCGTTTATATATGCTTTTAGGTCTTTCAGGGTATGTTTGATGAAATTGGGTGCGTTGACATTGGGTGCGTACAGATTGATGATTATTATTTCCTTTTGGTCTATTTCCCCTTTTATTAGTATGGAATGTCCTTCTTTATCTCGTTTGATCAATGTAGGTTTGAAGTCTACTTTGTCAGAGATAAGTATTGCTACTCCTGCTTGTTTTCGGGGGCCATTGGCTTGGTAAATCTTCTTCCAGCCTTTCATCCTAAGCATATGCTTATTTCTGTCGGTGAGATGAGTCTCCTGTAAGCAACAAATTGTTGGATCTTCTTTTTTAATCCATTTTGTCAAACGGTGTCTTTTGATGGGTGAATTAAGTCCATTAACATTAAGTGTTAGTACTGATAGGTATGTGGTGATTCCTGCCATTTAGTTATCTTAGTTGTTTGAAGGTTTGATTGTGTGTACCTAACTTGATGTTACTCTCTACTGTCTTGCTTTTTCTTATCCTGTGGTTTGGTGCTGCCTGCCTTTTCATGGTTAAGTTGGGTGTCACTTTCTGTGTGCAGGATCCCTTGCAGAATCTTTTGTAATGGTGGCTTTGTGGTCACATATTGTTTTAGTTTCTGCTTATCATGGAAGACTTTTATTGCTCCATCTATTTTGAATGATAGCTTTGCTGGGTAGAGTATCCTGGGGTTGAAGTTATTTTCATTCAGTGCCCGGAAGATCTCACCCCACGCTCTTCTTGCTTTTAATGTTTCTGTTGAGAAGTCTGCTGTGATTTTGATGGGTTTACCTTTGTATGTTACTTGTTTTTTCTCTCTTGCAGCCTTCAATATTCTTTCCTTAGTTTCTGAACTTGTTGTTTTAATGATGATATGTCGTGGAGTAGTTCTATTTTGATCTGGTCTGTTTGGTGTCCTGGAGGCCTCATGCATTTGTATGGGAATATCTTTCTCTAGATTTGGGAAATTTTCCGTTATTATTTTGTTGAATATATTATGCATTCCCTTCGCTTGCACCTCTTCTCCTTCTTTGATGCCCATGATTCTCAAGTTTGGTCTTTTGATGGAGTCGGTGAGTTCTTGCATTTTCTTTTCACAGGTCTTGAGTTGTTTAATTAGTAGTTCTTCAGTTTTTCCTTTAATTACCATTTCATCTTCAAGTTCTGAGATTCTGTCTTCTGTTTGTTCTATTCTGCTGGATTGGCCTTCCGTTTTGTTTTGCAGTTCTGTTTCGTTCTTTTTTCTGAGGTTTTCCATATCCTGGCTGTTTTCTTCTTTATTGTTGTCTATTTTTGTCCTGAGTTCATTTATCCATTTATTCATTGTGTTCTCTCTTTCATTTTGGTGTTTATACAGTGCTTCTATGGTTTCCTTTATTTCTTCTTTTGCTTTTTCAAATTCTCTATTTTTATTGTCTTGGAATTTCTTGAGTGTCTCCTGTACATTTTGGTTGACCCTATCCAGTATCATCTCTATAAAATTCTCATTGAGTACTTGTAGTATGTCTTCTTTTAAATTATTCTTGTAGGCTTCATTGGGTCCTTTGGCATAGTTTATCTTCATTTTGTTGGAGTCTGGCTCTGAGTTTCTGTTCTCTTCATTCCCCTCTGGTTCCTGTACTAATTTTTTGCTGTGGGGAAACTGGTTTCCTTGTTTGTTCTGTCTTCCTGTCATTGTCCTTGGTGTTGTTACTGTCCCTGTACTGTGTGTAATTAAGTATTTTCTAGCTTGTAATAATAACAATGGTAATATTGAGAATGGAAGAGTGAGCTGAGATGGAAAGCAAGAAGTTAAAGAAAAGGGGAAAACAAATATACAGACAAGAGGGAGAAAGAAGAACAAGGTATCAGACAAGAGAGTTTCAAAGGTATAAACAGGGAGTGTTAGTGTACTAATCGACAGTAAGCTGGTCCGCGTCTTCCCGAGCCGTATGGGCGCCGGCCACTGGCGGCCCGGGGGCCTCCTCGGTTCTCCGTTTAACGTGAAGTGGAGATTCTCTGCGCCGGCTGGAGATGTGGAGGGGTCAAAGTTATGCCTTTTCTCGGTGATTATGCCTGCAAAGTGTGTCTCCAGCGTCTCTCCAAGATTTCACTATAGGAGGGTCGCTTTCTGCTTCCTACCTCTAGCCGCCATCTTGGAATTCTCCCGCTATAACTTTCTTATTATCTCTTTTGCTTTCTCTTTAACAAAATTGGAGAAGAGGATGGAACAGGTTTGGCCCTGAAGTGAGGTTTTGGTGTTGGGGGGTGGGAGGAGGAGTACAGTGTTCCAAACAATGTATAAACATGTAAATAACTGTAAAAGTTGTAAAATAAAAGAAAGGAAAAATTCCTCATTCACAAGGTATATTATGCAATTTTCAAAAAAATTAAACACAGAGGAAAATAAATGCTTTGAGAATGAAAATAATTACATCAAACATATATAAAGATGAAATTTAAAAATAGATCATTGCATTTTTAGGAAAAATACATATCATATAAGTGATTCAATTACTCAATGAATTTACCACCAATTGCATAGGTTTGATTGTAATTTTCAGTAAAAAGGAAAAATTTACATCAGTGTGAATCTGAAAAGGAAGCAATAATTTACCTAAGAATGTAAAAATTCAAACTTAATTAAACTGGCTCTCAGCATTGTGTACACAAACCTTATCATTAAAACCAGCATATATGTATGAAGGTAGTTATAGTTATAGTGGGATGCAACAATTTCAAACACAAAGGGTCCAATTTCCACATGCTATAATAGAACAAGATGAGAATATAAAACACGTTTTATAGATAAAGTTCAAAAAAAAATAGAAAGTAGTAACTCAGCTACTCTAATAACAAATCATAAGGGAATGATAAGAAATGACTATTGGAAAGAAAATATAATGGTAGGAAAAGTACTAAACAGTAATTGGGTAAAATAGACCATTACCAGTACATACTAGAAATGAAGGAATAAACAAAAAATATATTTCTTGTAAAAGATTTATGAAAGATACCACTACCTAGATGTAATATATTCAAATTTTCACAAGTAAAAATGTTAAAACTTAAAGAGCACCTCCAAGGCAAAGACTGAGTGAAGATGAATTGTGTTTTCATAATCTGGCACAGCACAATGAAGGCACAAGTTAGATTTTGAGGATCTCAGAATATTCACAGGGAAATATAAAAATTTGAAGGCATGATCCAAGCCTCTGTCTGACCCTGGAAAAGGCCACTGAATTTTCATGAAGTGCAGATGGAAATGTAGAGACAATATCAAAGACAAAAATTGCTTTACATATTAACTTATCATGTAATAGAAGTTAAAAAAACAGTAATTTGAATGCTGCAATAATAGAATAAGAAGTGTGTTTCCAGTCTTCATGGATGGCACAGTGCTTGTCATCCAGAAGCTATCTAACACATTTAGGGCCTTCTTCCAAGCAGGTATGCTAGCTCTTAATATAGGACCTGGGCACATGCAACATCTCCCATCCATTCCCTTCCATTGAATTATAAACTGCAGGTTTGTGTGTGAAGAAAATCAATAAGCAGACAAGGCACCTGATTGTTTCAGTTCCCCACCTCACCACAGAGCTTGGCACACTAAATTTTCTCTTAGCCATCAGGCAGGCTTGATTGAGACCCTGAGGGTTGCATATGTGTTTCTCCAGGGGTACATATGTGAGAATATATCTACCAAGAGAGAACTTTCCTAGCTCACTCACTAAAATTCACTATGCAGTCAGGCTCATCTACTAGTACATAAAGATGTCAAGCTTCCATATTTGCTCTTCCCTTTTCTTGTGATCCAAGTCCAACCACATTGCTGCATTTGCCCTAGATCTAAAGTCTGCATATGAGGGAGAACATATGATTTTTGGTCTTCTGAGCCTGGCTATCACCAGGATAGTATTGGAAGAATAAACCTGTGAATCTTGTGTATAGAAGATGTTAATAGTTCCAAGCTAAGGGAAAGAAGACACATTCAATAAAATGGTAGAGTAAAATTACCCAAATCCAGAGAAAAAGAGAACTGTTCAGGTACAGGTGGGATTTAGGACACCAGCATATAAAACAATTAAAAATACATCAATCTATATCACACTTGTAACATTAATGTGCAGAACAAGGAAAGAATATTGAAAACTGTAAAAGGCAATTCAGAGTTCACATAGTTAAGCAAGTACATATTAGTTACAGCAGATTTCTCAACAGAAATTTAAAAGCAATGAGGGCAAGAAATGATGTCTTTCAAGTGCTAAAAGATTCACAACCTAGATTACTCTACCCAGCAAATCTGTCATTCATAACTGAAGGTGAAATACATACCATCCATGATAAACAAAAACTAATGCAATTTATGACCTCTAAATCAGTACAGAAGATACTTATGGAAATAGTATACAAAATATAAGTGTAACCATTAAAATGGGGGAAAATAATTTTCCCCAGATGAACAGACAAGCAAATGATGAGTAGAAAATAACCAAACATTAAAAAACAACAAATGGTAGGAATTACTACCAAAGATTCATTTTTAACACTGAATATTTATTGACTCAACTGTTCAGTCACAAGACATAGAATGTTGGGTTGGATTAAGAAGCAAGAGTTTATTACTTATTGCCTATAAGAAACAGATCTGACTGATATAAAGATAAATGGGCTTAGGGCGAAAGGATGACAAATGATCTTCCAAATAATTAGACCTGAAATGCAGATAGGAGTATCTGTAGTAATATCTTATAAAATGGTCTTAAAACCAAATTAGTAAAAGGATACAAAGAAGTTCTCTTCATATTAATAAAGGCACAATCTATCAAGAGGGAATGAAAATTGTTTAAATATTTGTGACAAACCTTATTGTACCCAACTGCATTAATCAAACACTACTGGATGTAAAATCACAAAGACCCCAATACAATTATTGTTGGAGGATTCATTACCTCACTGTCACTAACAGTTAAGTCATCAACAAAAAAGTCAATAAAGAAACCTCAGAATTAAATGAAACTATGGATCGCATTTACTTAACACATATACAGTGAACTTCATTCACTAGCTGCAAAATATACATTCATCTCAGTAGCCTATGAAACTTCCAAAATACATCATAGCTTAAAACATAAAGCAAGTCTTGTCAAATATAAGAAATCAAATAACTCCCTTTATTCTAATAGATCAAACAGCAAACAAAACTACAGAAAATTTTAAACACATGTTGACTGAAAAATACTGTGTTGAGTGACCAGTGTAATAGTGAAGAAATAAGAAAGGAAGTCCCATTAAATCTACTGACAATGAAAACACAACATACTAGAACTTTGGAATCCTCTTTTCAGTGTTAAGAGAAAAGTTTATTGTTATGAGTACTAACATCAAAACAACAGAAAGGTTTCAAGTAAATAGCCTTCTGGTGCACCTCAGCTCCCAAAAAACAAGAACAAGCCAAACACAAAATTAGCAAATTGAAACGAATAATAAGCATTAGGGGAGAAATTAATTAAGTAGGGACCATAATTTGTACAAAATATCAATGAAACATAAAATTGTTTCTTAAAAAATAAACGAGATTGATAAGTCCTTACTAAATTTGACAACAGGGAAGAGAAAAACACCCAAAATTTAAAAAAATAGAGACAGAAAAGGGGATATCACAACAAGAAACAGTGAAACTTGAGGATCATGAGGGAAGACTTTGAAAACCTACATTCAAACAAACTGGAAAATCTAGAAGAAATAGATAAATTTGTAGGTGCATGTGACCTATCATATTGAACCAAGGGCCTATAAACCACATAAATAGATATATAGAAACAATGAGATTGAAACAGTAATAATGAGTCCAACACCCATGAATAACCCAAGTGATTCTTTGCTGAATTCTATCAAACCTTTAAAGAAGTACTAACACCAATACTTCTGAAACATTTCCACTACCAAACTTATACAAGGAAGCTCTTATCAAACTCACTCCAAACTGGATAAGGAAACACACAACCAAACAGAATTATAAACTGATATCTAATGAAAATAGACACAATAATATTCAACATATACTTTCAAAGTGAATTCAATTATACATTAAAAGGAACATACACCATAATCAAGTTGACTTCATTCCAGGATGTTTCAATATTCATAAATCAGTAAATTTTCTGGAGTCCATAACTTAATCAAGAACAAAATCACTTGATAATCTCAACTGATACAGAAGAAGGCTTTGTCAAAATTCAACATTATTTATCAGATTATTTCTTGTGAAAATTTTGACACAGTATATCTAGGTAATGATGTCTTTCTTTTTTCATTTTTTTCTTATTCATTTATTCGTATGTGCATACATTGTTTGGACCATTTCTCCCCCCTGCTCCCCACTCCCTCCCTCTCTCTCCCACCTCTTCGTTTCCAGGCAGAACCTGTTCTGCCCTTTCTCCAATTTTGTTGACGAGTAAACATAATCAATAATAAAAAAAGACAGCATTTTTGCTAGTTGAGATAAGGATGCCTATACAGAGAGATTCCTAGCCTTGCTTCCATGCATGAGTGTATTACAACCCAAATTGACTCATCTCTACCTGACCTCTTCACTACTTCCCAGTCACCTTCCCATATTGACTCTGTCATTTTAAGGTTACTGTATTAGCTCCTCTACAGTGGGGACATCAAAAACTTTCAAGTTTTGGGTTTCCTACCTTTCTCTATTCCTCCTGTGTGTGTTCTCCCCTTAGCATATGACCAAAGTCTAATAATATTACTGCATTTGTTTTAGATCTAAAGTCTGCATATGAGGGAGAACATATGATTTTTGGTCTTCTGAGCCTGGCTAACTTTGCTTAAGTTGATGTTCTCCAGTTCCATCCATTTACTTGTGAATGATAAGATTTCATTCTTCTTCATGGCTGAGTAAAATTCCATTTTGTATAAATACCATACTTTCTTAATCCATTTGTCAGTAGTGGGGCATCTTGGCTGTTTCCATAAGTTGGCTATTGTGAATAGTGCTGCAATAAACATGGGTGTGCAGGTGCCTCTGGAGTGACCAGAGTTGCATTCCTTTGTGAATATCCCTAGGAATGGGATTGCTGGATCATATGGCAGATCTATGTTTACTTTTTTAAGAAGCCTCCATATTGTTTTCCAGAGTGGCTGTACTACCTTGTATTGCCACCAGCAGTTTATGAGAGTTCCTTCTCCCCCACATCCTTGTCAACATTTGTTGTTGTTGGTGTTTTTGATGATAGCTATTCTAACAGTGGTGAGGTGGAATCTTAGTGTGATTTTTGATTTGCATTTCCTTTAGGGCCAGAGATGGTGAGCATTTTTTCATGTGTTTTTGGCCATTTGATTTTCTTCTACTGAAAAATTTCTGTTTAGTTCAGTTGCCCATTTCTTTACTGGTTCATTGATTTTGGGAGAGTTTAGTTTTTTGATCTCCCTGTATATTCTGGTTATCAGTCCTTTGTCTGATGTATAGATGGCAAATATTTTCTCCCACTCTGTGGGTGGTCTCTTCAGTTTAGAGACCATTTCTTTTGTTGTGCAGAAGCTTTTTAACTTCATGTAGTCCCATTTGTCCATCGTTTCTCTTAGTTGGTGAGTGTGGGGTTCATTGAGGAAGTCCTTGCCTATACATATTGCTTCCAGAGTATTCCCTGCTCTTTCCTGTACTAACTTCAGTGTTTTGGGTCTGAAATTAAGGTCCTTAATCCATTTTGAGTTGATACTAGTACAGGATAATAACCATGGATCTAGTTTCTGTTTTCTGCAGGCAACTAACCACTTTTCCCACCATTTCTTGAATGCACTGTCTTACTCCATCATATGTTTTTGACACCTTATTCAAAAATAAGGTGGGCATAACTGTGTGGATTCATATCTGGATCCTGAATTCTGTTCCACTGGTCTTCATGTCTGTTTTTTGCCAGTACCATGCTGTTTTAATTGACATTGCTTTGTAATGTAGTTTGAAGTCTGGTATTATGATACCTCCTGGATTGCTTTTTTATGCTGAGTATTGCCTTGGCCATTCATGGTCTCTTATGTTTCCAAATGTACTTTAGGGTAGATTTTTCAATCTCTGTGATGAATGTCATTGTGATTTTGATGGGAATTGCATTACACATGTAGATTGCTTTTGGTAGTATAGCTATTTTCACTATGTTGATTCTATCAATTCACGAGCATGGGCGATATTTCCACCTTCTGCATTCTTCCTTGATCTCTTTCTTCAGGGGTTTGTAGTTCTCTGTATAGAGGTCACTCACATCATTTGTTAAGATTACTCCTAGGTATTTGATTTTTTTTGAGGCCATTATAAATGGAATTGTTTCTATATATTCTTTCTCAATTTGTTTGTTGTTGGTGTATAGAAAAGCTAATGATTTTTGTAAGATGATTTTGTATCCTGCTACCTTTCTGAAGCTGTTTATTATGTCTAGAAGTTTTTAGGTAAAGTTTTTTGGGTCTTTAAGGTATAGGATCATGTTGTCCACAAATAGGGATATTTTGACAGTTCCTTTATCTATTTGTATTTGTTTTATTTCTTCTTCTTGCCTAATTGCTCTGGCTAGGAATTCCAGAACTATATTGAATAAGAATGGGGAGAGTGGGCACCCTTGTCTCATTCCTGATTTTAAGGGAAATGTTTTTAGTTTTTTCCATTATGTATGATGTTGGCTATAGGTTTGTTATATATAGCCTTTATAATGTTGAGGTACATTCCTTCTATTCCTAGTTTTCTTAGAGCTTTTATCATGAAGTGGTGTTGGATCTTATCCAAGGTTTTTTCTGCATCTATTGAGATGATCAAGTGGTTTTTGTCTTTGTTTGTATTAATATGCTGTATCACACTTATAGATTTGCATATGTTGAACCACACCTACATCCCTGCAATAATGCCAACGTGGTCATGGTCAATGATCTTTCTGATATGTTGTTTGACTCAGTTTGTCATTATTTTATTGAGGAATTTTGCACCGATGTTCAATAAGGAGATTGGACTATATTAGTATGAAATGTCCTTCTTTAGTTTCTTTGATCAATGTAAGTTTGAAGTCTACTTTCTCAGAAATAAGTGTTGCTACTCCTCCTTGTTTTGGGGGGGGTCATTGATTGGTAAATCTTCTTCCAGCCTTTTGCCCTAAGCTAGTGCTTGTTTCTGTCAATGAGATGGGTCTCCTGTACATAACAGATTGTTGGATCTTCCTTTTCAATACAGTTTGATCAATTGTTTTGATCTGGGAGTTAAGCCTGTTAACATTCAGTGTTAATATTGATAAGTATGTGGTGATTACTCTCGTTTAGTTGTTTTGTTGTTTAAGTGCTTGATGGTGTGCAGCTGAATCAATATTACTCTCTGATTCCTAGTCTTTTCTTCTCCTGTGGTTTGGTACTACCTGTCATCTCATGGTTTTGTTTGCTTTCATTTTCTCTGTAAAGTATTCCTTGGAGAATCTTTTGTAGTAGTGGCTTGGTGGTCATATATTATTTAATTTCTGCTTATCAGGGAAGACTTTTATTGCTCCATCTATTTTGAGTGATAGTTTTGCTAAGTAGAATATCCTAGGGTTGAAGTTATTTTCATTCATTGCCCAGAATACCTCACTCCATGCCCTTCTTGCTTTTAAGGTTTCCGTTGAGAAATCTGCTATGATTTTGATGGGTTTACCTTTGTGCAAGTTATTTGTTTTTTCTTCTTACAGCTTTCAATACTTTTTCTCTATTTTCTGTGTTTGGTTTTTTAATGATAATATGTCATGGTGAAGTTCTATTTTGGTAAGTCTGTTTGGAAGTTTCCTGTACCTGTAACTTTCTCTATATTTGGAATTTTTCTGTTATTATTTTATTGAATATATTACAAATCCCTTTTGCTTGGACCTCTTTTTCTTTAATGCCTATGATTGTCTTTTGATGGAGTTGGTGAGTTTTGCATATTCCTTTCAGAGGACTTGAGTTGTTTGACTAATAGCTCTTCAGTTTTTTCTTTAATTTTCATTTTATCTTCAAGTTCTGAGATTCTGTCTTCCACTTGTTCTAGTATGCTGCAGTGACCTGCCACAGTGTTTTGTGTTTCTGTTTCATTATTTTTTTGAGGTTTTCCATATCATGAGTCACTTCCTTTTTAATATTGTCTATTTTCATCTTTAATTTGTTTATCTCTCTAGTTATAGTTTTCTTTTTTACTTTGGTATTTACTTAGGACTCCTATGAGTTCATTTATTTGTTTCTTTGTCTTTTTTCATTCTTTATTTTTGGTGTCTTGACATTTCTTAAGTGCCTCTAGTACATTTTGATTAACCGTGTCTAGTGTCATCTCCATGAAATGCTCAGTGATTACTTGCAGTATTTCTTCTTTGATGGTGTTTTTATGCACATCACTGGGTTCCTTGGTGTCATTTATCTTTGTTTTGTTGGAGTCTGGAAGTGGGTATTTGTTTTCTTCATTTCTCTCTGAATCCTGTATTAAATTACTTTTTGAGCTCCCTCCATTTTTTTCTTCCCATTGGTCCACTTGGTACTGTGCAACTATGTTAGTTGGTGGTTTCAGTTACCTGTTTTCTTTCCCTTGAGTTAATTTTTTATTTTATGGCTGTGTTGGTGTTTTAGATGTATGTGTTTTTGTGTGTGTGTGTGCATGCTAATTCTGTCCTTGGTTTGGGTGTAATTAGTATTAAGTAATTCACAGGTTTAATACCAGACTAGTAGTTTATGTGTTATATAGGAGATCCCCCAGTGGTATTATCTATAAGCAGTGGGAGTTGGGGAGTTAACATTTGTAATGCTAGCTATAGAAATTTGAGGAGTTGTATAGGGTGACAGTAAAGGTGGAGATTGGAAGTGGAGTGGGTGAGTGGGGAAAGCAGTGTGGGGTCTGCCATTTTTGTGGCCCTTTTGTGTGTTTGTGTATATTTCTGTTGTAGAAGAGGGTGTTTGTGTTAGGGATTGCAGGGGTTTGGGATTGTGTAAAATTAGTAAAGTAATTTGGGTGATGAGTGTGAAGGAGGGAGGCATAGTCTGCTCAGAAGTTAGGGGTGAATGGGAGGTGAAGGAGAGTTCTGGGTGAAAAGAGTGGGTGCGAGGGGGAAGAATGAGTTGTTGGAGATGGAAGCAATGGTTTTAGCACAGGAGAAGGATGGAAAGTGAAGGGGTGGAGTAGGGATGATAGGACAATGATGGTTAAGTTGATAGTATAGGAAGAGATAAGAGAAAAAGAAAAAAGATAATACGAGTAAAAGTAAAAAGAGAAAACCCAAATAATAAAATTAACAGCAAATAAAACAACCAAAGAAATCAATGGGGAGAGATGAACAAACAAACAAGAAACAAAAAACAAACCAAACAAAAGCAAAAGAACTCAAGGTTCAGGAACAACAGAATTTCATCTTAGTTTAAGTTCTGGTGTTACTTCTCCAGCATCCAGTACTGGTGGACCAGAACCTCTGTCATAGTCTTGCCAGGTGGTTCACTTGTGGGTAGTGTTTTTTCTCTTTCAGCAGTAGCTGCTTGGTCAACTCCTCCTTCAGTGAGATGTGGCAGTTTAAGTTTTCATGCTGTCCTCAGATTCAGAAGATCAGCTCTGTAATCCACCAGCTGTCCTGCTTTTGAGGTGGCTTGCTGTGCTTGTTTACTGGAGGCTTGTTTCTTTGCTTCACCTCCTTTCTCTGGGGCAAGGTCAGTGAGCCATCAGCTACTCCCATGCTGCCAGCATGTTGTGATGGTTTGTTGTTTATTTTTCAATTTTGCAGAGGTGTTTGACTTTATGTATTGCTCACTGGCTCAGGAGATGAGCTTTGTGGTCCACTACCTGCTCTGCTTCAGGCAGTAGCTTATCACCTGCCTGCTGTCAGCCTTCCTGCCTTTCCAGCCATTTATTTACTAATAGTTCACATGGAGATTAGCTCCTTGCCCTCTCCCCTTCTCTGGTACACTTTCCACATTCCCACCCCTTCTGCTGTGTACTAGTTTTCATTGTTTATTGTTCAGTTTTTTTCCCTGGGGGTTCAGTCTGCCCAGGGGTACATTCTGGTTTATCATGGGGTGGCTGGGTGATTACTGCATGATGCTCGGCACTCACCTGTTTGTTCTGCCAAATGTCTCCTGGGCAGGTTTGGAGCCAGTGGCAGCAGTGGCAATGGTGGTGATGGTGGCAGCCCACCTGTTTTCTCAGTGTAATGTGGCATGGGGTTCAGGGTGTCAAAGTATTGATTCTCCTTGGTGCTTTAGTTCTGCCAAGTGTGGCTTGAGAATCTCAGCAAGGTTTTTGACTCATGGAGCTCATGCTTTCTGATTCTGCATCCTAGTCTCCATCTTGGATCCTCTCTTGATGTCTTTCTTTCATAATAATTTAGATATGAATCAATGAGCTATTTATTTATGTCCTTTATGTTTTCTCTTGCTTTTCTAGATCTCAGCCATAATCAATCCTTCCCCCCTTTTCATGATAATTAATTGACCTTCCGTTTTGTCTTTATTGAAAGTGGGCATCTCTTACTTGTCTCATCTCAACAATTTTGTACAGTCCTATGTGAATGATTATTTTCTGTGTATTGTTTTGTTTTATATTTATTTTATCTATCTCTGTAAGGATAGTATTTATCCTGGTCTTGGATCAATCTCTTACATGAAAATGAGGCCCCCATTTTTTTCAGCACTTTCATACTGAGGTCTGAACCTACTTCCATATTTACTTTCCATGATATCTTTTGAGTACGCTAAGATGAAAGCCATCAAATTCAGTTTGCTCTTGTAGTAAACTGAAAAATGTTTTGCTTTCCATTTTTGTATTGATACTTTGTTTAATTTTTTTCCATTCTTATTAAAGCTACTATTGAGTCTACAGAGGCTATGGAATATTTATTTGTGATATTTACTTTTTAATATTATAGTATGGGTTATATTATAAGATTGTATTTTATCTTCATTCTCCTAAAAATGCAATAGTAAATTCTTCTATATTATCTCATATTTATATTTAATATTACCTTTTTGGTCAAAATTTTGTTTTCTTGTTTGATTAATCTCACGTATATTTTCCTAAATCATTGAATGTAGTTTGATAAAAAATTAAACTTATTCCTCATTTTGTGAAAATTTTGCTTAGGCTTGCCATTTCTTGCACAGTTAACATCTGGTCAACTTGAATATTTTCATTGTGCTGTCAAAACCTTCTAAAATTCTATATTGTCATAGTAATCTTCATGCATGTTGCATTTACAACCCACCTGAAAAACTCATAATTTACTATTTTGATATAATATATTTTTATTTTATTATTCTTTGATTTCTGAGACATTTTGCAAGGATCTTGAACTCTCGAATGTTCCATGAGTATACATCTAGATTTAGGTATAGCCTTTGTTCATAATTATCCTGGTATGTGGAGGGTACCATAAAATGTTTTTTTGTATTTTTCTATGTTTTTGGAATTAATACTGAAATGACATGATTCCAGTTCTCTCATGGACACTTCTGAATATATTTTTGTTCTACACTGTAATTTATTACTGAATGTCTAAAAGCAAGTTTTTTCATTTCTTTATTTCTGTGTCTTTATCAGCTCTGGAATGAAAAATTAAAGTATGAACAGTATCCCATCCTGATGCCTAGAACAATTCCTCAATTTCTTAAATGTTTTTCCTTCCATACTGTTTGAATTCTTCTAATACATCCACATCATTTTCATGTACACTTTGATAAAAAGACAGATTATGAAAACATGAGTAATCATTTTGTCCTTTCAGTTTTGGCCTTTGAACATGCTGATTGGATTTCCAACGAGATCCTTGTGAAAGTGTGAGTGATGAATCCCTAGACATTGGACTAATCATTCATGTAGCAGTTTGATTTTGTTTATGGCTTTTAAAATTTAATCAAGGGAGAGGGTGGGGGCGAGGTGGGCAGAGTGGAGAGATGGCCCCACAACTTACACACATATGAATAAATATATTAGCAATTAAAAAATTGATCAAATTTTTGAAAACCTGCTTAATAGTCCATTTTCCTCAGTTATTTATAATTTTCCTTCCATTGATTCTTCTTGGAAATTTCTGATCATTTTATGTATCAATGTGTTTTCTATCATAATGTATGGTTTTATTTTTCTTTGATTTTCAGTCTATATTTATGAACATGATTTATAGTTTATTCCAGGCCAGCCTGAGATGAGAAACTTGGGACTGTATTTTCACTTTTCATCCTGAGATCTAAGGCTCCTTGCTTATTTTAGTCTTTTCTGAGAGCTTTTCTCTATATATTGTTGTATACCATTTTCATTGGTCTGATTTTGCATCATCTCTATAAAATATTTTTTTCCTCTTCTGGATTGATATTGTGTTTAAGTGTTTTGTCTTCTTAAGAGCATTGCAACAGAACATACGGGCTTGTCTCATTTTTATTTGTGGGATTTATTGAATATATGCTTTCATATTATTTAATTTATATTATCTTATTTTTGCCTTTCCCCCCTAAACTTTCAATGATCAATTTTCCCATATATTTATGTTACTTTTTTGGCACTTCAAAATTTTCATTTTTCTCTATTTAATGTAAATATATTTTCCTATATAGTCAAATATATTTTGAGAAGGAGTTTCATTTTATATTTATATCTCCTATTCTGTAAATATTTAGTTGGGAAGATTGTGATTACTGTCATGGGTAACTTGTGGCAAGTAGATTTTCTTTTTCATTGTTATGCCAAGTTACTCTGAAAATTCTGTTGGTTGTCATATATTGTTTTAGTTTCTGCTTATCATGGAAGACTTTTATTGCTCCATTGATGTTGAATAATAGTTTTGCTGGGTAGAGTATCCTAGGATTTAAGTTATTTTCATTCAGTAACTGGAAATCCTCACTCTATGCTCTTCTTGCTTTTAAGGTTTTCGTTAAGAAATCTGCTGTGATTTTGGTGGGCTTACCTTTGTATGTTCTTTGTTTTTTCTCTCTTACAGCCTTCAATATTCATTCTCTATTCTCTGTGCTTGTTATTTTAATGATAATATATCATGGGGTAGCTCTGTTTTGGTCAAATCTGTTTGGTGTCCTGGAGGCTTCTGTACTGGATGGGCATAGTTTTCTCTAGATTTGGGAGATTTTCTGTTATTATTTTGTTGAATATATTATGAATTCCTTTTGCTAGCACCTCTTCTCCTTCTTCAATGCCCATGATTCTCAGGTTTGGTCTTTTGATGGAGTTGGTGAGTTGTTGCAAAATACTTTCATAGGTCTTCAGTTGTCTGACTTGCAGTTCTTCAGTTTTTCCTTTAATTACCATGTCAACTTTGAAGTCTGAGATTCTGTCTTCTGCTTGTTCTAGTCTGCTGGAGTGGCCTTCCATTTTGTTTTGTATTTCTGTTTCATTCTTTTTTTTCTGAAGTTTTCCATACCATGGGTCACTTCCTCTTTAATATTGTCAATTTTCACCCTTAATTCATTTATCTCTCTATTTATGGTGTTCTCTGTTACACTTTGGTGTTTATTTAGGTGTTCTATGGTTTCTTCATTTGTCTTGTGCTTTCCCATATTTTTTATTTTTGTTGTCTTGGAATTTCTTGAGTGCCTCCTGTACAACTTGGTTGACCATGTCTATTATCATCTCCATGAAATTCTCATTGATTACTTGCAGGATTTCTTCTCTCAGGTTGTTCTTATGGGCTTCATTGGGTTCCTTGTTATAGTTTATCTTTGTTTTGTTGGAATGTGAATCAGGGTATCTGTTTTCTTCATTTCCCTCTGGCTCCTGTACTAACTTGTTTTTTGGGGGAGAATGGTTTTCATCATTTTTACATCTTTCCATCTTCCCACTTGGTGCTGTTACTGCACCTGTTCTGTGTATAACTTAGTATTTGATAGCTTACATTAGTAATAATAATATCTAGAAAGAAGAGTAACAAGAGAAAGGAAAGAAAAAAATGAAAATAGAAACAAAATTAGAGAACCTCAGAAATTAACAGGGAGAGATGGTTTACTAACCAACAGTGAACTAAACAAGCATTTAGAGAGAAAGAGAAAAAAGAAAAAGAGAAAAAATAATCCCAGGTTCAGGTGCAATGAAGTTTCAGTCTTAGTAGTTCTAGTGTTATTTCTTCAGCATCCAGTCCTGGTGTTTTTATTTAAGTAGTAGTTCTGTGTAGTCTCACCTGGTGGTTGGGTCAGGAGACAGCTTTGTGAACCACTATGTGCCCTATATCAGGCAGCTGCCTACTGTCAGCCATCTACTATTGCAAGGTTTGTTTACTAAAAGTTCCCATGGACAGCAGCTTCTTGACCCCTCCTCCTCCCTTCTCCAATGGAGGCGTGTGCTTGCCAGCTACTCTTGCAGGCTTTGTTTACTAAAAGTTCACATGGAGCTTATCTCCTTGTCCCTCCCTCCTTCTCCAATGCATTCAGAGCACCCAGTCCCCTCTGCTGCATGTCCTTTTCAGTTCCTTATTTATTATTCAGTTTTTTTTTGTGGGATGAGGGTCAGTCTGTCCAGGGGGCTATGCTGGTTTATTCCAGGGGTGGCTGTGGTCATAATGCATGCCACTTATTTTCTCACCTGTTTGTCTGCTTCTCCCAAGCAGGTTGGAGCTGGCATCTGGTGGCATGGGAGCCCTCCTGGTTTCTCAGGGTAATGTGGCATGGAGAAGCTTTGTGTGGGCTGGGGGCTTGGGGTGTTGGGGTTTTGCTTCTTCTTGGTGTTTTTTTTCTGCCAAGTGTGGCTCCAGTGTCTTAGCAAGATTTTGATTTATGGAGCTTATGCTATCTGCTTCCTCCCTCTAGTCACCATCTTGGATTCTCCCTCAAAATTACTCTTTTCTTAATATACTCGGACCAATGTGTCTTCTATTGTAATATCTAAATATCTATTTTATTTTTTTGTTTTACCATGTATTTCAGTCTATCTTGATTAACATACTTTTTACCCTGGACTAGACTTATCCTGTTCCATGGAATTTTTCCATGAGTTTTGAGAGTTCTTTATTCTAAGTACCCATCCTTTTTATTTTTAAATGATATAATTTGGTGTAATGGAATGAATACATACATGCATATAAGTCATTTCAATCATATTTACTCTCTCTATTATACTTTCTGATCTGTCCCCTATTTGATGGTTTTGGATGCGTTTCATTATTCTGTTTTCATGATTACCTCCATCTCAGACTTTTAACATCAAGATTTCAACATGAGAGGAAAGATGCAGTATTTGTTTTTTTTTGAGTCTGGCTTATCTCTGTTAACATGATGATTTCAAGATATATCCATTTTCCTGCAAATGACACAACTTGTCCTTTTTGTGAATGAATAATACTCGTATATATATTCCACATTTTCTTGATTCATCAATTGATTGGCTGAATAAAATTCCATTGTTTGTAAATATTTTACTTTCTTAATCCATTCATCAGTTTTGGGACAACCTGGCTGTTTCCAGGGCTTAGCTATTGTGAATAATGCTGCAAATAACATGGGTGTGTTGGCATTTTGTAGTAATCTGAATGACATTTCTTTGGGTATATGCCTAGGAGTTGTATGGTTGGATCATATGGTTATCTATGATTAGTTTACTGAGGAGCCTCCATAGGGATTTTCATAGTATTTGTGCTAATTTACAATCCCACCAACAATGTATGAAGTTTCCATTTTCTCAAAATACTCAGCCACCTTTCTTGTTTGTGTTCTTGAATATTTGAATATATACATATGTATGTAGAGACAAATATGTATAAATTCATGTACATGTATACATGCATTTACACATTCATATATGTGTACACATATTTATATATAATCTTCAATATTATACATTTTAGTTGTATAAATCTTCTATATTTTTCTGGACAAACCTGGTCAGGGAAATTCTTCCTTATAAAACATGAGAGGCAGGTATAGACACATTAAACACAGAAGATGCAATTAATTGAAATATCAACTCATGTAATCATAGTTTATTTCACTGAGTTTTTGCAATGTGAAATGAGCACCCAACTTTTGTCTTAAGAAATTCATATTAACTATTGTGTTATTCAAATTATTCCAGAATAAAACAGTAGTGAACTATCATTTTGAGCACTCACATTTTGTCAATAACTTCAGTAAATGAGAATATAATATGATCTATTATTTCCATTGCAATATTGAGAAGTGTTTCATAATATTCAGATTTCATAGTTGAAAACACTAGAGCTTTAATAGTATTGAGACTTGTATAAAGGGTGTGAGTTTTAGAGAAAACCTACAAAATGGATATACAAACTATATAGTATTGATCTAAATTTTTCCAGGTGTTACCTCATTTCTCAGTGATGTTTTTACTGTGATTAAAATGAATGAAAGGGAAGTGTTCTTGAAAATACTTGGCTCAGTGATATCACACTTTTAAAACCATTTTTATATATGCCTTGATTTGGTAAACTTTTCAAAACTTGAGATTTATTAAAACTTTTCATAGTGGATTATTCTGGTAAATAGTAAAATGTTATTTTTTCATTTGCCTTCAGTTTTTAAAAGTATTTGCTATTTTAAAACAAAATCTGTAATTTTATGTTACTTCTATGTTTATCATACACTTATCTAATATCATTGGTTTCATCTTACAACTTCATTGTACTTTGTGAAAGAATGAATTCTTAGTGTAATGATCAAACAAAAATACTTAAAAACATTGACAGGGAAGGAAAATGGCTGGAAAATATTGACAAATGTCTCTTCATTACACATACCAAGTTTATCATTTTAAATGTACTGGCAATGTTTCTAAAAGAAAAGAAGCAACAGTTATACTATTCACTGACAGTGTCTTGAAAACTCATCTGCAAGGCAGTTTGTATTTTATTTTAAATTTTTATTGTTTTATTATTCATATGTGCATACAATGCTTGGGACATTTTTCCCCCCTGCCCCCACCCCCTCCCTTACCACCCAATCTGCCCCCTCTCTCTCCCCCCCAACCCCTCAATACCTGGCAGAAACTATTTTGCCTTTATCCCTAATTTTGTTGAAGAGAGAGTACAAGTAATAATAGGAAGGAACAAGGGTTTTTGCTAGTTGAGATAAGGATAGCTATACAGGGAGTTGACTTGCATTGATTTCCTGTGCATGTGTGTTACCTTCTAGGTTAATTCTTTGTGATCTCACCTTTTCTCTAGTTCCTGGTCCCCTTTTCCTATTGGCCTCAGTTGCTTTTAAGGTATCTGCTTTAGTTTCTCTGCGTTGAGGACAACAAATGCTAGCTAATTTTTTAGATGTCTTACCTATCCTCATATCTCCCTTGTGTGCTCTCGCTTTTATCATGTGCTCAAAGTCCAATCGCCTTGTTGTATTTGTCCTTGATCTAATGTCCACATATGAGGGAGAACATATGATTTTTGGTCTTTTGGGCCAGGCTAACCTCACTCAGAATGATGTTCTCCAATTCCATCCATTTACCAATGAATGATAACATTTTGTTCTTCTTCATGGCTGCATAAAATTCCATTGTGTAGAGATATCACATTTTCTTGATCCATTTATCATTAATGGGGCATCTTGGCTATTTCCATAGTTTGGCTATTGTGAATAGTGCTGCAATAAACATGGGTGTGCAGGTGCCTCTGGAGTAACCTGTGTTACAGTCTTTTGGGTATATCCCCAAGAGTGGTATTGCTGGATCAAATGATAGATCAATGTTTAGCTTTTTAAGTAGCCTCCAAATTTTTTTCTAGAGTGGTTGTACTAGTTTACATTCCCACCAACAGTGTAAGAGGGTTCCTTTTTCCCTGCATCCTCGCCAACACCTGTTGTTGTTGGTGTTGCTAGTAATGGCTATTCTAACGGGGGTGAGGTGGAATTTTAGTGTGGTTTTAATTTGCATTTCCTTTATTGCTACAGATGGTGAGCATTTTTTCATGTGTTTTTTGGCCCTTTGAATTTCTTCTTTTGAGAAAGTTCTGTTTAGTTCACTTGCCCATTTCTTTATTGGTTCATTAGTTTTGGGAGAATTTAGTTTTTTAAGTTCCCTATATATTCTGGTTATCAGTCCTTTGTCTGATGTGTAGCTGGCAAATATTTTCTCCCACCCTGTGGGTGTTCTTTTCAGTTTATAGACCATTTCTTTTGATGAACAGAAGCTTTTTAGTTTTATGAAGTCCCACTTATCTATGCTATCTCTTAGTTGCTGTGCTGCTGGGGTTTTGTTGAGAAAGTTCTTACCTATACCTACTAACTCCAGAGTATTTCCTACTCTTTCCTGTATCAACTTTAGAGTTTGTGGTCTGATATTAAGATCCTTGATCCATTTTGAGTTAATATTGGTATAGAGTGATATACATGGATCTAGTTTCTAAAAGAAAAGAAGAAACAGTTATACTATTCACTGACAGTGTCTTGAAAATTCATCTGCAGGGCAGTTTGTATTTTAAAATAAAACAAAAATAGCTGATTTTTTAGAGCACTACCTGTTTATTGCTAAAATGTAATATTTAAAAGTGGACTGCGGAACCTATGAAAATATATGGTGACTCAAATGGGAAATGAATATTTTCCACTGCTCACCAATTATAATTTAGTTAGCATACATCTTCTCTCTTTTTCTTCAGAATAAATGCATATAAAACATAGTTTCAGTATATATTTCAAGGACATTTAATATAATATCACTTACACATTTTCTTGTTATTAAATATTCTACCACACTTTTTTGAATAGCTGATAACACATTGCTTAACTGATTTTAAATTTATTCATCCTCTTTTCCAAAGACTGGAAAATTTCTGTGAATATTTCCAAATGGCAAAAGTGATACTCAACATTTTCTCTATGGTGGAATAAACATGTGTCTGATGGCCACCAACCATTCTATCCATGCCATTACTTGATGCTCCTTTTACCTTTCAGGACCATTAGGGTCTTCATTATTTTTGTGGTTAGGAGATGAGTTCTCTTCCAACTGATTAATTGTGGTTGGCCTAGGACCCAGATGTGTGTAACTCATTGCCTAAAATTGATTATACTTTCACCTGCATATCTACCTTCTGAGGACTTATAACACTCTATGATTCTCCACAGTGTTCAAGCACCTTCCAATCTTCTCACCCAAACCAGACCCACTATCCCCCCAAAATTCCATGTCCTCAAACACATGGCGGGAAGTTTGCCTAAGACCAAGACACTTTGGCGAGGTGACCCAAGAGCCCATAGGGTCCAGACTAGTAGAGTCTACAACTGCAAACATCAGGTCATCACAGTGGGAGTTTGGGGAGTTCACTTGTGCTTCAAGATTGGACTGAATCACTGGGAAGCTACAACAGGGGTACAAGATGCCATAAGAGCAGAGATAACCTCAATCTTTTTGTCAGCATCCACTAGCTCACTGGCAGATCTGAAGCATTAGGGTTGGAGGGCATCAGGAAGAGTTCATTCTTCAATCCTCATTGTGCTGTCTGCTGGAACTTTGATTTATCCTTATTTCAGTTTGACTCTACTTCCAGTTCTGGTTAAGGGGACTTTATTACTCAGAATGAATTTTATAATGAAGAATGAGATATCTAAAATACAATTACCTAAAGCCCTTCTTATTTACTATTTATAAGGCTGAGGATGTGATTATTATTTTTTAATAAATGTGTATAAATCATTTCATCACTTTTATTCTAAACTTGGCTCCTCCTGGCACTGATAATATATGCCCATCTTGCTTGGTTTTTTATTCTGAGATCAGAAACTTTCAAACCCATTGTCAGAGTAAACTTCAGGCAGGCTCGGATGATGCAAGCCTCATAATGCACCTTTTCAAAGTTACATTTTTTTTTAGGGTTTTCTGAATTGTTACTAAAAACTAACATTTCCTCAAAATTTGAAAATTCTGCCATATTATATATCTTGGTTTTCAAATCTTTCCTTTATTGTTTTTTATTTATATGGTCAGGTGATTGTTTGATTTCTGTATGCTGAGATCATTTACTTCTTTTACAATGATGTCTATGCATACATGTAGTACAAACCCAATTGGTTCACCTCCTCTAATCCAAACAATGTAATGTGTAGCTATCATTATCTCAAACTAGAAAAAAGTCATGCTTATGTTTTTATCTTTTGTCTTTTTTCTTCTGAAAAATTAAAGAACAGGAGGGGGGATCAGGTTCTGCATGGCAGATGGAGGGTGTTGGCACTGGTATGAGGGTGGATGTGGGGAAGAAAGTGGATAGTAGGATGAAGACAGTGCAAATAATGTGTATACATGTATGTAAATGCAAAAATGATACCTGTTTAAACTGCTCCAGGAATCGGGGTGGAGGGATACAAGAGAGTTACAGAGGGGGTAAATTCAAAAATGATATATTTGATGCATTGTAAGAACATTTGCAAATACAAATACCACAGTGTATTCCCACCCAGCACATCAGTATAGGAAAAAATGTTCACAAAAGGAAAAAAGAAAGACGGAAAGTGATTTTTGTATGTTCTATTCTTCAAAAGTGTTTTCATGTGTACTTTCCAGTTGATTATTTATCCTTCTAAATTATTCATTCCTTTTCTCTGTATTGACAATAAATTTTCTTTAATAAAAAATTGCATATTGTTGTTCTCAGAGAACTTTTTTTCATTCACAAAAGTGCTTAGAATATATCATAGGTAGATGCAACCATTTCATCATAATCCTTTATCCCAAATCACTCTCTATTTAGAATAGTTTTAAGAGGTTTCATTTTTGAATTCTTTGAAAACTTACATTTATGTAAACTGGGACATTTGTATGAAATGAAAATTTTTGGTGACTATAACCAATCAAAACTGAACAAAATAGATTCTAACCACCTAAATAGACCTATCGTAAGCACTGAGATTCAAGCAGTAATAAAGACCCTCCCTACAATGAAGAGCCCATGACCTGATGGATTCATGGCCAAATTTTACCCAACCTTTCCAGAACTGATACCAATACCCTTCAAATTTCCTTCCAAGAAATAGAAAGGAAAGAATGCCACCAAACTCATTCTATGAAGCTAGGATTGCACTCTTTAAAAAATCCAATAAAGATGCAACAAAAAGAGAATTATAGAATAGAATCTTTAATGAATATAGATGCAAAGATTCACAGCAAAATTCTGGCAAACAGAATTCAACAACACATCAAAAAGATCATACACCATGACCAAATCAGTTTCATTCAAGTGATGCAAGGATGGTTTGATATACATAAATCTATAAATGTAATACAGCATATAAACAGAAGCCAAGACAAAAATCCTATGGTCCTCTTAATAGATGCAGAAAAAGCCTTTGACAAAATTCAACACCCATTCATGATAAAAGCTTTGAACAAACTAGGAATCAAAAGAATGTTCCTTGACATAATAAATTCTGTATATTTCAAACCTCATACCAACATTATACTAAATGGAGAACACCTGAAACCATTTCTATTAAAGTCAAAAACACGACAGGGATACCCACTTTTCGCATTCCTGTTCAATATAGTTTTGGAATTCCTAGCCAGAGAAATAAGACAGGAGCATGATATTAAAGGGATTCAAACAGGGGAGGAAGAAGACACGTTTACAGATGGCATGATTTGATAGCTAGTAGACCCTAAGAACTCTGCCAAATAACTATTAGAAATCAAAAAAGTCTTTTGCCTAAACTATCAGGATACAAAATTAATGCACAGAAGTTGGTAGCCTTCCTATAATTCAATAACAAACAGACTGAGAGAGAAATCAGGGAAATAATTCCATTAGCAATAGCTTCAAAAATAATAAAGAACATTTGACTAAATTTCATGAAGGAGACTAAGGACCTTTTCAATGAAAACCATAGACACTGAGGAGAGAAATCAATTTCCATATGTAAGTACATATTTCCATCATATTCACTCCCATCCTCTCCTTATATCTTTCACATTTCCATTGGTACCATTCATCACAAAGGACCTGTTTTACTTTCCTTTCTTTCATTTTTGAAAGATGATATTTTTGCTTGTTTAAGTTACCTATAGCAGGAGCTTCATTATGACATTTCCATGAACATATGTATCATATCCTAAATTGGTTCATTCCCTCCACCTCATCCTTTCTACATTAATCCCCTTCTTAGGGTGATTTCAACAAGTTTAGATATTCTATATTCATTCTTATATAGAAAATGTATTCTGTATTCATTTTGTATATTAACCTTCTGCACTTCCTTCTTTGATATTCTCCCTCCTGTTAGTGCCCTCCTCTTAGTGCAACCTGTTTTTCATTCTCTTTCAGTGTTTTGATGTTTTTTCACTGTTCAGTGGGAATTTTGCCTGGTATTATAACTGTACATGCATTGATTTAAGTACATGTAACCTGATTCATGCCAATTACTCTCCCTTTTTGGCTAATCCTGTGTTTTATAAACAATTTTCAGTGTATTTTGATGTGGCTTTTTGGGTGTGTTTTCATCCTACAGAGAAGTGACACATTCAATTATTTTTCACTATGTATCTTTATTTTCCTCCTCTCTTGCTCTCCTATACCAGTCCCACTTTTGGGACATGTTCTTTCTATATTTGTACATATATACAATGTTGCTTTTTATAATGGACCTATATTCCACACATGAGAGAAAACATGCAGCCTTTGTCATTCTTAGCTTGGCAAAATTCACTTAAGTTGATGTTCTTGAGTTCCATCCATTCATCAACAAATGAGAAAATTTCATTCATTCTGGCTTTATAAAATTCCATTGTATACAAATATCATATGTTCATAATTCATTCATCAGTTGTGGGGACTTTGGATATTTCGATATCTTAGCTAATATGAATAATGCCACAATGAACATGGGTGTGCTGTTCTTGTTACTGTAACCTAACGTTATTTTGGGGAAGTGTATAGGAAGTGTATTGTTGGATCATACAGTAGCCCAATTTTGTTTTTTGTTGAGTCTGCATATTGTTTTCCATAGAATTTGTACTAATTTACATTCCCACAAAGTATGTTTGATGGCTTAACTTTATCCAGACGCTTAGAAATACTTGCTGTTTGTTACTGTAATATATATGTATATATGTATTGACTGATACATGTAAATGCATATATACCTCTACATGTATATACATATATAGATACATAATATCAATATTACCCAAAAATTATTCAAATCTTATATCTTTTTCTAGACCACCCTGTTCTGGAGATTCATTTATTTGGAAAATTTAACCATTAACTTATTATACACAAGTGACTTAAGTATAGGCAAGTTGAACACAGAAGATGCAGTTAGTTGAAATGTCTCTTAATCATACATTATTTCACTGAGTTTTTACATTGTAAAATCATCACAAATCTTTGGCTTTTCAATATTAATATTGAATATTGAATCATTCTAATGAATTCTGGAATGCAACAGTAGTGAACTCTCATCTTGAGCATTTTCTTTTTGTCAATAACATCATCCAATGACAATTTTATATTATCTCTTTCAAAGCAATATTGAGAAGTGTTTAACAATATTCATATTTTATAGATGAGAAAACTAGAGATTGATTCGAGACTTGAAGAATGAGTCTGAATTTTCCAACAAATGTGCATGCAGGGAGCCTTCTCAGTAGAACAGAACACCAACACAGGACGCTACATGTAGGAATTGCTGATTACAGAAACTACACATATATATTTTAGTGATTTTTTTAGTAGTAAAAAGTCATAGCAGAAAGAAAATGAAGTTGGTTGTATGGACAGAGACTAGAAGGGCTATGCAAAGCATGCATGAGACAAACTAAAACAAGAAGATAAGAAGAGAAGGATTGTCTCTTAGATAAACATAATCTTAGTGTTCAAATGTCTCTGGTAGAATTTAATGACATATTATCTGAAAAGACAAAAGCTGACATGTCTAGCCTACCTAGTTCTTTTAAGTAAAAGGAAACTGGAAGTGGGGTCCACTGAGGTAATTTGATAGTCTGCATATACTAGATAACATAGGGATGCAAGTTAGTAGAATGAATCTATTTTGTTAGATATAGATTTGTTTACTACATACTTTATTTCATTGAGGGATACTATTTATGTAAATATGTAAAAGCCTATGGCTTTTCTTACTGGGAGCAAAACAAATCCAGTTGGTATGAAATTTGAACATCTGACAATTTAGCTATCATCTGTGCAATTTCTGTTAATCTATAAATCTCTGATCTGATCCAGCTGTAGTCCACTTATTGTGGATGACTTAAATAGTTCTCAAGTGTAATTAACTAATGAATGATTTTACAATAAAAACCAAATTCCCCAGACCAGGACGGTTTAGACACAGTTATAAAATACATACAATTTAGAGATACAAAATTAAAGATTATATGTAAATTTATGTACAAAAATTTTTTTATACATACCTTTTTATATACACATATATATTCCAATTTTCAAGAAAACAAACAACAAATGTTGCTTTGGATAACTATGTAATGTAATATAATGAGTGATAACTAATATACCCATAAAATGGTTAAGCTGTCTCTTATGTACTGATCTAGAATATTCCTGGTGGTATTTCAATTCTTGGTAAATTTAACCTATGAATAAATAAATGAAAGGATCAATATTTGTGATAATAATTGTTTTAGTGTTCTCAATCTTACAACCATTTTTATATGTGCATTGACTTGGAAAATTTTCAAAATGTCAAAGTTCATTAAAGATTTTCATAATGTGTCATTCAGGTGAATAGTAAAATGCCATTTTTTCTCACTTTGTCTTCTATAATTGAAAAGAATTTCTATATGCAAACAAAGTCTGTCATTGTATGTTATATATTTCTTGTACTCTTTTCTCACATGATTATTAGTATCATCTTACAATTTCAAGGTACTTCATGAAAAGATCATTTCTTTGTGTAAATATCAAACAAAAATATTTAAATCACACTGATAAAGAAGGAAAGTGATTCTGGAAAATATCAATCAATGCTTTTTGGTTAACTATCTTATGTATACCATATTAAATATACTGGCCATATTTCTAAAAGAAAAGCAGCTACAGTTACACTATTCACTGACAGCTTCTTCAAAATTCATCTGGAGTACCTTCTGGATTCTAAAGGAAACAAATTTGCTCATATTTTTGGAGAACTAGCTGGTTAATGTAATATTGGTAAATTGTTTGTGGAATCTTTGCAAATATGTGATGATTTAAATATGAAATGAATATATTCCACAGCTCACCATTTAGAGAAAATGTGTTGATACATACATCTTCTCCCTTTTTCCTAAGGATAAATACATATAAAATGTAATTTTATATACATTTGCTGAAGAGTACATATAATATCATTCATAGTTTTTCTGTGAGTGATAACTCATAGAAAAGGAGTGGTAACTCCTTTGAATAGTTGATAACTCATTGCATGGCTGTTGTTAAATTTGTTCATTATCTTTTCTAAAGATCAGAAAATTTCTGCAGACATTTCCCTTTGGCAAATGCAATACTCAACATTTTCTATGTGGTGGAAGAAACACCTAATGTTTGATGTCTTGCAATCATTCAATCTATGCCAGTGTCTGAGGTTCCTCTCATTTTTGAGGACAATTATGGCCATTATTATTTTTATTAGGAGGAGGTGAGTTCCTTTCCAAGTGGCTAAGAGTGGTTGCCCCAGGACCCAAATATGCACAACTCAATGCCCTGAGTTGATATTGCTTTCATTTACATAACTGTCTAGTCAGGCTGTATATGTCTCCACATGCCTCAGGCACCTGCCACCCTCCTAACCCAGCCATGCCCACCACCACATGGTTGGGGGTTTGCCTGCTTCCAGGAGTCTTTGTTTAGGAAACCCAGGAACTCATAGGTTACATTGCCCTTAGAGTTCACAGCTGCAACCATCAGGTCATCACAGTGTGGTGAATAGGATTCACTGGTGCTTCAAGACTGGGTTTTATAACTGGGCAGCTACACCATGGGCCCAAGATGTTCTCAGGATAGAGATAACTTCAATCTGTTTCTTAGATTCCACCAGCTTATGGGCAGATCTGGAGCCTGAGGGGTGGAGAGCCTATGAAGAGCAGGCCATGCTTCTATCCACACTGCACTCTCTGCTGGAAATGTGATTTTTCCTCATTTCAGTTTGACTCTTCTTCCAGTTTCTGCTAAGGGCATTAGATTACTCAGATTGAAAAATACAACATCTAAAATAGCCTAATTTAATTATTATTAATATAGGGCTCAAGACCTGGTAATTTAATATATGTATAATTACATGGGCTTGACTTTTACACTGTGAGGTCATAAGTTATCAATTCTGTTGCCAGGGTAACCTTCATGGAGGTTCATGACAATCTGGTGATACACATTTAAGAGGGTACATGTGTTTAAGATTTCCTGAATTGATATTAAACACTAACATCTGATTGAAATTTGAATGTTCTAACATAGTATGTATCTAGGTTTCAATCTGTCTTTTATGATTATTTGTTTATATGGAGAGGCAATTTTGTAAATTATGTATACTGACATTATTTCCTTCTTTTGAAATGATTAGTTTGTTCAGTTCTTCAATAGTCTCTCATGTATATGCTCCTGTTGATTATTGATCTTCCCAAATTATTCATTCCTTTCACTATATTCACAATAAATTTTACTTCAATATTTTAAAACAAATTAGCATATTGTTGTACTTAGGGTACCTTGTGACATTTACAAAGGTATTTGCAATACATCTTAGGTAGACTAACCATATTCTTTATTCTGCTTTATCCCCAATTCCTCTCATTTTAGAATCATTTCAGTAGGTCTCATTTTCCATATTCATACATAAGTAAATGATATTTCCACCATATTAACCCTAAACCCTTTCTTTTTTTCTTTATTCATTTATTCATATGTGCAAACATTGTTGGAGCCATTTCTCCCCCCTGCCTCCCACCTCCACTTTCTCCCCCTACCCTCCTCGCTTCCAGGAAGAATCTGTTCTTTCATTTTCTCCAATTTTGTTGAAGTGAAGACATAAGCAATAATAAGGAGGTCAAAGAATTTTTCATTATTGAGATAAGGATAACTATACAGAGAGATTCCTAGCATTGCTTCCATGCACAAGTGTATTACAACCCGAATTCATTAATCTCTACCTGACCTCTCACTAATTCCCAGTCACCTTCCAAATTGACGTCTGTCATTTTAAGGTTACTGTATAAGCTCCTCTGCAGTAGGGACATCAAACACTTTCAAGTTTTGGGTTTCCTACCTATCCCCATTCTCCTGTATGTGCTCTCCTCTTAGCATGTGACCCAAGACCAACAACATTACTGCCTTTGCCCTAGATCTAAAGTCCGCATATGAGGGAGAACAAATAATTTTTGGTCTCCTGAGCCTGGCTAACCTCGATGAAGATGATTCAACCTTTTTTTTATATCCTTCCTCTTTCAACTGGTACCAATCCCCAGACAGGCACTGTTTTACCTTCCTATCCTTCATTTTAGAAAGAAGATTTTTTGTATAAGTTATCTATACAGGGAGTGTCATTATGATATTTCCATGAATAAATGTATTATATCCTGAATTCCTGTATCCCTTCCACTTTTCCTTCTATCTTAGGCCCCTTTTTGTGGTGATTTCAACAACTTTACATATTTTTATCAATTTTATTGAAAATGTATTTACTCTATCATATTAACTTTCTGTACTTATTTGTTTTATGCTCTCCCTCCTGTTAGGGGCCTCTGCTTAAGGCCACCTGTTTTTCATTCTTGCCCTTCAATCTTAAGGTGTCTGTTTATTGCTCAGTGGGATTTTTGTCATGGTATTATTCTTTCCACCATGCTCCTTTATATCTGCCTCTTCTCATTATTGGAATAGTTTTAACAAGTATCTTTTTTTTCATACATTGATGTGTACAGAGTATTTGCAACATGTTCACCATCCAACTCCTTTCCCCATGCCCTCCATCCTCTTACTGATACCAATTTCCCCAGTAGGAACTGTTACACCCTCTTTGTAAAAACATTTTTTATTGTTTAAGATAGCTACACAGGGACTTTCTCTGTGGTGCTTCCATGTATATTTGTAGTATAGCTGGAATTGGTTCATAATCTTACATTATTGCATTGAGTTTTTGCATTGTGAAATCACTAACAAACTTTTGACTTCAAAATTAATATTAAATATTGAATTTTTTCAAATAATTCTGGAATACAGTAGTAGCGAACTATGATTTTGAGCACTTACTTTGGGAATAGGGTCTGTGTTTTCAGACAAGTGTGCATGCATGCAGGAATCCTCAGCAGAACAGAACATCAATGCATGATGTTCCATGTAGGAATTACTGATTACAGAAACTACACATATACACATTATTGTTTTATTTAGTAGTGAAAAATCATGGCAGAAAGAAAATGAGATTGGTTTTGTGAAGAGAGACTAGAAGGGCTATGCAAAGCGTCCATGGAATGAAATAAAACAAGAAGTTAACAAGAGAAGGATTGTCACTTAGATAGCGTAGTCTTAGTGTTCATATTGTCTACAGTAGAATTTAATCACATACTCTCTTAAAAGGGAAAAGTTGACAAATTTTGTGTCTAATCTACATAGTTCTTTTAAGTAAAAGGATAATGAAAGTGGGGTACACTGCTATTCTTTGATAGTTTGCACATATCAGATGAAATAGGGATAAAAATTAGTGGAATGCATCTTTGCCAGATGTAGATTTGTTTGGTACATATTTTATTCCATTGGTACTCTATGAAAATAAGTGAAGGCCACGTATGTGGTTCTGCCTTCTGTTTTAGTTACTTGGGAGCAAAACAAATTCAGTTGGTATGAATTTTGAACACCTGATAATTTAGACATTATTTATGAATTATTGTTCATCTTTAGATCTCTATTCTGATCTTGCTGTGGTTTACTTCTTGTGGTTGACTTAACTATTAACTCCCTTTGGATGAATCTGTAATTTAATATAATTATGATAACTTATCTACATATAAAATAGCTAAGCTACCTCTAAAGTACTGACTTTGATTTTCCATGTGGTATGTCAATTCTTGGTGAAGTTTTACCTTTGATTAAAATAAATGAAGTAATTAATTTTCTTGAGATTACTTGTCTTAGTGATCTGAGATAAGGTTTGTGAAATTTTCAAAATGTAGATGTTTGCTAAAAATTTTCCTAGTGTATTAGTCTGGTGGATAGTAAAATGTCATTTTTTTCAAATTTTGTCTTCTATTTTTAAACAGTGATTTTTAAATTTTTAAGCAAAATCTATAATTATATTTTATCTATATTTTTCTGCACTTCTCTCATTATCATTGTCTTACAATTTCAAGGTACTTTGGTAAATGATCAATTCTTAGTGTAATCATTAAACAAAAATACTTAAATCACATTGAAAGAGAAGGAAAATGATTCTAGAAAATATTGATAATGTCTTTTGGTTAAATATTCCAGTTACATGACATTAAACATCCAGGCAATGTTTCTAAAAGAAATGTACCAATAGTTATACTATTCACTGACAGTTTCTAAAAAATTCAACTGGAGGGCATTTTGGTATTTTTAAAGAAAACAAAAATAACATGTGGTAAGGAAATACTAATAACTGTGTAATTATATTTTAACAAATGTGTATAAATCCCTTAGTCATTTTTGTCCTAAACTTGGCCACTCCTGACACTAGTAACATGTGCCTATCTTGCTTGCCTTTTCCATTGTGAGGTCAGAAACTCTCAATTCTGTTGCCTGGGTAACCATCAGGCAGGCTCAGTAAGATCCAATATTTTCCACTCTGATAGTGCACATTTTCAAGGTAAGATATTTTTAAAGCTTTAAGAATTATTATTAAAAATTAAATTAACATTTCCTTGAAATTTGAAAGTTCTATCACATTATATATCTAGGTTTTGAGATCTTTCCTTTATGATTATTTGTTTATATGTTGATTGTTTAATTTATGTATGCTGACATAATTTCCTTCCTTTTAAATGATTACTGTATGTTGAATTTTTCAATAATCTCTCATGTATACTTTCCAGTTGATTATTGATTCCCCAAATTTTCCATTCCCTTTCTCTGTATTAATAATAAATTTTACTTTAATTTTTAGAAATTTTATTAGCATATTTTTGCTATATGTAGGCACTTGTGACATTTACAAAAGTGCTTACAATATATCTTAAATTGATTCACCCCCTCCATTATTCCTCATTACCCCCAATCACAATCTTTTTTAATAGTTTGATAGGTATCAGTTTTCAAATTTCATACATGTGTATGTATTTCCACCCTTTTCACCCTCCATCCTTTCCTTATATCTTTCCCTTTTCTGCTGGTACAAATTTCCAGACAGGCCCCGTTTTACCTTCCTTTCCTACATTTTGAAATGAGACATTTTTGTTCCTTTAAGTTACCTGTACAAGGAGTTTCATTATGGCATTTCCATGAATACATACAAATACATATATATTATAACTGGAATTGGTGCACCCCCACCACTTTTCTCCTTTCTAACTTAGTTCCCTTCTAATGGTGATTTCAGCAAGTTTAAATATTCACTATTCATCTTGTATGGAGAATGTACTGTGCATTCATTTTTCTACATTAACCTTCTGTATTTCCATCTTTTACCCTCCCCTCCTGTATGTTCTCTTCCCATAGCACCACATCTTTTTCATTCTTTTCCTTCAGTATTTAGGTATAACCCTCATCACTGAGGATTCCCCTTATCCTGTGTTGTTTAACAATTTTCAGTGAATTTTGTTGTTTTATTCCTACCCTGATGTGATGTATTTCATTATTATTTGCTATCTATTTTTCCATATATTCTGCCCTTCTTGGTCTCTTCTTCCAGTTCCCCCTTTATGGTACATGTTCTGTTTATATTTGTATGTATATATAGTATGGGTTGTTTGCATTGGGCCTACCTTCTACATAGTAGAATACACACGCAGCCTATGTCTTTCTGATCTTGGCTAACTTAACTTAAGATGATATTCTCCAGTTCCATTCATTTACCTGCAAATAAAAAATTTCATTCTTTCTGGATAAGCAAAATTCCATGGTATATAAATGTCATATTTTCTTATTCCATTCACCAGTTGTGGGGCATCTTGGCTGTCTCAATAACTTAGCTAGCCTGACTGGTGCTGCAATAAACATGGATGTGCAGGTGACTTTGTTGTATCTTGACTAAAACTCCTTTGGTTATGTTCCTAAGAGTAGTATTGTTGTATCATATTGTATTTCTATTTTAGTCTTTTGAGGGCCCTCCAAATTGTTTTCCATTCCATTGAACAATTTACATTTCAACCAACATTGTTTGAAGGTTTAATCTTGTTCACATCCTCAGCAACAGTTTTTGTGGTTTCTGTTCTTGAATATTGGAAAATGTACATTTAAATGCATACATGTATATATGTAGATGTGTAAATATGTGCACATTTGCTGAGTTTCCAGACAAGTGTGTAGCCAAGAAACATTCTTTGCAGAACCAAAGATCAATACAGGATGCCACATGTAGGTATTTCTTATTACAGACACTACACATATGTATTTTAGTGTTATTCTTTAGTAGTGTAAAGTAATGGAAGAAAGAAAATGAGGTGGCCTGTGTGGACAAAGACCAGAAGGGCATGCTTGGAAGAAACAAAATGATTGTCACTTAGATGAACAGACTTAGTGTTTAAATTGAGTACTGGTATAATTTAACCACATGCTATCTGTAAAGAGAAAAGTTAACAGATTTTCATATCTAGCCTACTTAGTTCTTTTAAGTAAAAGGATACTAGAGGTGGGGTCCATTGATCTACTTTGATAGTCTGCATGTATGAGATGCAAATTAGTGGAATGAATCTGCTTTGTTAGATGTATATTTGTTTACTATATACTTTGTTCCATTTTGGGATACTCTCTATGTAAATATCTAAAGACCTGGAGTATGGTTCTGGCTATGACTTTACGTAGGAGAAAGACAAATTCACTTGGCATTAATTTTGAACACCTGACAATTTAGAAATCTTCTACAAATTTTCTGTTAATCTATGAATCTCTGTCTTTATCCATATGTGGCCACTTCTTGTGGTTGACTTAATAATAACTCCCTTTATTTGACTCTCTAATGTAATATAATTAATGATAACTTAAGTCTCTATAAAAATTACCTCTAAAGTATTGACCTAGATTTTTCCACGTGGAATGTCAATTTTTGGTGAAGTTTTTCCTGTGATTAAAATAAATGAAAAGATTAATTTTCTTGAGAATACTTGTCTCAGTGATCTCAATCTTACAGATATTTTTATATATGATTTGATTTGGTAAAATTTTCAAATTGGCAATGTTTACTAAAGATTTTCATAATGTATCATTCTGTTGAATAGTTAAACTGTTATTTTTTCTAATTTTGTCTTTTATTTTAAAAAAAGATTTTCTATTTTAAAAGAAAATCTGTGATTATGTGCTATCTGCATGCTTTCTGTACCTTTTTTTCACATTATCATTAGTATTATGTCACTTGTTCAAGGTACTTTGTGAAAAGATCAATTTTTAGTGAAATAATCAAACAAAAATATCAAGTCACATTGAAAAGGAATGAAAATGACTCTGAAAAATATTGATCAATCTCTTTTGGTTAAATATTCCAAGTATAGTATATTAAACATGCTAGCAATATTTCTACAAGAAAGGTAGCAAAAGTTTAACTGTTCACTGACAGATTTTTAAAATTCATCTGGAGAGCTTGTTATATTTAAAAAAAAAGCAAAAGTAGCTGATATTTTTAGAGCACTAACTGCTAAACATTAATGTAATATTTATAACTTGATTGCAGAATCTCTGAAAGTATATGATGATTTAAATTGGAAATATTTTTCAGTTTGCCACTTAGAGACAATTTATTGATGCATACATCTTCCACCTTTTTCTTAAGAATAAATGCATGTAAAATATAATTTTTATGTACATTTACAGAAGACTTCATATAATATCACTTATACATTTTCTTCTTACTAAATCTGTAACACACTCCTTTGAATAGCTGATAGTTCATTGCATGGCTGTTCTTAAATTTATTCATTCTCTTTTCTGAAGACCAGAAAATTTCTCCAGGTATTTCCATTTGGCAAATGTGATACTCAACATTTTCTCTATGGTTGTACAAACACCAAATGTCTGATGGCCACCATACATTACATCCATGACATTTTCTGTGGCTCCTTTCATCTTTGAGGACAACTGGGGCCTTTATTTGTTTTGGTGGGAGGAGATAAGCTCTCTTCCAACTGGGAAAGAGTGGTTGAACCAAGACCCAGATCTGCAAAACACAGTTTCCTGAATTGTCAATGCTTTCACTTGCATACCTACCTTCTCAAGCCTCACAAACATCTTTGTGCTTCCACAGGGCTCAGTCGCCTGCTATTCTCCACAACCAGCCATGCCCACTGCCACCCAAAGATGCCATATCCTCAAACACATGGCAGAAGTTTGGCAAGGGTCAGGATTCATGGCTAGGTAACCCAAGAGCCAATAGGTCCTGGCTCCTACACTCTCCACCTACTACCATCATTTCATCATAATGGGGCCATTGGGGTTCACTGGCTTTTCAATAGTAGGCTGTATGACTGTGTAGCTACAACAAGGGCAAAAGTTTTGCTCATGGCAGAAGTAAACTAAATTTGTTTTTTATATTGCAACAGCTCACTGGCAGGTCTGGAGCTACAGGGGTGAAGGGCCTTTGAGGATCAGGCCATGTTTCAGTCCTCACTGTGTTCTCTGCTGGAACTTTGATTTTTCCTTATTCCAGTTTGATTCTACTTCTGGTTTCTGGTAAGTGAATTAGATTACTCAGACTCTTTTTAATATAAATTTTTATTAGGAAATGTTCATTATACAAGAAGGTTCATAGTGACAATTACAGTTAGACTTACATTGTATATTATTTACATTGTCCCCATCGTCTCTCCCTCTCAACACCCTCCCCACCCTTTTAAAGCATTTGCAAGAGGTATTTAGTTCTGTTTCATATAGGTATTTTTAGACCATCAACCATATATTATAGCTGTAATTTCCTTCATTTACCCTCCCCCATCTTACTAGTACTCCCCCCCACACACTGTGCCTGTTTTTCAGTCCTGATTTTCATTATTGATATTTAAATTGACATTCAAAGGGGTGTCTCAATGTATGCCCTCTATAGTTTTCAATACACATCCTTATATCCTCTACCTTTACATGTTACGGTATACTATATTATTGATGCTCTATCATTTTCTTTTCCTTTCTCTGAGTTCTGTAGAGTAGTTCCACTACTACAAACATGTTCTACACTTGACTTTGTATATGATCATGATTGTTTTTGTATATATGTTTATCTTTGGATCTCTCTTCCCTCTATGTGGGAAAACAGACATCTTTTGTGTTTCTGATCCTGGCTAACTTCACTTAGCATGATTTCATCCAATTGCATCCATTTACCTTCATGCCCCATGTCATTTTTCCTTGTGTCTGAGAAATATGTGTTTATGTACCACAACATCATGATCCATTCATCAGTTGTAGGGCATCTGGGTTGTTTCCAGAGCTTGGCAATTGTGAATAGTGCTGTGATGAACATTGGTTTACAAGTGTCTCAACAGTATCCTGTCTAATGTATGGTATCATGGGATTATATGGTAGTTCTTCCTCTAGTTTTCTGAGGACTCTCCATACTGCTTTCCATAGTGGTTATATTAACTTGCATTCCCACTAGCGATGTATAGGGTTCCTGTTTTGCCACATTCTCACCAGCATTTGTTGCTGTTATTACCCTTGATTCTGGCCATTCTAACTGGGTTGAGATGAAGTCTAAGTGTTGTTTTGATTTGTGTCTCTTTTATAGCCAGGGAAATTGAACAGTTGTTCATGTATTTACTGGCCATTTGTACCTTTTCTATTGAGATTTCTCTGTTTAATTCATGTGCCCATTTCTTCATTGGGCTATCGATTCTTTGGGGGCTGAAGTTTTTGAGTTCTGTGTAGATTCTGGATATTAGTCTCTTATAAGATTAGTACTTGGCAAAGATTTTCTTTCATTCTTTGGGCTCTCTCTTGAGTCTGGTGATGGTTTTCTTTGCTGTGCAGAACCTCTTTAGTTTGATGAGGTCCCATTTGTTCATTCTTTCTCTTAGATGCTGAGCATTTTTAGTTCTGTTTAGGAAGTTGTTCCCTATACCTATCTGTTCCAGTGTATTTCCTACTGCTTCTTTGACTTGTTTCAGGGGTTCAGGCCTTATATAAAAGTCTTTGATCCACTTTCAGTTGATTTTGGTACAGAGTGAAAGACAGGGATCCAGTTTTAGTCTTCTACATGTGGGTATCCAGTTATCCCAGCAGCATTTTCTGAAGAGGTTATCTTTTCTCCATTGTGTGTTTTGGGCTCCTTGTAGGAGATCAGTTTGCTATAGATGCATGGGTTTATGTCTGGAACTTATGTTCTGATCCATTGGTCTTCCTGCTGTTATTCTAATGGTTTTGCCTTTATATGTGACTTGTCTTTTCTCTTTTGCAGTTTTCATAATTCTTTCTTTGTTCTGTGTGCTGAGTGTGTTTGATTATGCTGTGTCTGGGGTGTTTCTACTTTGGTCTTGTCAGTTTGGTATTCTGTCAGCTTCATGCACCTGTGTGACTCTCTTTCTTGAGGTTAGGGAAATTTTTTGCTATTATTCTATTGAATAGGTTGTTAATGCCTTTAGTTTGTATCTCCTCTCCTTCTTCCACACCCATGATTCATAGGTTTGATCTTTTCATAGTATCCAAGGTACCTTGCATGTTCCATTCATATTTTCTTATTCTTTCATGATCTTTTACTATTTGGTCTAATTCCTCTACTTTGTCCCCATTCCTGATACTTTAATATCAACATTCTCCACTCTGTTCACCAAGCTTTCAATTGCAACATTCCTTTGGGATATTGAGTTGTTTATTTCTGATTAATTATTTTTCAGGGTTTCCATATCTTTATTGATTTCCTCTTTCATATCCTGGATAGTCTTCTTAATTTCATACGTTGTTTGTATTCTCTTTGAACTCATTTACTTGTTTATTTGTGATCTCTTTGAGGTCAAATTCTAACTTGTGTGTTTCTTCTTTGAGGTTGATAATCATTTTTACTACTGTTTTTTAGAATTCATTATTTGATAGCTCTTCCTCTTTTGGATCCTTAGCTATGGAATTGGCTTTTGATGGAGAGTGGTTGTCTTGCTATCTCATTCTGCATTTAGATTTATGCATCTGAAGTTGTTTTTGTTAGGAGTTTAATCCCTTATGCCCCAGTAGTTTGGGTTTTGAATTTTTTTCTCCTGGTGCTCTGTCAATGATTCTCAATGAGGGATATACTGGATATGTTACCCCTTGAAGGGTTTTATTGATGAATAAAACATAAAAAATAAAATTACATATGCTGCTTCTTTTTAAAATTTGTAGGGTTGAGCATGTGGTAGTAAAATTTTAATTACTATATAATTGCATTTTAATCAATGTGTATGAATCATTTAGTCATTTTTATTGAAATTAATTCCCTCTTGAGATGGGTAAATGTGCTTTCCTTGCTTGGCATTTTCATTGTGAAGTCAGAAATTCTCAATTCTGTTTCCAGGGTAACCATCAGGCACACTCAGATGATCCAGTTTTCGCCAGTTTGATAATGCACCTTTTGAAGGTAGGATGTTTTTAAAGCTTTTCTGAATTGTTATTAAAACTTACAATTTCTTAAAATTTGAAAGTTTTACCACATTACACATCAGGTTTTGAAATCTTTCCTTTATGGTATGTGTTTATGTGGAAAGGTAATTTTTAAATTTATGTATGCTGACATTATTTTTTTCTTTTACATGATTACTGTATGTTGAATTTTTCAACAGTCTCTCATGTATACTTTCAAGTTGATTATTAATCCCTCAATTTTTCATTCTTTTTCTTTGTATTCACAATAAATTTTACCTTATTTTTAAAAAAAATATTAGTTTTTTGGACTCACAGTACTTTGTGACATTTACAAAAGGGCTTACAATATATGTTAAAAAGGGTAACATCCTCCACCATTCTCCTTCATCCCCTTTCCCCTTTCTTTTAGAAGAACTTTAAGGGGCTTAGTTTTCCATTCTCATACATAGGTACTTGATATTTCCACCATATTCACCTTCCACAATTTCCTTATATCATTCCCCATTCCTATGGTACCAATCCCCAAACACACTCCATTTTTCCTTCATTTTGAAACAAGACATTTGTATTTCTTTAAGGTACCTATACAGGGAGTTTCATTATGACATTTCCATGAATGTATGTATTATAGCTCAAATTGGTGCATTCCCTCCACTTTTCTCCTTGCTTCCTTAGTCCCTTTCTTATAGTGGTTTCAACAGTTTAAATATTCAATATTCATTCTTGTATAGAAAATGTGTTGTATATTAATTCTTCTGTATTAATCTTCTTATTTCCTTTTATACTCTCCCTCCTGTTATTGCCCTCCCCATTGTGTGACTTCTTTTTCAATCTTGTGCTTCACTGTTTATGCGTCTATTCACTGTTCAGTGGTATTTTTGCCTTGGTATTATAAGTATACATGCATTGTTTTTAAGTGCATGTAACCCCCTCCAATGCAATAACTATCGCCTTTCCTTCTACTATGTATTAATAATTATCAGTGAGAAAAAATGGTGGACAAGGTGGGTAATCAGATCTCTTAAGCTTTGTGACTTCTGAAAGCTCCTCAAGATACTGGAACCACCTTAGGTAATTCTGATTGCTCCTAGCAAAAATAATAACCACCACCACATTAGGTGCAGATAAACTTCAAAGATCAACCCTTAAATCAGCCTTTAATTGCATCTAACAGTAGGAAATGAAGAAAATGGATATCCAGTCCCTGACCTCAATGAAACAATGATAAATATAACTGAGGAACTCAGAGATGCCCACAAAAAACCCTCAAAGAAGAAATCTCTGAAAAATTCATGAATAAGATGTTAGACATGGTCAACCAGAATGTACAAGATGCACCCAAGAAATTTCAACACATCAAAAACAAAGAACACAAAAACAAAGAAACAAATAAGGGAACTTAGAGAGGACCACCACAAACACCAAAGTGAAACAAAGGATACTATAAAAAGAGATATATGAACTGAAAGGAACACACAAAGTATAAAAGAAGAGTTGATCACAGATTTGGAAAACCTCAGAAGAAAGTATCAAACAGAAATCCTGGAAATTAAAAGTCCCTAGTGTCAAACAAAAAACACAGTGGAAGGCCACTTCAGTAGATTAGTACAAGTGGAAGACAGAATTGCAGAGCTCAAAGATAAAATAGAAATTAAAGGAAAAAACAGAAGAAATCTTAGTCAAACAACTCAAGAGCTGTGAAAGGAATATGCAAGAACTCAGTGAAACTCCACCAAAAGACCAAACCTGAGAATCATGGGCATTGAAGAAGGAGAAGAGGCACAAACCAAAGGGATATGTAACATATTCAATAAAGTGAAAACAGAAAGTCTTGCCCATCCAGGCACAGGAAGCCTCCAGGACACCAAATAGACTTGACCAAAATGGAACCTTCCCATGGCATAATCATCAAAACAACAAGCACAGAGAACAGAGAAAGAATATTGAAGTCTCTAAGAGAGAAAAAACAAATAATATACAAAGATAAACCCATCATAATCACATCAGATTTTTCAACAGAGACTTCAAAATCAAGAAGGGCATGGAGTAAGGTATTTCAGGCACTGAGTGAAAATAACTTCAACCCCAGGATACTCTATCCAGCAAAACTATCATTCAAAATTGATGAAGCAATAAAAATCTTTCATAATAAACAGAAACTAAAACAGTTTATGACAACCAAGCCACCACTAAAGATGATTCTACAAGAAATTCTGCACACAGAAGATGAACACAAACAAAACCACAAGAGGAAAGACAGCATCAAACCACAGGAGAAGAAAAGACAAATAATCAGAGAGTAGCATTGATTTGACTGCACACAATCAAATCCTTAAACAACAACAACAACAAAAACAAAATGGCAGAAACCACCACATACCTATCAAAATTAGCACTGAATTTTAATGGACTCAACTCCCCAATCAAAAGTCACCCTTGGGCAAACTGGATTAGTAAGGAAGATCCAACAATCTATTGTTATAAGACCCATCTTAATGGCAAAAATAAACACTAGTTTAGGGTGACAGACTGGAAGAAGATTTACCAAGACAATAGCCCCTGATATAAGTAGCAATACTTATATCAGACAAAGCAGTCTTCAAACTTACCTTGGTCAAACAAGATAAAGAAGGGCACTTCATACTAATAAAAGGTGGAATACATCAAAAAGAACTAATAATTATCAAGCTATATGCACCCAATTTCATCAAACACATACTGAAAGACTTAAAAGCACATATAGACTCCAACACTGTAATAGTGGAAGACTTTAATATCCTTCTATCACTAATACATAGGTCATCCAAACAAAAAATCAACAAAGAAATCCTAGAACTAAATGACTTGATAGATGAAAGGGACCTAACTGATGTCTACAGAATTTTTCATTGAACATCAACACAATATAAATTCTTCTCAGCAGCCCATGGAACTTTCTCCAAAATAGATCACATCTTAGGGCACAAAGCAATCCTCAAAAAATATAAGAAAGTAGAACTCCCTGCATTCTGTCTGATCACAATGCATTACAACTAGAAATCAACAACAAAAGCAACAACAGAAAATATGCAAATAATTGGAGGTTGAATAATACATTGCTCAATGATCAATGGGTCATAACAGAAATAACAGAGGAAATAAAAATTTCCTGGAAGCTAATGAAAATCAAAACACAACCTACCAGAATGTATGTGACACAGCAAAGACAGTCATAATAGGGAAGTTTATACCTGTGAGTGCATATGTTAAAAGAACAGAAAGATCTCAAATAAACTACCTAATATTATATCTCTAACTCTTAGAAAAGCAAGAGCAAGCAAAACCCAAAACAAACAGAAGTAGAGAAATAATAAAAATACGGGCTGAAATTAATGAAATAGAGACAAAAAACATATACAAAGAATCAATGAAGCAAAAAGCTGGGACTTTGAAAAAATAGACAAGATTGACAAACCCCTTGCAAATCTCACTAAAATGAAGAGGGAAATGACCCAAATTAGCAACATCAGAAACAAAAAATGTGAGATAAAAACCAACACCACGGAAATCCACTGATTCATCATGGACTACTTTGAGAACCTACATTCCAATAAATTTGAAAACCTTTAAGAAATGGACAAATTTCTAGATACTTATGACCATCCAAAACTGCACCAAGATGATATTACCCACCTAAACAGATCTATAACATGTAATGAAATTGTAAGCAGAAATAGAGTCTCCCAAAAAAGAAAAGTACAGGACCTGACAGATTCTCAGCTGAACTCTACCAGACCTTCAAAGAACAACTAATACCAACACTCCTTAAACTTTTCCATGAAATAGAAAGGGAAATGACACTGCCCAACTGATTATATGAAGCCAGTATTGCCCTCCTTCAAAAACTGGACAAGACACATCCAAAAAGAAGAACTACAGGTCAATCTCCTTAATGAGCACTGATGCAAAAATCCTCAATAAAAGAATGATAAACTGAATCCAACAACATATCAGAAAGATCATTCACCATGACCAAGTCAGCTTCATCTCAGGGATGCAGGGATGGTTCAACATACACAAATAAATAAATGTAATACAGCACATTAAGAGAAGCAAGGACAAAAACCACATGATCATCTCAATAGATGCAGAAAAAGCCTTTGATAAGATTCAACACCACTTCATGATAAAAGCTCTAAGAAAACTAGGAATAGAAGGAATATGCCTTAACATTATAAAGGCTATATATGACAAACCCATAGCAATTATCATATTTAGTGGGGAAAAACTGAAACCACTCCCCTTAAACTCAGGAATGAGACAAGGGTGCCCACTCTCCCCACTTCTATTCAACATGGTCTTGGAATTCCTAGCCAGAGCAATAAGGCAAGAAGAAGAAATAAAAGGAATATAAATAGGTGAAGAAACTGTCAAAATATCCCTATTTGCAGATGACATTATTCTATACCTCAAAGACCCAAATAACTGCACCCAAACACTAGGCACTATAAACAGCTTCTGCAATGTATCAGGATACAAAATCAGCTTACAAAAATCAGTAGCCTTTCTATACACCAAAAATAAACACATTGAGAAAGAATACAAGAAAAGAATTCCATTTACAATAACCTCAAAAAATTAAATGCCTAGGAGTAAACTTAACAAAGGCTGTGAATGACCTCTACATGGAGAACTACAAACCACTGACGAAAAAGACTGAGGAAGACTACAGAAGATGGAAAGATCTCCCATACTCAAGGATTGGTAGAATCAACATTGTAAAATTGACTATATTACCAAAAGCAGTCTACATGTTCAACACAATACCCATCAAAATTCCAATGATATTCATCAAGGAGGTTGAAAAATCTACCCTAAAGTTCATTGGGAAACACAAGAGACTGAAAATAGACAAGCCAGTACTGAGCAGAAAGAGCAATGCTGGAGGTATCACAATACTTGACTTCAAATTATACCACATAGCCATAGTAATAAAAATAGCATGGTATTGGTACAGAAACAGATATGAAGACCAGTGTAACAGAACAGAGGACCCAGATTTGAACCCACACAGCTATGCACACCTTATTTTTGACAAAGGAGCCAAAAACATCTGATGGAGAAAAGACAGCCTCTTCAGCAAATGGTACTGGAAAAGTTGGCTATCTGCCTGCAGAAAACTGAAATGAGATCCACACATGTCACCCTGTAGTAGTACAAACTCAAAGTGGATTAAGTACCTTAATATCAGACCTGGAACTTTGCAGTTATTCCATCAAAGAGCAGGGAATACCCTGGAAACAATACGTATAGGCAAGGACTTCCTCAGTAGAGCTCCAACAGCCTCGTAAGTAAGAGAAAGAATGGACAAATTGTACTACATGAAATTGAAAAGCTTCTGCACAACAAAAGAAATGGTCTCTAAGTTGAAGAGATCACCTACAGAGTGAGAGAAAATATTTGCTAGCTATACATCAGCAAAAGGACTGATAACAAGAATATACAGAGAGCTCAAAAAACTAAACTCCCTCCAAATCAATGAACCAATAAAGATGCAGGCAACTGAACTAAGCAGAACTTTTTCTAAGAAATCCAAATGGCCAAAAAGCACATGAAATATGCTCACCATGCTTAGCCATAAAGGAAATTCAAATCGAAACTACACTAAGGTTCCACCACACTCCTGATAGAATGGCTATCATCAAGAACACCCCCAACAACAAATGATGGCAAGGATGTGGGGAAAAAGGAACCCTCATACACTGCTGATGGGAATGTAAACAAGTACAACCACTATTGAAAACATTATGGAGGATCCTTAAAAATGGAACATAGTTCTGTCCTATGATCCAGCAATCCCACTGCTAGGTATATACCTAAAGGAATGCGATTCAAGTTATAACAAAAGCACCTGCATACTCATGTTTATTGCAGCACTATTCACAATAACCAAGATATGGAAACAGCCAAGATGCCCCACAACTGTCAAATGGATCACACAAATATGGTTTTTATACATAATGAAATTTTACTCAGCAATAAAGAAGAATGAAATTTTGCCATTTGCAAGTATACGGATGAAACTTGAGAATATCATCTTAAGCAAAGTTAGCTAGGCTCCGAAGGTCAAAAATTGCATGTTCTTCCTCATATGTGATCTACAGACCTACAACAAATGCAGTAATATTATTGGACATGGGTCACACACTAAGGGGAGAATGTGCATGGGAGGAATAGGGAAAGGGAAGGAAACCTAAGACTTGAATGTGGTTGATGTGTGCTATGTTGAGGAGTGAACAAAGTAATCTTAAATAAGCAGAGGTCACTATGTGAAGGGGATCAAGAAGTGGCAAAGAGATCTGGTAGAAATGAGCCAATATGGATTGCAATACATAAGTGCATGGAAGTAATGCTAGGAATCTCTCTGTATAGCCATCTTTATCTCAAATTAGCAAAGATGCTATGTCTTTCTTATTATCTCTTATTTTTTCTCTTCAACAAAATCAGATAATAGGGTGGAACAGGTTTTGCCTAGAAGTGGGGGTTGAGGGTGGGAGGGGGGTGGTGAGGGAGGTGGCATAAACAATGTATACACATTTAAGTAAATATAAAAATGATAAAATAAGAGGAGACAAACCCCAATTATCAGGGAATTTTGTTGTGTCTTGTTCCGGCACTGATGTGATGTATTTCATCATTATTCACCTTTTTTCTTATATTTGGTCTCTTGTTATCCTAGTTTCCCTTAAGAAGATGTTTTATAGAACACTTACCTGCAAATATCAAAATTTCATTCTTTCTGGCTGAATAATTTCCATTATATTTAATATTATATTTTCTTAATCCATTCATCAGTTGTGGGGCATCTTGGCTTTTTCCATAGTTTAGTTATTGTGAAAAATGCTACAATATTCATGGATGATATTTATTATAATGGATTAATATTTCTTTGGGTATATGCCTAGGAGTTGTATTGTTGGATCATATGGTAGTTCTATTTTACACATAGTCTTAAAGTACAAATTGTGTACTGCTAGAATTTAATCACATGCTATCTGAAAATGGAAAACCTAACCAATTTGAAAGCTAACCCACTTCATTCCTTTAAGTAAGAATCATGAACGTGGGGACCACTGGTGTATTTTGATTTGTATGTGTATATCAAATAAGAGAGGAATACAAATTAGTGAAATTAAGCTGCTTTTTTAGATGTTATTTTGGAGATAGAGTCTCATTTGTGGACATAGGGTCCATCCAGATTGGTTCCAGATTGCTCCATCCAGATGGTACTCCTATTTTAACTGTCTCACTGTCACTGGGATAACAGTAGCTTACCATAAGAGATTGAGCCTCATAAACATTTTCCAGCTGGCCTAGAACTATGGTTCTCCCACCCCAGCCTCCTGAACAGCATAGCACGAAAACCTGAAACCCACCCTCATTTGTTGGTTGAGATTGGATCTCATGAACTCACTGCTATGGCTGGCATGATCCACACAATCTCAGTCTTCCAGTGAACTCAAATTATAGGCATGAACACTCAGCACCTAGTTCCTTACCTTTCATTATTACTATGTTGGATGATAAAAAGTTTTTTTTCTGAATTGGTAATAGATTTAAGGCTTCCCATTCTTAGGAATATTGTAATAGAACTTTTGTAGGTTGTGCATCATTATTTTGTAGGAATTTTTGTATATGTTGAGGTGTTAATTTATCTAAGTGGGTTTTTTCCTTGTTTCCTCTAAAATTTAATGGTGAATTTTTCAATGTTATTGAACATATGTACTTATTTTATTACCTGATCCTTCCTGTTTTACCTCAATATATTTTTCCTAAAGAGTGGAATGTATTTTAAGGGTTTCCCTTTTCAGTTATATCTGTCTATATTTAAATCTTACTTAGAAATATTGGTAATTTCTTTCACAGGAACCTGTTATTCTGAGGCCAGAATGTCCCTCAAATTTTTGTTCTGTTCTTATAACCTTCATGTACACAGTGTTTAGTCATTAGTAACCAGCTGATAACACTCTAATAATTTACCATTTACACATGTATTTTGTTACACTTTCTTGATTTCTAAGGCTTTTTGAGTTGATCCTGAACCCTTGAAAGTCTTCACTACATACACCTATAAAGTGTAGATGCAATTTCTCCTTCATGATTATTCTGGTATGTGGAGGGTGTTTTTAATAAGTGTCTTCTGGTATCATTTTTTCTTTACCAGTGTTTGCAATTGATTTTTTTAATGATAATTTTGGCACTAATATGTAAACTTCTCAATATGTTATTACTCCAGTCACATTATATTACAGGATAATTTATTACTTAAAGCCTGAAAGCATTTTTCTTTGATTTTCTCTGTAAATTTCTGTCAGAATTTGGATAAAAATTCAATGTCCTAGGCCAGGCTGATTCTGATGTTTGGAACTCGTGCTCAAGTTAAAGACATTTTCTTGTGAGTTCTATGAGCTCTTAATGTAAAATGTCCTATCACCTTCATGTGCATTGTGAATAAATGTTAAGTTATGAGAACCTAATAATGAATATTTTCACTCACTTTGTTGTGCTGCAAGTGACTATTGAGAAATAGCTTCCAGAGTGATTTCTTTCTTTGATATTTTACATTAGTAATGGTCTTTATTCCAGTTGCTAAAATGTAGTTTTCTTTTCACTGTGCCTTCCTTGAAGTTGGAATTCTCTTACCACTAGTGTACCTAATCTTTTAGAGTAATATCTGAGTGTCAGTATTCTTTCTATATTTGTCTATGAATTTCAATCAGTCTCTATTAATGTGTGCTAAATCCCTTCTAGGTTTATCCTGAAACATGTTTTTTGATTTCATCCTGAAATCTTAAACTTCCTCCACATTCTGTATTTTCTTATAGCGTTTAGGTACATAGTGCTCACTGCCAACTTATTTCAGAGGGATCTTGCATATTTTTTAGAGAAATTTTAGTTTGCCTGTTTTGAATGGATAAAAGATTTAAATTTCTTCCTTTCTTTTGAATGCACAGTAGAATCTATGTAGATTGTGGCAGACTTATTCTGTGATATTTGTATATTCTGTGGCATTGATTAATTTATGTTACTTGATTATTTATTTTTCTCTACAAATACAATGTCTGAATTCTTAATTTTATCTCAACCACAAAGTGAATGTTATTTTTTTTACCATATTAAAGTTTTATTTTCTTCCGTCTTCCATCTTTATATAGCTTGTAACTACTGAATTGTATTTTAGAAAAAAAGTTAAAATTTATATCTACCTTTGTTTAAATTTTTATCCAGATTGGTTGTCCTTTCCTGTTGCAGGTAACTGCTGTCCACCTTTCTTTGTCATTATGCTGTCAGAAATTGTTTGAAATTGCATACTTCTTGTAACCTTTATGTACATACCATTTAGAAGCCAGCTATAATTACTTCAATATTTTCTGGTTTCCAGCTTCTATATTTTTGGATAAACATTCTATATGTGTGTGGAATTTCTTGTTGACCATGAACTCTTGAAAGTTCCTGATGGGCACATTTAGGCTGAGACATTAAATATAGAAACAAGTGATACATAAAAAATCAAAGATAAAATCATAAAAGGTAGAATGGTATGCATATATTATGGATAAAAATACAAGGAGATAAAAGAGATAGAAAAGAATAATTTTCAGGAGTGAAAATAAGGGAAATTGCTGAAAAATACACGACAGTGAGATGTTTTAAAAGAAAAACATCCAGAAATCAAGACGCTTTTAAAATAAGCATCTATCACAGAATATACTAAAATTATGAAAAGAAAACAATATCACATGGAATAATTAATTCCTGACATTAAATGAAAGAAAATCAACCAGGTAAGATTTATATAAAGGGAATATAAGGTAAGAAACCCAATCAAAACACATTCTACTTTAGGGAAAATATGTTGAGATTAAATAGAGAAGAAAATATAACTTTCAATGTGAGAAAATAATCACATTAATTGTGTTTGTGTGATATCATCACAAAATTATACATAAATGAAGAGGAAAAACAGAACACATGAAATAAAGCATTTTCCCACTGCATATCAGGATAGTTGAGAGAAAGGTTCTGATTTCTAGGCAAAATCATTTGGTACTTTCAAAAGTCAAGGATTAAGTTAAATCTCTCAAAATCCAGAAAATGGTAAAACTTTTTACCTGGAAATGGTGAATTTTCACAGTTGCTTATTTAACTCTGTGCTTACAAAGGTTTCCAGGAAATTTGAGGACATTTCTGAATTCATAGTGAAAAATCAAGCAATTTCGACACATATTTCCTGGAGCAGCTTGGCATGGATTTATATAAGATGTAACTGTAAAATTGAAGATGATAAAAATTATGGTAGATAGATAGATAGCTTTAAGTAAAATATATTGTCAATATGCAGACAAGCAATCAATAATTTAGAAAGAATGATAATTGTCATGAGAGCCCACTGTGGAGACCCATTACACCCACAATGACAAAAAGTTGAAAATAATAATATCATACAAGGATGAAGGAATTACTAAGCCATATAATCTAATAACCATAAAGAGCCATAGAAACATACATATAATCTCTTAGAACTTTGAAAAATCAGACATATTACTCTTCCATAAAAACTCAGAAGTTTATATGCTATGTCACTTGGGAAAGATGAAGTAAAACACTGGTCATAGCTATATTCTCAATGTGCGTCCCTTAGGTTCATGTGAGTATTTCATTTCACAATGAAAAACCAGCCAGTTGGCCCCAAGTTCCCAGATCCAGGATGGTCCTAGTTTAGGATATAAAGATTAAGTTATTGATATAAATTTAAACACAAAAGCAATCAAGGATAAAAAAGGTATTCAGAGAATAGAATACAAAACACATTTTATAAAAGGATCTTAAAATAAGTCATTTAGAGGAACAAATAAATGGAAGAAATGGGTGAAAATTTGTCTGAGAAATGAAAGTAGTTAATTAAAATACATTGAAAAAAGAAGGAAGAAATTGCAGAGGGCACAAATTAAATCTTTATCTATCATACAGCACTATGATCAGAATTATGCAAAAATATACAGAATACATTGCAACTTTCAAAATCAAATGTAATTGTAAAAGCCCCAAATACACAGGACAAGGATCACCACATAAGCTTCTTATGTAGTATGTAGATAAAAGTTACCAGGAATATGTAAAACTTTGAAAAGATGCTGAATTTACAATGAAAAAGACAACTATGATGATCAAATGTTACCAATGCCAATATGGGTATAGATTGTGAGATTTACAGCAGTTTTAGAGGAAATTGTACATGCACAAACAAGGAAAAGAAGCTACATAGTATAAAACATGATACATTTTAATTAGACAATGACTATGACAAGGTGCATTGGCTAATGCTTGTAATCTTGGGGGAATCATGGTTTGAATTTGTTTGATCAGGCAAAAAGTTCAGAAGACACCATATCAGTCAATAAAAGCTGTGCATCATGGCTGCATTTTTCATTCCAACTGTATGGGAAGCATAAATGTGAGGACTGCAGTCCAAGCGAGGCCAGGCATAAATGCTTGGCATAAGCAAAAGGCTGAGGAAGTGATTCAAGAGTAGGGTGCCTGCCAGGAAAATACAAGGCCATGAGTTCATATGACAGTACAGCAAGAAAAGAACACTAAGAAATAAGATATTGAAAGATATGTGGGAGAGACTGCTTCAAAATAGAGAATTATAATTAAATTAAAATTTAAAAAGTCACAAAAATTTCAGATGACTTCGATTATCATGGCAGCACATAGCACACACATCATAAAAATGACAAAAAAATTTATATTAGGAAATGTAGCTTTAAAATTCAAGAATGAATATTTTAAAAATCCAGAAAAGTGTGCATCAAATTATGCAAAACTATTCCATTATATATAATTATATATAATATTATATAATTATATAATTAATTATATTTAATAATATATAACTATATAACTGTATAACTATATATATATATATATATATATATATATATATTTTGGCAGTTGAAACTAGGGCCTCACACTTTCTAGGCAGGATCTCTACCACCTGAGCCACTCCACCAGCCCAAGGGCTTGTTTTGAGACAGGCCTAACCTGGCTTTTAAATACTGTGTACAGAGCTGAACGGTTTAGAATTCTGAGGAATTCTGACCTCAATGATTTTATAACACATATTATTTCATCATGCTCATGTAAAATTCTAAATATATTAGTGTTTTATATAAATTATAGATCTTTTGCTTCTTTTATTACAGGATTATTTTTATCTTTATAAATGAAAGAATTTTTTCTTTGGTTTTATTTGTAAATGTGACTCATTTTTCTTATTTATTTACTTATTTTTATTAATTTATTCACATGTGCATACATTGGATCATTTCTCCATCCTGCCCCCCTTCCCTGTCCTCTCCCCCCATGCCCCCCTCAGTTCCAGGCTGGTTCTGTTCTGCCCTTATCACTAATTTTGCTGAAGAAAAGAAACATGCATAATAAGGAAGACAATTTTTCCTTCCATTTCTGCATTGATATTAGCTTTAACTTGCTTCCTTTCTTATTAAAGTTGAAATAGAGTCTGTGTAGTTTGTGGCTTCTTTATTTTGCTAGTCTTTTATATGTTTCATAGAAAATACTGGTAAATTTTTTTTTGACTGGAATTGTTTCACAAATACTAAATGGTGAATGTTTTGACTTTTTCACATATACAAAATATTATTTTTGGCCACCTCCGCATTTTAATTTTCTTTTCTGTTTCATCTCAATATATTAAATCAATAGTGGAATAAGTATTATGAGAGGAAGCTTACTTTTAAATTTTTATCTCCCATTTTATAAATCTTTACTTATATTCATGGGCAATTCCTAGCAAAGGTAACTTTGGTCACTTGATTTTCTTCATCATTATGATGTCACAAACATCCTCAGTATTTCATGTTGTCCTGCTAACCTTCACATACACAGTGTTCAGCAATCACCTGAAGCCATTGTACTACTTTTCCATTACAATGTAATTGAATATTTGTTGCACATTCCAGATTTGAACTGACTTGATTCTGGACTATTAAATTTTACAGCCATGTATAGCTAGAATTATGTTTTACATTTCTTAATGACTATCCTGATATGTGTGGACAATTTTAAGTATTTGCCTCTGATATTTATTCCTGTTTCAGTATTGATTTTTCTTGTTTCATCACTATCATGAATATTTCTCAATATATGATTGCAATTTCTAAACTTCTGATCTTTATCTCCTTCTTGATTGGGTCATTTGTATCTTAATTTATCAAAGCATGTTTTCTTTTATTTCTCAGCTCACTTCTGTCACCACTTCATTGCACAGTTAATGAGCTACTCCAGGCCCGTTCTGATGATTGACCATGTTCTAAACTTCTTAGGAGATTGCATTGTGAGCCAACCAAATTCTTCAAACTATTATATCCTTGTTCTTCATATGCAGTCTTATTATAAACCAGGTTATGACAACTGAGTAATTCAGTTTCTCCATTCAGCTTTTGCTTGCATATGTGCTCATTGGATGTTAATTAGATTGTTTTCTTTGAAAAGTGAGAACAGTATGTGTATACATTATTGTCTTTCTTTAACAATTATTCAGGCATATGGCAGCAAATTACTTTTATGGTATCATAATTTTTTCTTTTTATCTAGAATGCTGTGGAAATGGACTCTTTTCTTTAAGCCACCTGTGAAGAATTTTTCTTCCATTTAGCCTTCTTTGAGATTAATCATTTCTTACCATTCTCATGCCAAAGTATTTTGTACTATAACATATGAGTTCCTGTTTCCTTTTCTGTACTTTGGTGAGTCTCAATTTCTATGAATATGCTTCATATTTAGATCTAGGCTCTTCCTGGTCTGGACATTCTTTTTTCCTCCTGGGGTCTGAAAGGTTACCCATTTTCTCAATTTTCCATTAGCCTTTGTGTACACAGGGATGAATGCTAATTTACTTTGTTCAATCTGATCTCTCACCCTGTCCAGTAAAACACACAGACACACACAAACACACACACACAGACACATACAGATACACACACACAAACACACAAGCACATACATTTCCTTTTGTGGATTAGAACTGGTTTTAATAGAAATTTGCAATAGATTCCCTGTAGTTTGTTGCATCTCTATTTTGTGATTTTTATGTGTTAAAGGATTAATTTGTGTAACTACTTTTATACTTTTTTACTAAAACTGCAGTGTTTAATTTTTCAATTTTATCTCACATATATGTTTAGTGATATTTTTGTCCATTTAAAAATTACATTTTCTTTTCTGTGATATATCAATACATTTCCTCAATTGTGGAAAGTGATTTAAGGGAAGTTTATATTTATATTTATGTTTTCCATATGCCAACCTTTATTTAACTTGATTGGCCAATGCTGGTACAAGTACACTGTGACCACAGTAATTTTTTTATCAGTTGGAATGTCAGAAAATTCCCCAAACTTTCAGGATGTCCTAAAATTTAAATATACAGAGCATTTAGCAACTAGATTAAAACACCCTAAATGGGTACCATTTCCAAGGAATATATTTGCTTTTCAATATCTATATTTCTATAACAATTTGAGTTTATCTTGGACTTTAAAGTTCTGTAGGTGTATATTTTGATTTTGATATACTGTTTCCTTCATGAATACTCTGGTATAAGGTGGTTATTCTAAAATATTCTTCTGATTTTTTCTGTGTTGGAATCAATTTTGGGATTATCATTTCAACACTTATAAACACATCCCAATATTTTATTGCTCTATTAAAATTACCATTTTACCTTTTTCTTTCCAGGATAATTTGTAACATAATATCAGGAAGAATTGTTTTGTTTTGACATCAAATGTTTATTTCTTTCAGCACTTGAGTGAAAATTTAATATACTAGTCTAGTTCCTTACTGATGTTTGAACTCATGCTCACCCTCTCAAAAGACTTCATTTTGAGTTTTTCCTCTTCCTCAAATCCTAATATATCCTGGCCACCTTCTGTTACATTGTGGCAAAATTCCAGTTTGTGGCAACTTGATAATTCACCTTTTCCTCTCAGTTTCTGCCTTTGTTGATGTTCAGCTGAATTTAAATTAGATCTCTCTCTAGTGAAAATTTGAGTATGTTACATCTGAATGTTTCCTTTTTCCTTTAAAAATTACTCATGAATTTGATAATGAGGGTTTTTTATGAGTTATTAAATTTTTTCCTGATTTTCTATAGTGTAGTGGTTTTGGACCCTTTTGCCAAAGTCAATCACAAATAGTTTCCTTCCATTATGTCACCACTGAAAGTATGAAACTTCCTCCATATCTTAAGTTAGCCTTTTGTGCTCAGGGCTGAAAGAGACCTTAGTTAAGTCTTATTTTGCCATGATCTCAGGGAAAAAACTTCAATTCATGTAATTGTCCTCGGTTTTAATTTTTCCATTCTTATAAGTTATACTACAGTTGATTAGATTGTTGCATGTTTATTTTGAAGTTTTTATGTCTTGATATTAATTCATTTATGGGAATGGACTATTCCATTATTTATAATTTAGTGTTCTTCTTTGTTTAGTTTTAATTTGTTTTGCAAATAGGAGAATGTGTTTAGAAAAGGATTTTTCTATTAAATTTATATCTCACGTTATGAAAATGCTCACAGTGGAGATTCCTGGCACAGTTAATTTATGAACCTCTGAATTTCTTTTCATGTTACAAAGTTCCTCAAAAATTAATATTACCCTGGAAACCCTCATGAGCACACCAGGTAAAACCTTTGAAATAATTTTTGCTTCTGTGAAGGATATTTTTGTTACATTTTTCAGATTTCTAAGACTTTTTGTTTTGATACTGGATATTTAAATGTCTAGCTGCAAACATGTAGGTTTAGATATAAACTTTCATTTTGATTATTCTGGTATAAGGAGGATAGTTTTCAAATAAGTGCTTTTTCATGTCTTTAGACTCAGGTTGTGATGGTTCATTCATTGTCACTCTTTTCAATATGTTACTGCTTCATCAAACTATTGATATTTTATCTCCTTCCCCACAGGATATTTATAACTTAAAAATGTCTGAAACCACTTTTGTTTGGTCTTGATCTATACATTTCTTTCAGCACTGGGTGAATTTAATATAGTAGGCAAGCATCATTCTGATGCATGGATCATGTCTTCACCTGTTTTCGAAATTTCCTTTGGGTGATAGTTTTAATTTTCTGCATGTTTCTCAATTTAAATATAATTTAATGTTTTATTTTTAGCACTGTTTCATATTCTGTTTACCTTTTTGTTTCCTACAAAACTTTCATTTCTTAATCACTATATATCTCATATTCTGTTACCAGAATATCTTTCTGTTTGATTTTGTTTTTAAATATAATTGGGTGCTGGTAATATGTGGGATGCTGAGATACCATGGTTCAAGATCAGCCTAGTAAAATAGTTCATGAGACACCATCTCCAAAATGGACCAGAGCAAAATGGACCAGAGTCGTTTCTCAAACAGTATAGTGTGTGGTTTCCAGATGTTAAGCCATGAGTCAAACTCCAGTCCCACAAAAATTTAAATCTATCATTTATTCATATCTTTAATATTATACACTAGTGCTATTTGATCATTGTGAATAAATGTCCATGTTGGCTGGCTTTTGCATTATGAGTGCAGTAATTCTATCACAATCTTATGTTGAAGTTGTTAACATTTTACCTGTGATTCTTTTCAACAAATTTCACATTCTAAAGAATTTTAGAATTTCTTTAGAATATGTTTAGCTATCTTATCTTCCTGATATCATGCCAATATCTGGTGGTGTAATACTTAATTTATGTGTTTTAGGACATTTTCAGGTTAATTGTAATGATCTATTTTGAACAGTCACCAAAATTGTTACTATTTATTTGCTCCTCTATTGATTTATAAATGTTCTTCTCAAAATGTTTTCTTTTCTAAATCTAAATGCATTTTTGTTTGTGGATTTGCTCTGGGTCATTAATGTCATTCACTTAATATTTATATCCCAGAATAGATCCATCCTGGCACTGGTAACACATGCCCCAGTTTATTGACATTCATTGTGAGATCAGATACTGTCACAATTCTATCGTCATGTTAACCTTCATGCAGTCTCAGTAAGCTGCAGCTAAAGCCAGTCTCATAACTCATGCTTTCCAGGTAACATATTTTACAATTTTTTCTACCTCTCGTGAAAAAGTAACTTTCCTTAAATTTTAAATCAAATTCTAGTATATTGTACCCAGATATTGGTATTTGTTTCTTCATGATTATTTAGTTATCTGGTGAGGTTATTGTTTAGTACATGTGCTATGAAATTATTTCCCTCTTTCAGTTATAATTTTAATGGCTTATTTTCAGCAGTGTCTCCTTTAAACACATAAGTCTATTATTGCTACTTCCAAATTATTCATTTCTTATATCTGAATGTATATTCTTCAATTTTATTACTTTATATTGTGTAAATCTTTTATAATCTGTAGGTCAATCTGTTGGCATCTTTCTCTTAGAATCTCTCTGGTATGTGACATAATTATTTAGTGACATCTAAATTTTCCTTCTTTTGTTAAATTTAATTTTTGTAGTCTATTTTATAGCAGTAGTTAATATATACTGTGACTTTATTATTACTCATTCCAAGTTACTCTTTTCACACACTATATTTTATATCCAGACATGAGAATGCATTAACTTGTGATTTATAATGTTTAATATCCCATTCTGGGAATGGGAAAATGTGGCCTATTTGTTGTTTATTTCATTGTGAATCCAGAATATCTCTCAAATTTTTCAAATTTCTGTTCACCTTCATGTATGCAAAGTTTGAGAGACATCATAGGTCAGTCTGATTCTTCTTTTCATTATATTTTTTTCTTTTTTGTGATTTAGGGGCCTTATGTTATCACTTAATTTGGAAATTTCCAACAGTTTATGTCAAAATGTTATTTTATTGGTATTATTATTGATCCATTAGTTGCATGTTTGATTTCCATATTTCATTATGAAACTTTGGTCTTAATTTAGTTTTAATGGATCCTTAACACTTTCCTGTATATACTTTGATTTTTGTGATCACTGTTTTGAAGTTATATTTTTTCTGTAATAAGCCTACATGTATTTTGTATCATTTGGTTTTCATGCAAGTCTTGGTTTTTTGTTTTTGCAGTACTGGGGCTTAAACTCAGGGCCAACACCTTGAGCCATTCCATCATCCCTTTTTGTGAAGGGTTTTTTTGAGATAGGGTCTCATGAAATATTTTCCTGGTCTGGTTCAAACTGCAATCCTCATGATCTCTGTCTCATGAGTAGATAGGATTACAGGCATGAGTCACCACTGCCTGGCAAATCTTTGTCTTTTTAAGTTTGAAAAGTGTATGTTTACTCATTACATGTATGATAAGCATGTGGCCTAGGCAAAACCAAGTAATGTGAGCAAGTGGCTTGCTTGGTTGGATATTTCATTGTGAAGTCACAGTCCTCAAACTTCTTTGTGAATTGCCCTGCAAATACTTATAAACATAGTGTTTTAGAGTCAGTTTAGACAAGTTTGATTATTCATCCTTTCCAGGTAAATAGTTTTATATTTTCTGGATTTTTCTGGGTTTGTATCTTTACCCTTTACTTTTTTAAGGAAATGATTTGAAGAGATCTTGGTTTGTTTTTTTTTAATTATTTTCTGTAACTTCTACAAAGACACTGTGGCTGGTTGTTCTAAGACTCCCTTAGACATGATTTGTATTTTGTCAAGGTTGCTTTATTAATCAGTGTAAATAGATTTTTTTCCCAAAACATATAATGAAGTTTTCAATATTATCTCACATATGAACTTAATATTATTTGGCCATGTTAAAAATTTCATTTTCATCTCCATTTAGTGTCAATATATTTTACTAAAGCATGGAATGTATTTAAATATGATGTTTAATTTAAAAAATTTATATCTCCCTTTATGTAAATCTGTACTTAGATTGGATATTCCTGACCACTTCAAATTTCTTTGTCATGTGATATGAGAAACTCACTCAAAACTCAAGGTTGTTCCAAAATGACGACTAGGACATAGCCACAGACCACGTGAGCTCTGTGAACCAGGTAGTTTGCTGAGACATGCTTGGCTGAGGTAAAGCACTAGCTTGTGGAAAGCTTCTCTACACCATGATTTACTAAGGCAACAGCCAGCATGACACCCAAGCCCAACCTCATAGGCCCATGTAGCCACTGCTCTGCAGGTGGTGGGATCTCCGATCCTTGGGTTCACTCCTCAGTAACACCAAAGCCATGATCCCCCAAACTCCCACCCCCCAGACCTACACAATCTCCACTGGACCAATCCCCTAAGGCCTGCCAAGCTGGTGATCCACAGGCATTCATGATTTCCATGGGGCTGTGCCCCTCAGGCTTGCACAGGCCTGTATGATGTCTGCTCCACTGGGTCGTGCCCCTGAGGCCTGTCAAACTGGCAATCCACAGGCATTCACAATCTCCACCAGGCTTGCACCCCTAAGACCTGCCAAGCTAGGGATCCACAGACATTCATAATCTCTGCTCCGCTGGGTCCATGCCCCTAAGGCCTACACAGGCCTACATGATCTCTGCTCCTCCAGGTCATGCCCCTAAGGCTTGCCAAGCCAGGAATCCACAGACATTCTCAATCTCCACTGGGCCACGACCCTGAGGCCTGCCAATCCAGCAATCCATAGGCATTGCATGAACTCTGTTCCACCAGGCCCACACCTCTAAATCCTGTACAAGCCTTCAGGACTTCCACTCCACCAGACTGTGCCTGAAAGGCCTCCCAAGCTGGCGATCCACAGACATTCATGATCTCCACCAGGCTGTGCCCCTGAGGCCTGCACAGGCCTGCACAATCTCCACCAGGCCATGCCACTAAGGCCTGCCAAGCTGATGATCCACAGACATTCACAATCACTGCTGGGCCATGTCCCTCAGGCCTGTCAGGCTGGCAATCCAAATGCACAGCATGATATCCACTGGGACCTCAACCCTAAGGCTGGCTAAGCCAGCTATCCACAGGCATGCATGATCTCCACTGGGACTGTGCCCCTAAAGCCTGCCAAGTTGGCTATACATAGAAACACACACACTGCACTCCTCCAGGCCCCTGTCCTTCAGGCAGGCCAGGCCTACACTCCAAGTGCCCACTAGATTGCCTCAATTACAGGCCTCTGTCAGCAGGCCTGTGTGACTCTGCCCACCTGCCACCCACCACAGGAGGGCTCCAAACATGCCTAGGAGACACAGACAGGTATAGATGCTAAAGGAGTAACAGCAGAACTACTAAGACTGAAATTCCACTGTTCCTGAACCAGTAGTTTTTTTTTCTCTTTTTAAATAATTATTTTATTTACTTATTTATTTATTTGTTTGCCATCCTTTAAAGGTTGGGCTGTCTGGTTTGCTCTTTCATCGTCCGCCATCTCTCTCTGCTGTTTTCCTTGGTCATGTCTTTTTTTCTTTTTTCCCTTCTACTTCTCTTGCTTTCTCTATATTCACCTTCTTCCTTGATTTTGTTAGTTTCATTACTGTAACTCAGCTAACACTAAATTACACATAGTCCAGGGACAGAAATGGTACCAAGTGGACGTATGGGACAACAAAAAGGGAAGGAAACCATTTTTCCCCCCAAATTAAATTTGTACAGGATTCAGAGGGAAATGAAGAAAACAGATACCCAGATCCAGACTCCAACAAAACAAAGACAAACTATGCCAAAGAACCCAAGGAAGCCCACAGACCATTTTGAAAGAAGAAATCCTGCAAGTAATCACTGAGAATTTCATGGAGATGTTACTAGACATGGTCAACCAAAACATACATGAGGCACTGAAGAAATTCCAAGAGGACAAAAATAAAGAAAATGAAAAAACACAAAAACAAATAAATGAAATCATAGGAGCCCTAAATAACAACCAAAATGAAACATAAAACACCATAAGTAGATAAATGAATTAAGGACAAAAATTGATAACTTTAAAGAGGATGTGACCCATGACATGGAAAACCTCAGAAAAAAGAATGAAACAGAAACACAAAACAAAATGGAAGGTCATTCCAGCAGAATAGAATAAACAGAAGACAGGATCTCAGAACTTGGAGGTGAAATGGTAATTAAAGGAAAAATTGAAGAACTACTAGTCAGACAACTCAAGACCTGTGAAAGGAATATGCAAGAAGTCACTAACTGCATTAAAAGACCAAACCTGAGAATCATGGGCATTGAAGAAGGATAAGAGGTGCAAGCAAAAGGAATGCATAATATATTCAATGAAATAATAACAGAAAACTTCCCAAATCTAGAGAAATCTATGCCCATCCAGGTACAGGAAGCTCCAGAACACCAAACAGACTTGACCAAAATAGAACTACTGCATGACATATTATTATTAAGACAAATAGCACAGAGACTAGAGAAAGAATATTGAAGTCTGTGAGAGAGGAAAAACAAATAACATACAAAAGTAAACCCATCAAAATCACAGCAGATTTCTCAACGGAAACCTTAAAAGCAAGAAGAGCATGGAGTGAGGTCTTCCGGGCACTGAATGAAAATAACTTCAATCCTAGGATACTCTACCCAGCAAAACTATCATTCAAAAAGATGGAGCAATATAAGTCTTCCATGATAAGCAGAAACTAAAACAATATGTGATCACCAAGCCACCACTACAAAAGATTCTCCAAGGAATTCTGTACACAAAAGTGAAATTGAACAAAACCATGTAAGGGCAGGAAATACCAAACCACAGGAGAAGAAAAGGCAAGATAGTAGAGGGTACACTGATTGAGCTACACACATTCAAACCCTTAAATAACAAATACAACCACATACCTATCAATACTCACACTAAACATTAATGGACTTAATTCCCCCATCAAAAAATACTGATTGACAAACTGGATTAAAAAGGAAGATCCAACAATCTTCTGCTTACAGGAGACCCACCTCATTGACAGAAACAAGCACAGACAGAGTGAAATGCTGGAAGAAGTTCTACTAAGCCAATGGCCTCCATAAACAGGCAGTGGTAGCACTACTCATCTCGAATAAAGTAGACTTCAAAATTACATTGATCAAACAAGATAAAGAAGGACACTCTATATTAATAAAAGGGAAAATACGCCAAAAGGAAATAACAATTATCAACCCATATGCACCCAATGTCAACCCACCAAATTTCATCAAACATACTCTGAAGGACCTAAAAACATATATAAACTCCAGCACAGTGGTAGTGGGAGATGTTAATACCCCCCTCTCATCAATAGATAGGTCATCCAAACAAAAAATCAATAAAGAATTTCTAGAACTAAAGCACACCATAGACCAAATGGACCTAGCTGACTTCTACAGAATATTTTGCCCAACTGCTGCACAATATACATTCTTCTCAGCAGCTCATGGAACCTTCTACAAAGTTGATCATATCTTAGGGCATAAAGCAAGCCTCAGCAAATATAAGGAAATAGAAATAATCCCATGCATTCTATCTGAACACAATGCATTAAAACTAGAAATCAACAGCAAAATCAGCAGTAAAAAATATGCAAAAAATTGGAAGCAGAGCAACACATTACTCTATGATCAATGGGTCATTGATGAAATAAAAGAAGAAATTAAAAGGTTCCTGGAAGTTAATGAAAATGAAAACACGACCTACCAGAACCTTTGGGACACAGCAAAGGCTGTCCTAAGAGGAAAGTTTATAGCCATGAGTGCATATATTGAAAGGTCAGAAAGACCTCAAATCAATGATCTAATACTGCTGCTCAAACTTGTAGAAAAAGAAGACCAAGGAAACCCCAAAAGAAGCAGAAGGAGAAAAATAATTAAAATAAGGGCTGAAATCATCAAAATAGAAACAAAAAAACCATACAAAAATCAATGAAACAAAAAGCTGGTTCTTTGAAAAAATAAATAAGATTGACAGACCCCTAGTAAATCTGACTAAAATGAAGAAAGAAAACACTCAAATCAATACAATCAGAATTGCAAAAGGGGCGATAAGAAAAAACACCACAGAAATCCAGGAAATCATCAGAGACTACTTTGAGAGACTATACTCTAATAAATTTGAAACTTTTGAAGAAATGAACAGATTTCTAGATACTTATGACCATCCAAAATGGAACCAAGAGGACATTAATCACCTGAATAGATCTATAACACAAAATGAATTTGAAGCAGCAATTAATAGTCTCCTAAAAAAGAAAAGTCTGGGACGTGATGGATTCACTGTTGAATTCTATCAGACATTTAAAGAAGAACTAATACCAATCTTCAAACTCTTCCATGAAATAGAAAGGGAAGGAACACTGCCTAACTTGTTTTATGAAGCCAACATTACTCTCATCTCAAAACCAGACAAAGATACCTCCAAAAAAGAGAACTATAGGCCAATTTCCTTAAAGAACATTGAGGCAAAAATCCTCAGTAAAACAATGGCATATACTGGAGATACAGGGTTAGATAGAAAACCCAAAACATGAAAGCATTTGATGTCCTTACTCCAAAGGAATTAATACAGAAACCTTAAAGTGACAAAGGTCAACATGAGAAAGGGATCAGGAACCAGTGTAATGATCAGTTAGAGATGAATTAAACTGGGTTGTAGCACATTTGTACATGAAAGCAATGCTAGGAATCTCTCTGTATAGCTGTCCTTATCCCAACTAGCAAAAATGCTATGTCTTTATTATTATTGCTCATTTCTTCTCTTCAACAGAACTGGAGAAAAGAACAGAACAGTTTCTGCCTGGAAGGAAGGTTGAGGGGGGCGGTTGCAGGAGGGTGAAATTACCCAAACAATGTATGCAAATGTGAATAAATGAATAAAAAAACCCTCATGATTTTCCTTGTCTCCCTTATTAATATAGTGGTTAGCCACCTGAAAGCATGATAATATGTTATAAGTTCCATGCAATATGCATTTGTACACTTTCTAGGTTCAAATGGAATTTTGAATTATCCTGAACACTTAAGAGGTCCATGACCATACACCAATATTTAGACATGTATTTTCAACAGATTATTCTGTTATGTGGAGGGTAATTTATGATTATGCCTTTTCAGTGTTTTGGATACAAGCTTAACTGATATTATTTCAACAGTGTCATGCACACTTCTCTTATGTTATTTCCCCATTCTCATACTGATTTATTAACTATTTCTCACAGTATAATTTATTACTTTATATCTGAAATCTTATTTTAATTGATTTACCTGGATACTTCTATCAGGAGATGAGTAAAAATTTAATACACATAGACTAGTCCAATAGCCTCATTTTCTTAATATATTTCCTTGTGAATTCTCTGATATGTTCAATTTCTAGCATGTCCTGGTCATCATCATGTGCACAGTGATTAGAAAATATATTATTTCATCCTAGTCAGATTCTATTCAGCTTTTGCTTTTGCAAATGCTGACCAGTATTTAACTGCATGCTTTTCTTATGACAATATGAGTAAATTGTATATAGATATTGGCATCTTTAAAAATTATTCAGACATGTTTCTGTGAGTATTTCATTATGGCTTCTGGGATTTTTCATCTTTTCTAAAATGTACTGGTAATGATCTCTTTCCCCCATTTTCTAAAATGCACTTTTCCTTTGCTTGTGTCTTCTTTGAAATTGGTCATTTCTTACTGTTTTTATACTAATGTATTTTCTACTGAGTGGATTTTTCCTTCTATTTTCCACGAATTTTCTGTGAACATATTTTATTCATGGACGAGGTGTATTTGCAAATACAGGTTATAAATCTCATTTTTTTCCTGCCTTTTCATATTCAGTTAAGTTATCATGTTTGCTTCATAACATTTATTTACAGAGGACAGAGTTTGCACCTACACTGCTGAAATATTGTTTTATTTTCTGGAATGATAGTGAGGTATATTTTTCCATTGTTTCAGAAGATAAAGTACAGCCTATGTAGATTTTGGCAGCTTTATTATGTTGGGTTTTTTTGTATAAGTTGCAATATAGATTAATTTTTGTGTACTGAGGTCTTTTTCCATTTTTTGTTAAAAGTAAAATTGTCTGCTTTTACATTTTGCCTCTGATATGAAATATTTTTTTGTCTTGAAAATTTTGATTTTTTTCCCTCTGTATAATCTCTGCATATTTTTTCCTAAACAATGAAATGTATGTAGGAATGGACCTACTTTAAATTTACTTTATTCTTTCTATATCTCATTACTAACAGAGATGGGCAATTCCTGAACCAATTACCCTGTTGCCACCTAAATTTTCTTTGTCTTTTGTGGTATCAGAAAGTTCCTCAATGGTCTATTTTGTCCTATTAACTTTCATGTGCACAATTTTAGTGGTGAGCTAACACCACTCTAATAGGTTACAGCTTCATAGTAATTATATATTTGTTACATTTTCTATATTTCTTTGGAATTTTGTCTTTCTCTTGTACTCTTGAACATTTACAGAGTGTGTATGTGAATTTATTTCATTATAATTTTATTAACATGTAATAGTTGTATAGGAGACACATTTTGATATTTAAATATGTGCTTACTATATATTAGTTGGATTTATCCTCTCCATCATTTCCCTCTTCCCCTCTCTACCCTTCTTAGAATAATTTCAACATGTTTCATTCTTCTACGTTCATATTTGGAAACAAAATACACCCACCATATACACCCTAATTCCCTCTTGTTCTCAACCCATTCCACTAGTATTCATGCTTGGAAAAGACTAATTTTTCCCACCTGCCTTTCATTATTTACTTAAGTATTTTTGGCTGTTCAAGGGGGTTTCACAGTAGCACTTCATCTCTGTGTATATCATGCTTCGATTACATAAACCCCTCCCCCATGTCTATCACCATCTACCCCATTCTTGGAATACTTATAACAGGTATCCTTTTCCCACTTACATACTTTTGTATATAGTGTTTGCTCTATATACACCCTCCTGCACACTTTTCCCTCCAGTTTTCCCCTCCCACTGGTACCAACCCCTATCCTGCAAGCAGGACCTGCTTTTTAAAAAATTGTCTGTTCAGCTAATTTGCCCAATCATTCAGTGGGTTGTTGATTCTTTGAGAGGTTATTTTTTTGAGATATCTGTATATTCTGGTTATTACTCCCTTATCTGATGTGTGGAAGGCAAAGATTTTTTCACATTTTAGAACAGTCTCTTCAGTCTGGTGACTGTGTTCTTGCTGTGCATAAGCTTTCTTTCATGGTGTTCCATTTGTCAATATTTTCCCTTCCTTTCTGAACTGTTGGAATTCCATTCATAAAGTTATTACCTATGCCAATGTGGCCCAGTGTGTTCCCTAATTTTTCCTGGATTAATTTCCCTGTTTCAGATTTAGCATTAGTGTCTATGACCTATTTTGAATTGATGATAATAAAAGGTCAGACACAGATCTAGTTTCAGTCTTCTGCAGATGTGAAACCCAGTTTTCCCAGCACTATTTGTGAGAGGTGGTCATTTCTCCAATGCATATTTTGGGCATGTTTGTCAAAAATCAGATGAGTGTAGTTGCATGGATTTGTGTTAGGGTGTTTTATTTTATTCCATTGGTCTTCCTGTGTGTTTTTGTTGCAGAAATATACTGCTTTTTAACTATGGCTCTATAGTATAGTTTGCAGTCAGGTATCATGATACCTTTGACATTGCTGTTTTGGCTTAGGATTTCTTTAGCTATTGGTGTTCTTTTGTGCTTCCACATGAACTTTACATCTGATTGTTCTATCTCAGTGAAGCATGTCATTGGAATTTTAATAGGGACTGCATTGAACATATAGATTGCTCTTGGTTATTTTCACAATATGGATTCTGCTGATCCATGAGCATAGGATGTGCTTCCAGCTTCTGATGACTTCATTGACTTCTTTTCTTACTGTCTTGTGATTTTTATTATATTGTTCAGTCACTTCCTTCATTAAATTTATTCCTATTTTAATTTTTAAATTTTTTTTATTGTGAATGGCATTGCTTTCCTGATTTATTTCTCAGAATGTACATTGTTTATATAAAGAAAAGCTACTGATGTTTTGTTTATTGATTTTGTATAATTCTGCTTTGCTGAAAGTGTTTATGAAATCTAAAAGGTTTTTGGGGAGATTCCAAGATGGTGAGAAGAGGGAGGAAGCAGAAACATGTTCCCTAAAGTAAAATCTTGGAGAGACACTGGGGATACACCTGGCAGGAAAAATCACCAAGAAGAGGCAATACTCTGACACCACACACCCCCAGCCCATGCATAGCATCCCCACTCCACGTTAACTGGAGAAACCGGGATGGCTCCTGCACCATCAGACACCAGCTCCTAACCTACTTGGGAGATGCAAAACACCATGTGAGCAAATGAGGGGAAGGCGTCCAACAGAGGCTAAAATGTAGCATGCTTCACTGGAAAGTGGGGGAGGGGCACATCCCCACGTGAACTCTAAATAAAAAAAGACTGCAATTGCAACAGATGGGTAGGGCTGTATACTGGAGAAAACAAAAGGGGCATGCCTCCAGGAGAACTCTAAATAAACAAAGCCTGAGAGGCTAGGTTAGTGTAAAGCTCATTCCTGAGATCTGCAATAAATAAAGCCTGCAGCAGCAGCTGGCTGGCAGTAGGTGGCAGGTGAGCTGCAACCTCAGATAAACATTCACAAAGCTTTCTCCAGGTCTTCTTTTTCCTTTGATGAGACAATGACAGAACTACTACTCAAACAGCAACACCAGGACTGTATGCTGAAGGACTAACTGAAACTGTATGGCATTGGAACTTGGGATATCTTTTTTTTTTAATTTTCCCTTTGACAAGACAACAACAAAACTACTACTCAGACACCAACACCAGGACTGGATGCTGAAGGAGTAACATCAAAATTATTAAGACTGAAACTTTATTGCATTAGAACTTGGGGATTTTTTTAATCCTCTGTCTCTCTAATGTCTGTTTATCTCACTGTTGATTAGTACACTATCTCAACCTGTTTATTTCTTTGGCTGTGTTTTGTTTTTTCCCTTTTCCTTTATCTTCTTTGCTTTCTCTCTCCTCTCATCCTTCCATTCTAGATCTCATCAATGTTACTATTACAAACTAGATAATACTGAATTACACACAGTACAGGGACAGTAACAGTAGCAAGGGCAATGATGGGAAGATGGAAAAAAGAGGGAAACCAGTTACCCCCCCAATAATAAATTAGTACAGGAACCAGAGGGAAATGAGGAAAAAAGATACCCAGATCCAGACACCACAAAACGAAGATAACTATGACAAAGAACCCAATTGAGCCCACAGGAATAAATTGAAAGAAGAAATCATAGAAGTAATCAATGAGAATTTTATACAGATGATACTGGATATGGTCAACCAAAATGTACAGGAGACACTCAAGAAATTCCAAGACAACAAAAATAGAGAATTTGAGAAAGCACAAGAACAAATAAAAGGAACTATAGAAGCATTGTATAAACACCAAAGTGAAACAAAGAACATGATAAATAAAGAGTAAATGAACTCAGGATGAAAATAGACAATATTAAAGAGGAAGTCACTCAGGATATCGAATGACTCAGATAAAAGAATGAAACAGAAATGCAAAACAAAATGAAAGGCCAATCCAGCAGACTAGAACAAGCAGAACACAGAATCTCAGAACTTGAAGATGACATGGCAATTAAAGGAAAAACAGAAGAACTATTAGTTAAACAACTCAAGACCTGTGAAAATAAAATGCAAGAACTTACTGACTCCATCAAAAGACCAAACCTGAGAATCATGGGCATTGAAGAAGGAGAAGAGGTGCAAGCAGAAAGAATGCGTAATATATTCAACAAAACAATAACAGAAAATTTCCCAAATCCAGAGAAAACTATGCCCATCCAGTACAGGAAGCCTCCAGAACAAAAAACAGACCTGACCAAAATAGAACTACCTCACATCATATTATCATAAAACAACAAGTGCAGAGACTAGAGAAGCAGTATTGAAGGCTGTAAGAGAGAAAAAACAAAGACTATACAAAGGTAAACCCATCAAAATCACAGCAGACTTCTCAACAGAAACATTAAAAGCAAGAAGAGCTTGGGGTGAGGACTTCTGGGCACTGAATGAAAATAACTTCAAACCTAGGATACACTACCCAGTAAAACAATCATTCAAAATAGACAGAGCAAGAAAAGTCTTCCATGATAAGCAGAAAGTAAAACAATATATGACCACTAAGCCACCACTGCAAAAGATTCTTCAAGGGATTCTGCACACAGAAAGTGAAACCCAACATAACTATGAAAGGACAGGCAGTACCAGGCTACAGGAAAAGAAAAAGCAAGAAAGTAGAGAGTAACATTGATTTAGTTACACACAATCAAACCCTCAAACAACTAAGACAACTAAATGACAGGAATCACCACACACCTATCAATACTAATACTTAATGTCAATGGACTTAATTCCCCTATCAAAAGGCACCATTTGACAAATTGGATTAAAAAGGAAGATCCAACAATTTGTTGCTTGTAGTAGACCCATCTCATAAAAAGAAATAAGCATAGGCTTAGGATGAAAGGCTGGAAGAGGATTTACCAAGTCAGTGGCCCCTGAAAACAGGCAGGAGTAGCAATACTTATCTCTGAGAAAATAGACTTCAAACCTACATTGATCAAATGAGATAAAGAAGGACATTCCATAGTAATAAAAGTGGATATAGAACATAAGGAAATAGCAATTATCAACCTATATGCACCCAATGTCAATACACCCAATTTCATCAAACATACCCTGAAAGACCTAAAAGCATATATTAACTTCAACACAGTGGTAGTGGGAGACTTTAACACCCCACTGTTATCAATACATAGGTCATCCAAACAAAAGATGGATAATGAGATTCTAGATCTAAATCATACCATGGATCAAATGGACCTAGTTTATGTCCACAGAACATTTCATCCAACTTCTATACAATATACATTTTTCTAAGCAGCCCATGGAACCTTCTCCAAATAGATCATATCTTAGGGCACAAAGCAAGCCTCAGCAAATATAAGAAAATAGAAATTATACCATGCATTCTATCTGATGACAATGCAATAAAAGTAGAACTCAACAACAAAAGTAAATATGAAAAACATGCAAATAGCTGGAAAATGAATAACTCATTGCTTAATGAACAATGGGTTATTGATGAAATAAAAGAGGAAATTTAAAAGTTCCTGGAAGTCAATGAAAATGAAAACACAACCTACCAGTACCTATGGGACACAGCAAAGGCAGTCCTGAGAGGAAAGTTTATAGCCATGAGTGCATATGTTAAAAAGACTGAAAGACCTCAAATCAATGACCTAATGTTACATCTCAAACTCCTAGAAAAACAAGAACAAGAAGATCCCAAAACAAATAGGAGAGAAATAATAAAAATAAGAGCTGAAATCAATGAAATAGAAACCAGACAAACCATACAAAGAATTAATGAAACAAAAACTTGGTTCTTTGAAAAAATAAACAAGATTGATAGACCCCCAGCAAACCTGACTAAAATGAGGAGAGAAAAATCAAATCAGTTAAACCAGAAATGCAAAAGGGGAGATAACAACAAACACCATGGAAATCCAGGAAATCATCAGAGAGTTCTTTAGAACCTAAATTGCAATAAATTGCAAAAAATTTGAAAATCTTGAAGAAATGGACAGATTTCTAGATACTTATGATCATTCAAAACTGAAGCAGGAGGATGTTAATCACCTGAATAGATCTATAACACAAAATGAAATTGAAGCAGCATTCAAGAGTCTCCCGAAAAAGAAAAGTTCAGGATCTGATGGATTCTTTTTGAATTTAAAGAAGAACTAATAACAACCCTCCTTAAGCTGTTACATGAAATTGAAAGGGAAGGAAAACTGCCCAACACATTTTATGAAGCAGTATTACACTTATCCCAAAACCAGGCAAAGATACGTCCAAAAAGGAGAACTATAGGCCAATCTCCTTAACGTTGATGCAAAAATCCTCAATAAAATAATGGCAAATCAAATTCAACAACACATCAAAAAGATCATCGTTCACCATGACCAAATTGGCTTCATCCCAGGAATGCAGAGATGGTTAAACATATGCAAATCAACAAATGTAATACACCATATTAACAGAAGCAAAGACAAAAACCACTTGCTCATCTCAATAGATACAGAAAAAGACTTTGATAAGATCCAACACCATTTCATGATAAAACTCTAAGAAAACTAGGAATATATGGAAAATGCCTCAACATTATAAAAGCTATATATGACAAACCTACAGCCAGCATTATACTTAATGGTGAAAAACTGAAACAATTCCCTCTAAAATTAGGAATGAGACAAGGATGCCCACTATCCCCACTCCTATTCACCATAGTACTGGAATTCCTAGCCAGAGCAATTAGGCAAGAAGATGGAATAAAAGGAATACAAACAGGTAAAGAAACTGTCAAAATATTCCTGTTTTCCTGTTTGCAGACGATATGATCCTATTCTGTAAAGACCCAAAAAACTCTACTCAAAAGCTCCTAGACACCATCAACCACTATTGCAAGGTAGCAGGATAAAAAATCAATTTACAAAAATCATTAGCTTTTCTATGTACTAATAATGAACAAACTGAGAAAGAATATATGAAAACAATTGGATTTACAATAGCCTCAAAAAAAATCAAATACCTAGGTGTAAACTTAACAAAGTATGTGAATGACCTCTATAAGGAAAACTATAAATCCTGAAGAAAGAGATTGAGGAAGACTATAGGATGTGGAGAGATCTCCCATGCTCATGGATTTGTAGAATCAACAGAGTAAAAATGTCTATACTCCCAAAAGCATGTTTAATGCAATTCCCATCAAAATTCCAATGACATTCATCAAAGAGATTGAAAAAATCTGCCGTTAAATTTATATGGAAACACAAGAGGTCACGAATAGCCAAGGCAATACTCAGTAAAAAGAACAACACTGGAGGTATCACAATACCCGACTTTAAACTATATTACAAAGCAATAGCAATAAAAACAGCATGGTACTGGTGCAAAAACAGACATGAAGACAAGTGGAACAGAATAGAGGACCCGGATATGAAGCCACACAACTATAACCAACTTATCTTTGACAAAGGCACTAAAAATAAACGATGGAGAAAAGACAGCCTCTTCAACAAAAACTGTTGGGAAAACTGGTTAGCACTTGCAAAAAACTGAAACTAGATCTATGTTTATCATGCTGTACTAATATTAACTCAAAATGGATCAAGTACCTTAATATCAGACCCCAGATTCTAAAGTTGGTACAGGAAAGAGTAGGAAACACTCTGGAACTAATAGGTATAGGCAAGTATTTCCTCAATGGAACCCCATCAGCTCAGCAACTAAGAGAAAGTATGGACAAATGGGACCTCATAAAACTAAAAAGCTTCTGCTCATCAAAAGAAATGGTCTCTAAACTGAAAAGACCACCCACAGAGTGGGAGAAAATATGTGCTAGCTATACATCAGACAAAGGATTGATAACAAGAATATATAGGGAGCTCAAAAAACTAAACTCTCCCAAAGTTAATGAACCAATAGAGAAACGGGCAAGTGAACTAAACAGAACTTTCTCAAAAGAAGAAATTCAAATGGCCAAAAAACACATTTTAATGCTCACCATCTCTAGCCATAAAGGAAATGAAAATTAAACCACACTAAGATTCCACCTCACCACTATTAGAATAGACATCATTAGCAACACCACTAACAACAGGTGTTGAAGAGGATGGGGGGAAACACGAACTCTTTTACACTGCTGGTGGGAATGCAAACTAGCACAACCACTCTGTAAAAAAATTTGGAGGCTTCTTAAAAATCTAAACATAGATCTACCATATGAGCAATACCACTCTTGGGGATATACCCAAAAGAATGTGACACGGGTTACTCCAGAGGCACTTGCACACCCATGTTTTTTGCAGCACTATTCATAAATAGCCAAGTTATGGAAACACCCAAGATGCCCCACTACTGACAAATGAATTAAGAAAATGTGGTATTTATACACAGTGGAATTTTATGCAGCCACGAAGAAGAATGAAATCTTATCATTCACAAATAAATGGATGGAACTGGAGAGCATCATTCTGAGCGAGGTTAGACTGGCCCAAAAGACCAAAAATCATATGTTCTCCCTCATATGCAGACATAGATCAAGGGTAGACACAAAAAGGAGATTAGAATTTGATCACATGATAAAGTGAGTGCACACAAGGGAGGTATGAGGATAGGTAAGACACCCCAAAACTAGATAGCATTTGTTGCCCTCAATGCAAAGAAACTAAAGCAGAAACTTTAAAGTGATAGAGGCCATAGGATAAGGGGACTAGGAACTAGAGAAAAGGCTCATTCGAGAAGAATTAATTTAGAATGTAACACATATGTACAGGAAAAAAATGGCAGTAAACTCTCTGTATAGCTATCCTTATATCAACTAGCAAAAACCCTTGGTCCTTCCTATTATTGTTTATACTCTCTCCACCTGCCCCTCCTGCCTCCTCCCTCTCCCCCTTACCCCTTCACAACCAAGCAGAAACTATTTTAGCCTTATATCTAATTTTGTTGAAGAGAGAGTATAAGCAATAATAGGAAGGACCAAGGGTCTATTGCTATGGCTAGGAATTCAAGCACTTTGTAGAATAATAGTGAGGAGAGTAGACACTGTTGCCCCATTCCTGGTTTTAGAGGAAATGGTGTTAGAATTTCCCCATTTAGTATGATGTTGGCTATGGGTTTGCATATATAGACTTAATAATGTTGAGGAATATGCCTTCTATTCCTACTTTCTTCAGAGAATATATCATGAAATATCTTTGAATATTGGTAAGGGATTTTACTGCATCTATTGATATGATGATTTTTTTGTCCTTGATACTGATTACAGCATTACCTTTATTGATTTGCAAATTTGTACCATCCTTGCATCCTTGTAATGAAATCTTCTTGATCATGGTGCATGATCTTTTTAAAGTGTTGTCAGCAAATATTTTATTGAGGCTTTTTGAATGTGTGTTCCTCATGGGTATTAGCCTTTAACTTTCTTTTTTTCATGTGTGCTCACCTGGCTTTGATATTAGTGTAAAACTGGCTTTATAGAACATGTTTGCTAGTATTCCTTCCTTTTGTACTTTTTGAAATAATTTGAGGAGCACTGGTATTAGTTTTTCTTTAACAGTCTGCAGAATAGGTTCTGCCTGGTAGTGAGTGGGGGTGGTGGGGTGGAAGTGGGGAGGGGAGCAGCAGGGAGAGGTGGACCAAACAATGTATACACATGAATATAAAAATAATAAAAAAGAACTGGTGAAGTGGTTCAAGGTGTAGGCCCTGAGTTCAAACCCCAGTACTGCAAAAAAGAAAAATCCAATTAAAAAAAATCTAGTGCAATTCAACAGTGAATCCATTAGGACCAGGGGATTTCTTTGTTGGGAGTTTCTTTGTAACTGTCCGAATCTCATTGCTTATTATAGATATGTTTAGATTTTTAATGACCTCATCCTTATTTTGCCTACCACAAAATCTTTGAAATTAGTCATTTTGTCTTATTACATCAATGAATTTTCCACATATATATCTGAGTGAATATTTACTTTCTATGTTTTTTATGAACTACTATTTCTATACACATGCCTTATATGATAGCCTTGTGATGTGCCAGCTACCCCTCCTTTTGAAAATTCCTTATTCAGCTCATGTGCTCATTTCTTCATTGGATTGCTGATTCTTTGGAGATTCAGACATTTATGCTCCCAATAGATTCTGGTTATTAGTTCCTTATCAGATGAATAGCTGGAAAAGATTTTCTCCCATTCTGTAGTTAGTCTCTTAAGTCTAATGACTGTTTCTTTTGCTTTGCAGAAGCTTTTTAGTTTGGTTAAGTTCCATGGGTTCATCCTTTCTCTTTGTTGCTGAATCGTTGGAGTTCTCTGTAGGAAGTCATTGCATATGCATACATGTTCCAGTGTACTTAGTACTATTTGCTAGAATTGTTTCAAAGATTCAGGCCTTATATTAAGGACTTTCATCCACTTTGAGTTGATTTTCATGCAGGTAAGAGACAGGGATAAGTTTTAGTCTTCTACATGTTGCAATCCAGCCTCCCAGCAGCATGTCTTAAAGATACTGTCTTTTCTCCCCTGTGTGGTTTGAGTTTCTTTTCCAAAAATCAATTAGCTATATGTGTGTGTTAATATGTCTGGGTCTTCTATTCTGTTTCATTGGTATTTTTGTGGCAGTACCGTACTGTTTTTATTGTTATGGCTCTTTAATAAAGTTTGAAGCAAGATCTTTTATTGTAATGTCTCCAGTGTTGGATGTTTTTGTCAGAAGTATTTTGGCTGCTTGAGGTCTTTTATGTTCCTATATGAACTTTAGGATTGATTTTCATATCTCTGTGAAGAATGCCATTGAAAGTTTGAAAGGAATTGAATTGAATATTTAGATTGCTTTTGGTAGAATAGCCACATTTACAATAATGATTCTGCAAGTCCAGGAGCATGGGATCTTTTCAATTCTCACATCTCCTTCTAGTTCTCTCTTAAGTGATTTAAAGTTTTCATAGCAAAGATCTTTGATTTCCTTCATTAACCTTATTCCTAGGTATTTTACTTTTTTGAGGATATTGTAAATGGGATTGTTTCACTGACTTTGGCAATCTGTTAATTGTTGGTGTATAGAAAAACTAACGATATCTGTTTTTAAATTTTGCATCCTGCTACTTTGCTGAAAGTGTTTATGATACCTAAGTTTTTTTTTTTTTTGGTCTTTCAAGTATAAAATCGTATCACCTGCAAATAGTGATACTTTGTTTATTCCTTCCCAACTTAAACTCCTTTATTTGTTCCTCCAGTCTTATTGATCTGGCTAGGAATTAGAAAACTATATTGAATTAAAGTGGGAAAAATGGACTTCCTCGTTTCATTCTTGTCACTAGCAGAAATCATTTCAGTTTTTCTCCACTTAGTATAATGTTGGCTATAGTTTTGTCACATATAGCCTTTATTGTGTTGAGGAATATTCCTTCTAATCAGTTTTCCAGTATTTTTTAAAGGATATTGGGGTGTATATTCATTAAAGATAATGGCCTATAATTCTTTTTTTGTCGCATTCTTTTTTTAGGTTCTTAAATTCTTTTTAAATTGTTTATTCATTTATTCATATGTGCATACATTGTTTGGGCCATCTGTCACTTCTGTTCCCTATCTCCTCTTTATCACCCCACCCCCTTGCTTCCAGGCAGAACTTGTTCTGCCCTCTTATCCAATTTTGTTGAAGAGAAGACATAAGCAATAATAAGAAAGATATAGAATTTTTGCTAGCTTGAGATAAAGATAGCTATATGGAGACATCCTAACATTGCCTCCATGCACATATGTATTACAACCTGAATTGGTTCATCTCTACCAGACCTCTTCACTACTTTCTGGTCACCTTCCCACAGTGGCCTCTGTCAGTATAGGATTACTTTATTCTCTCCTCTACAATGGGCACATCAAATGCTTTCACATTTTGGGTTTTCTTTCTTTCCCTATTTCTCCCATATGTGTTCTCCCCTTAGCATGTGACCCATGTCCAGTAATATTACTGTATTTGTTTTGGGTCTACAGTCCACATATGAGAGAGAATGTACAATTTTTGGCCTTGTGAGGCTGGCTAACTTCACTTAAGATTATGTTCTCTGTTCTATCCATTTACTTGTGAATAACAAAATTTCATTCTTCTTTGTGGCTGAGTAAATTTCCATTGTGTATAAACACATTTTCTTAATCCATTTGTTTGTAGTTGGGTATCTTGGGTGTTTCCATGCTGTTTTCAAAAGTGGTTGTACTAGGTTACATTCTCACCAGCAGTGTATGAGGGTTCTTTTTTCCCTGCATCCTCGCCAACACATGTTGTTGGTGGTGTTTTTGATGATAGCTATTCTAGCAGGGGTGAGGTGGAATCTTAGTGTGCTTTTGATTTGCATTTCCTTTATGGCTAGAGATGGTGAGCATTTTTTCATATGCTTTTTTGCCATTTGAATTTCTTCTTTTGAGAAACTTCTATTAAGTTCAGTTGCCCTTTTTTTAATTAGTTAACTGATTTTAGGAAAGTTTAGTTTTTTGAGTTTCCTATATATTCTGGTTATCAGTCCTTTGTCTGATGTGTAGCTGGAAAATATTTTCTCCCACTCTGTGGGTGGTCTCTTCAGTTTAGAGACCATATCTTTTGTTGAGGAGAAGCTTTTTAGTTTTATGAAGTTCCATTTATCTATGCTATGTCTTAATTGCTGAGCTGTTGGGGTTCCATTGAGAAAGTCCTTGGCTATACCTACTAGTTCCAAAGAATTTCCTACTCTTTCCTGTACCAACATTAAGTTTGGGGTCTGATATTAAGGGCAGTTATTAATGAAATTATAACCAAACTATACAAAAATTCAATGAAACAAAAAGTTGGTTCATGGAAAAATTAAGAAGATCAACAAACTTTTAGCCAACAAGACAAAATGGAAGAGGTAGAAGACCCAAATTAATAAAATCAGAGATGAAAAATGGGACATAACCACAAATACTAATGAAATCCAGAATATAGAGACCACTTTGAAAAAACTAATATTCAAGTAAAATGGAAAATCTAGACAAATGAGTAAATTACTACATGCATGCAGCCAATCAAAATTGAGCCAAGAAGATATTAACCACCTAAATAGTCCTATTAAATGCAATAAAGTTGAAACAGTAATGAAGAGTCTTGCTACAAAGAAGAGCCCAGGACTTGATGTATTTATGGCCAAATTTTACCCAACCTTTAAAGGAGAACTAACACCAATACTCATCAAATTTTACCAGGAAATAGAAAAGGAAAGAACACCATAAAACTTATTCTATGAAGTCAGCATTGCACTCTTTCTGAAACCCAGCAAAGATGTAACCAGAAAAGAGAACGATAGAACAATATTTTTAATGAGCACAGATGTAAATATTCTCAACAAAATACTGGCAAACAGAATTCATCAACCAATTAAAAAACTTATACACAATGACCAAGTTGGTTCCATTCCAGAGATGCAAGGATGGCTCAACATATATAAATCCATAAACATAATACAGTAAATAAAGAGATACAAGGATAAAATTGACATGATACTCTCAATAGATGCAGAAAAAGCCTTTGACATGATCCTATACCTAAGAGACCCCAAACATCCTACAAAAAAGTACTAAAAATCATAAACTGTCTCAGAAAAGTTTCAGGATACAAAATTAACACACAGAAATCAGTGTCCTTTCTGTACATCAACAACAAAAACTAAGAATGAAATCAGGGAAACAATCCCACTTACAACAGCCTCAAGGACAGTAAAGTACCTTGAAATAAATTTAACAAAAGAAACCAAAGATCTTTTAAATAAAAACTGTATAAACCACTGAAGAGAGAAATTGAGGAAGACTTCAGAAGATGGAAAGACCTTCCATGCTCATGATTAGTAGAATCAACATTGTGAAAATGGCCATACTACCAAAAGCAATATACATGTTCAGTGCAACCACTATCAAATTTCCAATGACATTCTGCACAGAAATAGAAAAAGCAATCCTGAAGTACATGTGGAAACACAAAAGACCTTGAATAGCCAAAGAATTTCCAAGCAAAATTCCAATCCTGGAGACATCACAATACCCAAACTCAAAATGTGCTATAGAACCATAACAATAAAAACAGCATGGTATTGGCACAAAAACAGAGAATCATAATAGAAGATCCAGACATAAGCCCATTCATCTATAGCCAGCTGATCTTTGACAAAGGATCCCAAAACGTATGATGGAGAACAGACAGCCTCTTCAACAAATGCTGCTGGGAAAACTGGATATACACATGCAGAAGATTGAAACTAGATCCTTGTCTTTCACCCTGGACCAAAATCAATTCAAAGTGGATGAAAGAGCTTGATACAAGGCCTGAAACCAACTATGGAAAACAGTGCGGAGATTCCTAAAAAATCTAAAAAAACTTCCACACAATCCTTGTGGTACTGCTCCTGAGCATCTACCCAAAAGAATGTACATACACATGTACACTGATGTTCATTGCAGTAGTAGTCACAATATCTAAGCTCTGGAAACAACCCTGATGCCCTACAACTAAAGAATGGATCATGAAATTATGGTATATATACACAATATAGTATTACTCACCCACAAGGAATAATGACAAGGGGCTTGAAGGTAAAAGAGTAAATTAGAGGACCTCAAGTTAAGTGAAGTTAGTCAGGATTAGAAACACAAATGATGCATGTTTTCTCTCATATGTGGAAGATAGATCCAAAGATAAACATACACAAAACCAACCATGATCATATATAAATTCAGTTGTAGAACATGTTTGCAACAGTGTAACTACTCTATGGAACTTGGGGAAAAAGAGAAAGGTAAAGAGAATGATAGAGCAACAGTAATATCGCATACCACAAGATGTGAATGTAGAGGATATAAGAATATGTACTGAAATATGTTGAAAAATGAGGTGAGAAGTAAAGGGGTAAGGGAGAATATTCAAAGGTATTGAACAGTCCAAAGTAAAGCACAGCCTAAAAGGGCATACATTGAGACACCCTTCTGAATGTCAACTCAAAATTAGGACCATAAAAGAGGCACAGTGTGTGTGGTGGGGAAGGTACTAGTGGGAGTGTGGAGGGTGAACTAAAGAGATTAAGGTGACCATGTATGGTAGATGGACTTCATATACCTATATGAAACAAAGCTAGAAAACCTCTTGCAATTGCTTTAAGTGGATTGGGGAAGAGGCTCATGGGAGAGATTATGGGGAAAATGTAACCAATGTATAATAAAAGTCTAATTGGAGTTGTCACTATGAACCCCCCTGTATCATGAATATATCCTAATAAAAATTTATTTATAAAATTTTTTTATTAGCAAGCTATTGTTATGCTGGGGATACTTTATGACAATTAGAGATTACTTTGACAATCTCTAATGATCCTTTTGATTATGTTAGTATTTGTGGTTATATCCCCTTTTTCATCTTTTATTTTATTTTATTTTTTTCCTTTTTCTTTTATTATTCATATGTGCATACAAGGCTTAGTTCATTTCTCCCCCCTGCCCCCACCCCCTACCTTACCACCAACTCCACCCTCTCCCTCTCCCCCCCCAATACCCAGCAGAAACTATTTTGCCCTTATTTCTAATTGTGTTGTAGAGAGAGTATAAGCAATAACAGGAAGGGACAAGGGATTTGCTGGTTGAGATAAGGATAGCTATACAGGGCATTGACTCACATTGATTTCCTGTGCATGGGTGTTACCTTCTAGGTTAATTCTTTTTGATCTAACCTTTTCTCTAGTACCTGCTCCCCTTTTCCTATTGGCCTCAGTTGCTTTTAAGGTATCTGCTTTAGTTTCTCTGCTTTAAGGGCAACAAATGCTAGCTAGTTTTTAAGGTGTCTTACCTATCCTCACCTCTCACTTTGATTTTATTAATTTGTGTCCTTTCCCTCCTCTGTTTTGTCATGTTAGCTCAGGGTTTGTGATCTTGTTAATCTTTTTAAAGAACCAAGTTTTTGTTCAGTTGTAAAATTATTTTGATTTTGATAGAACTGATCTTTGTCCTGATCTTTAATATTTGTCTCCATCTGCTTGCTTTGGGTTTGGTTCATTCTTTTTCTAGGAGTGTAAGGTGCATCATTTGGTTGTTTTTTTTGAGAAATCTCTGTTTTTTAAATGTAGGCACTTATAGCTGTATACTTTCCCCTTAGCACATCCTTTCCTGTGTCCCACAGATACTGGTAGGTTGTATTTTGGTTTTCACTAGATTCTAAGAAGTTTTTGATTTCTTCACTCATTTTTTCAGTCACCCATAAGTCATTTGCAGTGTGTTGTTCAGTCTCCATGTGTTTGAATACTTCCAATGGTTTCTTTTGTTGTTGAGGTCTAGTTTTGTTTGTGATCTGATATGATATAGGGGGATATTTTAATTTTCTTGATTTTATTGTGCCTTGCTTTGTGTCACAAAATATGATCTATTTGGGGGAAAGTTCCATAAGCTGCAGAAAAGAATGTGTATTGCCTGGTTCTCGGGTGAAATACTCTGTACAAGTTCATTTGTTCTAATGTGAGCAGTAGCTCTGAAGTTTCTTTGTTGATCTTTTGCTTGGATGACCTCTTTATTTGTGAAAGTGAGGTATTCAGATCTTGCACTATCACTGTGTTAGGATCTAGCTATCCTTGTAGGTCAATTTGTGTGTGTTTTTTTTAAATGTTCAGTACCTCTATGTTTGGTGCGTACATGGTAATAATTGATATTGCTTCTTGATGAATTTTTCCTTTATTTATTATGAATTGACCTTTATTGTCCCTTCTGACTCATTTAATCTACTTTGTCAGATATGAGGTCATTTGTATTCAGTGTCAGTATTGAGAGGCGCATGTTGTTTCTGACCATTTTTATTCCCCTATTGTTTACTTTTTACCTATTCCTTGTTTACTGGTCTGCTTGGTCAAAAAGGTTTATTCTTTCCTCCATCTTCCTGAATCACTCTAGTTTCTTCTTCTCTGTATAAGAGTCCTGTAAAGATTTTCTGCAGTGCTGACTTGGTAGTCATTAATTCCTTTAGTTTTTTTCTGGTTGTAGAAGGTTTTAATTTCTCCTTCAATTAGGAAGTATAGCTTTTCTGGATAGACTAGTCTTAGATGACAGTTGTTTTCTTTTAGTACTTGAAGCATCTTTTTCCATGACCCTCTTTCATTTAGAGTTTGTTTTGAGAAATAACCTATAATTCTAATAGTTTTGACTCTCTCTCTCTGACATGCATTTTCTCTTTTGCTGCTTTCAGTATATTTTCTTTATTGTGTATGTTTCATGTTTAGATTACATATCTGGGGAGGTGTTTCATTTTTGGTCATGACACTTCGGTGTTCTGTAAGCTTCCTGCATCTGGATGTTCTCCACTTTCTCAATGCTGGGGAAATTTTCAGCTATTACTTTAATGATTAGGTTATCCATGCCTTTAGTTTGTATTTCTTGCTCTTCTATACCCATGATTTGTAAGTTTGGTCTTTCAGTGTTGTCTCAGATCTTCTTAGGAGTTTTTTCCCTGTTCTTTTACTATTTGATCTAATTCTTCTATTTTGTCTTCTGTTGCTGTGACTCTATTTTCAACTTGCCTCACTCTGCTTGACAAAATTTCAATTGAGATTTTTATTTAGGATATTGAACTGCTCATTTCAGATGGGTTTTTTTCAGGATTTCTATATCTTTATTGAGTTCCTCTTCATACCCTGCATAATTTCATTCATATGTTTGAATTCTCTTTGAGTTCTTTTTATTGTTTATTTATATTGTTTTGAGGTGAGACACTAGGTTTTGTGTCTCTTCTTTGAGCTCATAACCATTCTCTGTATTATTTTTTGGAATTCAGTATTTGATATTTCTGTCTCTTTGCTATTGTTTAGATCCTTAGTGTTGGAGTTGGCTTCTGAGAGCAAGTTGTTGGCTGTTGTTTCATATTTCTGCATTTATATTAGTGAATTTGTGGTTGTTTTGAGTTTAGGGTTCTAGTCCCTTTTGCTCCCATGTTTGGGGTTTCATTATGGATCATACAGGATCAGGCAGTGGCTGAGCTCTGGTGTGTTTTCTTGTGTCAAGATGGGGGAGACTAGTCACTCAAAATAAGTTCCTTCATCTTCTTATTCTCAATATGTTGAATTCTTTCCCCTGTTCCACATAGTGGGAAAAGGCTTAGTTTCTAAAGTTGTCTCAGTTGTTCAACAGCTGCCTTGCAGTTACAGTAAGCCTTGATGAAGATCAGTTACTGATACTGTTTCAGCATGTTTGGCTTCCAACTGTAGCAAAGATGAATCTTCACTGTCTTGGAAGGCTAAAGGTAGTAGGATTTGTAATAGAACATAGACATAGGAAAAGGTCTAGTGGGTAATAAGAGGTGAAAAGTTTATGTAGTAGGAGGGATGGAGGCTGTGTTAATAAAAGGCATTAATTAGGAGGCTGACTAGGATGGATAGAAGAGATCAGGTTAGTATTAACACAGGGGAGAAATGGTGGGGCAATATTGGAGAAAATTAAGTAGACAGACAAACAAATGTAAACTCCATAGAACTGAAAAAAAGAGAAAAAGAAAAGATGGGACTCCCTTTATCTATTGGAATTGTTGGTATTGTAGGTAGATTTAGGGAGGGAAGACACTCAGAAATAAGATTATTAGGTAGTTAGTTGTTTGATTGTTGGCAGATAGAAAGTATGAATTGGGAAGTGTGATGGAAAGAGGAGGAGAAGAGAGGGTTAGGGTTGTATCCTTGAAAGTAGTTTATGGGGTCTCATGAATGTCTCCAGTCAGAGGGGAGGGAGGGAGGGAGGCCAAAATATTGAATTGGGGAGCAAGAATGAAAAACTCTATTGGAATGTACAGAAAAGAATAGCTGAAAGTAAATGAGTAAGAAATATTGTTCACAGTTTCAGAAGTAATGGGAAAAATTTTATGTAAAATTGTGAATTTTCTATTGCTGTTGCTCTTCTCCCCCACCTCTGTTTCTGAGTCTTTCAGTCCAATAGATGGCAAGCTAAATTGGATACCTACCTCCGGGTGGTGACTGGTGTTTCACAGAGAGGCATTTGTAGATCTAATGCTTTGGTGTTTGTTCTGAACCCTGGCCAGCCTCACTCCATTCAACTTTGTATTGTTCCCATCTTTCACTATCCCTCAATTTAGAGACTGTAGTTATGCATCAAGTGTGGTGTTCTGTCCAGATGTTGTCCGACCTCTGGTGGTGTTGGAGGTGTAGCTCCCTGATGGTGTGCTGCAACACTGTGACATCTGTGGGCTGCTGCTGGGTCCCAGTATATTTTCTCTGTTTGGTAACTGTTACTCACAGGTATTCCATTGGTGGTTATATGAGCTAAAGAGGCATATTGTCAGCAGTGGTGTGATTCTTGGGAGCCAGAGTGGGTTGCATGCCCTCCAGGGAAGTTCATTGGAGCTCCAGAGAGGGCTTTTGTTCCAGGCAAAGCACAGTGTAGCTTCACTTCTGCTCACTGGTTCCCCACAGCTCTCCTCAGTAGATTGCCCTGTGGGTACCTTTTTTTGGCCACTGACCTTCTCTATGGGGTTCTTGTACTATAGATCTCAGCCAGCCCCTAGGCTGCCTGCTCAGCTCTGGTACTCAGCTCTGGCATGCAGTATGAAGTGCAAACCTCAAATGTTTTTCCTTGCATATTGTTGATTCAGTTGATTTAGGCTCAGGCAGAATTATGCTTCTTGCTTCTGTGGTGCCTGAGATGTGTCTTTCAAGGCACTCAGTTTCCACATTCTTCAAGCTTTTGGAGCCCATCCAGAGTATGGATCAATCAGAAAATTGCCATCTTCAATCTCTACATATCATTACTTTTCACTGTCTTTCATTCCTTCTTTTCTTCTTTCCCACTTTGGGGTACATATTGTACATAGATATAATATTGCTTGTGTTTGTTTTAAGCTTGTACTCCACATATGAGAGAAAAAAATGCAGCCTTTGACTTTGGAACCTGCCTAATTTCCCTTAAGATGATGTTTTCCATTTCCATACATTCCCTGCAAATGACAAAATTTATACTTTATGGCTGTGTAAAGTTCCATTGTGTATAACACCACATTTTCTTAATCCATTCATCAGTAGTGAGGCATCTTGGCTGTTGTGACTAATGCTGCAATAAACATGGGTGTGTAGTTGTCTTTAATGCAACCTGACTTACATTTCTTTGGGTATATGTATTATATTGGTAGTTCTATTTTTAGTTTGTGAGGAGACTCCACACTGTTTTCCATATTTTTTACTTATTTACATTCCCATTCCCACCAACAGTGTGTGAGGGTTCTTTTTACCCACATCTCACAAACATTTGTTGTTGTCCATGTTCCTGAATATTGGAATATATACATGTAAATGCATATACATTTATATTTATATATATATATATTTATATATACTTACATATATCTGTACATGTAGAAGATAATATATATTTATATGCATAAAATCTTCAATTTTATGTCTAAAAATTGTGTAAGCCTTATATCCTTGTATAGACCAACAAGGTCTGGGGAATTTGTGTCTATATTGCTTGACTTATTGTGTGGTCTGAAAGTTTCAAAATATTTTTATTGTCTTTGCATCCTACCTAAGAACAGGGTTACATAATCAGCTTAGTCCAGTCTAAAAAGTTTGCCATTTCCAGGCAACTATTTTTCACTTTTATGCTTTTTATGTTAATCCTTCACTCTTCCAAGTTCCAGTAGATTATACAGAGGGATTGGCATCTTTTTCATGATTATTTTGCATGTGGTAAAATGTTTTCTCCCATTGGTGTCTTTTGGATTTTTTCCTTGTTTTTAAAATGTAATTTTAGTTGTTTCTTTTTCTAAAACCTCTTATATATACTTGTAACCATTAAATTGCTCTTTCCAAATTTTTGTTTTCTTATCTCTTCATCACAATATATGGGGTAAGAGAATGAATTATTTTGGTTGTGTTTGTGTGTGTTTTTGTGTTCAATATCCTGGACTTAGTTTTTCCTGGAAATGGGTTGATGTGGACATTTTGGTTTTCCTTTTTATTTTGAAGTGAGACTCTTCCTCAAATTTTTTTTCTTTTATTATTCATATGTGCATACAAGGCTTGGGTTCTTCCTCAAATTTAAAAATTGTCTAGTAACCATGTATGCAACATTTCAGTGAAATCTTAGACTTGTATGATTAGTTACTATTTTCTTTTTTTTCCATTTTAGAACTTATAGGTGAATTACTTTATTTGAGAGTTTGGTAAATTACAACAGATTATATCCAAATATTGATTTTTTTCTATTATTATTAACATTTTGATGACATAATGATTTGTAAACATCCCATATATCCTTCAAATGATGAATGGTTCAAGAAAATGTTGTATATATACCGAACTGAGTATTACTCAGCCATAAAAATGAAATTATGTTGTTTATAGAAAAATGGATAAAACTGGAAAAGTATGTCAAGCAAAGCCAGCTTACAAAAGACAAAGGTAGCATGTTTTTCTCATATGTGAATGGTACACATACCATTCACAAATACAAACATGATCATATACACATTTATATTTCAAACTATATGTTTGCAATAGTGGGTATGTTCAATGGGACTTCAGAGAAGAGGGAGAGGAAAAGAGAATGATAGAGAATTAACAATATTAAAATACATTGCATTACATCTGTGTAGAAAGATGATGTAACAAAATGCACTGAAAACTGTCAAATAATAAGGGGTGGGGTGGGTGGAAGGGTAAGGAAGAACAATAAAGGGGGCCATTCTAACTAATGTATATTGTATACATGTATGTTGTATATTCACAACCTAAATATTTTCATGAAACCTCTTCAGAAATGAATATGGACTGATCAGTAAAGGATAGGACTGTGAAAAAGGTCTTGTGAGAGGGTGAGGACTTTGTGGGAAGGTGGGAGTGTGAATGGAGGGGATAAAGAAGGGTGAATATGGTTGATTCAATATATATACTTATATGAAATAGAACAATGAAACATGTTTTAAACATTTTAAATTGGGGGTGGGGTAGGATGAGGAAGAAATATGGTGGGACTGAACCTAACCAAGGTACAAGTTAAGCGTAAACAGAAATGTTATTATGAATCCCTCATACAACTAATGTATGCTGATAAAAATGCTTTTAAAAGGATAGTAGAAAATAATCTCATTATCAACCATAATAATAATGATAGGCAAATACCAAAAAAACATGAGAATTATTCAAGTGTCAAAAATCTAGTACTACAATGGCAAGAAAGACTAAGTAGGCTTATGCACAGTGTATTAGAGATCACTTGAACCTCTCTGATAATGTAAGTTACCATTTAAAGGTTAAAAACTCTCTCTCTCTTCCTCTCTCTCTCTGTCCCACCTTCCCTCACTCCCTCCTTCTGTCTCACGTGCTCTTTGTAAGTATATATAACTATATATTTGCAGTGAGACATAAAATTCAATAGAGAGGCCACTGTATTTTGTGTACAAAAATTACTTATTTTTCCCATAATAGAAGATTCATATTTATTTAATTTATTGATAGTACTGTCATTTTGTAATTTTCCAAGTGCAAAGTTTATAATGTCTACAAACATTCTGAGAGTATTTGTGTATTTATACTTTATACTTTTTCCATTGTTGTGTTTCATAGGGGTATATTGTGGCATTACAAAGGTTCTTAAAATATAACAAATATATCATACTTGAAATCACCCCCCCCATCATTCTACTTAATAACCCCATTCCTGAAACAGTTTCAGCAAGTATCACTTATTAGTTTGTATGCTTATGTATAAAGTATTTGCCCCTATATGGTTATATGTAAAAGTATGGAATATGGTTTTATGTATATAATCATATAGGTGTACACACACACGTGTATATATGTATGTGTATGTTTGTGTCCAGAAAAGACAAATCTGTAAAGAAGAATAAACAGGTTAGTGGTTGTCTAGGGCCACAGTAGGAAATGAGACTGAATGCAAATGGTCACAAGGGATCTTTGGAAGATAATAAAAATATTCTAAACTGGAAAAAACAAAAAAACAAAAAAACCCCAAAAAAACCAAAAAACAAAGTATTTGCCCCACATTCACTCCCCAACACCCTTTCCCTACTTTCTAGCCCCTCCCACTGGTATCAGCTCTCCTCCCCCAGACAGGGTCTCTTTGGCTCTCCTGTTTTCTGATTTTGCAAAAGAATGAAAAAAATGACATTTTTTGGCTGTTTAAAAAAGCTATACAGAGAGTTTCCTTGTGGCACTTCTATGTATGTATGTATGAGAACCTGATTTGTTTTATCTCTACTTTTCTTTCTAACTTAGTCCCTTTCTTATGGTATGTTCAACCAGTTTAAAAGTCTTTCTTCATTATTATATAGATAATACATCAACCATATTAACCTTAACTTCATTCTTTACCCCCCCATCTTATGCAACTTTCCTTAGTGTGACCTCTTTTTCATAAAATTGCTGTATTTGTATTAAATCTGTATTCCACATATGAGAGAAGACATGCAGCTTTTGGCCTTCTGAATTGCTAACTTCATGTAACATGATGCTCTTCAGTTCCATCCATTTACCTTCAAATGCAAAATTTCATTCTTTGTGACTAAAAAAAATTCCTTTGTATATAAATAGCACATTTTCTTAATCCATTCCTCAGTAGTGGGGAATCTTGGCTGTTTCAGTAGCTTAGCTACAGTGAATAATACTGCAATACATATGATAGTGCAGGTGCCTGTGTCATAGCCTTATGTCCCTTTAGGTATATCTGTAATAGTGGAATTGAAGAATTATAAGGAAGTTCTATTTTTAGTTTTGAAATACCCTCCATGCTGATTTCCACAGTGACTGCAGTAATTTATATTCACACCAGCAGTGTATGACTGTCCATTTCCCACCACATCCTCACCAATATTTTTTGTTGTTTGATCATAGTCATTCTAACAAGAGTGAGGTTGAATCTTAATGAGGTTTTGCTTTGCATTTTATTTATGGCAAGAGATTTTGAGCATTTATTCATGTGCTTTTAGCCATTTGGAATTTTTCATTTGAGAAAGCCCTGTTCAGTTCATTTGCCCATTTCTCCCATTGGCTCATTGAATTTTGGGGATGTTATTTTATTTTTTCATTTAATCATATTTACATTTACTCACATGTGTATACATGGTTGGAGCCACCTTCCCCTTCTCCCCAACTTCTGTGCAGATCCTTGTTCTCCAATTTTGTTGAAGAAAAACATGAGAGATAATAAGGAAGATATAGTGTTTTTGCTTTTTGAGATAAAGATAGGTATATATAGAGATTCCTATCATTGTTTCCATGCACATGTGTATTGCAACCCACATTGGTTCATCTCTACCAGACCTCGTCACTACTTCCTAGTCCCCTTCCCATAGTGGCCATGGACAGTTTAAGATCACTATATTCACTCCTCTACAGACAGCACACCACCACATTCAAGTTTTAGGTTCCCTTCCCTTTCCCTATTCTTCCCATGAGCATTCTCCCCTTAGTGTGTGACCCATGGCCAATAATATTACTGCATTTGTTTTAGGTCTATAATCTGCATCTGAGGGAGAACATATGATTTTTGGCCTTCTGAGCCTGGCTAACTTCGCTTAAGATAGTGTTCTCCAGTTCCGTCCTCTTACTTGTGAATGACAAAATTTCATTCTTTTTTGTGGCTGCATATAATTCCATTATGTATAAATACAGCATTTTCTTAATCTGTTCATCAGTAGGGAGGAATCATGTCTGTTTTCATAGTTTGGACATTGTAATATTGCTGCGATAAACATGGGTGTGTGGGTGCCTTTGTAATAACCTTCAGGTATATTCCTAGGAGTGGTATTGCCGGATCATATGGCAGATTTATGTTTAGTTTTTTAAGAAGCAGGAATTTATCTTTTTGAGTTCTCTGTTATCAAATAGATATAGATATCTATTTGATAACAGATATAGAGCTGGCAAAAAAATCTCCTCCCATTCTGGGGGCAATCTTTAATTTGTAGACCATTTCTCATTGTGCAGAAGCTTTTTGATTTCACTTAGTCACATTTGTCAAACTTTTTGTTTAGTTGCTGAGCTATTTGAGTTCTACTGAGGAAGTCCTTTTTTGTGCCTGTTAATTCCAGTGTATTCCTTGCTCTTTCCTGCACTAGCTTCAAAGTTTCTGCCTCATAATAAGGTCCTTAATCCACTTTGAGTTGATACATGTACAGGGTGACAGACATGGATCTATTTTCAGTTTTCAGCATGTAGATACCCAGTTTTCTTTTCTTTTTTTTTTCTTTTATTTATAGGTGCATACAATGTTTGGGTCATTTCTCCCTCCTTCCCCCACCCCCTTCCTTACCCCCCACCCTCTCCAGTTTTCCCAGCAACATTTGTAGTAGAGTCTGTCTTTTCTCTATGTTATGTTTTTGATGTGTTTGTCAAAAATCAAGTGGGTGTAGCTGCATGGATTCATATCTGGGTCTTTTATTCTGTTCCATTGGTGTTCCTTTCTGTTTTTGTGCCAATACCATGCTGTTTTCATTGCTACATCTCTGCTCTACAGTTTGAAGTTTGGTGTGCAATATCTCTAGCATATTTGGATAGTTTAGGAATAAGATCATGTCATAGCAAATAGGGATAGTTTTACTACTTCCTCTCCAATTTGTATTCCTTTTATTGCTTCTTCCCATCTTATTGCCTTTGGGTAGGAATTCCAAGACTATTTTGAATAAGAATGGAGACAGTGGACACAATTTTCTCATTTCTCACTTTAGAGGAAATGTTTTCACTTATTCTCCATTTAAAAATATATTGGCTGTATGCTTGTTTTATATAGCCATTATTATGTTGATGTAAATTACTTCTATTCCTAGTTTCATCAGAACTTTTACCATGAAAAGATATTTTAAATTTCATTGAAGTCTTTTTCTGCTTCTTTTGAGATGATCATGTGGTTTTTGTTTTTGCTTCTGTTAATATGCTGTATTACATTTAAAGATTTGTGTATGCTGTATCATCCCTTCATCCCTGGGATGAAACTGATTTTATCATGTTTATGATCTCTTTGAAATGCTATTGAATTTGGTTTTCCAATATTTTATTGATGTTTGCATCTATATTCACTGAAGACATTTGCCTATAATTCTCCTTTTTTTTGTTGTGCCCTTGTCTGACTTTGGGTTGAGTATAATATTGACTTCATAGAATGAATTTGGCAGTGTTCCTTCCCTTTCCATATCATGAAATAGTTTGTGGTGTATTGGTATCAGTTCTTCTTTAAAGTTCTGGTAAAATACAGAAGTGAATACACCAGGTATTCAAATTTCCTTTTTTTTTGAGACTCTTTAATGTTGCTTCAATTTCATTTTATGTTATAGATCTATTTAGGTGATTAATAGTCTCCTGATTCAATTTTGGATGGTCATATGTTTCTAGAAATTTGTTCATTTTTTCTAGATTTTCCAATTTATTTTAATATAGGTTTTCAGGTAGTCCCTAATAATTCCTTGGATTTCCTTGGTGTTTGTTATTGCTACATTTTCATGTCCAGTTTTATTATTTTGGGATTTTCTTCCTTATTTTTGTCAGATTTTACAGGGACTTATCAATATTGTTTATTTTTTCAAAGGATCAGCTTTTTGTTTCAATAATTCTTTGTAAGGATTTTGGTCTCTATTTACTTGGATTTAGCCCTTCTTTTAATTTTGTCTCTCCTTCTGCTAGTTTTAAGTTTAGTTTGTTGTTTTTCTAGGGTGTTGAGATGCAGCAATAGGTCATTTATTTGAGATCTTTCTGTATTTTTAATGCATTTACTCATAACTATAAATGTTCTCCTTATCACTGAATTTGAAGTGTCCCATAGGTTCTGATAGGTTGTGCTTTCATTCTCATTAAGTTACTGGAAGTTTTTTATTTCTTCCCTTATTTATTCAATGACACATTCATCATGGGACAATGTGTTGTTCAGCCTCATGTTGTTTCACTATTTTCTGTCATTTCTTTTGTTTTAGATTTCTAATTTATTGCACTGTATGCAGTATGCAGGGGGTTATTTCAGTGTTCTTATATTTGTTAAGAGATGCTTTGTGGCCTATAATATAGTCAATTTTGGAGAAGGTTCCATGGGCAGCTGAGGAAAATATATTTTGTGCTGTTTCAGGATGGAATACTCTGTAGACATCTGTCAGATCCATTAGATATAGTGTCATTCAATTCTAGAGTTTCTTATTGATTTTTTCATCTGGATGACTTATCTCTTTGTGATACAGGAGTATTGAAGTCTTCTACTACCATTTTATTGGAGTCTATATGTGTTTTTATGTCCAGTTGTGTATGTTTAATGAAGTTGGGTGACAGACACTGGGCACATAAAAGTTAATAAGTATTTGCAGTTGAAGTATTGCTCCTTTATGAGTATGATGTGACCTACTTTGTCTCTTCTGATGGATTTATGCTTGAAGTCTACTTTATATGATATAAGTATTGATACTCCTACCTGCTTTCAGAGGACATTAACTTGTTAAGTCTTCTTCCATCTTTTCACTCTAAAGAAATGTTTCTGTCTGTAAGGTTTGTTTCTTGTAAACAACAAGTTGTCATTATTTAAAAATCAAGTTTGACAATTTGTGTCTTTTGATGGGGGAGTTGAAGCCATTAACATTCATTGTTAATATTACAAGGTATGTGGTGATTTGTGCCATTTATTTCTTTTTGTTGTAACTAATTCTATGCTACTCTCTGATTTCTTGCCTGGACTTCTCTTGATGTTTAATGATTCCCATCCTTTCAGGGCTATGTTTGTTTTCATCTTCTGTGTGTAAGATTAATTTCAGATTCTTCTGTAGTAGTGGTTTAGTGGTCATGTATTGTTTTAGTTTTTGTTTATCATGGAACATTTTTATTCCTCCTTCATTATGAATGAAAATTTTGCTGGGTAGAGCATTCTAGAACTGAAATTTTTTTATCAGTGCTTGAAATATATCACTCCATGCCTTTCTTGCTTTTCATGTTTCTGTTGAGAAATCTACTGTTATTTTTATTGACTTTATATCATATTTCAATTTTCTTTCTTACAGCCTTAAATATTCTTTCATTTTTTTCTGTACTAATTGTTTTAACTATGATATTCTGTGGAGAGGTTCTATTTTGTTAGTGTCTGTTTGGGGTCCTGAATGAGCATCTTTTTCTTAAAATTTTCAAAAATTTGAGCTATTATTTTGTTTAATATATTATGTATAACTTTGGCTTGGAACTCTTCTTCATCGCCCTTGATTCATAGGTTTGGTCTTTTGACTGGGACCTCCCTAGCTGGTATATACAATAGAAGACTATTCTTTTTTTCCTTCATTGTTGTAATGGGTGTTGGTGCATTGTGGCATTTATACAGGTTCTTACAATGTATCAAATATATCATACATGAATTTACTCCTTTATCCCCCCTTTCCCAATTACTGGAGTAGTTTGAACAGGTATCACTTTTGCATTATTGTACATGTATAGATATTTTTGCCCTGTATTCGACCATCTACCCTCCTTTCTCCATCACTTCACATCTTCCATTGGTGCCAGCCCTCGCCCCTGGGCAGGACTTCTTCCACCCTCCTGTTCTCCAAATTGTAAAAAAAAGTAAGAGAAAAGGAAAAACATGACATTTTAGCCTTTTTGAGGTAAAGTTAGCTACATGGGGGTTTCCTTGTGATATTTCCATGTGTATAGGTATCATAACCCCAATTGGATTATCTCCTCTAATTTTCATCATTCAGTCTTAGTCCCCTTCTTATGGTAGTTTCAGACAGATTATTATTTCTGTATTTACTCTTGTAAAGAGAATATATCAACCATATTCAAGGTCTTAGTTTCCCTACCCCTTCCATGCATTAACTCCCTTCGTGTGTCCAGTGTTTCATAATATTGATGCATTTGTATTAGGTCTGTATTTCATGTATAAGAGGGAACATGTGGCTTTTGGTCTTCTGAGTCTGACTGACTTCACTTAAGATGATGTTTTCCAGTTCCAATCATTTGTATGCCAATGACAAAATTTCATTCTTTGTGGCTGAGTAAAATACATTATGTATAAATACCACATTTTCATAATTCATTCATCAGTAGTGGGACATCTTGGCTGTTAGCATGGCCTAGCTATTGTGAATAGTGCTGCAGTAAAGATGGTTGCACATGTACCTTTGTTGTAAGTTGACTCTAAGGATCAGTAATTGAACAATATGTGCACCGTATGTATTGTCAGTGACTTAGTTTGCAGAAAAATCAGAGTTTCCTGATATTTTCTACCATGAGTCTGAAGTATTTTTCTGAAATCGTGGAGCTTTTGGTTTTTGGGTCTCTCAGCTATCTGCCATCTTGAATTCTTTGGCCTTCTTTATTCCTAATGGCAAAAATGTACCAAAAATACACATCATGGGAAAGGTGAAATATTGGAGGTTTTTCAGCTCCTGCTAAACTGTCCACATGCATGTTACTTGGAAAACATTGAAATTTGAAGAAATTTCTGGCATCACTATAACAAAAAAAGTTAATGTGGCTGACTTACCTGTGCCAATAATGGAAATATTTCTAAGATTTATAAAAGGTAATTGTAAGATTATAAAAATCCCTCATGGAGAATCTAAATGGCAGCTAGGGTAGGGAATCAGAAATCCTAAGCTCTGTGACTCCCGAAACCTACTTGAGACATTGGAGCTGCACTTGAATAATTCTGATTGCTCCTGTCCAAATTAATAATTACCATGATGTTAGGTGCATATAAAATTCAAAGATGGACCATATAATCAGCCTTTAATTGCACCTAACAGCCAAAAAACTCCAGCACAGCACAGCCAGAAATGTGTGTCTGGCCTCCAGCCCTGGGAAAAAAGCCCTGTTTTTCTGCTCTCCCAACAAGCAGAAGACAGAGCATCAATCAGAATCAACTTCTGGACATATTGGACACTATGCTGTGGAAAGCATCCTTATGCTGCACTTCTATGAAAAACACAGGCCATTTCTCCCTAGAGCCAGCTCCAAAGCTGCTTACATGAAACTACAGAGCAAGTGAGCTGCACACACCATGCACAACTCCCCTACATATCTCCTGGGAACATAATCCAGTGCAGCCCCTGGGCAGACTAACCCACCACCCCAGCCAAGCTGCTAAACACCAAAGTGTAATCTAACACTGACAGTGGAGGTGGGGATGGAATGCTGAACCTGCCCCAGAAAATGGGGGTGGAGCAAGAGGCCAAAATCTCAGCACTAAATTCTCAGTGATCTAATGCAGGTAAAGTAGAAAATGTTGAAAGCAGGAGTAGGGCAAAAAACAAATTCCCAGAGGAGCCAAAGGAACCAAGAAGAGATTGGGAGAGTCATAAAAGGTGAGAGCTGGATGGAGTGACAAGCCAACCTCCCAAAGAAACTCCTAACACCCAGAAGAGATTGGGAAAAACAAAAAGGCTGAGAGTGGGAGTGGGATAACAGGCCAATATCCCAAAGCAGGACAGGTGATGGATCCCAGAGCTGATCTCTGGGACAGAGGGCAGCATTCAAAACTGAATTGCCCCACCTTGCTAGGGGAGGAGCTGACCAAACAGAGCTGCAGCTGAAGGGAAACCCACCTGCTGCCTGGTGAAGACAACAGCTCTGACCACCCTGGACAAGCTGGCAGTCTTATCTTGCCTTGCAATTCTAACTAATCTTGTGGACAGAAGGAACCAAATACTACTCACAAGGCAGTCACTTGGTGAGACCATATCAGAGCTCCCACTTGTATGCCAATACCAGGATTGGACACCTAAGGAATAACTGCAGAACTTTTACAAAAACACCATCCTTTCTGTTGTTCCTAAGTCTGGTTTTTTTTATTGTGTTTCCTTTTTTAATTTTAATTTTTATTATTCCTGTATTATTAACTTCACCATTACTATTTTCTTATCCCTATTCTTACCCTCATCACTTTCCCTCCTTCTCCTGTGCTGCAGCCCATTTCCCTCCCTCCTAACTAATCTTTCTGCTTCTTCTCATCCACTCTTCCATCTTCACCTCCCTATCCTATCCACCCCAAACCTGTCACCACACTACCCCTTCCTCCTACACACTCACCACCCACTGACAAAGCTACTGTACTATCACAACCCAAGGCTGCTGCAATCCTGACACAAGCACCCTCCACTACAACAACATTACACACCCAAACACACACAAGGGCCATACAGCCCAGCTGCCCCCATAACTCTTCACCCACCTGCCCACCATATTTCCCACCCCCCTTTTTAATACCACCTTTACCTATGGTAAACTATGTCTATAACTAAGCTAATAACCATTACCTGCCCTAACTCCCACTGTTTGTAGATATTATCATCAAGGGATTTTTCTATATAATATGTAAACAAGAAGTCTGGCATTGAATCCATGAATGTGTTGATGCTATATTATACCTCCAGGCCAGAGGCAGAAAGAACACATCAAACTAGCTAACAACCAAATCTGTCACAACACAAAAATTGAATCAGGTATAGAACTCAGGCAATCAAAACCACCAATTAGCCTATGAAAAACTTAGTTGCACATCACCAGGTGGAGCAATGGCAAGAAGGAGAAACCACTCTCCTCAAAAAAAAAAAAAAACCCAAATTCAATACAGGATTCATGGGGAAGGGAAGAAAATGGATATCTAGTTCCATACCTCACCCAAACAATGACAAATGGCACTGGGAGCCCAGTGACCCCCCATAAAACTCCTCAAAGAGGAAATTTTGTAATATATCACTGAGAATTAATGGAGAAGTTACTAGACATGGCTAAACAGAATGTACATGATACACTCAAGAAATTTCAAGAAGCCAAAAATAACATGAGAAGATACAGAAACTAATAGAGAGAACTCAGAGAGGACTTCAACAAGCACAAAAGTGTAACAAATGACACTGTAAATAGAGAGATATATGAATTAAAGATGACAAAACAAAATATAAAAGAGGAATTGAACAAAGATATGGAAAACCTCACAAAAAAACTCAAACAGATACCTTGGAAATAAAAATTCCATTTAGTCAAAGAAAAAACACCATGGAAAGCCACTCCAGCACAGTAGAAAAAGTGGAAGACAGAATTTCAGTGCTCAAAGATAAAATAGAAGTTAAAGAAGAAATCATAAGACATATTAGTCAAAAATCTTAAGAGGTTGAAAGGATTATGCAAAAATTTTGTGGCTCCATCAAAAGACCAACCTGAGTATCAGGGGCATTGAAGAAGGAGAAAAGTTGGAAGCCAAAGTGACATGAAATATATTCAATAAAATAATAATAGAAAATTTATGAAATCTTGAGAACGATTTGCCCATTCAGGTACAGGAAGACAGCAGGACACCAAGTAGACTTGACTAAAATAGACCCTCCACACCACATGTTATCATTAAAACTACAAGCACAGAGAACAGAGAAAGAATAATGAAGGCCATAGGAGAAAAAACAAATAACATATAAAGGTAAACCCATCAAAATAACAGCAGATGACTCAACATAATCCTTAAAAGCAAGAAGGGCATGGAGTGAGGTATTTCAGGCACTGAATGAAAATAACTTCAGCCCTAGGATACTCTACCCAAAAACTATCATTCAAAATTGAAGCAGCAATAAAAATCTTCCACAATAAACAGAAACTAAAACAATACCTGACCATCAAGCCACCACTACAGAAGATTCTGCAAGGAATAGTGCACACATAAGATGAAAGCAAACAAAACCACAAGAGGAAAGGAAGCATCAAACCACAGGAGAAGAAAAGTCAAGCAATCAGAGAGTAGCATTGGTTTGACTGCATACAATCAAATCCTTAAACAAGAAAAACAACTTGATGGCAGGAATCGTCACCTACCTATCAATATTAACACTGAATGTCAATGGAGTAAACTCTCCATCAAAAGACACCAGTTGGCAAACTGGATTAAAAAGGAAGATCCAAAAATCTATTGTTTACAAGAGACCCATCTTATTGACAGAAATAAAAACTGGTTTTGGGATTAAAGTGTGGAAGATTTGCCAAGCCAATGGCCCCAAAAACAGGCAAGAGTAACAATACTTATATCAGATAGAGTAGATTTCAAGCCTACATTGGTCAAATGAGATAATGATGAACACTTCATACTAATTAAAGGTACAATACATGAAAAGGAAATAATTATCAACCTATATGTACCCAATGTCAGTGCACCCAATTCCATCAAACATAGAAGAAAGGACTTAAAAACACATATAAATTCCATCACAGTGGTAGTGGGAGACATTAATACCCACTTAGCACCACTAGACAGGTCATCCTAACAAAAAATCAACAAAGATATCCTATAACTAAAAGACACCATAAACCAAATGTGCCTAACTTATGTCTACAGAATACATCATCCAACAATGACACAAATATACAAATTTCTCAGCAGCCCATGGAACTTTCTCCAAAATAGATCATAGCTTAGGGTCCAAAAAAGACTCAGCAAATATAATTAAATAGCAATACCCACCTGAATTCTGGAAGTATCCCAATACCTGACTTCACACTATACTACAAGCCATAGCAATAAAAACTGGCACAGAAACAGATATAAGACTAGTGGGACAGAATAGAGGACCCAGATATGAATCCACACAGCTACATCCACCTTATTTTTGACAAAGGTGCTGAATACATACCATGGAGAAAAGACAGCCTCTTCAAAAAATGTTGCTGGGAAAAGTGGTTATCTATGTGCAGAAAACTGAAAGTAGATCCATGCTTGTCACTCTGTAGCAGTATCAACTCAAAGTGGATGAAGGACCTTAATACCAGACCAAAACCTTGCAGTCAGTACACAAAAGAGCAGGGATTTCCTGGAAATAATAGTTATATTCAAGGACTTCCAGAGTAGAACTCCAGCAGTCCAACAACTAAGAGAAAAGATGGACAAATGGGGATAGATGAAATTAAAAATCTACACAACAAAAGAAATGGTCTCTAAATTGACACCACCCACAGAGTGGGACAGCATATTTGCTAGCTATACATCAGACTAAACACTGATAACCAGAATGTACAGAGAGGTCAAAAAACTAATCTCTCCCCAAATTAATAAGCTATAAAGAAGTGGGCAACTGAACTAAAGAGAACTTTTTCAAGGGAAGAAGTCCAAATGGCCAAAAACATAGGCAAAAATGTTCACTATCCCTGGCCATAAAGGAAAAGCAAAGCAAAATCCCACTAAATTTCACCTCACTCCAGTTTTAATAGATAGCATCAAGAACACCACCTAAATAGATGTATAAAAAGTCTTCAACAAGATCCAACACCACTTCATGATAAAAACTCTAAGAAAACTAGAAATAGAAGGAATGTACCTCAACATTGTAAAGGCTATATATGACAAACCTACAGCCAAAATTATACGTAACGGTGAAAAACTGAAACCATTTCCCTTAAACTCAGGAACAATACAAGGGTGCCTACTATCCCCACTCATATTCAACATAGTACTGGAATTTTTAACCAGAGCCATTAGGCAAGAAGATGAAATCAAAGGAATACAAATAGGTAAAGAAACTGTCAAAATATCTGTATTTGAAGACAGTATGATCCTAGACCTTAAAGACCCAAAAAACTCTAAACAAAACCTCTTAGATACCATAAAGAGCTACAGCAAGGTTGCAGGATACAAAATCAATTTAAAAAATCATTAGATTTAATATACACTAACAATGAACAAATTGAGAAGGAATATATGGAAACAATTCTATTCACAATAGCCTCAAAAAAATCAAATATATAGGAGTAAATTTAACAAAGGATGTGAATGACCTCAACAAGGAGAATTACAAACTCCAGAAGGAAGAGATTGAGGAAGACTACAGAAGATGGAAAGATCTCCCATGTTCATGGATTGGTAGAATCAACATAGTAAAAATGGCTATACTACCAAACATGTAGCTTACCAAAAGCAATCTACATGTTTAATGCAATTCCCATCAAAATCCCAATGACATTCATCACAGAGATTGAAAAATCTACCCTAAAGTTCATTTGGAAACACAAGAGACTGCAAATAGCCAAGGCAATACTTAGCAAAAGGAGCAATGCTAAAGGTGTCACCATACCTGACTTCAAACTATTTTACAAAGCAATAACAATAAAAACAGCATGGTACTGGCACAAAAACAGACATGAAGACCAGTGGAACAGAATAGAAGACCCAGATATGAACCCACACAACTACACCCACTTCATCTTTGACAAATGTGCCAAAAATATTCGATGGAGAAAAGACAGCCTCTTCAACAAATGTTGCTGGGAAAGATGGTTACCTGTCTGCAAGAAACTGAAACTAGATCCATGTCTATCACCTTTTATTAGGGTCAACTCAAAATGTATCAAAGACCAAAATATCAGACCTGAAACTCTGAAGTTACTACAGGAAGGAGCAGGAAACACTCTGGAAGTAATAGATACAGGCAAAAACTTCCTCAGTAGAACCCCAACACCCCAACAACTAAGAGAAAAGATGAACAAATGGCACTACATGAAATGAAAAGGCTTCTGCACAACAAAAGAAATGGTCTCTAAACTGAAGAGAACACTCACAGAGTAGGAGAAAATATTTGCCAGCTATACATCAGAAAAGGGAGTGATAACCAGAATATACAGTGAACTTGAGAAACTAAGCTCTCCTAAAATCAATGAACCAATTAAGAAATGTGCAACTGAACAAAACAGAACTTTCTCAAAAGAAGAAATTCAAATGGCCAAAAAACACATGAAAAAATGCTCACCATCTCTAGCTATAAAGGATATGCAAATGAAAACCACACTAAGATTCCCCCTCACCCATGTTAGAATAGGCATCATCAAAAACACCACCACCAACATGTGTTGGTGAGGATGTGGGGAAAAATGTACCCTGGTACACTGTTGGTTGGAATGCAAGCTGGTGCAACCAAAAATCATATGTTCTCCCTCATATGTGGACTTTAAATCTAGGGCAAATGCAGCAATGTGGTTAGACTTGGATTGCATGACAAGAGGAGTGCACATACAGGAGATATAGGAATAGGTAGACAACTCAAAACATGAAAGTGGCTTTTTGATGTCCCTGCTCCAGAGGAACTAATATAGAAACCTTAAAGTGACAGAGGTTAACATGAGAAGGGGATCAGGAACCAGTGTAAAGTTCAGTGAGAGATGAATCAATATGGGTTGTAACACATGTGTACATGAAAGTAACGTTAGGAATGTTTCTGTATAGGTATCCTAATTCAACCAGCAAAAACGCTTTCTTTTCCTTATTATGCTTATGTCTTTTCTTCAACAATATTAGAGATAAGGCAGAACAGATTCTGTCTGGAAGTGAGGGGCAGGGGAACAGGGGGTAGAAATGACCCAAAAATGTATGCATAAGTGAATAAATGAAAATTAAAAAAAGAACACCACGAACAACAAATATTGATGAGGATGTGGGGAAAAAGGAATACTCATACACTACTGTTGGGAATGTAAATTAGTACAACCACTTTGGAAAACAATATTGAGTCTTCTTAAAAATCAACCTAGATCTGCCTATGATCCAACAATACCACTCCTAGGGAAATACCCTAATGAATGTGACTCAAGTTATTAAAAGGTACCTACACACCCATGTTTATTGCAGTTCTATTCACAATAGCCAAGTTATGAAAACAGCCAAGGTGCTAGACTACCAATGAATGGATTAAGAAAATGTGATATTTTATTTGGAATTTTACTCAGTCACAAAGAAGGATGAAACTTTGTCACTCATATAAATGAATGGAGCTGGAGAACATCATCTTATGTGAAACATGACAGTATCAGAAAGCCAAAAATCACATGTTCTTCCTCATATCTGCATTATAGACCTAAAAATGAACACAGTAATATTATTGGCTATGGGTCATACACTAAGGATAGAATGTGCACAGGAGAAATAGGGAAAGGGAAGGAAACCTAAAACTGGAATGTGGTTGATGTGCTCACTGTAGAGGAGTGAATATAGTTATCTTAAACTGGCTGAGGCTACTATGGAAAGGTGACTAGGAAGTAGTGAAGTGGTCTGGTAGAAACGAACCAATGTGAGTTGCAATAGATATATGCATGGAAGCAATGCAAGGAATCTCTCTGTATAGCCATCTTTATCTCAAAGTAGCAAAACTGCTATGTCTTCCTTATCTTACCAGTAGAGTGGATCAAATTAAGGATAGAATATTAGAGCTTGAACACAAGGTAGATATATTAGCACAGTCAATAGAAAAAAGGAAAAAAAGTATGAGGAGTATGAAGGATCATATAAGATTACCAGGACAGTATTGGAAGACTAATCCTGTTAATCTTGTGTAAAGAAGATGTTAAATTCCAAGCTAAAGGGAAAGAAAACACATTCAATAAAATGATAGAATAAAATCACCCAAATCCAGAGAAAGAGAGAACTGTTCAGGTACAGGTGGGATTTAGGACACCCAGCATATAAGACAATAAAAAAATACACCAATCTATATCACACTTAAAACATTAATGTGCAGAACAAGGAAAGAATATTGAAAACTGTAAAAGGCATTTCAGAGTTCGCATATTTAAGCAAGCACATATTAATTACAGCAGATTTCTCAACAGAAACTTTAAAAGCAATGAGGGCAAGAAATGATGCCTTTCAAGTGTTAAAAGAGTCACAACCTAGATTACTCTATCCAGCAAATCTATCATTCATAACTGAAGGTGAAATAAATACCATCCATGATAAACAAAAACTAATGCAATTTATGACCTCTAAATCAGTAAAGAAGGTACTTAAGGAAATATTATACAAAATATAAGTGTAACCATTAAAATGGGGGAAAATAATTTTCCCTAGATGAATAGACAAGCAAATGATGAGTAGAAAATAACCAAACATTACAAAACAACAAATGGTAGGAATTACTGCCAAAGATTCATTTTTAACACTGAATATTTATTGACTCAACTCTTCAATCACAAGACATAGAATGTTGGGTTGAATTAAAAAGCAAGAGTTAATTACTTATTGCCAATAAGAAACAGATCTCATTGACATAAAGAAACACTGGCTTAGGGCAGAAGAGTGCCAAATGATCTTCCAAGTAAGTGGACTCAAAATGCAGATAGGAGTAGCTAGAGTCATATCTTATAAAATGGCTTTAAAACCAAATTAGTAAAAGGATACAAAGAAGTTCTCTTCATATTAATAAAGGCACAATCTATCAAGAGGGAATGAAAATTGTTAAAATATTTGTGATAAACTTTTTTGCACCCAACTTCATTAATCGAACACTACTGGATGTAAAATCACAAAGACCCCAATAGAATTATTGTTGGAGGATTCATTACCTCACTTTCACTAACAGATAAGTCATCAACAAAAAAGTCAACAAAAAAACCTCAGAATTAAATGAAACTGTAGATCACATTCACTTAACATACATATACAGTGAACTTCATCTACTAGCTGCAAAATATACATTCTTCTCAGTAGCCTATGAAACTTCCATAATACATAAATACAAAATACATAGAACATAAAGCAAGTGTTGTCAAATATAAGAAATCAAATAACTCCCTTTATTCTATTAGATCAAACAGCAGAAGAAACTACAGAAAATATTAAATACATGTTGACTGAAAAACACATTGTTGAATGACCAGTAGATTAGTGAAGAAATAAGAAACAAAACTGAAACTTCATTAGCTCTACTGACAATGAAAACACAACAAACTAGAACTACGGAATCCTCTTTGGGGTGTTAGAAAGTTTACAATTATGAGTACTAATATCAAAAAACCCAGAAAGATTTCAAATAAATAGCCTTCTGGTGCACTTCAGCTCGAAGAAAACAAGAACAAGCCAAATACAAAATTGTCAGATTGAAAGGAATAATAAGCATTTGGGCAGAAATTAATTAAATAGGTACCATAAAACTGTACAAAATATCAATGAGACATAAAGTTGTTTCTTCAAAAAGTAAATGAGATTGATAAGCCCTTTCTAAATTTGACAACATGGAAGAGAGAAAGACCCAAAATTTAAAAAATATTGACACTAAAAAGGGGATATCAAGACAAGTAACAGAGAAAATTGAGGATCATGAGGGAATACTTTGAAAATCTACATTCAAGCATATTGGAAAATCAAGAAGAAATAGACAAATTTGCAGATGCATGTGACCTAACATTTTGAATCAAGACCTATATACCATGAGATTGAAACAATAATAATGAATCCAACACCCATGAAAAACCCAGGACCCAAGAGATTTCTTGCTGAATTCTATCAAATCTTTAAAGAAATACTAACACCACTACTTCTCAAACATTTCCACTACCGAGCTCATGCAAGATAGCTAGTATCAAACTTATTCCAAACTGGATAAGGAAACACACAACCAAACAGAATTATAAACTGATATCTAATGAAAATAGACACAATAATATTCTACATATACTTTCAAAATGAATTCAATTATATTTAAAAAAAATACATCATGATTAAGTTGACTTAATTCCAGGGATGCAAGGATGTTTCAATATTCATGAATCAGTAAATTTTCTAGAGTCCATAAACTGAATCAAGGACAAAAATCACTTGATAATCTCAACTGATACAGAAAAAGGCTTTGTCAAAATTCAACATTATTAATTAGATTATTTCTTGTGAAAAATTTGAAAATACATGTAGGTAATGGTGTCTTTCTTTCATAATAATTTAGATATGTAACAATGGGCTATTTATATGTCCTTTTTTTCCCTTACTTTTCTAGAATTCAGCCATAATCAACCTTTTTCCCCCTTCTCATGGTAATTAATTGTCTTTCCATTTTGTCTTTATTGAAGTGGGCATCTCTTACTTGTATCCTCACAATGTATTTTGCACATTCATACATGAATGTTTATTTTCTGTGTATTATTTTGTTTTATATGTATTTTATCTATGTCTGTAAGGATAGTATTTATCCTGGTCTTGTATCAAACTCTTACATGAAAATGAGCCCCCCCCTTTTTTCAGTGCTTTCATTCTGAAGTCTGAACCTTCTTCCATATTTAGTTTCCACGATATCTTTTGAATGCACTAAGATGAAAGCCACCAAATTTCAGTTTGCTCTTGTAGCTTCTCAGAAAAAAATGTTTTGCTTTCCATTTTTGGACTGTTACTTAGTTTAAAATTTTTCTATTCTTATTAAAGTTGCTATAGAGTCTACAGAGGCTGTGGCATATTTATTTGTGATATTTACTTTTTAATATTACAGTATGGGTTATATTATGAGATTGTATTTTATCTTCATTCTCCTAAAAATGCAATAGTGAATTATTCTATTTTATATCACATTTATATTTAATATTACTTTTTTGGTAAAAAATGTTTTTTTTCTTGTCTGATTAATCTCACATATTTTTCTAAATGATTGAATGTAGTTTGATTAAAAATTTATATTTATTCACACTTTGTGAAAATTTTACTTAGGTTTGTGATTTCTTGTACAGTTAAGTTGGTCAACTTGAATATTTTCATTGTGATGTAGGAAATTCTAAAATTCTCTATTGTGCTAGTAATCTTCATGCATGTTGCTTTTAGAATCCACCTGAAAAACTCTTATAATTTACCATTTATATATAATAAATTTTTGTTTTATTCTTCCTTGATTTCTGAGACATTTTGCAAGGATCTTGGACTCTAAATGTTCCATGACTGTGCACAGGGACTTAGGTATAGCCTTTGTTCATAATTATCCTGGTATGTAGAGGGTAGCATAAAAATTTTCTTTTAGCATTTTTCTATGTTTTTGGAATTAATACTGCAATGACATGATTCCAGTTCTCTCATGGACACTTTTGAATATATTTTTGTTGTACACCATAATTTATTACTTAATGTCTAAAAGCAAGTTTTTCATTTATTTCTGTGCCTCTATCAGCTTTGAAATGAAAAATTAGTGTATAAACAGTGTCCCATTCTGATGCATGGAACAATTCCTGATTCTTAAATGGTTTTCCTTCCATATTGCTTGAATTCTTCTAATACATTGGCATCATTTTCATGTACACTTTAATAGGAAGACAGATTATGAAAACATGAGTAATCATTTTGTCCTGCCAGATTTTGCCTTTGAATATGCTGATTGGATTTTCAACCAGATCCTTGTCAAAATCTGAGTGATGAATCCCTAGGCATTGGACTATTCATTCATGTAGAAATTTGCTTTTGCTTATGCCTTTTAAAATTTGATATGGGGAGGGGGTAGGGTGGGCATGGTGGAAAGATGGCTCAAACAATGTATACACATACTAATAAATGTATTAACAATTAAAAAATTTGATCCAATTTTTGAAAATCCACTTAATAGTTCATTTTCCCCTGTTATTGATAATTTTCCTTCCATTGATTCTTGGAAATTGCCAGGCATTTATATATAAATAAATGTGTTTTCTATCATAGTATCTGTGTGGTTTTTTTAAATTTTAGTCTATGTTTATGAACATGATTTATATCTTATTCTAGGCCTTTCCTGAGATGAGAAATTGGGGTCTGTGTTTTCACTTTTAATCCTGAGATCTAAGGCTCCCTGCTTGTTTTAATCTTTCCTGAGAACTTTTCTGTGTATGCTGTTGTGTGCCATTTTCATTGGTCTAATTTTGCGTCATCTCTATAAAATATTTTTCCTATGCTGGATTAATATTGTATTTACATGTTTTGTCTTCTTAAGAATGTTACAACAGAACATACAGGTTTGTCTCATTTTTATTTGTGGGGTTTGTTGAATATATGTTTTCATATTGTTTAATTTTTATTACCTGATTTTTTCCTTTTTCCCCTAAAATTTCAATGGTCAATTTTTCCCATGTATATACTTTAGATTACTTTCCTGACACTTCAAAGTTTTCATTTTTTTCTATTTAATGTAAATATATTTTCCTATATAGTAAAATATATTTTAAGAAGGAGTTTCATTTTATATTCACATCTCCTATTATGTAAATATTTAGTTGGATAGATTGTTATTACTGTCATGGGTAATGTGGCAAATAGATTTTCTTTTTCATTGTCATGCCAGGTTGTTGTCTAAATTCTGTTTTACTTTACCCACCAAAAACAGATGGTTTGGTAGTCAGTTGAAATGACACTACTAATTACACTTTCCATGTAACATATACTTTTTTAGACTTTTTAGATGTCTAACAGATTATGGCTGGATCCTGGATCTCAACAGATCCAGTAGGATAAATGTATATTTAGATATGATCTTCCTTCATGATCATTCTGAACTATGGGGAGTAATTTATAAATGTATATTTTGGTATACTTTCCATGTTTTTGGAATGGATTTTGTAATGGTCATTTTTCAGCATTCTCATGGACAATCTCTATATATTGTTCCCCTATTTACATTATTGAATTTTCTTCTTATTCAACACAGGAAAATTTCTAACATTATTAAAAACATTTTTATTTGATTTTGCCCATAAATCTCTATCAACATTTTGGTGAAAATTTAATGTCTGAGGACAGGCCCGTCCGGAGAGTTGACACATGTCCTCATCTTCTTAGAATTCCATGTGAGTTAATCTGAATTGTGCATGTTCTAAAATGTACTGACAATTGTGGTTAAAATACAGGTCTGACAAACTGGTATTTCTTCTCTACTTATTTTTCGTATTTTGAAATGCTGATTTAATGTGAACAATATTCTTTACTTCTGAGAATTCGAGTATATAATATATATGTATTGGGATCTTCCCATTATAATTATTCACATATAAGGTGTTACCATTTACCAGCAGAACCTGGGTGACCAGATCCATAGAAGATGAGGGAACTACTGAGTCCTGCTCAATAGCCACTTTAATGAAGCATACTACTGCTTTTATAAATTCCTTTTACACAGAGAGCATTTGGTAAGAAAAATCATGCCAAGTATTACATGTCAAAGTTACATTAGTACAGCGAAGCACAGTTAGAATTAACTCTTTGTTATGTCTCCTTTAAAATGGGAACAAAGAAGCAGGAGAAGCACATGGTCAGCATAACTTTCTTATTTACATCTGAAGGACACAAAGCCATCTGGAAACCTTGAATATAGTTTTTCTGGACGTCTGTCTTTCTCACAAGGCCAGATACCAGATTACACAGGCACAGCCTGGTCCTGAGACTTTTGCCTCAGTTCCTTGGAGCTTTCTCACAAGGCCAAATGCCAACTTACACATGCACAGTCTGGTCCTGAGGACTTTGCCTCAGTTCCTTGGAGCTTTCTCACAAGACCAGATACCAATTCACACAGGCAAGGTCCTACTTCTGGCTCTAACAATTCCCCCATTTTTGTTTTTTAAATGTACCAATCCCAGCATGACTGTGGTTTCAGAAGTTTTGTAAGATTTTCATTGTCATTGGAGACAGGAGTATCCTATAGAAAAAATGACAAAACAAACAATAAAAGTAATGTTATCTCCTAATAGATTATGCATAATGCTTTGAAGACAAGACTTAGGATCTGTACCTTGTAAAGCATCTGTAATGTCTTTTGTCAAGCCTTCATAAGAAATGCCAGGCAATTTACTTTTAAATGTGTTAAAAATGTCCCTTTTTAGTTCCTCCACATCTAAGGTGATATTACCTCTAAGATCTTGTAAATGATATTTTACTTGTTCCCAACTATATCAGGTAGTGTTATATTTTGCTGTAACAAAATATAGTAACATTCCAGTCATAAGAAATCATTAGTTGGTATTGTATGCTAGCTATCTGATTCCCTAGCCATGTTACAGCTTGTTGTAAGTCTCCTATTTTGCTTTCTATCTCTTCATTGATTTTAGATTGGGTAGTCCATAGTACATGTGATTGATTTTGCCATTGTGCAACAAACTCATATGTTTAAACAGAAGTCTCTAATGTTACTCCTGCCATGGCAGGCATAGCAGACCAAGTATAGCAAGAACAACCCATTTGATAAATCTTTTTGATCATGTTAATAATTCAGACACTACTTCAGTCATTAAACCTTATAAGGGAGAATGTTGCTGTTCTCTTATTAAGTTTACAGGCAACCAAACATTTCTTCTTGCCCTTAATATAAACAATGCTTGAGAGGACCAATTAATAGACAGAGAATTGTTAACACAGGTGCATAATCTACAATCTAAGCAATCAACACTTTTTAGAGTAAAATTAAAACTAAAAGTTCCAAGAGCTAAGACATATGGTAAACTAACACATGCTTGTGCATAAAAGGATGCATTATAATCTAAGACATAGTCAGACCAGGAATATTTGCTTCTGGAAAAGTTTCCTTTCCAATAGGTTATCGGTGCAGAGGCAGCAACCAATTTCCAGATTTCAGGTTGCTCTGGATAAGTAATATGTTTTATTAGTAATTAGGGCCTTGGGGATGACATTTCCCCATCATGCCATGCCATTAGTCCTTTCATATGATGTTCTCTAGGTAATGGACTATTTTGCCAAGCAATTTTGTTATATAATCACAGACTGTCTTATTCCAGTCTTCAGGACAATTGTGCAAAGAGCACCCACGAGGGCCACAACCAATAAAAGAGAAATTATGAGTGGATACAAGTAACTTTCCAGTGCTGGCATGGTAATTGCTCTAATGAGGAGGGGAATATTTCAAATGTTTATAAGATATAGTCTTCCATATTGGGAGATTAGGTTTTCCCATGTTAGTATTATTAATTTCTGTAAAATTTAGACAATGTTTCAAGTAGTCCAATTTCTTTATGACAGTATGTTAAACTATATTTGAATGCTCACAGAAAGACAAGGAGTTGGATGACCAATGCACAAAGGCAGAATTTCATATCCTAAGGATATATTCATAGCAGTCCCTTCCTCAGAAGGGTGATTTGATCCAGTACTTTTCCAAGGAGGCGGGAGGTGGGTAGAATCATTAGTGTAAACAATAAGCCCCCATTCAGACCATTCCACTCATCTTAGTAGAGGAGGATGGGTTACAAAGGCCCAATACACTTGTCCACTCATCTCAGATGCACAGGTAAGGATAGCAATCATGGCCAAGAAAAGAGTCTCTGGAGTAATGGGGCTTCCAGTGGATCATAAGACATTTTAACCTTTTGCTGATGATGTTTAATTTGTTCCCAAGTAGGGACAGAACTTTTCACATAACATGGATGAGAACGTTTCTGCTTAAAAGCAAGGGCAGACATTTTGTGCATGGTCTGTGCCATTTGTTCATCTTCAGGAGTCTCCCTCTGAGGGGCAGTCATCACTTTGTTGGACATATTCATTGGTTTTCCTGGGCCTGATGCTCCGAAGAGGAACCCATAGTGTTTCAGGGGATCCATGGACATCTATAGAAACACAAGCATAAACCTTGACCTTTTTAAGTAAGAGCCAAGGCAGCCAAGAGTTAAAAGATTTATACCAAATTGGGACTTGTATGTCTGGCAAAGAGGGAGATTCACCAAAATGTTTATCTGCTGCAGTCAAAATATCACCCTGAGGTAAATTAAAAAAAATTTAAAGTAAAAAGTGTTAAAGCTAAGGTATCTTGAGGAGTTCCCCCTTTTTTGTTTTTTAACAATTGTGTTTTTAAAGTTCTATGTGCCCTTTCAACAATAGCTTGTCCTTGTGGATTGTAAGGGAGGCCAGTGACACAAACATTGTTCCATTCTTCACAAAATTGTTTAAATGGATGACCTGTAGATGCAGGTCCATTGTCTGTTTTAAGTTTAGAGGGCACTCTCATAACCGCAAAACATTGTAAAAGAGAGGCAATGATGTCACGAACATTTTCATTGCATTGAGGAACAGCCCAAATGAATTTAGAGTAGGTATGAATAACAGCATGTAAATATGGTTGCTGTGGAAAAAAAGGTTATGTGAGTCACACCCATTTGCCTTAATTCATTAGTACTTAGACCATGAGGATTAGCACCAGATGGGTGAGATCTACAATGTAAAGGAGCACATACAGGACAAGATTTGATGCTATCATGAGCAGTATGAAAAGGAATTTTATAATGCATATGTAATCTATTGGCATTAGTATGTAAATGCTGATGTCCTTTCTCAGGGGAAGAAAACACTGCACATGTAAATTTATCTGCAATATCATTTCCTCACACTAGAGGGCCAGGCAGATTAGAATGAGCCCTAATATGAGTAACACATAAGGGATAAGTGCAGGTCTGTATTAGATGTTGTAATGTGGATAATAATGTTTTTATAACTTTATGAGAGTAGAATTAAGGGCAGTTTCAATAGCAGGAAACAGTCCTACTACATAAGCTGAATCTGAGACAATATTTAATGGTTTATCTGTAATTTTTTGCAATAAATAAATAAGAACTGCTAATTCTACCTGTTGTGCAGAAGGATAGTTTGTATAGTTTCATGTAAATCAGGTCCATGTATGCCTCCTTTACCAGATGATGATCCATCTATAGAATAAACTCAAGCATGAGATATAGGATTTAATTTTACTATAGTGATAACAATAAATGGAGTTCATTTTTAAAAATCCCACAACTTACCTGCTGGGTAACGATTACCTATATATCCATGATAATTGTTTATGCTATTACTTAAATTATCATTAAGAGGTAACAGATTTTCAAACTGTTTGTTAGTAAAGGGTAAAATAATAAGTTGTGAATCAAATCCCAGAATCTGTAGGTATCTTTTTCTTCCCTGTATAATTAAAGAGGATATTAGATCAATATATGAAGTTAACACTTTAGTTACTTTTTGTTTTAAATATAACCATTCTAAAGGAGATTTCTCTTGGGCTAAAATTTCTGTAGAAGAATTTGGAGAAGGAAATATTAACAGGGAAATAGGTTTTAAAGGATCAAATCTTGTTAGAAAGGCAGTCTGTAACTGTGACTCAAAAACTTGTAATTCATTTTCAGCAGCAGGTATTAAAGTCTGAGGGCTGCCCAGGGCAGTATCACCTTCTAAGATAGAAAACAAATTAGTGAGTTTATAATTTGGTATACCTAAAGAAGGATGAAGCCAATTAATGTCTCCTAGTATCACTTGAAAATCAGTAAGAGTTGTTAATGAGTCTCTTCATATGGCAGACTTTTAAGAATGAATGGTGAGTCTCTTGACTGCATGACCTATATACTGAAAAGGAGTAGTAGTTTGTATTTTTTCAGGAGCTATTACCAATCCTCCTACTTGTTAACCTTTTTGTGTGGTTTCAAAAATTTTATGTAATTGTTCAGAACATGTATGAGAAATTAAAATGTCATCCATATAGTGGATGATATATGCATCAGGGAATGTTACTCTAATAGGTTGTAATATTTTTCCTGCAAAATACTGACACATAGTGGGAGAATTAATCATACCCTATGGCAGCACTGTCCATTGATATCTCTGTAAAGGTTCTTGCTGATTTAAGCTAGGGACAGAAAATGCAAACCTTTCCCTATCTTTGGGATGTATAGATATAGTATAAGAGCAATCTTGTAAATCTAAGACAATCAAAGGCCTTTCTTTAGGAATACATGCAGGAGTAGGCAATCCAGGTTCTAAAGCTCCCATAGTTACCATAGATGCATTTACATTACTTAAATCTATAAGAAGTCTCCATTTTCCTGATTTTTTATTAATAACAAACACTGGGGAATTCCAAGGAGAAAAGGTAGGTTCTATATGTTCGTGCTCTAATTGTTCCTGAACTAATTGTTTTAAAGCCTGTAATTTTTTATTATTTAGGGGCCACAATATGAAAATCATAGGGAATCTACCCAGTATTATTGCCCCATCCAACCAAGTATTCTCTACAAAAAGGAAAAGCAGGGATATAAGTTGAACAAGCCTCTTTAAAGACTTTTATAATATTCATATCCAACCTATTATAAGTGTTATTGCCATTCATATTAAACATAACAGGAAACAGCGATCACAGTTCATGTGGCTGTGGGGGGATGGGAATGCGAGCTGCTAATGGAGGGTCATTCTTTCTTTCCAAGCCCTTGTCAGGGTGAATATGTAAATAATGCATTTCCTCTTCAATGTTTCCCATTTCAGGATATTTATCCCAATCCTCATTCTCTGGAAGAGGGAGATAAAGATCATCAATTTCTCTTGGAGGTGCCAATGCAATTGCCGGCGCTGCAAGCTGCATGGTTTACTTTCAGTTTCCTCTGGCACAGTAAAGCCACAACTAAAGCATCTTTTACTCTCCTTAGTGATTTTTTCCATATCTCCTGCATCTAATTCATACTCATGAACGGATGCAACAGTCTCTTTTTCTAAATTTTCTTCCCTTCTCTCTCCCCCAAGTATTAGAATTACAGACTTAACCAGAGCCCATGTTATCCAAAAATGAACAGGTATCTTTTCTCCCTCTCTGTATGCCTTTTCAACATTTTTACATGCTCACTCCCAATCTTCATCTAAAGTACCTTCCTCAGGAAACCAAGGATTACACTCACAAATTACTTCTAAACAGTCCTTTAACTGATGTTTGGAAACTCAAGCTCCTCCTTGTAATAAAAAGCGATGTACAAATGAAAGAAAAGGCTGGACTCTGTACTGATTTTGCCCCACCTTGTGCCACTTACCTCCTTCTGTGAGGGTCTCTGCATCCCTTTCAAAATTATCCTTCAAGTCCCTTTTTCAGGCACCAACTGTTACCATTTACTGGTGGAACCTGGGTGACCCGAGCCATAAAAGATGAGGGAACTACTGAGTCCTGCTCAATAGCCACTTTAATGAAGCATACTACTGCTTTTATAAACTCCTTTTACACAGAGAGCATTTGGTCAGAAAAAGCATGCCAAGTATTACATGTCAAACTTACTTTAGTACAGGGAAGCACAGTTAGAATTAACTCTTTGTTATGTCTCCTTTAAAATGGGAACAGAGAAGCTAGCATAACTTTCTTATTTATATCTGAAGGACATGAAGCCATCTGGGAACCCTGAATATAGTTTTTCTGGACATCTGGCTTTCTCACAAGGCCAGATACCAGATTACGCAGGCACAGCCTGGTCCTGAGACTTTTGCCTCAGTTCCTTGGAGCTTTCTCTCAAGGCCAAATGCCAACTCACACAGGCACAGTCTGTTCTGAGGACTTTGCCTCAGTTCCTTGGAGGTTTATCACAAGGCCAAATGCCAACTCACACATGCACAGCCTGGTCTTGAGGTCTTTGCCTTAGTTCCTTGGAACTTTCTCACAAGGCCAGATACCAACTCACACAGGCAAGGTCCCACTGCTGGCTCTGACATTAAGGCAGTGAGTTTTTTGTTTATGCCTCAGAAAAATTTTTTTCTTTTTCTTTTATTATTCATATGTGCATACAAGGCTTCGTTCATTTCTCCCCCCTGCCCCCACCCTCTCCCTTACCACCCACTCCACCCCCTCCCTCTCCCCCCCCAATACCCAGCAGAAACTATTTTGCCCTTATTTCTAATTTTGTTGTAGAGAGAGTATAAGCAATAACAGGAAGGGACAAGGGTTTTTGTTGGTTGAGATAAGGATAGCTATGCAGGGCATTGACTCACATTGATTTCCTGTGCATGGGTGTTACCTTCTAGGTTAATTCTTCTTGATCTAACCTTTTCTCTAGTACCTGTTCCCCTTTTCCTCTTGGCCTCAGTTGCTTTTAAGGTATCTGCTTTAGTTTCTCTGCGTTAAGGGCAACAAATGCTAGCTAGGTTTTTAGCTAGTTTCTGTTATTAAATTTTTCCTTATTTTCTGGAATATAGTTGTAATGGTCTCTTTTTCCACCTTTGGTAAAAATTACTTTTCCTTCAACTATGTCTCTCAAAGTTACTCTTTTCTTAATATACTCAGAACAATGTGTCTTCTATTGTAATATCTAAGTATTTATTTTATTTTTCTGTTTTACCATGTATTTCAGTCTGTCTTGATTAACATATCTTATACCCTTGACTAGACTCATCCTGTACATGCATATAAGGCATTTCAATCATATTTACCCTCTCTATTATACTTTCTTATCTTCCCCCTCTTAGGTGGGTTTGGATATGTTTCATTATTCTGTTTTCATACAAACATGATTACCTCCATCTCAGACTTTTAACATCTATATTTCTATATGAGTGGAAGCATGCAGTATTTGTTTTTTTGTCTGGCTTATTTCTGTTAACACAATGATTTCAAGGTACATCTGTTTCCTGCAAATGACAAAATTTGTCCTTTTTATGGATGGATAATACTCATTGTATATATAGTCTACATTTTCTTGATTCATCAGTTGATTGGATGAATAAAATTCCATTGTTTGTAAATATCTTATTTTCTTAACCCATTCATTAGTTTGGGAAAACTTGGCTGTTTGCAGAGCTTAACGATTGTGAAAAATGCTTCAAATAACATGGGTATGCTGGTGTTTTATAGTAACCTGAATGACATTCCCTAGGGTGTATTCATAGAAGTTGCATGGTTGGATAATATGGTAGATCTGTGATTAGTTTATGGAGGAGCCTCTATAGGATTTTCATAGTGTTTGTACTAATTTACATTCCCACCAACAATGTTTGAAGTTTGCATTTTCTCAAAATAGTCACCCATCTTTCTTATTTCTTGAATATTTGAATATGTGCATAAGTATAAATACATGTGTATGTATACATGCATATACACATTCACATATATGTACATATATTTGTATATAATGTTCAATACTATACATCTTTGTTGTATAAAGCTTCTACATTTGTTTAGACCAACCTGGTCAGGGAAATTGTTCCTTATCAAACATGAGAGGCAGGTATAGACAAATTAAACACAGAAGTTGCAATTAGTTGAAATATTTACTAATGTAATCAACATTATTTCATTGAGTTTTTACAATGTGAAATGAATATCCAAAAAAAGTAGTGAACTATCATTTTGAGCACTTACATTTTGTCAATAACTTCAGTACATGAGAATATAATATTATCTTTTATTTCCATTGCAATACTGAGAAGTGTTTCATAATATTCAGATTTCATAGTTGAAAAAACTAAAGCTTGAATAGTATTGAGACTTGTATAATGGGTCTGAGTTTTAGAGATAATCTACAAAATGGGTATGCAACCAATAAATTATTGATCTAAATTTTTCCAGGTGATATGTCATTTCTTGGTGAAGATTTAACTGTGATTAAAATGAATGAAAGCTAAATTTTCTTGAAAATACTTGGCTCAGTGATTTCAAACTTTTAAAACCACTTTTATATATGCTTTGATTTGGTGAACTTTTCAAAATTTAATATTTATTAAAGATTTTCATGATGTATTATTTTGGTAAATAGTAAAATGTCATTTTTTTCAATTTTTTCTTCTGTTTTTAAGTTTTGCTATTTTTAAACAAAATCTGTAATTATATGTTACTTCTATGTTTGTCATACACTTATCTAATATTATCATTGGTTTCATCTTACAACTTCATCATACTTTGTGAAAGGATGAATTATTAGTATAATGATTAAGCAAAAATACTTGGAAACATTGACAGGGAAGGAAAATGACTAGAAATTATTGATAAATGTCTCTTCATTACGTATCTCAAGTTTATCATATTAAATGTACTGGCAATGTTTCTAAAATAAAAGAAGCAACAGTTGTACTATTCACTGACAGTGTGTTGGAAATTAATCTCCAGGGCAGTTTGTATTTAAAAGAAAACAAAAATAGCTGATTTTTTAGAGCACTGTTTAATGTTAAAAGGCAATACTTAAGATTGGACTGCAGAACCTTTGAAAATAGATGATGATTCAAATGGGAAATGAATATTTTCCACTGCTCACCAATTACAGAGAATTTGTTTAGCCTACATCTCCTACCTTTTTCTTTAGCATAAATGCATATAAAATATAATTGCAATATATATTTGAAGGACAGTTAACATAATATCACTTATACATTTTCTTGTTATTAAATATTCTACACACTTTTTTGAATAGCTGATAACACATGCCTAACTGTTTTTAAATTTATTCATCCTCTTTTCCAAAGACCAGAAAATTTCTACAAATATTTCCAAATGGCAAAAGTGATACTCAACATTTTCTCTATGGTGTAACAAACAAGTGTCTGATGGCCACCAAACATTCTATCCACTCCATTAATTGATTCTCCATTCACCTTTCAGAACCATTAAGGTCTTCATTACTTTTGTGGTGAGGAGGTGAGTTCTCTTCCAACTGACTAAGTGTGGCTGGCCTAGGACCCAGATCTGTGTAACTCATTGCCTAAAATTGATGGTACTTTCACCTGCATATCTGCCTTCTCAGGACTTATAACACTCTATGTTTCTCCACAGTGTTCAAACACTCACCAATCTCCTCACCCCGACCAGACCCACTACCACCAAAAAATGCCATGCCCTCAAACACATTGTGGGAAGTTTGCCTAAAACTGGGACTCTTTGGTGAGGAGACCCAGGAGCCCATAGGGTCCAGACTACTAGAGTCTACAACTGCAAACATCAGGTCATTGCAGTGGGAGTTTGGGGAGTTCACTGGTGCTTCAAGATTGGACTGAATCTCTGGGAAGCTACAACAGGGGTACATGATGCCATAAGAACATAGAACATAAAGTCCTCAATAGAACCCCAGCAGCTCAGCAGCTAAGAGAAAATATAGACAAATGGGACTTCATAAAACTAGAAAGCTTCTGCACAACAAAAGAAGTGGTCTTTAAACTGAAGAGACTACCCACAGTGTGGGAGAAAACATTTGTCAGCTACACATCAAAGCACCAATAACCAGAATATATAGAGAACACAAAAAACTAAACTCTCCCCAAATTACTGATCAATTAAAGAAATGGGCAACTGCACTAAACAGAACTTTCTCAAAAGAAGAAATTCAAATGACCAAAAAACACATTAAAAAATGCTCACCATCTCTGGGCATAAAGGAAATGCAAATCAAAACCAACCACACTAAGATTCCACCTCACTCCTGTTAGAATAGCCATTATTAGAAACACCACCAACAACAGGTGTTGGTGAGGAGGTGGGCAAAAAGGAACCCTTGTACACTGCTGGTGGGAATGCAAACTAGTACTACCACTATGGAAAAAAATTTGGATGGCTTCTTAAAAATCTAAACATAGATCTGCCATATGATCCAGCAATTCCACTCCTGGGGATGTACCCAAAGGAATGCAACACTGGTTACTCCAGAGGCACCAGCATAACTATTTTCAGTGCAGCACTATTCAAAATAGCCAAGTTATGGAAATAGTCAAGTTGCCCCACTACTGACCAATAGATTAAGAAAATGTGGTATTTATACACTATGGAATTCTACTCAGCCATAAAGAAGAATGAAATCTTGTCATTCGCAAGTAAATGGATGGAAGTGGAGAACATCATTCTGACCAAGGTTAGAATGAAGAATAGAATCAGAAGACCAATAACCGTATGTTTTCCCTTATATATGGACTTTAGTTAATGGGCAAATACAGCAATGTGATTGGACTTTGGTCACATGATAAGGTTAGAGAACACAAGGGAGGTATGAGGATAGGTAAGAAACCCAAAAAACATGATAGTATTTGATGTCCTCAATGCAATGGAACTAATGCAGAAACTTTAAAGTGATAGAGGCCAATAGAAGAAGGGAATCAGGATTTACATAAAAGGTCAGTTAGAGAAGAATCAACTTAGAATGTAACACACAAGTACATGGAATCAATGCTAGGAATCTCCCTGTATAGCTATCCTTACCTTAGCTGGCAAAAACACTTTGTCCTTATTATTGTTTAAACTATCTTTTCAACAAAATTAGACATAAGGGCAGAACAGTTTCTGCCTGGAAGCGAGGGGATAGGAGGGGAGAGGGACGGGTGGTGGAAAAGGGAGGGTGTGGGGGGTAGGAGGGAAAATGACCCAAACATTTTATGCACATATGATTAAATGAAGAAAAAGATACAGCATGACTAGATCAGTTTCATTCAAGTGATGCAAGGATGATTAGATATATGTAAATCTATAAATGTAATACAGCATATAGACAGAAGCAAGAACAAAAATTGCATGGTCCTCTCAATAGATGCAGAAAAAGCCTTTGAAAAATTCAACACCAATTCATGATAAAAGCTTTGAACAAACCAGGAATCAAAAGAACATTCCTTGACATATTAAATTCTATATATGGAAAACCTCAAATCAACATTATATCAAATGGAGATCACCTGGAACCATTTCCATTAAAGTCAAAAACAAGACAGGGATACCCACTTTCCCCATTCCTATTCAATATTGTTTTGGAATCCTTTGCCAGAGAAACAAGACAGGAGCATAAATTAAAGGGATTCAAATAGGGGAGGAAGAAGACAGCATTTATAGATGGCATGATTTGATACCTAATAGACCCTAAGAACTCTGCCAAATAACTATTAGATATCAAAACCTCTTTTGTCAAACTATCAGGGTACAAAATTAAAATACAGAGAAATTGGTAGCCTTCCTATACATCAACAACAAATAGACTGAGAAGGAAATCAGTGAAGTAATCCAATTAACAATAGCTTCAAAAATAATAAAGTATCTTTGAATACATTTCATGAAGGAAACCAACAAATTTTTCAATGAAAACTATAAACCACTGAAGAGAGAAATCAATTTCCATACATTAATATAAGTGATATTTCCATCATATTTACCCCACCCTCTCCTTATATCTTTCACATTTCCACTGGTACCAGTCACCATAAAGGACCTGTTTTACCTTCTTTTCCTTCATTTTTTTGAAAGAAGATATTTTTCGCTTGTTTAAGTTACCTATAACAGAAGCTTCATTATGACATTTCCACGAACATATGTATCATATCCTGAATTGGTTCATCCTCTCTATCTTTATCCTTTCTTCCTTAATTCCCTTTTTAGGGTGTTTTCAACAAGTTTAGATATTCTATGTTCATTCTTATGTAGAAAATATATTCTGTATTCTTTTTGTATGTTAACCTTCTGCCTTCCTTCTTTGATTCTTTCTCTCCTGTTAGTGCCCTCTTCTTAGTGCAACCTGTTTTTCATTCTCTTTCAGTGTTTTGATGTCTTTTCATGGTTCAATGGGATTTTTGCCTTGGTATTATAACTGTACATGCATAGATTTAAGTACATATAACCTGATTCATGGCAATTACTTTCCCTTTTTGGCTGATCCTGCATTTTATAACAATTTTCATGTGGTTTTATTTGGGGTGTGTTTTCATCTTACAGAGAAGTGACATATTTCATTATTTTTCACTATGTATCTTTCCTTATTATCCTCCTCTTTGGTCTCCTATACCAGTTCCACTTTTGGGACATGTTCTGTCTATATTTGTACATATACACAATGTTGCTTCTTATAATGGACCTATATTCCACACATGAGAGAAAACATGCAGCCTTTGTCACTCTTGGCTTGGCAAAATTCACTTAAGATGATGTTCTTGACTTCCATCCATTCATCTGTAAATGACAAAATTTCATTCTTTGTGGCTTTATAAAATTCTATTGTATATAAATATCATATGTTCATAATGCTTTCATCAGTTGTGGGGCCTTTGGCTATTTACATAACTTAGCTATTATGAATAATGCTGCAATGAACATGGGTATGCTTTTCTTGTTACTTCAACCTAACGTTACTTTGGGTGTGTGCATAGGAAGTGTATTGTTGGATCATATGATAGTTCAATTTTGGTTTTCTGAGGAGTCAGCATACTGTTTTCCATAGTTTTGGTACTAATTTACATTCCACAAGGAATGTTTGATGGCTCAACTTTCTCCACATCCTTAGAAATATTTGTTGTTATTTCTTACTGGAATGTATACAGATTATGTATTGACTGATATATATGAATGCATATATACTTACAGATGTATATACATATACATATATGGATACATAATATTCAATATTACCTAAAATTGTTTAAATCTTATGTCTGTTTCTAGACCATCCTGGTCTAGAGAATTTGTTTATTTGGAAAATTTAGTAATTAATTAATTACACGAGTGACTCAAATACAGGCAAATTGAACACAGAAGATGCAGTTAGTTGAAATGTCTCTTAATCATACATTATTTCCTTGAGGTTTTACATTGTAAAATCATCACCAATATTTGACTTTTCAAAACTAATATTCAATATTGAATCATTCTAATTAATTCTGGAATCCAACAGTAGTGAACTCTCATCTTGAGCAATTTCTCTTTGCCAATAACATCACCCAATGAAAAATTTATATTATCTCTTTCAAAGCAATATTGAGAAGTGTTTAACAATATTCATATTTTATAATCGAGAAAACTACAGCTTGATTTGAGACTTGAAGAATGAGTCTGAGTTTTCTGATGAGTGTGCATGCAAGATGCCTTCTCAGCAGAACAGAACGTCAACATGGGATGCCACATGTAGGAATTTCTGATTACAGAAACTACACATATATACATTAGTTATTTTTTTAGTAGTAAAAAGTGATGGCAGAAAGAAAATGAGGTTGGTTGTATGAACAGAGACTAGAAGGGCTATGCAAGGTATGTGTGGAACAAACTAAAACAAGAAGGTAAGAAGAGAAGGATTGTCTCTTAAATAAACATAATCTTAGTGTTCAAATTGCCTACAGTAGAATTTAATCACATACTATCTGAAAAGGGAAAAGTTGATAAATTTGGTGTCCAGCCTACTTAGTTCTTTTAAGAAAAAGGAAACTGGAACTGGGTCACATTGATATGCTTTGATAGTCTGCATATACTAGATAACATAGGAATAAAAGTTAGTAGAATGAATCTATTTTGTTAGATATAGATTTGTTTACTATATACTTTATTTCATTGAGGGATACTCTTTATGTAAATATGTAAAAGCCATGAGTATGGTACTGCCTAGGGCTTTGCTTACTTAGGAGCAAAACAAATCCAGTTGGTATGAATTTTGAACATCTGACAATTTAGTTATCATCTGTGCAATTTCTGTTAATCTATAAATCTGTGATCTGATCCAGCTGTAGTCCACTAATTGTGGATGACTTAAATAGTTCTCATGTGTAATTAACTAATGAATGATTTTCCAATAAAAACCAAATTCCCCAGACCAGGTTGATTTAGATGAAGTTATAAAATAAATACAATTTAGAGATACAAAATTAAAGATTATATGTAAATATATTCACATATGTATTTTTATATGTATCTTCTTATACACACATGTATATTCCAATTTTCAAGAAAGCAAACAAGTATTGCTTTGAATGACTATGTAATGTAATATTGCGAGTGATAACTAATATACCCATAAAATGTTTAAGCTGTCTCTAATGTACTATCTAGAATATTCCTGGTGGTATTTCAATTCTTGGTAAATTTTACCTGTGAATAAAATAAATGACAGGATCAATATTTGTGATAATAATTGTCTAAATATTCTCAATCTTACAACCATTTTTTTATCTTTATTGATTTGGTAAAATTTTCAAAATGTCAAAGTTTATTAAAGATTTTCATATTGCATTATTCTGGTGAATAGTAAAATGCCATTTTTTTCTCACTTTGTCTTCTATAATTGAAAAAAATTGCTATATTTAAACAAAATCTGTTATTATATGTTACTTATATATTTCTTGTACTCTTTTTTCACATGATCATTAGTATCATCTTGCAATTTTTAGGTACTTCATTAAAGGATAATTTCATAGTGTAAGTATCAAACAAAAATGTTTAAATCACATTGATAAAGAAGGGAAATGATTCTAGGAAATATCAATCAGTGACTTTTGGTTAAATAGATCATGTATACTATATTAAATGTACTGGCAATATTTCTAAAACAAAAGCAGCTTCTATTCACTATTCACTGACAGCTTCTTCAAAATTCATCTGGAGGGCCTTTTGGATTTTAAAGGAAACAAAAGTTGTTCATATTTTTGGAATACCAGCTTGTTAATGTAAAATGTAATATTCATAATTTGTTTTTTCAGAGTCTTTGCAAGTATGTGATGATTTAAATAGGAAATGAATTTCTTCCACAGCTCACCATTTAGAGACAATTTATTTATGCATACATCTTATACCTTTTTCCGAAGACTAAATACATTTAAAATGTAATTTTATATCCATTTGCAGAAGAATTTATATATCACTTATTCATTTTCTTGTTACTAAATAGTCTAACATTCCTTTGAATAGCTGATAACTCATTGCACAGCTGTTCTTAAGTTTATTCATCTTCTTTTCTAAAGTTCAGAGAATTTCTCCATACATTTCCATTTGCAAATGCAATACTCAACATTTTCTCTATGGTGGAAAAAACACCGAATGTCTGATGGCCTAAATCATTCCATCAATGCCATAGTCTGAGGCTCCTCTCATATTTGAGGAACATTGTGGCCTTCATTGTTTTAATTAGGAGGAGGTGAGCTCCCTTTCAAGTGGCTAAGAGTGGTTGCCCCAGGACCCAGATATGCACAACTCAATGCCCTGAGTTGATGTTGCTTTCATTTACATAACTGTTTAGTCAGGCCCTATTTGTCTCCACATGGCTCAGTCACCTGCCACCCTCCTCACCCAGCCTTGCCCACCACCACATGATTGGAGGTTTGCCTGGTTCTAGGAGTCTTTGGTTAGGAGACCCAGAAGCTCATATGTTCCATTGCCCTTAGAGTTCACAGCTGAAACCATCAGGTCATCACAGTGAGGTGCATGGGGTTCACTGGTGCTTGAAGATTTGCTTGTATCACTGGGTAGCTACAACATGGGCCCAAGATCTTCTCAGGGTAAAGATAACTTCAGTCTGTTTCTAAGATTCCACCAGCTTATGGGCAGATCTGGAGCCTGAGGGATGGAAGGCCTCTGAGGAGCAGGCCATGCTTCTATCCACACTGTACTCTCTGCTGGAAATGTGATTTTTTCCTCATTTCAGTTTGACTCTATTTCCAGTTTCTGGTAAGGGCATTAGATTACTCAGACTGACTTTTTAAATTAAAGAATAAAACTTGTAAAAATAACCTAATTTAATTATTATTAAAATAGGACTGGGGACCTGGTAATTAAAATTTAATAAATGTATAATTACATGGGTCTGTGTTGCTTGGCTTTTAAAAATATTGTTAAGTCAGAAACTATCAATTCTGTTTCTGGTGTAACCTCTATGGAGGTTCACTAAGATCTGGTTCCTGCCAGTCCAGTAATACACACTTTTGAGGCTATATGTGTTTGAAGATTTCATGAATTGATATTAAGCACTAACATTCCATTGAAATTTAAATGTTCTACCATATTATGTATCTAGGTTTTCAATCTGTCTTTTATGATTATTTGTTTATATGGTGAGGCAATTTTATAAATTATGTACACTGACATTATTTCCTTCTTTTGAAATGATTATTTTTTGTTCAATTCTTCAATAGTCTCTCACGTATATGCTCCTGTTGATTTCAATCTTCCCAAATTATTCATTCCTTTCACTGCATTCACAATAAATTTTATGTTAATATTTTTTAAAAGAAGCATATTGTTGATACAGGGTACTTTGTGACATTAACAAAAGTGTTCGCAATACATCTTAGGTAAATCAACCCTATCCATCATTCTCCATTTTGCCCAATTCTCCTCATTTTAGAATCATTTCAGTAGGTCTCATTTTCCATTTTCATACATAAGTAAATGATATTTCCATCATACTGACCCACAACCCTTTCCTTACGTCCTTCCCCTTCCAAGTGGTACCAATTCTCAGACAGGCACTGTTTTACCTTTCTATCCTTCATTTTTGAAAGAAGATGTTTTTATTTGTATAAGTTACCTGTACAGGGAGTGTCACTCTGAGATTTCCATGAATAAATATGATATATCCTGAATTGTTGCATACCTTCCACTTTTTTTTCTACCTTAGGCCCCTTTTTATGGTGATTTCAACAAATTTACATGTTTTATATTAATTTTATTAAAAATGAATTCTCTATTTTTTCTAGCATATTAACTTTCTATACTTATTTGTTTTATGCTCTCCCTCCTGTTAGTGGCCTCCCTTTAGGGCCACCTGTTTTTCATTCTTGCCCTTCAGTCTTAAGGTGTCTGTTTATTGTTCAGTGGGATTTTTGCCATGGTATTATTTTTATACATGCATTGCTTTTAAGTGGATGTAACCCCCTCCACTGCAATTTCCTTCCCTTTCTTCCTATGCTGTTTGTGTGTGTGTGTGTGTGGTGTGTGTGTCCTGTTTCTATGGAGATATAACCTATTTCATCATTATTCACTATCTTTCTTTCCTTATTTTCCTCTTCTCTTGGTCTCCTTTACCAGTCCTCATTTTTTTGTATATATTCTGCATGTATTTGTATGTACACAATATTGCTTGTTTATATTGGGCCTATATTCCACATAGATGAGAAAACGTATAGCTTTTAGCTTTCTGAACTTGGCTAGCTTCACTTAAAATGATGTTTTTCAGTTCCATACGTTTCCTTGCAAATGAAAACATTTCATTCTTCTTTATGGTTGAATAAAAATACACTGTATATAAATTCCATATTCTCTTAATCCATTCATCATTTTTGGTGCATATTGACTATTCCCATATATGAATAATTAGGCAATAAAGATGGGTGTGCTGGTATATTTATTGTAACCTGACTTACAAATATAGGCATAGGAGCCACGAAGAAGAATGAAATGTTATCATTCACTGGTAAATGGATGGAATTGGAGAACATCATTCTGAGTGAGGTTAGCCTGGCCCAAAAGAACAAAAATTGTATTTTCTCCATCATATGTGGACATTAGATCAAGGGCAAACACAACAAGGTGATTGGACTTTGATCACAAGATAAAAGCGAGAGCACACAAGGGAGATATGAGGATAGGTAAGACACCTAAAAAATTAGCTAGCATTTGTTGCCCTTAACGCAGAGAAACTAAAGCAGATACCTTAAAAGCAACTGAGGCCAATAGGAAAAGGGGACCAGGAACTAGAGAAAAGGATAGATCAAGAAGAATTAACCTAGAAGGTAACACACACGCACAGAAAATTAATGTGAGTCAACTCCGTGTATAGCTATCCTTATCTCAAACAGCAAAAACACTTGTTCCTCCCTATTATGGCTTATATTCTCTCTTCAACAAAATTAGAAATAAGGGCAAAATAGTTTCTGCTGGGTATTGAGGGGGTGGGGGAGAGAGGGAGGGGGTGGGGTAGGTGGTAAGGGAGGAGGTGGGGAAGTGGGGAGAAATGACCCAAGCATTGTATGCACATATGAATAAAAAAACCCAAATATAGGCATAGGAATGATTGGTGAATCATATTGTAGCTCTATTTTTATTTTTCTCAGGAGACTCCACACAGTTTTCCAGAGTGTTTGTACTCATTTACACTCCCATCAACAGTATATGAGGTTTCAATGTTCTCCAAATCCTCAGCAAAATTTGTGTTGTTTACATTCTCAAATGTTGGAGATATATATCTATACCTATCTATCTATCATCTATCTATCTATCTATCTATCTATCTATCTATCTATCTATCTATCTATGTATATCCATATACATACAGATTAATATACATGCATATGTAATATATTTATATAATTTTCAAAATTGTATCTTTAAATTATATAAATTTCATGTTTTTCTCGACTTATGTGGTCTAGTGAATTTGTTATTTTTTTGCAAATTTAATTATTAATTCATTACCCACTAGAGAGGCATGTATATGTGCATTGAACACAGAAAATGCAATTAGTTGAAATCTCTCTTCTTTATTGGTGTGCTTGGTGGAATAAATTGTGGCATTTACAAAAGTTCTTACATTATATCAAATATACTTGAATTCATCCTTTCCACCATTTTCTTTATTTCTGCCTCTTCCCATTATTGGAATAGTTTCAACAAGTATCATTTTTTCATACACATTTATGTGTACAAAGTATTTGCAACATATTCACCATTCAAATTCCTTTTCCCATGCCCTCCATCCTCTTACTGATACCAATCCCCCCAGTAGGAACTGTTACACCCTCCTTTTCTTTGATTTGTGAAAAAACCCATTTTCCTTGTTTAATATAGCTACACAGGAACTTTCCCTATGGTGCTTCCATGTATGTTTGGACTATAGCTGGAATTGGCACATAATATTACATTATTTCATTGAGTTTTTGCATTGTGAATTCCCTAACCATTTTTTTAACTTCAAAATTAATATTAAATACTGAGTTATTCTAAATAATTCCAGAATCCAACAGTAATGAACTGTGATTTTGAGCACTTACTTTTGTCAATAGGTTTTGTGTTTTCCAGACAAGTGTGCATGCAGGAATTCTTCTCAGCAGACCAGAACATCAATGCATGATGTCACATGTAGGAATTACTGATTATGGAAACTACATATATATGCATTAGTGTTTTATTTAGTAGTGAAAAATGATGGCAGAAAGAAAGTGAGGTTGGTTGTGTATAGAAGTGCTATGCAAAATATGCATGGAATGAACTAAAACAAGGAGGTAACAAGAGAAGGATCACCACTAAGATAAACATAGTCTTAGTGTTCAAATTGTCTACTAAAAGAATTTAATCACATATTATACAAAAAGGGAAAAGTTGACAAATTTTGTGTCTAATCTACATAGTTCTTTGAAGTAAGAGGATAATGGGTGTGGGGCACACTGATGTACTTTGATAGTTTTCATATATCAGATGAACAGGGATACAAATTAGTGGAATGCCACATGGAGATTAATTTGGTACATACTTTATTCCATTGATACTCTATGAGAACATGTGAAGGCCAGAGTGTGGTTCTGCCTTGGATTTCAATTACTTAGGAGCAGGAGAAATTCAGTTGTTATGAATTTTGAACACCTGATAATTTAGCCATCATTTATGAATTTTTGTTTATCTTTAGATCTCTGTTCTGATACCACTATGGTTTAAAACTTGTGGTTGACTTAACTATTAACTCTCTTTGGATGAATTTGCAATTTAATATAATAATGATAACTTATCTACATGTAAAATAGTTAAGCCACCTCTAAAGTACTGACTTTGATTTTTCCAGGTGGTATGTCAATCTTTGGTGAAGTTTCACCTTATTATTTATTAAAACAAATGACACAATTTTCTTGAGATTACTTGTCTCAGATTTGTGACAAGGTTTGTGAAATTTTCAAAATGTAGATGTTTGCTAAAGATTTTCATAGTGTATTAGTCTGGTGGATAGTAAAATGTCAGTTTTTCTAATTTTGTCTTCTATTTTTAAACTGTGATTTTTTAATTTTTAAACAAAATCTATAATTATACCTATATTTTTCCTACACTTCTCTCATTATCATTAATATCATCTTACAATTTCAAGTTACTTTGGGAAAGGATCAATTCTTAAATCACATTGAAAGAGGAGAAAAATGACTCAAGAAAATATTGATCAATGTATTTTGGTTAAATATTGTAGATACATAACATTAAACATCCAGGCAATGTTTCTAAAGAAATGTACCAGCAGTTACACTATTCACTGACAGTTTCTTAAAAATTCAACTGGAGGGCATTTGGTATTTTAAAAGAAAACAAGAGTAACATGTGGTAATGACATATTAATAACTGTGTAATTATATTTTAATAAACATGTATCAATCCCTCAGTCATTTTTGTCCTAAAATTGCCCCCCCACATGGCGCTGGTAACTTGTCCCTATCTTGCTTGCCTTTTCCATTCTGAGGTCAGAAACTCTCAATTCTGTTGCCAGGGTAACAACTAGGCAGGTTCAGTAAGATCCAGTTTTTGACAGTCTGTTAACACACCTTTTCAAGGTAAGATATCCTTAAAGCTTTCTGAATTTTTATTGAAAATTAACATTTCCTTGAAATTTGAAAGTTCAACCACATTGTATATCTAGGTTTTGAGATCTTTCCTTTATGATTTTTTGTATGTTTAGATAATTGTTTAATTTATGTATGCTGACATTATTTCGTTCCTTTAAAATGATTACTGTAAGTTCTACCACATTATATATCTAGGTTTTGAGATCTTTCTTTTATGATTATTTGTTTACATGTTGAGGTAATTGTTTAATTTGTGTATGCTGACATTATTTCCTTCCTTTAAAATGACTACTGTATGTTGAATTTTTCAACAATCTCTCATGTATACTGTCCAGTTGATTATTGGATCCCCCAGATTTTTCATTCTCTTTCTCTGTGTAATAATAAATTTTACTGTTTTAAAAATTTTATTAGTGCATTTGTGCTATACACAGGGTACTTTGTGACATTTACAAGAGTGCTTACAATATATCTTAAGTAGATTAACCCCCTCCATCATTCTCCTTTACCCCCAATCCTAATATTTTTAAATAGTTTTGATAGATATCAGTTTTCCATTTTCAAACATATGTATTTATTTCCACTCTTTTCACCCTCCATCCTTTCCTTATATCTTTTGTTTTTTCCACTGGTACAAATTTCCAGACAGGCCCTGTTTTACCTTCATTTTGAAATAAGGTTTTTGTTTCTTTAAGTTACCTATACAGGGAGTTTCATTATGACATTTCCATGAATAGACATTTGTACATACATATATACATGTATGTATATATAACTGAATTGGTACATCCCCTCCAGTTTTTCTCCTTTTTGCCTTAGTCCCTTCTAATGGTGATTTCAACAAGTTTAAATATTCACTATTCATCTTGTATAGAAAAAACTATATATTCATTTTTGTATATTAACCTTCTGTATTTCCTTCTTTTACCCTCTCCCTCCTGTTACTGCCCTCTCCATAGCACCATATCTTTTTTTATTCTTGTCCCTCAGTGTTTAGCTGTCTATTCATTGTTCAGTGGTGGTATTTTTGCTTTAGTGTTATAATGGTACCTGCATTATTTTTAAGCAGATGTAAGCCTTGCCACTGAAATTAATCTCTCTATTCCTATTCTTCTGTATTTCGTAATAATTTTCAGTGAATTATGTTGTCTTGTTCCTACACTGAGGTAATGTATTTCATTATTATTCACTATCTGTTTTTCCTCATATTCCTTTTTCTTAGTCTTCTCTTCCAGTTCTCTTTTTTTGGTACATGTTCTGTTTATATTGTATGTATATATAATATTGGTTGTTTGCATTGAGTCTACCTTCTACATAGTAGAGAACACATGAAACCTTTGTCTTTCTGATCTTGGCAAATTTAACTAAGTTGATGTTCTCCAGTTCCATTCATTTACCTGCAAATGAAGAAGTTCATTCTTTCTGGATAAGCAAAATTCCATGGCATGTAAATGTCATACATATGCATACAGGTTTATACATATATTCAAATATGTGTACATTTGCTTATATATAATCTTTAATGTTATATATCTAAATTGTATGCATCTTATTATATTTTTTCTAGGTCAACCTGGTCTTGGAAATTTGTTTCTTATTCGGAAAATTTAATCATGAACTCATTACAAATCAAAGGCATATATAGAGAAATTTTATGTAGAAGATGCAATTAGTTGAAATATTTCTTAATAATTCTTATTTCATTGGGTTTTTACAATGTGAATTCACCACCCAACTTTTGTCTTTCAATATTAGCATTAAATATTGAATTATTCGATGTAACTCTGGAATCCAACACTGGTGAACTCTCATTTTCAGCACTTATTTTTTTTCTCATTAACCTCACTAAGTGACAATTTTATATTTTCCCTTCATACTTCCTCATATTCATATGTTGTAGATAAGAAAAGTAGAGTTTGAATATTGTTGAGTTTGGAAGAATGGGTCTGAGTTTCCTGACAAGTGTGCAGTCAAGAAGCATTCTTTGCAGAACTGAGTATCAATACAGGATGCCACATATAGGTATTTCTTATTACGGACATTACATATATGTATTTTAGTGTTATTGTTTAGAAGTATAAAGTGATAAGAGAAGGAATATTAGGTGGCCTGTGTGGACAAAGACCAGAAGGACATGCTTGGAAGAAACAAAATGATTGTCATTTAGATGAACAGACTTAGTGTTTAAATTGTGTACTGGTATAATTTAACCACATGCTATGTATAAAGGGAAAAGTTAACAGATTTTCATATCTAGTCTATTCAGTTCTTTTAAGTAAAAGGATACTAGATGTGGGGTCCATTGATGTACTTTGATAGTCTGCATGTATCAGATAAGAGAGGAATGCAAATTAGTGAAATGAATCTGCTTTGTTAAATGTAGATTTGTTTACTATATACTTTGTTCCATTTTGGGATACTCTCTATGTAAATATCTAAAGGCCTGGAGTATGGTTCTGACTATGGCTTTACTTAGGAGAAAAACAAATTCAGTTGTCATGAATTTTGAACACCAGACAATTTAGAAATCTTCTACGTATTTTCTGTTAATCTATGAATCTCTGTTTTTATCCCTATGTGGCACATGTCTTGGGGTTGACTCAATAATAATTCCCTTTGTTTGATTCTCTAATGTAATATAATTAATGATAACTTATCTGTTTGTAAAAAGTTACCTCTAAAGTACTGACTTAGATTTTTCCATGTGGAATGTCAATTCCTGGTGAAGTTTTACCTGTGATTAAAATAAATGAAATGATTAATTTTCTTGAGAATACTTGTCTCAGTGATCTCAGTCTTACAAATATTTTTATGTGTGCTTTGATTTCATAAAATTTTAAAACTGTTTATGTTTGCTAAAGATTTTCATAATGTATCATTCTGTTGAATAAACTGTCATTTTTTTCTAATTGTGTCTTCCATTTAAAAAAAGATTTGCTATTTTATAACAAAATCTGTAGTTATGTGCTATCTGCATGCTTTTTGTATGATTATCTCATATTATCATTAGTATCATGTTACATGTTCAAGGTGCTTTGTGAAAAGATCAATTTTCAGTGCAATAATCAAACAAAAATATCAAGTCACATTGAAAGGGTGGGAAAATGACTCTGGAAAATATTTAGCAATGTCTTTTGGGAAAGAGTGGTTGCCCCTGAACCCAGATCTGCACAGTTCAGTTCCCTGAATTGATGGTGTTTTCACCCACATACCTGCCTTCTCAAGCCCTACAAACATCTTTGTGTCTCCACAGGGCTCAGTCATCTGCTATTCTCCACACCGAGGCATGTCCACTGCCACCCAAAGATGCCATATCCTCAACCACATGGCAGAAGATCTGTGAGGGCCAGTGTCTGTAGCTAGGAGGTCAAGGAGCCCATTGTCCTGGCTCCATGACCAGCTACAACAATCATGACATCATAATAGGGCCAAGGAGGTTCCCTGGTTCTTCAATAGTGGGCTGCCTCACAGTGTAGCTGCGACAATGGCAATAGATGTTCTCAGGGCAGAAGCAACCTCAATTTCTTTCTTATATTCCACCAGCTCACTGGCAGATCTGGAGCGAGAGGGGTGAAGTGCCTCTGAGTAGGAGACCATGTTTCAATCTTCACTGCTTTCTGCTGAAATTTTGATTTTTCCTTATTGAAGTTTGACTCTACTTTCAGTTTCTGGTAAGCTAATTAGATTACTCAGATTAACTTTTTTAAAACAAAGTTTTATTTGGAAATATTCATTATACAGGGGATTTCATAGTGACAATTACAATTAGACTTATATTGTACATTATTTACATTGCCTGCATCATCTCTCCCCCTCAAGTCCCTCCTTACCTCACTTAAAGTGTTTACATGATTTGAAGTCCATCAATCATATACTGTCACAATAATTGCCTTCCTTCACCCCCCATCTCCCACTAGTCCCCTCCGCACCCACTGTGCCTATTTTTCAGCTCTGATTTTCATTATTGATATTTAAGTAGAAGTTCAAAGGGGTGTCTCAATGTAAGACCTCTGTGGGTGTGCTTTACTTTGGTCTGTTTAATCCCTTCGAATTCTCTCCCTTATACCTTGACCTTCCTTCCCCACATTTTTCAAGTTTTCAATACACATCCTTATATCCTCTACATCTCATGATACGTGTTATTACTGATGCTCTATCATTCTCTTTTCCTTTCCTTCTTTCTCTGAGTTCTGTAGAGTAATTCCACTGTTACAAATGTGTTCTACATTTGAGTTTGTATATGATCACGCTTGTTTTTATATATATGTTATCTTTGGATCTATCTTCCCTCTATGAGGGAAAATGTATCTTTTGTGTTTCTGATCTTGGTTAACTTCACTTAGCTTGATTTCATGGAATTGCATCCATTTACCTTCAAACCCCATGATATTATTCTTTGTGTCTGAGTAATATGTGTAAATATACCACAATTTCATGGTCCATATATCAGTTGTAGGACATCTGGGATGGTTCCAGAGCTTAGCTATTGTGAATAGTGCTGTGATGAACATCAGTTTACAGGTGTCTCAAACTTATCATGTCTTATGTGTGGTATCACTGGATCAAATGGTAGTGCTATCTCTAATTTTTTGAGGAATCTCCATACTGCTTTCCATAGTGGTCATACTAACTTGCATTCCCACCAGCAGTGTATAAGGTTCCTGTTTCACCACATCCTTGCCAGCATTGTTATTTGTTGTTTTTACTCTTGAGTATGGCCATTTCAACTGGTTGCTTTAATTTGCATCTCTTTTATAGCCAGGGAAGTTGAACAATTCTTAATGTATTTACTGGCCATTTATTTCTTTTCCTTTGAGAATTCCCTGTTTAATTCATGTGCCCATTTCTTCTTTGAGGTGTTGATTCTTTAGGGGCTGAGTTTTTTTGAGTTCCCTGTAGATTCTGGATTTTAGTCCCTTATTGGATTAGTTCCTGGCAAAGATTTTCTCCATTCTGAGGGCTGTCTGTTGAGTATGATGATGGTTTTCTTTGCTGTGCAAAAGCTCTTTAGTTTGATGCTGTCCTGGTTGTTCATTCTTTCTCTTAGATGCTGATCCTTTTGAGTTCTGTTTAGGAAGTTGTTCCTATACTTATCTGTTCCACTGTATTTTCTTCTACTTCTTAGAGTTGTTTCAGGGTTTCAGGCCTTATATCAAGGTCTGATCCACTTTGAATTGATTTTGGTATAGGATGCAAGACAGGGATCTAGTTTCTCCTTGTTGAAGATCAGTTGACTATAGATGCATGGGTTTACGTCTGGATCCTCTGTTCTGCTCCATTGGTTTTGCTGTCTGATTTTGTGCCAATACTATGTGGTTTTTATTGTTATGGCTGTGTAGTATAGTTTGAAGTCAGGTATTGTAATACCTTCCTCATTGGACTTTTCCCTCAGAATAGCTTTGGCTATGAGAGGTCTTTTTTGTTTCCATATGTATTTTGAGATCTAGTTTTCTATTTCTGTGCAGAATGTCATTGGAATTTTGATGGGGATTGCGTTGAACATGTAGATTGCTTTTGGTAGTATGGCCATTTTCATAATGTTGACTCTACAGATCCATGAGCATGGATGGTCTTTCCATCTTCTGTTGTCTTCTTTGATTTATCTCTTCAAAAGTTTATAGTTTTCATTAAAAAGGCCTTCAGTTTCTTTTGTTAATTTTATTCTGAGGTATTTTAATATTTTGGGGGCTATTGTAAATGGGGTTGTTTCCCTGATTCTTTCTTAGTCTGTGCATTGTTGGTATATAGAATATCTAGTGATTTCTGTATGTTAATTTTGTGTACTGCTATTTTTCTAAAAATGTTTATGATTTCTTGTAGTTTTTTGATAGAGTTTTTGCAGTCTCTTAGGTATAGGATCATGTCATCTGCAAATAATTTGACTTCTTCCTTCTCTGTTTGAATCCCTTTTATTTCTTGCTCTTGTCTTATTGCTCTGGCTAGGAATTTCAAAAGTATATTGAATAGTAGTGGAGAAAGTGGACAGCCCTGTCTCATTCCTGACTTTAAGGGGAACAGTTTCAGTTGTTATCCATTTAATATGATGTTGGCTCTAGGTTTGTCATATATAGCCTTTATTGTGTTGAGGAACATTCCCTCTATTTCTATTTTCTTCAGTACTTTTATCATGAAAGGGTGTTGGATTTTGTCAAAGGCTTTTTCTGCATCTATTGAGAGGATCACGTGGTTTTTGTCCTTGCCTCTGCTTGTATGGTGTATGACATTTATTGATTCATGTATTCTGAACCATCTTTGCATCCCTAGGATTAAACTGACTTGGTCATATTGTATGATCTTTTGATGGGTTGTTGAATTTTGTTTACCAGTATTTTGTTGAGAATCTTTACATCTATTCTCTTTTCTGGTTACATCTTTATTCAGTTTTGGATTGAGTGTAATGCTGACTTCATAGAAGTTTGATAGAGTTCCTTCCCTTTTTATTTCCTGGAAAAGTTTGAGGAGTATTGATGTTAGTTCTGGTTTAAAGATTTGGTAAAATTCAGCCGTGAATCCATCAGGTCCTGTGTTATTCTTTGTAGGGAGATTCTTTATTACTGTTTCAATTTTATTGCATGTAATAAACTTTTTAGGTGGTTAATATATTCTTGGCTCAATTTTGGTAGGTTGCATGCATGTAGGAATTTATCCGTTTTATCTTGATTTTCCAGTTTACTTGAATATAAGTTTTGAAAGTACTCTCTAATGCTTCTCTGGATTTCATTGGTATTTGTGGTTATAGCTCTCTTTTCATCTCTGATTTTATTAATTTGGGTCTTTTCCCTCCTTCGTTTTGTCATGTTTTCCAAAGGTTTGTAGTTTCTGCTGGGTATTGAGGGGGGGGAGAGGGAGGGGGCGGAGTGGGTGGTAAGGGAGGGGGTGGGGGCAGGGGAGAGAAATGAACCAAGCCTTGTATGCACATATGAATAATAAAAGAAAAATGAAAAAAAAATAAAGCCTTATTAAACATAAAAAAAAAAACAAAAAACCCCAAAGGTTTGTTGATCTTGTTTATCTTCTCAAAGAACCAACATTTTGTTTCATTGATTCTTTGTATAGTTTGTTTGGTATTGATCTCATTTATCTCAGCCTTCATCTTTATTATTTCTCCCCATGTACTGATTTTGGGTTTGGTTTGTTCCTGTTTCTCTAGGAGCTTAAGGTGCACCATCAGATTTTTTTATTTGAGAGGTCTCTGGGTTTCTTTTTCTTTTTGAAGTAGGCACTTATAGCTATAAACATTCCACTTAGCAAGGCCTTTGCTGTGTCTCACAGATTCTGGTAGGTTGTATTTTCATTTTCATTGGGTTCCAGGAACTTTTTGATTTCTTCTCTTATTTCCTCGGTCACCCATTGGGTTTTCAGCAGTGTGTTGTTCAGTCTCCGTATTAGTGAATATTTTCTGAGACTTCTTTTGTTGTTGATGTCTAGTTTTATTCTGTTGTTGTCTGATATGATGCAGTGGGTTATTTCTATTTTCTTGAATTTGTTGAGACTTTCTTTTTGTCCTAGAAAATGATCTATTTTGGAGAAAGTTCCATGAGTTGCAGAAAAGAATGTGTATTGTGTAGCTGTTGAGTGGAATAATCTGTAGATGTCAACCATGTCTATTTGGTCTAATATGTGGAATAGCTCTGAATTTTCTTTGCTGATCATTTGTCTGGATGACCTATCTATTGGTGATAGTACTGTATTCAGGTCTTCCACTATCACTATGTTAGTGCCTGTCAGTGCTCTTAGGGCCATTAGAGATTTTTTAATGTAGATGAGTGCACCTGTGTTTGATGCACATATGTTTAAGATTTATATTTCCTCTTGATGAACTGTCATTTCATTAATATGAAGTGACCTTCATTGTCTCTTCTGATTGATTTTATTCTGAAGTCTACTTTATCAGATGTGAGTGTAGCTACTCCTGCCTGTTTATGTGTTCCATTTGCTTGGAAAATTTTTTCCAGCCTTTGACTCTAAGCCAGTGTTATTTTTTTCATTGAGATGAGTCTCTTGTAAGCAACATATCATTGGCTCTTGTTTTTTTAATTCAGTTTGCTATTGACTTTGGCATTGGGGCCATTTACATTTAGTGTTAATATTGAGAACTGCTTGTTATTTCCAGTCCTTCTTGTTTCCCTGTTGTGTAGTTTTACCTACTCCTTGTTTATTTGTCTGCTTGTGCAAAATGATTTATTCTTTCTTGAGAATTCCTATCTTACTGTAGTTTCTTCTTCTATATGTAAAAGTCCTTTAAGTATCTTCTGTAGTTTTGGCTTGGTGGTCATAAATTCTTTTAGTTTTTCCTTGTTGTGGAGGGTTTTCATTTCTTCTTCAATTTAGAAGGAATAGTTTTGCTTGGTAGACTAGTCTAGGTTGAGAGTTGCTTTCTTTCTGTGCCGGAATTATGTTTTCCCATGACCTTCATGCATTCAGAGTTTGAGTGGAGAAATCTGCTCTTATTCTAATGGAGTTGCCTTTATATGCGACTTGTCTTTTCTCTATTGCAGCTTTCAGAATTCTTTCTTTGTTCTTTGTGCTGAGTGTTTTTGATTATGATGTGTCTGGGGGTGTTTCCTTTTTGGTCCTGTCAGTTTGATGTTCTGTAAGCTTCCTGCACCTTGATGACTCTCTTTCTAGAGGTTAGGGAAGTTTTCTGCAATAATTCTATTGAATAGGTTGTTAATGCCTTTAGTGTTTGTATCTCCTCTCCTTCTTTTACCTCATCATTTGTACATTTGGACTTTTCATGGTGTTCCAGATATCTTGTATGTTCCATCCATATTTACTTAGCATTCTTTCATGATCTTTTACTGTTTGGTCTAATTCCTCTACTTTGTCTTCCATTCCTTACACATTATTTTCAACATATTCTACTCTGTTCACCAAGCTTTCAATTGTGATATTTATTTGAGATATTGAGTTGTTTATTTTGGATTGATCATTTTTCAGGTTTCTTTATTGATTCCCTCTTTCATATCCTGGATAGTCTTCTTAATTTCATAATATGTTTATTTGTGTTCTCTTTGAGCTTATTTACTTGTTTATTCACATTGTTGTTGAGGTGAAATACTAACTTGTGTTTCTTCTTTGAGGTCATTAATCATTTTTAGTATTGTTTTTGGAATTCATTATTTGATAGCTCTTCCTCTATACAGGTTATAGATCCTTAGTTGTGGAATTGTCTGTTGATGGAGAGTGGATGTCTTGCTGTTTTATTTTGCATTTAGTTTATGCATCTGAAGTTGTTTTTGAAGAGGGTTTTAATACCTTGTGCTGATGTAGTTGGGGTTTTGGGTTTTTTATTCTGCTGGTGCTCCAGTGGTATTCCTCAGAGAGGAGTATTCTGGATATGTTACCTCTTGCAGGGATTTAGTACAAATAAAACATCTAAAATACAATTACATAAATTGCTTCTTTTTAATATTTAGAGGTTTATTATGTTGTAATAACATTTTAATAACTATATAATTATATTTCAATATATGTGTATGAATTACTTCATCATTTTTATCCTAAATTTAGCCCCACACAGCAATGGTAACAAGTACCTTTCTTGCTTGGCCTTTTTGTTGTGAGGTCAGAAATTCTCAATTCTGTTTCCAGGTTATCCATCAGGCAGGCTCTGTAAGATCATTTTTGCCAGTCTGATAATGCACTTTTTCAAGGCAAGATGTCTTTAAAGCCTTTCTGAATTGTTATTAAAACTAACATTTCCTTAAAATTTGAAAGCTTTTCCATGTTATATATAAGGTTTTGAAATCTTTCCTTTATAATTGTTTATGTAGAAAGGTAATTGTTTAATTTATGTACATTGACATTATTTCCTTCTTTTTAAAATGCTTACTATATGTTGAATTTTTCAATAGTCTTTCATGTATACTTTCCAGTTGATTATTGCTCTCCTCTAGTTTTCATTCCTTTTCTCTGTATTCACAATAAGTTTTAATTTATTTTCTAAGAATTATTAGTCTTTTTGGTACTCAAGGTAATTTGTGACATTTATGAAAGTGCTTACAATATATCTTGAAAAGATTAATGTCCTCCATCATTCTCCTTCATTCTCAATCCACCTTCTTTTAGAAAAACTTTAAGTATCTCAGTTTTCCATTTTAATCCATGTATACTTGTTATCATATTCACCCTCCATTCCTCTGGTGCCAACCTCAAATCACACATTGTTTTTCCTTTTTTTGAAACAAGACACTTGTGTTTCTTTAAGTTACCTAAACAGGGAGTTTCCTTATGCTATTTCCATGAATGTATGTATTATAAACCTAATTGGTGCATTCCCTCCCATTTTCTCCTTGCTTTCTTTGTCCATTTCTTATGGTGATTTCAACAGTTAAAATATTCAACATTCATTGTTGTATAGAAAATGCTGTGTATTCATTCTCATATATTAACCTTCTATATTTTCTTCTTTTATATTCTCCCTCCTGTTAGTGCCCTCTCCATAGTGCAACCTCTTTTTCAGTCTTGTGTTTCAGTGTTCATGTGTCTATTCACTGTGCAGTGGTATTTTTGCCTTAGTATCATAACTATATGTACATTGTTTTTAAGTGGATGTGACCTCCTCCAATTTAATTACTATCCCTTTTCCTTCTACCAGGTGTTATTTAACGATTATCAGTGAATTTTGTTGTGTCTTGTTCCTATACTGATGTAATGTATTTTATCAATATCCACTATCTTTTTTTATATTCTTCTTTTGTTCTCCTAATTTTTCTTAAGAAGGTATTCTATAGTTACAATCATTTTTCTGCAAATGTCAACAGTTCACCTTTTCTGACTGAAGAATTTCCATTGTATGTAAACATCATATTTTCTTAACCCAGTTCACCAATTGTGGGGCATCTTGGCTTTTTCCATAGCCTAGTTATTATGAAAAATGTTACAGTATTCATAAGTGTTCTGATGGGTTTATTATAACTGACTAACATTTCTTAGGATATATGTGTAGAAGTTGTATTGTTGGATCATATGTTAGTTCTATTTTAAACATCATTTAAGAGTGCAAATTGTGTACTGGTAAAATTTAATAACATAGTATCTGAAAAGGGAAAACCTAAGCAATTTGGTAGATAAACTACTTTGTTCCTTTAAGTAAAAGGATCCTGAAAGTGAGACCCATTGTTGTACTTTGATTTGTCTACATATATCAAATAAGAGAGGGACACAAATTAGTGGAATGAATCTGCTTTATTACATGTTATTTTGGAGATAAGGTCTCACTTGTGGAGGTAGCGTCCATCCAGATTGGGTGGGACCTTGATACTCCTATTTTAACCTTTTCACTGTCACTGGGATGATGGCAATTTACCACAAGACTGTTTTTTACTGATGAGATGGTGGCCTATAACTTTTTCCAAGCTGGCCTGGAACTATGGTTCTCAAACTCCAGCCTCCTGAGTAGTATAGTATGAAAGACCTGAATCCCACACCCATCTGTTGGTTGAGAAGGGGGTCTTATGAACTTGCTGTCATGGCTGGCATGATCCACACAATCTCATTCTCCCAAGGAACTCAGATTACAGGCACGAGAACTCAGCATCTAGTTCCTTATCTTTCATTATTATTATGTTGGATGATAAATTTTTTTTCTGGGTTTGTACTGGATTTAGGTTTTCCATTCTTATCAATATTACTATAGAACAATTGTAGTTTGTGCATCATTATTTTGTATGAATTTTTGTATACGTCAAGGTATTGATTTATCAGAGTGGATTTTTTCCTTATTTCCTCTAAAATGCAATAGTGAAATTTTCAATGTTATTGAAAATATGTACTTATTTTCTTACCCAATATGTAATGTTTCAGCTCAATATATTTTTTTCTAAATAGTGCAATGTATTTTAAGGACTTCCCTTTTCATTTACATCTGTCTATGTACAAATCTTACTCAGATATATTGACAATTTCTTTCACAGGTAACCTATTATTCTGAGGCCTTCTAGAAAGTTCCTCAAAATTTTGTTCCGTCTTTATAGCCTTCATGTAAAAAGTGTTTAGTCTTTACCCTCTAGCTGATACCACTCTACTATTTACACATAATTTATTTTGTAATACTTCATTGATTTAATCTACCACTTACACATGATGGATTTTGTAATACTTCCTTGATTTCTAAGGCATTTTGAGTTGATCCTGGACTTTTGAAGGTCTTTCCTACATATATACACCTAAAAAGTTCAGATGCAATTTCTCCTTCATGATTATTGTGGTATGTGGAGGGTATTTTAAAAATAAGTGTCTTCTGGTACTATTTTTTACAAGTGTTTGGGATTGGTTTTTTAATTATAATTTTGGCACTAACATATAGACTTTCAAACATGTTATTGCTCTAGTCACATTAAAATTTTTACTTCTCTTATTACAGGATAATTTATAATTTAAAGCCTAAAAGCATTTTTCTTTGATTTTTCTCTTTAAATTTCTATCAGAATGTGAATAAAAATTCAATGTTCTAGGCCAGGCTGATTCTGATGTTTGGAACTCGTGCTCAAGATTAAGACATTTTCTTGTGAGTTCTATGAATTCTTAATGAATATGTCCTGTCACCTTCATGTGCATTGTTAATAAATGCTAAGTTATGAGAACCTAACCATGCACATTTTCACTCAGTTTTTGCCTCTGAGTATTCTGCTTTCTAACTCAATCTTTGTCCTATGAAAATTTGAGCTCCACATATATAGTAATTGGTGAGTTTTTTCACAACTATGGAACAAGTAAAATTGAAGTTTTTGTTTATGCCTTCTTAAGCTATTTCTTTCTTTTCTATTTTACATTAGTAATGGTCTTTTTTTTAACAGTTGCCAAAATGTAGTTTTCTTTCCATTGTGATTTCCTTGAAATTGGAATTCTCTTACCATTAATCATACCTATTTATCTTTTAGAGTAATATCTAGGTGCCAGTATCCTTTCTATATTTCTTTATGAATTTCAATCTATCTCTATTAATGTGTGTTAAATGCTTTCTAGGTCTATCCTGAAACATCTTTTTTGCCATTTCATCCAGAAATCTGAAATGTCCTAAACATTCTACATTTTCTGATAGTATTTAGGTGCATAGTGCTCACAGCTAACTTATTTCAGAGGGATTTTTGCACATTTTTAGAGAAATTATTTTTCCTCTTCTGAACTGATCAAAGATTTAAATTGCTTCCTATCTTATGAATGCACAATAGAATCTGTTTAGATTGTGGCAGCCTTATCCTGTGATATTCATATGTTCTGTACATGTATATTCTGTGGCATTAATTAACTTGTGTTACTTAATGATTCATTTTTCTCTACAAATACATAGTCTGATTTCTTAATTTTATCTCAAACTTATGTGGTTTATATGGTGAAATAACACTCACCAAAAGTGAGTGTTATTTTTTTAATCATACCAAAAACTTATTTTTGGATCTCAAGTCAATGACATAATGCTACATCTCAAACTCCTAGAACAAAAAGAACAAACAAAACCCAAAATAAGCAGAAGGAGAGAAATAATATAACAAGGGCCCAAATTATGAAATAGAAACACACAAACAAAAAAACCCATACAAAGATTAATTGGAGGAAAAAGCTTGTTCTTTGAAAAAGTAAACAAGACTGACAGACCCCTGGCAAAACTGACTAAAAGGGAGAGAAAAAGCCCAAATCAGTAAAATCAGAAATGCAAAAGGGGAGATAACAACAAACACCATGGTAAACCAGGCAATCATGAAGGATTACTTTGAGAACCTAAATTCCAATAAATTTGAAAATCTTGAGAAATTGATCAATTTCTAGATACTTATGACCTTCCAAAAATGAGCCAAGAGGATATTAACCACCTGAGAAGATCTATAACACAAAATGAAATTGAAGTAGCAATAAAGAGTCTCCTGAAAAAGAAAAGTCCAAGACCTGATGGATCCTGTGCTGAATTCTATCAGACCTTAATAGAAGACTGAATACCAACACTCCTTAAACTTTACCATGAAATTGAAAGGGAAAAAACACTGCTTAACTAATTCTATTAAAACAGTATAACACTTATCCCAAAACCAGGCAAAGACACCTCCAAAAGGAGAACTATAAGCCAATCTCCTTAATAAACATTGATGCAAAAATCCTCAATAAAACAATGGCAAACTGAATCCAACAACATATCAAAAAGAACATTCACCACGACAGAGTTGGCTTCATCCCAGAGATCCAGGGGAGGTTCAACATATGCAAATCTATAAATGTAATATGGCACATTAATAGAAGGAAAGACAAAAACCACTTGATCATCTCAATAGATGCAGAAGAAACCTTTGATAAGATCCAATGCCACTTCATGATAAAAACTCTAAGAAAAATAGAAATAGAAGGATTGTACCTCCACATTGTAAAGGCTATCTATGACAAACCTGTAGCCAGCATCATACTTAATGGAAAAAAACTGAAAGCATTTCCCCTAAAATCATGAATGAGACAAGAGTGCCCATTATCCCCACTCCTATTCAACATAGTCCTGAAAATCTTAGCCAGAGCAATTAGTCGTGAAGAAGAAATAAAAGGAATACAAATAGGTAAAGAAACTCTCAAAATATCCCCATTTGCACACAACATGATCCTATACCTTAAAGAACCTGAAAAACCTCTATCCAAAAACTTCTAGACCCAATAAACAGGTTCATCAAGGTGGCAGGATACAAAATCAACTTACAAATTCATTAGATTTTTTTTACACTAACAAGCAAATTGAGAAAGAATATATGGAAACAATTCCATTTACAATGCCTAAAAAAAGATCAAATACATAGGAGTAAACTTAACAAAGAATGTGAATGACCTCTACATAGAGAACTACAAACCCCTTAAGAAAGAGATCAAGTAAGACTACAGAAGGTGGAAATATCTCCCATGCTCATGGATTGGTAGAATCAACATAGCAAAAATGGCTAAACTACCAAAAGCAATCTACACGTTTAATGCAATTCCAATCTTACCCAATTCGTTTATCACAGAGATTGAAAAATCTACTTTAAAGTACATTTTGAAATATAAGAGATCATGATAGCCAAGGCAATACTCAGCATAAAAAACAATGCTGGAGGTATCACAATACTGACTTCAAACTATATTACAAAGCAATAACAATAAAAACAGCATGGTACTGGCACAAAAACAGACATGAAGACCAGTGGAACAGAATAGCGGACCCGGATATGAATCCACAGAGCTATGCCCACCTTATTTTTGACAAAGGTGCCAAAAAGATATGATTGAGAAAAGACAGGCTCTTCAACAAATGTTGCTGGGAAACATTTGAATGCTGCCTTCAGAAAACTGAAACTGGATCCATGTTTATCACCCTGTACTAGTATTAATTCAAAATGGATCAAGGACCTTAATATCAGACCCAAAACTGAAGTTAGTACAGGAAAGACCAGGAATACTCTGGAAGCAATAGGTATAGGCAAGGATTTCCTCAATAGAACCCCAACAGCTCATCAACTAAGAGAAAGTTTGGACAAATGGGACTATCTAAAATTAAAAACCTGTATAACAAAAGAAATGGCCTCTAAACTGAAGAGACCACCAGCAGAGTGGGAGAAAATATCTTCTGGCTACAAAGGACTGATAACCATAATACACAGGGAGCTCAAAAAACTAAACTCTCACAAAGTCAATGAACCAAAAAAGATATGGGCAAGTGAACTAAACAGAACTTTTTTCAAAAGAAGAAATTCATATGGCCAAAAAACACATGAAAAAATGCTCACTGTCTCTGGCCATAAAGGAAATGCAAATCAAAACCACACTAAGATTCCACCTCACTCCTGTTAGAATAGCTGTCATCAAAAACACCACATACAACAAATGTTGGTGAGGATGTTGGGAATAAGGCACCCTCATACACTGCTGGTGGGAATGCAAGCTAGTACATCCACTGTGGAAAACAATATGGAGTCTTCTTAAAAAACTAAGCATAGATCTGCCATATGATCCAGCAATCCCACTTCTAGGGATATTCCCAAAGGAATGAGACTCAGGTTACTTCAGAGGCACCTGCACACCCATGTTTGTTTCAGCACTATTCACAATAGCCAAGTAATTGAAACAGTCAAGATGCCCTACTACTGACAAATAGATTAAGATTATGAGGTATTTATACACAATGGAGTTTTACTCAATCATGAAGAAGATTGATTTCTTATCATTCACAAGTAAATGGACGGAACTGGAGAACATCATCTTGAGCGAGATTAGCTAGGCTCAGAAGACCAAAAATTGTATATTCTCCCTCATATGCATAGGGGAAATGCAGTAGTGTTGTTGGACTTGGGTCACGTGCTAAGTGGAGAGCACATACAGGAAGAATGGGAATAGGTAGGGAACACAAAACTAGAAAGTATTTAATGTCCCCACAGCAGAGGAGCTAATACATTAACCTTAAAATGACAGAGGTCAGTATGGGAAGGTGACCAGGAAGTAGTAAAGAGGTGAGGTAAAGATGAAACAATTAGGGTTGTAATACACTTGTGCATGGAAGCAATGATAGGAATCTCTGTGTATAGCTATCCTTATCTCAACTAGCAAAAACTCTATGTCTTTCTTACTATTGCTCATGTCTTCTCTTCAACAAAATGGGAGAAAAAGGCAAGGGGGTGGAGGGGAGATGGAGTGGTCAGGAGTAGAGGGGAGAAATGGCCAAAACAATGTATGCACATATAAATAAATGAATAAAGAAAAAAGAAAACAACTTTTATTTTCTTCCCTCTTCCATCTTTATAAATTTTGTAAATACTGAATTGTATTTTATAAATTAAAAAAATTATATCTACCTTTGTTTTAATTTTTATCCAGATTGGTTGTTCTTTCCCATTGCAGGTAACTGTAGGCCACCTTTGTTTGTCATTATGATGTCAGAAATTGTTTGAAATTCTTTGTAACCTTTATGTAAGTACCATTTAGAAGCCAGCTACAATTACTTCAATATTTTCTGGTTTCCAGCTTATATATATTTTTGTCAAACATATATGTCTGTGAAATTTCTGGTTGAACCTGCACTCTTGAAAGTTCCTGATGGGTGCATTTAAGCTGAGATATTAAATATAGAAACAACTGATGTATACAAAATCAAAGATAAAATCATAAAGGATAAAATGGTATGCATGCATCATTCATAAAAATACAAGGAGATAAAAGAGATAGAAAAGAATAATTTTCAGGAGTGAATATAATGGAGATTGCTGAAAAATACACAATGACAGTGAGATGTTTTAAAAGAAAAACATCCAGAAATCAAGATGCAAAAGAAGCATCTGTCACAGATTGTACTAAAATTATGAAAAGAAAACCATAGCAGATGGAATAATTAATTTCTGACATCACAATCATACAGAAAATCAACCAGGTAAGATTTATATAAAGGGAATATATGTTAAAAAACTTATCAAAATACATTGTAATTTAGGGAAAATATCATGAGATTAAATAGAGAAGAAAATACATTTCTTGATGTGAGAAAATAATCACATTATTTGTGTTTGTGTGATATCATTGCTGAATTGGACATAAATGAAGATGAAAAGCAGAACACCTAAAATTATTATTGCATTACATACCAGGATAATTAAGAAAGAAAGATGCTATTCCTGGGCAAAATCATTTGGAACTTTCAAAAGTCAAGGATTAAGTTAAATCCCATCAAAATGCAGAAAAGGTAAGACCTTTTACTTGGAAATGGTGAATTTTCCACAGCTGCCTATTTAACACTGTTCTTCTAAAGGTTTTCAGGATCTTTGAGGACATTTTTGAATTCACAGGGAAAAATCAAGCAATTTGGACACATATTTCTCAAATCACACTGGCATAGATTTATATAAGATATAGTTAGAAAATTGAAGATGATAAATAATTATGGTAGATAGATAGCTTTAACTAAACTATATTGTTAATATGCAGACAAGAAATCAATAATTTGGAAGGAACAGTAATTGTATACATCAGAGACCACTGCAGAGACTATTACACCCATAATGATAAAAAGTTGAAAATAATATCATCATACGAGGTTGAAAAAAATTACTAAGCCATGTAATCAAATACCATAAAGAGCCCTAAAAACCTATGTATAATCTCTTAGAACTTTGAAAAATCAGACATATTACTCATTCCTAAAAACTTAGGTTTATAAACTATGTCCCTTGGGAGAGATGAAGGAAAACACTGGTCAAAGATACAATCTCAGTGTGCTTTCTGAAATTCATTGTGACAGCAGAATTGTGAGCGTTTCATTTCACAATGAAAAACCAAGCAAATTGGCCCCAAGTTCCCAGATCCAGGATGGTCCTAGTTTAAAATATAGAGATTAAGTAATTGATATAAATTTAAACACAAAAGCAACCTAAGGAATAAAAAGGCATTCAGAGAATAGAATACAAAACACATTTTATAAAAGGTCTTAAGATATGTCAGAGAAACAAAGAAATGGAAGAAATGGCTGAAAATTTGTCTAAAAAGTAAAAGTAATTAATTAAAATACATTGGAAAAGAGGAAGAAATTCCACAGGGCATAAATTAAACCTTTATTGGTCATACTGCACTTTGATAAGAATTATGCAAAAATACACATAATGCACAAGGAACTTTCAAAATCAAATGCAAATATAAATGTCCAAACAAATAGACAAGCATCATCACACAAGCCTGTCCTGCTTCTTAAGTGATATGTAGATAAAAGTTACCAGGAATACGTAAAACTCTGAAAAGATGCCGAATTTACAATGAAAAAGAGAACTATGATGATCAAATGTTACCAATGCCAATATGGGTATAGACTGTGGTATTAGAGATTTACAATAGTGCTAGAGGTAATTGTACATGCAGAAGCAAGGAAAAGAAGCTACAGAGTATAAAACATGATACATTTTAATTAGAGACAATGAGTACAACAAGGTCCAGTGGCTAATAACCTGTAATCTTGGGGGAATCATGGTTTGAGTTGTTTGATCAGGCAAAAGGTTCACAAGACACCATATCAGTCAATAAAAGCTGTGCATCGTGGCTGCGTTTTTCATTCCAACTACATGGGAATCATAAATGTGAGGATTGCAGTCTAAGTGAGGCCAGGCATAAATGCAAGACTGTATTCTTAGAATACATCCAGCAAAAGGCTGAGGAAGTGATTCAAGAGTACGATGCCTGCCTCAAAAGCACAAGGCCATGAGTTCAAATGACACTACAGCAAGAAAAGAACACTAGGAAATAAGATATAATATATTGAAAGATGTGTGGGAGAGACTGCTGCAAAACAGACAATTATAATTAAAATTTAAAAAGGCACAAAAATTCCAGAAGACTTTAATTAATTATCATGGCAGCACATAGCACACAGCACACAAATCATAAAAATGATACAAAAATAGATATTAGGAAATGTAGCTTTAAAATTCAAGAATGAATACTTAAAAAAATCCAGAAAAGTATGCATCACATTATGCAAAACTATTGCATATTTTATATATATATATAAAATTTCTTGGCATTTTGAACTAGGCAGGATCTACCACCTAAGCCACTCCACCAGCCCAAGGGCTTGTTGACCTGGCTCTTAAATACTGTGTACAAAACTGAACAATTTAGAATTTTGAGGAACTCTGACCTCAATGATTTTATAGCACATATTATTTCATCATGCTCATGTAAAATTATAAATATATTATTGCTTTATATAAATTACAGACATTTTGCTTCTTTTATTCAGTATTATTTTTATCTTTATAGGTGAAAGAATTTTTTCTTTGGTTTTGTTTGTAAATAAGACTCTCATTTTTCAATCCCATTCAGGAGTCATATTGACAAATGTAAACATTGATTGCTGTTTTTCACACTTTTATCATGGTATCTAGGGCTAACTCCATATTCTTAGTTTCCTTATAGCATTTTTATACACAGGGCTGAGAGTCAATTTAGCTCAATCTGATCTGTACTTGTTGAGAAAATACTTTTTTCCTTCCCTTGTGCATTGGTATTGGGTTTAAATTGCTTCCTTTCTTACTAAAGTTGAAATAGAGTCAGTGTACTTTGTAGCTTATTTATTTTGCTAGTCTTTTATATATGTCATAGTGCTGATAAATTTTTTTGACTAGAATTGTTCCACAAATATTAAATGATGAATGTTTCGACTTTTTTCACATATGCACAATATTATCTTTGGCCACGTCAACATTTTATTTTTATTTTCTGTTTCATGTGAACATATTGAATAAATATTAGAGTAAGTATTATGAGAGGAAATTTACTTTTAAATTTTTATCTCCCATTTTATAAATCTTTACTTATATTCATGGGCAATTCTTGGCAAAGGTAACTTTGGCCACTTGATTTTCTTCATCATTATGATGTCACAAACATCCTCAATATTTCATATTGTCCTGCTAACCTTCACATACACAGTGTTCAGCAATCACCTGAAGCCATTGTACCACTTTTCCATTACAATGTAATTGAATATTTGTTACACATTCCAGATTTGAACTGACTTGATCTTGGACTCTTAAAATTTGCAGCCACGTGTACCTAGAATTATGTTTTACATTTCTTAATGACTATCCTGATATGTGTAGACAATTTTAAGTATGTGCCTCTGATATTTATTCCTGTTTTAGTATTGATTTTTCTTATATTTCATCATTATCATGAATATTTCCTCATTATCATGAATATTTCCTCAATATATGATTGCAACATCTAAATAACTGATCTTTATCTCCTTCATGATAGGTCATTTATATTTGAATTTATCAAAGCATTTTTTCTTTTATTTTTCATCTCACTTCTGTCACCACTTCAGTGCAAAGTTAAGCTATACCAGGCCCATCCTGATGATCGGACCATGTCCTAAACATTTTAGGAGATTTCACTGTGAGTCAACCAAGTGCTTCAAATTATTATATCCTTGTTCTTCATATGCACTCTTATTATAAGCCAGGTTATGACAACCAAATAATTCAGTTTCTCCATTCAGCTTTTGCTTACATATGTGCTCATTGGATATTAACCAAATTGTTTTCTTTGAAAAGCTGTGAACAGTATGCACATACATTGGTGTCTTTCTTTAATAATTATTCAGGCATATGGCTGGAAATTACTTTTATGATAGCATGAATTTTTTCTTTTTTATCTAGAAAGTTGTGGAAATGGACTCTTGTCTTTCAGCCACCCGTGAAGAGGTTTTTTTTCCATTTAGCCTTCTTTGAGATTATTTATTTCTTACCATTTTCATGCCGAAGTATTTTCTACTATAACATACGAGTTCCTGTTTCCTTTTCTGTACTTTGGTGAGTCTCAATTTCTATGAATATACTTCATATTCAGATCTAGGCTCTTCCTGGTCTGGACATTCTTTTTTCCTCCTGAGGTCTAAAAGTTATCCATTTTCTCAATTTTCCATTAGCCTTTGTGAACACAGGGATGAATGCCAACTTACTTAGTTCAATCTGAGCTCTCACCCTGACCGATAATATGCATACATATATATGTACACACATATATTTCCTTTTCTGGATTCAAAGTGGTTTTAATAGAAATTTCAATAGGTTCCCTGTAGTTTGTTGCATCTCTATTTTGTGATTTTTATGTGTTAAAGGATTAATTTGTGTAACTATTTTTATACTAAAATTGCAGTGTTCAATTTTTAAATTTTATCTCACATATATATTTAATGATATTTTTGTCCCTTTATAAATTACATTTTCTTTTCTGTTAAATATCAATACATTTCCTCAATAGTGGAAAGTGATTTAAGGGAGGTTTATTTTTATATTTATGTTTTTTATATGCAAACCTTTACTTAGCTTGTTTGGGCAATGCTGGCGCAAGTACACTGTGACTACAATTATTTTTTTTATCAGTTGAGATGTCAGAAAATTCCACAATCTTCCAGGATGTCCTAGCAATTTAAATATACACATATATATACATACATATACATATACACACATATATATACATATATAAATATACATATATATATATATATATATATATAGTGTTTAGCAACTAGCTTAAAAAACTCTAAATAGGTACCATTTCCAAGGAATATATTTGCTTTTTCATATCTAGATTTCTATAACAATTTGAGTTTATCTTGGACTTTTGAAAGTTCTATGAGTGTATATTTTGATTTTGATATAATCCTTTATGAATACTCTGGTATGAGGAGGTAATGTTTAAATATGTCTCCTGATTTTTTTCTGTGTTGGAATCAATTTTGGAATTGTTTTCATTTCAACACTTACAAACACTTCCTAATATTTTATTGCTCTATTCAAATTACCATTTTACTTTTTTCTTTCCAGGATAATTTATAACATAAAATCAGGAAGAATTGTTTTTTTAAATATTAATTGTTTATTTCTTTTAGCACTTGAGTGAAAATTTAATACATAGGCCAGTTCCTTACTGTTGCTTTGAACTCATGCTCACCCTCTCAAGAGATTTCATACTGAATTCTTCCTCTTCCTCAAATCCTAATGTGTTCTGGCCACCTTTCTTAGATTGTGACAAAATTCCAGGAGTTATCAGGTGGTAATTCACCTTTTGTCTCAGTTTCTGCCTTTGTTGATTCTCAACTGAATGTCAATTAGATCTTTCTATAGTGAAAATTTGAGTATATTACATCTGAATGTTTCCTTTTTTCTTTAAAAATTACTCATGAATTTGATAATGAGGGTTTTTTATGAGTTATTAAATTTTTTCCTGATTTTCTATAGTGTAGTGGTTTTTTGACCTTTTTGCCAGTCAGTCACAAATAGTTTCCTTCCATTATGTCACCACTGAAATTAGTTATTTCTTATGATAATAATGTTTATTCTACTGTTATGACTGAATGATAATTTCCTTTCTGTGTTTTACTTAATGTGAATTTTTATCTATTTCTAAGACCATGTTTTTTATCCATGTGTTGGTAATTCCTGTCACCTGGAAATGTTACACTCTTTTTTTGCTTTTTTCCTCTAAAGTATGAAACTTCCTTTATATCCTAAGTTAGCCTTTTGTGCTCAGGGCTGAAAGAGACCTTAGTTAAGTCTTATTTTGCCATTATCTCAGGGAAAAAATTTCAATTCATGTAATTGTCCTCGGTTTTAATTTTTCCATTCTTACAAGTTACATTTGAGTCAATTTAGATTGTTGCATGTTTATTTTGTGAACTTTTCATGTTTTGATATTAATTCATTTATGGGAATGGACTAGTCTATTTGTTATAATTTAGTTTTCTTTTTGTTTAGTTTCAATTTGCTTTGCAAATAGGGGAATGTGTTTAGACAAGGATTTTTCTATTAAATTTATATCTCCATATTGAAAAGTTCACAGTGGAGATTCTTGGTACAGTTAACTTATGAACTTCTGAATTTCTTTTCACATCACAAAGTTCCTCAAAAATTAATATTTTCCTGGAAACCCACATGAAGACACTGGTTAGTAACCAGCTAAAACTACTGAAATATTTTTTTGCTTCTATGAAGAATATTTTTGTTACATTTTCCAGATTTCTAAGACTTTTTGTTTTGATACTGGATATTGAAATGTCTAACTGCAAACATATAGGTTTAGATATAAACTTTCATTTTGATTACTCTGGTATAAGGAGGATAGTTTTCAAATAAGTGCTTTTTCATGTTTTTAGACTCATGTCGTGAGATTAAATAGAAAAGAAAATACAATTCTCGATGTGAGAAAATAATCACATTATTTGTGTTTGTGTGATATCATTGCTAAATTGGACATAAATGAAGATGAAAAGCAGAACACCTAAAATAAATTATTATTGCATTACATATCAGGATAATTAAGAAAGAAAGATGCTATTCCTGGGCAAAATCATTTGGAACTTTCAAAAGTCAAGGATTAAGTTAAATCCCATCAAAATGCAGAAAAGGTAAAACCTTTTACCTGGAAATGGTGAATTTTCCACAGCTGCCTATTTAACACTATTCTTATAAAGGTTTTCAGGATCTTTGAGGACATTTTTGAATTCACAGGGAAAAATCAAGCAATTTGGACACATATTTCTCAAATCACACTGGCATAGATTTATATAAGATATAGTTAGAAAATTGAAGATGATAAATAATTACGGTAGATAGATAGCTTTAACTAAACTTCATTGTTAATATGCAGACAAGAAATCAATAATTTGGAAGGAACAGTAATTGTATACATCAGAGACCACTGCAGAGACCATTACACCGATATGACAAAAAGTTGAAAATACTATCATCATATGAGGTTGAAAAAAATTACTAAGCAATGTAATCAAATAAAGAGTCCTAAAAACCTGTGTATAATCTCTTAGAACTTTGAAAAATCAGACATATTACTCTTTCCTATTTTTTCTATAATAAGCCTACCTATATTTTGTATCATAAGGTTTTCATGCAAGTGTTGGTCTTTTTTTTTTTTTTTGCGGTACTGGGGCTTGAACCCAGGGCTGACACCTTGAGCCACTCTGTCAGCCCTTTTTGTGAAGGGTTTTTTGAGATAGGGTGTCATGAACTATTTGCCTGTGCTGGATTCAAACTGCCATCCTCATGATCTCTGACTCATAAGTAGATAGGATTACAGGTGTGAGCCACCAGTGCCAGGCAAGTCTTGATCTTCTTAACTCTTAAAAATATAAGTTTATTCATTGCATGTATGTTAACTGTCTAGCCTAGGCAAAACCAAGTAATGTGTGCAAGTGGCCTTTTGGTGAATATTTCATTGTGAAGCAACAGTTCTCAAACTTCTTTGTGAATTGCCCTGCAAATACTTATAAGCACAGTGCTTCAGAATCAGCTTAGACAAATCTGATCATTCCTTTACAGGTAAGACAGTTTTATATTTTCTGGATTTTTGTGAGTTTGTGTTTTTACCCTTTACTTTTTTAAGGAAATGATTTGAAGAGATCTTGGTTTATTTCTTATTAATTATTTTTCTGTAACTTCTACAAAGACACTGCAGCAGAATGGTCCAAGACGCCTTTAGACATGATTTCTGTTTTGTCAAAGTTACTTTAATAATCAGCATAAATAGATTTTTTTCCAAAAGCATATAATGAATTTCTCAATATTATCTCACATATGAACTTAATATTATTTGGCCATATTAAAATTTCATTTTCATCTCCATTTACTGTCAATATATTTTATTAAACCTTGGAATGTATTTAAATATAAAGTTTTATTTTAAAAATTTGTATGTCCCTTTATGTAAATCTGTACTTAGATTGGATATTCCTGACAACTTCAAATTTCTTTGTCATTGTGATGTCAGAAACTCACTCAAAACTCAAGGTTTTCCTTGTCACTTTTAGGAATACAGTGCTTAGAAGCCAGCTGAAAGCATGATAATATGTTATAATTTCTCCCACTACCACATTGTTGGAGTCTATATATGCTTTTAGGTCCTTCAGAGTATGTTTGATAAAATTGGGTGCACTGACATTGGATACATATAAGTTGATAATTGTTTTTTCCTTTTAGTGTAGTTCTCCTTTTATTAGTATGGAGTGTCCTTCTTTATCTCATTTGATCAATGTAAGTTTGAAGTCTACTTTGTCTAAGATAAGTATTGCTATTCCTGCCTGTTTTCAGTTGGCATAGGCTTGGTAAATCTTCCAGCCATTCATTCTAAGCAAGTGTTTGTTTCTGTCGATTAGATGGGTCTCCTGCAAATGACAGATTTTTGCATCTTCCTTTTTAATCTAGTTTTCGAAATAGTGTCTTTTGATGGGGGAGTTAAGTCCTTTAACATTCATTCTTAATATTGGTATGTGGTGATTCCTGTCATTTAGCTATTTTTGTTGTTTAAAGCTTTGGTTGTGTGCAGCTGAAGTAATGTTACTATCTGATTCCTTGTCTTTTCTTCTCCTATTGTTTTGTACTGCCTGTTCTCTCATGGGTTTGTTTGCTTTCATTTTCTGTGTGCAGAATTCCTTGGGGAAACTTTTGTAGTGGTAGCTTCCTGGTCATATAATATTTTAGTTTCTGCTTATCATGGAAGACTTTTATTGCTCCATCTATTTTGAATGATAGTTTTGCTGGGTAGAGTATCCTAGGGTAGAAGTTATTTTCATTCAGTTCCCAGAATACCACACTCCATGCCCTTCTAGCTTTTAAGGTTTCCTTTGAGAATTCTGATGTGATTTTGATGGGTTTACCTTTGTATGTTATTTGTTTTTTTTCTCTTATAGCCTTCAATATTCTTTCTCTATTCTCTGTGCTTGTTGTTTTAATGATAATATGTCATGGGGTAGTTCTATTTTGGTCAAGTCTGTTTGGTGACCTGGAGGCTTCCTGTACCTGAATGGGCATAACTTTCTCTATATTTGGGAAATTTTCTTTTATTTTTTTATTGAATATATTATGAATCCCTTCTTCTGCACCTCTTCTCCTTTTTCAATGCCCATGATCCTCAGGTTTGGTCTTTTGATGGAGCCAGTGAGTTCTTCCATAATCCTTTCACAGGTCTTGAGTTGTTTGACTAATAGCTCTTTAGGTTTTCCTTCAATTTCTACTTTATCTTCAAGTTCTGAGATTCTGTATTCTGCCTGTACTAGTCTGCTGGAGTGGCCTTCCATTGTGTTTTGTGTTTCTGTTTCATTCTGTTTTTGAGGTTTTCCACATCATGGGTCAATTCCTCTTTAATACTGTCAATTTTTGTCTTTAATTCACTTATCTCTGTATTTATAGTGTTCTCTGTTTCACTTTGGTGTTTATTTAGGACTCCTATGAGATCATTTGTTAATTTTTGTGCCTTCTTGTTTTATTTTTGGAGTCTTGAAATATCTTGAGCACCTATTGTACATTTGGTTAACCATGTCTAGTAACATCTCCATGAAATTCTCAGTGATCACTTGCACGATTTCTTCTTTGAGGGTGTTCTTGTGGCATCATTGGGTTCCTTGGTGTCATTTATCTTTGTTTTATTGGAATCTGGAACTGGGTATCTGTTTTCTTCATTTCCCTCTGAATCCTGTATTAAATTATTTTGGGAGGAGAATGTTTTCTATCTCTTTTTCATCTTCCCATCCCCCTACTTGGTGCTGTGTAAGTATGTTCTTTATAGGCTAGTTGGTGGTTTTAGGTACCTGTTTTATTTCCCTTGGTTTAGTTATGTTTTGTGGCTGTATTGGGTTTTTAGCTTAGAGTGTGTGTGCTAATTCTGTCCCTATTCTGCATGTAATTTAGCATTAACTCATAATAGTAAAACTAACAAAACAAAAGTAAAAACCAAAGAAATCAATGGACAGAGACAAACAAACACAAACAAACAAGAAACAAAACAAACACACATACAGATACACACACACACACACACACACACACACACTCACACCTCCAGGTTCAGGAACAATAGAATTTCAGTCATAGTTTAAGTTCTGGTGTTACTCCTCCAGCCTCCAGTCCTGGTGTTGGTATTTAAGCAGAAGCTCTGTTGTAATGTTTTCTTTTTTCTTCTGTCTTTCAGCAGCAGGTGCTTAGTCACCTCCTCCTAAAGGAGTCACCTCCTCACTAAAGTGAGGTGTGGCAGTTTATGTTGGTATATTGTTCTCAGGTTCTGGAGATCAGCTCTGTACCTCACCAGCTATTCTGCACTGGAGTTGGATTTTTGGTGTGCTGGTTTACTGGGGACTTGTTATTTTTTTCTTGCCAATTTTCTCTGGGACAAGATCAGTGACCTATCAACCAGCCCCCTGCTGTCAGTGTATTGTGATGGTTTGCTGATTTTCAATTTTCCAGGGTTGTTTGACTTTGGATGTTGCTCACTGATTCATGAGGTCAGTTTTGTAGACTGCTACCCACCCTATTTCAGGCAGAAGCTTGTCACTGGCCTGCTGTTAGCCTTTCTGACTTTCCAGCCTTTGTTTGCTGAAAGTTTGCATGGAAATCAGGTCCTTCCTCCTCCCCCATTCTCTGGTGAGCTTCCAGCATTAATTTGTTTTTAATCCTCTCTATACTCCTCAAGTTCATTAAACATTCTTATCATCATTATTCTGACCTCAGCATCTAAGGATTCATTCCCTTCACTGTCCACCAAATCCTCTATTGTCTGATTGTCAACCTTTTGAGGAGTCATATTCCCCTGCCTTCTTTTTGCTCCCATGTTTCTATTTTGAGCTTTTCTCATATGATGCTGATTACTTGGTTGGGGGTTTTATTCACCTGATACCTTTCTCTTGACTTAATTTCTATGCTTGAGCTCAATTAGTAGTTAGGTTGGTTGTTATAATGTTTCTGCTCACTGATGTGGATGAATATCTTGGTAGTAACAAATTTATGGATTGCAGCTCTTGGGTAGATAAGTTGTTTGCATACATATTAATACTTAGGTAATTAAAATGATGCAAATAGTAGATGGGGAATGAATGGATGAGGGGGAGAAGAGGGATGATGTGTACTGTAGGGTATTAAGACTCTTATGAATGTAAAGATTTAGTACAGGCATTGTGGGTTAGGATGCTATTGTCAACAAATTTAGTGGAGTGTGAAGAATGAGAAATACCAAATTTAAAAGAAGATATAATGGAAGGAAAATTATTTTCAGTGACTGGAGGAAAAGGATCATCACAAGGACATATTAAAAAACAAAGAAAAAGTTAAGAATCATGAAGAAAGCAGTCACTGGCATGTGTCTGAATGATTATGATGAATGAGAGATGCTAAAACATAGACAGAATATGCTTAAATTTTCACAGTAAAAGTGTTTAGTTAATAACCAGTGAACATCTCCAAAGGCAAAATCTGAATCGAGACAGAAATTTGTAAATGTAATAACCTGGCTTTGATTCACAATATATATGAAACTGACCAGAATATATTAGAATTTAAGGAACTCAGAGACAAGACAAGAATATCATCTGAGAAGTTGAGCACATAATACAAATATAAGGATGGGCCTGACCTAAGACATTCAGTGTTCATCCTCGTGCTTATTGAAATGTATATACAAGCTCAAAGCAAAACAATTGCTTTCAGAAATTAAGGTATAAGGTATTCTTGGATGAAAAAAGTAAAGTATTATTAATTTGTGTGTCCCAATAATGTATTGGAATGTAAGCATGAGTATGCTGAGAAAATAAATAATGTAATATCAATTCCAAAAACACAGAGAAACTTGCAGAATACACTTATTTAATAATTTCCCTCAGAATACCAGAAAAATCATGAAGATTATATCTAAATCCAGATGTACTTCTCCTATAATTTTCAAAGATGTAGGATCAACTCAAAATGCCATGGAAATCTAGTAAGTGTAATAATATTATACTACATTGAAACAGCAAGGTATTAGGATGGTTTCAGATGACTGCTAAACACAATCCAGATGATGGTAACCAGAACATCAAAGAATTTCAAGGAAGTGGTTTTAAATTTCTTTTAGGTGGGGGTCCAGTGTAGCACTTACAAAGTTTCTTACAAAGTATCAAGAATATCATACTTGATTTCACCCCCTCCACTGTTCTTCATAACTCCTTCCCCGATTTCTGGAACAGTTTAAACAGGTATCATTTTTGTATTTACATATATGTGTATATATTATTTGCACAGTGTTCATCCTCCTACCCACCACCTCACCCCTCCCACAGGTGCTAACTTCTTCTCCCCCTCAGAATATGTTCTGCCCTGTGTTCTCTGATTTTGTAGGAGAAAAACAAAAGAAAAAAAGAAAGTCATGGGATTTTTGCTAGTTTGAGATAAAAATAGCTACAAAGGCAATGTCCTTTTCTTGTTTCCATGCATATATGTGCCATAACCCAATTCATTTGCCTCTTCTAGTCCTCTTCACTCCTCCTTAGTCCCTTTCCCATAGTGGTCCCAGCCTGTTTAAAATTTCTTTTAAAAAATTTTTATTGTTTTTACACTTGTTCATATGTGTAGACATTGTTTGGGTGACCTTTCCCTCTTCTCCCCAACCTCCTCCCCCAAACCTGACCACCACAACCTGACTTCTTGGCACAACCTGTTCTGCCTTCTTGTTCTACAATTTTGTTGAAGTGAAAACATAAGAGATAATAAGAAACACATAGCATTTTTGGTAGCTTGAGATAAAGGTAGGTATATGGACAGATTCCTAGCCTTGCTTCCATGCACATATTTATAACCACCCACATTGATTCATCTCTACCAAATTCTTCACTACTTCCTGGTCACCTTCCCAGAGTAGCCTCTGCCAGTTTAAAATTCCTATATTTGCTTACCTACAGTGAGATAAAATTTCTACAGTCATTCCTGTACAGTGACCACATCAGCCACATTCAGGTTTTTAGTCTCTTTCCTTTGTCCTTTCCTTCTCATGCCTGGCCTCCCCATAGATTTTGGATTCACAATTGGAACGCATATCGTGGGAGCTATAGCAAAACTATGCTGGAAATATATATTGAACTTAAAGAAAACTCCTCAAAACACATTTCACAAAAGGAAAAATAAACTGAGATTCAAAAGAGAAGAAAATAAAAATTTTAAAGGGACATAATAATAGTTGATAACGTGTATTAGATAAAATGATGTATTGGCCATTTTAGGGAGAATGGTTTCAGTTTTTCTCCATTAAGTATGATGTTGGCTGTAGGTTTATCATAAATAGCCTTTACAATGTTGAGGTACATTACTTCTATTCCTAGTTTTCTTAGAGCTTTTATCATGAAGTGGTGTTGGATCTTGTTGAAAGCTTTTTCTGCATCTATTGAGATGATCAAGTGGCTTTTGTCTTTGCTTCTCTTGATGTACTGTATTACATTTATAGATTTGCAGATGTTGAACCACCCCTGCATCACTGGAATGAAGTTGACTTGGTCATGGTGTATGATCTTTCTGATGTATTGTTTGATTTGGTTTGCCATTATTTTATTAAGGATTTTGGCATCAATATTCATTAAGGAATTCTTTTTCCTGTTCCATATAGGGAAAAAAGGCTTAGCTTATAAAGCTCTCTCAGTTGTTCAGTTGCCACCTTGCAGTAATTCTTGATGAAGATCAATTACTGCTACTGTTCCAGCATGTTTTGCTGCCAGTCATAGTAATGATGAATCTTCATTGTGCTGGAAGGCTGAATGTAGTAGGAGTTGCAATGGAACACAGAGAAAAAGGTCTAGTGGGCAATAAGAGGGGAAAAGTATATGTAGTAGGAGGGTGGAGGCTCTGCTAGTAAAAGGGATTAATTAGGAGGCAGACTAGGATGGATAGAAGAGATCAGGTTGGTATTAAGATAGGGGAGAAATGGTGAGACAATATTGGAGAAAATTACACAGAAAGACAAATAAATATAAACTCCACAGAACTGAAAAAAAGAGAAAAAAGAAAAGCTGAGAATCCCTTAATCTGTTGGAGTTGTTGGTATTGAAGGTAGATTTAGGGAGGAAAGACACTGAGAAAGGAGATTTTTAGGTAATTAGTTGTTTGATTGTTGGTGGGTAGAGGGTATGCATTGGGAAGGGTGGTGAAGAGAAGAGGAGCAGAGAAGTTTAGGGTTGTATCCTTGAAGGTAGTTCATGTGGCTCTTATGAATGTCTGCAGTGAGAGGGGAGGGATGGAGGTAGGTCAAAATAGGGAATTGGAGACCAAGAATGAAAAACTTCTATTGAAATGTACAGAAAAAAAATAGCTGAAAGTAAATGAGTGAGAAATCTGCATCACAGTTTCAGGAGTAATGGGAAAAATTTTATGCAAATTTTTGAATTTTCTATTGCTGTTGCTCTTCTCCCACACTTCTGTGTCTGAGTCTTTCAGTCCATTAGATGGAAAGCTAAGTTGGATACCTGCCTCTCGATTGGTGACTGGTGCTATATAGAGAGGCATATTTGTAGATCTAATGCTTTTGTGTTTTTCTGAATCCTGGCCAGCTTCACTCCATTCAACTTTGAATTGTTCCCATGTTTCAATATCCCTGAACTTACATGCTGTAGTTGTACATCAAACGTGGTTTTCTGTCCAGATGTTGTCCAACCTCTGGTGGTGTTGGAGGTTGTAGCTCCCTGTTGGTATGCTGCAACACTGTGACATCTGTGGGCTACTTTTGGGTCACAGCATATTTTCCGTTAGGCAACTGTTACTCACAGGTATTCCACTCATAGTGACATGAGCTAAAAAGGGATATCACCAGCAGTGGTGTGAATATCAGGCTCCAGGGTCGGTTGCAGCTCCAGAGAGGGCTTTTGCTCCAGGCAAAGCACAGTGTGGCTTCACTTCTGCTCACTGGTTCCCCACAGCTCTCCTCAGTAGATTGCCCACTGGGTAACTTTTATTGGCCACTGACCTTCTCCACGTGGTTCTTGTGTTGTAGGTCTCAAGCAGCCCCTGGGCTGCATGCTCAGTCTGGTACTCAGCTCTAGCATGCAGCATAAAGTACAAACCTGCAAACTTTTTTCCCCCTTGCATTCTTTTGCTTCAGTTGATCTAGGCTCAGGCAGAATTCTGCTTCTTGCTGTTTGTGGGGCCTGGGATGTGTCTTTCAAGGCACCCAGTTTCCATATTCCTTCAAGATTTTGGAGCTCCATCTGGAGTATGGATTAATCAGCAAATTGCCATCTTCAATCTCTATATTTCATTGCCATTCACCACCTTTCATTCCTTCTTTTCTTCCTTACTTGGTCTCCTCTACAAGTCAAATTTTGGGTACACATTCTGTACATATTTGTACACATATGTAATATTGCTTTGTTTGTTTTAGGCCTATACTCCACATATGAGAGAAAAAAACACAGCCTTTGTCTTTGGAACTTATCTGACTTCCCTTAAGATGATGTTCTCCAGTTCCATACATTCCCTACAAATGACAAAATTTCATCCTTTTTGGCTGTATAAAATTCCACTGTGTATAAAAACCACATTTTCTTAATCCATTAATCAGTAGTGAGGCATCTTGATTGTTTTTGGCTGATGTGAATATACTGCAATAAACATGGGTGTGTAGTTGTCCTTATTGTAACCTGACTTACATTTCTTCAGGTATATGCCTTGGATTGGTATTGTGGGAAAATATGGTAGTTCTATTTTTAGTTTTGTGAGGAGACTCCATACTGTTTTCCATATTTTTGTATTTATTTGCACTCCACAAACAGTGTGCCGGGCTTCCTTTTTTCCTCCACATCTCACCAACATTTGTTGTTCATGTTCCTGAATATTGGAATATATACATATAAATGTATAGATTTATATTTACATATATACTTACCTATGTATCTGTAAATATAGAAGATAATATATATTTATATGCATATGATCTTCAATTTTATGTCTATAAATTTTGTAAATCTTATATCCTTGTCTAGACCAGCAAGGTGTGTGGAATTTGTGTCTATATTTTTTGACTTATTGTGTGATCTGAAACTTCCACAGTATTTTTATTGTCTTTGCATCCTATCTAAGAACAGGGTTGCACAATCAGCTTAGTCCAGTCTAAAAACTTTGCCATTTCCAAGCAACAATTTTTCACTTTTATGTATTTTTGTGGTATTTAAGTTAATCCTTGGCTTTTCCATGTTCCAGTAGATTACAGAGAGGGATTATTATCTTTTTCATAATTATTTTGCATGTGGTGAAACATTTTCTCCCACTGGTGTCTTTTGGAGTTTTTCTTTGTTTTTAAAATGTAATTTTAGTTGTTTCTTTTTCTAAAACCCCTTATATATACTTGTAGCTGTTTAATTGCTCTTTCCAAATTTTTATTTCCTTACCTCTTCATTATAATATATGGGATATGAGAATGAATTCTTTTGTCTTGTGTGAGTGTCTGTTTCTGTGTCCAATATCCTAGACTATGTTTTTCTGAAAATGGGATGATGTGGACATTTTCCTTTTCCTTTTTATTTTGAAGTGAAAATCTTCCTCAAATTTTAAAATTCTCTAGTAATCATGTTTGCAACATTTCATTGAAATCTTAGACGAGACTAGTGTTCTTATTTACTGTTTTCTTTTTTTATCCTTTTTAGAACTTATAGGTGAATTACTTTATTTGAGAGTTTGGGAAATTGCAACAGATTATTACTAAATATTGATTTGTTTCTATTAATAGTAACATTTTCATGACATTATTGTTTGATTTGTAAACAACCCATATTTCCTCCAGATGATGAATGGTTCAAGAAAATGTTGTATATATACCCATTGAGTATTACTCTGCCAAAAAAATGAAATTATGTTGTTTATAGAAAAATGGTAGAACTGGAAAAGTATGTTAAGCAAAGCCAGCATATGTAAGACAAAGGTAGTATGTTTTTATAATATGTGAATGGTACACACAAGAGATATTCATATACACAAATACAAACATCATATACAAATTTATATTTCAAAGTATATGTTTGCCACAGTGAGACTGTTCAATGGGACTTGAGAGAAGAGGGAGAGGAAAACAGAATGATAGAGAGTTAACAATATGAAAATCCATTGCATCCATGTAGAAAGATGATGTAACAAAATGCACTGAAAACTGTCAAATAGTAGGGGGTAGGGTTGGAGGGTAAGGAAGAACAACAAAGGGAGTTATTCTAACTAATTTATAGTATATTCACAACTTAAATATCTTCATGAAACCTCTTCAGAAATGAATATGGACTGATCAGTAAAGGATAGTACTGTAAAAAAGTACTTGTGAGACAGTGAGGACTTTGTGGAAAGGTGGGAGTGTGAATGGAGGGAATAAAGAAGAGTGAATATGGTTGATGTACTGTATATAGTTGTATGAAATACAACAATGAAATATGTTTTAATCATTTTAAATTGGGGGTGGAGTAGGATAAGGAAGAAATATAGTGGGATTGAACCTAACCAAGGTAGAAGGTAAACGTATACAGAAATGTTACTATGAATCTCCTTGTATAACTAATATATGCTAATAAAATGCTTTTAAAAGGATACTAGAAAAAAATCTCATTATCAACCATAATAATAATGATAGGTAAATACCAAACAAACCATGAGAATGATTCAAGTGTCAAAAATCTAGTATTACAATGGCAGGAATGACTAAGTAGGCTTATGCACAGTGCATCAGAGATAACTTGAATCTCTCTGATAATGTAATTTACCATTTAAAGGTTAAAAATTCTCTCTCTCTCTGTCTGTCTCTCTCTGTCTGTCTGTCTCTCTCCCTTACTCTGTCCCTCCCTCTGTCTTGGGTGCTATTTGTAGGTGTAAATAACTATACACTTCTAGCAAGATATAAAATTTAACAGACTGGCCACTGTCTTCTGTGTACAAAAAATTACTTATTTTAGTTCAGTAATGAAAAAACTCCTGTTTATTTACTTTGTTGATAATACAGTCATTTTGAAATTTTCCAACTGCAATTTTTATGATTTCTACAAAACATTCTGAGAGTGTTTGTGCATTTATCCTTTATACCTTTTCCATTGTTGTGTTTCATAGGGATATATTGTGGCAATTTCAAAGGTTCTTAAAATATAACAAATATATCATATTTGAAATCATCCCCTCCACCATTCTCCTTAATCACTCCATTCCTGAAGTAGTTTCAGCAAGTATCATTTTTCAGTTTATTTACACATGTACACAGTGTTTACACAACATTCACCCCAACACCCTTTCCCTACTTTATACCCCCCTAAATGGTGTTAGCCCTTCCCCCCGAGTCAGGATCTGTTTGGTCATCCTGTTCTTTGATTTTAAGCTATTTTGCTTAAAATATCTATGCAGGGAGTTTCCTTGTGGCACTTCTATGTATGTAAGTATGTATGAGAGCCTGATTTGTTTCATCTCCTCTACTTTTCTTCTTTCTAACTTAGTCCCTTTCTTATGGTACATTGAACCAGTTTAAAAGTCTTTATTCATTATTATAATGATCAATCATATTCACCTTAACTTCCTTCTTTACCCTCCCCCTCTCTTCTGCGACCTTCCTTAGTGTGACATCTTTTTCATAAAATTGCCATATTTGTATTAAGTCTATATTCCACATATGAGAGAAGACATGCAGCTTTTGGCATTCTAAATTCTTAACTTCATGAAAGATGATGTTCTTCAGTTCCATCCATTTACCTGAAAATGCAAAATTTCATTCTTTGTGACTGAAAAAACCTCCATTGTATAGAAATAGCTGATTTTCTGAATCCATTCATCAGTAGTTGGGAATCTTGGCTGGCTGTTTCAATAGCTTAGCTATCAGGAGTAATACTGTAATATATATGGGGGTGCAGTTGCCTATGTCATAACCTCTTTATGTTCCTTCAGGTATATCGCTAAGAGTGGAATTGAAGAATTGTAGGGCAGTCCTATTTTTAGTTTTTGTAGTAGCCTCCATGCTGATTTCCACAGTGATTGTAGTAATTTATATTCACACAAGCAGTGTATGACTGTTCATTTTCCCCCACATCCTCACCAGTATGTTTTGTTGTTTATGTTCTTGATCATAGTCATTCTAACAAGAGGTTGAATCTTAATGTAGTTTTGATTTTTATTTGATTTATGGCCACAGATTTTGAACATTTATTCATGTGTTTTTTAGTTATTTGGAATTTTTCCTTTGAGAAAGCTCTGTTCAGTTCATTTGCCCATTTCTTCTACTGGGTCATTGAATTTGGGGGAGGTTATTTTACTTTTTTTATTTAATCATATTTACATTTACTAACATGTGTATACATTTTTAGGGCCACTTCCTCTCTCTTCCCCACTTCCAGGCAGATCCTGTTCTGCCCTCTTTCTCTGATTTTGTTGAAGAAAAACATGAGAAATAATAAAGAAGACATAGTGCTTTTTCTAGTTTGAGATAAATATAGCTATATAGAGAGATTCCTACCATTGCTTTCATGTACATGTGCATTGTAACCCACATTGGTTCATATCTACCAGATCTCTTCACTATTTCCTAGTCCCTTTCCCATAGTGGCCTTGGCCAGTTTAAGATTGCTATATTCACTCCTCTACAGTGAGCACATCAACCACATTCAAGTTTTAGGTTTCCTTCCCTTTCCCCATTTCCCCCATGAGCATTCTCCCTTTAGTGTGTGACCCAGGGCCAATGATATTACTGCATTTGTTTTAATTCTATCATCTGCATATGCAGGAAAACATGCAATTTTTGGCTTTCTGAGCCTGGCTAACTTCACTTAAGATGACGTTCTCCAGTTCCATCCATTTACTCCTGAATGATAAATTTCATTCTTTTTAGTGACTGAATAAAATTCTGTTGTAAATAAATACCACATTTTATTAATCTGTTCATCAGCAGTGGGGCATCTTGGTTGTTTCCATAGCTTGAATAGTGCTGCAGTAAACACGGGTGTGCAGGTGCCTTTGTAATAACCTGAGTCACATCCCTTCAGGTATATCCCTTGGAATGGTATTGCTGGATCATGTGCCAGATCTCTGTTTAGTTTTTTAAGAAGCAGGAGTTTATATTTTTCAGCTCCCTTTTATCAAACCCTTGTCAGACATAGAGCTGGCAAAAATATCCTCTCATTCTGTGGCCAATATTCAATTTATAGACCATTTCTTGTTGTGCAGAATCTTTTTAATTTCACTTAGTCACATTCCTCAATCCTTTTTCTCAGTTGCTGAGCTATTTGAGTTCTACTGAGGAAATCCTTGTGTATGTGTGTTAATTCCAGTGTATTCCTTGTTCTTTTCTGCACTAGCTTCAAAGTTTCAGGACTCATATTAAGGTCCTTAATCCACTTTGAGTTGATACTTGTACAGGGTGACAGACATAGATCTATTTTCAGTTTTCTATATGTAGATATCCAGTTTCCTCAGCAAAATTTGTTGCAGAGCCTATCTTTTCTCTATCATATGTTCTTGATGTTTTTGTCAAAAATCAGGTGGGTGTAACTGTGTGGATTCATATCTGCCTCTTTTATTTTGTTTCATTTGTGTTCCTGTCTGTTTTTGTGCCAGTACCATGCTGTTTTCATTGCTATAGCTCTGTACTATAGTTTCAAGTTGGTTGTGCATTATCTCCAGCTTATTTGGATATTTTAGGAATAAGATCATATCATAGCAAATAGGGATAATTTTACTAATTCCTCTCCAATTTGTATTCCTTTTATTGCTTCTTCATGTTTTATTGTCCTGGATAGGAATTCCAAGTTATTTTGAATATGAGTGGAGACAGTGGACACAACACAATTGCCTCATTCCTGATTTTAGGGGAAATGTTTTCACTTATTCCCCATTTAATATGATATTGGCTGTATAGCCATTATTATGTTGAGGCAAATTACTTCTATTCTTAGTTTCATTGTCAAAAGATATTTTCAATTTTATTGAAGTCTTTTTCTGCTTCTATTGAGATGATCATGTGGTTTTTGTCTTTGCTTTGGTTAATATGCTGTATTACATTTATAGGTTTAAGTATGTTGAATTATCCACCCATCCCTGGGATGAAACTGACTTGATTATGATTTGTGATCTTTTTGACAAGCTATTGAATTTGGTTTACCAACATTTTATTTATTTTTGCATCTATATTCACTGATGACAATGGCCTGTAATTCTCCTTTTTTGTTGTGTCCTTGTCTGACTTTGGGATGATTGTAATATTGCCTTCATAGAATAAATTTGGCAGTGTGTTCCTTCCCTTTCTATATCATGGAATAGTTTGAAGAGTATTGGTATCAATTTTTCTTTAAAGGTCTAGTAGAATTCAGAAGTGAATACACCAGGTTCTCAAATTGTTTTTTTTTTTTTTTGAGACTCGTTATTTTTCTTCAATATCATGGTATGTTACAGATGTATTTAGGTGAATAATATCTCCTTGTTCAATTTTGGATAGTCGTATGTTTCTAGAAATTTGTCCATTTCTTCTAGATTTTCTAAATTATTTGAATATAGGTTTTCAGGTAGTCCCTAATGATTACCTGGATTTCCTTGGTGTTAGTTGAAACTGCCACATTTTCATTTTCAGTTTTATTATCTTGGGGTTTTTTTGCTCCTCATTTTAGTCAGATTTACCAGGAGCTTGTCATTATTGTTTATTTTTTCAAAGAATCAGCTTTTTGTTTCATTAATTCTTTGTATGGATTTTGGTCTCTATTTTCTTGGATTTAGCCCTTCTTTTTATTTGTCTCACTTTCTACTAGTTTTGGGTTTAGGTTGTTGTTTTCTAGGTTGTTGAGATGCAGCATTAGGTCATTTATTTGAGATCTTCCTGTGTTTTTAATATATTTACTCATAGCTATAAACTTTTTCCTTATCACTAACTTTGCTGTGTCCCATAGGTTGTGATATGTTGTGATTTCATTCTCCTTAAGTTAAAGGAAATCTTTTTATTTCAGCCCTTATTTCTTCAATGACACATTCAAAATGGAGCAATGTATTGTTCAACCTCAAGATGTTTCACTATATTCTGTTATTTCTTTTATTTTTGATTTTTAATTTTATTGCACTGTGTGCAGTATGCATGGGGTTATATCAGTTTTCTTATATTTGTTAAGAGATGCTTTATGACCTATATTATGGTCTATTTTGGAGATGGTTCCATGGGCAGCTGAGAAAAATGTATTTTGTGCTGTTTCAGGATGGAATACTTTGTAGACATCTGTCAGGTCCATTAGATCTATAGTGTCATTCATTCTAGTTTCTTATTGAATTTTTCTTATAGATGATGATCTCTTTTTGATACAAGAGTATTGAAGTCTCCTACTACCATTGTGTTGGCATCTACCTGTGTTTTTAAGTCTAGTTGTATATGTTTAGTGAAGTTGGGTGACAGACATTGGGCACATATAAGTTTATAATTGTTTTTTGTTCTTGAAGTATTGCTCCTTTGGTTAGTATGATGTGACCTATTTTATCTCTTCTGACAAATTTATGCTCAAAGTCTACCTTATCTGATATAAGTATCGACTCTTCCCTGCTTCTTCTCATCCACTCATTCTCCCATTTTCACCTGCCCATCCCATCCTCCCCTAACCTGTCACCACACTACTCCTCCCTCCTGCACACTCACCACCCCCTGACAAGCCTAATGTACTAACTATACACAAACCCACTCCTGCTGCAATCCTGACACAAGCACCCTCCACTACAACAACTGAAATACATGCAAATACACACAAGAGCCATACAACCCAGTTGCCCCCATAATTCTTCCCCACCTGCCTACCACATTTCCTACCCCCACTTTTTACTACCTCCTTTACCAATTCCCCTATATCTATAATTAACCTACTAACCATCACCTTCCCCAACTCTCACAGTTTGTAGATTTTATCATCAAGGGGTTTTTCTGTATAATATGCAAACAAATGGTCTGGCATTGAACCCATGAATGTGTTACTGCTATATTACACCTCCAGGCCAGGGAGAGAAAGATCACATCAAACTAGCTAACAAACTAGTCTGTCACAACACATAAGTTGAATCAGGTATGAACTCAGACAATCAAAACCACCAACTGGACTATCAAAAAGTTAGTTGCACAGCACCAGGTGGAGCAATGGCAAGAAGAAGGGATAGAAACCACTCTCCTCAAAAAAATTCAGTCCAGGACTCATGGAAAAATAAAGACAATGGATATCCATTCCAGACCTCAACAAAACAATGATAAATGTCACAGTAGCCCTGTGACCACCACATAAAAACCCTCAAAGAAGAAATTTTGGAAGATATAATGAAAAAATTAATGGAGAAGATGCTAGACACAGTTAAAAAGAATGTACAAGATGCACTGAAGAAATTTCAAGACACCAAAAATAACATGAGAAGATACACAAACAAATAAAGGATCTCAGAGTGGACTTCAACAAACACCAAAGTGTAACAAAAGACTCTGTAAAAAGGAAGATATATGAATTAAAGGTGACAAAACAAAATATAAAAGAAGAGTTGAACAAAGATATGGAAAATGTCAGAAACAAGACTCAAACAGAAATCCTGGAAATAAAAAGTCCATCTTAGTCAAAGAAAAAACACTGTGGAAGGTCACTTCAGCAGAGTAGAACAAGTGGAAGATAGAAGCTCAGTGCTCAAAGATAAAATGTTGGGGGATTCCAAGATGGCGGCTAGAGGGAGGAAGCAGAAAGCGAGCCTCCTATAGCGAAATCTTGGAGAGACCCTGGAGACACACTTTGCAGGCATAATCACTGAGAAGAGGCATAACTTTGACCCCTCCACACCTCCAGCTGGCACAGAGAATCTCCACTTCACGTTAAACAGAGAAACCAGGAGAGCCCCCGGGCTGCCAGTTGCCTGTGCCCAGACGGCTTGGGATGACACAGACCAGGTGAGCTTCGTGGTACCATGGTAGTCCCACAGACAAGCCTGGGCCACAGCAGCATAGCCCACTGGACAGACTGACCTCCACTCGGGGAAAAAAAGAGAAACTGACAAATAAGCAATAAGAACAATAAAGACACATGGGAAAGAGGGTGGGGCGCCCTGAGCACCAAAGATTGGGGGAAGGGAATCCTTCCTGGGACTGTAAATGAACAAGCCGGGTGGGCCAGAGAGGCTCTGGCAGGAGAGGGGGCGGGGTGCGTGCCCAACAACAAAGAGTAGGAAAGCTTGTGAGAGTGGTGGAGGGAGGAAAACTCCACAGGAGAGGAGGGAAGACCCACTTCCCACATGAACTGTAAACAAACATGGCAGCTGGCAGGAGCATCAGCACTGCCCAGTAATCAGGAGCAGGAAAGCTTGTGAAAGTGGTGGTGGGAGGAAAACTCCACAGGAGGGGGGGGAGACCTACCTCCCACATGAACTGTAAATAAACACACAGGCCTAACAACACGGGTGCAGTATCACCTTTCCCAGTGCTTGGAAAGGGGAAGGCTTGTAGCAGAGGCTTACAGGAAAACTCTGAGCAAACAAAGCCTTTGGGGCCAGGTGAGTGCTAAGCTCACCCCAGAGATCTGCATAAATAACGCCTCCAGCAACAGCAGGTTGACAGCAGCAGGCAGGCAAGCCACAGCTGCAGATACCATTCTCAGAACTGTCTCCAGACTCTTTTTTTTTCTTTTTCTCTCTACCTTTGATGAGAGAACAACTGAATTACACCTGCAAGCTGAAAAACTTACTGAAACTGTATTGCATTTGAACATGGGACAGTTGGTGGGTTTTGTGTGTGTGTGTGTGTGTGTGTGTAGTTTAATTCTACCTTATGCGTCCCTTTTGATGAGACAACTACAGAACAACACCTGAGGCACCATCTCAAGGATTGGAGATAATAATAATTAATTATTAATTATTATTAATATTAATTATTAATTAATAATTATTATTAATTATTAATAATTGGAGATAATAATAATTATTTATTATTAAATTATTAAGACTGAAATTTCACTGCACTTGAGCTTGGAGGTTTTTTGGTTTTTTGGTTTTTTTTTAATTTTCTATTTTCCATTTTATTTTAATTCATTTTTATATATAGATATTTCTTTGATTTACTTATTTTTTACTTTTATTCTTATCTTTATTTTTGATTTTCAATCCTCTCTCTGTCTCTCTAATGTCTGTTCAGCTTATTGTCAATTAGTACACTAATGCTCCCTGTTTATACCTTTGAAACTTTCTTGTCTGAAACCTTGTTCTGCTTTCTCCCTCTTGTCTGTGTATTTGTTTTCCCCTTTTCTTTAACTTCTTGCTTTCCATCTCAGCTCACCCTTCCACTCTAAATATTACCATTGTTATTATTACAGGCTAGAAAATACTTAATTGCATACAGTACAGGGACAGTAACAACACCAAAGACAATGACAGGAAGACAGAAAAAACAGGGAAACCAGTTTCCCTACTGCAAAAAATTAGTACAGGAACCAGGGGGGAATGAAGAAAACAGAATTTCAGATCCAGACTCCAACAAAATGAAGATAAACTATGCCAAAGGATCCAATGAAGCCCACAAGAATAACTTAAAAGAAGACATACTACAGGTACTCAATGAGAATTTTATAGAGATGATACTGGATAGGGTCAACCAAAATGTACAGGAGACACTCAAGAAATTCCAAGACAACAAAAATAGAGAATTTGAACAAGCAAAAGAAGAAATAAAGGAAACCGTAGAAGCACTGTATAAAGACCAATGTGAAACAGAGAACAAGATGAATAAATGGATAAATGAACTCAGGACAAAAATAGAAAACATTAAAGAGGAAACCACCCAGGATATGGAAAACATCAGAAAAAAGAAGGAAACAGAACTGCAAAACAAAATGGAAGGTCAATCCAGCAGAATAGAACAAACAGAAGACAGAATCTCAGAACTTGAAGATGAAATGGTAATTAAAGGAAAAACCAAAGAACTATTAATTAAACAACTCAAGACCTGTGAAAAGAAAATGCATGAACTCACAACTCCATCAAAAGACCAAACTTGAGAATCATGGGCATCGAAGAAGGAGAAGAGGTGCAAGCAAAGGGAATGCGTAATCTATTCAACAAAATAATAACAGAAAATTTCCCAGATCTAGAGAAAGATATTCCCATACAGATGCAAGAGGCCTCCAGGACACCAAACAGACCAGATCAAAATAGAACTACCCCACGACATATCATCATAAAAACAACAAGTTCAGAAACTAAGGAAAGAATAGTGAAGGCTGTAAGAGAGAAAAAACAAGTAACACACAAAGGTAAACCCATCAAAATCACAGCAGACTTCTCAACAAAAGCATTGAAAGCAAGAAGAGCATGGGGTGAGATCTTCCAGGCACTGAATGAAAATAACTTCAACCCCAGGATACTCTACCCAGAAAAACTATCATTCAAAATAGATGGAGCAATAAAAGTCTTCCATGATAAGCAGAAACTAAAACAGTATGTGACCACAAGGCCACCACTACAAAAGATTCTTCAAGGGATTCTGCACACAGAAAGTGAAACCCAACTTAACCATGAAAAGACAGGCAGCACCAAACCACAGGAAAAGAAAAAGCAAGACAGTAGAGAGTAACCTCAACTTAGGTACACACAATCAAACCTTCAAACAACTAATACAACTATATGACAGGAATCACCACATAACTATCAGTATTAACACTTAATGTTAATGGACTTAATTCACCCATCAAAAGGCACTGCATGACAAAATGGATTAAAAACAAAGATCCAACAATTTGTTGCTTACAGGAGACCCATCTCACCAACAGAAATAAGCATAGGCTTAGGATGAAAGGCTGGAAGAAGATTTACCAAGCCAATGGCCCCCGAAAACAGGTAGGAGTAGCAATACTTATCTCTGACAAAGTGGACTTCAAACCTACATTGATCATATGAGATAAAGAAGGACATTCCATACTATTAAAAGGGGAAATAGACCAAAAGGAAATAATAATTATCAACCTGTATGCACCCAATGTCAACGCACCCAATTTCATCAAACATACCCTGAAAGACCTTAAAGCATATATAAATGCCAACAAAGTGGTTATGGGAGACTTTAACACCCCATTATCATCAAGAGATAGGTCATCCAAACAAAAAATCAATAAACAAATCCAAGATCTAAAATATGCAATAGATCAAATGGACCTAGTTGATGTCTACAGAACACTTCACCAAATCTCTACACAATATACATTCTTCTCAGCAGCCCATGGAACCTTCTTCAAAATAGTTCATATCCTGGGGCACAAAGCAAGTCTCAGCAAATATAAGAAAATAGAAATTATACCATGCATACTATCTGATCACAATGCAGTAAAAGTAGAACTCAACAACAAAAGTAAAGACAAAAAACATGCAAACAGCTGGAAACTAAATAACTCAGTACTTAATGAAGAATGGATCATCAATGAAATAAAAGAGGAAATTAAAAAGTTTCTGGAAGTCAATGAAAATGAAAATACAACCTACCATAACCTATGGGACACAGCTAAGGCAGTTCTGTGAGGAAAGTTTATAGCCATGAGTGCATATATTAAAAAGACTGAAAGATCCCAAATCAATGACCTAATGATACATCTCAAACTCCTAGAAAGACAAGAACAAGCAAATCCCAAAACAAATAGAAGGAGAGAAATAATAAAAATAAGAGCTGAGGCAGAGAATCTCCACTTCACGTTAAACGGAGAACCAAGGAGGGCCCCTGGGGCCGCCAGGGGCCAGCGCCCATACGGCTTAGGAAGACGCGGACCAGGCCTGACAACGCGGGGCAGTGGCACCTTTCCCAGTGCTTGCAAAGGGGAAAGCCTGTAGCAGAGGCCGCCGCACAGGAGAACTCTGAGCAAACAAAGCCTGTGGGACCAGGTGAGTGCTAGCTCACCCCAGAGATCTGCATAAATAACGCTGCCAGCTACAGGCTGAGAGCAGCAGGCAGGCAGGCCACAGTTGCAGATACCACCCTCAGAACTGCCTCCAGACGCTTTTTTTTCTTTTTCTCCCTACCTTTGATGAGAGAACAACCGAATTACACCTGCAAGCCGAAAAACTTACTGAAACTGTATTGCATTTGAACTGGGGACACTTGGTGGGGCTTTTTTTTTTTCTTCTGTGTGTGTGTGAGTGTAGTTTTGTTCTACTTTATGCATCCCCTTTGATGAGACAACTACAGAACAACATCTGAGGCACCAACTCCAGGACTGGAGATTGAGACGGACATCCAAATTATTAAGACTGAAATTGCATTGCATATAAACTTGGAAGTTTTTTGTTTTTTTGTTTTTGTTTTTTTTTTAATTTTCTATTTTCCATTTTATTTTAATTCATTTTTATAAATAGATATTACTTTCATATACTTATTTTTTATTTTTTTATCTTTGATTTTCAATCCTCTCTCTGTCACTCTATTGTCTGTTCAGTTTACTGTCGATTAGTACACTAACACTCCCTGTTTATACCTTTGAAACTCTCTTGTCTGATACCTTGTTCTGCTTTCTCCCTCTTGTCTGTATATTTGTTTTCCCCTTTTCTTTAACTTCTTGCTTTCCATCTCAGCTCACTCTTCCATTCTCAATATTACCATTGTTATTATTACAAGCTAGAAAATACTTAATTACACACAGTACAGGGACAGTAACAACACCAAGGACAATGACAGGAAGACAGAAAAAACAAGGAAACCAGTTTCCCCACAGCAAAAAATTAGTACAGGAACTAGTGGGGAATGAAGAGAACAGAAACTCAGAGCCAGACTCCAACAAAATGAAGATAAACTATGCCAAAGGACCCAATGAAGCCCACAAGAATAATTTAAAAGAAGACATACTACAAGTACTCAATGAGAATTTTATAGAGATGATACTGGATAGGGTCAACCAAAATGTACAGGAGACACTCAAGAAATTCCAAGACAATAAAAATAGAGAATTTGAAAAAGCAAAAGAAGAAATAAAGGAAACCATAGAAGCACTGTATAAACACCAAAGTGAAAGAGAGAACACAATGAATAAATGGATAAATGAACTCAGGACAAAAATAGACAACAATAAAGAAGAAAACAGCCAGGATATGGAAAACCTCAGAAAAAAGAACGAAACAGAACTGCAAAACAAAACGGAAGGCCAATCCAGCAGAATAGAACAAACAGAAGACAGAATCTCAGAACTTGAAGATGAAATGGTAATTAAAGGAAAAACTGAAGAACTATTAATTAAACAACTTAAGACCTGTGAAAAGAAAATGCAAGAACTCACTGACTCCATCAAAAGACCAAACTTGAGAATCATGGGCATCGAAGAAGGAGAAGAGGTGCAAGCGAAGGGAATGCGTAATATATTCAACAAAATAATAACGGAAAATTTCCCAGATCTAGAGAAAGATATTCCCATACAGATGCAAGAGGCCTCCAGGACACCAAACAGACCAGATCAAAATAGAACTACCCCACGACATATCATCATTAAAACAACAAGTTCAGAAACTAAGGAAAGAATATTGAAGGCTGCAAGAGAGAAAAAACAAGTAACATACAAAGGTAAACCCATCAAAATCACAGCAGACTTCTCAACAGAAACATTAAAAGCAAGAAGAGCATGGGGTGAGATCTTCCGGGTACTGAATGAAAACAACTTCAACCCCAGGATACTCTACCCAGCAAAGCTATCATTCAAAATAGATGGAGCAATAAAAGTCTTCCATGATAAGCAGAAACTAAAACAATATGTGACCACAAAGCCACCATTACAAAAGATTCTGCAAGGGATCCTGCACACAGAAAGTGACACCCAACTTAACCATGAAAAGGCAGGCAGCACCAAACCACAGGATAAGAAAAAGCAAGACAGTAGAGAGTAACATCAAGTTAGGTACACACAATCAAACCTTCAAACAACTAAGATAACTAAATGTCAGGAATAACCACATACCTATCAGTACTAACACTTAATGTTAATGGACTTAATTCACCCATCAAAAGACACCAATTGACAAAATGGATTAAAAAAGAAGATCCAACAATTTGTTGCTTACAGGAGACTCATCTCACCGACAGAAATAAGCATATGCTTAGGATGAAAGGCTGGAAGAAGATTTACCAAGCCAATGGCCCCCGAAAACAAGCAGGAGTAGCAATACTTATCTCTGACAAAGTAGACTTCAAACCTACATTGATCAAACGAGATAAAGAAGGACATTCCATACTAATAAAAGGGGAAATAGACCAAAAGGAAATAATAATCATCAATCTGTACGCACCCAATGTCAACGCACCCAATTTCATCAAACAAACCCTGAAAGACCTAAAAGCATATATAAACGCCAACACAGTGGTTGTGGGAGACTTTAACACTCCATTATCATCAATAGATAGGTCATCCAAACAAAAACTCAATAAACAAATCCAAGATCTAAAATATGCAATAGATCAAGTGGACCTAGTAGATGTCTACAGAACATTTCATCCAACCTCTACACAATATACATTCTTCTCAGCAGCCCATGGAACCTTCTCCAAAATAGATCATATCCTAGGGCACAAAGCAAGTCTCAGCAAATATAAGAAAATAGAAATAATACCATGCATACTATCTGACCACAATGCAGTAAAAGTAGAACTCAACAACAAAAGTAAAGACAAAAAACATGCAAACAGCTGGAAACTAAATAACTCATTACTTAATGAAGAATGGATCATTGATGCAATAAAAGAGGAAATTAAAATGTTCCTGGAAGTCAATGAAAATGAAAACACAACCTACCGGAACCTATGGGACACAGGTAAGGCAGTCTTGAGAGGAAAGTTTATAGCCATGAGTGCATATATTAAAAAGATTGAAAGATCCCAAATCAATGACCTAATGATACATCTCAAACTCCTAGAAAAACAAGAACAAGCAAATCCCAAAACAAATAGAAGGAGAGAAATAATAAAAATAAGAGCTGAAATCAACGAAATAGAAACCAAAAAAACCATACAAAGAATTAATGAAACAAAAAGTTGGTTCTTTGAAAAAATAAACAAGATCGATAGACCCCTGGCAAACCTGACTAAAATGAGGAGAGAAAAAACCCAAATTAGTAGAATCAGGAATGCAAAAGGGGAGATAACAACAAACACCATGGAAGTCCAGGAAATCATCAGAGACTACTTTGAGAACCTATATTCAAATAAATTTGAAAATCTAAAAGAAATGGACAGATTTCTAGATACATATGATCATCCAAAACTGAACCAAGAGGAAATTAATCACCTGAATAGACCTATAACACAAAATGAAATTGAAGCAGCAATCAAGAGTCTCCCCAAAAAGAAAAGTCCAGGACCTGATGGATTCTCTGCTGAATTCTATCAGACCTTTAAAGAAGAACTGATACCAACCCTCCTTAAACTGTTCCATGAAATAGAAAGGGAAGGAAAACTGCCAAACACATTTTATGAAGCCAGTATTACACTTATCCCCAAACCAGGCAAAGACACCTCCAAAAAGGAGAACTATAGGCCAATCTCCTTAATGAACATTGATGCAAAAATCCTCAACAAAATAATGGCAAATCGAATTCAGCAACACATCAAAAAGATTATTAACCACGACCAGGTAGGCTTCATCCCAGGGATGCAGGGGTGGTTCAACATACGAAAATCAATAAACGTAATAAACCACATTAACAGAAGCAAAGACAAAAACCACTTGATCATCTCAATAGATGCAGAAAAAGCCTTTGATAAGATCCAACATCATTTCATGATAAAAGCTCTAAGAAAACTAGGAATAGAAGGAAAGTTCCTCAACATTATAAAAGCTATATATGACAAACCTACAGCCAGCATTATACTTAACGGAGAAAAATTAAAGCCATTCCCTCTAAAATCAGGAACCAGACAAGGATGCCCACTATCTCCACTCCTATTCAACATAGTACTGGAATTCCTAGCCAGAGCAATTAGGCAAGAAGAAGGAATAAAAGGAATACAAACAGGTAAAGAAACTGTCAAAATATCCCTATTTGCAGACGACATGATCCTATACCTTAAAGACCCAAAAAACTCTACTCAGAAGCTTCTAGACATCATCAATAGCTATAGCAAAGTAGCAGGATATAAAATCAACATAGAAAAATCATTAGCATTTCTATACACTAACAATGAGCAAACGGAAAAAGAATGTATGAAAACAATTCCATTTACAATAGCCTCAAAAAAAATCAAATACCTAGGTGTAAACCTAACAAAAGATGTGAAAGACCTCTACAAGGAAAACTATACACTTCTGAAGAAAGAGATTGAGGAAGACTATAGAAAGTGCAGAGATCTCCCATGCTCATGGATTGGTAGAATCAACATAGTAAAAATGTCTATACTCCCAAAAGTAATCTACATGTTTAATGCAATTCCCATCAAAATTCCAATGACATTCATCAAAGAGATTGAAAAATCTACTGTTAAATTTATATGGAAAAACAAGAGGCCACAAATAGCCAAGGCAATACTCAGTCAAAAGAACAATGCAGGAGGTATTACAATACCTGACTTCAAACTATATTACAAAGCAATAACAATAAAAACAGCATGGTACTGGCACAAAAACAGACATGAAGACCGGTGGAACAGAATAGAGGATCCAGATATGAAGCCACACAACTATGAGCAACTTATCTTTGACAAAGGAGCTAAAAATATACGATGGAGAAATAGCAGCCTCTTCAACAAAAACTGCTGGGAAAACTGGTTAGCAGTCTGCAAAAAACTGAAACTAGATCCATGTATATCACCCTATACCAAGATTAACTCAAAATGGATCAAGGATCTTAATATCAGACCCCAAACTCTTAAGTTGATACAAGAAAGAGTAGGAAATACTCTGGAGTTAGTAGGTATAGGTAAGAACTTTCTCAATGAAACCCCAGCAGCACAGCAACTAAGAGATAGCATAGATAAATGGGACCTCATAAAACTAAAAAGCTTCTGTTCATCAAAAGAAATGGTCTCTAAACTGAAGAGAACACCCACAGAGTGGGAGAAAATATTTGCCAATTATACATCAGACAAAGGACTGATAACCAGAATATACAGGGAACTTAAAAAACTAAATTCTCCCAAAACTAATGAACCAATAAAGAAATGGGTATCTGAACTAAACAGAACTTTCTCAAAAGAAGAAATTCAAATGGCCAGAAAACACATGAAAAAATGCTCACCATCTCTAGCAATAAAGGAAATGCAAATTAAAACCACACTAAGATTCCACCTCACCCCTGTTAGAATAGCCATCATCAGCAACACCATCAACAACAGGTGTTGGCGAGGATGCGGGGAAAAAGGAACCCTCTTACACTGTTGGTGGGAATGTAGACTAGTACAACCACTCTGGAAAAAAATTTGGAGGCTACTTAAAAAGCTGGACATCGATCTACCATTTGATCCAGCAATACCACTCTTGGGGATATACCCAAAAGACTGTTACTCCAGAGGCACCTGCACATCCATGTTTATTGCGGCACTATTCACAATAGCCAAGTTATGGAAACAGCCAAGATGCCCCACCACTGACGAATGGATTAAGAAAATGTGGTATCTATACACAATGGAATTTTATGCAGCCATGAAGAAGAACGAAATGTTATCATTCGCTGGTAAATGGATGGAATTGGAGAACATCATTCTGAGTGAGGTTAGCCTGGCTCAAAAAACCAAAAATCGTATGTTCTCCCTCATATGTGGACATTAGATCAAGGGCAAACACAACAAGGGGATTGGACTATGAGCACATGATAAAAGCGAGAGCACACAAGGGAGGGGTGAGGATAGGTAAGACACCTAAAAAACTAGCTAGCATTTGTTGCCCTTAATGCAGAGAAACTAAAGCAGATACCTTAAAGCAACTGAGGCCAATAAGAAAAGGGGACCAGGAACTAGAGAAAAGGTTAGACCAAAAGGAATTAACCTAGAAGGTAACACCCACGCACAGGAAATCAATGTGAGTCAATGCCCTGTATAGCTATCCTTATCTCAACCAGCAAAAACCCTTGTTCCTTCCTATTATTGCTTATACTCTCTCTACAACAAAATTAGAGATAAGGGCAAAATAGTTTCTGCTGGGTATTGAGTGGGGGAGCGGGAGGGGGTGGAGTGGGTGGTAAGGGAGGGGGTGGGGGCAGGGGGGAGAAATAAACCAAGCCTTGTATGCACATATGAATAATAAAAGAAAAATGAAAAAAAAAAAAAGAAACTGAAGAAGACAGAAAAAGATGGAAAGATCTCTCATGTTCATGGATGGGCAGAATTAATATCACTAAAGTGGCTATACTATCAGGAGCAATCTATATATTCAATGCAATCCCCATCAAAATTCCAATGACATTCCTCACAGAGATTGAAAAATCAATCCTAACGTGTATGAGGAAGCACAAAAGACCTTGAGAAGCCAAGACAATACAGAGCAAAAAGAGCATCACTGGGGGTATCACAATGCCTGACTTCAAACTATCCTACAGAGCCATAGCAGTCAAAAAGGCATGGTACTGACACAAAAACAGACACAAAGACCAATGGAACAGAACAGAAGACTCAGACATATATCCACTGATTTTTAACAAAGGTGCGCAAAGCATACTTTGGAGAAAAGAAAGCCTCTTCAACATCTGTTGCTGGGCACCTGCATGTTAGAAGACTGAAACTAGGTCCCTCTTTCACTCTGTATTAGTATCAATTCAAAGTGGATCAAAGATCTTAATGGAAGGTCTGAATCTTCAAAGCTACTACAGGAAAGAACAGGGAAAACACTGGAACACATAGACATAGGCAGTAACTTCCTGAATAGAACTCTAATAGCTCAGCAATTAAAAGACTCACAAATGGGGCCACAAAAAACAACAAAGAAAACAGTCACCAGATTGAAGAAACAGACCACAGAATGGGAGAAAACTTTTGCCAGCTTTACACTGATGAGGGATTAGTAACCAGAATTTACAAGGAGCTCGAAAAACTAAACTCCCAAAAAATAAAGGACCCAATGAAGAAATGGACAAGTGAACTGAACAGAGATTTTTCAAAGGAAGAACATCCTTACCATGAAAGAACTACAAATCAAAATTATGTTAAGATTCCACCTTGCTCCAGTCCAAATGTCTATCATCAACAGAAACAACAAATGTTGGTGAGGAGGCTGGGAAAAAAGAACCCTTATTATTGTTGGTGGGATTGTAAATTAGTACAACCCCTATGGAAAGCAGTATGGAAGTTCCTCAAAAATCTAAAATCAGAACTCCCATTTGATCCATTGATACAACTCCTGGGCATACATCCAAAGGAATGTAAGTCAGCATACGATAATGACACTTGCGCACCAATGTTTATTGCAGCACTATTCACAGCAGCCAAACTATTCAAACAGCCCAGATGCCCCAAAACTGATGAATAGATTAAGAAAATGTGAATATACTATACATACACTATATATATATATGGAATGTTATTCAGGATGAAGAATGAAATTGCAGGTAAATAATGGAACTGGAGATCATCATGTTATATGAAGTAAGCCAGAGTCAGAAAGACATCTCTTATATGTGATAGATCCAAAAGACAAAATTATACACAAACACAAGCATAATCATACACAAAGAGACAGAGAGAGAGAGAGAGAGAGAGGGAGAACATGTTTCAATAGTGGGACTGTCTGAGGAGACTGGGGGAGGCAGAAGAGGAAAAGAGCGTGATGAAGAATGATATATTAAAATACACTGCATCTGCATAGAAGAAGGCACACTGAAGTGCACTGAAAGCTGCTGAACAAAACAGGGTAGAGAGAAAATGCTAAGAAGAGTAATAAAGGGGCTAGACTGATTAAGTACAATATATTCACAGGTAAAATACCATGGCAAAACCCTTTTGAATAATGAACATATACTTGAACAATGAAATAATGAAGGACAGGACCCAAACAGATCCTGTTTGGGGCAGTGTACTGGGGAGGGGGGGGCGGAATGGAGAAGATAAAGAAGAGTGAATATGGTCGATGTACTTTGTATACATGTGTGAACATTTAAATCATTTTAAGTAGGGGGGAGGGGATGAGGGAGAATGATGGTGGGGAACCTAACCAAGTCACATTTCAAGCATATATGGAAATGTCACAATGAGATCCCCTGTACAACTATTATGTGCTAATAAAAATGTTTAAAAAAGAAAAAAAAATAAGAGCTGAAATCAATGAAATAGAATCCAAAAAAACCATACAAAGAATTAATGAAACAAAAAGTTGGTTCTTTGAAAAAATAAACAAGATCGATAGACCCCTGGCAAACCTGACTAAAATGAGGAGAGAAAAAACCCAAATTAGTAGAATCAGGAATGCAAAAGGGGAGATAACAACAAACACCATGGAAGTCCAGGAAATCATCAGAGACTATTTTGAGAACCTACATTCAAATAAATTTGAAAATCTTAAAGAAATGGACAGATTTCTAGATACCTATGATCATCCAAAACTGAACCAAGAGGAAATTAATCACCTGAATAGACCTATAACACAAAAAAATTGAAGCAGCAATCAAGAGTCCCCCCAAAAAGAAAAGTCCAGGACCTGATGGATTCTCTGCTGAATTCTCTCAGACCTTTAAAGAAGAACTGATACCAACCCTCCTTAAACTGTTCTATGAAATAGAAAGGGAAGGAAAACTGCCAAACACATTTTATGAAGCCAGTATTACACTTATTCTAAAACCAGGCAAAGACACCTCCAAAAAGGAGAACTATATTCCAATCTCCTTAATAAACATTGACGCAAAAACCCTCAACAAAATAATGGCAAACCAAATTCAACAACACATCAAAAAGATTATTCACCAAGTAGGCTTCATCCCAGGGATGCAGGGTGGTTCAACATACGAAAATCAATAAACATAATAAACCACATTAACAGAAGCAAAGACAAAAACCACTTGATCATCTCAATAGATGCAGAAAAAGCCTTTGATAAGATCCAACATCATTTCATGATAAAAGCTCTAAGAAAACTAGGAATAGAAGGAAAGTTCCTCAACATTATAAAAGCTATATATGACGACAGACGACATGATCCTAACCTTAAAGACCCAAAAAACTACTCAAAAGCTTCTAGACATCATCAATAGCTATAGCAAGGTAGCAGGATATAAAGTCAACATAGAAAAATCATTAGCATTTCTATACACTAACAATGAGCAAAGTGAAAATAATGTATGAAAACAATCCCATTTACAATAGCCTCAAAAAAAATCAAATACCTAGGTGTAAACCTAACAAAAGATGTGAAAGACCTCTACAAGGAAAACTATACACTTCTGAAGAAAGAGATTGAGGAAGACTATAGAAAGTGCAGAGATCTCCCATGCTCATGGATTGGTAGAATCAACATTGTAAAAATGTCGATACTCCCAAAAGTAATCTGCATGTTTAATGCAATTCCCATCAAAATTCCAATGACATTCATTAAAGAGATTGAAAAATCTACCATGAAATTTATATGGAAACACAAGAGGCCACGAATAGCCAAGGCAATACTCAGTCAAAAGAACAAGTCAGGAGGTATCACAATGCCTGACTTCAAACTATATTACAAAGCAATAGCAATAAAAACAGCATGGTACTGGCACAAAAACAGACATGAAGACCAGTGGAACAGAATAGAGGACCCAGATATGAAGCCACACAACTATAACCAACTTGTTTTTGACAAAGAAGCTAAAAATATATGATGGAGAAATAGAAGCCTCTTCAACAAAAACTGCTGGGAAAACTGGTTAGCAGTCTGCAAAAAACTGAAACTAGATCCATGTATATCACCCTATACCAATAGTAACTCAAAATGGATCAAGGATCTTAATATCAGACCACAAACTCTAAAGTTGATACAGGAAAGAGTAGGAAATATTCTGGAGTTAGTAGGTATAGGTAAGAACTTTCTCAACGAAACCCCAGCAGCACAGCAACTAAGAGATAGCATAGATAAATGGGACCTCATAAAACTAAAAAGCTTCTGTTCATCAAAAGAAATGGTCTCTAAACTGAAGAGAACACCCACAGAGTGGGAGAAAATATTTGCCAGCTTTACATCAGACAAAGGACTGATAACCAGAATATATAGGGAACTTAAAAAACTAAATTCTCCCAAAACTAATGAACCAATAAAGAAATGGGCAATTGAACTAAAATGAACTTTCTCAAAAGAAGAAATTCAAATGGCCAGAAAACACATGAAAAAATGCTCACCATCTCTAGCAATAAAAGAAATGCAAATTAAAACCACACTAAGATTCCACCTCACCCCTGTTAGAATAGCCATCATTTGCAACACCACGAACAACAGGTGTTGGCGAGGATGCAGGAAAAAGGAACCCTCTTACACTGTTGGTGGGAGTGTAAACTAGTACAACCACTCTGGAAAAAAATTTGGAGGCTACTTAAAAGGTAGACATTGGTCTACCATTTGATCCAGCAATACCACTCTTGGGGATATACCCAAGAGACTGTGACACAAGTTACTCCAGAGGCACCTGCACACCCATGTTTATTGCAGCACTATTGACAATAGCCAAGTTATGGAAACAGCCAAGATGCTCCACCACCAATGAATGGATTAAGAAAATGTGGTATCTATACACAATGGAATTTCATGCAGCCATGAAGAAGAACGAAATGTTATTATTCACTGGTAAATGGATGGAATTGGAGAACATCATTCTGAGTAAGGTTAGCCTGGCCCAAAAGACCAAAAATCGTATGTTCTCCTTCTTATGTGGACACTAGATCAAGGGCAAACACAACAATGGGATTGGACTTTGAGCACAGAAGGGAGGGGTGAGGATAGGTAAGACACCTAAAAAATTAGCTAGCATTTGTTGCCCTTAACGCAGAGAAACTATAGCAGATACCTTAAAAGCAACTGAGGCCAATAGGTTTAGGGTATTAGGAACTAGAGAAAAGGGTAGATCAAAAAGAATTAACCTAAAAGGTAACACACATGCCCAGAAAATTAATGTGAGTCGACTCACTGTATAGCTATCCTTATCTCAACCAGGAAAAACCCTTGTTCCTTCCTATTATGGCTTATACTCTCTCTACAACAAAATTAGAAATTAGGGCAAAATAGTTTCTGCTGGGTATTGAGGGTGCAGGGGGTAGAGGGAGGGGGCAGAGTGCATGGTAAGGGTGGGGGTGGGGGCATGGGGGAGAAATGACCCAAGCCTTGTATGCACATATGAATAATAAAATAAATAAATACATATATTAAACACAGAACAATATAATCATGTTGAGAATGAAAAGAATTACACCAAGAACATATAAGAGATGAAATTGAAAATGGATGATTGCATTTTTAGGAAAAATGCATATCATATAAATGATTCAACCACTCAATGAATATACCACCAATTGCATAGGTTTCATTGTAGTTTTCAGTAGGAAGGAAAAATTTATGTCAATATGAATCCAGAAAAGGAAACAATAATTTATCTCAAAAAGTACAAAATCAAACTTAATTAAGCTGGATCTCCACATGTGTACACAAGCCTAATTAAAGCCAATAATATGTATGAAGGTAGTCATAGCTGGATGAAACAATTTCAAAGAAAAAGGGTCCCATTTCTACATACTATGATAGGGCAAGATGAGAATATAAAACACATCTTTTACATAAAATTTCAAATAGAAATGGAAAGTAGTAACTGAGCTTCTCTAATAACAAGTCAGAAGAAAATGGTAAGAAATGACTAATAAGAAAGAAAATATAATGGTAGGAAAAGTACTAAACAGTAACAGTGTAAAATAGACCATTACCAGTACATTCTAGAAATGAAGGCATAAACAAAAAACATATTTCCTGTGAAAGATTTATGAAAGACACCACTACCTAGACGTAATATATGCAAATTTTCACAAGTAAAAATGTTAAAATCTAAAGAGCACCTCCAAAGCAAAGACTGAGAGAAGATGAATTATATTGTTATAACCCTGCACAGCACAATGAAGGCACAAATTAGATTTTGAGGATCTCAGAGTATTCACAGGGAAATATGGAAACTTGAAGGCATGATCCAAGCCTCTGTCTGACCCTGTACAAGGCCAATGAGTTTTCATGAAGTGCAGATGAAAATGTATTAATATTAACTTATCATGTAGTAATAGGGTTTAAAATACAGTAATTTGAATGCAACAATAAAAGAATAAGAAGTGTGCTTCCAATCTTCATGGCTGGCAAAGTGCTTGTCATAAAGAAGCTATGTAACACATTTAGGACCTTCTTCCAAGCAAGTCTGAGAGCTCTTAGCACAGACCTGGGGCATATACAATATCTCCCATCCAATCCCTTCCATTCAATTATAAGCTGCCGGTTTGTGTGTGAAAGAAAATGATCAGCAGACAGGGCACCTGATTGTTCCAGTTCCCCACCTCACCACAGAGCCTGGCACACTAAATTTTCTCTCAGCCATCAGGCAGGGTTGATTGAGACCCTGAGGGTTGCGTATGTGTTTCTCCAGGGGCCCACATGTGAGAATATATTTACCAAGAAGAAGTTTCCTGGCTCACTCACTAAAATTCACTATGCAGTCAGGCTCAGCTACTAGTACATAAAGATGTCAAGCTTCCAAGATATATAGAGCACAGAGGAGAAAAACTGATCGTTAAATAACCTCACCATCAACTGACACATTTCAATCCATAAACAAGAAAACACAAGAGAATTGCTTGGTACCAGGCCTGGTGCCTTTTTGAAGAGGGAGAAATTTGACTATAGAACTATTGCCCAGACCAGAGGTAAGAAATACTGTGACCCTCCCTCTACACAGCCCTCTCTGAATACTAAAAACTCTTTGACTGGAAGATTAATGGTGGTTAAAACTTCCAACAAATTTGAACTCAGACGTGTAAATCTTAATGTTAAAAAAAAAACAAGGAAAACGAAGAAAAAAAGCCATATGACACCTCCACATGTCAACTAGCAGCAAGGTAGCAATCACTAAGAATGGTGAAGGGGAAGAAAACCCTGACAAATAACTCAGAAACATGATTATAAGAATGATAATGAAATTAAAGAGGAAATGTACAAAATGCTGAATTATCTCAAAAAGAATACAAATAAACAAATAAACTCAAGGATAACACCAATAAACAACTAAACAAGATTGCTTGAATGATTCAGGATATGAAAGAAGACTTGAATGAAGATATAAAAGATATCCTGGCAAAGAATCAAAGTGAAATTTTGGAAATGCAAATCTCAATGAGAAAAATAAAATACTCAGAAGAAAGTCTTACCAGTAGCTTGGATCAAATTGAAGGCAGAATATTAGAGCTTGAAGATGAGGTACATATATTAGCACAGTCAATTGAAGAAAAGAAAAGAAGTATGAAGAGTTTGATGGATCATGTAAGATCAGCAGGACAGTATTGGAAAAGTAAACCTGTGAATCTTGTGTATAGGAGATGTTAATAGTTCCAAGCTAAAGGGAAAGAAAACACACTCAACAAAATGATAAAACAAAATTAACCAAATTCAGAGAAAGAGAGAACTGTTCAGGTATGGGAGGGATTTAGGACACCCAGCAAATAAGACAATAAGAAATACACCCATCTATATCATACTTAAAACATTAATGTTCAGAAGAAGAAAAGAACATTTAAGACTGTAAAAGAGAAGTGAGAGTTCATACATGAAAGCAAACACATCTTAATAATAGCAGATTTCTCAACAGAAACTTTAAAAGTAATGAGGGCAAAAAATGATGCCTTTCAAGTGCTAAAAGATTGCCAATCTAGATGACTCTACTCAGCAATTCTAACATTCATAAATGAAGGTAAAATAAAATACCATCCACAATAAACAAAAATTACAGAAAATTATGACCTCTAAATCAATACCAAAGGTACTTGAGGAAATACTATACAAAGTATTAGTGTAACCATGAAAAAATGGGGAAAAATAATTTTCTCCAGATGAACAGACAAGCCAAAGATGAATAGAAAATAACAAAATATTACAAAATAACAAATGGTAGTAATTAATACCAAAGATTCATTTTTGACACTGAATATTTATTGACTCAACTCTTCAATCACAAGACATAGAGCATTGGGTTGAATTAAAAAGCAAGAGTTGATTACTTACGCCAAGAAGAAATGATCTCACTGACATAAAGAAACACTGGCTTAAGGTGAAAGAATGAGAAATGATCTTCCAAGTAAGTGGATCCAAAATGCAGATAGGAGTAGCTAGAGTCATATCTTATAAAATGGCCTTAAAACCAAATTAGTAAAAGGATACAAAGATGTTCTCTTCATATTAATAAAGGCACAATCTATCAAGAGGGATTGAAAAATTTAAAAATATTTGTGACAAACCTTTTTGCACCCAATTTCGTTAATAAAACACTAGTGATGTAAAAGTACAAAGACCCCAATAGAACGATTGTTGGAGGATTCATTACCTCACTTTCACTAACAGATAAGTCATCAACAAAAAAGTCAACAGAGAAAACTTAAGAATCAAATGAAACTATAGATTGCATTTACTTAACATACATATACAGTGAACTTCATCCTCTAGCTACAAAATACACATTCTTCTCAGTAGCTTATGAACTTTCTGTAGTTTAGAACATAAAGCAAGTGTGGTCAAATATAAGAATTCAAATAACTCCCTTTATTCTATTAGATATAACAGCAGAAGAAACTACAGAACATATTAAAAACATGTTGACTGAAAAACACATTATTGAATAACCAGTGCATTAGTGAAGAAATAAGAAGAGAAATCCAAACTTCATTAACTTTCATGACAGTGAAAACACAACATACTAGACCTTGGATTCCTGTTTGCATTGTTAAGAGGAAAGTTTATAGTTATGAATACTAATATCAAAAAAAGAGAAAGATTTCAAATGAATAGCCTTCTGGTGCACTTCAGCTCCATGAAAATACGATCAAGCCAAATACCAGATTGAAAGGAATGATAAGCATTAGGGCAGAAATTGGTTAAGTAGGGACCATAAAACAGTACAATGAAAGTATCAATGAACCATAAAGTTGCTTCTTCAAAAAATAAATGAGATCGATAAGCCCTTATTAAATTTGACAACAGGGAAGACAGAAAGACCCAAAATTTTAAAAAAATAGACACTAAAAAGGGGATATCACAACAAGTCACTGTGAAACTTGAGGATCATGAGGGAATACTTTGAAAAATCTACATTCACGAAAACTGGAAAATCTAGAAGAAATAGATAAATTTGCCCAGGCATGTGATTAACATATTGGATCAAGAGCCTATAAACCACCTAAATAGATCTACAGAAACAGTGAGATTGAAACAGTAATAATTAGTCCAACACCCATGAAAAACCCAGGTCCCAGGAGATTCCTGGCTGAATTCTATCAAACCTTTAAAGAAATACTAACACCAATACTTCTCAAACATTTCCACTATCAAGCTCATATAAGGAAGCTAGTATCAAACTCACTCCAAACTGGATAAGGAAACACACAACCAAACAGAATTACAAACTGATATCTAATGAAAATAGACACAATAATATTCTACATACACTTTCAAAATGAATTCAATTATATTTTAAAAAGAACATACACTATGATCAAGTTGACTTTATTCTAGGGATACAAGGATGTTTCAATATTCATAAATTAGAAAATTTTCTAGACTCCGTCAACTGAATCAAGGACAAAATCACTTGATAATCTCAACTGATACAGAAAAAGCGTTTGTCAAAATTCAGCATTATTCATCTGATTATTTCTTGTGAAAATTGTGACAATACATGTAGGTAATGATGTCTTTCTTTGATAATAATTTAGATATGAAACAATGAGTTATTTGTTTATGTCCTTTATGTTTTTCTTACTTTTCTAGAATTCAGCCATAATCAGCCCTTTCCCCCTTCTCATGATAATTAATTGACCTTCCATTTTTTCTTTATTGAAAGCAGGCATCTCTTATTTGTCTCCTCTCAATGTATTTTGTACAGTCATATGTGAATGATTATTTTCCATATATTGCTTTGTTTTATATGTATTTTATCTGTCTCTGTAAGGATAGTACTTATCCTGGTCTTGTATCAAACTTTTACATGAAAATGAGCCTCCCATTTCTTTCAGTGCTTTCATCCTCAGGGCTGAACCTTCTTCCATATTTAGTTTTCATGTTATCTTTTGAATACACTAGGATGAAACCAGAAAATTTCAGTTTGCTCTTGTAGCCCCTCAGGAAAAATGTTTTGCTTTCCATTTTTGGATTGGTACTTAGTTTAAATTTTTTCCATTCTTATTAAAGTTACTATACAGTCTACAGAGGCTGTGGCATATTTATTTGTGATATTTATTTTTAATATTACAGTATGGCTCATATTATGAGATTGTATTTTATCTTCATTTTCCTAAAAATGCAATAGTGAATTCTTTTATATTATCTCACATTTATATTTAATATTACTATTTTGGTCAAAAATTTTGTTTCCTTGTCTCACATATATTTTCTTTAATCTCACATATATTTTCCTAAATCATTGAATATAGTTTGATTAAAAAATTATATTTATTGACACGGTGAAAATTTTAGATCTGCCATTTCTTTTTTTAATAATACAATAATACAGATACTTATTTTTCAAACAAATGATATGTTCCACAACTTGAGAGAGAACTTGTCGGTTTTATTCATTTTGGTATCCTCAGTGTATATCAATAAAACTGCTACAAGACACTCACTGAATAAATGTGTATGAAATAGACATATATATGGTGATAAGAAGGTCATGTTCCATAGTGACACCAAGGAAGGACTAGTTAACTCAGTTTAGGAAGGAAGCATTCAGGGAGAAGGATGAAGAGGTACGAGATGCAGGCAATGTGTGGAGGGATTCTTGGCAGAGGTGACCACACCTTTGCAGAAGTTTTGCAATTGCATGGCCCATGTGAATCTTTGCTAGGAGTGGTGTGAGGCTACGGGACATGAGATGGAAAGTTGGAATCAGAAGCTTAGATTGAGAAAAATCTCCTTGTGTACACTGCAAACATCAGCATCTTAAAAATGTCTTAACTCAAGAAGTGAAAGCTGTCAGAAGGTAAGAAAAGGTAGCAAGCAAGTGTGAAATTACAAGTTTTCCACAATAAAAGATATGTAACTACAGCTTGACAAATCATTTTATGGCAAGATTTTTTTAAATGTCTCAAAGCTGAAATTCTTATGAAGAATATTTTGGTTTAACAATGATGTAAAGCTCAAATCACTTGGGCTGCCAAGGGTGCAAATGTGTGTGCTGTAGCCGTAGGGTTGCTAATTATTTTTATCTGCTTAAAACATCATACAGAAAAATTGAGCCTAGGCATGTGTTTCAAGGCTGCACCCCAAACTTAAAACAATAGCTTTTATTTCTCTAGTTCCTGCCATGTACCAGAGGACTGTCCAGTACTGTCTTATGGCATCATTTGGGTTCCTGCTCTAGAGCTGGGCATAGATGTGAAGGAAGAGGGGAGGTATTTGATGTTCCAAGATGCTGGAGATGTTACTAGTATGCTGAGATTTTGACTCTGGAATGAGAAATTTCCAAATCCTCACTCTGGGGATGTCAAACACTTTCATGTTTTGATGGGAGTTGCATTAAACATGTTGATTGCTTTTGGTAGTATAGCCATTTTTACTATGTTGATTCTACCGATCCATGAGCACACGATTTCTTTCTATCTTCTGTAGTCTTCCTTGATGTCTCTCTTCAGGAGTCTGTAATTCTCCTTGTAGAGTTCATTCACATCTTTTGTTAAATTTACTCCTAGGTATTTGATTTTTTTTGAGGCTATTGTGAATGGAATTTTTTCCATATATTCCTTCTCAGTTTGTTCATTGTTGGTGTGTAAAAAAGCTAATTTTTTTTAGGTTGATTTTGTATCCTGCCACCGTACTGTAGCTGTTTATGGTGTCTAAGAATTTTTGGGTAGAGTTTTTTGGGTCTTTAAGGTATAAGATCATATCATCTGCAAATAAGGATATTTTGACAGTTTCTTTACCTATTTGTATTACTTTGATTTCTTCTTTTTGCCTAATTGCTCTGGCTAGAAATTCCAGTACTAGGTTGAATAAGAGTGGGGATAGTGGGCACCCTTGTCTCATTCATGATTTTAGTGGGAATGGTTTCAATTTTTCACTGTTAAGTATGATGTAGGATGTAGGTTTGTCATAAATAACCATTACAATGTTGAGGTACATTCCTTCTATTCCTAGTTTTCTTAGAGCTTTTATCATGAAGTGGTGTTAGATCTTATTGAAAGCTTTTTCTGTATCTATTGAGATGATCAAGTGGTTTTTGTCTTTGCTTCTATTGATATGCTGTATTACATTTATAGATTTGCATATATTGAAACATCCCTGCATCCTTGGATGAAGCCGACTTGGTCATGGTTTATGATCTTTCTGATATGTTATTGGATTCGGTTTGCCATTATTTTATTAAGGATTTTTGCATTGATCGTCATTAAGGAAATTGGACTATAATTTTCCTTTTCGCGTGTGTGTTTGTCTGGTTTTGGGATGATAGTAATATTGGTTTCAAAGAATGAGTTAGGCAGTGTTCCTTCCCTTTCTATTTCATGGAATAGTTTAAGGAGGTATTAGTTCTTCTTTAAACATCTCATAGAATTCATCAGTGAATCCATCAGGTCCTGGTATTTTCGTTTTTGGGAGACTCTTGACTGCTGCTTCAATTTCTTTTTGTGTTATAGATCTATTCTTGTGATTAATGTCATCTTGGTTCAATTTTGGGTGGTCATAAGTATCCAGAAATCTGTCCATTTCTTGAAGATTTTAAAATTTATTAAAATACCTGTTCTCAAATAGTCTCTGATGATTTCCATGGTGTTTGTTGTTACCTCCCCTTTTGCATTTCTGATTTTACTGATTTGGGCTTTTTCTGTCCTCATTTTGGTCAGGTTTGCCAGGGGTCTGTCAATCTTATTTATCTTTACAAAGAACTAGCTTTTTGTTTCCTTGATTCTTTGTATGGTTTTTTTTTTGTTTCTATTTCATTGATTTCAGTTCTTGTTTTTATTATTTTGTTTTTTGTTTTGCAATTGCTTTTTATATTTTTCTAGGAGTTTGAGATGTAGCATTAAGTCATTGTTTTGAGATGTTTCTGTCCTTCTAATATACCTACTCATGGCTATAAAATTTCCTCTCAGGATTGCCTTTGCTGTATCTCAGAGGTTCCAGTAAGTTGTGTTTTATTTTCATTAATTTCCAGGAACCTTTTAATTTCCTCTTTTATTTCATCAATGACCCATTCATCATTGAGCAATGTGTTCTTCAGCTTCCAACTGTTTGCATGTTTTTTACTATTGTTTTTGTTGTTGTGTTCTAGTTTTAATGCATTATGGTCAGATAGAATGCATGGGATTATTTCTAGTTCTTATATTTTCTAAGTCTTGCTTTGTCCCCTAAGATGTGATCCATTTTGGCAAAGGTTTCATGGGCTGCTGAGAAAAATGTATATTGTGCAGAAGTTGAATGATATATTCTGTAGACATCAGCTTGATCCATTTGATCTATGTATGGTTTAGATGTAGTATTTCTTTATTGATTTTTTCTTTGGATAACTTATCTGTTGATGGTAGGGGTTATTAAAGTCTCCCACTATTACTGTGTTGGAATTAATATATGTTTTTAGGTCCTTCAGAGTATGTTTGATGAAATTGTATGCATATAGGTTGCTAATTGCTATTTCCTTTTGGTGTATTTCCCCTTTTATTAGTGTGGAATGTCCTTTATCTCATTTAATCAATGTAGGTCTGAAGTTTACTTTGTCTGAGATGAGTATTGCTACTCCTGCCTGTTTTCAGTGGCCATTGTCTTGGTAAATTTTCTTCCAGCCTTTCACCCTAAGCCAGTGCTTGTTTCTGTCCATGAGATGGGGCTCCCATGAGCAACAAATTGTTGGATCTTCCTTTTTAATCCAGTGTGCCAAATGGTGTCTTTTGATGAGGGAATTAAGTCCGCTAACATTCAGTGTTAGTATTGATAGGCATGTGGTGATTCCTGTCATTTAATTGTCTTTGTTGAAGGGTTTGATTGTGTGCAGCTAAATCAATGTTACTCTATATTTTCTTGCCTTTTCTTCTCCTTTGGTTTGGTATTGCCTGTACTTGGTTTTGTATGCTTTCATTTTCTATGTGCAGGATTCTTTGAAGAATCTTTTGTATTGGTGGCTTGATGGTGATATATTGTTTTAGCTTCTGCTTTTCATGGAAGACTTTTAATGCTCTATCAAATTTTGAATAATTGTTTTGCTGGGTAGATTATCCTAGTGTTGAAATTATTTTCATTCAACGTCCAGAATCCCTCCCTCCATGCTCTTCATGCTTTTAAGTTTTCTGTTGAGAAATCTGTTGTGATTTTGATGGATTTACCTTTGTATGTTATGTGTTTTTTTCTCTCTTACAGACTTCAATATTCTTTCTCTATTCTCTGTGCTTGTTGTTTTAATGATAATATATCATGGGGTATTTCTAGTTTGGTCAAGTCTGTTTGGTGTTCTGGAGGATTCTTGTACCTGAATGGTCATAGTTTTCTCTAGAGTTGGGAAATTTTCTGTTAATATTTAGTTGAATATATTATGAATTCCTTTTGCTTGTCCCTTCTCCTTCTTCAATGCCCATGATTCTCAGGTTTGGTCTTTTGATGGAGTCTGTGAGTTCTTGCATATTCCTTTCACTGGTTTTGAGTTGTTTGAATAATAGTCCTTCAGTTTTTCCTTTAATTTCTGTTTCATATTTAAGTTTTTAGATTCTGTCTTCTGCTTGTTCTAGTCTCCTGGAGTTCCCTTCCATTGTATTTTTTATTTATGTTTCATTTCTTTTTCTGAGGTTTTCCATATCATGGGTCATTTCCTCTTTAATTTTGTCAATTTTCTTCCTTAGTTCATTTATCTCTCTATGGTGCTCTTTGTTTCACTTGATACTTATTTAGAGCTCTTATGAGTTCACTTACTTGTTTTTTTTTAAATATTCTTTATTTTTATTGTCTTGAAATTTATTTGGTATCTCCTGTTTGTTTTGGTTGACCTTATCTAGTAACTTCTCCATTAAATTCTCACTGATTTCTTACAGAATTTCTTCCTTTAAGGTGATCTTTTGGGCATTATTGGGTTCTATCTTTGTTCTTTGGGGTCTGGAAATGGTTATCCATTTTCTTTATTTCCCTCTGAATCCTGTACTAATTTATTTTTGAGGGGAGAGTTGTTACCATCCCTTTTTCATCTTCCAATCATTCCACTTAGTGCTGTTTTTGTAGATGTTCTGTGTGTCATTTGGTATTAGCTAACGTACAATTTTAAAAGTAATGAAACCAAGAAAGACAGAGAAAGAAGAAAAAGAAAAATATAGAGAATCAAAGAAAACATGGAGAGATGGTGTACTAACCAACAGTGAGCAAGACAAGCAGTTAGAGAAAAAGAGAAAAAAGAAAAAAGGAAAAAGAAAAAAGAGAAAAGAAAAAAGCTTTAGTTCAGGAACAATGGAGTCTTAGTACTTCTGATGCTACTCCTTCAGAATCCAGTCCTTTTGTTGGTATTTAAGCAGTAGCTCTGTCATAGTCTCACCAGCTGGTTGGGTCAGGAGACAGCTTTGTGAACTGCTATCTGCCCTATTTCAGGCAGTGACTCATCTGCTACTTACTGTCAACCATCTACTTTTGCAGGCTTTATTTACTGAAAGTTCACGTGGTGAACTGCCCCTACCCCCTTCTCTGGTGGAGAGGCTTGTCTGCCAGCTACATTTGCAGTCTCTGTTTACTGAAAGTTCATGCAGAAAGCAGTCCTTGCCTCTCCCCCTTCTCTGGTGGAGAGGATTGCCAGCTGGCTACTTTTGCAGGCTTTGTTTACTGAAAGTTTGTGCAGGGAGAAGCTTCTTGTTTCTCCCCCCTTCTCTGGTGCACTCAAAGAATCCCGCACTCTCTACTGCATGTCCTTTTCAGTTCCTTGTTTATTATTCAGTTGTTTTTGGGAGGAGCTGGGGTCAGTCTGTCCAGGGGGCTATGCTGGTTTATCCCAGAAGTGGCTGTGGGAGTACCACTTGCTGCTTATTTGCTCACCTGTTGGTCTGTGTCTCCCAAGCTCGTTTGGAGCCTACACCTGGTGGCAGGGGAGACCCCCTGGTTTCTCAGTGTAACGTGTTATGGAGAAGCTTTGCACAGGCTGGGGGTTTGGGGTGTCAGAGTTTTGCTTATTCTTGGTGTTTTTTTCCTTCCAATTGTGGCAAGATTTTTGATTTGCGGAGCTCACACTGTCTGTTTCCTCCCTCTAGTCGCCATCTTGGATCTCCCCTACTTTTGTTTTTTATATTCTCGAGTATTTGAATATATACAAATGCATGTGGAGACAAATATCCAAATTCATATATGTGTACACATAGTTATATATAATCTTCAATGTTATACATTTTAGTTCTATATATCTTCTATATTTGTCTAGACCAACCTGGTTGGGGGAAGTTGTTCCTTATCAAAAATGAGAGGCAGGTATAGAAAAATGAAATACAGAAGATGCAATTAGTTGAAATATCTCTTAATCATAGATTATTTCATTGAGTTTTTGCAAAGTGAAATGAGCACCCAACTTTTCCTTTTCAAAGTTAATATTAAATATTGTTTTATTCAAATTCTTAAGGAATAAAACAGTAGTGAGCTATCATTTTGGGCACTTACATTTTGTCAAAAACTTCAGTAAATGAGAATATAGTATTCTCTCTTACTTCCATTGCAATAATGAAAAGTGTTTCATAATATTCAGATTTCATAGTTGAAAAAATTAGTGCTTGAATAGTATTGAAACTTGTTCAATGGGTCTGAATATTAGAGAAAACTTACAAAGTAGGTATGCAACCTATAAAGTATTGATCTAAAATTTTCTAAGTGATATCTCATTTCTTTGTGAAGTTTTAACTTTGATTGATGTGAATTAAAGGAAATGTTTCTTGAAAATACTTGGCTCAATGGTCTCAATCTTCATTTTCATATTTATTAAACATTTTCATAACATATTCTGGTAAATAGTAAAATGTCATTTTTTCATATGTCTTCTATTTTTAAAAGTATTTGCTATTTTTAAACAAAATCTGTAATTTTATGTTTTTTTCTATGTTTCTCATACACTTATCTAATATTATCACTGGTATCATCTTACAATTTCATGGTACTTTGTGAAGGATGAATTAGTAGTGCAATGATCAAACAAAAATACTTAAAAACATTGAAAGGAAAGGAAAATGACTGGAAAATATTGGTGTCTCTTGGTTAACATCTAAAGTATATCATATTAAATGTACTGCCAATGTTTCTAAAAGAAAAGAAGCAACAGTTATACTATTCACTGACAGCATTGCCTAACTGTTCTTAAATTTATTCACTCTCCTTTCCAAAGACCAGAAAATTTCTGCAAATATTTCCAAATGGCAAATGTGATACTCAAAATTCTCTCTGTGGTGGAACAAACAAGTATCTGATGGCCACCAACCATTCTATCCATGCCATTACTTGATGCTCCTTTCACCTTTCAGGACCATTAAGGTCTTCATTATTTTTGTGGAAAGGAGGAGGGTTCTCTTCCAACTGACTAAGGGTAGTTGGCCCAGGAAACAGATCTGTGCAACTCAGTGCCTAAAATTGATGGTGCTTTCACCTGCATATCTGTCTTCTCAGGACCTATAAGCCTCTATGATCCTCCACAGTGTTCAAGCACCTACCACTTTCCTTACCCAGACCAGGTCCATTACCACCCCAAAATGCCACATCCTCAAATACATGTTGGGAAATTTGCCTAAGACCAGGACACTTTGGTGAGGAGACCCAAGAGCCCATAGGGTCCAGACCAGGAGAGTCTACAACTGCAAACATAAGGTCATCACAGTGGGAGTTTGGGGAGTTCACTGGTGCTTCAAGATTGTACTGAATCACTGGGAAGCTAAAACAGGGGTACAAGATGCCATAAGAGCAGAGGTAACCTCAATCTTTTTGTCAGCATCCACTAGCTCACTGGCAGATCTGAACCATTAGGGGTGGAGGGCATCAGGAGGAGTTCTTTCTTCAGTCCTCATTGTGCTGTCTTCTGGAACTTTCATTTATCCTTATTTCAGTTTGACTCTACTTCCAGTTCTAGTTAAGGGGACTATATTATTCAGAATGAATTTTATAATGAAGAATGAGACATCTAAAATACAATTAACTAAAGTACTTCTTATTTAATATTTATATGGCTGAGGATGTGATTATTACTTTTTAATAAATGTGTGTAAATCATTTCATCACTTTTATTCTAAACTTGGCTCCTACAGGCACTGATAATATATACCTATCTTGCTTAGCTTTTTTATTCTGATATCAGAAACTTTCAAACCTATTGTCAGAGTAAACCTGAGGCAGGCTCAGTAAGATCCAGTTGATGCAAGTCTGATAATGTACCTTTTCAAAGTTACATGTTTTTAAAGGTTTTCTGAATTGTTACTAAAAGCTAACATTTCCTTAAAATTTGAAAGTTCTACAATATTATATATCTGGGTTTTCAAATCTTTCCTTTATTGTTTTTTGTTTATATGGTCAAGTACTTTTAAAATTTCTGTATGCAGAGATCATTTACTTCGTTTAAAATGATGTCTATGCATATATGTATTACAAACACAATTGTTTCATCTCCTATAATCCAACAACATAATGTGTAGCTATCATCACCTCAAACTAGAAAAAAGTCATGTTTATCTTTTTATCCTTTGTCTTTTTTATTCTTCAAAATTAGAGAACAGTAGTGGGGGACAGGTTCTGTATGAGGAATGTAGGGTGTTGGCACCTGTATGAGGGGGCGAGTGGGGGTGAAAGTGGACAGGAGGATGAATACAGTGCAAATAATGTGTATACATATATGTAAATGCAAAAATTATACCTGTTGAAATGTTTCCAGGAATTGGAGTGGGGTGATGAAAGAGAGCTATGGAGGGGGTAAATTAAAAAATGATCTATTTGATACATTGTAAGAACCTTTGCAAATGTAAATACCACAATGTTCTCCCACCCAGCACAACAATACAGGAAAAAGATGTTCATAGTAAGAAAAATAAGAAACCAGGAAAAATAAGTTTTTCTATTCTATTCTTCAAAAGTGTTTTCATGTGTACTTTCCAGTTGAATATTGATCCTTACAAAATTATTTATTCCTTTTCTCTGTATTAAGAATAAATTTTCTTTAACTTAAAGAAAATTTACATATTGTTGTTTTTCTCAGGGAACTTTGTTACATTCACAAAAGTGCTTAGAATATATCATGGGTAGATGCAACCACTTCATCATAATCCTTTATCGCAAATTACCCTCTATCTTTTTATTCATTTATTCACATGTGCATACATTGTTTGGGTCATTTCTCATCCCTGCTCCTGCCCTCCACCCTCTCCCCTCCTCCCCCTTGCTTCCAGGCAGAATTTGTTCTGCACTTTTCTCCAGTTCCATTGAAGAGTAGAAATGAGTGATAATAAGAAAGACATAGCATTTTTTCCTAGTTGAGATAAGTACAGTTATACAGAGAGAATCCTAGAATTGCTTTCATGTACAAATGTGTTACAACCCAGGTTGATTAATCTCTAACTGATCTTTACACTGGTTCCTGATCCCCTTCTCATGTTGACCTCTGTATTAATTCCTCTGGAATGGAGACATCAAATGCTTTCATGTTTTGGGTTTTCTATCTAACTCCGTACCTCTCCTATATGTTCTCCCCTTGTCATGTAACCCAAGTCCTACAACATTGCTGTATTTGCCCTAGATCTAAAGACTGCATATGAAAGAGAACATATGATTTTTGGTCTTCTGGGTGGCTCAGGTCGCTAAGAATGATGTTCTCCACTTCCATTTACTTGCAAATGATAAGATTTTAATTTTCTTCATGGCTGAGTAAAATTACATTGTGAATACATACCACATTTTCTCAATCCATTCATCAATAGTGGGGCATCTTGGTTGTTGCCACACCTTGGGTATTGTGATTAGTGCTGAAATAAACATGGGTATGTAGGTGTCTTTGGAGTAACCTGTGTTGCATTCCTTTGGGTATATCCCCAGGAGTGGAATTGCTGGATCATACAGCAGATATATGTTTAGATTTTAAGAAGCCTCCAAATTTTTTTCTAGAGTGGATGCACCAGCTTGATTTCCTACCAGCAGTATATGAGGGTGCCTTTTCCCCACATCCTCACCAACACATGGTGTTGGTGGTGTTTTTGATGATGGCTATTGTAACAGGGATGAAGTGGAATCTTAGTGTGGTTTTGATTTGCATTTTCTTTATGGCTGGAGATGGTAAGCATTTTTTCGTATTTTTTTTGGCCATTTGAATTTCTTCTTCTGAGAAAGTTCTATTTAGTTCAGTTGCCCATTTATTAATTTGTTCATTGATTTTGGGAGAGTTTAGTTTCTTAAGTTCCCTATATATTCTGGTTATCAGCCCCTTGCCTTATGTATAGTTGGCAAATATTATCTCCCACTCTGTGGGTGGTCTCTTCAGTTTAGAGACCATTTCTTTTATTGGGCAGAAGCTTTTTAATTTTATGAAGTCCCATTTGTCCATTCTTTCTCTTAGTTGCTGTGTTGCTGGGGTTGTATTGAGAAAGTCCTTGCTTATACCTATTAGTTTCAGAATGTTTCCTGCTCCTTCCTGTAGTAACTTCAGAGTTCTGGGTCTGATATTAAGGTCCTTGATCCATTTTGAATTGATACTAGTACAGGGTCATAGACATGGATCTAGTTTCAGTTTCTTGCAGATGGGTAACCACTTTTCTCAGCAACATTTGTTGAAGGGGCTGACTTTTCTCCATCATATATTCATTAAGGAAATTGGCCTATTGTTCTTCTTTTGGAGGTTTATTTGGTTTGGGGATGAGAGTAATGTTAGCTTCATAAAATGAGTTAGGCAGTGTTCCTTCCCTTTCTGTTTCATGGAACATTTTAAGGAGGGTTGATATTAGTTTTTCTTTAAACATCTGGTAGAATCCATCATGTTCTGGACTTTTCTTTTTAGGGAGACTCTTAGTTGCTTCTTCAATTTTATTTTGTGTTATAGATCTATTCAGGTGATTAATGTACTCTTGGTTCAGTTTTGGATGGTCGGAAGTATAGAAATCTGTCAATTTCTTCAAAATTTTCAAATATATTAGAGTATAGGCTCTCAAAGTAGTCTCTGATGATTTCTTGGATTTCTGTGGTATTTGGTGTTATCTCCCCTTTTGCATTTCTGATTTTACTGATTTGAGTTTTATCTTTCCTCATTTTAGTCAGGTTTGCCAGAGGTCTGTCAACCTTAATTATTTTTTCAAAGAACCTGCTTTTGGCTTCAGTAATTCTTGGTATTTTTTGTTGTTGTTGTTTCTGTTTAATTTATTTCAGCCCTTATTTTAATTATTTCTCTCATTCTGCTTGTTTTGGGGTTTGCTTGTTCTTGTTTTTCTAGGAGTTTGAGCTGTAGCTTTAAATTCTTGATTAGAGATCTTTCTGACCTTTTAATATATGCACTCATGGCTACAAACTTTCCTCTTAGGATAGCACTTGCTGCGTCCCATAAGTTCTGTAGGTCGTGTTTTCATTTTCATTCACTTCCAGGAATCTTTTAATTTCCTCTTTTATTTCATCAATGATCCATTGATCATTGAGCAATGTATTGTTCAGCTTCCAATTGTTTGCATGTTTTTTACTGCTGTTTTGGTTGTTGATTTCTAGTTTTAATGCATTATGGTCAGAAAGGATGCATGGGATTATTTCTATTTTCTTATATTTGCTAGGCTTGCTTTGTGCCCTAAGATGTGATCAGTTTTGGAGAAGGTTCCATGAACTGCTGAGAAGAATGTATATTGTGCAGCACTTGGGTAAAATATTCTGTAGACGCCATCTAGGTCCATTTGATCTATGCTGTGATTTAATTCTAGGATTTCTTTGTTTACTTTTTGTTTGGATGACCTATCTATTGGTGGTAGGGGGTTATTAAGGTCCCCCACTATCACTGTGTTGAGTTTATATATGTTTTTAGGTCCTTCAGTGAACATTTGATGAAATTAGGTGCGTTGATGTTGGGTGCATATAGATTGATAATTGTTATTTTCTTTTGTTGTATTTCCCCTTTTATTAGTATAGTGTCCTTCTTTATCTCATTTGATCATTGTAAGTTTGAAGTCTACTTTGTCTGAGATAAGTATTGCTACTCCTGCTTGTTTACAGGGGCCATTGTCTTGGTAGATCTTCTTCCACCCTTTCACTCTCAGGCAGTGCTTGTTTCTGTCAAGTAGGTATGTCTCCTGTATGCAGCAGATTGTTAGATCTTACTTTTTAATCCAGTTTTCCAGTTTGTGTCTTTTGATTGGGGAATTAATTCCATTAATGTTTAGTGTTAGTATTGATAAGTATGTGGTGATCTCTGTCATTTAGTTTTCTTTGTTATTTAAGGGTTTTATTGTGTGTAGCGGAATCAGCGTTACTCTCCACTTTCTTGCCATTTCTTCACCTGTGGTTTGGTATTGCCTGCCCTTTCATGGTTTTCTTTGCTTTCACTTTCCGCATGCAGAATTCCTTGGAGAATCTTTTGTAGTGGTGGCTTGGTGGCCATATATTGTTTTAGTTTCTGCTTATCCTGGAAGACATTTATTGCTCCATTTATTTTGAATGATAGTTTTTCTGGGTAGAGTATCCTAGCATTGAAGTTGTTTTCATTCAATGCCTGGATGACCTCACTCAATGCTCTTCCTGCTTTGAAGATTTCCCTGGAGAAATCTGCCGTGATTTTGATGGGCTTACCTGTGTATGTTTTTTTTTTTCTCTCTTACAGCCTTCAATATTCTTTTTCTAGTCTCTATGTTTGTTGTTTTAAAAATAATATGTCCCAAATCACCCTCCATTTAGAATAGTTTTAACAGGTTTCATTTTTGAATTCTTTCAAAACTTTTATTTATGTAAACTGGAACATTTGTATTTAATGAATAATTTTTGGTGACTGTAACCAATGAAATATGAACAAAATAGATATTAACTACATACATAGACCTGTTACAAGAATTGAATTCAAGCAGTAATAAATACCCTCCCTACAATGAAAAGCCCATTACCTGATGGATTCATGGCCAAATTTTACTATACCATTTCTGAACTAATACCAATACTCTTCAAATGCTTCCAGGAAATAAAAAGGAAAGAATTCCACCAAATTCATAGTATGAAGCTAACATTGCACTCTTTTCAAAATCCAATAAAGATGCAAAAAAAGAGAATTATAGAATAGTATCATTAATGAACATAAATACAAAGAGTCACTACAAAATTCTGGCAAATAGAGTTCAACAACACATCAAAAAGGTAATACACCATGAACAAATCAGTTTCATTCATGATGCAAGGATGGTTCAATATACATTATTCTATAAATGTAGGGCAGCATATAAACAGAAACAAGGACAAAAATCACATTATCCTCTCAATAGATGCAGAAAAAGCCTTTGACAAAATTCAACACCCATTCAAGACAAAAGCTTTGAACAAACTAGTAATCAAAAGAACATTCCTCAACATAATAAATTCTACATATTTCAAATCTCAAATGAACATTACTCCAAATGGAGAACACCTGAAATCATTTCCATTAAAGTAAAAAACAAGACAGGGATACCTAATTTCCCCAATCCTATTCAATATAGTTTTAGAATTCCTAGCTGGGCAAATTAGACAGGAGCTTGAAATTAAAGGGATTCAAACAGAGGAGGAAAAAGATGGCATTTGAAGATGGCATGATCTGATACCTAATAGACCCTAAGAACTCTGCCAAATAACTATTAGAAATAAAAAACTCTTTTGCCAAACTATTAGGATACAAAATTAATACAGAGAAATTGTAGCCTTCCTATATATCAACAACAAATAGACTGAGAACAAAATAAAGATAATAATCCCATTTACAATAGCATAAAAAATAATAAAGTACCTCTGAATAAATTTCATGAAGGAGACCAAGGACCTTTTCAATGAAAACTATAAGCCACTGAAGAGAGATATCAATTTCCATATGTAAGTACAAGATATTTTCATCATGTTCACCCTACCCTCTCTTTATATCTTTCACCTTTCCACTGGCCCTAGTCACCATAAAGGATCTGTTTTACCTTCCTTTCATTAAGTTTTGAAAAACAATATTTTTGCTTATTTATGTTAATTATAGCAGGAGCTTCATTATGACATTTCCACGTACATATGTATAATATCCTGAATTGGTTCATCCTCTCCACCTTTATCTTTTCTACCTTAATCTCCTTCTTAGGGTGATTTCAACAAGTTTAGATATTCTATATTCATTTTTATATAGAAATGTATTCTGTATTTATTTTGTATATTAACCTTCTGCACTTCCTTCTTTGATTCTCTTCATCCTGTTAGTGCCCTCCTCTTAGTGCAACCTGTTTTTCATTCTCTTTCAGTGTTCTGATGTCTTTTCATTGTTCAGTGGGAATTTTGCCTTGGTAGTATAACTGTACATGCATTGATTTAACTACATGTAACCTGATTCATGGCAACTACTCTCCCTTTTTGTCTGGTCCTGTGTTTTACAACAGTTTTCAGTGTATTTTGATGTGGTTTTCTTTTGTGTGTTTTCTCTGCAGAGGAATGACACATTATTTTTCACTATGTATCTTTCCTTATTTTCCTCCTCTCTTGGTCTCCTATACCAGTCCCACTTTTTGGGACATGTTCTGTCTATATTTGTACATATATACAGTCTTGCTTCTTATACTGGACCTATATTCCACACATGAGAAAAACATGTGGACTTTGTCATTCTTAGCTTGGCAAAATTCACTTAAGTTGATGTTCTTGAGTTCCATCCATTCATCTGCAAATTACAAAATTTCATTCTTTCTGGCTTTATAAAATTCCATTGTATACAAATATCATGTGTTCATAATCCATTCATAAGTTGTGGGGACTTTGGCTATTTCCATATCTTAGCTAATATGAATAATGCCACAATGAACATGGGTATGCTGTTCTTATTACTGTAACCTAACATTATTTTAGGAAAAAGTATAGGAAGTGTATTGTTGGATCATATGGTAGCCCAATTTTGGTTTTTGATGAGCCTGCATATTGTTTTCCATAGAATTTTGTACTAATTTACATTCTCACAAAGAATGTTTGATGGCTTAACTTTATCCAGATCCTTAGAAATATTTGTTCTTTGTTATGGAATATATATATATATATATATATATTCCATATGTATATGTATATATGTATATGTATATATGTATATGTACATATGTACATATGTATGTGTACATATATACATATATGTACATATGTATATATGTATATGTATATATATATATATTCCATATGTATATGTATATATGTATATATATGTATTGACTGATATATATGAATGCATGTATACTTATAGATGTATATACATATATAGATACATAATATTCACTATTACCTAAAATTGTTTAAATCTATGTCTTTTTCTAGACCATCCTGGTCTAGAGAATTTGTTTATTTGGAAAATTTAATAATTAATTATTTACCCATGAATGACTTAAGTATAGGTAAATTGAACACAGAAGATGCAGTTAGTTGAAATGTCTCTTAATCATACGTTATTTCACTGAGGTTTTACGTTGTAAAATCATCAATAGTTGACTTTTCAAAATTAATATTCAATATTTAATCATTCTAATTAATTCTGGAATCCAACAGTAGTGAACTCTCATCTTGAGCAATTCCTTTTTGTCAATAACATCACCCAATGACAATTTTATATTATCTCTTTTAAAGCAATATTGAGAAGTGTTTAACAATATTCATATTTTATAGTTGAGAAAACTAGAGCTTGATTTGAGACTTGAAGAATGGGTCTGAGTTTTCTGACAAGTGTCCATACAGGATGCCTTCTCAGCAGAACAGAACATCAACACAGGATGCCACATGTAGGAATGTCTGATTACAGAAACTACACATATATACATTAGTGATTTTTTTTAGTAGTAAAAAGTGATGGCAGAAAGAAAATGAGGTTTGTTGTATGGACAGAGACTAGAAGGGCTATGCAAAGTATGCATGGAACAAACTAAAACAAGAAGGTAAGAAGAGAAGGATTGTCTCTCAGATAAACATAATCTTAGTGTTCAAATTGTCTACAGTAGAATTTAATCACATATTACCTGAAAAGGAAAAGTTGACATATTTGGTGTTTAGCCTACCTTGTTCTTTCAACTAAAAGAAAACTAGAAGTGGGGTCCACTGATGCACATTGATAGTCTGCATATAGTAGAAAACATAGAAATACAAGTTAGTAGAATGAATCTATTTTGTTAGATATAGATTTGTTTACTACATACTTTATTTCATCGAGGGACATTCTTTATGTAAATATGTAAAAGCTATTAGTGTAGTTCTGCCTGTGGCTTTGCTTACTTGGGAACAAAACAAATCCAGTTGGGATTAAATTTGAACATCTGACAATTTAGCCATCATTTGTGAATTTTCTGTTAATTTATAAATCTCTGATCTGATCCTGCTGTGGTCCATTTATTGTGGATGACTTAAATAGTTCTCATATGTAATAAACTAATGATTGATTTTCCAATAAAAACCAAATTCCCCAGACCAGGTTGGTTTAGACAAAGTTATAAAATACATAGAATTCAGAGATATAAAATTAAAGAATATATGCAAATGTATGTTCATAAATATCTTTTATACATACATTTTTATACACATATATATTCCAATTTTCAAGAAAGCAAACAACAAATGCTACTTTGGATGACTATGTAATGTAATATTGTGAACGATAACTAATATACCCATAAAATTGTTAAGCTGTCTCTAATGTACTGATCTAGAATATTCCTGGTGGTATTTCAAATCTTGGTACAGTTTTACCTGTGAATTAAATAAATGAAAGGATCAATATTTGTGATAATAATTGGCTAAGTGCTCCAAATCTTACAACCATTTTTGTTTCTGCATTGATTTGGCAAAATTTTTGAAATGTCAAAGTTCATCAAAAATTTTCATAATGTATTATTCTAGTGAATAGTAAAGTGCCATTTTTTCTCATTTTGTCTCTATATTTGAAAAGAATTGCTATATGTAAACAAAATCTGTTTTTATATGTTACATATTTCTGTTTTTTTTCCAATTTTCACTTGAACCTTATTTAAAATTTTTTTCTTATTCATTTATTCACATGTGTACATTGTTTAGGTCATTTCACCCTCCTGCCCTCCTCTCCCACCCTCTCCCCTTCCCCCCTTGTACTCTTTTCTCACATGATCATTAGTATCATCTTACAATTTCAACGTACTTTATGAATGGATTATTTCTTAGTATAAATATCAAACAACAATATTTAAATCACATTGATAAAGAAGGAAAATGATTCTGGAAAATATCAATCAATGCCTTTTGGTTAACTATCTCATGTATACCATATTAAATATACCAGCAATATTTCTAAAGGAACAGCAGCTACAGTTACACTATTCTCTGACAGCTTCTTCAAAATTCATGTGGAGTGCCTTTTGAATTCTAAAGGAAACAAAAGTTCATATTTTTGGAGCACTAGCTGGTTAATGTAAAATGTAATATTTGTAAAATGTTTGCAGAATCTTTGCAAATATATGATGATTTAAATAGGAAATGAACATCTTCCAAAGCTCACCACATAGAGTCAATTTGTTTGTATATACATCTTCTACCTTTTCATAAGAAAAGAATACATGTAAAATGTAATTTTATATACGTTTGCTGGAGTACATATAATATCACTCATACATTTTCTTGTTTCTAAATGTTCTACACTCCTTTGAATAGCTGATAACTAATTGCTTGGCTGATCTTAAATTTATTCATTATCTTTTATAAAGATCAGAAAATTTCTCCAGACATTTACATTTGGCAAATGCAATACTCAACATTTTCTCTGTGGTGGAAGAAACACCTAATGTCTGATGGCCTGCGATCATTCCATCCATGCCAGTGTCTGAGGATCCTCTCATCTTTGAGGACCATTATGGACGTCATTATTTTTGTTAGGAGGAGGTGAGCTCCCTTACAAGTGGCTAAGAGTGGTTTCTCCAGGACCCAGATATGCACAACTCAATGCCCTGAGTTGATGTTGCTTTCATTTACATAACTGTTTAGTCAGGCCCTATTTGTCTCCACATGGCTTAGTCACCTGCCACCCTCCTCACCCAGCCTTGCCCACCACCACATGATTGGAGGTTTGCCTGGTTCTAGGAGTCTTTGGTTAGGAGACCCAGAAGCTCATATGTTCCATTGCCCTTAGAGTTCACAGCTGAAACCATCAGGTCATCACAGTGAGGTGCATGGGGTTCACTGGTGCTTGAAGATTTGCTTGTATCACTGGGTAGCTACAACATGGGCCCAAGATCTTCTCAGGGTAAAGATAACTTCAATTTGTTTCTAAGATTCCACCAGCTAAGGGCAGATCTGGAGTCTGAGGGATGGAGGGTCTCTGAGGAGCAGGCCATGCTTCTATTCACACTGCACTTTCTGCTGGAAATTTGATTTTTCCTCATTTCAGTTTGACACTATTTCCAGTTTCTGGTAAGGGCATTTGATTACTCAGATTGACTTTTTTATTGAAAAATACAACATCTAAATAACCTAATTTAATTATTATTAGTATAGGCTGAGGGTCTGGTAATTAAAATTTAATAAATGTATAATTACACGGGCCTATTTGCTTGGCTTTTACATTGTGAAGTCAGAAACTGTCAATTCTGTTGCTGGCATAACCTTCATGGAGGCTCACTAAGATCCAGTTCATGCCAGTCAGGTAATACACATTTTAGAGGCTACATGTGTTTGAAGATTTCCTGAATTGATATTAAACACTAACATTCCATTGAAATTTTAATGTTCTACCATATTATGTATCTAGGTTTTCAATCTGTCTTTTATGATTGTTTGTTTATATGGTGAGGTGTTGCCATTTATTGGCTAGACCTGGGTGACTGGAGCCATAAAAGTTGAGGGGACTAGTGAGTCTTGCTCAATAGACACTTTAATGAATATCACTTCTGCTTTTTATAAACTCCTTTTTTCACAGAGAGCATTTGGTCAGAAAGAGCATGCCAAGTATTACATGTCAAAGTTACATTAGTACAAGGAAGCACAGTTAAAACTAACTCTTTGTTATGTCTCTTTTAAAATGGGAACAGAGAGACAGGAGAAGCACACTGTCAGCAAACCTTCTTATTTCCATCTGAAGGACACAAAGCCATCTGGGGAACCTTGAGCACTGTTGTTTTTCTGGACGTCTGGTTCTGAGACTTTTGTCTAAATTCCTTGGAGCTTTCTCACAAGGCCACATACCAAATTATGCAGGCAAGTTCCCACTACTGGCTCTGACAGTGAGGCAACTTTGTAAATTATGTATACTAACATTATTTACTTCTTTTGAAATGATTAGTTTGTTCAATTCTTCAATAGTTTCTCATGTATACACTCCTGTTAATTATTGATCTTCCCAAATTATTCATTCCTTTTCATTGTAGTGACAATAAATTTTACTTCAATATTTTTTAAACAAATTAGCATATTGTTGTACTCAGTGTACTTTGTGACATTTACAAAGGTGTTTGCAACACATCTTAGGTACATTAACCCTATCCATCATTCTCCTTCATCCTCATTCCCCCTAATTTAGAATCATTTTAGTAGGTCTCATTTTCCATTTCCATACATAAGTGAATGATATTTCCACCTTATTGACCCACAACCCTTTCTTTTTTTTTTCTTTATTCATTTATTCATATGTGCCTACATTGTTTAGGCTATTTCTCCCCACTGACTCCTACCCCGGTCTGTCTCCCAGCATGCCCCTAATTTTCAGGCAGAACTTGTTCTGCCCTTTTCTCCAATTTTGTTGAAAAATAGACATAAGCAATAATAAGAAAGACAAAGCATTTTTGTTAGTTGAGATATGGATAGCTATTCAGAGATTTCTCACATTGCTTCCATGCACAAGTGTACTACAACCCAAATTGATTCATCTCTACCTGACCTCTTCAGTACTTCTGTATTGACCTCTGTCATTTTAACGTTACTGTATTAGCTCCTCTGCACTGGGGACATGAAACACTTTCAAGTTTTGGGTTTCCCACCTATCCCCATACCTCCTGTATGTGCTCTACCCTTTGCTTGTGGCCCAAGTCCAACAATATTACTGTATTTGCCCTAGATCTGAAGTCTGCATATGAGGGAGAACATATGATTTTTGGTCTTATGAGCCTGGCTAACCTTGCTCAAGATGATTCAACCCTTTTTTTATATCCTTTCCCTTTCAACTGGTACCAATCCGCAGACAGGCACTGTTTTATTTTCCTATCCTTCATTTTTGAAAGATATTGTTTTTTGTATAAGTTACTAATACAGCAAGTGTCACTCTGACATATCCTGAATTGCTGCATCCCTTCCACTTTTATTCTATCTTAGGCCCCTTTTGTGGTGATTTCAACTACTTTACATATTTCTATTAATTTTATTGAAAATGTATTCTCTATTTTTTCTAGCATATTAAATTTCTGTATTTATTTGTTTTATGCTTTTCCTCCTGCTAGTGGCCTCCCCTTACTGCCATCTGTTTTTCATTCTAACCCTTCAATCTTAAGATCCCTGTTTATTGTTCAGTGGGATTTTTGTCATGATATTATTCTTTTACATGCATTGTTTTTAAGTGTATTTACCCCCCTCCACTGCAATTTCCCTCCCTTTCCTCCTAAGCTTGTATGTGTGTGTGTGTGTCTTGTTCCTATGGAGATGTGATGTATTTCATCATTATTCACTATCTTTCTTTCCTTATTTTTCTATTCTCTTGGTCTCCTCTACCAGTCCTCATTTTTGGTACATATATAATATTGCTTGTTTATATTGGGCCTGTATTCCACATAAATGAGAAAACATACAGCTTTTGGCTTTCTGAGTTTGGCTAACTTCACTTAAAATGATGATTTTCAGTTCCATCCATCTGCATGCAAATAAAAAAATTTGATTCTTCTTTATGGCTGAATAAAATTCCACTGTATTTAAATACAACATTTTCTTAATTTATTCTTCATTTTGTGTGTATATTCACTGTTTCCATAGCTTGGCTGGTACAAATAATTCTGCAATAAACATGGGTGAGCTGGTACATTTATTGTAACCTGACTTACATTCCTTCAGGTATAGGCATAGGAATGATTGTTGGAGCATATGGTAGCTCTATTTTTAATTTTCTCAGGAGACTCCATTCAGTTTTACAAAGTGTTTGTACTCATTTACGTTCCCATCAACAGTGTATGAGGTTTCAATTTTCTCCAAATCCTCAGCAACTATTTGTGTTATTTATGTTCTCGAATGTTGGATGTATATATATATATATAAATATATATATATATACATCCATATATACATATATCCATATACATAAATACGAACACACATGCATATGTAATATATTTATATAATATTCAAAATTGTATCTTTAAATTATATAAATATATCTTTTCCAGACCCACATGGTCTGGCGAATTTGTTACTTCTTTGAAAATGTAATCATTAATTCATTACCCAAGGGAGGCATGCATATGCAAATTGAACATAGAAAATACAATTAGTTGAAGTCTGTCTTTTTTATTGTTGTGCTTGGTGGAATAAATTGTGGCATTTACAAAAGTTCTTACAGTATATTCAATATGCTACACTTGAATTCACCTTTTCTACCATGTTCCTTTATATCTGCCTCTTACAATTAATGGAACAACTTCAACACTTATCATTTTTCCATACATTGATGTGTACAGAGTATTTGCAACATATTCACCATCTAACTATCTTTTCCTATGCCCTCTCTCCTCTTACTGATACCAACACCCCAAGTAGGAACTGTTACACACTCCTTGTCTCTGATTTTGTAAAAAAAAAAATATTTTCCTTGTTTAAGATAGCCACACAGGGAATTTCCCTGTGGTGCTTCCATGTATGTTTGTATTATAGCTGGATTTGGTTCATAATCTTACATTGTTTCATTGAGTTTTTGCATTGTGAAATCACTAACCAACTTCTGTCTTTCAACATTAGTATTAAATATTCAATTATTTCATATAACCCTGGAATCCAACACTGGTGAACTACCCTTTTCAGCACTTACCTTTTCCTCATTAACCTCACTAAATGACAATTTCACATTTTCCTTTCATACTTAGCAATATTCATATTTTTATAGATAAGAAAACTAGAGCTTGAATATTGTTGAGTCTTGAAGAATGGGTCTGAGTTTCCAGATAAGTGTGTAGCCAAGAAGCATTCTTTGCAGAACCAAAGATCAATACAGGATGCCAAATATAGATATTTCTTATTATGCACACTATACATATATAGCTTAGTGTTATTCTTTAGTAGTGTAAAGTAGTGGAAGAAAGAAAATGAGGTGGCCTGTATGGACAAAGACCAAAAGAGCATGCTTGGTAGAAACAAAATTATTGTCACTTAGATGAACAGACTTAGTGTTTAAATTGTGTACTGGTATAATTTAACCACATGTTATGTAAAAAGGGAAAAGTTAACAGATTTTCATACCTAGCCTATTTAGTTCTTTTAAGTAAAAGGATACTAGACGTGGGGTCCATTGATGTACTTTGATAGTCTGCATGTATCAGATAAGAGGAATGAAAATTAGTGGAATGAATCTGCTTCATTAAATGTAGATTTGTTTACTATATACTTTGTTCCATTTTGCAATACTTTCTATGTAAATATCTAAAGAACTGGAGTATGGTTCTGACTATGGCTTTACTTAGGAAAAAACAAATTTAATAGGCATGAATTTTGAATGCCAGACAATTTAGAAATCTTCTAATATTTTCTGTTAATAAATGAATCTCTGTTTTCAGACCTATGTGTTCCAATTCTTCTGACTGACTTAATAATAATTCCCAGGCCTATGTATTCCATTTCTTCTGATTGACTTAATAATAATTCCCTTTATTTGACTCTCTAATGTAATATACTTAATGATAACTTATCTCTTTGTTAAAGGTTACCTCTAAAGCACTGAGCTTGATTTTTCCATGTGGAATGTCAATTCTTGGTGAAGTTTTACCTGTGATTAAAATAAATGAAAGGATTAATTTTCTTGAGAATACTTGTTTCAGTGATCGCTTTCTTATGAATATTTTTATATGTGCTTTGACTTGGTAAAATTTTCAAACTGTTGATGTTTACTAAATATTTTCATAATTTATCATTCTGCTGAATACATAAACTGTCATTTTTTCCTAATTGTGTCTTCCATTTATAAAAAATTTGCTATTTTATAACAAAATTTGTAATTATGTGCTCTCTGTATGCTTTTTGTACCCTTTTCTCATATTATCATTAGTATCATGTTGCTTGTTCAAGATACTTTGTGAAAAGATCAATTTTTAGTGTATATTCAAACAAAAATATCAAGTCACACTGAAAGGGAAGGAAAATGACTCTGGAAAATATTGATCAATCTCTTTTGGTTAAATATTCCAAGCATAGCTTATTAGACATGCTGGGAATATTTCTACAAGAAAGGTAGTAAAGCTTAAACTGTTCACTGACAGCTTCTTAAAGTTCATCTGGGCAGCATGTTGTATTTTTCAAAAAAAGCAAAAGTAACTGATTTTTGGAGCACTAACTGCTAAATATTAAGATGTAATGTTTACAAGTTGATAGCAGAATCTCTGAAAGTATATGATAATTTAAATTTGAAATATTTTCCACAGTTTACCACTTAGAGACAGTTTATTGATGCATACATCTTCTACCATTGCCTAAGAATAAATGCATGTAAAATATTTTTATATACACTTTCAGAAGACTTCATATAAAACTCAATCTCTACCACACTCCTTTGAATAGCTGATAGCTCATTGCATAGCTGTTCTTAAATTTATTCATTCTCTTCTCTGAAGACGAGAAAATGTCTCCAGATAGTTTCATGTTGCAAATGTGATACTCAACATTTTCTCTATGGTTGTACAAACACCAAATGTCTGATGGCCACCATACATTACATCCATGACCGTTTTTGTGGCTCCTCTCATCTTTGAGGACCACTGGGGCCTTCATTTATTTTGGTGGGAGGAAGTAAGGTCTCTTTCAACTGGGAAATAGTGGTTGCACCAGGACCCAGACCTGCAAAACCCAGTTTCCTGAATTGGCAGTGCTTTCACCTGCATACCTGCCTTCTCAGGCCTTACAAACATCTTTGTACCTCTGCAGGGCCCAGTCACCTGCTATTCCCCACAACCAGCCATGCCCACTGCCACCCAAAGATGCCATATCCTCAAACACATGGCAGGAGTTTACAAGTGTCAGGATCCATAGCTCAGAGACCCAGGAGCCAATAGGTACTGGCTTCTAGACTCTCCAGCTACAACCATCATGTCATAATAATGGGGCCATTGGGGTTCACTGGTTCTTCAATAGTGGGCTGCATCACTGTATAGCTACAACAAGGCCAAAAGATGTGCTCAGGGCAGAGTAACCTCAATTTGTTTCTTATATTCCACCAGCTCACTGGCAGGTCTGGAGCTGGAGGGGTGAAATGCCTTTGAGGACCAGGCCATGTTTCAATCACCACTGTGTTCTCTGCCAGAACTTTAATTTCTTATTCCAGTTTGACTGTACTTCTGGTTTCTGGTAAGTGAAATAGATTACTCAGATTGACTTTTTTAACATAAATTTTTATTAGGAAATATTCATTACATATGAGGGTTCATAGTGACAATTATGTTTAGACTTACATTGTACATTATTTACCTTGCCCCCCACTCCATCTTAATCCCCCCAACCTTAAAGCATTTGCAAGAGGTTATTTAGTTCTGTTTCTGATGTATTTTAAGTCCATCATCCAAGTCACTGTAATTTCCTTAATTTAAAGCATACTTTACAACTACTCCCCCCCACACTGTGCCTATTTTTCACTCCTGATATCCATTATTGATATTTAAGTTGACATTCAAAGGAGTGTCTCAATGTATGCCTTCTATAATTTTCAATACACATCCTTATATCCTCTACTTTTATGTCTTATGGTATATGATATTAATGATATTATTATTTTCTTTTCCTTTCTCTGAGTTCTGTAGAGTAGTTACACTACTACAAACATGTTCTACATTTGAGTTTGTAAATGATCAAGATTGTTTTTGTATACATGTTTATCTTTGGATCTCTCTTTCCTGTATGAGAGAAAACAGGCATCTTTTGTGTTTCTAATCCTGGCTAACTTCACTTAGCATGATTTCATCCAATTGCATCCATTTACCTTCATACCCCATGTCATTATTCCTTGTGGCTCAGAAATATATGTATATGTTCCACAAATTCATGATCCATTCATCAGTTGTAGGGTATTGGGGTTGTTTCCAGAACTTGGCTATTGTGAATAGTGCCGTGATGAACATCTGTTTACAAGGGTCTCGACAGTATCCTCTTTTATGTATGGTATCACAGGATTATACGGTACTTCTAGCTCTAGTTTTTTGAGGAATCTCTATACTACTTTCCATAGTGGTTATACCAACTTGCTTTCCCACTAGCAGTGTATAGTGTTCCTGTTTTGCCACATCCTCACCAGTGTTTGTTGCTGTTATTACCCTTGATTCTGGCCATTCTAACTAGGGTGAGATGAAGTCTAAGTGTTGTTTTGATTTGCATCTCTTTCATAACCAGGGAAGTTGAACACTTGTTCATGTATTTACTGGCCATTTGTAACCCTTTCTATTGAGATTTCTCTGTTTAATTCATGTGCCCATTTCTTCATTGAGGTATTGATTCTTTGGTAGCTTAATTTTTTGAGTTCCCTGTAGATTCTGGATATTAGTCCCTTATGGGATAAGTACCTGGCAAAGATTTTCTTTCATTCTTTGGGCTCTCTCTTGAATCTGGTGAAGGTTTTCTTTGCTGTGCAGAAGCTCTTTAGCTTGATGCAGTCCCATTTGTTCATTATTTCTCTTAGATCTGAGCATTTTGAGTTCTGCTTAGGAAGTTGTTCCCTATACCTATCTGTTCCAGTGTATTTCCTACTGCTTTTTTGACTTGTTTTGGATTTCAGGCCTTATATCAAAGTCTTTGACCCACTTTGAGTTGATTTTGGTACAGGGTGAAAGACAAGGATCGAGTTTTAATCTTCTACATGTGGATATCCAGTTATCTCAGCAGCATTTGTTGAAGAGGGTATCTTTTCTGCCTTGCCTGTTTTGGGCTCCTTGTAGATCAGTTGGCTATAGCTGCATGGATTTATATCTGGAAGCTCTGTTCTGATCCATTGGTCTTCTTGTCGGTGTGCCAATATCATGCTGTTTTTATTGTTATGACTCTGTAGTATAGTTGGAAGCTTGATATTGTGATGCATCCAGCATTGGATGTTTCGCTCACAATTGCTTTGGTTGCAGCATTGGACTTTTTGCTTACAATTGCTTTGGCTCTTTGAGGTCTTTTGTGTTTCCACACTTAGTTCACAATTGATGTTTCTACTACTGTGCAGAATGTCATTGGAGTTTTGATGGGGATTGCATGAACATATAGCTTGCTTTTGGTATTGTGGCTATTTTCACAATGTTGATTCTACCTATCCATAAGTATGGAATGTCTTTCCATTTTCTGATGTTTTCTTTGATTTCTCTCTTCAGTGGTTTATAGTTTTCATTAAAAAAACTTTGGTTTCTTTTTTAAAATTTATTCTGAGGTATTTTAATGTTTTTGAAGTTATTGTAAGTAGGGTTGTTCCCTGATTTCTTTCTCAGTCTGTGTGTTGTTGGTATATAGAAAAACTATTGATTTCTGTATGTTAATTTTGTGTCCTGCCACTTTGCTGAAAAACTTTATGATTTCTAGTAGTTTTTGGGGTCTCTTTGGTATAGGATCATGTCATATGCAAATAGCAATAGTTTGATTTCCTTCTTTATTTGAATCCCTTTTATTTCTTGCTCTTGTATTATTGCTCTGGCTAGGAATTCCAAAAGTATATTGAATAGGAGTGGAGAAAGTGGACAGCCCTGTCTTGTTCTTGTCTTTAAGTGAAACATATTCAGTTGTTCTCCATTTAATATGATGTTGGTTCTGTTTGTCATATATAGCTTTTATTGTGTTGAGGAACATTCCTTCTATTCCTTCTTCCTTCAATGCTTTAATTATGAAAGGGTGTTGGATTTTGTCAAAGGCTTTTTATGCATCTATTGAGAGGATCATGAGGTTTTTGTCCTTGGTTCTGATTATATGCTGTATTACATTTAGTGTATTCATGTATGTTGATCCCTCCTTGCATCCCTGGAATGAAACTGACTTGATCATGGTGTGTTATCTGTTTGATGGGTTGTTGAATTCTGTATGCCACTATTTTGTTGAGAATCTTTACATCTATATTCATTAAAGATATTGGTCTATATTTCTCCTGATTACATCTTTGTTGGATTTCAGAATGAGTGTAATGCTGGCTTCATAGAATAAGTTTGGTAGTGTTCCTTTCCTTTCTATTTCCTGGAAAAGTTTGAGACATATTGGTGTTAGTTCTTCTTTAAAAGTTTGGTAAAATTCAACCGTGAATCCATCAGGTCCTGGGTTCTTCTTTGTAGGGAGACTTTTACTGTTTCAATTTCATTGCATGACTTTTTAGGTTTTAATATCTTCTTGTTTCAATTTTGGTTGTTTTCATGTGTCTAGGAATTTATGCATTTAGTATAGATTCTCCAGTTTACATGTATATAAATTTTGAAATTACTCTCTAATGATTCTCTGGATTTCATTGGTATTTGTGGTTATGTCCCTTTTTTCATCTCTGATTTTATTAATTTTTGTCTTCTCCCTCTTTCATTTTGTCATGTATGCTAAAGGTTTGTTGATCTTGTTAATCATTTCAAAGAACCAACTTTTTCTTTCATTCTTTGTGTAGTTTGTTTTGTTTTGATCTCATTAATCTCGGCCCTGATCTTTATTATTTCTCTCCATATACTGATTTTGGGTTTGGTTTGTTCCTGTTTTTCTAGGAGCTTAAGGCACATCATTAGATTGTTTATTTGAGATGTCTATGTTTTTTAATGTAGGCACTTATAGCTATAAACTTTCCCCTTAGCACAGCCTTTGCCATGACCCACATATTCTGGTAGATTGTATTTTCATTTCATTGGATTCCAGAAACTGATTTCTTCCTTTATGACTTTGGACACCCACTGGTTTTTCAGCAGTGTGCTGTTCAGTCTTCACGTGTTTGAATATTTTCTGGGATTTCTTTTGTTGTTGATGTCTACTTTTATTCCACTGACATCTAATACAATGTAGGAGGTTATTTCAATTTTCTTGAATTTGTTGAGACTTGCTTTGTGTACTAGAAAATGATTTATTTTGGAGAAAGGTCCATGAGCTGCAGAAAAGAAAGTGAATTGCCTATTTTTTGGGTTGAATGCTCTTTAGACATCAACCGTGTCTATTTGATATAATGTTTGGCATAGCTCTGAAGTTTCTTTGCTGGTCTTTTGTCTGGATGACCTATCTATTGGTGACAGTGGTGTATTCACATCTCCTAGTATCACTGTGTTAGTGTCTATCAGTGTTGTTAGGGTCATTAGAGTTTTTTTAGTGTAGCTGAGTGCCACTGTATGTTGTGCATGGATGTTAAAGGTTGATTTTTCCTCTTTATGAATTGTTACTTTCATTAATATGAAGTGACTTTCATTATCTTTTTTGATTGATTTTAGTCTGAAGTCTACCTTATGAGGTTTGAATGTAGCTGCTCCTGCCTGTTTATGTGGTCCATTTGCTTGGAAAACTTGCTTACAAAACAAGTCTCTTGTAAGCAACATATGGTTGGGTCTGTTCTTAAAATTTTTTATTCATTTATTCACATGTGCAAACATTGTTTGGGCCATTCCTCGCCCCTGACCCCACCCCTCCATATCCCCCACCCCCACTCACTTCCAGGCAGAAGCTGTTCTGCACTTATCTCTAATTATGTTGAAGAGAAGACATAAGAAATAATAAGAAAGACAAAGAGTTTTTCCTAGTTGAAATAAGGATAGCTCTACAGTGAGATTCCTAGCCTTGCTTCCATGTACAAATGTATTACAACCCAAGTTGATTCATCTCTACCTGTCCTTTTCACTAGTTCCTGATTCTCTTCCCATATTGACCTCTGTCACTCTAAGGTTTCTGTATTAGTTCCTCTGCAGTGGGGACATCAAACACTTTTATGCTTTGGGTTTCCTACCTATCCCCATACCTCCTATATGTGCTCTCCTCTTAGCATGTGACCCAAGTCCAACCACATTGCTGTATTTTCCCTAGATCTAAAGTCCACATATGAAGGAGAACATGTGATTTTTGGCCTTCTGAGTCTGACTAACCTTGCTCAGAATGATGTTCAGTTGTTCCATCTATTTACTTGTGAATGAAAAGATTTCATTCTTCTTCATGGCTGAGTAAACTGCTTTTATGTATAAATACCACATTTTCTTAATCCATTGGTCAGTAGTGGGGCATCATGGCTGTTTCCATAACTTGGCTATTGTGAATAGCACTGCAATAAACATGGGTGTTCAGGTGCCTCTGGGGTAACCTGTGTCACATTCCTTTGGGTATATCCCCAGGAGTGGGATTGCTGGATCTTATGGCAGATCTATGTTTAGATTTTTAAGAAGCCTCCATATTTTTTTTCCACAGTGGTTGCAGTATCTTGCATTCCCACCAGCAGTGTATGAGGGTTCCTTTTTCCTTACATCCTCACCAACACCTGTTGTTCTTGGTGTTTTTCATGATGGTTATTCTAACAGGGGTGTGGTGGAATCTTAGTGTGGATTTGATTTGCATTTTCATTATGGCTGGAGTTGGTCAGCATTTTTCATGTTTTTTTGCCATTTGAATTTCTTCTTTTGCGAAAATTATGTTTAGTTCAGTTGCTCATTTCTTTTTTGGTTCATTGATTTTTGGGAGAGTTTAGTTTTTGAAGTTCCCTGTATATTCTGGTTATCAGTCCTTTGTCTGATGTATAGCTGGCTAATATTTTCTCCCACTCTGTGGGTGGTCTCTTCAATTTAGAGACCATTTCTTTTCTTGTGCAGAAGCTTTTTAATTATATATACTCCCATTTGTCCATCCTTTCTCTTAGTTGCTGAGCTGCTGGTATTCTATTGAGGAAGTCCTTGCCTATACCTATGACTTCCAGAGTGTTCCCTGCTCTTTCATGTACTGACTTCAGGGACTTGTAGTTCTCCTTGTAGAGGTCATTCACATCCTTTGTTAAGTTTGCTCTTAGTTATTTGATTTTTTGAGGGTATTGTAAATAGAATTGTTTCCATATGTTCTTTCTCAGTTTGTTCATTATTGGTATATAGAAAAGCTACTGATTTTTGTAAGTTAATTTTGTGTCCTGCCACCTTGCTGTAGCTGTTTATGATGTCTAGGAGCTTTTGGGTAGAGTTTTTTGGGTCTTTAAGGTATAGGATCATATCGTCTGCAAATAGGAAAATTTTGACAGTTTCTTTATCTATTTGTATTCTTTTATTTCTTTTTCTTGCCTAATTGCTCTGGCTAGGAATTCCAGTACTATGTTAAATAAGAGTGGGGATAGTGGGCACCCTTGTTTAGTTCCTGAGTTTTGAGGAAATGGTTTCAGTTTTTCACCATAAAATATGATGTTGGCTGTAGGTTTGTCATATACAGCTGTTACAATGTTGAGGTACATTCTTTCTATTCCTAGTTTTCTTAGAGCTTTTATCATGAAGCGGTATTGAAACTGTCAAAAGCTTTTTCTGAATCTATTGAGATGATCAAGTGGTTTTTGTCTTTCCTCTATTGATGTGCTGTATTACCTTTATAGATTTATGTATGTTGAACCACCCCTGGATCCCTGGTGTAAAGCCAACTTGGTCATGGTGAATGATCTTTCTGATACGTTGTTGGATTCGGTTTGCCATTATTTTATTGATGATTGTTACATTGATGTTCATTGAGAAGATGGCCTATAATTCTCCTTTTTGGAGGTGCCTTTGTCTGGTTTTGGTGTGAGTGTAATACTGGCTTCATAAAATGAGTTAAGCAAAGTTACTTCCCTTTCTGTTCTGTGGAACAGTTTAAGGAGGGTTGATATTAGTTCGTTCTAAAGGTTTGATTGAATTTAGCAGAGAATCTATCAGGTCCTGGACTTTTCTTTTTTGGGAGACTCTTGATTGTGGCTTCAATTTCACTGTATTATAGACCTATTCAGGTTATTATGTTGTGGGGTAGTTCTATTTTGGTCACATCTTTTTGGTGTCCTGGAGGCTTCCTATACCTGAATGGGTATAGTTTTCTTTAGATTTGGGAAATTTTCTGTTATTATTTGTGGAATATACTAAGAATTCCTTTTGCTTGCATTTCTTCTTCATTACCCATCATTCTCAGGTTTTGTTTTTTGATGGATTCTGTGAGTTCTTGCATATTCCTTTCAGAGGTCTTGAGTTGTTTGACTAATAGCTCTTCAGTTTTTCCTTGAATTTCCATTTTATCTTCAAGTTCTGAGATTCTGTCCTCCACTTGTTCTAGTCTGCTTGAGTGGCCTTCCATTGTGTTTTTATTTCATTGTTTTTTCTGAGGTTTCCCATGTCATGGGTCACTTCCTCTTTCATATTGTCTATTTTTGTCTTTAATTCATTTATCTCCCTATTTATAGTGTTCTTTGTTTCACTTTTGCTTTTATTTAGGGCTCCTATGATTTCATTTATTTGTTCCTGTGTCTTCTCATATTCTTTATTTTTGGTGTCTCAAAATTTCCTGAGTGTCTCTGGTACATTTTGGTTAACCATGTCTAGTATCTCCATGAAATTCTCAATGATTACTTGCAGGATATCTGCTTTATGGGTGTTCTTGTGGACATTGTTAGGTTCCTCAACATCATTTATCTTTGTTTTGTTGGAGTCCAGAAATGGGTATCCATTTTCTTCATTTCCCTCTGAATCCTGTATTAAATAAGTTTGGGGGGGATGATTTCCATCCCTTTTCTTCCTCCCATAATTTCTGTTGGTATTGTGCAACTGTTCTTGATAAGCTAGTTTGTGGTTTCAGTCACCTGTTTTCTTTCCCTTGGTTAAAATTTGTTTTGTGGCTGTATAGTGTTATTAGGTAATTGTGTGTGCTATTTCTGTCCCTGGTTTGGGTTTAATTTAATATTAACTAATTCACAGTGATAAAACAAAACAAAACAAAACAACAAAAACAAAACAAAAAATAAAAAAAACCAAAGAAAAAAAAAACCCCAAGCAAATCAATGGGGAGAGAGGAGCAAAAAACAAGAATCAAAGAAATAAAAACTCCAGGTTCAGAATCAATATAATTTCAGTCTTAGTTAAGTTCTGGTGTAACTCCTCCAGTATCTAGTCCTGGTGTTGGTATTTAAGCAAATCTCTGTCTTAGTCTTGCCAGGTGGTTGGCCTGTGAGTAGTGTTTTTTTTCTTCTATCTTTCAGCAGCAGCTGCTGCTTGGTTAACTTCTCTTGCAGTGAGGTATGGCAGCTCTGCAGTCTACCAGTTGTCTTGCTTTTGAGTTGGCTTATCTCTGTGCTTGTTTTCTAGTGGCTTGTGTCATTGTCTTGCCCATTTTCCCTGGGACAAGGGCAAGGGCTGTGACCCATTGGCCAACTACCACTGGTAGCGTGTTGTGATGATTCACTGTTTGTCCTTCAATGCTGAAGAGCCGTCTGACATATGGGTGCCTAGGGACTGAGCCCTGTAGTCTCTGCTGCCTTCACTCTTTCCCTACTTCATGCAATGGCCTATCACCAGCCTGCTGACAGCCCTCCTGCAGTTTGTTTACTGATCGTTCATGCGAGTTTGGCTCCTTGCTCCTACCCACTTCTCCAGTGCACTTTCAGCTTCCCCTCCCCTTCTGCTGTGCTCTAGTTTTCAGTTCCATTGTTTATTCAGTTTTTTTTTTTTTGCAGGGGGGATCAGTCTGTCTGGGGAGGTTGTGCTGGTTTATTCCAGGGGTGGCAGAGGAATGTTGCATGATGTTTGGCGTTCACCTGTTTGGTCTGCCAAAGGTCTCCCAAGCATGTTTGGAGCTGGTGGCTGGTGGTGGTGGCATTGAGTTGGTGTATTGTGGCATGGAGAAGACTTCCACGGGCTAGGGGTTCAGGGTGCCAAAGTTTCAACTCTCCCTGGTGCTTCACCTTAACCAAGCATGGCTCCAGCTTCTCAGCAAGGTCCCTGATTCACACAGCTCACGCTGTCTACGTCTGTGTCCCATTTGCCATTTTGGGTTCCCACCTTGGGTCTGTTTTTCAATCCAGTTTGCTAATCTGTCTTTCGATTTGGACATTGAGAACATTTACATTCAGTGTTAATATTGAGAGGTACTTGTTGTTTCCAATCCTTCTTGTTTCCCTGTTGTTTAGTTTTACCTAGTCCTTGTTTATTTGTCTGCTTGCTCAAAATGGTTTATTCTTTCCTGAGTTCCTATTTTACCAAGTTTCTTCTTCTATATGTAAAAGTCCTTTAAATATCTTCTGTAGTGCTGGCTTGGTGGTTGCAAATTCCTTTAGTTTTTCCTTGTTGTGGAAGGTTTAATTTCTTCTTCAATTGACAAGGATAGTTTTGCTTGGTAGACTCGTCTAGGTTGACAGTTGCTTTCTTTCCGTGCATGAATTATGTCTTTCCATGACCTTATTGTGTTTAGAGTTTGAGTTGAGAAACCTGCTGTTATTCTAATGGTTTTGCCTTTATATTTGACTTATCTTTTCTCTTTTGTAGCTTTCATACTTCTTTCTTTGTTCTGTGTGCTGAGTGTATTTGATTATGATGTGTCTAGGGTGTTTCTTTTTTGGTCTTGTCAGTTTGGTGTTCTGTAAGCTTCATGCATCTGGGTGACTCTCTTTAATATGTTGTTAATGCCTTTGGTCTTTTCATAGTGTCTTAGGTGTCTTGCATGTTCCATTCATATTTTCTTATTTTTCCATGATCTTTTGCTGTTTGGCCTAGTTCCTCTCCTTTGTTTCCATTCCTGATACTTTATTATCAACATACTCCACTGTGTTCACCAAGCTTTCAATTTCAGTATTCATTTGGGATATTGAGTTATTTATTTCTGATTAATTATTCTTTGGGGTTTCCATTCTTTATTGATTTCCTCTTTCATATCCTGGATAGTCTTCTTAATTTCATACATCTGTTTGTTTGTATTCTCTTTGAGCTCATTTACTTTTCCTTTGTGAACTCTTTGAGGTCAAATACTAACTTTTGTGTTTCTTCTTTGAGGTCAATAATCATTTTGTGCCATTGTTTTTTGGAATTCATTATTTGATAGATCTTCCTCTATGCAGATATTTAGATCCTTAGCTGTGGAATTGGCTTTTGATGGAGAGTGGTTGTCTTGCTATTTCATTCTGGATTTAGATTTATGCATCCAAAATTATTTTTGTTAGGAGATTAATCTCTTATGCCCCTGTAGTTGGGGTTTTGAGTTTTTTACTCTTGGTGCTCTGTCAGTTTTCCTTAAAGAGGGTATGCTGATATGTTACCTCTTGAAGGGATTTTTGTCAACTGGAACATCTAAAATAAAATTACATAAACTGCTTCTTTTTAAAATTTATAGGGTTGAGATTGTGGTAATAAAATTTTAATAACTATATGATTACATTTTAATTAATGTGTATCACCATGTAGTCATTTTTATCCTAAATTAATCTCTTCCTGGCACTGGAAACGAGTGCCTCCATTGCTTGGCATTTTCATTGTGAAGTCAAAAATTCTCAATTATGTTTCCAGGGTACGCATCAGGTAGACTCAGTAGATCTGGTTTTTGCCAGTCTGATAATGTACATTTTGAAGTAAGATGTTTTTAAAGCTGTTTTGAATTGTTATTAAAACTTACATTTTCTTAAAATTTGAAAGTTATACCACATTATATACCAGGTTTTGAAATCTTTCCTTTATGATTATGTGTTTATGTGGGAAGGTAATTGTTTAATTTATGTACACTGACATTATTTTTTTTTACCTGATTACTACATGTTGCATTTTTCAATAGTTTCTTATGTATATTGATCCCCCAACTTTTCACTCTTTTTCTCTGTATTCACAATAAATATTACTTTAATTTTTGAAAGAGATATTAGTTTTTTGTACTCACAGTACTTTGTGACATTTACAAAGTAAATACATAACTATATATGTAAGCAATGTATGTTAAATATTACGATATATGTTAAAAAGTTTAATATCCTCCATCATTCTCCATCATCCTGTAGTCCCCTTCTTTTAGAAGAGCTTTAAGGTTCTAAGTTTTCCATTTTCATGTATATGTACTTGATATTTTCACCATATTCACCCTCCACCATTTCCTTATATCATTCCTCATTCCTCTGGTACCAATCCCCAAACACACCCCATTTTTCCTTCATTTTGAAACAAGACATTGGTATTTTTTTAAGTTACCTATACACGGAGTTTCATTCTGATATTTCCATGAAGGTGTACATTATAACCCTAATTGCTGCATTCCCTCCTCTTTTCTCCTTGCTTCCTTAGACCATTTCTTATAGTGATTTCAAAAATATAAACTTTCAATATTCATTCTTGTATAGAAAAGGTGCTGTGTATTAATTCTTGTGTATTAAACTTCTTATTTCCTTCTATACTCTCCCCCCTGTTAGTGCCTTCCCAAGTGTGACCTCTTTTTCAATCTTGTGCTTCAGTGCTTATGTGTCTACTCACTGTTCAGTGGTATTTTCACCTTAATATTTTAAGTATATATGCATTGTTTTTAAGTGGATGTAGCCCCCTTCAGTGCAATTACTCTCTCCTTTTCTTTTCAATGTGTTAACAATTATCAGTGAGAAAAAAATGGTGGCTAAGGTGGGGAATCAGATATCCTAAGCTCTGTGACTTCTGAAACCTCCTTGAGAAACTGGAGCGACCTTAGATAATACTGATTGCTCCTAATCAAAATAATAACCACCACCACATTAGGTGCAGATAAACTTCAAAGATTGACCCTTAAATCAGCTTTAAATTGCACCTAACAGTGAGAAGTGAAGAAAATAGATAACCAGTCCCTGACCTCAATAAAAAAAGATATAATTCAAATGGACAAAAAAATATGAAAAAATGCTCACCATCTCTAGCAATAAAGGAAATGCAAATTAAAACCACACTAAGATTCCACCCTACCCCTGTTAGAATAGCCATCATTACCAAAACCACTAACAACAGGTGTTGGTGAGGATGCAGGGAAAAAGGAACCGTCTTACACTGTTGGTGGGAATGTAAACTAGTATGACCACTCTGGAAAAAAATTTGGAGGCTACTTAAAAAACTAAACATTGATCTACTGTATGATCCAGCAACACCACTCTTGGGGATATACCCAAAAGAGTAAGACACAGGTTATTCCAGAGGCACCTGCACACCAATGTTTATTGCAGCACTATTCACAATAGCCAAGTTATGGAAACAGCCAAGATGCCCCAGTACTGATGAATGGATTAAGAAAATGTGGTATCTATACACAGTGGAATTTTATGCAGCCATGAAGAAGAATGAAATGTTATCATTCGCTGGTAAATGGATGGAATTGGAGAACATCATTCTGAGTGAGGTTAGCCTGGCCCAAAAGACCAAAAATCATATGTTCTCCCTCATGTGCAGACATTAGATCAAGGGCAAACACAACAAGGGGATAGGACCTTGAGCACATGATAAGGCGGGAGCACACAAGGGAGGTATGAGGATAGGTAAGACACCTGAAAAACTAGATTGCATTTGTTGCCCTCAATGCAGAGAAACTTAAGCAGATACTTTAAAGCAACTGAGGCCAATAGGAGAAGGGGACCAGGAACTAGAGAAAAGGTTAGTTCAAGAAGAATTAACTTAGAAGGTAACACACATGCACAAGAAATCAATGCAAGTCAACTCCCTGTATAGCTATCCTTATCTCAACTAGCAAAAGCCCTTGTTCCTTCCTATTATTGATTATACTCTCTCTTCAACAAAATTGGAGATAAGGGCAAAATAGTTTCTGCCAGGTAGCGAGGGGTAAGTGGGGGTATGGGAGGGAATCATCAGCTCCTACTTTGAGAACCTATATTCCAATAAACTGGAAAACCTTGAAGAAATGGACAAGTTTCTAGATACTTATGACCTTCCAAAACTGAACCAAGAAGATATTAACCACCTAAACAGATCTATAACAAGTAATGAAATTAAAGCAGAAATAAAGAGTCTCCCCCCCAAATAAAAGTCCAGGACCTAACAGATTCTCAGCTGAATTCTACCAGACCTTCAAAGAACAACAAATACCAACATTCCTTAAACTCTTTGGTAAAATAGAAAGGGAAATGCCACTGCCCAACTCATTCTATGAAGCCAGTATTACACTCCTTAAAAAGCTGGAGGACACATCCAAAAAGGAGAACTACAGGCCAATATCTTTAATGAACATTGATGCAAAAATCCTCAATAAAATAATGACAAACTGAATCCAACAACATATCAGAAAGATCATTCACCATGACCAAGTCAGCTTTATCCCAGGGATGCAGTAATGGTTCAACATACACAAATCAAAAATTGTAATACAGCACATTAATAGAAGCAAGGACAAAAACTACATGATCATCTCAATAGGTGCAGAAAAAGCCTTTGATAAGATTCAGCACCACTTCATGATCAAAGCTCTAAGTAAACTAGTTATAGAAGGAATGTACCTTAACATTATAAAGGCTATATATGAAAAACTTATAGCCAATACCATACTTAATGGGGAAAAACTGAAACCATTCCTCCTACACTCAGGAATGAGACAAGGATGCCCACTTTCCCCACTCCTATTCAACACAGTCCTGGAATTCCTAGCCAGAGCAATAAGGCAAGAAGAAGAAATAAAAGGAATACAAACAGGTAAAAAAAAACTGTCAAAATATCCCTATTTGCAGATGACATGATTCTATACCTCAATGACCCAAGAAAAAAAATAAAACTCCACCCAAAAATTTCTAGGCACCATAAACTGCTTTAATAATGTATCAGGATACAAAATCAACTTAAAAAAATCAGTAGCCTTTCTATACACCAACAACGAACATATTGAGAAAGAATACAATAAAAGAAGCTCATTTACAATAGCCTCAAAAAATTAAATTCCTAGGAATAAACTTAACAAATGACATAAATGACCTCCTCAAGGAGAACTACAAACCACAGAAGAAAGAGATTGAGGAAGAGTACAGAAGATGGAAAGATCTCCCATACTCAACTATTAGTAAAATCAACATTGTAAAATTGGTTATATTACCAAAAGCAATCTACATGTTCAGCATAATACCCATCAAAATTCCAATGAAATTCATCACAGAGATTAAAAAATTTACCCTAAAGTTCATTGGGAGACACAAAAGACTGTGAATAGCCAAGGCAGTACTGAGCAAAAAGAGAAAGGCTAGAGATATCACAATACCTGACTTCAAACTACATCACAGAGCCATAGTAATCAAAACACCATGGTACTGTCACAGAAACAGATATGAAGACCAGTGGAACAGAATAGAGGACGAGGATTTGAACCCAAGCATCTATGCCCACCTTATTTTTGACAAACACACCAAAAACATATGATGGAGAAAAAAAGACAGGTTATTCAACAACTGGTGCTGGAAAATTGGATATCTGCCTGCAGCAACCTGAAACTAGATCCATGTTTATCACCCTGTACTCAAAGTGTACTAAGGACCTTAATATCAGACCTGTAACTTTGCAGTTAGTTCACAAAAGAACAGGGAATACCCTGGAAACAATAGGTATAGGGAAGGACTTCCTCAGTAGAAGTCCCTATTAAAATTTAACATCCCTATTAAAAAGCTTCGCACAACAAAAGAAATGGTCTCTAAATTGAAGAGACCACTCACAGAATGGGAGAAAAAACTATAAACTCGCCCCAAATCAATGAACCAATAAGGATGTGGGCAACTGAACTAAACAGAATTTTTTCTAAGGCAGAAATCCAAATGGTCAAAAAGCACATGAAAAAATGCTCACCATATCTGTCCATAAAGGAAATGCAAATAAAAATCACACTAAGGTTCCACCACACCTCTGCCAACAACAAATGCTGGTGAGGATGTGGGGAAAAAAGAACCCTTATACACTGCTGGTGGGAATGTAAACTAGTGCAACCACTATGGATAACATTATGTAGAATCCTTAAAAACTAAACATAGATATGCCCTATGATCCAAGCAATCCCTCTCTAGGGATATACCTGAAGGAATGTGACTCAAATTATAATAAAAGCACCTGCATATCCATGTTTATTGCAGCACTACTCATAATAGCCAAGCTATGGAAGCAGTGAAGATGCCCACAACTGACAAATGGATCACAAAAATGTGCTATTTATACATAGTGGAATTTTACTCAGCAGCAAAGAAGAATGAAATTTTGCCGTTCACAAGTAAAAGAATGGAACTAGAGAACATCACCTTAAGCAAAGTTAGCCAGACTCAGAAGTCCAAAATTTCATGTTCTTCCTCATATGTGGATTACATACCTAAAACAAATATAGTAATATTATTGTACATGGGTCACACATTAAGGAGAGAATGTGTACGGGAGGAATAGGGAAAGGGAAGGAAACCTAGACTTGAATGGGGTTGATGAGGCATGAACAAAGTAATCTTAAATTAGCAGAGGTCACTATGTGAAGGGGACCAAGAAGTAGCAAGTTGGTCTTGTAGAAATGAGACAATATGGATTACAATACACAAGTGCATGGCAGCAATGCTAGGAATCTCTCTGTATAAACATCTTTATCTTAAACTAGCAAAACCTCTATGTCTTTCTTATTATCTCTCATCTTTTTCTTCAAAAAAATCAGAGAAGAGGGTGGAACAGGTTCTGCCTGGAAGCAGGGTGTTGAGGGTGGTAAGGGGGTGGTGCAGGAGGTGGCATAAACAATGTATACACATGTAAGCAAATATAAAAATTATAAAATAAAAGGAGGAAACCCCCCAATTATCAGTGAAATTTTTTGTGTCTTGTTTCTACACTGATATGATGTATTTCATCATTATTCACTTTTTTTCCTTATATTCGTCTTTTCTTGTTCTAGTATCCCTCAGGAAGATGTTTTATAGCATCATTCATTTATCTGCAAATGTCAACATTTCAATCTTTATGGATGAATAATTTCCATTGTATGTAAATATTATATTTTCTTAATCCATTCATCAATTGTGTCACATCTGCCTTTTTCCATAGTTTAGTTATTGTGAAAAACGCTACAATATTCATGGGTGTGCTGATATATTTGTTATAACAGATTAACATTTCTTTGGGTATATGCCTAGGAGTTGTATTGTTGGGTTGTATGGTAGTTCTATTTTACACATAATCTTAGAGTGCAAATTGTGTACTGCTAAAATTTAATCACATGTTATCTGAAAAGGGAAAACCTAACCAATTTGGTAGCTAACCCAGTTTATTCCTTTAAGTAAGAATCCTGAATGTGGGGCCCACTGTTGTACCTTGATTTGCCTGTGTATATCAGTTAAGAGAGGAATACAAATTAGTGGAATTAATCTGCTTTATTAGATGATATTATGGAGATAAGAGTCTCACTTCTGGAGATAGATTTAGTCCAGATTGGCTGGGACCATGGTTCTATTTTAACTTTCTTCCTGTTACTGGGATGACAGTAGCTTACCATAAAACGCAGCTTTTCACTGATGAGATTGAGCCTCATGAACATTTTCCAGCTGGCCTAGAATATGGTTCTCCTACCCCAGCCTCCTGAGCAGCATAGCACGAAAACCTGAAACCCACACTAATCTGTAGGTTGAGAAGGGGTCTCATGAACTCACTGCGATGGCTGGCATGATCCACACAATCTCAGTCTTCCAAGGAACTCAAATTACAGGCACAAGCAGCCAGTACCTAGTTCCTTACCTTTCATTATTACTATGTTTGAGGATAAAAAGTCTTTTTTTCTGAATTGGTACTTGATATAAGGTTTTCCATTCTTAGGAATATTACAATAAGACTTTTGTAGGCTGTGGATCATTATTTTGTAGGGATTTTTGTGTATGTTGAGGTGTTAATTTATCTGAGTGGATTTTTTTCCTTGTTTCCTCTGATGCAGTGGTGAATTTCTCAGTGTTATTGAACATATTTACTTATTTTATTATCTCATCCTTGCTGTTTCACCTCAATATATTTGTCCTAAACAGTGGAATGTATATTAAGGATTTTCCTTTTCAGTTACATCTGTCTATGTTTAAATCTTACTCAGAAATATTGGTAGTTTCTTTCACAGGTAACCTGTTATTCTGAGGACAGAATGTCCCTCAAAATTTGGTTCTGTCCTTATAACCTTCACATACACAATGTTTAGTCATTAGTGACCAGGTGATACCACTGTAATAATTTACCATTTACACATAATGTATTTTCTCATACTTCCTTGATTTCTTTCTTTCTTTCTTTTATTGTTTTATTATTCATATGTGCATACAATGCTTGGGTCATTTCTCCCCCCTGCCCCCACCCCCTACCTTACCACCCACTCTGCACCCTCCCTTTCCCCCACACCCCCTTGCTACCCAACAGAAACTATTTTGCCCCTATCTCTAATTTTGTTGAAGAGAGAGTATAAGCAATAATAGGAAGGAACAAGGGGTTTTGCTGGTTGAGATAAGGATAGCTATACAGGGCATTGACTCACATTGATTTCCTGTGCGTGGGTGTTACCTTCTAGGTTAATTCTTTTTGATCTAACCTTTTCTCTAGTTCCTGGTCCCCTTTTCCTATTGGCCTCAGTTGCTTTTAAGGTATCTGCTTTAGTTTCTCTGCATTGAGGACAACAAATGCTAGCTAATTTTTTAGGTGTCTTACCTATCATCACACCTCCCTTGTGTGCTCTTGCTTTTATCATATGCTCAAAGTCCAATCCCCTTGTTGTGTTTGTCCTTGATCTAATGTCCACATATGAGGGAGAACATATGATTTTTGGTCTTTTGGGCTAGGCTAACCTCACTCAGAATGATGTTCTCCAATTCCATCCATTTACCAGTGAATGATAACATTTCGTTCTTCTTCATGGCTGCATGAAATTCCATTGTGTGTAGATATCACATTTTCTTAATCCATTTGTCAGTGGTGGGGCATCTTGGCTGTTTCCATAACTTGGCTATTGTGGATAGTGCTGCAAAAAACATGGGTGTGCAGGTGCCTCTGGAGTAACCTGTCACAGTCTTTTGGGTATATCCCCAAGAGTGGTGTTGCTGGATCAAATGGTAGATCAATGTGTAGCATTTTAAGTAGCCTCCAAATGTTTTCCAGAGAGGTTGTACTAGTTTACATTCCCACCAACAGTGTAAGAGGGTTCCTTTTTCCCCGCATCCTCGCCAACACCTGTTGTGCTTGGTGTTGCTAATGATGGCTATTCTAACAGGGGTGATGTGGAATCTTAGTGTTGTTTTAATTTGCATTTCCTTTATTGCTAGAGATGGTGAGCATTTTTTCATGTGTTTTTTGGCCATTTGAATTTCTTCTTTTGAGAAAGTTCTGTTTAGTTCACTTGCCCATTTCTTCATTGGCTCATTAGTTTTGGGAGAATTTAGTTTTTTAAGTTCCCTATATATTCTGGTTATCAGTCCTTTGTCTGATGTGTAGCTGGCAAGTATTTTCTCCCACTCTGTGGGTGTTCTCTTTAGTTTAGAGACCACTTCTTTTGATGAACAGAAGCTTTTTAGTTTTATGAGGTCCCATTTATCTATACTATCTCTTAGTTGCTGTGCTGCTGGGATTCCGTTGAGAAAGTTCTTACCTATATGTACAAACTCCAGAGTATTTCCTACTCTTTCCTGTATTAACTTTAGAGTTTGTGGTCTGATATTAAGATCCTTGATCCATTTTGAGTTAATATTGGTATAGGGTGATATACATGGATCTAGTTTCAGTATTTTGCAGACTGCTAACCAGTTTTCCCAGAGTTTTTGTTGAAGAGGCTTCTATTTCTCCATCGTATATTTTTAGCTCCTTTGTCAAAGACAAGTTGGTTATAGTTGTGTGGCTTCATATCTGGATCCTCTATCCTGTTCCACTGATCTTCATGTCTGTTTTTGTGCCAGTACCATGCTGTTTTTATTGTTATTGCTTTGTAATATAGTTTCAAATCAGGTATCGTGATACCTCCAGCATTGTTCTTTTGACTGAGTATAGCCTTGGCTATTAGTGGCCTCTTGTGCTTCCATATAAATTTCTTGTAGATTTTTCAATGTCTTTAATGAATGTCATTGGAATTTTGATGGGAATTGCATTAAACATGTAGATTACTTTTGGGAGTATAGACATTTTTACTATGTTGATTCTACCAATCCAAGAGCGTGGGAAATCTCTCCACTTTCTATAGTCTTCTTCAATCTCTTTCTTCAGAAGTTTATAGTTTTCCTTGTAGAGGTCTTTCACATCTTTTGTTAGGTTTATACCTAGGTATTTGATTTTTTTGAGGCTAATGTAAATGGAATTGTTTTCATACATTCTTTTTCAGTTTGTTCATTATTAGTGTATAGAAATGCTAATGATTTTTCTACGTTGATTTTATATCGTGATACCTTGCTGTAGCTATTGATCATGTCTAGAAGCTTCTGAGTAGAGTTTTTTGGGTCTTTAAGGTATAGGATCATGTCGTCTGCAAATAGGGATATTTTGACAGTTTCTATACCTATTTGTATTCCTTTTATTCCTTCTTCTTGCCTAATTGCTCTGACTAGGAATTCCAGTACTATGTTGAATAGGAGTGGAGAGAGTGGGCATCCTTTTCTGGTTCCTGATTTTAGAGGGAATGGTTTCAGTTTTTCTCCATTAAGTATAATGCTGGCGGTAGGTTTGTCATATATAGCTTTTATAAAGTTGAGGTACTTTCCTTCTATTCCTAGTTTTCTTAGAGCTTTTATCATGAAATGGTGTTGGATCTTATCAAAGTCTTTTTCTGCATCTATTGAGATGATCAAGTGGTTTTTGTCTTTGCTTCTGTTAATGTGGTTTATTACGTTTATTGATTTTCATATGTTGAACCACCCCTGCATTCCTGGGATGAAGCCTACTTGGTCGTAGTGAATAATCTTTTTGATGTGTTGTTGAATTCAGTTTGCATTATTTTGTTGAGGGTTTTTGCATCAATGTTCATTAAGGAGATTGGCCTGTAGTTCTCCTATTTCGAGGTGTCTTTGCCTGGTTTGGGGATAAGTGTAATACTGGCTTCATAAAATGTGTTAGGCAGATTTCCTTCCCTTTCTATTTCATGGAACAGTTTGGGTTGGTATCAGCTCTTCTTTAAAGGTCTGATAGAATTCAGAAGAGAATCCATCTGGTCCTGGACTTTTCTTTTGGGAGAGACTCTTGATTGCTGCTTCAAATTCATTTTGTGTTATAGATCTATTCAGGTGATTAATTTCCTCTTGGTTCAGTTTTGGATGATCATGTGTGTCTAGAAATCTGTCCATTTCTTTAAGATTTTTGAATTTATTTGAATATAGGTTCTCAAAATAGTCTCTGATGATTTCCTGGATTTTCATGGCATTTGTTGTTATCTCCCCTTTTGCATTCCTGATTCAACTAATTTGGGTTTTATCTCTCCTCATTTTAGTCACATTTGCCAGGGGTCTGTCAATCTTGTTTGTTTTTTCAAAGAACCAACTTTTTGTTTCATTAATTCTTTGTATGGTTTTTTTTCTTTCTATTTTGTTGATTTCAGCTCTTATTTTTATTATTTCTCTCCTTCTATTTGTTTTGGGATTTGCTTGTTCTTGTTTTTCTAGGAGTTTGAAATGTATCATTAGGTCATTGATTTGGGATCTTTCATTCTTTTTAATATATGCACTCATGGCTATAAACTTTCCTCTCAGGACTGCCTTTGCTGTGTCCCATAGGTTCTGGTAGGTTGTGCTTTCATTTTCATTGACTTTCAGGAACTTTTTAATTTCCTGTTTTATTTCATCAATGATTCATTGTTTGTTAAGTACTGAGTTATTTAGTTTCCATCTGTTTGCATGTTTTTGTCTTTACTTTTGTGGTTGAGTTCTAGTTTTACTGCATTGTGATCAGATAGTATGCACGGTATAATTTCTATTTTCTTATATTTGCTGAGACTTGCTTTGTGCCCTAGGATGTGATCTATTTTGGAGAAGGTTCCATGGGCTGCTGCGAAGAATGTATATTCTGTAGAAGTTAATGTTAATGGGATGTTAAAGTCAGTTTCCCACAACCACTGTGTTGGAGTTAATATATGCTTTTAGGTCTTTCAGGGTATGTTTGATGAAATTTGGTGCATTGACATTGGGTGCATACAGGTTGATAATTATTATTTCCTTTTGGTCTGTTTCCCCTTTTATTAGTATGGAATGTCCTTCTTTATCTCATTTGATCAATGTATGTTTGAAGTCTACTTTGTCAGAGATAAGTATTGCTACTCCTGCCTGTTTTCGGGGGCAATTGGCTTGGCAAATCTTCCAGCCTTTCATCCTAAGCCTATGCTTATTTTTGTTCGTGAAATGGGTCTCCTGTAAGCAACAAGTTGTTGGATCTTCCTTTTTAATCCATTTCGTCAAGCAGTGCCTTTTGATGGGTGAATTAAGTCCGTTAACATTAAGTGTTAGTATGGATAGGTATGTGGTGATTCCTGTCATTTAGTTGTTGTAATTGTTTGAAGTTTTGTTTGTGTGTACCTAAGTTGAGGTTACTCTCTACTTTCTTGCTTTTTCTTTTCCTGTGGTTTGTTGCTGCCTGTCTTTTAGTGGTTAAGTTGGGTTTCACCGTCTGTGTGCAGAATCCCTTGAAGAATCTTTCGTAGTGGTGGCTTTCTGGTCACATATTGTTTTAGTTTCTGCTTATCTTGGAAGACTTTCATTGCTCCATCTATTTTGAGTGATAGTTTCACTGGGTAGAGTATTCTGGGGTTGACGTTATTTTCATTCAGTGCACAGATCTCACCCCATGCTCTTCTTGCTTTTAATATTTCTGTTGAGAAGTCTGCTGTGATTTTGATGGGTTTACCTTTGTGTGTTATTTGTTTTTTCTCTCTTACAGCCTTCAATATTCTTTCCCTGGTTTCTGAACTTGTTGTTTTAATGATGATATGTAGTGGGGTAGTTCTATTTTGATCTGGTCTGTTTGATGTTCTGGAGGCCTCTTGCGTCTGTATGGCCATAGATTATTCTAGATTTGGGAAATTTTCTCTTATTATTTTGTTGAATATATTATGCATTCCCTTTGCTTGGGCCTCTTCTCCTTCTTCGATGCCCATGATTCTCAAGTTTGGTCTTTTGATGGAGTTGGTGAGTTCTTGCATTTTCTTTTCACAGGTCTTGAGTTGTTTAATTAGTACTTCTTTGGTGTTTCCTTTAATTACCATTTCATGTTCAAGTTCTGAGATTTTGTCTTCTGTTTGTTCTATTCCGTTTTGTTTTGCAGTTGTGTTTCATTCTTTTTTCTGAGGTTTTCCATATCCTGAGTGGTTTCCTCTTTAATGTTATCTATTTTTGTCCTGAGTTCATTTATCTCTTTATTAATCATGTTCTCTGTTTCACTTTGGTGTTTATACAGTGCTTCTATGGTTTCCTTTATTTCTTCTTTTGCTTTTTCAAATTCTCTATTTTTGTTGTCTTGGTATTTCTTGAGTGTCTCCTGTACATTTTGGTTGACCCTATCCAGTATCATCTCTATAAAATTCTCATTGAGTACCAGTAGTTTGTCTTCATTTAAATTATTATTCTGGGCTTCTTTGGGTTCTTTGGCATAGTTTATCTTCATTTTGTTGGAGTTTGGATCTGAGAATCTGTTTTCTTCATTTCCCTCTGGTTCCTGTACTAATTTTTTGTTGTGGGGAAACTGGTTTCCCTGTTTTTTTCTGTTTTCCCATTGTTGCCCTTGATGTTGTTATTGCCCCTGTACTGTGTACAATTAAGTATTTCCTGTCTTATAATAATAGCACTAGGGAAGTACATATAATCAAGTCAGAAAAAAACAAAACAAAGCAACAAACAAAAAAGTTTCAAAGATATAAACAGGAAGAGACAGTGTACTAATCAACTGTAAGCTGAAAAGGCATTAGAGGACAAAGAGAGGATTGAAATTAAAAAATAAAAAGAATAAAGATAAGAATAAAAATAAAAAATAAGTAAATGAAAGAAAAAATATATAAATAAAATAAAATAAAACAAAATGAAAAATAGAAAAAAAAACCCTCCAAGTTCAAATGCAATGAAGTTTCAGTCTTAATAATTTTGGTGTCCATCACAGCCTCCAATCCTGGAGATCGTGCCTCAGTTGTTGTTCTGTAGTTGTCTCATCAAAGGGGACACATAAAGTAGAACAAAACTGCACACACACACACACAGACACACACACAAAACCCCACAAAGTGTCCCAAGTTCAAATGCAATACAGTTTCAGTAAGTTTTTAGCATGCAGGTGTAGTTCGGTTGTTTTCTCATCAAAGGTAGGGAGAGAGAAAAAAAAGAGTCTGGAGACAGGTCTTTGAATGGTTATCTGCAGCTGTGGCTTGCCTGCCCACTGCTGTCAGCCTGCTGTTTCTGGAGGCGCTATTTATATAGATCTCTGGGGTGAGCTTAACACTCACCTGGCCCCACAGGCTTTGTTTACTCAGATTTCTCCTGTGCATGAACCACTGCTACAAGCTTTCCCCTTTCCAAGCACACTGGGGGAGGTGACACTGCACCTGCTTTCTCTGGCCTGCATGTTACAGCTCACATGGGAAGTGGGTCTTCCCCCATCTCCTGTGAAGTTTTCCTCCCACCACTGCTTTTACAAGCTTTTGTGCTCCTGATTGCTGGGCATGTGTTGTTGCTTCTGCCAGCAGGTGTGTTTGTTTACAGCTCATGTGGGAGGTGGGTCTTCCCCCCTCTCCTGTGGAGTTTTCCTCCCTCCGCCACTCTCACAAGCTTTCCTGCTCCTGGTTGCTCTCGCACGCCCCTGCTCCCACTGGAGCATCTCTAGCCAGGCCCAGCTTGTTCATTTGCAGTTCCGGGAAAGATTCCCCTACCCCCCTCTTCAGCTCTCAGTGCAGCCCACCCTCTTTGCAACATGTCTTTATTGCCCTTAATGCTTATTACTCAGTTTCTCTTTTTTCCCCAGGTGGAGGTCAGTCTGTGCAGGGGGCTATGATGTTCTGGCCCAGGGTTGTCTGTGGAAGTACCACATACCACTTAGCTCACCTTGTCCATGTCTTCCCATGCCATCTGGGCATGGGTGTCTGGCTGCCCGGGCACCCTCCTGGTTTCTCCGTTTAATGTGAATTGGAGATTCTCTGCCACTTCCTTGATTTCTAAGGCATTTAGAGTTGATCCTGAACCCTTGAAAATCTTTGCTACATACACTTATAAAATTTAGATGCAATTTCTCCTTCATGATTTTTCTGGTATGTTTAGGGTATTTTTAAAAGTGTCTTCTGGTATTATTTTTCTTACCAGTGTTTGGGATTGATTTTTTAATTAAAATTTTGGCACTAACATGTAAACTTTTCAATATGTTATTATGACCGTCACATTAAAATTTTTTACTTCTCTTATTACAGGATAATTTATAACTTGAAGCCTGAAAGCATTTTTCTTTGATTTTTCTCTGTAAATTTCTATCAGAATGTGGGTAAAAATTCAATGTCCTAGGCCAGGCTGATTCTGATGTTTGGAACTTGTTCTCAAGTTTAAGACATTTTCCTTTGAGTTCTATGAGTTCTTAATGTAAAATGTCCTATCACCTTCATGTGCATTTTGAATAAATGCTAAGTTATGAGAACCTAGTAATGAACATTTTCACTCACTTTGTTGTGCTGCAAGTGACTATTGAGAAATAGCTTCCAGAGTGATTTCTTTCTTTGATATTTTACATTAATAATGGTCTTTATTCCAGTTGCTGAAATGTAGTTTTCTTTTCCTTGTGCCTTCCTTGAAGTTGGAATTCTCTTACCACTAGTGTACCTAATCTTTTAGAGTAATATCTCAGTGTCAGTATTCTTTGTATATTTTTCTGAGAATTTCAATTTGTCTCTATTCATGTGTGTTGAATCCCTTCTAGGTTTATCCTGAAACTATTTTTTTGCCATTTCATCCTGAAATCTTAAACTTCCTCCACATTCTTTATTTTCTTATATTATTTAAATAAACAGCGCTCACAGCCAACTTATTTCAGAGGGACTTGGACATTTTTTGGAGAAATAATTTTGCCTGTTTTGAATGGATAAAAGATTTAAATTGCTTCCTTTCTTTCGAACACACAGAGGACTCTATGTAGATTGTGCCAGTCTTATTCTGTGATAGTTGTATATTCTGTGGCATTGATTAATTTATGTTACTTGGTGATTCATTTTTCTCTATAAATGCAAAGTCTGATTTCTTAATTTTATCTCAACTACAAAGTACATGTTATTTTTTTACCATATCAAAGTTTGATTTCCCTCTTCCATCTTTATATAGCTTGTCAATACTGAATTTTATTTTAGAAAAAAGTAAAATTTATATCTACCTTTGTTTAAATTTTTATCCAGATTGGTTGTTCTTTCCTGTTGCAGGTAACTGTTGTTCACCTTTCTTTGTCATTATGCTGTCAGAAATTGTTTGAAATTGAATATTTTGTTGATAACCTTTATGTAAATACTATTTAGAAGTCAGCTACAATTACTTCAATATTTTCTGGTTTTCAGCTTACATATTTTTTGTTAAACATTCTATATGAGTGTGGAATTTCTGGTTGACCCTGAACTCATAAAAGATCCTAATGGGCACATTTATGCTGAGATATTAAATATAGAAACAAGTGATAGATGGAAAATCAAAGATAAATTCATAAAAGGTAAAAAGATATGCATATAATATGGATAAGAATACAAGGAGATAAAAGAAATAGAAAAGAATAATTTTCAGGAGTGAAAATAAGGGAGAGTGCTGAAAAACAGACAATGACAGTGCAATGTTTTAAAAGAAAAACATCCAGAAATCAAGATGCAAAAGATGCATCTTTCACAGATTGTACTAAAATTATGAAAAGAAAACCATTTCACATGGAATAATTATTTTCTGACATTAAATGACAGAAAATCAACCAGGAAAGATTCATATAAAGGGAATATAAGGTTACAAAACTAATCAAAATACATTCTGCTTTAGGGAAAATATGTTGAGATTAAATAGAGAAGAAAATATAACTTTCAATGTGGGAAAATAATCACATCAATTGTGTTTGTGTGATATCATCACAAAATTGTACATAAATGAAGAGGAAAAATAAACCAGTATCCCACTACCTACCTGGATATTAAAGACAGAAATAGTCCAATTTCTAGACAAAATCATTTGGAACTTTCAAAAGTCAAGGATTTAGTTAAATCCCATAAAAATCCAGAATATGTCAAAACGTCTTATCTGGAAATGGTGTATTTTCACAGCTGCCTATTTAACACTATGCTTATAAAGTTTTCTAGGAAATTTGAGGATATTTCTGAATTCACAGTGAAAAATAAAGCAATTTGGACACATATTTCCTAGACTAGTCTGTCATAGACTTATGTAAGATATAGTTATGAAATTGAAGGTGATAAAAATTATGGTAGATAGATAGCTTTAAGTAAAATATATTGTCAATATACAGACAAAAAATCAATAATTTGGAAGGAACAATAATTGTATACATGAGAGCCCTCATCACACCCACAATGACAAAAAGCTGAAAATAATATCATCATAGAAGGATGAAGGGATTACTAAGACATATAATCTAATAACCATAAAGAGCCACAAAAAACATACATACAATGTCTTAGAGCTTTGAAAAATCAGACGTATTACTCTTCCATAAAAACTCAGAAGATTTATAAGCTATGCTACTTGGGAAAAATGAAGTAAAACACTGGTCATAGCTACATTCTCAATGTGCTTTCCTGAAGTTCATGTGACAGAATGAATTTCATTTCATAACGAAAAACCAATCAAGTTGGCTCCAGGTTCCCAGATCCAGGATGGTCCTGGTTTAGGATATAAAGATTAAGTGAACAGAATTATGCAAACATATACAGAATATGCTGCAATTTTCAAAATTAAATGTAAATGGAAAAGCCCCCAAAATACAGGACAAGCATCACTATGTAAGCCTATCTACTTCTTAAATAATATGTAGATAAAAGTTACCATGAATATGTAAAACTTTGAAAAGATGCCAAATTTGCAATGAAAAAGACAACTATGATGATCAAATGTTACCAGTGCCAATATGGGTAAAGACTGTGGTATTAGAGATTTACAGTAGCGTTAGAGGTAATTGTACATGCAGAAACAAGGAAAAGAAGCTACATAGTATAAAACATGATACATTTTAATTAGACAATGACTAAACAAGGTGCATTGGCTAATGCCTGTAATCTTGGGGGAATCATGGTTTGAGTTTGTTTGATCAGGCAAAAAGTTCACAAGACACCATATCAGTCAATAAAAGCTGTGCATCGTGGCTGCGTTTTTCATTCCAACTACATGGGAAGCATAAATGTGAGGATTGCAGTCCAAGTGAGATCAGGCATAAATTCAAAACTGTATTCTTAGAATACATACAGCAAAAGGCTGAGGAAGTGATTCAAGAGTAGGATGCCTGCCTCAAAAGCACAAGGCCATGAGTTCAAATGACACTACAGCAAAAAAAGAGCACTAAGAAATAAGTTAATATATTGAAAGATATGTGGAAGAGATGCTACAAAACAGGCAATTATAATTAAATTTGAAAAAAGCACAAAAATCCCACAAGATTTTAATTAATTATCATGGCAGCACATAGAACAAAAATCATAGAAATGATGCAAAAGAAGATATTATGAAATGTTGCTTTAAAATTCAAGAATGCATCATATTATACACAAGTATATAAATATATATATTATTTGCAGTTTGAACTCAGAGTCTCAGATTTTCTAGGCAGAGTGTCTACCCCCTGAGCCACTTCACCAGCCCAAGGGCTTCTTTTGAGACAGGCCTTACCTGGGTCTTAAATACTGTGTACAGAACTGAACAATTTAGAATTTTGAGGAATTCTGACCTCAAAATGATTTTATAATGTATATTATGTCATCATACTCATGTAAAATTCTAAATATGCTATTGCTTTCTGTAAATTGCAGATCTTTTGCAACTTTTATTACAGGATTATTTTTATCTTTATAAGTGAAGGAATTTTTTCTTTGGTTTTGTTTGTAAATATGATTCTCATTTTTCTATCCCATTCAGGAGCCATCTTGACAAGTGTAAACATTGATTGCTGTTTTCCACACTTTCATCTTGGTATTTAGGGCTAACTCCATATTCTCAGTTTTCCTCATAGTATTTGTGTACACAGGGCTGACAGTCAATTTAGCTCAGTCTGATCTGCATCATGTTGGGAAAATGCTTTTTTCCTTCTCTTGTGTATTGATATTGGCTTTAAAATGCTTCCTTTCTTATTAAAGTTGAAATAGAGTCTGTGTAGTTTGTTGCTTATTTTGCTAGTCTTTTATGTGTGTTATAGTGCTGATAAATTTCTTTGACTAGAATTTTTCCACAAATATTAAATGGTGAATGTTTTGACTTTTTCACATATACGCAATATTATTTTTCACCACCTCAACATTTTAATTTCCTTTTCTTTTTCTTCTCAATATATTAAATAAATAGTGAGGTAACTATTATGAGAGGAAATTTACTTTTAAATTTTTATCTCCCATTTTATAAATCTTTACTTATATTCATGGGTAATTCCTGCCAAGGATAAATTTGGCCACTTAATTTTCTTCATCATTATGGTGTCACAAACATCCTCAATATTTCATATTGTCCTGCTAACCTTCAAATACAGTGTTCAGCAATCACCTGACACCATTGTGCTACTTTTCCATTACAATGTAATTGAATATTTGTTACACAGTCCAGATTTGAACTGACTTTATCCTGGACTCTTAAAATTTGCAGGCACATATATCTAGAATTGTATTTTTCTTTCTTAATGGTTATCATAGTATGTATAGGCAAGTTTATGTATGTGCCTCTGAAATTTATTCCTGTTTTAGTATTGGGATTTCATATTATTTCATCACTATCATGAATATTTGCTCTATATATGATTGCGACATCTAATATACTGATCCTCATCTCCTTTATGATAGGGTCATTTATATCTTAATTTATTAAATCATTTTTTTTCTTGTATTTCTCAGCTCACTTCTATCACCACTTCAGTGCACAGTTGAACTATACCAGGCCCATCCTGATGATTGGGCCAAGTCCTAAACTACTTAGGAGATTTCATTTTGAGTCAACCAAGTTCTTCAAACTATTATATCCTTGTTCTTCATATGCACCCTTATTATAAACCAGATTATGACAAATGAATAATTTTCTCCATTCAGCTTTTGCTTACATATGTGCTCATTGGATATTAACCAAATTGTTTTCTTTGAAAATCTGATAACAGTATGCATATACATTGGCGTCTTTTGTGTTTCTGATCCTGGCTAACTTGACTTAGCATGATTTCATGTAATTGTACCCATTTACCTTAAAACCCCATGTCATTATTCTTTGTGCCTGAGTAATATGTGTATATGTACCACAATTTCATGATCCATACATCAGTTGTAGGACATCTGGGATGTTTCCAGAGCTTGGCTATTGTGAATAGTGCTGTGATGAGCATTAGTTTCTAGGTGACTCAATAGTATTGTGTCTTATATGTGGTATCACTGGATCAAATGGCAGTTCTATCTTTAGTTTTTGAAGAATTGCCATATGCTTTCCATAGTGGTTGTACAAACTTGCATTCCCACCAGCAGTGTATAGGGTTCCTGCTTCATCACATCCTTGCCAGCATTGTTGTTTGTTCTTATTACCCTTGATTATGGCCATTTCAACCAGGGTAAGATAAAATCTAAGTGTGGTTTTAATTTGTGTCTCTTTTATAGCCAGGAAAGTTGAACACTTCTTCATTTATTTACTGGCCATTTATTCCTTTTCCTTTGAGAATTCCCTGTTTAATTCATGTGCTCATTTCTTCTTTGGGTTGTTGATTCTTTGGGGGCTGATTGTTTTGATTTCCCTGTAGATTCTGGATATTAGTCCCTTATTGGATGAGTTCCTGGCAAAGATTTTCTCTATTCTGAGGGCTGTCTCTTCAGTCTGATGATGGTTTCCTTTGCTGTGCAGAAGCTCTTTAGTTTGATGCTGTCCCAGTTCATTCTTTCTCTTAGATGCTGAACCTTTTGAGTTCTGTTTAGGAAGTTGTTCCCTATACCTATCTGTTCCAGTATATTTCCTACTGCTTCATGGAATTGTTTCAGGATTTCAGGCCTTATATCAAGGTCTGATCCACTTTGAATTGATTTTGGTAAAAGATGAAAGACAGGGATCTAGTTTCAGTCTTGTAAAAATACTGCTGAAGAGGTTATCTTTTCTTGATTGTGTGTTTTAGACTCCTTGTTGAAGATCAGTTGACTATAGATGCATGGGTTTATGTCTGGATCCTTCGATCTGCTCCACTGGGTTTCCCATCTGTTTTTGTGCCAATACCATGTGGTTTTTATTGTTACGGCTCTGTAGTAAGTTTGAGGTCAGGTATTATGATGCCTCCCACATTGGACTTTTCCTTAAGAATAGCTTTGGCTATGAGAGATCTTTTTTGTTTCCATATGTATTTCAATATCAATTTTTCTATTTCTGTGCAGAAGGTCATTGGAATTTTGATGGGGACTGCCTTGAACATGTGATTGCTTTTGGTAGTATGGCCATTTTCACAATGTTGACTCTACCGATCCATAAGCATGGATGGTCTTTCCATCTTCTGATGTCTTCTTTGATTTATCTCTTCAATTGTTTATAGTTTTCATTATAAACGTCTTTGCTTTCTTTTGTGAATATTATTCTGAGGCATTTTAACGTTTTTGAGGCTATTGTAAAGGGGTTGTTTCCCTGATTGTTTCTTAGTCTGTGCATTGTTGTCATATAGAAAATCTACTGATTTCTGTTTGTTAATTTTGCATACTGTTATTTGCAAAAAAAGTTTATGACTTCTAGTAGTTTTTTGATAGAATTTTTGGGGTCTCTTATATATGGGAGATACATAACATCCTACACCAAACATCTGCAAACGGGGATAGTTTGACTTCTTCCTTCCCTGTTTGAATCCCATTTATTTCTTGCTCTTGTCTTATTGCTCTGGCTAGGAAATTCAAAAGTATATTAAATAGTAGTGGAGAAAGTGGACAGCAGTGTCTCATTCCTGACATTAAGGGGAACAGTTTCAGTTGTTCACCATTTAATATGATGTTAGCTCTAGGTTTGTCATATATAGCCTTTATTGTGTTGAGGAACATTCCCTATTTCTACTTTCTTCAGTGCCTTTATCATGAAAGGGTGTTGGATTTTGTCAAAGGCTTTTTCTGCATCTATTGAGAGGATCATTTGTTTTTTGTCCTTGTCTCTATTTATATGGTGTATTACATTTATTGATTCACGTATGTTGAACTGTCCCTGCATCCCTGGGATGAAACTGACTTGATCATTGTGTATTATCTTTTTGCTGTGTTGTTGAATTCTGTATGCCACTATTTTGTTGAGAATCTTTACACCTATTTTGATTAAACATATTGGTCTCTAATTCTATTTTCTGGTTTCATCATTATTTGGTTTTGTATTGAATGTAATGCCGGCTTCATAGAAGTTTGATAGTGTTCCTTCCCTTTTTATTTTCTGGAATAGTTTGAGGAGTATTGGTGTCAGTTCTGGTTTAAAGATTTGGTAAAATTTGGCCATGAATCCATCAGGTCTTGTGTTATTCTTTGTAGGGAAATTCTTTATTACTGTTTCAATTTTATTGCATGTAATAAACTTTTTAGGTGGTTAATATATTCTTGGCTCAATTTTGGTAGGTTGCATGCATGTAGGAATTTACCCGTTTTATCTTGATTTTCCAGTTTACTTGAATTTAAGTTTTGAAAGTACTCTCCAATGATTCTCTGGATTTCATTGGTATTTGTGGTTATGTCTCTGTTTTCATCTCTGATTTTATTAATTTGAGTCTTCTCCCTCCTCCATTTTGTCATGTTTTCCAAGGGTTAGTTGATCTTGTTTATCTTTTCAAAGAACCAACTTTTTGTTTCATTGATTCTTTGTAGTTTGTCTGGTTTTGATCTCATTTATCTCAGCCTTGATCTTTATTATTTCTTTCCATTTGCTGATTTTGGGTTTGATTTGTTCTTGTTTCTCTAGGAGCTTAAGTTGTATCATTAGATTGTTTATTTGAGAGATCTAATTTTTTTGAAGTAGGCACTTATAGCTATAAACTTTCCCCTTAGCATGGCCTTTGCTGTGTCTCACAGATTCTGGTAGTTTGCATTTTCATTTTCATTGGATGTCAGGAACTTTTTGATTTCTTCTGTTATTTCCTCGGTCACCCATGGGTTTTCAGCAGTGTGTTGTTCAGTCTCCGTGTTATTGAATATTTTCTGAAATCTCTTTTGTTGTTGGTGTCTAGTTTTATTTTGTTGTTGTCTGATATGATGCAGTGGGTTATTTCTATTTTCTTGAATTTGTTGAGACTTTCTTTGTGTCCTGTTTTGGAAAAAGTTACATGAGTTATAGAAAAGAATGGGTATTTCATGGTTGTTGGCTGAAATACTCTTTACCTGTCTATTATGTCCATTTGTTTTACAGTGTGCATAGCTCTGAAGTTTTTTTGTTGATCTTTTGCCTGGATGACAACTCAATTGGTGACACTGGTATTCTCAGATATTCCACTATCACTGTGTCAGGGTCTATCTGTGATCTTAGGTCCATTAGTGTTTATTTTAATGTAGTTGTGTGTTCCTATATTTGGTGCATATATGCTAAGAATTGATATTTCCTCTTGATGAACTGTTCCTTTATTTACTATGAACTCACCTTTGTTGTCCCTTCTGACTAATTTAGTTTACTTTGTCAGATATGAGGTCATTTGCATTCAGAGTCATTACTGAGAGGTTCACACTGTCATTTTAATCTCCCTGTTGTTTACTTTTACTATTCCTTGTTTATTGGTCTGCTTGGTCAAAAGTGTTTATTCTTGATTGCATCTTCCTGCCTCACTCTAGTTTCTTCTGTGTGTAAGAGACCTTAAACTATTTTCTCCATTCCTTGCTTAGTAATCCTGAATTCCTTTAGGTTTTCCTTGTTGTGCAAGGCTTAAGTTACTCCTTCAATTAGGAGGACAGTTTTGCTGGGAAGACTAGTCTAGGTTGACAGTTGCTTTCTTTCAGAACCTGAAATATTTCTTTCAGGACCTGAAATATTTCTTTCTATGACCTTCTTGCATTTAGAGTTTGGTTTGAGCAATGTGCTGTTATCCTAATGGATTTGTCTCTGTATGGGATTGTGTTTTCTCTTTTCCAGCGTCCAGTATTCTTTCTGTATTCTGCAAGTTTTGTGTTTAGATTATAAATTGAGGGGTATTTCTTTTGTGGTCCTGACAGTTAGGTGTTCTGTAAGTTTCCTGCACCTTGATGGTCTTCTCTTTCTCTAGGTTGTGCAAGTTTGCAGCTATTATTTTATGGATTAGATTTTCTATACCTTTAGTTTGTATCTCTTCTCCTTCTTCTATACCCATGATTTGTAGGTTTTCTTTTTTCATGGTGTCCCACATGTCTTCCATATTCCATTTCTGTTTTCTAAGGATTGTTTTCCCTGTCCTTTTACTTTTTGATCTAATTCATCTACTTTGTCTTGTGTTTTCTGGTACTGTATTTTCAACTTTCTCCACTCTGTCCACCAAATTTTTGATTGAGAAATGTTTTGGAGCTATTGACTTCTTAATTTCAGATTGATTCATCCTCAGAATTTCTATATTTTTTATTCATTTATTCACATGTTCATTCATTGTTTAGGCCATTTAACCCCCTTACCCCTGACCCCCTCCCTCTCCCTCTCACCCCCATCACTTCCAGGCAGAATCTATTCTGCCCTTATCTCTAATTTTGTTGAAGAGAAAACATAAGCAATAATAAGAAAAAGTATTTTTACTTGTTGAGATAAGGAAAACTATACAGAGAGATTCCTAGCATTGTTTCCATGTACAAATGTGTTATATCCCAAGTTGATTCATCTCTAACTGACCTTTTCACTAGTTCCTGATCACCTTCTCATGTTGACCTCTGTTGATTTAAAATTTTTGTATTAGTTTTTCTGTAGTGGGGACATCAAATGCTCACATGTTTTGGATTTTTACCTATCCCCATACCTCCCATGTGTGCTCTCCTCTCATCATGTGACCCAAGTCTAAACACATTGCTGTATTTGCCCTAAATCTAAAGTCCACATATGAGGGAGAACATACAATTTTGGTCTTGTAGCCGGTTAACCTCGCTCAGAATAATGTTTTCCAATTCCATCCATTTACTTAAGAATGGTAAGATTTCATTCTTCTTCATAGCTGAGTAAAATTCCATTGTGTATAAATACCACATTTTCTTAATCCATTCATCAGTAGTGGGGTGTCTTGGCTGTTTCCGTAAGTTGACTATTGTGAATAGTGCTGCAATAAAAATGGCTGTGAATGTGCCTGTGGAGTAACATGTGTTGCATTCCTTTGGGTATATCCCCAGGAGTGGGATTACTGGATCATATGGCAGATCTATGTTTAGATTTTTGAGAAGCCTCCAAAGATTTTCCTGAGTGGTTGCACTATCTTTCATTCCCACCAGCAGTGTATGAAGTTTCCTTTTTCCCCACATCTCCACTAACACCTGTTGTTACTGGTGTTTTTGATGATACAGGGGTGAGAATACCCCTGCTAGATTAGCCAATACCTTGTGTGGTTTTGATTTGCATTTCCTTTATGGCTAGAGATCGTGGGCACTTTTTGATGTGCTTTTTGTCCATTTGAATTTCTTCTTTTGAGAAAGTTCTGTTTAGTTCAGTTGCCCATTTGTTTATTAGTTTGTGGATTTTGGGAGAGTTTAGATTTTCAGTTCCTTGTATATTCTGCTTATCAGCTCTTTGTCTGATGTATAGCTAGCAAATATTTTCTCCCACTCTGTGGTTGGTCTCTTCAGTTTAGAAATCATTTCTTTTATTATGCAGAAGCTTTTTAGTTTTATGAAGTCCCATTTTTCCATCCTTTCTCTTAGATGCTGAGCTGCTGGGGTTCTATTGAGGAATTCCTTGCCAATATCTATTTCTTCCAGAGTGTTTCCTATTATTTTCTGTACCACCTTCAGAGTTTTGGGTCTGATGTTAAGGTCCTTGATCCATTTGGAGTTGATACTTGTACAGGGATATAAACATGGATCTAGTTTCAGTTTTTTGAAGATGGATAACCACTTTTTGAAACATTTGTTGAAAAGGCTGTCTATTCTCCATCATATATTTTTAGCGCCTTTGTGAAAAATTTGATAGGCATAGTTGTGTGGATTCATATCCTGGTCCTCTACTCTATTCCACTGTCTTCATGTCTGCTTTTGTGCCAGTACCATGCAGTTTATTGCTGCTGCTTTGTAGTGTAGTTTGAAGTCAGGTATTGTGATGTATCCAGCATTGCTCTTTTTGCTGAATATTGCCTTGGCTATTCATAGTTTCTTGTGTTTCCAAATGAACTTTCAGGTAGATTTTTCATCTCTGTGATGAATGTCATTGGGATTTTGATGGGAATTGCATTAAACATATAGTTTGCTTTTGGTAGTGTAGCCATTTTTACTATGTTGATTCTACCAATCCATGAGCATGGGAGATCTCTCCACATTCTGTAGTCTTCCTTCATATCTTTCTTTGGGGCTTTGTAGTTCTCTGTGGAGAGGTCATTCACATCCTTTGTTAAGTTTACACGTAGGTATTTAATTTTTTCTGATGCTATTGTAGATGGAATTGTTTCCATATATTCTTTCTTAGTTTGTTTGTTATCAGTGTATAGAATAGCTAATGATTTTTGTGAGTTGATTTTGTGTCCTTCACCTTGCTGTAGCTGTTTATGGTGTCTAGGAGCTTTTGGATTGAGTTTTTTGGGTCTTTAAAGTATAGGATCATATCTTCTGCAAATAGGGATATTTTGACAGTTTCTTTACCTATTTGTATTCTCTTATTTCTTCTTCTTGCCTAATTGCTCTGGCTAGGAATTCCAGTACTATGTTGAATAGGAGTGGAGATAGTGGCACTCTTGTCTCATTCATGATTTTAGGAGAAATGATTTCAGTGTTTCACCATTAAGTATAATGGCTGTAGTTTTGTCATATATAGCCTTTGCAATGTCTAGTTACTTTCCTTCTATTCCTAGTTTTCTTAGAGCTTTTATTGTGAAGTGGTGTTGGATCTTTTTGAAGGCTGTTTCTGCATCTATGGAGATGATCAAGTGGTTTTTTCTTTGCTTCTATTAATGTGCTGTATTACATTTATAGATTTGCATATGTTGAATCAACTCTGCATCACTGGGATTAAGCTGATTTGGTTGTAGTGAATGATCTTTCTGATATGTTGTTAGATTTGGTTTGTCATTTTTTTAGTGAGATGTTTGCATTGATGTTCTTTAAGTAGATTGGCCAGTAGTTCTTTTTAGAGGTGTCTTTGGTTTTGGGATGAGTGTAATACTGGCTTCATGAAATGAGTTAGGCAGTTTTCCTTCCCTTTATGTTTTATAGAACAGTTTAAGGATGGTTGGTATTAGTTCTTCTTTAAAGGTCTGATAGAATTCAGCAGAGAACCCATTGGGTCCTGGACTTTTCTTTTTTGGGATACTCTTTCTTGCTGCTTCAATTTCATTTTGTGTTATAGATCTATTCAGGTGATTAATGTCCTCTTGATTTGAATTTGGATGGCCATAAGTATCTAGAAATCAATCCATTTCTGCAAGATTTTCAAATATATTAGAATATAGTTCTCAAAGTAGTTTCTGATGATTTCCTGGATTTCTATGGTGTTTGTTGTTATCCTTCCCCCTTTTGCATTTCTGATTTTACTGATTTGGGTTTTTTCTCTCCTCATTTCAGTCAGGTTTGCCAGGGGTCTATTGATCTTGTTTATTTATTTAAACAGTCAGTTTTTTGTTTCATTGATTCTTTGTGTTTTTTTCTTTTTATTTCATTGATTTTGGCTATTATATTTATTATTTCTCTCCTTCTGCTTGTTTTGGGATTTGCTTGTTCTTGATTTTCTAGAAGCTTGAGATGTAGCATTAGGTCATTGATTTGAAATCTTTCTGTCCTTTCAATATATGCACACATGGCTATAAACTTTCCTCTTAGGACTGCCTTTGCTGTGTCCCATAGGTTCTTGTAGGTCATGTTTTCATTTTCATTAACTTCCAGGAACCTTTTAATTTCCTCTTTAATTTCATCAATGACCCATTCGTCATTGAGCAATGTGTTGTTCAGCTTCCAAGTATTTGCATGTTTTTTACTGCTGTTTTTGCTGTTGAGTTCTATTTTTAATGCACTGTGGTCAGATAGAATGCATGGGATTATTTCTGTTTTCTTATATTTGGTGAGGCTTGTTTTGTGCCCTAAGACATGATCAATTTTGGAGAAGGTTCCATGGGCTGCTGAGAAGAATGTTTATTGTGCAGAAGTTGGATGAAATATTCTGTAGATACCAGCTAGGTCCATTTGATCTATGGTGTGATTTAGATCTAGGATTTCTCTATTAATTTTTTGTTTGGATGACCTATCTATTGGTGACAGGGTGGTATTAAAGTCTCCCACTACCACTGTGTTGGAGTTATATATGTTTCTAGATCCTTCAGAGTGTGTTTGATGATATTGGGTGCACTGACATTGGGTGCATATTGGTTGATAATTGTTATTTTCTTTTGGTGTATTTCTCCTTTTATTAGTGTAGATTGTCCTTTATCTCATTTGATCAATGTAGGTTTGAAGTCTACTTTGTCCGAGATAAGTATTGCTACTGCTGCCTGTTATCAGGGGCCATTGGCTTGGTAAATCTTCTTCTAGCATTTCACCCTATGCCAGTGTTTGTTTCTGTCGATGAGATGGGTCTCCTCTAACAACAGATTGTTGGATCTTCCTTTTTAATTAAGTTTGCCAAATGGTGTCTTTTGATAGGGGAATTAAGTCCATTAACATTCAGTGTTAGTATCAATAGGTATGTGGTGATTCCTATCATTTAGTGTCTTTGTTTTTTAAGGGTTTGATTATGTGCAGCCAAATCAATGTTACTCCCTACTTTCTTGCCTTTTCTTCTCTTGTGGTTTGGTACTGCCTGTCCTTTCATTGTTTTGTATGCTTTCATTTTCCCTATGCAGGATTCCTTGAAGAATGTTTTGTAGTGGTGGTTTGGTGGCCATACATTGTTTTAGTTTCTGCTTATAATGGAAGATTTTTATTGCTCCATCTATTTTGAATGATAGTTTTGTTGGGTAGAGTATCCTAGGGTTGAAGTTATTTTCATTCAGTACCTGGAATTCCTCACTCCATGCTCTTCTTGCTTTTAAGGTTTCTGTTGAAAAATATTCTGTGATTTTGATGGGTTTACCTTTGTATATTTTTTGTTTTTTCTCTCTTACAGTCTTCAATATTCTTTCTCTATTCTCTGTGCTTTTTGTTTTAATGATAATAAGTCATGTGTTCATTCTATTTTGGTCAAGTCTGTTTGGTGTCCTGGAGGATTCCTGTACATGAATGAGCATAGTTTCTCTAGATTTTGGAAATTTTCTGTTATTTTTTTTTGTTGAATATATTATGAAATCCTTTTGCTTATATCTCTTCTCCTTCAATACCCCAGATTCTCAGGTTTGATCTTTTGATTTAGTCAGTGAGTTCTTGCATATTCTTTTCACAGGTTTTGAGTTATTTGAATAACAGTTCTTTACTTTTTCCTTTAATTTCTGTTTCATCTTCAAGTTCTGTTGTTCTGTTTTCTGCTTGTTCTAGTCTGCTGGATGTAATGTATTTTTATGTTTCCTTAAAATATATATATATCACTTTGTGTCAATCTTTACTTAGCCAGATTGGCTGTTCTGGTTCAAATAATCTGTGAGCAGTTTCACACTTGTTTGTCATTGATATGTCAGAAAATTTCTCACACATCTGTCCTAGAAATTTATATGTTTGCAGTGTTTCACACTCATGTGAAACTTCTCCAATGCTTTACATCTCCATGTAATATTTTGGTATCGTGAAATGATATGTGACCATGTAAATTCTAGAACAATATATTTAAGTTTAAATATAATATTTTTTCCAATTATTATGGTATGTTGAGAGTAATTTTTAAATATCAGCTCTCTGCTAATTTTGGTTTTTTTCTATTTCTTCTATTATTGTGCTGGGTGGAGGTACATTGTGACATTTACAAAGGTTCCCACAATGTATCAAATATATCATAATTGAGTTTACACACTTCACTGCTCTTCTTTTTCTCCCCAACCCCCTAATTCCTAGAATAGTTTCAACAGTTATCATTTTCATTTACATACATGTGTATACATTTTTTGCACCATATTCACCCTTGGCCTCCTTCTCTGCCACCTCCCTCCTCATATTCACACCCTGGGTAGGAACTTTTCTACCTTCATGTTCTCCAATTTTGTAGAAGATTAAACAGCAAAGATAAAAAGAATAACATAGATGATCCAAGATGGTGGTTAGGGCAAGTAATCAGAAATCCTAAGCTCTGTATCTCCAGAAACAACCTTGAGATGTTGGAGCTACACTTGGATAATTCTGATTGCTTATAGCCAAAATAATAACTCCCATTATCTTAGGTGCACATAAAATTCAAAGACTGACCAGTGAATCAGCCTTCAACTGCAACTAAGAGCTGTGAAAATCCCATGCAACACAGCCAGCAAGCCATGTCTGGCCCAGGGAAAAAAGACTGCTTGCCATTTCTCTTTATTTTTCTTCTTTTTTCTTTTTCACCCCAAAAGCAGAAGACATATCATCAATCAGAATCAAACTCTGTGACATCCTGGACCCCAACCAATGGAATGCCACCCTATGCTGCACCACTTCAGTTTCAAAGCTGCTTGTGTGAATCTGCAGAATGAACAGGTCAGCATCATGCACCATACACAGCTCCCTATACAACTCCTGGAAACATAATCCAGTGCAACCTCTGGGCAGAATGAACCCCCTCCCAACAAAACTGAAAAGTATAAACAGTGAAGTGTAATCTAACCCCAATGGCTGAGGTGGGGGTGGAATGCTGAACCTGCCCCAGAGAGGGGGTTTGGGCAAGGAGCTGACCTCTCAGTGAACAAACATGGGTAAAGCAACAAAGGCTGACAGCAGGGGTGGGCAACACACCAACCTCCCAGAGGAGCCATTAGCACCAACAGAGGTTGTGAGAGACACAAGGGCTGAAAGCAGGGATAGGGCAACACAACAACCTCCCAAGTCTGACAGCAGGGGTGGGGTGACAAGGCAACTTCCCAAACTGGAGCAGGTGGTGCATCCTGTAGCTGACCTCATGGGACAAGGGCTGTGTTCAAAACTCAATTGCCCCCACCTTGCTGGGGGAGGAACTAACCAAGCAGAATTGCAGGTGAAAGGTAATGCAGTTGCTACCTCATGCAAACAAAAACAGCTTTGACAACTCTACATGAACTGGGAAACTTACCTCAACTCCTCCCCCCAGTTGCAAATAATCCTGTGGACAGAAGGAACCAAATACTACTCACAAGCCAGTCATCTGGTGAAACCACATCAGAGCTCCTGCTTGTACACCAACACCAAGATTGGATGCCTAAGGAATAACTCTAGAGCTTTTGTGAAAAGACTGAATATTTTGTTGTTCTTGTACCTGGTGTTTTTTTGTTGTGGGTTTTTTAAAATCTGTATTATTAGCTACACCACCAATATTTTATTATCCCTATTCTTACACCCTTCTCTTTCCTTCCTTTTCCTGTGCTACATTCCTGTTTTCCCTCCCAACAATTATTTCTGGCCCTTCTCATCCATTCTATTCCCCTGTCTTCACCTCCCCTTCCTATTCTCCTCTAACTTGTCACCACACTATCCCTTCCTCCTACACACTCACCACCCACTGACTAGCCTACTGTTCCAACTGTACACAGTCCCAGCACCCAGCAATCCCTGACACTGCAGCAACAGGAATACACCCAAACATGAAAAGGGTCATGAAACCCACAGTCCCCGTACCACTCTCCCTACCACTTTTCCCACTGTCCCTTTTAGTGCCACCTTCACAAGTTAATCAAATTTCTATATCTAGCCAAATAACAATAACCCCCCACCCAACTTCCACTGTTTATAGATATTATCACCAAGTGGTCAGGGACAGAAAGAGTACATCACCTAGCTAACAACCAAATCAGTCACAACACAAAAATTCAATCAAGGGAAAGAAAACAGGCAGTTAAAACCACCAACTAGCCTATGCAGAACATAGTTGCACAGAACCAAGTGGAGTGATGGGAAGAAGAAGAGATGGAAACCACTCTTTAAAAAAATAACTCACTGCAGGTTTCAGTGGAAAAATGAAGAAAATGGATACCCAGTTCCTGACCTCAACAAAACAATGATAAATGTCACTATGAAGCCCAGTGATGCCCACATAAAAACCCTCAAAGAGGAAATCTTGTGAGAAATCACTGAGAAATTCATGAAGAAGGTATTAGACATGGCTAACCAGAATGTAGAAAGTGCACTCAGGAATTTCATAAGACCAAAAATAAAGAATGTGAGAAGACACAGAAATAAATGAACTTAGAGAGACTTTAACACACACCAAAGTGAAACAAAAACACTATCAAAAAAGAGATAGGTGAATTAAAGATGATAACAAAAATATAAAAATAGGAGTTGAACAAACATATGGAAAACCTCAGAAAAAAGTCAAATAGAAATCCTGGAAATAAAAAGTCCCTTTTCTCAAACAAAAAACACAGTGGAGGGCCACTCCAGCAGACTAGAACAAGTGGAAGACAGAATCTCAGAGCTCAGAGGTAAAATGGAAATTAAAGAAAAAACAGAAGAAATCTTAGTTTAACAATTCCAGAGCTGTGAAAGGAATATTGAAGAACTCAGTGATTCTGTCAAAAAAACTAAACCTGAGAATCATGGGCATTGACAGAGAAGAGGTTTAAGCCAAAAGGATATGTAATATATTTAAAAAAACAATAATAGGAAATTTCCCAGGTCTTCAGAAAGTTTTGCCCATTCAGGTACAGGAAGCTTCCAGGACACTACAGACTTGACCAAAATAAAACCTCCCCATGGCATACTGTCACTAAAACAATAAGCACAGAGAACAGAGAAAGAATATTGAAGGCTGTAAGAGAGAAAAAACAAATAATGTATAAAAGTAAACCTATCAAAATTACAGCAGAATTCTCAATGGACACCTTAAAAGAAGGAAGGGCATGAAATGAGGTTTTTCAGGCACTGAATGAGAATAATTTCAGCCCTAGGATACTCTACCCAGCAAAACTATCATTAGAAATTGATGGATCAATAAAAATCTTCCACGCTAAACAGAAACTAAAACAATATATGACCACAAAGCCACCACTACAAAAGATTCTACAAAGAATTTTACACACAGAAGCAAAGAAAACCAGAAGATGTGAAGTATCAAAGCACAGGAGATGGAAAGACAAGTAATTGAAGCATTGCATTGGTTCACCTATAGACAATTAAATCCTTAACAACAAAAACAGCTAAATGGCAGGAATCACCACATATCTGTCAATATTAACACAGAATGCCAATGGACTCAACTCTCCCATCAAAAGACACTATTTGGCAAACTGGATTAAAAAGGAAGATCTGAAAATCTGTTGTTTACAAGGGACCCATTTTAGTGATAGAAATAAACACTGGCTTAGTGTGAAAGGCTGGAATATTTACCAATCCAATGGCCCCTGAAAACAGGCAGGAGTAGCAACACATATATGAAAGTAGACTTCAAACTTACATTGGTAAAGTGAGACAAATGAGGGCATTTCATACTAATAAAAGGGGCAACACACCAAAGGTAAATAATAATTACCAACCTATATGCACCCAATGTCAGTGCACCCAATTTCATCAAACATACACTAAAGAACTTAAAAGTATATGTAGACTCTAACACAGTGGTAGTGGGAGACTTTCATACCTCTCTATCACCAAAAGATAGGTCATCCAAACAAAAATCAACAAAGAAATCTTAAAACTAAATGACACCATAGATCAAATGGACCTAAACTTTTGTCTACAGAATAATTAATTCATCCAACAACAGCACAATATATCTTCTTGTCAGCAGCCCATGGTACTGTGTCCAAAATAGATCATATGTTAGGGCACAAAGCAAACCTCAGCAAATATAAGAAAATAGAAGTAACTACCTTCATTCCATCTGATCACAATGCACTAAAACTAGAACTCAACAACAAAAAGAATAGCAGGAAATGTGCAAATAATTGGAGGCTGAATAACACATTGCTCAATGATCAGTGTTCCATAGAAGAAATAAAAGAGGAAATCAAAAAGTTTCTGGAAGTTAACAAAAATGAAAACACCACATTCTAGGACCCTATGGGACACAGAAAATGAAGTCCTAAGAGGAAAGTTTATAGCCATGAGAACATATGTTAAAAGGACAGAAAGATCTCAAATAAATGACCTAATGCTACACCTCAAACTCCTAGAAAAACAAGAATAATCAAAACCCATGACAAGCAGAAGGAGAGAAATAATAAAAATAAGGGCCAAAATTAATGAAACAGAGACTGAAAAAAAACATATGAAGAAACAAGGAAACAAAAAGCTTATTCTTTAAAAAATAAACAAGATTGACAACCCCCTAGCAAATGTGACTAAAATGAGGAGGGAAAAGACCCACATTAGTAAAATCAGAAACAAAAAATAGGAGATAACAACAAACACCGAGGAAATCCAGGGAATTATTGGAGACTACTTTGAGAAACTATATTCCAATAAATTGGAAAATCTTGAAGATTTTATCTTCTAGTTATTTATGACCATCCCAAATTGAACAAAGAAGGTATTATCTACCTAAATAGATCTATAACATGTTATGAAATTGAAGCAGCATTTAAGAGTCTCCCAAAAAAGAAAATTCCAGGACATTTCCTACAGTATAGTAAGGGAAGGAATGCTGCCTAACTCATTTTATGAAGCCAGTACTATACTCATCCTAAAACCGGATTAGGATACATCCAAAAGGAGAACTACAGGCCAATTTTCTTAATGAACATTGATTAAGAAAATGTATTTATCAACAATGGAATTTTTTTGAGCCACAAAGAATGAAATTTTGTCTTTTGCAAGTAAATGGATAGAACTGGAGAACATCATCTTAAGCAAAGTATCCAAGCTCAGAAAGCAAAAACTTGCATGTTCTCTCTCATATGTGGATTATAGACCTAAAACAAATGCAGTAATATTATTGGACATGGGTCACATACTCAGGGGAGAATGTGCACAGGAGTAATAGGGAAATGGAAGGAAACCTAAAACTTGAATGTGGCTGATGTGCTCACTGTAGAAGAGCAAATATAGTAATCTTAAACTGGCGGAGGCCACTATAGGAAGCGGACTAGGAAGTAGTGAAGAGGTCTGGTAGAGATGAACCAGTGTGGGTTGCAATACACATGTGCATGGAAGCAATGCTAGGAATATATTGGTATAGCTATCTTTATCTCATAAACTTTCAAAAACACTTTGTCTTTCTGAAGTGAGCTTTCTCTTGCTCCCTTGTTACTACTGAACCTAACTGGGCCTAACTGGTGGCAACAGGAGATGCAGAAAGGACGAATAATAGGTAGACAGACAGACATGCAGAAAGTTGGGACCAGGTGATTGGGCACTCAGGTGGAGATGTACAACAGCCTCATTGCTTCTTTTCTCTATATATTTTCCTCATTTACTTTGCTTCTGTTTTCTGTCTTTATTCTTTAAGACCTTACTCCTTTACTGTTCTTTAAAACCTTGCTGCTAAAGTCTTTCTTCTTTGTATTCTTTAAAACTTTACTTCTAAAGTTTTCTCTTTCTGTTCTTTAAAGTCTCTTTCCTTAGATTCACTCTAAGGAAAATGTTTTCTCTTAGCTGTTCTTTAACATAATCTCTCCTAAAGTCTTTGCCCCCAGACTTTCACAGTCCCATCAGACTTGCACTGTCCCATGTTCTCTTTTTAGCTTTCTTAAAGCCTTGGTGCTTAGACTTGCCCTGTCCCATGTTCTCTTTAGCTTAGCTTTTCTAAAGCCTATGTATAAGTTTCTTGGTGCAGACTTGCACTGTCCTCACAAGCTGCCAACCAATTCTATCAACCCCCTTTAACAATTCCCCTTTAGCAATTCTTCTTTCAGCAATCCTCCCTTCAGCAATTTCCTTTCACCCAAAAACCCCCAACAAAAAACCTCCCCCATCCAAAAGCCTCCCTTCATCAAAAAGCCTTGTGTCCTCCTTCAGCGAGTCTTTTGTATCCAGTGGTAAACAAGGAGGTAGAACAACAGTTCTTGGGGAGGGGCATGACATTGTAACAAGAGAAACTTGTGTTAAACAACTTAGGAAAGGCAGATGAGCTGCATGTTGCCTTCTTGCTCTCTTCTGCACCTTGGGCTGTGCCAAATCTCAGCCTGCAGATTATTTGACATAAACTTCTTAGGAAAAGCAGCTACCCTTTTCTGGGGATGGGGCTGTGCTGAACACAGCTTGCAGAACATTGATTACAACTGTGCTTGTCTTTATGATTCTCCTATTCAGCTTCCCACATCTTTCTAATTATCTCTTATGTTTTCTCTTCAACAAAATCAGAGAACAAGAGTGAAGAATGGGTACTGCATGGAAGTGGGGATGAGATGTGGGTGAGGTGACCCAAACAATGTATACATATGTGAGTAAATGTAAAATGATAAAAAATTGAAACATGACATTTTTACTTGCTTAAGATAAAGGTACTGACACAGGCAGTTTCCTTCTGATATTTCCATGTATACATGTATTATAACCCAAATGTTTTATGTCCTCTAATTTTCTACATTCTACCTTACTACCTTTCTTACAGAGTTTTCAGCCTGTTTAAGATTTGTATGTTCATTCTTGTATAAAGAGCATGTCAATGTTTCTTAGTTTCCTTCTTTTAACCTACACCTCCCATACATGACCTCCCTTTGCTGTGGCCAGTGTTTTATAATATTGCTACAATTGTTTTAGGTCTATTTTCCACATATAAGAAAGAACATGTGTAATTTGGCCTTCTGAGTCTGGCTAACTTCACTAAAGGTAATGTTTTCCAGTTTCATGTATTTACCTGCAAATGGCAAATTTTCATTCTTCTTTGTGGCTGAGTAAAATTCCATTGTATATAAATACCACATTTTTGTAATCCATTTGTCAGTAGTGGGGCATTGTGGTTGTTTCCAGAATTTAGCTATTATGAATAGTCCTGCAATAAACATGGGTTTGCTGTTGCCTTTGTTGTGAACTGACTCACATTCCTTTGGGTATAAACTTAGGAGTAACATTTCTGGATCATATGGAAGATAATATTTTCAGTTTTAGTTTTTTAGAAGCCTCCATACAGTTTCATTCTAATTTATGACTGCACAATATTTCATTGTATCCAAGGACCATATTTTCTTTTTTTGGGGGGGAGCGGTTATAAGAGCCCTTTTGTAATGCTATTTTTAAAGAAAATAGAACTTCTACAAAAGAAAGAAGATACAGAAAAAGAACAACTTGCTTTGTATATCCCCAAAAGATAAAAAAGTAAAGGGGGCAATGCCAACATGCTCAACAGCAAGGGGTTCTTATTCTTATTTTTAATACACAATACAAGCAAAGGATACACATACTTAAAACAAAGCTCAGGATCAGACACACAGTTCTGGAAGCCCTCCAATAAAAGCAAGGCAGGAGTTTGTTTTTTACTTTGTCTATACAGATACATACAGAGACTGGGATATGTAAAAATTAAGTATCACAAAGGGCATCACATGAATTCTACTGCATGAATGTTGTGCTTATAATTCACAAACATGGTCAACAAAATCATGTTCACTTCAACCCCATTTCATTTAAATTAATAAAAAAAAATCTTTTAAGTAATGTGGTTACATTCAAACTTTAACTTCCTTAGTACCACGTTGAGGATTTCAGCACTGTTAATGTACCATGTATCCAGTGACACTGCACATAAACAGAGAGATGCCCAGGTCTCAGCCTACAGTCTAATTCATTAATACAGGTAAGCAGGTTCCTTTTTTATACTTTCTGCTCAGAATGGAAAAGATTAAGAACTGAAATCAAGAAAGACCAGGAATTTTAGAGCTGGCCAAATAAAGTCTAAAAATGAATCAAGGCAAACAATTACTGGGAACTTGGCTGCTACTTAACCTAGCAAGTCTTAAGTCTTACCTTAAGTCTCTCAGGAACTCTGTGTAAAGGTTTGCTGCAACACTTTCATGATAAACACACTAAGTAGAGGTCTTATTTATAAATTTTGTAACAAATACTTCTGAAAAAAAAAGAAATCACTAATTTCTGGAAGATAAAATTTTAATTGCCAGACATATACAAACTGAGACACACACACTTCAGGGATTTTTATACATCTCATTTTAGGACATAAGCTGAGTACTATATCCCCACACCTCATCAAAAAGGAAAAAACAAATAAATACCAATAATCTAGAAAACCTTCCTTTAGTGTCTGCACAATGATGGCATTCCACTAGCCACACATATCATGCTCAAATACATGTCACCAATAAAGTCACTCTATTGGCATGGCAACAGGCAGGTATATGGGATTTTTCCCAGTAGTGATTATTAGTATTAGTACCACTGAGAGTTAGACTTTGAACAAAAGTATAACTTATACATTTGATATTTGAAAGAATCATGTATTGAGTTTATCAAAGACAAAGGCAAAAATAGTTGAAACTGAAACTTAGCTACCAACAGCCTGATGTTTCAAAATTCTAACTTAAACCAGCTCTTGATTTTCTTTTCTTAAAAATTTTATTATTCATTTATTCACATGTGCATACATTGGGTCATTTCTCAACCCTGCCCCCCTCCCCATCCTCTCCCGTCTTTCCCCCTCTGTTCCAGGCACGTTCTGTTCTGCCTTTATCACTAGTTTTGTTGAAAAAAAGAGACAAGCATAATAAGGAAGACAAAGTGTTTTTGCTAGTTGAGTTGAGGATAGCTATAAAGAAATATTCCTAGCATTGCTTTCGTGTATACGTATTATGACCCATGTTGATTCATCTCTAACTGATCTTTACCTTGGTTACTGATCACCTTCTCACAATAACCTCTGTTGCTTTAAGGTTTCTATATTAGTTCCTCTGGAGTGGGGACTTCAAATGCTTTCATGTTTTGGGTTTTCTACCTATTTTTATATCACCCATATGTGCTCTCACCTTGTCATGTGGTCCTAGGCCAACCAATATGATTTTTGGTCTTCCGAGCTTGGCTGACATCACTCAGAATTATGTTCTCTACTTCCATTCACTTACCTGCAAATGATTAGATTTCATTCTTCTTCATGGCTGAGTAAAATTCCATTGTGTACAAGTACCACGTTTTCTTGATCCATTCATCAGTAGTGGGGCATCTTGGTTGTTTCCATAACTTGGCTATTGTGAATAGTGCTTCAGTAAACATGGGTGTACAGGTGCCTCTGGAGTAACCTGTGTTGCATTCCTTTGGGTATGTCCCCAGGCATGGGATTGCTGGATCATATGGTAAATCTATGTTTATATTTTTAGAAGCCTCCAAATTTTTTTCCAGAGTGGTTTCACCAGCTTGCATTCCCACCAGCAGTGGATTAGGGTTTCTTTCTCCCTGCATCCTCGCCAACACATGTTGTTGGTGGTGTTTTTGATGATGGCTACTCTAACAGGGGTGTTGTGGAATCTTAGTGTGGTTTTGATTTGCATTTCCTTTATGGCTAGATATGGTGAGCATTTTTTCATGTGCTTTTATGCCATTTGAATTTCTTCTTTTGAGAAAGTTCTATTAAGTTCAGTTGCCCATTTTTTAATTGGTTCATTGATTTTGGGAGAGTTTAGTTTCTTAAGTTCCCTGTATAATCTGGTTATCAGTCCCTTATCTGATGTATAGCTGGCAAACATTTTCTCCCGCTCTGTGGGTGGTCTCTTCAGTTTACAGACCATTTGCATTTGTTTTATTGGGCAGAAGCTTTTTAATTTTATGAAGTTCCATTTGTTCATCCTTTCTCTTAGTTGCTGGGCTGATAGGGTTGTATTGAGGAAGTCCTTGCCTATTCCTATTGGTTCCAGAGTGTTTCCTGCTCCTTCCTGGAGTAACTTCAGAGTTTCAGGTCTGAAATTTAGGTCCTTCATACATTTTGAGTTGATACCAGTACAGGGTGATAGACATGGAGCTAGTTTCAGTTTCTTGCAGATGGATAACCACTTTTCCCAGCAACATTTGTTGAAGAGGCTGTCTTTTCTCCATCATATGTTTTTGGCACCTTTGTCAAAAATGAGGTGGGTATAGTTGTGTGCATTTATATCTGGATCTTCTATTCTGTTCCACTGGTCTTCATGTCTGCTTTTATGCCAGTACCATGCTGTTTTTATTGCTATTGCTTTGTAATATAATTTGAAGTTGGGTATTGTGATACCCCCAGCATTGCTTTTTTTGCTGAGTATTGCCTTGGCAATTCGTGGTCCTTGTGTTTCCAAATGAACTTTAGGGTAGATTTTTTCTATCTCTGTGATATAAGTCATTGAGATTTTGATGGGAATTGAATTAAACATGTAGATTGTTTTTGGTAGTATAGCCATTTTTACTATGTTGATTCAACCCAGAGCACGGGATTGGTTGTCCATCCCATTGTCTTCCTTGATCTCTTTACTCAGAAGTTTGTAATTCTCCTTGTAGAGTTCATTCACATCTTTTGTTAAATTTACGCCTACCTATTTAATTTTTTTGTGGCTATTGTGAATGGAATTGTTTCTGTTTATTCCTTCTGTTTGTTTGTTGGTGGTGATAGAAAAGCTAATGATTTCTGTAGGTTGGTTTTGTATTCTGACACCTTACTGTAGCTGTTTATGGTGTTTAAGAGTTTTTGGGTAGAGCTTTTTGGGTCTTTAAGGTATAGGATCATGTCGTTTGCAAATAAAGACATTTTGACAGTTTCTTTACCTTTTTGTATTCCTTTGATTTCTTCTTCTTGCTTAATTGCTCTGGCTAGAAATTCCAGTACTATGTTGAATAGGAGTGGGGATAGTGGGCACCCTTGTCTCTTTCCTGATTTTAGGGGGAATGGTTTCAGTTTTTCACTGTTAAGTATTATGTTGGCTGTATGTTTGTCATAAATAGCCTTTACAATGTTGAGGTACATTCATTCTATTCCTAGTTTTCTTAGAGCTTTTATCATGAAGTGCTGTTGGATCTTGTTGAAGGCTTTTTTTGCATCTATTGTGATGTTCAGTTGGTTTTTGTCATTCCTTCTATTGATGTGCTGTTTCACATTTATAGATTTGCATATGTTGAACCATCCCTGCATCCATGGGATGAAGCCGACATGATCATGGTGTATGATTTTTGTGATGTGTTGTTGGATTCAGTTTACCATTATTTTATTAAGGATTTTTGCATAGATATTCATTAAGGAAATTGGCCTATAATTCTCCTTTTTGGAAGTGTCTTTGTCTGGGTTTGGGATGAGAGTAATATTGGCTTCATAGAATGAGTTAGGCAGTGTTCTTTCCCTTTCTATTTCATGGAAAAGTTTGAGGAGAGTTTGTATTCTTCTTTAAATGTCTGATAGAATTCAGCTGTGAATTCATCAGGTACTGGACTTTTCTTTTTAGGGAGAGTCTTGATTGCTGCTTCAATTTCTTTTTGTGTTATATATCTGTTTAAGTGATTATTATCTTCTTGGTTCAGTTTTGGATGGTTGTAAGTTTCTAAAAATCTGTCCACTTCTGCAAGATTTTCATATTTATTACAGTATAGGCTCTCAAAGTAGTCGCTGATGATTTCCTGGATTTCTCTGGTGTTTGTTGTTATTTCTCCTTTTGCATTTCTGATTTCTCTGATTTGTTTTATTTCTCTCCTCATTTTAGTTAGGTTTACCAGGGGTCTGTCAATCTTATTTATTTTTTTCAAAGAACCAGCTTTTTGTTTCATTGATTCTTTGTATTTTTTTTTTTTGGATTCTATTTCATTGAGTTCAGCCCTTATTTTAATTATTTCTTTTCTTCTGCTTGTTTTGTTATTTGCTTGTTCTTCTTTTTCTAGGAGTTTGAAATAAAAGAGGAAATTAAAAGTTTCTTGGAAGTTAATGAAAATTGAGCAATGTGATGTTCAGGTTCCAATTGTTTGCATGTTTTTTTTACTGCTGTTTTTGTTGTTGATTTTAGTTTAATGCATTGTGGTCAAATAGAATGCATGGGATTATTTATATTTTCTTATATTTGCTGAAACTTGCTTTGTGCCTTAAGATATGATCAATTTTGGAGAAGGTTCCATGGGTTGCTGAGAAGAATGTGTATTTTGCAGAAGTTGTATGTAATATTCTGTAGACATCAGCTAGGTCCATTTGATCTATGATGTGATTTAGTTCTAGGATTTCTTTATTGATTTTTTGTTTGGATGACCTATCTATTGGTGATTGGGGAGTGTTAAGGTCTCCCAGTATCACTATGATGGAGTTTATTTATGATTTAGGTCCTTCAGAGTATGTTTGAAGAAATTGGATGTGTTGACATTGGGTGCATATAGGTTGATAATTATTATTTCCTTTTGGTGTATTTCCCCTTTTATTAGTATGTAGTGTCCTTCTTTTTCTCGTTTTATTAGTGTAGGTTTGAAGTGTACTTTGTCTGAGATAAGTATTGCTACTCCTGCCTGTTTTTGGGGACCACTGGCTTGGTAAATCTTCTTCCAGCCTTTCACTTTCAGTCAGTGCATATTTCTGTTGATGAGGTGGGTCTCCTGTAGGCAGCAGATTGTTGGATCTTCCTTTTTAATCCAGTTTGTCAGTTGATGTCTTTTGATGTGGGAATTTAGTCCATTAACATTCAGTGTTAGTATTGATACGTATGTGGTGATCCCTGTCATGTAGTTTTCTTTGTTGATTAAGAATTTGATTATGTGTAGCCAAATCAATGTTACTCTTTACTTTTTTGCCTGCCTTTTCATGGTGTTCTTGGCTTTCATTATCTGTGTGAAGAATTTCTTGGAGAATCTTTTGTAATGGTGGCTTGGTCATCATACTGTTTTAATTTCTGCTTATCATGGAAGACTTTTATTGTTCCATCTATTTTGAATGATAGTTTTGCTGGGTGAAATATCCTAGGATTGAAGTTATTTTCATTCAGTGCTTGGAAGATCTCACCCCATGCTCTTCTTGCTTTTAATGTTTCTGTTGAGAAGTTTGCTGTGATTTTGATGGGTTTACCTTTGTATGTTATTTGTTTTTTGTCTCTTCAGCCTTCAATATTCTTTCTCTGTCTCTGTACTTGTTTTAATGATAATATGTCATGGGGTGGCTCTATTTTGGTTGGTTGGGTCTGTTCAGTGTTCTGGAAGATTGCTATACCTGAATGGGCATAGTTTTCTCTAAATTTGGGGAATTTTCTGTTATTATTTTGTTGATTATATTATGCATTCCTTTTCCTTGCACCTCTTCTCCTTCTTCAATGTCCATGATTCTCGGGTTTGGTCTTTTGATGGAGTCAGTGAGTTCTTGCATTTTCTTTTCACAGGTCTTGAGTTGTCAACTCTTCAGTTTTTCCTTTAATTGCCATTTCATCTTCAAGTTCTGAGATTCTGTCTTCTGTTTGTTTTATTCTGCAGGCATGGCCTTCCATTTTGTTTTGTATTTCTGTTTCACTCTTTTTTCTGAGGTTTTCCATGTCATGGGTTACTTCTTTAATATTGTCAATTTTTGCCCTTAATTCATTTATCTCTCTGCTTATGATGATCTTTGTTTCAGTTTGGTGTTTGTTTAGGGCTCCTATGATTTCATTTATTTGTTTCTGTGTTTTCTCATTGTCTTGAGCTTTGTTTTCTTGGAATTCTTGAGTGCCTCCTGTACGTTTTGGTTGACCATGTGTAGTAGCATCTCTATGACATTCTCATTAGTTATGAATTTCTTCTTTCAGGGTGTTCTTGTGGTCTTCGTTGGTTTCCTTGGTATAGTTTACCTTTATTTTGTTGGAGTCTGGGTCTGGGTATCCATTTTCTTCATTTTGCTCTAAATCCTGTACTGTTTTATTTTGGGGGGGGGGGAGAATGGTTTCCTTCCCTTTTTCTTCCCATATTTCCACTAAGTACTATTTCTGTCCTTGGAATATGTGTAATTTGGTATTAGCTGGGTTACAAGATTAATACTAACAAAATCATGAAAGAAGGATTAAAAAGAGAAAGAGAAGGAAAGATAAAAGAAAGAGAGAAATGAGGGGAAAAAAGAATGAAAGAAAAAAATGGAAGAGATGGTGGGTGATCAAACAGCAAACCAGGCTGCCAAACCCTTAAAGAAGGAAGGAAGAGAAAAAAAAATCACCAGTTCTGGAACAGTAGGATTGCAGTCTTAGTTGTTTTTAGTTCTTTAGTGTCCAGTCCAGTCTGTGTGAGTCTCTTAGGCACACTTGTAGCTCTCTAGTGGAGGCCCAAGCAGGAGCCTGGTTGAGCAGTTATCTGGGAAGCCTGTAGAGCTGGGGCCAGCTCTGCCTAAGGGGTGGGTTTCCTGGCAGGCTGGTGGATACAGCTGTCTTTTGCCAGGCTGGTGCCTGTCCCAGAGAGGCAGGGCTCCAGTCATTCCACATGGAGCTTGGGCTCAGCAGTGCCTGAAGGGTGGTGGGCTCAGGGGAGCAGTGGGTTTCCCAAAGAGCTGTGGGGTCAGCTCTGAGCTGGGATCTGGCACAGGCAGGTGCAACTCTTGATTTTCGAATAAACTTAGCTTCATTCACAGGGAAAAGAATACATTTCTATCTTGAGGGTAGAAATGTGCTTTACTTCTTCTTTTTAAGTTACATCAGTCTAATCACCTTAAAGACCATAGCCTGTTTCTTCCTCTCCAAATTCTGAAGGTGAGGTTTTCCTTTTCACTGTAGCTATTGGTGATGTGGGCAAAGAAAGAACCATATAAAGTGCCACTCATGCTTTACAATGTCAACAATGGTCTTTGATATTTTCTAAAGATTTTCTTGTCTTTCCTTTCTTGCACTCACACAGCAACTCCTAAACTGAAATTTGTTTAACAAAAGGCACTGTTCCTCTCCCCAAACAGCACTCTTGGATCTGCTTGTTACTTGAATGCTCATGGTATAAAAAGAACAATTTAAAAGAGTGTTAAATTCAGTTTGGTTGACCATATTTATGAGTATAAAATTTTATCAGATTATAGCTTCAAATCCATTCTTGATTTGTTATCTATATAAAATGCTTTTCAAACCAACACTAAGAGCAAATATTAAATTTGAGGGTGAACTAGGGAAAACCAGTTTTGTGAGAAATTAATTCTCAAAGATTCTTTAAGAGAACTAAATGACTTCTGTTTGAGATCAAAAGATTTCCTCTCACTACATCCCTAAAGGAGGAACTACTCATTAATTTTCCTTTATGGAAACAATATGGAATTGGAGGTATGAAAAGGGAAAGTGCTTAAGAATGCAGAACAAATTTATCATTACTGAAATTAAAATGTTTCCTTTGAGCCCCTCCTGAGCTTTTGATCTGAGATGAAGAGGACTAAAACCAGAAACGACTCCTTTGTACCTGGAGAAGGAAGGCTTGAAAAAGTAACTTAATAACTAGAATATAGTGTCAGTCACTATAGCTGCTGAAATCTATATTATAGAGGTAAATGTAGCAGAGCTAATGTAGAGAATTCAGATAACATAAACAAGCACCTTCAAGTTAATGACCCTCTTCCTGAGCACTGGAAAATAAGACAGTAAATACCATTGCCACTTCACCATTGGCATACTAGAAAAAATAAGAGGTTGTTATGTCAAGGAAGATGCCAATGGCTAGTTTGGCTCACAAGTGTAAAGCATCCTGATGTCATTGTCAAGCCTGACTACTAAGTCACCATTACTGTCTGGTTATTTGCATGCATGATTTGAGCAGAAGACTAGAGTATTTTAAATCATCACTAAGTGGAGAAAACAAAGGTTATTCAGAGCCCATGCCACTTGAGGGCACAGATCCTCTGTACAACCTATGGGAAACAGAGAATATATGTTTTCTGTAATGAATTAGTTTTTGAACACACCCAAAAAAAGCCCAATCAAATGCATACAGGTAACCTAAAAGTATGTGTGTATGTCACAGAGATGTTAGTACAAATTAATATATATTAAAGGGACTTACACAAAAATGTTGAGGTAAGTTTAAAAAGAGAATCCTCCCTCCATCCTTATGAAACATAGCTAGAAAAGCCAAAGCATTACTAGGAATGCAAGATTTACACACAAACCCATAAAATATAGTTACTGGCAACACTGGTAGGTTTTATTTTTAATTTATGAACACAATACATTTGTTGTTGTTAAAACAACAAAAGAAATCTACTAAAGAAAACAAAATGTTCCTTACCACTGTCAATACAAAGTTCACAACTATAAATTTTACCATCATGTTAGATAATAATCCAACTCCTACCATGTTCAAATCCTGTTTTTTCTTTTTGTCATGTACTAAAGTTTCTAATTCATTTCTTAACACACAGTGCAACAAGGAAATGATTCTCTGCCACTAGTGATTGTTTTTAAGTCAAGAGTTAAGAATGTTCTCTTAAGCATCTTTACAACCAGAGCAAAATATTCCTTAAATAACCCTTTGTCCTAATAATACCTGTAGGAAAGCCACATTGTCTGAGAAAAACATACTGTCAACTTAGGGAAAAAACTACAAGAGTAGGATATGAGTATGCAAATCTATGCAGGAAAAATGTAGAAATTAAATTTTGTTAAAATTTCTGTTTATTAGCATACTAGGACCTCTAAACTTTGCTTCCATTAGTCATGGTATCAGGATGTGGAAGATCAAACCTATATATTTATCTCCCAGTTGCTTTCCTAAGGCATATAAAAAGTCTGTTATCAATGGCACATGGACATCCTAAAATGCATGTGTTTTTGAAGTCTTGTTGAGTCTGTCTTCTCCTTTAAGAAACAAAAACAGTATGCAGAGGGTCAAAGAAATAGACTCTAAGCAAAAGGAAACTATGACAAATACAAACTCAATAGTATGGAAGCAGCATTTAACAGACTTCCCATCTCATCAGTAATTGAATAGAGCCAGAAAAATAGTGACAAGTAGTACAGCTTGTAGGGTTAGGGATAGATGTACAGTGGCATTCTATGTACCAGCAGAAAGCACAGAGATGTACTTTATACCATGTTTCTATGAAGGAAAGGAAATACTGGGGTATAAAATGGAAAAATATCAGGATTTGAATGCAAATTTTTAGCATAAAAGAATTTCAACTTTGTTTTAATAAAGGAAAAAATACCCTCAAGCCTTTGTGTCTGAGATTCACATTATCTTAAACTTGAAGGTGTCTTTTTTTTATCTTTGGTAAAATTTTATCCATAAAATAGAATATAAAAACATGAATCATTAGAGAATGAAATATGAAATCAAAGGTGATGTCAGTTTAGTAGCCCCTGAATTTTTTAAGCTCTTTAAAGCCTGAAGCAGGATGAAGGTATCATTTGTTCCAAGTCTTGTTGAGATAACAAATGATGAAATAAAAAGAAAACCCACACTCCAAACAAGGTCAGGCAACCCCATTCCCTCCCACACCTCCTAGGTAAAAAATATGAATAATTTTAGTAACAAATCAGAATTCATTTTTATCTCCTACCTGCTTCACCAGTGGAAGTTTAGAGTCATGATTTTGCTAGACATTTATATTTATGTATGTAGACACATAAACTCATATAGATGACAAATGATTTTTTAAAGTCCTGGCAGACAAAGAAGCAATAATTGTAACTAACAACCTTCTATATTTTTCTTACTGTTTAACTTGCTATTCTTTAGAAAAAAACAGTTTCCATAGTGTTTGCCTCAAATCTTATTGCTTAACAAATGTAGTATAACTTCCAATAAAAATTTAAAATAAAAAGTAGTCAATCCCTTGATGAATTTGATATGGCTTTTATTGTGAAAGAGAAGGTGGCAAAGAGAAGACCAGTAGAGAAAAAGGTAGCATAAATACTTCAGTATACAATGATTTCCAGAGAGAGAAAGAAAATGAGAGAGACTTTACTAACAACAAGTGGAAAAAAGGATTGAAAGCCTGAAAGTCAAGTCATAGCCAAAAGCATGTTCTACCTTAAGTAGGCTCTCTTTTCCCCCCTCATTATTTCTTTTTTTATAAAACCTGTCCCTAAACCATTATCAGCTTTTAATATTCCCTAGACTGGGCTTCATCTTCAGTCCCCTCATCCCCAGATTTCTCAGGTGAAGGACTTGCAGATGTATTCTTTCGTTTATTATTCATATGTGCATACATTTTTGGGCCAATTTTCCCACCCTGCCTCCACCTCCTCCACTGCCCCCACCCTTTTCCCCACCCCCTTGCTTCTAGTCAGAACAGAAGTTTCTTTTCTGTAAAGCTTTTTGGTTCCTCATCTACTTCTTTGGCAGAAGGAGTCTTTTCCTTCGATGTCTTTGAAGCTGTGGGGCAAGCTGCCTTTCTTTTGCCTTCCACTGGACTTGGCATCACTGTAGGCTTTATCCTGGGTTCAGACATTTTCTTATTTTCTCTCTCAGGTTTGGACTTCAATCATCTTTTTATTTTTCTATTTGAACTGCTATAGTCACTGTCATCATCATCTTCCATTAATAAATCTTTGTTGCTGCCTGAATATTTCCCCTGAATTGTCCTTCATCCTCTTCCTCTGGCTCCTCAGTGCCCACATCTACCATGAGCATCTCTGTCTATTTAGAAGCTGCTTTAGATGCTGTCTGCCATTATTGGTGCACATTTTTATGATCAACTTTTTATCTTCACTGTCCTCTGCTGAATGAGAATCATCCTTCTTGGTCTTCACATCTTTTTCTACTGAGTCCTCAGTATCTTCTTGTGAACTCTTTTTGATTCTTATTTTTAGCTTCTCAGGGAGATAATCAAATTTTCTTAGCAGTAGTTCCTGAATCTCTTTCATATTCTTCATCTGCATCATCAGATTCCTGAAACTTCAAACGATCAATGACATTCCATTCTTAATTCATTAATCAGTTGTATGGCGCCAGGGCTATTTCTCTAGCTTGGTTACTGTGAATAATGTTGTAATAAACATAGGAGTACAGGTGCCTTTTGTATCCAGTCAAACAATATTTCAGATGTATGCCTAGAAGTCCAATAGATGGGTTAAATGGTAGTACTATTTTCAGTTTTTTAAGGAGCTTCTGAACTGTTTTCTATAATGGTTGTACTAACATTCACACTAAAAGTGTGTGATTGTTCCTTTTGTCCAGCATTGTCTCTAGCATTTGTTGTTGTGTTTATTATTGATGACAGCCATTCTAACAGGAGTGAGAACCATAATGTCATTTCAATTTGTATTTCCTTTTCTTTTGGTGGAACTGGGGTTTGAACTCAGGCCCACATGCTGCTAGGCAGATACTCTACCACCTGAGTCACTCCTCTAGCCCTTTGCATTTCTTTTAAGACTGGGGATGTTGGGCATTTCTTCATAGGTATTTTGACCATTTGTACTTTTTCTTTTGCCACAGGAAGATGTTCATTTGTGAATTTCTTTATTGGGTTATTGATTCTTTGGAAGTTTAATTTGCTGAGGAGCCTACACTCAAGTTATCAGATTAATTTGCAGCCTTCAGAATTGGATAAAATCTTTATGACCTGTATATATGAAAATAAATTAATAAACAGAGTATTCAGGGAGTTTAAAAAATAAACTTCCAATTATTGGGACCCTGTCTCAAGAATACCCAACACAGCTGGGCACCAGTGGCTCATGCCTATAATGCTAACTACTCAGGAGGCCAAGATTAGAAGGATTGTGGTTTGAAGCCAGCCTAGGAAAGTAGTTTGTGAGACCCTATCTTGAAAAACCCGCCCAGGAAAAACTGCTGGTGGAGTGGTGAATTCAAGCCCCAGTACCACAAAAAAAAATTAGCAACCAACACAAAAAAAGGACTGGCAGAGTTGCTCAAGTGGTAGAGCACCTGCCTTGCAAGTGTGAGGCCCTGAGTTCAAACCCAGTACCACCAAAAAAAAAATGGAGCTGAGTCTGGTGGGACCTCTCTGCATTCCCAGCTACTGGGAAGGCAGAGGCAGGAGGATCAAGAATTCAAGGCCAGCCTGAAAAAAATAAGGAGACCTTATATCAAAACCAACTAAACAACCAAACAAACAAAAAGTTCCAGAAGTGGTACAGTGCTTTCCTAGCATGTGCCAGGCCCTGGGATCAGTTCTCAGTACTGCAAAGAAAAAAAGGAATCACATAATCACACACCATGTACTTGTACATCAGGTTTAAGTTTCCTGTTGTAGGATATTTCAATAATCCGTTCATTTTTATTGCTTTGTAGTATTTCATTGCATGAATACACACAGAATGACTATTCATTCACTAGTCAGAAACATCTGGATTGTTTCCAGTTTGGAAATATTGTGAATAAAAGTGCCTTGAGCATTTATGTTATGAGTCTTTGAGGAGACATGGTATTATTTTCTTTAATAAATACCTGCACATAGAAAAAATAAATAAATAAGCTTCCAAAAAACCATGACTCAATCAAAAGTGGACAATTAAACTGAACAGAGCTTTTTCAAAGGAAGAAGTTCAAATAGCCAAAAATATAAAATAAAATTTAAAAATTTAAAAAGACAAATGAATTAACACTCAACATCCCAGGCTATAAAAGAAATTCAAATTGAAACCCTGTTAAGATTCCACCTCCCTTCAGTTAGAATAGATGTCACCAAGAACACAAACAACAACAAATGCTGCTAAGGATGTGAGGAAAAAGGAATGTTCATATACCCTTGATGAATGCTAAAGTAGTACAACCACTGGGTAAAACAATTTGGAGGTTTCTTTAAAAACTTAAAATAGAATTACTATATGAAACAGAAATACCTCTCCTAGGAATATATCTGAAGGATTGCAAAGCAGTCATGGACACCTATGTATATTATTCACAATAGCCACGATGTGGAAATGAACAAGATGCTCCACAACTGATGAATGGATTAAGAAATGTGTTACTTGTATACAATGGATTTTTTTCAGCCATAAAGAAGTATAACATTTTGTCATTGGCAGGTAAATGGATGTAACTCTAGAACATCATCTTAAGTGAAGTTGCCATGTTTAGAAAGCCAAAGGTCACATTTTTTTTTATAATATGTGAATATAGGCTCAAAACAAATATAAGCAATATGATCTGTATATATATATCATCTATACCTATACCTATAGTCTATATATCTACATACAGAACATGTATCCAAAAGTGGGACTAGTCAAGGGGGACAAGGGAGGAAGGAAAAATGGAAAGAAAGATAGCAAATAATATTAAAGTACATCATACCTGTTTAGGAAGAAGCCAGAAGGAAAGATGCTGAAAACTGTTAAACAAAGGATGGGGGAAAATGATGAGGAAGTACAGTGGAAGGGGATTAAATTGACTTAAGTACAAGGACTGTACAGGTATAATATCAAAGCAAAACTCCTACTGAAGAATGAATAGACACCTAAAAATGAAGAACAATAATGAAAAACAGATCACACTAATAGGAAGTCATTAAAGGAGGACAAACAGTAAAAAGAAGGTGAACATGGTTCACATAGGACTTTCTATGTGAGAATGAATATAGAATATTTAATCCTGTTGAAGTCACCATAAGAAGAGGACTAAGATAGGAGAATGGAAGGAATGAATCAATTTGGGATATAATACATATATACATGGAAATATCATAATGAATCTCCCTATAGAGCAATCTTAAACAAACAAAATATGTTTATATTTAAAAAGGGAAAGGAAGGCGAAACAGGTACTCCCTCAGGGTTGGTATCAGTGTGAGAGTGGAGGATATAAGAAAAGAAGTAGGAGGATAAATATGGTAGAAATATTATGTACTCATATATGTAAATGGAAAAATGAGACCTGTTGAAAATATTAAAAGAAAGAGGGAGGGGGTGATAAAGGATAAAGATGGTAGGGTGAATTTAGCTAACATATATTGTAAGCACACTAGTATATAACACAAGGCACCCCCAGTACAACAATATTAGGACAATGAAAATTTAAAAATAAAATCAGGTTTGTTAGAATGTTGACCATACTGCACAATATTCCACTCTTGGAAATGAATCTATGCTTCATAGGATTTTTCTCCATTTATCACTATTTTTAATTTAAAGCCACATTCATTTAGGCTCATAATGTACTATTTTGCTGTATGGTAAAGAAACATGTAATTACCATTCTAAGTCCACATTAGAATGGGTGGTGGAAGAGAATAAAGGAGAATGATGGAGGGGGTGAAATCAGCTTAGATATAGTGTAAGCACTCTTAAATGTCACAATTTATCCCAAGTGTAACCATAATGTAATAATAAAAATGAAATAGGAAAAAATTAAATATATCCAGGTTATTAATCCTTTTACAGTTGTGTAGCTGGCAAAGATTTTATCTCATTCTGTGGGCTGCTTTTTCATTCTGGGGACTGTTTGCTGCTACAGAAGTTTTTTATTTGCAGATAGTTCCATTTGTCAACCCTTTTTCTTACTTGCTAAGTCATTGTAGTTCTATTGAAGAGGTTATTGTCTCTGTCTATATGTTGCAGTGTATTCTCTAAGCTTTCCTGCACTAGTTTAAAAGTTTTGTGCCTTATATAAATGTCTGATACACTTTGAATTTAGATTTGTGGAGGGTGAAAGACATTGTTTTAGTCTTCTACATGCAGATATCCAGATTTCTCAGCAAAATTTGTTGCAGAAGTTGTCTTTTATCCATCATATGTTTTGGACATCTTGGTCAAAAATTAAGTGGCTGTAACTACATTAATTTATATCTAAGTCTTCTATTCTGTTCCATTAGTCTTCATGTCTGTATTTGTGCCAGTACCATCCTGTTTTTATTGCTATTGGTCTGTAGTACATGAAGTCATATATTTTGATACATCCAGCATTGCAATTTTTGCTCAGAATTTCCTTGACTCTTTGTGGTCTTTTTTACTTCTAAGTGAATGTTAGGATTGCTTCTTCAATTTCATTGAGGAATGTCACTGGAATTTGTATGTGGATTGCATTGAGTGTAATTATTGCTTTTGGTAGCACAGCTATTTTTATGATGTTAATTCTGTCTATACATGAGCATGGGAGATATTGCCATTTTCTGATTTCTTCTTCAGTTTCTATTTTCAATGATTCATACATGTCACAGTGGAGTTCTTTCACCTCATTTCTTAACTTTGCTCCTTGGTATTTTTTATGAGGTCTTTATTATGCATAATAGTTTTCAGCTTTTTAGATATGAGATCATGTCATCTAATTTGGGATAATTTGATTAATTCCTTTTCTATTTCAATTCATTTTATTTTTTCTTCCTATATTATTGTTCTGGCTAGGAATTCCAAAACTATGCTAAATAAGTGTGAAGAGAATAAACAAACTTGTCTCCTTACTGAATTTAGAGAACATGGTTTCAGTTTTCCCCCATTGATTATGGTATTGGCTATACTATTGTATGCAGCCTTTATCAAGTTGAGATAAATTCCTTCTATTATTAGTTTCATCAGAGCTTTCATCAAGAAATGGTGTATTTTGTCAAAAGCATTTTTCTACATCAACTGAGTTGACCATGTGTTATTTGTCATTGCTTCTCTCTATATGCTGTATTATATTTATGATTTATGTATGTTGAAGCATTCCTAGACTGAAACCAGCTTAATCATGGTACATGATCTTTTTGATATGTTGTTGAATTCAGTTTTACAGCACTTTATTCAAAATTTTTGCATCTATGTTCATAAAAAATATTGACCTATAATTAATTCTCTTTCATTGTTGTGTCCTTGTCTATTTTTTAGAACAAATATAATACTTGCTTCCTTTAATGACTCTAGTTGTGTTCCTTCCCATTCTATTTCATGGAAAATTTGAGGAATATTGATATTAGTTCTAATTTAACAGTCTGGTAGAATTCAGCAGTAAATTCATGAGTCATTTGGTTTTTCTTTTGTAGCACTGGGGCTTGAACTCAGGGCCTCATGCTTGCTAGGAAGGTGTTATTACCATCCTACCAGCCATTTCTTGATGGGTGTTTTCAAGATAGGTTCTCACAAACTCTTTGCCCTGGGATAACTTTAAGCCTCAATTCTCTTGATCTCTGCCTCCTGAGTAGTTAGGATTGCAGGTGTGAGCCATCAGACCTCAGCTGGGTTTTTTTTTGTTTTGGAAAGTATTGCTGCTTCAATTTCATTTCTTGCTATAGCTCTATTTGGGTGTTTTTTATCCAATTTTTCAAATTTCATTTGTCATATGTGTCAACAGATTTAACCATTTCTCCTAGATATTCCAGTTTAATTGAATATAGTCATTTTTGAGATATTTACAAATGATTCTTTAGGGTAGATTGGTGTTTGTTGTGATATTTCCATTTTAGCTACCAATTTTATTAATCTGTATCTTTTCATACTTCATTTATGCAGATTCACTAAGGGCATATAAATCTTATTTATTTTTTTAAGAACAACCTTTCTGTTTCATTGATTCTTTGTAGCTTTTTTTTTGGTCTGTATCTCATTGATATTAAGTCTTTCTTTCTTCTGGTTTTATGTTTAGCTTGTCGTTGTTCGCTAATATTTTGAGATGCAACTTTAGGTCATTTGTATGAGATAACTGTGGTTTTAATATAGACACTATAGCAATAAACCTTCCCCTCAGCAATGACTTTGTAGTATCCCTTAAGTTCTGGTAGGTTGTGTTTTCATTTTGATTAGGTTGCAGGAACATTTGGGTCTCCTTGCTCGTTTCTTGTCAGAATACTGGTCATGCAGCAATGTGCTATTCAGTCCCCAAGTGTCTGAGTAATTTCTGATTTCTTTTGTTGCTGCTTTCTTGTTTTATTCTGTTGTGGTCAGACAGTATGCACAGAGTTATTTTAATTTTCTTATATTTGTTAAGACTTCTTTGTGTCCTAAAATATGATCTATTTTGGAGAACGTTCCATGGGCTGCTGGAAGAATGTGTTATTATTCCTTAGCTAGATGAAATTCTCTTTAGATATCTATTAAGTTCATTTCACGTATGGTGTCATTTAATTCTGAAATTTCTTTGTTGAGGATTTTGGTCTGCATGACCTATCTGTTAGTAACAGTGGAGAATGACAGTCACCTACTATCATTGTGTTAGGTTCAGTCGAGTAGCCAAGGGTAAGTCAAGGGTCAGTCAAGTAGTGTTTGCTTAATGAAGTTGGCTGCACCAACATGTGCATATATAAGTTAACAATTATTATTTCCACTTCAGGTATTGTTTCATTCTTTGTATGAAATGTCTTTCTCTTGTCTGACTAATTTAGGTTTGAAGTCAACTTTATCTTATATAAGTATAGCTACTCCATGGCCAGGTGCTAGTGCCAAATGCCTGTAATCCCAGCTACTCAGATGTGCATGGAGTGGCACAAATGACAGAGAACCTGCCTAGCAAGCATGAGAACCTGTGTTCAAACCCAATTACTGCCAAAAATGTAAATTAATAAGAATGGATATCCCTGTCACATGTGTTTGATAAAGTATATTTACCCTGTCAGTGGTCATTTCTGTCAGTGAAATGTGTTTCTTGTAAACAATAAATAATCATGTTTTGGTTTTTAATTTGTCTTTTCATGTGGGAGTTGAGATCATCTACTATAAGTGTTAGTATTGACAGATATGTGGTAATTCCTCTCATTTGGTTGCTTTTGTTTTATATGTAGTTGTCTGTTTTTACGTGCACTTGAATCACTGCTTATCCACAATTGTTTATCTGCTAATTACCTGAGATTTACTTATTCTCATCCTATGGTGGCTATGTTTATTTTCATATTATCTGTGTAAGATTCCATTGAGTACCTCCTGGAGTCTTAGATCAGAGGTCATATTTTGCTTTAGATTGTGTTTATCGTGAAAGGTTATTTCTTCTCCAATTATGAATCATAGCCTTACAAGGTTTGAAATTGTTTTCTTTCAGTGTTTGATTACCTCATTCTGTGCTCTTCTTATTTTATGATTTCTATTGAGCAATCTGCTGTTATTTGGATGGGTTTACCTTTATGTGTTATTTGACTTGCCTCTTACGTCCTTCAAAATTATTTCTTTGAACTCTGACCTTATTATTTTAACTATAATATTTTGTGAAGTGGTTCTACTTTGGTCATGTCTGCTTGATGTCCTAGAGGTTTCTGTACATGGGTGGTCATCCATTTCCTGAGATTTTTGGATGTTTCCTGATATTATTATGTTGAATATTTGCTATGCTTTCAGCTCACAGCTGTTCTCCTTTTTCAATGCCCACGATTCATACGTTTGATGTTTAGTGGAGTCATAGATTTCTTGCATATTCTTTTCATATTTCTTCATTCTTTGACCTGGGTATTCATCTTTTTTCAGTATATATATATATATATATATATATATATATATATATATTGTCTTCAAGTCCTGAAAATCTTCCACTTGTTCCAGTATGCTGCAGTGACTTTCTACTATATTATTTGACATAAAAGCTTTGTATTTAAAATTTTTCCATTTTTCTTCTTGAGACAGTCTGTATTTTAATTATTTAGCTCCTCTTTCACATCTTGTACAGTCCAAAACTTCTTGTTTCTAAGAAGAGTTATCTGATTTAAGTTCAGATATCCAGTTTCCTTTCCTGGACTTATTTCAGCCTGAAGGATTTCATTCAAAGTAGGATGTGACTACTTTGTCATGTCCTGGCTGCTGGTGTGGAAACATTTCACCAAGTGTCCTGAGAAATGGGCTATATCAGTCATATCATAATGTGGCAGTGGTGGCCTGTCTGGGCCATTAAATTTGCATGTATGATGACTGGCTGGTTTCAGATCATGGTTCTGTTGCTATAAGTTCAAATGACTTACCATGTTGTTCACTTTACGTCCTTATCTGTATATTGAGGATGATATTTCCTGTGTTACAGCATAATTTTTGAAGTTTACATAAATTAATGAAGGATAGTTTATTGGATTCAGTACTTAGTAAATATTATGTATTACAGGAAGATATTTGCAGTAGATTTAAGGTAAAAAATAAATTACTAAGTATAATTTCACATTCTTGGAATATACTCAGTGAGTGAGTGAGTGTGTGTGTGTGTGTGTGTGTTTGTATATGTGTATTTCTGTGTATCTGAGTGTATTTTTATTTAGAGTGAAAGGCAGAGACTGAGAGAACAATTCCATTCATTCTTGGTGGTGAATGTTTGGTGATCATGTAAGCCAAGCCACTGTGATGACTTTAGGTGAGCTTCTGAGAGTGAACTGACATGTCCAACACCAAACTTCTAGTAATGGGTGAAAGAAACATAAAGTTTGAAGATTAAATTGACTTTCTATCTGAGTCATTCCCTATATAACCCAACTTCTAGGCATGGCTTCTTAGGTTTTTGGAAATTATCCCAAATTATGTCCCAATTGAACTTAGTATCATTTGGTGCTGGTAACCAAATTAGCTAACTGGGAGGACAAAAGTGATCCTCTGGGAGGTAGGTGAAGCAAACATGCTTTCATAGATGTTTCTGCAAACCAGAGGGAACAAGATTCTGCAGGAAGTGCTCCACACCTGTATCTACCGACAAGTCTTCATCATGTCACAGTTGAGATGATTGCCCCTGATGAGAGACTGATAGCAGCCAGAGGCAATGAATCAATAGGCAGCAGAGGTGGAGCAGCTGGGAGAGAGAAACCATTCCTGCCCTGTGTAAAAGATGTCTCAGTGGCTTAGGGGGTCAAGAGAGAATGAGACACATGGAGCAGGGGAGAGACAGAGATGGAGGAAAGGGAGAGAGAAGGGGAGGGGGGGAGAGAGAAATTGAAACATGGACTGAAAATCAGATGCAGTTATTCTTGGTGGTAAAGTTTCCAAGGTCACCTAAACCAATATTCTATTTTTATTAAAGATTTGCTCCTGAGAGATGAACTGACTTGGCCAACATAAACTGCCATTAATGGGTGGAGGAAGTCTAATTACCATGGGTATTTTGGTACTCTCTGTCAGGTGTCATTTCCTCTGTATCCCTTTTCTAGTCAAGCCTTTTTTCTTTTAAGTAAATCATCATAATTTGCATCCCATTTCAACATTATTTTATGTGGTTCCAGAGACCTCACCTGAGAACTTGGAGGAGAAATGTGATCTTCTCACCAGAAGATGGCACTAAGTGCTTGCCATCCAGGTTTCTGTCAGTTTGTGGGACAGGGCTCCTGAGGAAGTACCTAGCCAAAGGATACAATCAGAAGCAACAGCCTCATGACATCACAGTTAGTCAAACTGCCATGGAACATTGAAAGGGCAGAGGGGCTGCTGTCTGATAGAGGCCATGGAAACACAATCAGCAAAGGAGGGTTGGCCTGGAGAAAACTTTCCTAGGCTTGTGGGGAAGAAACCCATGGTTCTTAGTACATCAAGATGCAGGGATGCAACAGAGGGTCAGGTACCAACTCTCAGCACTGCTGAATCAGGATTCCACTCCCCGCAACCTCCATCAAGTGTGGTGAGCCAGTGAGTGTGAGTGTGGCTGGAGTCCATTTGCAGGGTTTCTATCTGGTTCATCTGCCTCCTGATACTGAGGCAGATACTTAACCTAGATCACTGTAGAAGAATCTGGGCAAGTTTGTCCCAATACTAGGTCAGCCAGCTAGAGATGGATATGAGAAGCACAAGTGTTTCCTAGAAATGGGAGTTTGGGTGTTTTTTGGTGTCTTTGGATTGTGTTAGGTGACTTCTGAATCATAAGATCTGAGAAAGGGTTTCCCAAAGTAATCTGGCAAACTCTTAAACTCACTTTGTGGCCTAGTTTGGCCTTCAGCTCCCTATGCCATCCTTGAACTCACTGTGAGGCCCAGGCCCACCTTCAACTCACTGTGAGGCTTAGTCTGTCACTAAACTCCCTCTGCTGCCCAGTTAGACATTGAAATCAGATTGTGGTTCATTCTGACACTGGATTCCTTGTGTAGTCCAGCACCTCTTTGAAGTCACTGTGTAGAACAGAAATGTGTGTAAACACTGAGAACCTGGCCAGACACTTACTCACTGAATAGCTTATTCCTTCCTTATACTTCCTATTGGACCAATGCTGTCTTGAATTCACTCTGTGGCAATCTTCATCCTTGAACTCTCTGTTGGGCCCAGGATAGCAATGAAATCATGTGTAGAACAGGCCATCTTTGAACTCAGGATGTTGTTCATGTGGGTTGGGAATTTTCCTTCCCGCTTTCACTCTCCTGGATCACAGGAATATGCCATCTTGACCAGCATGGTGTACGTTCAACACTTTCAACAAATAAGTTATCTTTAATGAACTTTGCAAGGATATAAAATATTTGACCTTTGACTCTGTTCCCATCTGCATTTTTCAAGACTTTTATGGAAGTCTTAAGCAGTGTCTTCATGGTTGATATTAAGATCCTTGGTCCATTTTGAGTTGACACTAGTACAACTAGTTTCTAGTTTCAGTATTTTCCAGGCAGATAACGACTTTTCCCAGCAACATTTGTTAAAGAGGCTGTCTTTTCTCCATTGTATGTTTTTGATGACTCTGTCAAAAATAAGGTGGGCATAGCTTTGTGGATTCATATCTGGGTCCTCTATTCTGTTCCACTGGTCTTCATGTCTATTTTTGTGCCAGTACCATGCTATTTTTATTACTATTGCATTGTAATACAGTTTGAAATTGGGTATGTGGTACCTCCAACATTGCTCTTTTTGCTGAGTATTGCCTTGGCTATTTGCCATTTCTTGTGTTTCCAAATGAACTTTAAGGTAGATTTTTTTCAATCTCTGTAATGAATGTCATTGGGATTTTGATGGGAATTGCATTAAACATGTAGATTGCTTTTTGTAGTATAGCCATGTTTTCTATGTTGATTCTACCAATCCATGAGAATGGGAGATCTTTCTGCCTTCTGTAGTATTCATGAATCTCTTTCTTCAGAGTTTTGTAGTTCTCCTTGTAGAGGTCATTCACATCCTTTGTTAAGTTTACCCCTAGGTATTTAATTTTTTTGAGGCTATTGTAAAAGGAACTGTTTCTATATATTCTTTCTCTATTTGTTCATTGTTTGTATATAGAAAAGCTAATGATTTTTGTAAGGTGATTTTGCATCCTGCCACCTTGCTGAAGCTGTTAATGGTGTCTAGGAGTTTTAGGGTAAAGTTTTTTGGTCTTAAAGATATAGGTTCATGTCATCTGCAAGTAGGGATATTTTGACAGTTTCTTTACCTATTTGTATTCCTTTTATTTCTTCTTTTTGCCTAATACCTCTGGCTAGAATTTCCAGTGCTATGTTGAATAGGAGTGGGGGTAGTGGGCACCCTTGTCTCATTCCTGATTTTAGGGGAAATGGTTTCAGTTTTTCACTGTGAAGTATTATGTTGGCTGTAGGTTTGTCATAAACAACAGACAATAAATAAATTGCACCTTTACAATGTTGAGGTACATTCCTTCTATTCCTAGTTTTCTTAGAGCTTTTATCATGAAGCGGTGTTGGATCTTCTCAAAGGATTTTTCTGCATCTATTGAGATGATCAAGTGGTTTTTGTCTTTGCTTCTATTGATGTGCTGTATTACATTTATAGATTTGCATATGTTGAACTACCCCTGCATCTCTGGGATGAAGCCTACTTGGTTGTGGCGTATGATCTTTCTGATATGTTGTATTTGGTTTGCCATTATTTTATTGAGGATTTTTGCATCAATGTTCATTAAGGAGATTGGCCTTTAGTTCTTTTTTGAAGGTTTCTTCATTTGGTTTGGGGGTTAGTGTAATACTGGCCTCATAAAATTAGTTAGGCAGTGTTCCTTCCCTTTCTATTTCATGGAAAAGTTTAAGGAGAGTTGCTATTAGTTCTTCTTTAAAGGTCTGAGGGAATTCAGCAGAGAACCCATCAGGTCCCAGACTTTTCTTTTTTGGGAGACTCTTCATTGCAGCTTCAATTTCATTTTGTGTTATAGATCTACTCAGATGGTTAATATCCTCTTGGTTCAATTTGGATGGTCATACATATGTAGAAATTTGTCCATTTCTTCAAGATTTTCAAATTTACTGGAATATAGGTTCTCAAAGTAGTCTCTTATGATTCTTTGGATTTCCATGATGTTTATTGTTATCTCTCCTTTTGCATTTCTGATTTTAAGAATTTGGGTTTTTTCTTTCCTCATTTTAGTCAGATTTTCCAGGTGTCTGTCAATCTCATTTATTTTTTTCAAAGAACTAGCTTTTTGTTTCATTGATTGTTTGTATGGGGTTTTTTTGTTTCTATTTTATTAATTTTGGCCCTTATTTTTACTATTTGGCTCCTTATGCTTGTTTTGCATTTTGGTTGTTCTTGTTTTTCTGGGAGTTTGAGATGCAGTATTAGGTCATTATTTTGAGATCTTCTTGTCCACTTAATATATGCACTCATGGCTATAACTTTCCTGTTAGTATTTCCTTTGCTGTGTCCTGTAGGTTCTATTAGGTCATGTTTTCACTTAATTAACTTCCAGGAAACTTTTAATTTCCTTTTTTTTTCATGTCTGACCCACTAATCATTGAGCAATGTGTTGTTTGTCTTTCAATTGTTTGCATATTTTTTTCTGCTGTTGTTTTTGTTGTTGTGTTCTAGTTTTAATGCATTGTGACCAGATAGAATGGAGGGGATTATTTCTATTTTCTTATATTTGCTGAGGCTTGTTTTGTGCCCTAAGATATGATGAATATTAGACAAAGTTCAATGGGCTGCTGAGAAGAATGTATATTGCATGGATGTTGGATGATATATTCTGTAGACATCATCTAGGTCCATTTGATCTATGGTGTGATTTAGTTCTAGAATTTCTTTTTTGATGTTTATGTTTGTATGACCTACTTATTGGTGATAGGGGGCTATTAAAGTCTCCCACTACCACTGTGTTGGGGTCCTAATATGCTTTTATGTTGTTCAGAGTATGTTTGGTGAAATTGGGTGCACTGACTTTGGTGCATACAGGTTGATAATTGTTATTTCCTTTTGGTGTATTTCTCCTTTTATTAGTATGTGTGTCCATCTTTATCTCATTGATCAATGTAAGTTTGAAGTCTATTTTGTCTGAGAAAAGTGTTGCTTCTCCTACCTGTTTTTGAGGGTCATTGTTTTGGTAAATCTTCTTCCAGCCTTTCAACCAAAACCAGTGCTTGTTTCTGTCAATGATACGGATCTCCTGTAAACAACAGATTATTGGATCTTCCTTTTTAATCCAGCTTGCCAAATGGTGTCTTTTGATGGGGGAGTTAAGTTCATTAACATTCAGTGTTAATATTGATAGGTATGTGGTGATTCCTGTCATTTAGTTGTTTTTTATTGTTTAAGGGTTTGATTGTATGCAGCTGAATCAATGTTACTCCCTGATTCTTTATGTCTTCTTCTCCTGTGGTTTGGCACTGCCTATCCTCTCATGATTTTGTTTACTTTCATTTTCTGTGTGCAGAATTCTTTTAGAGTTGTGGCTTGTTGGTCATATATTGTTTTAGTTTTTGCTTATCTGGAAGAGTTTTATTGCTCATCTGTTTTGAAGGATAGTATCCTAGTGTTAAAGTTATTTTCATTCAGTGTCTGCAATACCTCACTCCATGCCCTTCTTGTTTTTAAGGTTTCTTTTGAGAAATATGCTGTGATTTTGGTGGGTTTACCTTTGTATGTTATTTGTTTATTCTCTCTTACAGTCTTCAATATTCTTTCTCTAGTCTCTGTGCTTGTTTTAATGATAATATGTCCTGGGGTACTTCTATTTTAGTCAAGTCTTTTTGGTGTCCTGGAGGCTTTCTGTAACTGAATGCGCATAACTTTCTCTAGATTTAGGTAATTTTCTGTATTATTTTGTTGAATATATTGCAAATCCTTTTGCTTGCACCTCCCTCCTTCTTCAATGCCTATGATTTTCAGGGGTTTTTTTTTGATGGAATGCGTGAGTTCTTGCATTTTCCTTTCACAGGTCTTTAGGTGTTTGACTAATATCTCTTCAGTTTTTCTTTTAACTACCATTTCATCTTCAACTTCTGAGATTCTGTCTCCTGCTTGTTCTAGTCTGCTGGAGTGGCCTTCCATTGTGTTTTGTGTTTCTGTTTCATTTTTTTTCTGAGTTTTTTCATATCATGGGTCACTTCCTCTTTATTATTGTCTATTTTCTTCTTTAATTCACTTATGTCTGTATTTATATTGTTCTCTGTTTCACTTTGGTATTTATTCAGGGCTCCTATGAGATCATTTATTTGTTTCTGTATCTTCTTGTATTCTTTATTTTTGGTGTCTTGAAATTTCTTGAGTGCATCCTGTATGTTTTGTTTGACCATGTCTAGTAACATCTCCATGAAATTCTCAGTGATTACTTGAAGGATTGTGTTGGAGAGTGTTCTTGCGGGCTTCATTGGCTTCCTTGGTGTTCATCTTTGTTTATCTTTGTTTTGTTGGAATTTGGAACTGGGTATCCATTTTCCTCACTTCTCTCTGAATCCTGTATTAAATTATTTTTCAGGGAAGAATGGTTTCCATCCATTTTTCTTCTTCCCATCATTCTACTTGGTACTGCGCAACTATATTCTTAATAGGCTTGTTGGTGTTTTCAATCACTTGTTTTCTTTCCCTTGGTTTAATTTTGGTTTATGGCTGTATTGGGTTTTTAGCTAAGTGTGTGTGTGTGTGCTATTTCTGTCCCTGGTCTGGGTGTAATTGAGTATTAACTAATTCACAATAATAAAACTACCAAAAAAAAAAAAAAAAAGAAATCAATTGGAAGAAATGAACAAACAAACACAATCAAACAAGAAACAAAACAAACAAACAACCAAATACCCCCAAGAACTCCAGGTTGAGGAAAATAGAATTTCAGTCTTTGTTTAAGTTCTGATGTTACTCTTCCAGCATCCAGTCCTAGTGTTGGTATTTAAGCAGAAGCTCTGTCTTAGTCTCACCAGGTGGTTGGGCAGTGTTTTTTCTTCTGTGTTTCAGCAGCAGCTGCTTTGTCATCTTCTCCCTCAGTGAGGTGTGTCAGTTTAAGTTTGCATGTTGTCCTCGGGTATTGGAGATCAGCTCTGTAGTCCACCAGCTGTCCTGCTTTGGAGTTGGGTTTTTGCTGTGCTTGCTTACTGGGGGCTTGTTTCTTTGCCTCACCTCATTTCTCTGAGGCAAGGTCAGTGATCTATCCCCCCAGGGGATTGCTGGGGGGATTCTGCCTGACAATTGGCACTCACCTGTTTGGTCTGCTGAATGTCTCCATCTCCCAAGCAGGTTTGGAGTTTGTGGCTGGCAGTGGCAGCAGCCCTCCTGTTTTTTCAGTGCAACATGGTATGCAGAAACTTTCTATGGGCTAGGATTTCATGATGCCAAAGTTTTGATTCTCCTTAGTGCTTTATTTCCACCAAGTGTGGCTCCAGTGTCTCAGCAAGGTTTTTGATTCATGGAACTTATGCAGTCTTCTTCTGTACCCTAGTCACCATATTGGATCTTCTGCCCTGGGCTTGTTTCTGAGTCCCACACCTTTCCGTATAGATAGAAGGAAATCATTGGATTGATGAGGTTTTTCTGTGACTGTATTAGGTGAGATTATGGGCATCAGTGTCCAAATATAGTTACAAATGCCATATTCTATCCCTGACTTTGGTCTCCAGATCAGCTTTGTGAAAAAGGTAGTCATAAAGGTTTTAAACTTGGCTCTCATATTTGTGGAGAGCTGGCAGGTGGTCTTTGGTTCTTGGCAGTAAGTATGTTCTGTGATGCTATGTTGTGACCATTCAGCTTCCTTTCTTACAGGCTTCCTTCAACTAATCTTTTTTTTCTTCTTGGAAGCATATTCCATACCACTATAAATAAGAATTTAAAATTTGATTTTCTTATTAGCATTAAGGTTTGAACTCAGGGCCTCACTCTTGCTATGCAGGTGCTCTACCACTTGAGCCACCACTCTGCTAACCTTAAAAATATTTGAGGGATGGAGTACAGGACCTGACTTGAATGCATAAATCCTGCAGTTTAATCACCCATGCCTCAAAAAAAGTCTTTTCCACCAATACTAGGCAGTATAAAAAATTGTGAGTGGTAAAGCAATGAGGAAACTGAGATCTTTAAACTAGGATAAGCAAAATTTTTAAGATTGTATTCATGGTGTGTTCTTTATTTAATAAAGACATCTTGAAACATATGTAGAGGTAAAGAGGAAGCATAGCAATGCTGTGTGCCCGTTATCCCTTCAGCAGTTATTTGGTTTACTAGTTCTCAGTTGTGTCCCTCCACCCATCCACCAGATGCTGAATCATTTTAAAGTAAATTTTAGGCATCATGCTAGAAAATAGTCCAAAGTTGTGTTTTGTCTCAACACTAAAAGATATTATGTATTTTACTTTTAGACTGTTCATATGTGTCACATAGAAAGTCAAATGCCTGAAAGTCAGTGGGCAGCTGAGGACTCAGGAACTCTTTTTTTCTATTTAGCAGGAACACCCTGTACTTTTTTTTTGGTTGGAGGAGTGGGGTGGTTCTCAGAATCAAACCCAGAATCTTATGCATATTTATACACTCTAAAACTATATCACCAGCCTAGCCATCCTCCACTGTTAACTTGAACATACATCTCAATATTTATTTAGTCCCTGTTTTATATATTAATACAGTGATAATTCTGCTTTTACTTCCCTTAAATACAGAGGTGTACATCTGTACACTTTTTTATGACAATAGCTTGTAGTTGTTCATATCAGTAAGATGTGAGAATTCACTATGGTGTTAGTGTCATTCAAAACCTTAACCTGTAGCTATTCTCTGAAGAAAGAAATTAGGAAAGTAGGAAAAATTCATAATTGCAAAGACAAAAATAGAAGCGTCCATGCTTTATTCTTGCCCTCACAAAGTGTGCAAATGTATTTTTCTTCTCATATCACTGTGGGGTAGAAGAGAATGTCACTACTGCAGATACTTTGGTAGACTTGAACTGCTTCAGTTTCTTCCAGCAAACCATGAGAAAAAAACAGGAAGTGGACTTAGGAAGCATATCAGCCATCACAGCTCATGGAGTAATCCTGATCCAAATGTTAGGTAGGAGAGTGAAAAATTGGAGAAGAAATGTGACATTGCTTAAATACCCACTGATTATTTTATGATATTAAATAAATATTAAATATTACTAGGCAAATGGTATTATAACTATATTTTGCAAAAATCTTTCTCTTTCAAGTACATAATTAGGGGTGGGTGTGGTGGCTCAATGCCAGTAATTACAGGTACTTAGGAGGCAGAGATTGAGAAGATCACAGTGCAAGGCCAGCTTGGAATAAAAAGTTAGTGAGACCTGCATCTCAATCAACAAACAGGTTGGGATGGCCAGCAAGTGTGATCCCAGCTACACAAGAGGCATAGGTATAAGGATCACAGTTTCAGGCTGGTACTGAGCAAAAATGCAAGACCCTGCCTAAAAAATAGCTAAAGCAAAAAAGGGCTGGAGGCATGACTCAAATATTGAAGGACCTCTCTAGCAAGTGGAAAGCCTTGAGTTCAAACACAACTACCACCTCCCCCCCAAAAGTGTACACTTATAAGTATATAAAACAAATGCTGTGCTGTCTCCAGTTTACTTGTAAGTACTGTGTTGGGACTGAGGAGGTGTAAATAGGGCTGGCTCTAAGTAGATACTTGCTAACAGAGAGTGGTAGACACATGGAAGCAGGTTGTGAAATGGTATTTCCCATTTTAAAATTCTCCTTTTAATAATTTCAAAATTTAAATTTGTATATCACAGAATATATGTTCGTGAAAATTAAAAAACAGAGTTTAAGAATGAAAAGGGAATATTCCCAGTCATCCTACTTCCAGAAGTAAAGACTACCTGGAAAAAGTGGGTTTATATTGCAATGATTTTGTTTTGCCACACTTTGAAAAGTTTATCTTAAAGTAAGGTAGGATGTAATTCTACCTAATCTTTAGATTTGAGATTATAAATAATTAAGCTAAAATGCAATTGAAATTGACCTCAAATATATTTTGTAGCCGATTAGCTCCCAAGTACCTTAGTGTAAATTGAAATTTAATTTACTTTCTTTTCAAGGATGGAATCTCTAAAGAATATGGAGTTTGATTTAAAAAATGGCCACATGATTCCTGTGGCCATTTTAATCGACATGGTCTGTAGGGGATCTTTTCTCCATTGTACATTCATTGTGTTATAAGATTACAGCTTTTCTGTTTTCTTGTACTTAATCTTATGTATCATTTTTTGTTGTTGATGATGGCATGAAGAATTTTACTTTCTCACCCTTTCAAAACTGGAAAGACCCTTATCAGTGGCACCATGCTTTGAGTTATCTTTATAGATTGACAGTGTGGAGAGTGAATGTCAAATGTTGATCACTAAAACTGTAGTTTTTCTTTCTAATGTGTCTTTTTTTATGCCACTGGATTCCTGAACCTGAAATGCAATAGTTGGGTGAGTAGATTTGTCACTCTTAACCTAGATGTGTAGCCATTGAAGCTATTCCTTTCTAATAGACAGGGAAGTGGGGGAATAGCAAATTAAAAAGTCCTAACGCTCCCTCCCATCACAAGCAAAGCTCCCTCTCATCCAAGTAAATTTTGACTTGACAGTTGAGAATTCAGGGTGTGTGGTAGACAAAAGAGGCCTGTGGATGAGTCATGGGAAAAGAGAGAGTTATTAGCCTGTGGAAACAAGAAGCAAGTAGCAAAGTAGCACCTCTTTTTCCAAACTGTTTTTGTAAATAATGTATGTCATTTTAATCTCTTCCTCATGTTCTGATTGTGATACACTTGTGTACAAGAGAGAAAACATTGATGCATTTCCCCCTGCTTGCACTGGGTGAGGAATATACATGTAGATGCATACATAGGTGGATCTATGTTATGAGCTAGCTCCAGGTTTTATGCCAGAAGCCATAAATGTTCTTTATTAGTTGAAATGCTATGTTTCTTAAAATTATTGTTTATTTCACATGTGCATACATTGTTTGGGTCATTTCTCCCTCCTGCCCCTCTCTCCCACCTCTCGCCCCCTCTACCCCTCACTTTGTGGCAGAACCTGTTCTGCCTTTATCTCTAATTTTGTTGAAGAAAAGTCAGAAGCATGATAAGGAGAGAAGTCGTTTATGCTAGTTAAGTTAAGAATAGCTATACAGAAATATTCCTAGCATTGCTTTCATATACACGTGTGTTATGACCATGTTGATCCATCTCTAACTGATCTTTACACTGGTTCCTGATCCCCTTCTTGTGTTAACCTCTATCACGTTAATGTTTCTGTATTAGTTCCTCTGGAGTGGGGGGGGGACATCAAACACTTTCATGTTTTGGGTTTTCTACCTATTTCTCTATCTCCCGTATGTGCTCTCCCTTTGTCATGTGATCCAAGTCCAACCACATTGCTGCATTTGCTCTAGATCTAAAGTCTGCATATGAGGGAGAACATATGATGAGCCTGGCTGACCTCAGTCAGAATGATGTTCTCCAGTTCCATCCATTTACCTGGAAATGATAAGATTTCATTCTTCTTCAAGGCTGAGTAAAATTCCACTGTGCACAAGTACCACATTTTTGATCCATTCATCAATAGTGAGGCATCTTGGTTGTTTCCATAACTTGGCTATTGTGAATAGCATTGCAATAAACATGGGTGTTCAGGTGGCTCTGGAGTAACCTGTGTTGCATTCCTTTGAGCATATCTCCAGGAGTGGGATTGCTGGATCATATGGCAGGTCTATGTTTAGATTTTTAAGAAGCCTCCTAATTTTTTTTACCAGAGTGGTTGCACTAGCTTGCATTCCCACTAGCAGTGTACCATCCTTTTCCCCCACATCCTCACCCACACATGTTGGTGGTGGTGTTTTTGATGATGGCTATTCTAAGAGGTGGAATCTTAGTGTGGTTTTGATTTGCATTCCCTTTATGGCTAGAGATGGTGAGCATTTTTTCACGTGATTTTTGGCCATTTGAATTTCTTCTTTTGAGAAAGTTCTGTTCAGTTCAGTTGTCCATTTCTTTATTGGTTCATTGATTTTAGGAGAGTTTAGTTTCTTAAGTTCCCTGTATATTCTGGTTATTGTTAGGAAAATGCCACACACCAGCACCCAAAGGAGGCTCACAAGAGTTATCTCATGTCCAAAGTTTAATAAGCAGGCTGGCTGACCAAGAGAAAATGGCACAGCAGTTTCTCTCGGTGGGTCTGATCTTAAGTAGCATTTGGGAGAAAGCAAGGCCTAGGGGCAGGCAAAGGGAGGTGGTGGGAGATAAGGGACAGTGGGCTTTGATCTACAAGGGGTGAAACCAGCTGTGGCTTAGGCTGCAGAGGGGGCAGTTCTTATCATTCCCCCATTTTTTTGTTTAATAATGATGAGGGTAGGAGCTGAGGATCACGAATTGGGGTGAGGCATCAGTCTCTTTAGCTGCTTTGCTGGCAGGGGGCATTGTATGGAGCAGGATCCTCATGCTCCTGTGGCAACCTGGATGGGGCCTTCACAGTAGTTTTTCCAGGTGGTTTTGGAAAGTTTGATATCCCTGGAGATAAAACTGGTTAAAATTTTGATTAGCAGTAACAGACGTGTAGTATGATACAAGGGAGAAAGCTTAAGAATAGGATAGCAAGAAATATAGGCATTAGGATGAGCATTAGCAAGGAGAACCACTGTGAAATGTTATTCTCTAGAGGGTTTTAAGAGTCCCTTCCTTAAAAGGTGCTGCCACTGGGGAATCCCATTTAGCTTGACAGCAGTGGGTGTTGTGAGAATGACCAGATGAGGGCTGGTTCATTGAAGTCCCAATGGAGAGAGTCGAAGATCCTTTAGGAGAAAAAGATCCCCTGGTTTAATAGAAGTTGTTATAGGATGGGGCAGGATCTGGTCTGCATGCTCTCTGAGAAGGTCTATGATGTTAAGATAAGGTAGGTAGTCAGCCAGAGGAGCAGGGTCTGATGGAGGCAAGTTTTCTAAGAGAAATGGGTAGCCATATTTTATTTAAGACCCAAATAGGAAAATTAGGAGGAGCATAAAAGGTGTCTGCTAAGGGACTGCATACCTAGGGATCTAATGTTTGTAAAATCCTATAACTCCCAAGCTTGTTGTAAGCTGTTTTATGGTATGGGGGGAGGGAAACGGAAGATTGGGTTGATTTACTCATGACTCTGGGAGTGAGTTTGTCCCTTTAAGAACACACCTAGGTAGGTGACCTGAGGGAGACATAACTGAGCTTTCTCCTTAGAGACTTTGTATTCCTGGAGGCCAGAAAGTTTTAAAAGGGACTCAGTTGCATTGCAGATTAGGGGCTCTGTGGCTCTGTATTGAAGAAGTGTGGCCTCTGGGTAATGCCAATCCAATCTAATAAGTCTCTGGTTAGGGTCTGTCCACAAAGATGAGGGCTGTCTTTAAATTCTTGTGGCAAGACTGACCAGGTTAGTTGTTAGAAAGCATTTGTGGGACCTTTAAAGGCAAATAAAGGCTGACTTTCAGGATGTAGGTTAAATGTAACACTTTTGAGTAAGAGATTTAGCTCATAATTTTATATAAATTGACACTTTTAACTCTGTAAATGTTTGTACCATATTTAGATAAAGTCTAGATATTGAACACAGTTATAAGGTGGTCATTTAAGAGGCTGTTCTATGAGCAAATATATAAATGAACTCTGATTTAGCAGTACTTAAAGTTTGACAAGATCAACAGAAAACACAAATAATTTCTTTGATAAAGGCTTTTTCTGTAACAGTATTTTGTAGATGTTACTCAGAGTGGAACAATATTAAGATAACCTTGTTATTTTATAGACATAGAGAACTTGATTTTAGTTTGACATGCCCCTAAAAATCTTTTAGGCAACTTTTAGATTATATTTAACTTTAACTTTATTACATATTGAAGCTTATTATTATACATTTTAAAAACTTACTTAGACCTTTATATAACATACTAAACCCTTTGATGGCTTGTCTTTATCCCTCCTATTTGAAACAATATTTAGAACAAATCCTTCTTTATAAAATCCTTTTTTTATCTAAAAACACTTTTTTCTTTAACTTAAAAAATATATTTATTATCTATTTATATCTCTTTCAGTTGTTTACTTTGTAACTTGTATTTTAAAATTAACTTTTATAAGAATTTTAAATTTATTATAGGGGCTGAAGTAACTAATTAGTAGTCCTTATTTTTTAAGGAATTTATGATAGACATAAGGCCTCATCATCCCTCAGGCTTGAAGGGGTATTGTTTTGCATGTGGAAACTGTGAGGGATTTTTGAGTTTTATTTGAATAGGGAGGGACATTAAACCTCGCCCTACACTCATTTTATTAGTTTTCATTGTGGTATCTATTTGTTTCTAAGGAGGGGGCAACAGAGATAGCTGCCTGGGGGAGGAGAATTTGAGCTTTTATTTGTGATAGTAAATCTTGTCCCAGCAGGGACATTGCAGTTTTAGGTACTATGAAGAAAGAGTGACAGAAGAAGAGGTCTCCCCAAGAGCAGGCCAGAGGCCAGGTAAAATAGTGCCCTAGGGGCTGGCCAGAGTTGCCCCGAATGATAACTTTTGTCATTGAATTGGGGACCAGGAGAGAAAGGTAAGACAGAGAAATGGGCTCCACTGTCTAGGAGGGAAATGACCTTTCACTTTTTTACCATTATGACTACCCCAAGGCTCCAAGAAGTAGAGTGTGAACAGGAGGCTGGGACCTGTGAATCCATAGGAGGTGGCACCTCGTCTTCCATCTGGAGATGGGGGCACTTAGACCTCCAATGGTTACTTTGCAGAGAGGGCAGGGTCTTAGTTGGGGGTGGGGCTGTCTCCTGGACTGTTCCCCCTTAAGCATTCTCTGTAGAAGTTCCCCTCCTGTTCACCATGGTAGCAAAATGGAGATGTAGGCCCCAGTTAGGTGGGGGCAGCAATGAGGTCATGTCTCTTATCTTTCTCTCTTTTAGTAATGCTCCAGTTATAATATACAAATATGGCTAATTATATTAGTTGATCCAGTGACTTTTCACCTCTAGCCATAGATTGAGTTTTTTACAAATATCAGGGGCTGACTGTTAGAAATTTATCTTTGAAGAGAACCTCTCTCACCTGTTACTCTGGGTCCATTGTGGTATGTTTTCTGATAGCCTCCTTAAGATGTAGAAAGGTAAGGGGATTTTCTTTTAGGCCATTGCTGTAAAGCAAAGTTGATATTTTAAATTGACATTTCACACTCTGGAGAGCAGGTCTCTGAACTGTTCTGGGCCTCAGTTTCCTCATTTGAAGAATGAGGGATCTGGTCTAGGTTAAACTACTTTCTTTTACTATGAGATGGCTGAAGAGGCATTAATATTATTTATCCTTATTATTATTATTATTATTATTATTATTTGATTTAGTAATGTTGGGGAATTGAGCCCAGGGCTTTGTACATGCTGGGCAGACGTTTTTCCATTGAGCTACTTCTTTAGCCCCAAATATTTTTTTGTCTGTGGCTGTGTTGGATTTGAACTCAGGGCTTTATGCCAGTAAAGTGGCACTCTACTGTTTGAATTATATCATTAATCCTTTATAGTGTGGATTAGTTAATGGTACTGTCTGTGCCCCTGTAGGTAGGTATATTTCCTCATTTCTAGGTGTCACTAATATTGGGGGTTATTATAAATGGTAATCATTTTTAACCTGAGTGGCTTGGGCCAGAACCCATTGTTTTTCTAATGAGAAGAGAGTCTGGTCTAGTAGAAGCATAATATCCTTTTATGTTAATTGAAAGGTTTGGGCCTCTTCCTACCATTGCCTGTTGAAGGGGGAAGCACCCATTAGGATGTTTTGGATATTGGGGTGACTTAGAAGGTAGGGCAGAGGGTGGAGCAGTAGGGGTGGGCCTTGTCATTGATAAGGGGCTTTTTTGGTCCTCCTTTTCATGTTTATCCTGTGGCTTACAAAGAATGGCCAGCGTTTGAATATCTAAATATTAATTGTGGAGCCACTCTGAGATGAAAGAAAATTTGTATGGGGACCTTAGTTTACTGTTTTACTTTTATAGAAAATGTCTAATTGGAGTATGGTATTGTAATTTAAGGAACCCGGTGAAGGCCACTTCTCTTAATCACCCAAGGCATACTGAGGCCAGGCCTCACTACAAAACTTTTAATATCTACAAGCCAAAAGACTGGAAGGTGCAGATCCCATCTAGAAAGAACAAAATGTTAGGATCCTGCCTTTTAGTTAACAGTAGGCAGCCTTTTTTATAAAGGCTACCTTTTTAAACAAAGAAATAAATCATGTGTAAAGTTAGAGAAGGGAATTCAGAGAGCATTTTGGGCCAATAACAGTACCATATGGGACAACTAGTATTAATGTTTGGAGGGAAAAAATTATGTTGAGGCTGAAAGTATAGAAAATTTTAAATGAGAAGTTTAGAGACCACAGTAATGAGTTATTTGGGGGATTATAACCTTGAGTTAACAATTGGCTTACATGGGCTGGGTTTGGTGCCAGGTGTGAGGTGGGGCAAGAGCAGGGTTTGTGCAAGGCATCACTTACCTGGGACAAGCGAGCCTGTCTGCCTAGGCCTGATCCTGTGGCCTGTCACCCCTCCCTCTTCCTGTGTACTCTGTGCACATTTGTTTTAGGGAAGTGGTGGTGGGCCGCAGCCATCCCCATGTGTGGCTGGTGGCCCAGGATGTGCTGGATCCTCTGTATGGATTTTCTTAGCTATGGCAGGCATTCTGCTGTGTCCAGGAGCCAGCATACTGTGCAGGAGCATGCCTGTTTGTTTTCCCTCATCCTCTGTGGGGGCAGAATTATGGCATGAGCATGGCAGCCACAGTTTTGTAAGCACTTTTGTAAATCAGCTAATTTAAAGTTACTTTAGTTTGAGGCCTGGCAAACTAGTTGGAATAATTTAAGTCATAAGGCACCATGTTACATGTTTTTTATGGGAGGCAGGGTTCCCATAATCCCAGTGAAAGGAAGGCAGACAGAGACAAAGGACATGCAGTGAGACCATGGAGGAAGCAGAAAAGGTGTCCTGACATCTTAGGTAAGGGAGGGGAAGGCAGAGCCTGGAGGCATGACATGCCTGAGGGATTAGCCATCACCTGTGTCTCTAGGTTGCTTCCATTGACTGGTACTGGAACATTTTCAGCAACATGAAACCTCCATTCTCTGGTCACTGTCTCAGGAAAAAGGGGCATTAGATGGGGTGGGGGGAGAAGCAATCATCAGATGCCATAATCAAACAGGATTCTGCCAATGTAGCATGAGGTGTACTGAATAAACTTGGGCCTTGGTCTCAGCCCACAGGGAGGGAGCATGAGCTCTCCAGAGCCAGAAGGACTTGGGCAGGGGAGCAAAAGATGCAGAGAGAAGGCTCAAGTGGAGATAAGAGGAGGTTTGGACACAGGGAATTTCCTTTTATTTTTCAGTGCATTCACAGAAGGTGTAGAGATACCTGAGAATGTTAGGGTCGAGTGTGCCATCTAGTAGCCATTTAGAGTTATTGTCCAATTGGTATTGTGGCCAAGCCTGATTGGAAAGAAAAATGAGATTTTGTCTTTAGATCATGTGAGAGCTATAGGGACTCAAGGTTGGCCCATAGACAACCCAGAGGGGTGTCTGAGGGAATTTTGGAAGATCCAGCTCCCATGATGAGACCCTGTCCGAGGAGGAATATGGTGGGTGTCCCAGAGATATTCCTTTCCTGGACAAAACAGAGAAGTGGAGGGACCTCAAGGGAACGTCTTCACCAAGAGGAGGATCACCCATGCCTCAGTAACCCGGTTCCTGAGCTGAGTGAGTCAGGACCTAGTACTAGGAATTTCCCAATTGAGAGAGAGAAAGCCATGACTCATGATCCAAGGGAACTCACAAAGGGAGGACCGAGTAAATCAGCCAGTGGTGGGAGAGTTACAGGAAGTGCACTTTCCTTGAGGAGGTTCTCTGTGAGTGAGAGTGGAGATGACAGCACTAGTCTGGGATCAGGGGTCCAGGCAAAGCATCTCAGATCCCAGTAAGTGTATCCAGGCTTAAGGAAGGCAGCTCCCTCCTACAAGGGCCTGAATTTACTGACTGGGAGAGCAAGGTCAATGCTGAAGGCTCACCTGATCCAAGTCATGGCACCATAATGTTAGGAAAATGTCACACACTGCACACAAAGGAGGCTCACGAAAGTTATCTCATGTCCAAAGTTTAATAAGCAGGCTGGCTGGCCAAGAGAAAATGGTGCAGCAGCTTCTCTCAGTGGGTCTGACCTTAAGTAGCACTTGGGAGAAAGCAAAGGCAAGGGATGGACAAAGAGAGGTGGTGGGAGATAAGGAAGAGTGACCTTTGATCTGCCAGGGATGAGACCAGCTGTGGGAGCAAGGTCTAGGGGTAGGCAAAGAGAGGTGGGAGGAGAAAAGGAACAGTGGGCTTTGTTCTGCAAGGGGTGAAAGCAGCTGCAGTTTAGGCTTCAGAAGGGGCAGTCCTTATCAGTTATCAGTCCCTTGTGTGATGTATAGCTGGCAAATATTTTCTCCCACTCTGTGGGTGGTTTCTACAGTTTAGAAACCATTTCTTTTATTGTGCATAAACTTTTTAACTTTATGAAGTCTCATTTGTCCATCCTTTCTCTTAGTTGTTGGACTGCTGGGGTTCTATTGAGGAAGGTTTTGCCTACACCTATTAGTTCCAGAGTGTTTCCTGCTGCTTCCTGTAGTAACTGTAGAATCTCAGGTCTGATATTTAGGTCCTTGATCCATATTGAGTTGATACTAGGACAAAGTGATAGACATGGATCTAGTTTCAGTTTCTTGCAGATGGGTAACCACTTTTTCCAGGAACATTTGTTGAAGAGGCTTTCTTTTCTCCATAATATATTTTTGGCACTTTTTCAAATAGCAGGTGGATATTGTTGTCTGGGTTCATATCTGGGTCCACTATTCTGTTCCACTGGTCTTCATGTCTGTTTTTGTGCTAGTACCATGCTTTTTTTATGCTACTGATTTGTATTATAGTTTGCAGTCAGGTATTCTGGTACCTCTATCATTGCTCTTTTTGCTGAGTATTGTCTTGGCTCTTCTCAGTCTCTTATGTTTCCAAATGAACTTTAAGGTAGATTTTTCAACCTCTGTGATGAATGTCATTGGGATTTTGATGGGAATTGAATTAAACATGTAGATTGCTTTTGGTGGTATAGCCATTTTTCTATGTTGATTCTACCAATCCATGAGCATGGGAGATCTTTCCATCTTCTGTAATCTTCCTCAATCTCTTTCTTCAGGAATTTGTATTTATCCTTGTAGAGGTCATTTGCATTCATTGTTAAATTTACTCCTAGGTATTTGATTTTTTTGAGGCCATTGTGAATGGAATTTTTTCCATATATTCTTTCTCAGTTTGCTCATTGTTGGTGTATAAAAAAAGTAATGATTTTTTTAAGTTGATTTTGTATCCTGCCACCTTTCTGTAGCTGTTTATGGGGTCTAAGAGCTTTTGGGTAGAGTTTTTTGTGTCTTTAAGATATAGGATCATATCATCTACAAATTAGGATATTTTGACAGTTTCTTTACCTACTTGTATTCCTTTTATTTCTTCTTCTTGCCTAATTTCTCTGACTATTATTCCAGGACTATTTTGAGTAGGAGTAGGGATAGTGGACACCCTTGTCTTGTTCTTGATTTTAGGGGAAATGGTTTCAGTTTTTCACCATTAAGTATTATGTTGACTGTAGGTTTTTCATAAGTAGCCTTTACAATGTTGAGGTACATTCCTTCTATTCCTAATTTTCTTAGAGCTTTTATCATGAAGTGGTGTTGGATCTTGTCAAAGGATCTTTCTGCATCTATTGAGATGATCAAGTGGTTTTTGTCTTTTCTTCTATTGATGTGCTGTATTACATTTATAGATTTGCATATCTTGAACCACCCCTGCATCCCTGGGATGAAGCTGACTAGGTCACGGTTTATGATCTTTCTCATGTGTTATTGGATTTGGTTTGCCATTATTTTATTAAGGATTTTTGCATTGATCGTCATTGAGGAAATTGGCCTGTAGTATCATTTTTTTAGGTGTCTTTTTCTGGTTTTGGGATGAGAGTAATATTGGCTTCATAAAATGAGTTAGGCAGTGTTTCTTCCCTTTCTATTTCATGGAACAGTTTAAGAAGAATTGGTATTAGTTCTTTTTTAAGTGTCTGATAGAATTCAGCAGTGAATCCATCAGGTCCTGGACTTTTTTTTTGGGAGACTCTTGATTACTGCTTCAATTTCTTTTTGTGTTACGGATCTATTCAGGTGATTAATATCCTCTTGTTTCAGTTTTTGGTGACTGTAAGTTTCTAGAAATCTGTCCATTTCTACAAGATTTTCAAGTTTATTACAGTATATGCTCTCAAAGTTGTCTCTGATGATTTCCTGGATTTCCATGGTCTTTGTTGTTATCTCTTCTTTTGCATTTCTGATTTTACTGATTTGGGTTTTTCCTCTCCTCATTTTTGTCAGGTTTACAAGGGGTCTGTCAGTCTTATTTATTTATTTCAAAGAACCAACATTTTGTTTCATTTTTTCTTTGTATGGATTTATTGTTTGTTTGTTTCTATTTCATTGATTTCAGCCTGAAGTTTTATTACTTCTCTCCTTCTGCTTGTTTTGGGGTTTTCTTGTTCTTGTTTTTTTAGGAGTATGAGCTGCAGTATTAGGTCATTGATTTGAGATATTTCTGTCCCTTTAATATATGCACTCATGGCTATAAACTTTCCTCTTAGGACTGCCTTTGCTGTGTCCCATAGGTACTGGTAAGTCATGTTTTCATTTTCATTAACTTCCAGGAATCTTTTAATTTCCTCTTATTTCATCAATGACCCATTGGTCATTGAGCAATGTGTTGTTCATCTTCCAATTGTTTGCATGTTTTTTACTGCTGTTTTTGTTGTTGATTTCTAGTTTTAATGCATTGTGGTCAGATAAGATGCATGGGATTATTTCTACTTTCTTATATTTGCTGAGGCTTGCTTTGTGCCCTAAGATATGGTAAATTTTGGAGAAGGTTCCATGGGCTGCTGAGAAGAATGTATATTGTGCAGAAGTTGTATCTAATATTCTGTAGACATCAGCTAGGTCCATTTGATCTGTGATGCGATTTAGCTCAATAATTTCTTTATTGATTTTTTTGGATGACCTATCTATTCATTACAGAGGGATATGAAGGTCTCCCACTATCATTATGTTGGAGTTTAATATATGTTTTTATGTGCTTCAGAGTGTGTTTGATGAAATTGGGTGCATTGATGTTGGATATATATACGTTGAAAATTGTTATTTCCTTTTGTTTTATTTCCCTTTTTATTAGTCTGGAGTGTCCTTTTTTATCTTGTTTGATCAATGTAAGTTTGAAGTATATTTTGTTTGAAATAAATATTGCTGCCCCTGATTATTTTGGGGGACAATTGGCTTGGTTAATCTTCCAGCCTTTCACTCTCAGTCAGTGCTTATTTCTGTCAATGAGGTATGTCTCCTGTAGGCAACAGATTGTTGGATCTTTCTTTTTAATCCAGTTTGCCAATCTAACAAGCAATTAATGAGAATTTTATAGAGATGTTAGTAGACATGGTCAACCAAAACATATAGGAGGAACTCAAGAAATTCCAAGACAACAAAAATAAAGAATATGAGAAAACACAGAAACAAATAAATGAAATCATAGGAGCCCCAAGTAAACACCAAACTGAAACAGAGATCTCCATAAACAGAGAGATAAATGAATTAAGGGTGAAAATTTACAATATTAAAGAGGAAGTAACATATGATATGGAAAATCTAAGAAAAAAGAATGAAACAGAAATACAAAACAAAATGGAAGGCCATTCCTGCAGAATAGAACAAACAGAAGACAGAATCTCAGAACTTGAAGATGAAATGTCAATTAAAGGAAAAACTGAAGAACTGTTAGTTAAATAACTCAAGACCTATGAAAAGAAAATGCAAGAACTCTCTGACCCCATCAAAAGACCAAACCTGAGAATCATGGGCATTGAAGAAGAAGAGCTGTGAACAAAAGGAATGCAAAATGTATTCAACAAAACAATTGCAGAAAATTTCCCAAATCTAGAGAAGCTATGCCCATTCAAGTACAGGAAGCCTCCAGGACACTGAACAGACCTGACCAAAATAGAACTATGCCATGACATATTATCATTGAAACAACTGATACAGAGACTAGAAAAAAACAAATAATATACAAAGGTAAACCAATAAAAATCACAGCATATTTCTGAAAAGAAACCTTAAAAACAAGAACAGCATGGACTGAGGTCTTCCAGGCATTGAATGAAAATAACTTCAATCCTATGCTACTCGACCCAGCAAAACTATCATTCAAAATGATGGAACAATAAAAATCTTCCATCACCACCAAGAAACTCCTTCCAAAGATTCTCCCAGGAATTCTACAAGCATAAAATGAAAGCAAGCAAAACCCTGAATGGGCAGGCAATATCAAACCACAGGAGAAGAAAAGGCAAGGAAGTAGAGAGTAACATTGATTTAGCTACACACAATCAAACCCTTCATCAATGAAATGCCATGTTTTAACTTTCAAATTTTAAATTATCTGAAATGAAATAAATCTTACTTTTTACATTTATATTTCACATGAAGATAATCCTCTTTTATACATTAAAGGTATTGGTATTTTCAATTAAAATATGTTTAAATACTTTTCAATTTTGAATTTATTACAGCCTTAATCAAACATTTAAAAATCTATTTTAACATTATTTTTATTCTTCCCACAGTGAAATCTCTAGCACTGTCGCTCATAGCTGCCATGCAACAAAGTTAAATATACTTACTGTAAATTGTTACTCAGATTTCTTCTTCACACCTGTACATTTCTGCCATATACACTGAAGAAGTAAGAATTTTTTATTTTGTTCATTTGAAAAACATGTTCATAGTCTAGACAAATAGGATCTATGTTTTCTCAGGAGATTATTTGAGAGTGTATGGGGTAAGGTATGTAAAGTTATATAAATAATACAAAATGTTTATAGGCTATTTACTCTTACATTTCTTAATTTAACCTGTAGATTCATGATATTAGTACTTTGAAATAAAATTATTTTATTTGGAAAGTGTAATTATTGATATTAAAAGTAAGTAATGCTCATTTTTTCATATTTCTTTATTATTTTGCCTCTTGAGACAGAGTCTCAATGTATTGCCCAGGTTGGCAGGAAATTTGCAATCCTCCAGCCTCAGCATCCCAAGTTCTGGGATTACAGGTATCAATAATGACACCTGGCAAATAAATTGATGTTGTTAAATTATTTCTTTTGCAGCTGATGTACCCTTATCAAAGGAATTTTTAAAATAGTGTTTTGCATTTCTTCTTTTGTAGCTGTTGTTTAGATTTGACTATTGTATTTTTATGTGGCTAGAGAGTTCTGTAATAGAAATCCTGTCCAATACCAATAAATATTTGAAGTCAATTTTACATAGAGCTAATTGTTGGTACATATTATTCTTTGATCAATTTTTGTAAGCAACCAATTATATCTCAAATAAAACTATGCTTACCAAACAATTTTCCATGTTTATCTCTTGACATGAGTATTAGACAGTGGACACCAAACAAGAACACATGAATAATGTAAACAGAGAAGTCCTTTGAGGACATAGTTGAACTGAACATTAGCTGTGTGGATTAAAGTGACATTTACAATTTTTATTAAAGCCCTCATGAAACCACATTAGAATACACCTTTTCAAGCTTACACAAAACATTATTGAATTTGGGCATAAGACACACATTTTAAAAATAGAAAACACACACAGCATATTTTCAGGCCACAATATCTGGGGCAGGGTTGTTTTAAATTTAGAGAGTCAGTGAGCCATAGGTCACATAAATATACAGGATTGATTTGGACCATTGTGTGGCTGGCAGCTCAATGATGTTTGTTAGACTGAAGACCAGGTAGAGAATAAATAAACAGACAGGTAAGTTAACTATCAGGAGGCTACATCTGTTGAGAGCAAGAGAATTTACAGATAGCCCTTTTAGGTCCTCTGAGACTCAGAGATAACAAGGCAAAAAATGAAACTTTAGTCCTTACAAGAAAAGTACGGTGTAGGGATCTTGAAGTCATTCTATAGCATATGCATACCTAGCTATCCCAACATGACATTGAAAAGACTTGCTTCCCACAATGAATTTTTCAAATCTATTATAAATACATCAGATTAGTTCTGCAGGCTTAGCTCTATTCCATTTATTTATATATTTATTATTATGCCACTAAAATCTGTCTTGATTACCACAGCTTTGTAGTATCTTGTGAAATTAGTGTACATGAGGCTCGTAATTTTGTTGTTTCTCAAGATTTTTTTACATATTCTGGATTCTTTCAATTTCCTTGGGAATTTTAAGATCAGTTTATAAACCTGCCAAAAAAGTTAGTGGAATTTAGGAAGGGATTGCATCGAACATTTACCCTAATTTAGAGAGTACTGAGACCTTCACAATACTAAATCTTTTTACTCATGACCAAAAGATGTCTTTGTTCTTTATTTAGGTACTCATTATGTATTTACCAGTGCTTTATTTTTCAGCATACAAATCTTATATTTTATTAAATACTATTATAAATGGATTTGGTGAATTGGCAACTCAGGCTCTAAGTGTCTCTTTGGCTGAAGCTGGAGATCAAATTCTTTGAAGCCACAGTCTGGATGCTGTTTGGGCTCTGGAAATGAGGTGCACTCCCATTTGCTTTGGAGAATGGGAGTAAAGCTGAGATCATCTTCTTGTGACTTTCTACTGGCCAATAAGGTCTCAGAGACAGCATCAACAGTGCCATAGATAGAATCCACCTACTGTTATTTCTATGGTGCATATATCAAGAGTGGAATTACTGGGGAGATTCCAAGATGGTGACTAGGGGGAGAAAGCAGAAAGTGTGATTCCTAAAGTAAAATCTTGGAGAGATGGTGGAGATATACCTTATAGGAAAAACCACTGAGAAGAGGCAAAACTCTGACTCCTTAACACATCCAGGCCACACATAGCATCCCCACTCCACATTAAATGGAGAAACCAGGAGGTTTCCCATGCCACCAGCCACCAGCTCCTACCAGCTCCAGAGACATAGACCACTAGGTGAACTAAGTGGCATCCAGTACTCCCACAAACAACCCTGGGCCAGATCATCATACCCCCTGGGCTGACTGACCCCCACCCAGGAAAAAAAGAGTAAAAACACCCTGAATAAACAAAACAACAACAACAAAAAGATAAGAAGCAAAGAGGGCAGGGCACACTGAGCGCCAAAGGGGGGAAGGGGCAATTCATCATGGAACTGTAAATAAGCCAGCCAGAGAAGGTAGGAATGGAGACCCCGCCCAGCAGCCTTGGAGCGGGAAAGCTTGTAAAAGTGGCTGTGTGAGGAAAGCTCCACTGGAGAGGGGGGGAAGGGACACTTCCCACATGAACTGTAAATAAACAAGCCAGAAGAGAAGGTGGGTGTAGTGCCACCTCCCCCAGTGTGCTTGGAAAGGGGAAAGCTTGTAACGGTGGTGGTCGCACCCAGAAGAACTCTAAATAAGCAAAGCCTGTGGGTCTAGGTGAGTGTTAAGCTCATTCCTAAGATCTGCAATCAATAAAGCCTCCAGCAACAGCTGGCTGACAGTAGTGGGCAGGTGCCTGCAGCCTCAGATAAACATTCACAGAACTGTCTCCTGACCCTTTCTTTTTTCTTTTTTCTTTTCTTCTTCCTTTGATGAGACAATGAGTGAACTATAACTGCATGCTGAAAGACTTACTGAAACTGTATCACATTGGAACTTGGGATATTTTGTTGTTTTTCTTGTTTGTTTGTTTTATTACTTTTTTACCCCTTTGATGAGACAATGACAGAACTACTTCTGAGACACCATTTCCAGGATTGGAGGCTGAGGGACTGACACCAAAATTATTAAGACTGAAACTTTATTGCATTTGAAATTGGGGATTTTTTTAATCCTCTTCCTGTCTATCTAATGCCTATTTAGCCTACCGTTGATTAGTACACTATCTCTCCCTGTTTATTTCTTTGACACTGTTTTTGTTTGCTTGTTTTGGTTTTTCTTGTTTGTTTGTTTCTCCCTTTTTTTTTACCTTCTTTGCTTTCCCTCTCCTCTCACCCTTCCATTCTAGATATCACCATTGTTATTAATACATGCTAGAAAATACTTAATTGCACACAGTACAGGGACTATAAAAATAGCAAATGCAATGATGGGAAGATGGAAAAAAAGAGGGAAACCAGTTTCCCCCCAGCAATAAATTAGTACAGGAACCAGAGAGAAATGAAGAAAACAGATACTCAGATCCAGAATCCAACAAAACGAAGATAAACTATGCCAAAGAACCCAATGAAGCCCACAATAACAAACTGAAAGAAGAAATTCTGCAAGTAATCAGTGAGAATTTTATAGAGATGATACTGGATATGGTCAACCAAAATGTACAGGAGACACTCAAGAAATTCCAAGATGACAAAAAAAGAGAATTTGAGAAAGCACAAGAACAAATAAAAGAAACAATGGAAGCACTGTATAAACACCAAAGTGAAACAATGAACATGATTAACAAAGAGATGAATAAACTCAGGACAAAAATAGACAATATTAAAGAGGAAGTAACTCAGGAAATGGGAAAACCTCAGAAAAAAGAACAAAACAGAAATGCAAAACAAAATGGAAGGCCAATCCAACAGACTAGAACAAGCAGAAGACAGAATCTCAGAACTCAAAAATGTAATGGTAATTATAGGAAAAACTGAAGAACTATTAGTTAAACAATGCAAGACCAGCCAAAAGAAAATGCAAGAACTCACCAACTCCATCAAAAGACCAAACCTGAGAATCATGGGCATTGAACAAGGAGAAGAGGTGCAAGCAAAGGGAATGCATAATATATTCAACAAAATAATTACAGGAAATTTCCCAAATCTAGAGATATCTATGCACATACATGTGCAAGAGTCCTCCAGAACACCAAACAGACCTGACAAAAATAGAATTACCCCATGGCATATTATCATTAAAACAACAAGTTCAGAGACTTGAGAAAGAATATTGAAAGCTGTAAGAGAGAGAAAACAAATAACAAACAAAGGCAAACCCATCAAAATCACAGCAGACTTCTCAACAGAAACATTAAAAGCAAGAAGAGCTTGGGTGAGGTCTTCCGGGCACTGAATGAAAATAACTTCAACCCTAGGATACTCTACCCAGCAAAACTATCATTCAAAAAGATGGAGCAATGAAAGTCTTCCATGATAAGCAGAAACTAAAACAATATGTGGCCACAAAGCGACCACTACAAAAGATTCTTCAAGGGATTCTGCACACAGAAAGTGAAATCCAACATAACCATGAAATGGCAGGCAGTACCAAACTACAGGAAAAGAAAAACCAAGAAAGTAGACAGTCACATTGATTTAGGTACACAAAATCAAACCTCCAAACAATTAAGACAGTTAAATGACAGGAATCACCACATACCTATCAGTACTAACACTTAATATTAATGGACTTAATTTACCCATCAAAAGGCACCATTTGATGAACTGATTTAAAAAGGGAGATCCAACAATTTGTTGCTTACAGGAGACCCATCTCACCAATAGAAATAAGCATAGACTTAGGATGAAAGGCTGGAAGAAGATTTACCAAGCCAATGGTCTCTGAAAACAGGCAGGAGTTGCAATACTTATCTCTGACAAAGCAGACTTCAAACCTACATTGATCAAGTGAGATAAAGGAGGATATTCCATACTAATAAAAGGGGAAATAGACCAAAAGGACATAACAATTATCAACCTATATGCACCCAATGTCAATGCACCCAGTTTCATCAAACATACCCTGAAGGACCTAAAAGCATATATTAACTCCAACACAGTGGTCGTGGGAGACTTCATCACCCCATCATCATCAATAGATAGGTCATCCAAACAAAAAATCAATAAAGAAACCCTAGATCTAAAATATACCATAACTCAAATGGACCTTGTTGATGTCTACAGAACATTTCATCCAACTTCTATGCAATATACATTCTTCTCAGCAGCCCATGGAACCTTCTCCAAAATAGATCATATCCTAGGGCACAAAGCAAGCCTCAGCAAATATAAGAAAATAGAATTTATACTGTGTATACTATCTGATCACAATACAGTAAAACTATATCTCAACAACAAAAGTAAAGACAAAAAACATGCAAAGAGCTGGAAACTAAATAACTCATTACTTAAATGAACAATGGATCATCGATGAAATAAAAGAGGAAATTAAAAGGTTCCTGCAAGTCAATGAAAATGAAAACACAACGTACCAGAACTTAGGGGACACAGCAAAGGGAGTCCTGAGAGGAAATTTTATAGCCATGAGTGCATATATTAAAAAGACTGAAAGATCCCAAATCATGACCTAATGATACATCTCAAACTCCTAGAAAAAAAAATAACAAGCAAATCCTAAAACAAACAGGAGAGAAATCATAAAAATAAGAGCTGAAATCAATGAAATAGAAACCAAAAAAAACCACACAAAGAATTAAAGAAACAAAAAGTTGGTTCTTTGAAAAAATGAACAGGATCAATAGATCCCTGGCAAACCTCACTAAAATGAGGAGAGAAAAAACTCAAATCATTAAAATCAAGAATGCAAAAAGGGAGATTAAAAACAAACACCATGGATGTCGTGGAAATCATCAGAGAGTACTTTGAGAAACTATATTCAAATAAATTCGAAAATCTGAAAGAAATGGACAGATTTCTAGATACGTATGATCATCCAAAACTGAACCAAGAAGATATTAATCACCTGAATAGATCTATAACACAAAATGAAATTGAAGCATCAATCAAGAGTATCCCTAAAAAGAAAAGTCCAGGACCTGATGGATTATCTGCTGAATTCTATCAGACCATTGCAGAAGAACTGATAGCAACCCTCCTTAAACTGTTCCACGAAATAGAGAGGTAAGGAAAACTGCCTATTGCATTTTAGGAAGCCAGTATTACACTTAAACCAAAACCAGGCAAAGACATATGAAAATCAATAAATGTAATAAACCATATTAACAGAAGCAAACACAAAAACCACTTGATCATCTCAATAGATGCAGAAAAATCCTTTGATAAGATCCAACACCATTTCCTGACAAAAGCTCTAAGGAAACTAGGAACAGAAGGAAACTACTTCAACATTATAAAAGCTATATATGACAAACCTATAGCCAGCATTATACTTAATGGTGTAAAACTGAAACCATTCCCTCTAAAATCAGGAAAAGACAAGGATGCCCACTATCTCCACTCCTATTCAACATAGTACTGGCATTCCTAGCCAGAGCAATTAGGCAAGAAGGAGGAATAAAAGGAATACAAATAGGTAAAGAAACTCTCAAAATATCCCTATTTGGAGAGGATATGATCCGATACCTTAAAGACCCAAAAAATTCTACTCAAAAGCTCCTAGACACCATCAACAGCTACAGCAAGGTAGCAGGATATAAAATCAACATAGAAAAATCATTAGCATTTCTATACACTAATAATGAACAAACTGAGAAAGAATATATGAAAACAATTTCAATTAAAATAGCCTCAAAAAAAATCAAACACCTAGGTGTAAACTTAACAAAGGATGTGAACAACCTCTACAAGGAAAACTAAACTTCTGAAGAAAGAGATTGAGGAAGACTATAGAAAGTGGAGAGATCTCCTATGCTCATGGATTGGTAGAACCGATATAGTAAAAATGTCTGTACACCCAAAAGTAATCTACATTTTTAATGCAATTCCCATAAAAATCGCAATGACATTCATCAAAGAGATTGAAAAATCTACCAATAAATTTATATGGAAACACAAGAGGCCACAAATAGCCAAGGCAATACTCAGTCAAAAGAACAATGCTGCAGGTATCACAATACCCAACTTCAAACCATATTACAAAGCAATAACAATAAAAACAGCATGGTACTGGCACAAAAACAGACATGAAGACAGTGGAACAGAATAGAGGACCCGGATTTGAAGCCACACAACTATAACCAACTTGTCTTTGACAAAGGCTCTAAAAATATTCAATGGAGAAAAGACAGCCTCTTCAACAAAAACTGCTGGGAAAACTGGTTAGCAGTCTGCAAAAAACTGAAACTAGATCCATGTTTATCACCCTATACCAATATTAACTCAAAATGGACCAAGGATCTTAATATCAGGCCCCAAACTCTAAAGTTGGTACAGGAAAGAGTAAGAAATACTTTGGAATTAATAGGTATAGGCAAGAACTTTCTCAATGGAACCCCAGCAGCACAGCAACTAAGAGATAGCATAGATAAATGGGACTTCATAAAAACTAAAAAGCTTCTGCTCTTTTTAGAGAGCAAAAGAAATGGTCTCCAAACTGAAGAGAACATCCACAGAGTGGGAGAAAATATTTTCCAGCTACATATCAGACAAAAGACCAATAACCAGAATATATAGGGAACTTAAAAAACTAAATTCTCCCAAGATTAATGAGTCAATAAAGAAATGGGCAAGTGAACTAAACAGAAATTTCTCAAGAAGAAATTCAAATTGCCAAAAAACACATGAAAAATGCTCACCTTCTCTAGCAAAAAAGGAAATGCAAATTAAAACCACACTAAGATTCCACCTCACCCCCGTAAGAATAGCCATCATCAGCAACACCAGTAACAACAGGTGTTGGCGAGGATGTGGGGAAAAAGGAACAATCTTACACTGCTGGTGGGAATGTAATCTAGTACAACCACTATGGAAAAAAATTTGGAGGCTACTTAAAAATCTACCATATGATCCAGCAATACCACTCTTGGGTATATACCCAAAAGAATGTGACACAGGTTACTCCAGAGTCACCTGCACACTTATGTTTTTTGCATCACTATTCACAATTGCCATATTATGGAAACAGCCAAGAAGACCCACTACTGATGAATGGATTAAGAAAATGTGGTATTTATACACAATGGAATTTTGTGCAGCCATAAAGAATAGTGAAATGTTATCATTCACAGGTAAGTTTATGGAACTGGAGAACATCATTCTGAGTGAGGTTAGCCTGGCCCAAAAGACCAAAAATTGCTTGTTCTCCCTCATAGGCGGACATTAGATCAAGAGGATACACAGCAAGGGGATTGGACTTTGATCACATGATAAAGCGAGAACACACAAGGAAGATTGAGGATAAGTAAGACACCCAAAAAACTAGATATCATTTGTTGCCCTCAATGCAGAGAAACTGAAGCAGATACTTTAAAGCAACTGAGGCTAATAGGAGTGGGGGACCAGGAACTAGAGAAAAGTTAGTTTGAGAAGAATTAACTTAAAAGGTAACACCCATGTACAGGAAAGCAATATGAGTCAACTACCTGTATAGCTATCCTTATCTCAACAAGCAAAAACCCTTGGTCCTTCCTATATTGCTTATACTCTCTCTTCAACAAAGCTAGAGATAAGGGCAAAGTAGTTTCTTCCTGGTAGCGAGGGGTTAGGTGGGGTAAGCATAAGGAGTGTGGTAGGGGGTAAGGGAGGGGCCAGGGGGAAGGGTGGAGAAATGACCCAAACATTGTATGCACATATGAATAAAATTTTTTAAAAAATAAAAATAAGTGAATTTGGTATGTTTTTATTTTTGAGTTGGCAATCATTTGTATCATACAAACATAACTGATTTGTCTATGTTAATCTTATATCCCGAAATTTTGCTGACCTCATCCACTAGCACTAATAATTTTTTGTGTATGTGTGTTTCTTAGGATTTTCTATGCATAAGATCATGTGATTAACAAATATAAATAATTTTACTTCTTCCAATCTGAACGTTCTATTTCATTTTTTCCTAACTGCCTTGTCACAAACTCCAGTACAATGATAAATAAAACTAAAAACAGTAGACATCCTTGTTTTGTTCTTGACCTAAAGGGAAAGCTTTCATTGTTCCAATATTATAATGTTTCCATGGGCTTTTTACAGATGCATTTATAGATTTGTTAAGTTCCCTTTTATTCTCTTATTGTTAAGTACTTTTTTATCAAGATATGATGTGGATTTTGTGAAATATTTTTTCTCTATCTATTGAGATCCTGTGAATTTTCCCATTTGTTCTATTAATTTAGTTATTGATCTAAGAAATGAAGAGAATAAGGGAAGACCTTTAACATGTTTAAATTTTTCCCATTCATCTTGTTATTAATCTAAAATTTCAGTATCCTTAATAAATATAAAAATTAGTTACTAGTTGTTAATGTTTATAATTTGGAGTTGGTTTACTCCACCAATTTCTGTGCTCTCTTTCACTGCATATGTCCAGTCTGTCACTTTGTTTTCATGTACTTTCCTTGGTGAAATCTGCCCTTTAGCAAAATTTTCAGCAAGGACTTTGGACATTAAAGTCTTGGTTTTTATATGTCTTAAAATGTGTATCTCCTGCCATATGATAATTTAGCTGTGTATAATGGTCTTGATTCACTGTTTTTCTTTCATAATTTGAAGGCACTATTTACTATTTTTCACTATATAGTGTTGCTGAAGACAAATCTGTTTTCAGGCTATTAACAGCCTCATTTTAGAGGATAATGTCATTTCTTTCCCGAAGTTTTGGTATCTTTTTGGTGTTTGTGGATAGGGGACTTTATAGGATTTGAACTTTGGTCTTTCCTGGTAGAAAGTTCTCTTGGCCTCTTACTGTGGTTTAGAATGAGTGATTTTATTTTGAAGTACATATTAGGGGTTGTTTTTGGTTTTGCAGGCTACTTATGGTTTTGTCAGGTGATCATTGCCTTTGGTAGAATTTTGCTATGTGGAGACAGATGGACAAGAAAATCAATCATCAATATGTTTAACCTGATGCTTCAACTTGCACACGTCATTGAGTCTTATCACACAACCCTGCTAGGGAATGATTGTGCCCCTTCACCAAAGGAAGAAACTGAGGATAAAGGAAGAACATGATTAGTCAGATGTGAGAGCAGAAGTTGTCCCTGGAGCTAATCTGCTACAAAGGTCTGAACCCTTCCTTCGAACCAATCTGAGCCTTGCTGCTTGCTTTCTTTGTCTTTGAGGTTTTGCTTTGTAAAATGAAGCCAATAAACTTATTATTTGTTCATTATGCAGTATTTTTGTGTTTTTTTTCTTGTACAAAATTATGGGTTTCTTTATGACATTTGTTTATAATGTATTTTTTCAGCTCCATCATCATCTCTCGTCCCCTCCTCCCTGGGTTCAAATAGTCCTCTTTCAGATTCATGAATATATCACATTTTCATTATCAAGTCAACAGTTGATAGGTGATTATGAATTGTCCCACAATAAATATGGAGTTGGATGTATCTCTATTATATATTGACTCACATTCCTTTGGCTATATACCCAAGAGTTATGTAGTAAGATATGGTAGTTTCATTTTTAGGTTTTTGAGTAAACTCCATACTGAATTCCATAGCAACTACATTAACTTACATTCCTCCAAAACAGCCTGTAAGGTTCCTTTTCCCTGCATTCTTCCAGGCATTGATTGGTTGTTGATAGATAAGGCAGAAGATCAATGTTGTTTTGGTTTGCATTTCCTTTATGACTAAGAATATTGAACATTTCTTCATGTGTCTATTGGTCATTTGTACCTGTATCCTGTAGCTTATGTGTCTACTTTTGTGCCAGAACCATGCAGTATTTTTTACTATAGCTTTGTAGTATAATTTGAGCTCAGGTATTATGGGACCTACAGCATTGCTCTTTTTGCACAGGACTGGTTTGGCTATTCGGCATCATTTATGCTTTCATATGAATATTTAGATTGCTTTTCTGCTTTTATGAAGAATTTCATTGGGACTTTGACATGCATTGCTTTGCATCTATATATTGCTTAGTACAGCCATTTATTATTTTAACTTTCATTTAAATGATAACATGAGATGGAGTGTCTTTTCAGATACTTATTTTCTGCTTTTGTGAAGTGTCTGGTAGGGTTTGTGATCACTTTTCAATCTGTTTTCTTTCTTATTGTTTAATGTTTTCTGTCATTTTGAATAACACTTCTTAATTTTTAAATAAACAATCTTTTTCTTTGCCTGATCTTATTCTTTTGATATTGTTTTCATGCAGAAATTTTTTTTGAATTTAATGAAGTCTAGGTTATTAATTCTTCCATGGCTTATACTTCTGATATATTTTTTAAGATTCACATATAATAGTTGTACAGAAGATACATTGTGATATTTACACATATGTTTACAATATATCTTAGTTAGAATTAACCCCTTCATCACTCTCCCCTATCTCCCATTCCCTTTCTTAGAACAATTTCACCAGGTTGTATTTTTCTATTCTCATATAGGAATACAAAATCCACCCACCATATCAACCCTCATTCACCCCTTCTTTATGCTGTGCCCTCCCACTGTTATGCAGTACAAGGAAGGACTTTACTTTTCTGTCCTTCATTTTTATAAGTGTATATTGATAATCCAAGGGAATTTCACTTTTGTACTTTAGGCTTGCATGTATTATGCTTTCATCAAATTAATCCCCCTTACCTACTCTTTCTGTATAACTACACTCCCCTAATATTGAACAGCTTTCAGTGTAGTACATTATATTATATTCATATGTAGATGGGTTGTTTCAATATTTTTCATTCTCTAACATTTTCTTTCCCTCTCCCACCTCCCATAGTTGACTTAGAGAAACCCACTAACACAATCTTGTTCTCTCTCACTATGTTTATGTCTATGTGTATATATATATACACAGACATATATATTATATATATATATATATACACATTTAAGTTTTAGGTCTAGCTTCCTCATATAAGTGAAAACATGACCTTTGAATTTTTGAGCCTTATTTTTGCTCTTGTTTCCATCCATTTATCTGCAAACAACATAATTTCATATATATATGTATATATATACATATATATATAGTCAATTTCTGGGCTGTATTCTTTTCCATTAACATATTTAACTGTTCTATCAATACTACACCGTTATCAGGCACTGATGGCTCACACCTACAATCCTAGCTACTTAGGAGGCTGAGACTGAGGCAAGTCTGGGTAAATAGTTCATGAGTTACCATTTCCACAATAATTAGAACAAAAATGTCCTGGTTGTTTGACTCAGGGAATAGATCATCAGCTTTGCAAGTGCAAAGCCCCAAGTTCAAACCCCAGTCTGACCAAAATAAAATTCCTGCATTATCTTATTTATTATAGCTTTATACTAATTCTTGAGATCAGGCAACTACTCAAGCCACCAACTTCATCCTTCTTCAGCAGTGAGTTCACTATTCTGGGTCTTTTGTCTCTGCATATAAACTTCAGAATGTGTTGATGTTCACAAAATAATTTTCTATGATTTTCAGTAAGACTGCATTAAATCTGTAGATCAAATTGGAAAGAACTGATCTTTTGGCAATATGGAGTCTTTTTATTCATGAACACAGATTATCTGTTGATTTTGTTCTTTAATTTCTTTCACCAGAGTTTTATAGTTTTCTTCATGTAAATCTTTTACATATTTTATTAGATTTATGGCTAAGTGTTTCATTTTTGTGTGTGTGCATATAAATGGTATAATATTTTAAATTTCTAATTCTACTTCATTATTGCAGAAATATAGGAAATTTTGCATATTCACCTTGTGTCCTGTGACCTTGCTATAATTGCTTATTCCAGTGTTCTTTTATATGCTATGCCTAGAATATAACTGAAATACTTAAAAGACAACAAACTGTGACCCACATAACAAAATATGCCTTCTAATCCTGAGAAACTTAGTTAATAGATGAAAATCCAGAGTTGCCCCGATTCTGGAATTCGCAAATAAATTTTTTTTGTTGTTTCTAATGTGTTCAGAAACTTTTATTTGCATGTTTCACAACAAGAAGTTAAGAGGTATATCTTAAAAATAGTGACAAATAAATACCTCTACATAGTTACAAGGGATAAATGATAACTCAAATGTTCTGGTGACTTTTTAAAAATTATTAATTTATTCACATGTAGATACATTGTTTGGGTCATTTCTCCCCCTTGCCCTCTTCTCCTACCCTTCCCCCCACTTCAAGGCAGAAAGTGTTCTGCCCTTATCTCTAATTTTGTTGAAGAAAAGACAGAGGCATAATAAGGAAGACAAAGCGGTTTTGCTAGTTGAGTTAAGGATAGCTATACAGAAACATTCCTAGCATTGCTTTTGCATACACATGTATTACAACCCATGTTGATTCAACTCTAACTGATCTTTACACTGGTTCCTGATCCCTTTCTCATGTTAACCTTTGTTGCTTTAAGGTTTCTGTATTAGTTCCTCTGGAGTGGGGACATCAAATGCTTTCATGTTTTAGGTTTTCTACCTATTCCAATATCTCCCATATATAAATATTTTAAGATTATTATTATATGAGGACTGGAGTATGGCTTATCATTAGAACACATTTGGGCTAATCCATAGTGTTGAAAATGAATAAAATGAAATAAATATTATGAATGTGTTATAGAATTTGTAAAATCAGATGGCACACATGGTCAAGAAAATAGGTATTTCATGAAAGACATAGAAATTTAGAATTATAAAGTAAAAATATAATGAGCATAAAAAATATGCTGACATTGCAGATGAAATAAATTGCTGAAGGTTTATAAACTTGAAAATAAGGCACTAAAATTTAGAGAGTGAAATACATAAGAAATGAATAAATGTCAGTACCAGATGGAATAATACCATTATATATTCAGACAGGTAATTTACAGCACAGAGAATGTACTAGAAAAATACCTTTTAAGAAATGGTGGCCTAGGGCAGGAACAAATGGAGGGAAAATTTCACTTCTCCATAATGGAGGTAGGGTAGAGTGCTGGACTGATCAAGTTTATGTGGAGGCAGGATGACCCAGCTGCAGCCAGGGCAAAAATAACAACACTTTTAGCCACTTTGCAGAAACTGGCAGTAAGCTAATACTAACAGACTTGCCAGAGAAATACTGATTTCCAGCTCCTAATTTGTCTTACTTTTGAAGTGCCCCCCCATCATAGACAGCAATGGGGCCGTGCCTGTGTGATTTGGCATTTGGCCTTGTGAGAAAGCTCCAAGGAACTGTGGCAAAGGTCTCAGGGCTACATGTCCAGAAAAATAATAGTGCTTAAGGTTCCCCAGATGGCTTTGTGTCCTTCAGATGTAAATAAGAAAGTTATGCTGACTGTATGCTTCTCCTGCTTCTCTATTCCACTTTTAAAAGAGACATAACAAAGACAGAGTTAATTTTAACTGTGCTTCCTTGTACTAATGTAACCTTGACATGTAATACTTGGCATGCTTTTTCTGACCAAATGCTGTCTGTGAAAAAGGAGTTTACTAAAAGCAGAAGTGATCTTTAATAAATTGGCTATTGAGCACAACTCGATAGTCCCCCCATTGTTTTTCAGCTCCAATTACCCAGGTCTTGCCAATAAATGGCAACACTCCCTCCCCAAGATGAGCCCATCCTTAAATACCCTGTGTGGATCCCCCCAAAACCTGTTGGGTAGAGAGGAGAATTGTCAACTGTCACATAGTCAATCATATCAACCACAAAAAGGGACAGTACCCTGATTAGAAATTAGTGGGAAATGCTCAGAGCAATCACAGAGCTTGGAGGAAACACACATTTCTCTATACCAAGGAAGAAATTTGGGCAACACACACACACACACACATAAATAAATATATATATATATATATACACATACACACATATATAGCTATTTTATTTTTTAAAGTTTTTCTCTTAGTTTGTTTTTGCTTTTGTTGCTATCTCCTGTTTCCATTTTGTTGTAATTTCCCTGAGTTTTTTCTTCTCTCTCTCTTCCCTCAACTTATATTCCTCTCCCTACTCCTCCACTGTCACTATCTCCTCCAAATAACTACTCACTGAGTATTCTGTTATACCTACTTTACATATTACCCTCATCCTTCTTATTCCACTCTTATTCCTGACAATAGCAACCTCCCCACAATGCCTGAACTACACCTTTCTGAACATAAGGGACTTATTACCTCATAGCAGTCACACATCATACATCTTCTTCCTTTTAACCCATACCCCCTTTCCGTCTCCTCTACTTTTGCCATAATTTTAATTACCTAAGTATCAGTATGTATGCAAACAACTGTTATATACCCATTACCTGCAGTCCATGAATTTGTTACTCCTAAGTTATATATTCAGATCAATGAGCTACAAACTAATTTAGCCCAACCATAGAAATTAAGTCAAGGGAAAGAAATAAGGTGATTAAAACTCCCAACTAATCAGAAACACATGAGCAAAACTCAAAGTAGGAATATGCGGAGAAAATGGAAGGGAAATATGACTCCTCAAAAGGCTAAAAATCACACAATAGAGGATTTGGTGGACAGTGAAGGGAACGAATCCTTAGTTGTTGAGAGCAGAATAATGATAAGAACGCTTAATGAGGGAGCTTAAAGAGGGTATACAAAACAACTCAATGAATCCCAAGAGAACATAGCTAAAAGACATGAGAAAACACAGAAACGACCAAATGAACTCAAAGCAAACTTCAACAAACTTTGAAGTAAAACCAAAGATATTATTAAAAAGATAAATGAAGTAAAGAAGGCAATACAAGACATGAATGAGGAGCTTCATAAAGATATAGAAAGTAATAAAAATAATCAAACAGAAACCCTGGAAATGAAGGATTGTTGTGTCAAAAAACATACAATTAAAGACACTCAGACAACTGGCAAAAATAGAACACAAAATTTCAGGGCTTAACGATGAAATAGATATTGAAGAAGAAAACAGAAGCATACTTAGACAAAAAACTGAACAGTTATGAAAGAAATATGTAAGAACTCTCTGAATCCATCAAAAGACCAAACCTGAGAATCATGGGCATTGAAAACAAAGAGGTGCAAGCCAGAGACATAAGAAGTATATTCAACAACATAAGAGTACAAAACTTCACAAATCTTGAGAAAGAGATGCTCAATCAAGTACAGGAACCCTGGGAGATACAAACAGACATGACCAAAATAGAATCTTCCCACAGGATATCATAGTTGAAACAATTAGGACAGATCACCAGGAAAGAATTTTGAAGTCTCTGAAAGATAAAAGATAGAAAAAAACATAAAGCTTAACCCATAAAAATAAGATTTCTCAACAGAAACATTAAAATAAAGAAGAAGGTGAACTGATGTATTTCAATCACTGAAATTTCAAATTTAGGATACTCTACCCAACAAAGGTATCATTCAAAATTAAAGGAGAAATAAAATCTTTACATTAGAAACAGAAACTGAAACAATAAATGACCACTAAACCAACAGTCAAAAAAATGCTCCAAGGAATACTCCCAAAGAAGATGAAAATAAAGATACCCATGAAAAAAATGGTAACTATTAAAACTAAAGAAAATAGCAGACAAATAGAGGCATTCAATACCTCCTTTTTATGAAAATTATGATGCAGCACATATAGGTTGTTACATCTTCATTTGGAGGAATATATATATATATATATATATATATATATATATTACAATTTTGATTGAATCATCTATTTTGTTTTCTATGGAAATGCAATATTTAAATTTCCAATTTTATTTCACATATGCACTTAATGTTCTTTTTGTCCCTTTAAAATTTTAATTTTCTTCATATTTTAGCCCCAATATATTTTCCCTAGGACTTGCAAAGTCTTCTGAAACATTTCTTCTTAAATTTACATCACCTCTTTGAAATGATTCAGTCAGATAAATGCTGATTCCTGACATGGTAAACCTGTGACCCCTTTAATTATCCTGCCATTGTGATGTCTGGAAGCACTTCATTCTTTATTGTTTTGGTAATCTTCATTAAAAATGAATCAAACAAACACAGTGGAAATAAAAATTTCCTTAGGTCAAATAAAAATATACCATTGAAAATTACTCTAGCAGATTGGAACAACTGGACCATAGAATTTCAGGGCTTGAGTGCAAAATAGACATTAAAGGAAAAAAAAGGAAGAATTCTCAGATAAAAGACTTAAGAGTAGCAAATTAATATGCAAGAAATCTGTGACTCCATCAAGAGACCAAACCTGTGAATCATGGTCATCAAAGAAGGAAAAGAGGTATAAGACAATGGTATATGTAATGTAGTCAAGAAAGTAATAGCAGAAAATTTCCCAAATCTTGAGAAAGTGATGCCTATTCAAGCAAAACAGATCCTTTCCATGCCATATTATAGTTAAAACAATTAGCATAGAGAATAAGGGAAGAATAAGAGAGAAAGATCATTTATCGTATAAAAGTAAGCTCATCAAAATAACAGCACATTTCTCAACAGAAAAATTAAAAGCAAGGAGGGCATGGAAAGAGGTATTTCAAGAACTTAAAGAAAACAATTTCAGTCCTAGGGTACTCTGCCCAGCAGAGCTATCATTCAAAATTGAAGAAGGACGAAAACCCTCCATGACAAACAGAAACTGAAACAGTAAATAACCACTAACCTACCATTACAGAAGATTCTGCAAGGAATACTACACGACAGAAGATCACAACAAAAATAGCCATGAAAAGATGGTAATTATTAAACATCAAGAGAATATCAGACAAATAATCAGAGAGATGCACAGAATTAATTGCACACACACACACACACACACACACACACACACACACAAAACTAAATGGCAGAAATCAAATACCTCTCAATATTAACACTGGTCGTTAATGGCATCACCTCCCCCATTAAAGACACCAATTGGCAAACTGATTAAAAAGGAAGACCTAAAAATTTGCTTATAAGAAACCCACCTTAGAGACAGAAATAACTATGCCTTAGGGTGAAGTGTGGAAGAAAGTTTGCCAAGCTCATGGTCCCCAAAAACAGGTAAGACTACCAATACTTATGTCAGATAAAGTAGACATAAAACCTGAAATAGAAGAGACAAAGATGGCCACTTCATACTAATAAAAGGAGCAATACATCAAGAGGAAATAACAATTATCAATTTATATTAGTCCAATGTTGGTGCACAACTATAAAAAAAGAAAAAGAAAAGAAAAAAGTTATCTGTTATTCATCCATATACACAAATGTACTATACATATCAATAAAAGTCATCAGGCAAACATTAAAAGAAAGAAAATAAGGAAAGAAAGATGATGAATAATGATGAAATACATCACATCTGTGTAGTAACAAGACACAAAAAATACATGAAAATTGTTAAACAATACAGGGTAGGTGGAAAAGTGATAGTAATTGTAGTGGATGGGGTTACATTCACTTAAAAATGCATGTACAGTAATAATTTTAAAAGAAGCAAATAATGTCATTTTACATAAATTAAACAATTACAGTACAATATAACCAAATAATCATATAGGAAAGATTTCAAAACCTAGATATATAACATGGTAGAACATTCAATTTTCAAGGAAATGTTAGCATTAATAACAATTCACAAAACCCTTAAAGATATGCTACCTGAATTAGTTGCATCATCAGACTGGCACAAAACAGATCGTACTGAGATTGCCTACAAGTTACTGTGGCAACAGAATAAAGCGTTTATGACCTCACAATCTATTTCTCAGATTCCATATTATATATCTAGGATTTGAAATCTTTCCTTTATGATTGTTTGGTTTTATGGTGAGGTAATTGTTTAATTTTTGTATGCTTACCTTATTTCCTTCTTTCAAAATGATTACAGTATCTTATATTTTTAAGTCTCTTATATGTACTTTTCAGTTGATTATTAATACACCTAAATTATTCATTCTTTTTCTCTGTACTCACAATAAATTTTACTTTTATTTATAAAAATTTTTCCAGCATATTTTCATTGTACCTAGGATACTTTGTGACATTTACAAAAGTGCTTACAACATACCTTAGGTAGATTCACCAACTTTATCATTCTCCTTTATCCTTAATCCTCCTATATTTAGAATAGTTAAAATAAGTCTCATTTATCCATATTCATACATAAGTACATGATATTTCCATGATATTCACCCTCAACCTTTTCCTTATATCGTTCCCAATTCCAGGGCTATCAATCTCTAGATAGGCCATTTTTTACCTTCCTTTCCATCATTTTTGAAAGAAGATATTTTTGTTTGTTTAAGTTAACATACCAGAAGTTTTTATTTCCATGAATATGTTTATTATATCCCAAATTGGTGCATCGTCTTCACTTTTCTCCATTCTACCATATTTCACTTATGATGATTTCAACAAGTTGAAATATTCTGTATTCATTCTAGTATAGAAAATAAAATCTATTTTAAATTTTTTTATATTATAAACTTCCATACTTTCTATTTTTATCATCTCCCCCTTGTTAGTGCCCTCCCCTTAGAATGGCTTGTTTTCCATTCTTGTCATTTGTACTTGGTGTCTGATCTTTGTTCAGTTTGATTTTGTCTTAGTATTATAAATGCACAGCTTTGTGTTTATATGGCTGTACCCTGCTCCGGTGCAATTATTTTTCCTTTTCTGCATACCCTGCATTATTTAAGAATTTTCATTATCTTTTGTTGTAACTTGTTCCTATAAAGACATGATGTATTAAATTATTCACTATCCTTCTTTCTTTATTTTCCTCATCTCTTAGTCTCCTCTACCAGACCCATATTTGTGTACATGTTCTGTATATATTTGTATGTGTGTATAATATTGCCTGTTTGTGTTGATCCTAGACTCTGCATAGGACAGAAAACATATAGCCTTTGGCTTTCTGGACTTGGCTTTCTGAACAGCTGATGTTTTCTGGTTCCATTCTTTTACCTGCATATGACAAAATTTCATGATTTCTGAATGAATAAAACTCCATTATGTATAAATACCATGTGTTCTTAATCCATTTTCACTTATGGAGCATCTTGGCTGCTTCCATAGCTTTTTGAGAATAATGAATTATCAGAATATACACAAATATGTATATACATTTACTTATATGCATATATATGTACATATATTTATGTATAATATTCAATATTGTATCTAACTTGTATAAATCCTATACCTTTGTCTAGACCAATCTCTTCCAGGGAATGTTCCTCTTATTTGGAAAATTTAATCATTGTTCATTACACATGAGAGAGGCATATATAGACAAATTGAACAAAGATGCACTCAGTTGAAATATCTCTTAATCATACATAATTTCATTGAGATTTCTCAATGTGAATTCATCACCCAACTGTTTCTTAACATAATTAATATGAGTAATTGAATTATTTCAAATAATTTTGTCATCCAACAGTACTGAATGCTTATTTTGAGCACTTACTTTTTGTCAAGAACTTCACTAAATGACAATTTTATATTTTCTTTCCAAAGCAATATTGTGAAGTGTTAAATAATACTGGATTTTATAGATATGAAAATTAGAGCTCGATATGGTTCTGAATCCTGAAGGATGGGTCTGAGTTTCCAGACAAGTGTGCATGCAAGTTTTATCAGCAGAATAGAAAAATCAACAAAGGATGTCACATGTAGGCATTTCGGAATACTGAAATTACACATATGTACTTTAGTGTTATTGTTCAATGGTGCAATGTAACTGAAAAAAGTGAGGTTCATTGTGTGGGCAGAGATAAGAAGAGCTATTGAATGCATGCATGGAACTAAAGCAAGAAGGTAACAAGAGAAGGATTGTCACTTTGATAAACATAGTCTTAGTGTTCAAATTTTATACTTGTAGAATTTAATCACATACTATCTGAAAAGAGAAAAGTTAACAAATTTTGGAGTCTAACGTACTTAGGTCTTTTAAGTAAAAGAGTATTGGAAGTGGGGCCAATTAATGTTGTTTGATAATCTGCATAAGTCAGATAAGAACAGAATAAAGATTAGCAGAATGAATCTGCTTTGTTAGTTGTATATTTGTTTACCATACACTGTATTTCATTGTGGGATACTCCCTATAGAAATACTTGAAAGAGAGAGTGTTTCTGACTATGACTTTGATTACATAGGAACAAAAAATACTCAGTTGGCATGAATTTTGAACACCTGACAATTGAGCAATCATCTATGAAGTTTTTGTTAATCTGTTATTCTCTTTTCTGATCCTTTGTGGTCTACATAATTATTCCCTTGGATGACTTTGTAATGTAATATAATTATTGAAAATATTTCTACTTATAAAATGTTTAAGCTACCATAGCAGCACTGATACAGATTTTTCCAGGTGGTATGTTAATACTTGCTGAAGTTTTATCTGTGGCTAAACTAAATCAGAGGATTTATTTTCTTGAAAATGCATGTCTTGGTGACCTTACAACCATTATTATATCTGCTTTGATTTGATAAAATTTTCAAAATAGTGATATTTATTAAAGATTTTCATACTCTATCATCCTGGTGAGTAGCAAAGTACTTATGTCATTTTGACCTGTATTTTATAAAGATTTGCTATTTTTAAACAAAATCTGTAATTATGCTATCTGTGTATTTTTCATATGTTTATCTCACATTATCATTAGTATCATAAAATTTCAAGATACCTTGTTAAAGAATCTTAGTGTAATTTTAAACAAAACCACTTAAATCACTTTGACAGGGAAGAAAAATGACTCTGGAACATATTGATCCATGACTTTTGGTTATATATCTCTAGTATATCATATTAAACACACTGGCAATATTTCTAAAAGAATAGTAGCAACATTCATACTATTCACTGAAAGCTTCTTGAAAATTCAACAGGAGGGCATTTTGTATTTTAAAAGAAAAAAAATTGCTGATATTTTCACCGTGCTAACTAATAAATAAAAAGTGATATTCATATTTCAATAGAAAATGAATATTTTCCAAAGTTCACCACTTACTTATAGTAAATTTATGCATATATCTTCTACCTTTTTCACTGACTGCTGAGAGAGGATAAGGAAAGATATGAATAACAGAGAAGGCACTATGTGCTCAAGTGGACAACCTTGAAGGTAACAGAGAAAATTACAGAAGAAAATGATAGGATCCAGGAAGAACAGGAAGGGATCAGAATGAGAATATTCATGATATATGCTTACACGTACACACATATACACAATTCCCAGCACTAGTTTTTGAGGAAGCTGTCTTCTCTATTGTATGTTTTGGGCAACTTGTCAAAACTCAAGTGGCATTGCTGTATGAATTCTTTTGTAAGCCTTCTGTTCTGTTCCCCTGGTCTTCATGTCTGATTTTTTGCCAATACTATGCAGATTCATTGCTATGCCTCTGTAGTACAGTTTGAGGATAAGTTTTGTGATACCTATAGGATTGCTCTTTTTTGTCAGTTTTGCATGGTCTATTCATGGTCTTTTGTGCTTCCAAATGAACTTCAAGATCGACTTATCAATCTCTGTGATGAATTTCATTGGAATTTTGATGGGAATTAAATCAAATATGTAGATTGTTTTTGGTAATAGAGACATTTTTACAATATTGATTCTGCCAATCCATGAGCATTGGATAACTTTCCAGCTTCTGTAGTCTTCTGTGAATTCTTTCATCAATAGTTTGTAGTTTTCATGGTTGAGGCTCACCACATCTCAGATTCCAGATCTGTCAGTCAGCTGGCAGAATTTGAGAAATAGATTGAGGTTATCTTTGCCCTGAGGACATCTTGTGCCCTTGTTGTAGCTACTCAATGATGAAGCCCAGTCTTGAAGAACCTGTTAACCTGCAAGAAACTCACTGTGATGACCTAATGGTTTCACTTGTTGAATCTAAGAGCCTGGACCGGATGGGTTCTTGAATCTTCTAGCAAAATGTTCCTGGGCATAGTCAAACCTCCCATCATATGGTTGAAGACATTCCATCATTGGGTGAAAGAGAGGAGTAAGTGAAAGTTATTGACACTAATTTAAATTGTACCCCTACGCTATATTAAATTTAAAAAATACTTTTAGCTTCAGAAAAATTAATCTTAGCTTTCTTTAACTTTTTGAAATTTTGACTTTTTATTTTAATATTTTGACATAAGAGTATAACACAGAACACATTAAACAGTTGTTTAAAATATTTTCTTTGTACCATTTTACAAAAGGCATTTTTCTACTCTAATCTTTTTGTTAAAACTAAGACATGGTTACTAACATGAGCCAGACCCAACACAGCACCTTGTGAATATCACTACATTCCACCCACACACATTATTCAACTTAAACATATTCAGGAGCAAATAATATGCATGGTCCTGTTAACTTCTATGAGTATGCCTAACAGTCTTCACCAAAGTAAATCTTTTAACAACAGTTGTGAACTTGTTCTTATTTTTCATGATGGAAGTTATGGTGGAATGGAGCATTATTTGCAAGCAAAAATCAGTATTGATTTTTCAACCTCATAACAATTACTTTTAATGTTTCCAGGTCAATCACTCCACATGGCCCCTTACAATATTATCTGTATATTTTTAAACTATGGGCCATTCTGAACAAAAATTGATGAGATTAAATCTACCACAAGAGTAAAGGATGCAATCCAAGTCATGTGGTAAACTTAAGATATGAGACATCTGCCAGTGAAATGTGGCACAGTCCATAAATAGAAAGAATAAATAAAGATAAAATTATTTTATACTAAGTATGTAAATCAGCAAAATATTTGTTTATCATTATTATCAAGAAGTATACATTGTATATAATTGTATCATATATATTTATATGTCTGTTAGTGCAGCAGGTTCATATATAACAATTATCTACACAAACATTTATATAATATCATTTGGCATGATGTTACAAAGGTGATAGGAAATTTTCATCTACAATATAATCTTCAGGGACAACTGTCATATGCACGACCATAATTTCCTGAAAGGAATGCTGTTTCTCAAGATTCTTTTTTACACTTCTTTGATTTTTTTGTACCCTATTCAAAATCAGCACCCTAAAGTTGGTTTTTAAATTGCAGTATAGTAGACAAACAAAAGCAAAAATACATAAGTAAAAACAGTTTTCAAGTGAGGCAAAGAAGCATGAAATGATAAGATAATTTGATGGGCATGAAGACTACTGCTTACTGGATGCCTATTTTATCAGTCTCTCTACTAGGCACAAAATAGGCACTCAGTAGGTCATAATCTAATTATCTAAGTTTTATTGTGGCATTGTGAGGTCAGAAATATTGACTCCAAGTGTGAATATATTGTAGCTTATGTTCTATTTTTGCCTCCCAGACAGTATTCTAACCACTTTGCACTGGTAGTTTAGGTTCAATGGCACAGACCTTGAAAAGCACAAGTCTTGGACTTTAGCCTCAGGACCAGAAACATCTTTTATCATTCTCCATTTCCTATCAATTTTCTTCCTCTTTGTAATGGTAGGAATAAGGTAGGTGCCTTTCTTTATTCTCTTGTCTAAATGAGGAGAATAATATTCAGAAAGATTTAGCAATTAGCTCATGAAGAATGGAATCAGGATAACATCCTGCACATTTTGACTTCAAAATATATTGTGTGACACTTATAACAAATGGCCTGAGATGTTTAAATATTTATGTTTTAACAATTTTGTGTATGTGTGTGTTTGTGAGAGAGAGAGGTAGTTGAGATAATGATTAGAATGTGATCAGTGGGATAAAGGAGTGAATGGGAAGTAAAGTATAACTGTTACTGCTGCATGAATAACCATTTCAAATAGTGACATTACCCAAAGGCAAGTTGAAGAAATGTATGTGAGTGTGAAAATGAATATATTATATCCGTATCCAAATTGAACGTGAGGAACCACTTGTGAAGATTTCTATAGGAAGAAGAGTTTCTTTGATGCTGGTTTGAGAACCAGGGCAATTCATTGAAAGATGCAGTGCAAATCACAGATCTGAAGACAAAATAGAGCATGTAATGAGGCCTGTTTGCTTTCTGCCTGAGGAAGACATGAGAAAGTTCCATGTTGCCTGTTGTTGATAATGAACATTTTAGGTGTTGTGAGGAAAATTCGTTCTTTACAATTGAAAAGCATGTTATCTATTTTTGCATTATTGTATTAAAAATGGTTATGAGAAAATTACTAATTTATAATGTAAATCTTGCTAAAACAATGGCATAATCACTTTGCTTTATAATTTCTAAGGAAGTGACAAGACAGAAAGAGTATTTAAGTAGTTATGTAACATATGCTAGTTGGCCAGAAAGGTCCACTCACAAGAACACCATTATCATTTCTTTTGGGAGTGTAAGTTAACTTTACATTGAGCCCATTATATTATTAATCCAACACTTATTCCACTGAGAAACAATTAGACTTGACTATTGTTCAGGTTTGAAGTAAAGCAGTTAAGTGTTAGAGGTTTCTTGGCAAAAGGGGCAGGATTCAAAGTCAGCATTGAGGCTACTGCTCTCAAACAGCAGGAACCACTGAAGAAAACCAATCATATTTGCAGAAGCCTTGTTAAAAGGTAAATGAGAAAGCTTCTAGGCAACACAGGAAAGAAAGGATGAGGTAAGCCACAAAATTGAGTGAGGTAAGTTGTTTTTATAATCAGAAATAGAAACAGATTTTATTAGGTAGGGTTTAACATCAGAGTATACATTTCCATATCTGGGCCTCAGTTATATGATCAGGAAAATGAAAATAAACAGTTCTTTTATATAGGATTATTGTCAAACTTAAATGAAAGTATGAGTCAAAGCCTTTTAAAATTGTAAAGTGTGTTAAAATGATGATGAAAACAGTTGTCTGTTGGATTTCTTCTTTTGATTTTTTTCCATAATAGTTAACAGGATTTTTGTTATTTATGTAGTAATGTTTATGCAAAAGCTAAAATTAATTGAATTGTTTAGTTACTGTTTAGGTTCTAATACCCTCATTAGTGGAGTTATTAAATTTGTAGTTAGAGGATAACTCTATGAAAGTTCTATCTTTGAAGGCTGAGAGAGGATAAAGGAAGAGATGAACCACAGAGAAGGCACTGAGTGCTCAAGTAGATAACCTTAAGGCTAATTGACAAAAAGAACAGAAGGCAAAGACAGGACCTAGAAAGCCCTGGAAGGGATCAGTATATGTATATGCATCTATCTATCTATCTATCTATCTATCTATCTATCTATCTATCTATATAGATGCAGATGGACTCCTATTACCAGTCTGTTCTATGCAATATAAAAGAAAGTAATTTAAGGTCTGTGAGGAGCTGAAGGTCAAAGAACATATGAAATTTTCATAGATTAGTACAGTAAGACCAATAAATCTGGTGTCATCAATCCGTTCAAAACCAAACCTTCATTTGGAATCTCTGCTACAATCTACACTAGTAATTCTGTGTGATAGGGTCACAAGAAAATTGGACTATATAATCATGTTAAAGATCACCTCCACAGACAAGTCTTTCCTTAATTGTTGTCACCTAATCGGGTTCCTCTGTCATCTTTATTATATTCATTATTGCTTTTTCATATTTTAATTACTATTTAATGTTTAATGATGTTTTCATGTGATTTTCCCTAAAAATCTGTAAGCTCCTTTAAAGCAGGTATTCTATTTTCTAAATGAATAATGGATTAATTAAATTTTTTGAGAATCAAGCCATGAACAGGGACTATTTTCTGAAGTGGTAATTTGTGTTTGGGTGGGTCCACTATTAGTACATAATCTATACATAACAATGTTTATTGAAAGAATGCGAGAAGGGGATCAGGACCAGTGTAAAGATCAGTTAGAGATGAATTAACCTGGGCTGTAACACATTTGTACATGGAAGCAATGCTAGGAATCTCTCTGTATAGCTGTCCTTATCTCAATTAGCAAAAATGCTGTCTTTCTTATTATTGCTTATTTCTACTTTTCAATGGAACTGGAAGTTAAAATGAATGCTTTCCCTGCAGAGAAATTGACTACCTTTGCTCAGATGGTACCACCAAGAATAAGGAGAAATGAGGCTCCAGTTATGAGATAGAAGTGATATCAGCAGGCTACAACAAAGCTCCCCTGGTAGCCTGGCATTAGTAAGGATAGTATATTGTTCCCCTGGTCACTGGGGATTAACAGGTCCTTGGTAAGATTATCCTAATGCCATTCACATCTTAGTAGCCCATGGTATGACATTGGGGGATAGGCAGAACATGCAGCAGAAGGCAGCAGAGAAAGTAACACAGATAGTGGCTCATCAGGGTTGCCAGCAGAGAGAGACCCACACTACCACAAAGGAGATGTCAAACTTAGTGCCTGGATCCCACTCCCTGTCCACTGACTAGCTGTCTGGGACATCAGGACTTAACCATAAGATGGTGCACTTCCATGCTGCCAAAGAACCTTATGTCAGCTATCTCACAGCCTATAAATTCATACAAGGTCTGTGGATAACCAAATAAGCTTCTGTCCTACCAAAATTTCAACCTTGGTACAGATAAATGGTACCAGTTTCACTGTTTGTAATATAAAGATGGTAATGCCTTGTATCAGAAAGTCATGGGTTACTAATGGTCCAAATGTGAGGAATATCTCACTATTTACACAAATTTGACAAATTCTAGAACTTTTCAATTGAAGGAAATGTGAGCTTCAATGTGAGCTAATTTGCAAGTAACAGAATGAATGAACTGAAATAATGTGAGCAAGGAATAAATTAACAAGTTAATAAGAATAAATAAGATTAATAAGATTGTACCCCCCCCAGTCAAACTAAATAAAAGGAAGAGGGGAATACGAACTAAAATTAGAGATGTGAGTATTAGAAGAAATACTAATTAAATGCAACAGATCATAATGGAACATTTCAAAAACATAAAACCTAGATGAAATGCATAATTTTCTAGATGTGTATAATGTGCCAAAATTGAATGAATAGTATATACACAGCTTATGGAGACGTATGTCTCTAATAAGCAATGAGATATAAGCTGTGATAAAAAGTTGGCAAGAAAAGAAATGTGTATGAACACACAGATTAGCTGCTGAATTCTACTACCCCTTTCAAAATCTAACAGCAGTGCTCCTCCACTGACTCATAAAATACTAAGGCATGAATGGAACCCAACTCATACTAGTAAGCCAGTTTTATCATAATTCCAAAACTAAATAAGGATGCAAAGGAAATAAAATTTATAGACCAACTTTCCCAATGAACACAGATATAAATATTGTAAATAAAAAACTTGCAAATCAAATCCATAACATGTTGAAAAGATCATTTACTATTACAATGTAGGTTTCATTCCACAGATGCAAAAATGTTTCAATGTGTAGAAGTCAATAAAGATAAAACCTCATATAAGCAGAGTAAAGGAAAAAATTACATGATTACATGATCTTCTCAGTAGATGGTGATAAAGTATATGAGAAAATTCAACATCCATTCATAACAACATGGATATGTATGAGAAACCTATCACCAACATCATACTAAATGTGCAAAACTCAAAATATTAACTCTGATGTCGAGAATGAGCCAAGAATTTCTACTCTTTCCTCTTATTCAATATAGTACTTCAATTCTAAGCCAACAAAATAAAATCCAAAAAAGAAATAAAAATTATACAAAGAGAAATGGTAAAAGTAAAATCACACATATTTTCAGATGATAAGATCCAGTATGTAAAACTTCATAAAGACTAGAACAAAATCTCTTAGATCTGACACTTTAAGTAAAATAAGTAGATACAAAATCAACATATAAAAATCATTAGTGCAAGGTTTGGTGGTGCAGTTATCCCTGTGACTCAGGAAGTGGAGAATAGGAAGATAACTGACGCCAGTCCAGATGAAAAATTAGTGAGATTCAAGCTGGAGTTGGGGTACCCACTTGGAACTCATAGTTAGGAAGATTGTAGTTGATTCCAGATCAGAAAAAAGAAAGATTGTATCTGAAACAAAATTAAAGCACAAAGGATCAAGTGATAGACTCTCTAGGAAGTGCAAGGCCCTGAAATCAAACCCCAGTACCACAAAAAGAAAATGAGTAGTTTTTCTATATATCAACAAAGAGCAAATTTGAAATAAATGAGGAAAACAATCTAATTCACAAAAGCCTAAAACAACCAACAATTAAGCTTAATGAGATGAAAGACATCTACATTAAACAATAAAGAACAATGAAGGAGAAAGATTTCAAGATAGTGACTAGAGGGAGGAAGCAGAAAGCGTGCTTCCTAAAATAAAATCTTGGAGAGATGTTGGAGATACACCTTACAGGAAAAACCACCGAGAACAGGCAAAACGTTGACTCCTCCACACTCCCAGCCCACACATAGCATCCCCATTTCATGTTAAATGGAGAAACAAGGAGGGCTCCTGCACCACAAGATGCCAGCTTCCAGACTGCTTGGGAAGATGCAGACCAGCAGGTGAGCTAAGAGGCACGTGGTACTCTTAAGACAACCCTGGGCCAGATCAGTATAGCCCCCTGGACAGACCTACCCTCACCGAGGGAAAAAAGAAGAAAAAATCAAACTGAATAAACAACAACAACAACAAAAAAGACACACAGCAAAGAGGGCAGGGTGATCTGAGTGCTGAAGGCGGGGAGGGGCAATCCCTCACAGAATTGTAAATAAACAAGCTGGCCAGAGAAGGCAGGAATGGCAACACCAGCCCAGCAACCTTGGAGTGGGAAAGCTTGTAAAAGTGGCAGTGGAAGGAAAACTCAACAGGAGAGGGAGGGAAGGGTCACTTCCCATGTGAACAGTAAATAAACACAATGGCCAGAAGGCATGTGTAGCACCACCTCCCCCAGTGTGCTTGGAAAGGGGAAACCTTGTAACAGTGGCAGTTGCACCCAGGAGAACTCTAAGTAAACAAAGCCTGAGGGGCTAGGTGAGTGTTAAGCTCACACCTGAGATCTGCAATCAATAAAGCCTGCAGCAACAACTGGCTGAATGTGGCAGGCAGGCACTTTCACCCTCAGATAGACATTCACAATGCTTTCTCCAGACTTTTTTTTTCTCTTCCTTTGATGAGAAAACAATTGAACTACACCTGCATGCTGAAAAACTTACTGAAACTGTACTGCATTTGAACTTGGGAAACTTTGGTGTTTTTTGTTTGTTTGTTTGTTTTTCCCTTTTGATGAGACAATGACAGAACTATTTCTGAAATACTATCTCCAGGATTGGAGGCTGAAGGACTAATGCCAAAATTATTAAGACTGAAATTTTATTGCATTTGAACTTGAAGATTTTTTTTAATCCTCTCTCTGTCTCTCTAATGCCTGTTTAGCTTACTGTTGATTAGTACACTATCTCTCCCTGTTAATATCTTTGACACTGTTTTTTTTTGTTTGTTTTGCTTTTTTTTACTTGTTTGTTTATTTGATTTTCCCTTTTTCTTTACCTTCTATACTTTCCCTCTCCTCTCACCCTTACATTCTAAATATCACCATTGTTATTATTACAAACTAGAAAATACTTAATTGCACACAGTACAGGGACAGTAACAATACCAAGAGCAATAATGGGAAGACAGAAAACACAGGGAAAACAGTTTTCCCACAGCAAAAAAATTAGTACAGGAACCAGAGGGAAATGAAGAAAACAGATACTCAGATCCAGACTCCAACAATACAAAGATAAACTATGCCAAACAACTCAATGAAACCCACAATAATAAGCTGAAAGAACAAATCCTCCAAGTAATCAATGAGAATTTTATAGAGATGACACTGGATATGGTCAACCAAAATGTACAGGAGACACACAAGAAATTCCAAGACAACAAAAATAGAGAATGTGAGAAAGCACAAGAAATAAAAGCAACCATAGAAGCACTGTATAAACACCAAAGTGAAGCAAAGAACATGATTAATAAAGAGATAAATGAACTCAGGACAAAAATAGACAACATTAAAGAGGAAGTGACTCAGGATATGGAAAACCTAAGAAAAAAGAACGAAACAGAAATGCAAAAAAAAAAAAAGGAAGGCCAATCCAGCAGAATAGAACAAGCAGAAGACAGAATCTCAGAACTTGAAGATGAAATGGTAATTAAAGGAAAAACCAAAGAACTATTAGTTAAATAACTCAAGACCTGTGAAAAGAAAATGCACAAACACACTGACTCCATCAAAAGACCAAACCTGAGAATCATGAAGAAGGAGAAGAGATGCAAGCAAAGGGAATGTGTAATATATTCAACAAAATAATTACAGAAAATTTCCCAAATTTAGAGAAATCTATGCCCATACAGATGGAAGAGGCCTCCAGAACACCAAACAGACCAGACCAAAATAGAACTACCCCACAGCATATTATAATTAAAACAACAAATACAGAGACTAGAGAAAGAATATTGAAGGCTGTAAGAGAGAAAAAATAAATAACATACAAAGGTAAACCCATCAAAATCACAGCAGACGTCTCAACAGAAACATTAAAAGCAAGAAGATCTTGGGGTGAGGTATTCTGGGCACTAAATGAAAATAACTTCAACCCTGGGATACTCTACCAGGCAAAGCTATCATTCAAAATAGATGGAGCAATAAAAGTCTTCCATGATAAGCAGAAACTAAAACAACATGTGACCACAAAGCCACCACTACAAAAGATTCTTCAAGGGATTCTGCACACAGAAAGTGAAACCCATCATAAACATGAAAGGACAGGCAGCACCAAACTACAGGAAAAGAAAAATCAAGAAAGTAGAGAGTAACCTCAACTTAGGTACACACAATCAAACCTTCAAAAAACTAAGACAACTAAATGACAGGAATAACCACATACCTACCAGTAGTAACACTTAATGTTAATGGACTTAATTCCCCCATCAAAATGCACTGTTTGATGAACTGGACTAAAAAGGAAGATCCAACAATTTGTTGTTTATAGGAGACCCGTCTCATGGAGAGAATTAAGCATAGGCATAGGATGAAAGGCTGGAAGACTTACCAAGCCAATGGCCCCTGAAACAAGCAGGAATAACAATACTTATTTCTGACAAAGTAGACTGCAAACCTACACTGATCAAATGAGATAAAGGACATTTTATACTAATAAAAGAGGAAATAGACAAAAGGAAATAACAATTATAAACCTATATGACCCAATGTCTATGCACCCAATGTCAATGCACCCAGTTTCATCAAACAAACCTTGAAGGACCTAAAAGCATATATTAACTCCAACACAGTGGTTGTGGAAGACTTTAACACCCCATTATCATCAATAGATAGGTCATCCAAACAAAAAAATCAATAAAAAAACCCTAGATTTAAAATACACCATAGATCAAATGGACCTAGTTGATGTCTACACAACATTTCATTCAATTTCTACACAATATACACTCTTCTCAGCAGCCCAAGGAACCTTCTCAAAAATAGGTCATATCCTAGGGCACAAAGCAAGCCTCAGCAAATATAAGAAAATAGAAATTATACCATGCATTCTATCTGATCACAATGCAATAAACCTAGAACTCAACAACAAAAATAAAGACAAAAAACATTCAAACAGCTGGAAACTGAATAACTCATTGCTTAATGAACAATAGGTCATTGATGAAATAAAAGAGGAAATTAAAAAGTTCCTGGAAGTCAATGAAAATGAAAACATAACCTACCAGAACTCATGCGACACAGCAAAGGCAGTCCTGAGAGGAAAGTTTACAGCCTTAAATGCACACATTAAAAAGTCTGAAACATCTCAAATCAATGACCTAATGGTAAATCTCAAACTCCAAGGAAAACAAAAACAAGCAAATCCAAAACAAACAGAAGGAGAGAAATAATAAAAATAAGAGCTGAAATCAATGAAATAGAAACCAAAAAAAATACAAAGAATTAATGAAACAAAAAGTTGGTTCTTTAAAAAAATGAACAAGATCAATACACTCATGTCAAACCTGACTAAAATGAAGAGAGAAAAAACCCAAATTAGTAGAATCAAGAATGCAAAAGGGGAGATAACAACAAACAACATGGATGTCGTGGAAATCATCAGACAGTACTTCCAGAACCTATATTCAAATAAATTCAAAAATCTTAAGGAAATGGACAGATTTCTAGATATATATGATCATCCAAAACTGAACCAACAGGGCATTAGTCACTTGAATAACACAAAATGAAATTGAAGCAGCAATCAAGAGGCTTTCTAGAAAGAAAAGTCTAGGACCTGATGAATTCACTGCTGAATTCTATCAGACTTTTAAAGAAGAACTAATACCAACCCTCCTTAAACTGTTCCACGAAATAGAAATGGAAGAAAAACTGCATAATACATTTTATGAAGTCAGTATTACACTTATCCCCAAACCAGGCAAAGACACTTCCAAAAGGAAAACTATAGGATAATCTCCTAAATGAACATTGATGCAAAAATCCTCAATAAAATAATGGCAAACTGAATTCAACAACACATCAAAAAGATCATTCACCACAACCACGTAGGCTTCATCCCAAGAATGCAGGGGTTGTTAACATACAAAAATCAATAAACGTAATAAACCACATTAATAGAAGCAAAGACAAAAACCACTTGATCATCTCAATAGATGCAGAGAAAGCCTTTGATAAGATCCAACACCATTTCATGATAAAAACTCTAAGAAAACTAGGAATAGAAGGAAAGTAACTCAACATTATAAAAGCTATATATGACAAACCTACAGCCAGCATTATACGTAAAGGAGAAAAACTGAAACCATTCCCTCTAAAATCAGGAACCAGACAAGGATGTCCACTATCCCCACTCCTATTCAACATAGTACTGGAATTCCTAGCCAGAGCAATTAGGCAAGAAGAAGGAATAAAAGGAATACAAATAGGTAAAGAAACTGTCAAAATATCCCTATTTGCAGATGATATGATCCTATACTTCAAAGACCCAAAAAACTCTACTCAAAAGCTCCTAGATACCATCAATAGCTATAGCAAGAAAGCAGGACTATAGAAAGTGGAGAGATCTCCCATGCTCCTGGAATGGTAGAATCAACATAGTAAAAATGTCTATACTCCCAAAAGTAATCTACATGTTCAAAGCAATTCCCATCAAAATCCCAATGACATTCATTAAAGAGATTGAAAAATCTACTGTTAAATTTATATGGAAACACAAGAGGCCACGGATAGCCAAGGCAATACTCAGTAAAAAGAACAATGCTGGAGGTATCACAATACCCAACTAAAACTGTATTACAAAGCAATAACAATAAAAACAGCATGGTACTGGCACAAAAAACAGACATGAAGACCAGTGGAACAGAATAGAAGTCCCAGATATATAGCCACACAACAATGACCAACTTGTCATTGACAAAGTCACTAAAAATATGTGATGGAGAAAAGACAGCCTCTCCAACAAAAACTGCTGGGAAAACTGGTTAGCAGTCTGCAAAAAACTGAAACTAGATCCATGTATATCATCCTATACCAATAGTAAATCAAAATGGATCAAGGATCTTAATATCAGACCCCAAACTCTAAAGTTGGTACAGGGAAGAGTAGCAAATACTCTGGAATTAACAGGTATAGGCAAAAACTTTCTCAATGGAACCCCAGCAGCTCAGCAACTAAGAGATAGCATAGATAAATGGGACTTCATAAAATTAAAAAGCTTCAGCTCAACAAAAGAAATGGTTCCTAAACTGAAGAGACCACCCACAGAGTGGGAGAAAATATTTGCCAGCTACACAGCAGACAAAGGACTGATAACCAGAATAATAGGGAACTTAAAAAACTAAATTCTCCCAAAACTAATGAACCAATAAAGAAATGGGCAAGTGAACTAAACAGAACTTTCTCAAAAGATTAAATTCAAATGGCCAAAAAACACATGAAAAAATGTTCACCATCTCTAGCAATAAAGGAAATGCAAATGATAACCACACTAAGATTCCACATCACCCCTGTTAGAATAGCCATCATTAGCAACACCACTAACAACAGGTGTCGACAAGGATATGGGAAAAAAGGAACCCTCTTACACTGCTGGTGGGAATGTAATCTAGTACAACCACTCTGGAAAAAAATTTGGAGGGTACTTAAAAATCTAAACATTGATCTACCATATGATCCAGCAATACCACTCTTGGGTATATACCCAGAAGAATGTGACACAGGTTACTCCAGAGGCTCCTGCAAACCCATGTTTATTGCAGCACTATTCATGATAGTCCAGTTATGGAAACAGCCAAGGTGCCTCACCACTGATGAATGGATTAAGAAAATGTGGTATTTATACACAATGGAATTTTATGCAACCATGAAGAAGAATGAAATGCTATCATTCACAGGTAAATGGATGGAAATGGAGGACATTGTTCTGAGTGAGGTTAGCCTGGCCCAAAAGACCAAAAATTGTATGTTCTCCCTCATATGTGGACATTAGATCAAGGGCAAACACAACAAGGGGATTGGACTTTGATCACATGATAAAGTGAGAGCACACAAGAAAGGTATGAGGATAGGTAAGACATCCAAAAAACTAGATACCATTTGTTGCCCTCAATGCAGAGAAACTAAAGCAGATACTTTAAAGCAACTGAGGTCAATAGGAGAAGGGGACAAGGAACTAGACAAAAGGTGAGTTCAAGAAGAATTAACCTAGAAGGTAACACACATGTACAGGAAATCAATGAATGTCAACTCCCTGTATAGCTATCCTTATCTCAACTAGCAAAAACCCTTGGTATTTCTTATTATTGTTTATACTCTCTCTTCAACAAAATTAGAGATAAGGGCAGAATTGTTTCTGCCTGGTTGCAAGGGGTAAGGGGGGGTAATGGAGGGAGCGGAGGGTGGGTAAGGGAGGTGTTAGGGAGAGGGGGGAGAAATGACTCAAACATTGTATGCACATATGAATAAAAAAATGAAGAAGGAAACTGACAGTAATTAGGAGGTAGAAAGAAGACCCTCCATGACCATGAATTTGTTCAAAATGTCTATATTACCTAAAATGGTGTACAGACTCAATGCAACTCCTATCATAATGCAAATGGCATTCATAAAAGAACTAGAAAATAAATTCTGAAATTCATATGAAGTTATTAAACAACTTGGATAGTTTAACCAATCCTGAATAAAAAGACAATGCTATTGATATCACATTTGTTTTCAAATTAGAGTATAGAAACATAGAAACAAAGCACAAATTGCTACAGGCATAACGAGAGACCTATTGACCATGGAATGAAATATCGTACTAATAAATAAGTGCACATACAGACAATTTTTGACAAAAGTTTTATCCAATTTTTGATAAAGGTGCCAAAAACATACATTGGAGAAAAGACAGTGCCTTCAACTAATGGTGTTGCAAAAACTATGTAAATACATTTAGAAGACTGAAACTAGATTCTTGTTTTTTACCTTGTATAAGAATCACAACAAAATGAGCCAGAGAGACCTGAAATTTGAGAGTACTATAGAAAAACTTCTGTACCAGTCCTGGGTATTTATCAGAAGGAATGTCAGCAGAATATAAAGATACCTATATACCCGTGTTTTACCATCACTATTCACACTTTGAATCAGCTGGAAGTGCCTGTCAACTGATGAATAAAGAAAATGTGGAATATATACAGAGTGAGTATTATTCACACATAAAATTGACAAATTATTTTGTTATCAGGAAAATGGATGCAGCTTAAAATCATCATGTTAATAGATGTAACTAGACTCAAGACAATAAAGATTGCATGCTTCCTCTCATATGTGAAATCTAGACTTTAAAAAAATGACATGAATATAAAAGAGGGGATGCTGGTGGTGGGGAAGCAGGAGACATGAGTGAGAAAGGAACGTGAGGTGGAAATAATAATGACAAACCCCATTTTATGTCTATATGAAAACAGAATAATAAAACACATAAAAAACTGCAAAATAGGGTGTAGATAAGACAGTGTAACAGAGAGGGTAGTATGATCTAAATGCCTTATAAGAATGTATGCAATCATCCTGTTACACTCAATTATATATTTTAAAAATAAATTTAATAGGACTGGTAACTAGAATAGATAAGGAAACTTTCAAAACTCACAACTCCATATTACAGGATGAGTCTAATCCATGTTAATCAAGATAGACTGAAATACATATAAAACAGAAATTAAATAGATTCTTAGATATTACAATAGAAAATGCATTGGTTTGAGTAAATAAAGACTACATTGTAAGAACTTTTGTAAATTCCACAATGTACCCCACACAGCATAAAAATAAAAAAAAAAACAAGGAAAGACTCATTTCAAAAGAGACATATTAGAAGGAAAATAATTTTTAGCAACAGCAAAAAAGAAACCATTACAATTATATACTAGCAAATAAGGAAAAATTTAAGAACAGAAACAAAAATTTTCTAAAAGCATAAACAAAAAGCTAACTGCCTCATGTGTGAATAGTTATACTGGAAAGATGCCAATTCATAGACATTATGTTCTAAAATTCTCACTAGAATCTTGTTAATATAAAATTAACATTTCCAAATGAAAACTAATGAGTAGCAAATTTGAAATGGCAGTTCGTCAGTTCTGTATTTTAATCACATCACCAGGACATATCAGAAAGCAAGTAATTCAGGAAGCTGACAGGGAATTTTCCTAAGCAGATGAGGACATGTGTCAAGACTCAGGATGGGCCTGTTGTCAGACATTAAATTTTCACCAAAATGCTAATAGAGATGTTTAGGAAAATCAAATAAAAATGCTTTCAGTAGTGTTGAAAATTTTCCTGTGATGGATGAGAAAAAATTCACTAATGCGAACAGAGGAATAATATATTGGGATTTTCATAAGAATGCTGAAAAATAACCATTATAAAACTGGTTCCCAAAACATGGAAAAGACACATACCAAAAGTCAGATTTATAAATTATCCTTTGCATACCAGGATAATCATGAAGGAAGATCATATGTCAATGTATGTTTATCCTGCTGGATCAATTGTGATCCAGGATCCAATCAAAATGTGTTAGAACTCTAGAAAGTGTAACATACAATATATTACAAAGAAAGTACAATTATTATTGTGATTTCAACTGACTGCCAAACCAACTGTTAATGGTTGTTAAAGTGAAACAGAATTTTGAAAAAAATCTGGCATAACAATTGCAAAGAAAATCTAGTTTGCACAAGTTGCCTGTGACAGTACTCACAATCTATCCCACTAAATATTTGCAGAACTGGAGATCTACACATAAAATGAAACTTTTTCATTTTCTTAAAATATACTTTACTATGTAGGAAAAACAAATTGACATTATAAAGAGAAAAATTGAAACTTTTGAAGTGTGAACAAAGTAACAATGTATATGCATGTGATAAAATTGACCATTGAAATTTTAAGGGAAAAAAAGGAAAAATTGGGTCACATAAATTAAACAATACAGAAACATATTCAATAAATCTCACAAATGAAACAAATTTGTATGTTCTGTTGTAATGTTAATGAGAAGAGAAAATACTTAAAGACAGTACCTTTCCAGAAGAGGAAAAAGAGATGATGGAAACTCAGACCAATGAAAATGGCTTACATCCCTATATACAGAAAAGGTTTTAGGAAAGTTTAAAATAAACAGGGAGCCTCAGATCTGAGGTTGAAAAGTCAGAAAATTTGATATACAATTTCTCATGTCAGAACAGGCTTAGAATGAGATAAGAATCATATTCATAGTCATACACTAAAATTCGCAGAAAATAAAAGCACTCAAATAATATAGCAGAAAACACATTCATATAAAAATGATCAGATAATTCCAAGAAAAGTCAATGGGAAGAAAATTAACAACAACTGTGGAAAATAAACTATCAAGATAGGATTCTCAAAAAATGGATCAAATTTTAAAACGCATTAGCAAAACCAATGAATGAGTACTCTAATGCTTATAGATTCCTCACTCAAATTGCACATGTTGACTCAAATCCAGTGAACATGTTCAAAGGCTGAAACTAACAGTAAAAAATGATGAATCATATTTTTCTAATCTGTCTTTTAATCAAGGTATACATGAGGATGATCTGGATGTAATAGAATTGGAAGAATTCAAACAATACACAAGAAAAAACATATAAGAAATTGTAGAATTCTTCCATGCATCAGGATGGGACACTGTTCATACATTAATATTTCATCCAAGTGCTGATAGAAACAGAAATAAATGAAGAAACTGCCTTCAGACATTAAGTTATAAATTATGGAACTGATACCAACACTCCTCAAACTATTCCATGAAATAGCAATGGAAGGAACACTGTCAAACTCATTTTATGATGCCAGTATTCTACTCATCCCAAAACAGCACAAGAAGACAACAAATAATGGAATTACAAGCCAGTATACAAACATAGATGCAAAACTCTCAATAAATTATTGGCAAATGGAATTCAACAGCATATCAAAAAGATCATATACCATGATCAAGTCAGTTTCTTCACAGGAATGGTTCATCATACATAAATCATTAAATGTAATACAGCATATTAAAAGAAGCAAAACTGAAAAAACAACCCAGTCACCTCAATAGATGCAGGAAAAGCCTTCAATGAAATTCAACACCCTTACATGAAGCTAGGAATAGAAGGAATGTAACTCAACATAATAAAGACTATATAACACAATCCTTGGGCCAACTTCATACTAATTCAAGAAAAACTGAAAACATGTACTCTAAAGTCACAAAAAAGAGAAGAGTATCCACTCTCACCACTCTTATTCAACATATTCCTTGAATTCCTAGCCAGAGCAATAGGACAGAAAGAAGAAATTAAGGGAAAACAAATTTATTTATTTATTTATTTTTAATTGTTTTATTATTCATATGTGCATACAAGGCTTGGGTCATTTCTCCCCCATGCCCCCACCCCCTCCCTTACCACCCACTCAGCCCCCTCCTTCTCCCCCAGCAGAAATTATTTTGCCCTTATCTCTAATTTTGTTGAAGAGAGAGTATAAGCCATAATAGGAAGGAACAAGTGTTCCTGGTTGAGATAAGGATAGCTATACAGGGAGTTGACACACATTAATTTCCTGTGCATGTGTGTTACCTTCTAGGTTAATTCTTTTTGATCTAACCTTTTCTCTAGTTCCTGGTCCCCTTTTCCTATTGGCCTCAGTTGCTTTAAGGTATCTGCTTTAGTTTCTCTGCATTAAGGGCAACAAATGCTAGCTAGTTTTTTAGGTGTCTTACCTATCCTCACCCCTCCCTTGTGTGCTCTCGCTTTTATCATGTGCTCAAAGTCCAATCCCCTTGTTGTGTTTGCCCTTGGTCTAATGTCCACATATGAGGGAGAACATACGATTTTTGGTCTTTTGGGCCAGGCTAACCTCACTCAGAAGGATGTTCTCCAATTCCATCCATTTACTGGCGAATGATAACATTTTGTTCTTCTTCATGGCTGCATAAAATTCCATTCTGTATAGATACCACGTTTTCTTAATCCATTCGTCAGTGGTGGGGCATCTTGGCTGTTTCCATAACTTGGCTATTGTGAATAGTGCCGCAATAAACATGGGTGTGCAGGTGCCTCTGGATTAACCTGTGTCACAGTCTTTTGGGTATATCCTCAAGAGTGGTATTGCTGGATCAAATGGTAGATCAATGTTTATCTTTTTAAGTAGCCTCCAAATTTTTTTCCAGAGTAGTTGTACTAGTTTACATTCCCACCAATAGTGTATGGGTTCCTTTTTCCCCGCATCCTCGCCAACACCTGTTGTTCGTGGTATTGCTAATGATGGCTATTCTAACAGGGGTGAGGTGGAATCTTAGTGTTGTTTTAATTTGCATTTCCTTTATTGTTAGAGATGGTGAGCATTTTTTCATGTGTTTTTTGGCCATTTGAATTTCTTCTTTTGAGAAAGTTCTTTTTAGTTCACTTACCCATTTCTTTATTGGTTCATTAGTTTTGGGAGAATTTAGTTTTTTAAGTTCCCTATATATTCTGGTTATCAGTCCTTTGTCTGATGTATGGCTGGCAAATATTTTCTCCCACTCTGTGGGTGGTGTCTGTGTGTTGCACAGAAGCTTTTTAGTTTTATGAAGTCCCATTTGTCCATCCTTTCTCTTAGTTGCTGGGCTCTTCACAATAGCCACAAAAAAATCAAATACCTAGGAGTAAATTTAACAAGGGATGTGAATGACCTCTTCCAGGAGAATTACAAACTCCTGAAGAAAGAGATCAAGGAAGACTACAGAAGTTGGAAAGATCTCCCATGCTCATAGATTGGTAGAATCCACCTAGTGTAAATAGCATTACTACTGATAGTAATCTACATGTTCAGTGCAATTCCCATCAAAATTCCAAAAAATTCGTAATAGAGATTGAAAAAAAATCAATCCTAAATTTCACTTGGAACCACAAAAGACTGCACAAAAATAGGCAAAACACTGTGGAACAGAACAGAAGACCCAGATATGAATCCATGCAGCTATGCCCACATGATTTTTGACCAATGCACCACAAATATATGATGCAGAAAACACAGTCTCTTCAATAAATATTGCTGAGAAAACTGGTTATCTGTATGCAGAAAACTGAAACTTGATCCATGTTTGTCACCATGTACAAGTACCAACTCAAAGTGAATTAAAGGTCTTAATAAAAGACCTGAAAATTTGAAGCTAGGGGAGGAAACAGCAGGGAATACACTGGAACAAATAGGCATAGGAAATGTCTTCCTAAATAGAAAATTTTCTCAGTAACGAAGAGAAAGAATTGACAAATGGGACTACATGAAATTAAAATTCTTCTGCTAAACAAAAGAAATGATCTCTAAATTGAAGACTTCCCACATAATGGAAGAAAATCATTGACAGATATACATTTCACAAGGGATTGATTACCAGAATATATGGGGAGCTCAAAAAATTAAACTCCAAAAAATGCAATGGCCCAATGAGGAAATGAGCACAAGATCTGAACATAAGTTTCTCAAAAAGAGAAGAGCAAATGGTAAAAAACACATGAAGAAATATTCAACATCCCTGGCCATAAAGGAAATGCAAATCAAAACCACATAAGATTCCACTTCATTCTGGTTAGCATGGCTACCATCAGAACACAAACAACACAGCAAATTTTGACCAGAATGTGGAGAAAAGGAACCCTCACACTCTTGGGAATGTACATTAGTACAACCTCTATGGAAAATAGTATGGAGCCTCCTCAAAATGCTAAAATTAGAACTGTCATACAATCCAGCCATTTCACTCATAGGGATGTAACTGTTGGAATATAAGTAAAGTTACAGCAAAGGCACCTGCACAACCATATTTATTGCAACATTATTCACAACAGCTAAGCTATAGCAACAGCCAAGATGCCTCACTACTGATGAATGGATTAAGAAAATATTCTATTTGTATGCAATAGAATTTTATTCAGTCACAAAGAAGAGTGAAATTTTGTCATTTGCAGGCAAAGAGATGGAAATGGAGAACATGATCTTAAGTGAAGTTAGCCAGGTTCAGAAGGCCAAAAACCACATATTTTCTCTCATATGTGAAATACAGACCTAATACAAATAAAGCAATATTATGAAAAACAGGTAACACTAAGGGGAGGTCACATACAAGAGGAGGAGGGCAACACAGGGAAGGTAAGGTGAATATGGTTGATTTACTCTGTAAGCAACAATAAATACAGAATTTCTAAACTGGTTGAAAAAGCCATGAGAAGGGACAAAGTTAGAAAGAAGAAAAACACATGAGATGAACTAAATTGGGCTATAATACATATACACATGTAAGTGCCACAAGGGATCTCTGTGTGTAGCTAAATTAAAGAGGCACAAATGTTATTTTTTTCATTCTATTGCAAAATCAGAGAACAGGAGGGCTGAATAGTTACTGTCTCAGGGGGTTGATACCAGGGAGATGAGGAAGGTGGGAGGAGGTTTAATGCAGTGCAAACAATGTGTACACATGTATGTACATGGAAGAATGATACCTGTTGAAACTATTTTTGGAGTGGAGGGAGAGGGGGATAAAGGAGAATGGTGGAGGGTCTGAATTCAAGTATGATATATTTGATGTATTGTAGTTACCTTTGTAAATGCCACAATAGACACCTACAAAGTACAATAATAAAAATATGATGAATATACACACAAACACTCTCAGAATGTTTTGTGGACATTTTAAAACCTTGAAGTTGGAAAATGAAAATATGACTGTACTCTCAAAAAGTAAATATATGGTATGTTTTTAGTATTGAGCAAACATAAGTAATTTTTGTACCCAAAAGACACTGGTCTGTTGAATTTTATGTTTCACTACAAATATACAATTTTTGTACCTATAAATAGTTTCTGAGACAAACAAAGAGACAGATAGAGAGAAAAAGAGAGAGCATCTTTAACTTTTAAATGGTAAATTACATCATCTGAGAGGTTAAAATTATCTCTGATGCACTGTGCATGATGGTTCAAAGCCTATTTATATCATACTTTTAATTTTTCTTCACTTTGTAGTACTAGAATTTTATATTAGAATCATTCTCACGGTCATGTTTTGGTATTTGCCTATCATTATTATTATGATTGATAATGAGTTTTTACTACTGTCTTTTTAACAATTTATTAACATATCTTAACTGTACAGGGGATTCAGTGACATTTCTGTATATGCTTACCTTGTACCTAAGTTAGGTTCAATCCTACCATCTTTCTTCTTTACCTACTCCACCTTCCTAGTTAAAATGGTTAGAACATTTTTCATTGTTGTACTTCATATAAGTATATAAAGTACATCAGTCATGTTCATCCATCTTTACCCCCTTCATTCACACTCCCTCTTTCCTGAAAAGTACCCACCCTCTAACAAGACCTGTTTTATAGTCCTACATTAGTTAGATTATACACTTTCATTGTTCTCCCTTTCTCTTTCATCCCAGCCTATATTATTCAAGATTTTTCAGTGCCTTTTGTTATGCCATCTTTCTACAAGGATGCAATGTATTTCAAAATTGTTAATTCTCTATCATTTTTTCCTCTCCATCTTCTCTCGTCCCATTAAGCAGTCCCACTATTGCAAACATGTTGTATATATAAATGTGTATATGATCACCTTTCTATTTGTAAATACAACTATCTTTTGGATGTACCATTCACATATGAGAAAGACATGCTACCTTTGTCTTTCTTAACCTGGTTTTGCTGAAAAATAATTTTTCAGTGCTATCCATTGATCTACAAACAATATAATTTCTTTTTTTATGGCCAAGTAATATTTGATTGGATATTTAGACATTTTATGAAATCATTTATAGTATATCTTGGTTGTTTACAAATAAAAAAATATTCAGTGAAAATGTTAATAATAGAAACAAATCATTATTTGGGCATAATCTGTTAGAATTTTCACATTCACAAATGAAGTAATTTCCTAAAAGTCCTAACAAGTTTTCCCTTAAGAAAATGGTGAATAGTCAAAGACTAAGATTTCACTGAATTGCTGCCCACCTTGTTACTAGTAATATTTAAAATGTGAGTGACATTTTGACTTCAAAATGAAAAGGAAAGCCAAAATGTTCACATTTTCCCATTTCCAGAAAAAGCCTACTGTAGGATATTGTATACACAAACACACACACATACACACACAAACACACACACATATCACAAAAGAATTCATTCTCATATCTCATATACAGTATGAAAGAGGTAAGAAAGGAATACTTTGGAAGGAGCCATTAAACATTTACAAGTATATATGAAAGTTTTGAGAAAAAGATACAAATAAAAGTACATTTTCAAAAAGAAGGGAAAAGTCCTGAAGACAACAACTGAAAAAAAGTTTCACCACATGCAGAATAATTATGAATAAAAGATGCCAATCTCTCATTATAATTTACTGAACTTGGTAATTTTAAGGATTAAATTAAATCCCATAAAAACCCAGAAAAGTTAAAAATTGTTACCTGGAAACATTTAGAGTGGATTAAGCTAATTGTGTAATCTTGTTCTTAGGAATGATGCAAAGACTATATAGAATACTCAGGTAGTTTCAGATCTAACAACCAAAAAGTCAAGCAAGATAAACACAAATTCCCCAGATCTGCTTGGTCTAGACAAGGATATAAGAGTTACACACTTTATACATATAAAATTGAAAATTATATATATATATATATATATATATATATATATATATGTGTGTGTGTGTGTGTGTGTGTGTATAAATACATATATAACTATATATGTATATATAAATGTATATACATTTATAGGTGTATATTCCAATATTCAAGAATACAAGCAAGTATTGGTGAGAAGTGGGAAACAGTAATCCTCATACATGGTTGGTAGGAATGTAGTTTAGTACAAACAATATGGAAAATAGTATATGGAATCTTCTCACAAAATTAAAAGTAGAAGTACTATATGTTCCCACAATACCAATCCAAGGTATATACCTGGAAGAATGTAAGTCAGCTTACAGTAAAGACACCTGTGCAGCCATGTTTATGGAAGCATTATTCACAGTAGCGAAGCTATGGAAATGGGGAAGATTCACCATAACTGATGAGTGGATTAAAAAGGCAATATTTATATATTATGGAATTTGAACCAGCCAAAAACAATGATTTTTTGTTTTTTTCATTGAAAGTATAAAACTGGAAAACCACATCTTAAGGGATGTTAGATTCCAAAGACAAAAGCAGCATTTTTCTCTCATATGTGTAGTACAGGCCCAAAATAAACATCTATATATATCTATATATATTTCTTTCTCTCTCTCTTTCCATATATATATATATGTATATATGCATAGATAGATATAGATATTTGCAGATGTATACAGAACATGTTCACCAAAGTAGGACTAGTAGAGGAGACCAAGGGAGGTAGAAAAAAGGAAAGAAATACATAGATTCAGAGGGTTGTTTGCTGATAACTTGATAATTCAGAAGGAGCTCCACAAATCTGAAGGAATGTGAAACTGAGGGTCCTGGAAAGTCACATCCTAGACCTGCAGGGAGCAAGAAGCAGAATTCTGCCTGAACTTAAAATGATAGAAGAAACAAAATATATGGAGAAATGTTTGAATGTTTGCATTTCATACTGTGTGCCAGTGTGAGTACAAGAGCTCAGCACTGGGTCAAAGGACTGGGAAAGGTGAAACCTTCAGCACAATAATTGCATGAAGGTCAGTGTCCCCCCCCCACAAAAGGTACCCAGTGGGCAATCTGCTGAAGAGACCTGCAAGGACCTGATGAGCAGAAGTGAAGCCACATTTGGCTTTGGTCAAGAATAAAAGCCCTCTCTGGAGTTGTAGCATACTTCCCTGAAGGGCATGCACCACACCTGGAGCCCAAGTGAATCACACCACTGCTGGAAAAACCCTTTTGGAGCTTGTGTAGCCACCAGTGGAAGACTAGTGAGGAACAGGTACCCAACAGGGAAAATTTACTGGTAACCAGTGGCAGCCCACAGAGATCACAATGAATGAATCCCAGTGTGGCAGCACTACTGTCGGGTAGCTGCACCTCCAACCCCACTAGAGGTTGGATAACATATGGACAAAACTCTGTACTTTGTACATAATTATAGTTTGTAAGTTCCTGGGATCTTGAGAGACAGTAAAAATGTAAATGTGAGTGGGGTATGCCTGGCCAGTGGTCAGTACAAACTCAAAGATTTAAATCTACAAACAACCCTTTCTATGGCACGAGCCACCAATCCAGAGGAAGGTACCCAATTTAGCCTGCCATCTAATTGGCCCTAAAAACTCAGGAACAGAACAGTGGGAGAAGAGCAACATCAGTAGAAAACACAATTTTTTGTCAAATTTTTGCCTGTTGCTGCTGAAACTGTTATGTAGACCTCTTACATGTCTACTTGCAGCTATTTTTTCCATTTTTCTGTATATTCCAATTGCAATTTTGTGTTCTTGTTCCCCAATTTGCTCTTTTGACCTACTTACCTCCTTCCCCTCTCACTCTGGTTATTCATGAGAACCCCATTAACCATACTCAAGTTTACAACCCTAACCATCTTTTCTCTTCTCCTTTCTACCATATTGCCCAATTCATACTTTCTACTTGTCTACCACTAGAACAATCCCTACCTATCAATCTCCTTTCTCTTTGTCTACACACCTTCAATCCTCCATCAATACCAACAATTCCAATTAATAAAGGGGTTCTCAGATTTTCTTTTTTCTCTTTTTAAAAATTCTGTAGATTTTATATTCTACCCCCTTTTTCTCCCTTATTTTAAAACCTACCTGATCTCTTCTACCCATCCTACTCTGCCTCCTAATTAACACCTTATATTAGGTCAGCCACCACTCCCTCTAACTACATAATCTGTTCACCTCTAGTAACCCACTATAACTTTTCCCCTGTCTCTGTCCCATCACAACTTGTACTAAATTAACCTTCCAAGGCAAAAAAGATTCATCTTTGCTCCAATTGAAAACCAAACATACTGGAAGTGTAGCAGTAATTGATTTCCTCAGGGAATACTGTAACTTCAAGGCCACAGTTCATTACATGAGACAGCTGTAGTAGCTATCCTTCTTTCCCTATGTGGCACAGGGGATGGAATTCAACATCTTGAGAATAAGAAGTTGAAGGGATAAATATTGACTCATTACCTTACCAACATGAGACAAGAACTAGCCATAAAGGAAATGCAAATCAAAACCATACTAAGATTCCACATCACCCCTGTTAGAACAGCCATCATCAAAAACACCTCCAACAACAGGTGTTGATGATGATGGGGAGAAAAAGGAACCCTCACACACTTCTGGTGGGAAATCAAACGGGTGCATCCACTCTGGAAAAAAATTAGAGGCTTCTTAAAATCTAAACATAGATCTGTCATATGATCCAGCAATCCCACTCCCTGGAATATACCCAAAGGAATGCAACACAGGTTATTCCAAAGGCACCATGTTTATTGCAGATATATTCACATTATCCAAGTTATGGAAACAACCATGATGCCCCACTACTGAAGAATGGATCAAGAAAATTTGGTATTTATACACAATGGAATTTTACTCAGCCATGAAGAAGAATGAAGCCTTATCATTCACAAGTAAATGGATGAAACTGGAGAACATCATTCTGAGTGAGGTTAGCCAGGCTCAGAAGACCAAAAATCATATGTTCTCCCTCATATGTGGACTTTAGGTCTAGGGCAAATGCAGCAATGTTGTTGGACTTGGGTCACATGACAAAGGGAGAGCACATACAGGAGGTATGATGTCCCCACTCCCAAGGAACTAATAAAGAAATCTTAAAACAACAGAGGTCAACATGAGAAGGGGATCAGGATCCAGTGTAAAGATCAGTTAAAGATGAATCAACTTGGGTTGTAACACATTTGTACATGGAAGCAATGCTATGAATTTCTCTGTATAGCTATCCTTAACTCAACTTACAAAAACACTTTGCCTTTTTTATTATGCTTATGTCTTCTCTTCAATAAAATTAAAGATAAGGGCAGAACAGTTTATGCCTGGAAGCGAGGGGTGGTGGGGAGGACAGGGTGGGAGTGAGGGGAAGCGGGGGACAAATGACCCAAACAATGTATGCACATGTGAACCAATGAATTAAAAAAGTATAAAGGAATACAAATAATAGTAAAGATTAAAAAAAATGAGATAAGAAAACTCACCAGAGCTCAACCAACATCCATTCTTGGACAGCCCTTCATAAAACCCCATCAATGTGGTACAAGTTTTTGTGCCCCAAAAATAAGCCCAGATGCAATAATTTTAAAACAGAAACATAAACAACAGAAAGCCAACAGCTCCCCCTCAAAAGCCAAACCCATTAAGGATCTAAACAAGAGAAAAGAGAAGGAAATATCAAATATTGAATTCCAAGAAATAATAGAAAGATGATTAATAAATTTAAAGAAGAGACACAAAAACTAGTATCTGATCTCAAAGAAGATATGAATAAACAACTAAAGGTGTTCAAAGAAAACTCAAATGAGCGAAATTAAAAAGACCATGAAGGATATGAAAGAAGAACTCAATAAAGATAAAGAAATCCTGAAAAAGAAGAAATCTGAAATGAACAGTTCAATATTCAAAGAAAAATCATAATGGAAAGCTTGGAGAACAGAGGGGAGAAAGTGGAAAACAGAATAAGGAACAGAAGACAAAGGAGAGGAATTAGATAAAATAGTGAAAGAATGGGGAAAAAAACCCAAGAAAACATGAATGGAACAGGCAAGACATCTGGGACACCATGAAAAGACCAAACCTACAAATTGTGGTTATAGAAGATGGACAAGAGATAAAAACTACAGTGATAAGTAACTTATTCCATAAAATAATAACTGCAAACTTCCCCAACCTTGAAGAAGAGAAGAACATCCATGTGCAGGGAGCTTACACAATGCCACATAATCAGAACCAAAATCAAGGAAATAAAAAACACTGCCAGACACATCATAATCTACACACTCAACATAGAGAACAAAGAAAGACTACTGAATGCTGCAAATGAAAACATATAAGTCACATATAGAGGCAAGCCCATCTGAATAACAAACTCTAAGCACAAGAAGGTCATGTGAAGACATAATTCAGGTCCTGAAGGAAAAAAAAAATCATCATAGTCTAGTTTATCCAGCAAAATATCTTTCCTGATTGAAGGAGAAATTATAACATCCCACAAGGAAAACCTAAAGGAATTAATGACTACAAAGGCAGCACTGCAGAAAATATGTAAAGGAATCTTACACACAAAAGAAACTAGAGCGAGACAGAGGGATGTGAGAAAGTATAAACCCTTTTGACCAGGCAGATCAGTAAACAAGGAATAGGTAAAAAGTAAACAGCAGGAGAATGAAAATGACTCAAACCAGTACAAATCTACTAATACTAACGCTGAATAAAAATCGCTTCATATCTGAAAAAGTAGACTAAATCAGTCATAAGAGAAAATGAAGGTCAGTTCACAATTATAAAAGGAATAATTAATCATGAAGAGATATAAATTCTTAATATATATGCACAAAAGATAAGGGCACCTAACTACATTTAAAAAAATCACTAAAGGACCTAAGAGCTCAGATAGACACTAACACAGTATTAGTGGGAGACATGAATACCACACTGACACCAGTAGATAGGTCATCCAGGCAAAAGATCAACAAAGAAGCTTCAGAGCACACATTAGACCCAGTGGACACACTAGACATCTATGCAGTATTTTATCCAACAACCATATAATATACATTCTTTTCTGCAGTTCATGGAACTTTCTCCAAAAAGATCATATTTTAGGACACAAAGCAAGTCTCAACAAATTCAAGAAAATTGAAATAATCCTCTGTATCTTAACAGATCAAAAGGAATAAAACTAGACCTTAACAACAAAAGAAACCACAGAAAATACTCAAACACATGGAGACTGAACAACACAGTACTGAAGGACGAAGGGATGACTGAAGAAGTTAAAACATTCATAGAATCTAATGATAATCAAAAAAGCAGCCTACCGGAATGTGTGGGACACAGAAAAGGCCCTACTAAGGGGAAAGTTTAGAGCTATAATTGCCAACATTAAAGAAAGAAAACCAGAGACTTCTCAAGTAAACAACCTAATTATGCACCTTAAGCTTCTCGAAAAACAAGAACAAATGAAACCCAAAACTAGCAGATGGAGAGAAATAATAGAAATCAATGAGAATGAGATTAATAAAAATTTACAAAGGATTAATGAAACAAAAAGTTCATTCTCTGAAATGATTACAAGATCAACAAACCTTTAGCCAACATGACAAAATGGGGAGGTAAAGACCCAAATTAATAAAATCAAAGATGGAAAAAGGGACCTAACTACAAAATTAACAAAATCCAGAGGATCATTTGAGTGTACTTTGAAAAGTTATATTCAAGCAAATTGGAAAATCTAGAAGAAATGAATAAATTTCTAGATGTGTTACAACCAACCAAAATTGAACCAATAAGATATAAACCTCCTAAATAGATCTATTACAAGCAATGAGATTAAAGTGGTAATAAAGAGCCTCCATATAAAGAAGACCCCAGGATCTGATGTATTCATGGCCAAATTTTACCAAACCTTTAAAGAGGAACTAAAACAAATATTTCTCAAACCTTTCCAAGGAATAAAAAGGGAAGGAACACTATCAAACTCATTCTATGAAGCCAATACTATATTCTTTCCAAAACCAAATAATTATGCAACAAAATAAAGACAATTATAGACTAATTCCTTCAGTGAATATAAATGAAAAGTTTCTCAACTAAATACTAGAAAACAGAATTCAACAACACAGCAAAAAAATTATAAACCATGAACAAGTTATTTTCATCCCAGGTATCCTAGGATGGTTCAACACTTGTAAATCTATAAATGTAATATACCATATAAACAGAAGCAAGGAGAATAACCACATGATCCTCTCAAGAGAGGCAGCAAAAGCCTTTAACAAAATCCAACACCTTTCATGATAAAAACCCTGAAGAAACTAGAAAGAGAAGGAATGTTCCATAACATAATAAAGGCATATACAACATAGGTATAGCCAACATCATACTAACTAGAGAACAACTGAAACAATTCCCAGTAAGTCAGGAATGAGACAGGGATGCTTTCTATCCCCACTCCTATTTAACATAGTTTTGGGATTCCCAGCCAGAGCAATTAAAACAAGATTAAGAAATAAACAGATTTGAAATAGGAAAGAAAGCAGTCAACCTATTCCTGTTTGCAGATGACATGAATCTATACACAAATGACCCTAAAAACCCCTCCGAAAAAGTATTCAAAATCATAAACTCTTTTTGGCAAAGTAGCAGAATGCAAAAATATGAAATGAATACAGAATATTCATTTCATACAATACATACAGAATATAGAATATATTCAATACATAAAGAATATAGAATATGAATACAGAAATATATAGCCTTCCTATAAACCAACAATGAACAGATAGTGAACAAATCAGGGAAACAATCACATTTGCAATAACCTCAAAAAGAATAAAGTACCTTGGAATGAATTTAATGAAGAAAACCAAAGCCTTTTTCCATGAAAACTATAAGCCACTGAAGAGAGAAATTGATGAAGGCATCAGCAGATGGAAAGATCTCCCATGGTCATGGATTGGTAGAATCAACATTATACAAATGGCCATACTTCCAAAAGCAATCTTTATGTTCAAAACAATCCCAATCCAAATTCCAATGCAATTCTTTAAGAAATAGAAGAATCAATCCCAAAATACATATGGAAACAAAAAAGACCATGAATAGCCAAAGCAATTCTGAGCAAAAAGTTCAGTGCCAGAGATATAATAGTACCTAACTTCTAACTAAACAAGAGAGCCATAACAATGCAAATGGCCTGGTATTGGCACAAAAACAGATGAGAAGATCAATGGATTAGAATCAAAGATATAAATCCATGCAGTTACAGCCAACTGATCTTTGAAAGAGGAGCTCAAACATATAATGGAGAAGGACAGACTATTAAATAAATGTTGGAAAAACTGGGTACCTACATGTAGAAGTGTGAAACTAGATCCCTTCTTCTCATCCTGTACCAAATCACCTCAAAGTGCATCTAAGATATTAATATAAGGCCTAAAAAGTTGAAACAACTACAGTAAGTAGTAGGAAATTCACTGGAACATGCAGGTTTAGAGAATGACTTCCTAAGTAGAGATCAAAATCCTCAACATCTAAGAGAATGTATGAATAAATGGGTCTGCATAAAACTCAAAAGCTTTTGCACAGCAATAGAAACAGTTCCTAGAGTCAAAATACTGCCCACAAATTGGGAGAAAGTCTTTGACAGCTATTCATCTGATATGGGACTGATCTACATGGAACACAAAAAATTTAACCCACATGAATCAACATCCCAATGAAGAAATGAATTAAACAGAGAATTCTCAAAGGAAGAGGAATAAATGTCCAATAAATATATGAAGAAGTGTTCAACTTCCTTGGCTAGAAAAGGGGTGTAAATCACAATTACATTAAGATTACATATCTGCCCAGTTAGACTAGCCACATTCAAGGGCAACAATAATAACAAATGCTGGTAAGGATATGTGAAACTGGAACCCTTATACAATGTTGATCAGAATACAATTTAAAACAGCCATTATGGAACAAAGTATGGAGAGTCCTCAGAAAGCCAAGGATAGAATTGTCATATGGTTGATTTTTCCCAGTCCAGGGCATATATCCAAGGGAACATGTGTCAGGAAAAATAGACTCTTGCAAGCCAAGGTTTATCAAAGCACTATTCACAATAGCCAAGCTACAGAAACAGCCCAGATCCCTGCAAGTGATAAATAGATCAAGAAAATGTGGTGTATATATATACAATGCTGTTTTACTCAGCAATAAGGAATTACAACATTTGGTTGGAAAGTAAATGGATGCAATTGGAGGACATCATGTTAAGTCAAGAAAGCCAAGCTCAGAAACACAATGGATGCATGTTTTTTCCTCATACAGGGAAGACTGACCTAAAAGATAAACATATAAAAAAACAAACATTACTATGTACAAACTCATATGGACAATACGTTTTTAATAGTGAAACTACTCTATGGAACTTAGGGAAGGAGGGAAAGGAAAAGAGAATGACAGAGCATCAAAAATATCATAAAACATAACATCTGTGTAGGTAAATGTATTGAAATAAGGAAATGTATTGAAAGCTATTAAAATGGGGATGGGAAGTAAAATCATAAGGAAGAGCAATGGAAGTGGTTGTATGGACCAAAGTAATGTAGATTCACAGCATGGACACATTGAATAACCCCTTGGAACATCAACTTAAATATTAATAATGAAAGGCATGACTATAAAATAGGTTGTGTGTTTTGTGGGGAGAACTAGTGGAAGGGTGGAGAGTAATGAAGGAGATGAAGGTGAGGGTATGTGGTGGGTGGGCTTCATATACTTATATGAAATGGAAAAAACAAACCTGTTAAAATTGCTTTAATGGGGCAAGAAGGGAAGATACAGTAGGGGTGATATAACCAATGTATAATATAAGCCTATATGGAAGGACAGGATAGAGTGTGAGTATGGTGGAAATATTATGTACTTATGTATGAAAATGGAAAACTGAGTACTATTAAAACTATTCTAAGAAGAGGGATACTGGAAATCAAAGAGAATGTTGGAGGGGGTGAATCTAACTGAGATATATTTTAAGCACTATGGTTAAGTGACATAAAGTATCCCCAGTACAACAATAAAATGCAAAATAAAATTTTAAAAAATTGAAGTAAAATATATTGTGAATTCAGAGCAAAGGAATGAAAAATTTTGGAGGACCATTAACAAACCGGAAAGTATACAAAAGAAACTATGGAAAAACAGAAAAGAGTAATAATTTAAAAAGGAAATAACATAAACATACATAAATTAAACAATCACCTAACCATTACAACCAAATAATCATAATGGAAAGATTGAAAAACCTACATATATAATATGGAAGTATTTTCTAATTTCAAGGAAATGTTAGTTTGTAATAAAAATTCAGAAAATTGTTTTAAAATATTACCTAGAAATGTTGCATTATCAGATCTGCATAAACTGTATCTTACTGAGGCTGCTTGAAGATTTCCTTGCCAAAGAATTGAGAGTTTCTGAGCTCACATTCAAAAAGCCAAGCAAGGTAAGCAAATATTACCAGTGCCAAGAGGAGCCAAGTTTAGAATAAAAATGACTATGTTGTTTTTCATTTGTTAAACACTGAAGCAAACCAACAAATGCAAAAAGGTATGGTGATTTTAAAATACAAACATATTGTGAGAAGAGGGTTTAGATATGAATAATTTAGAACATATATATACGTTCTAAATATGTAAGGGACTATAGAAAAATAGTCTGTTACAATTACACTGTAAAGAAAATCCAGAATTTACAGAATAAAAGTTTATACTAACATATACTGGAATATAAATAGAGAAAAAAGAATTCCTAGATACATTTTAATTAAACTTCCAAAATCATGGATGAATTAAAAATTTCATATAAACCCAAAAGGTATAGAGTATCTACAAATAGCAAAATAACAGGACAGCCTAAGCTATTTCTGAGCCACTGTAGAGTTGAAGTTTATCAGGTAAAATAAAATTTATGAAGACATAAAGTTTTATGTCTTCACAATGAAAAGTAGAACTGATATGAGTGCATATCCTAATGTTGCATAAGCTTGGATATGTATATTAAATATTTAAACAGTGATAGACATAAATTGGATGATAAAATATAAAAGGAATTCAGTTAACATATTATAAAATGAATTGTGGTGACAAATTGGTGAAGAAATAATAAAATCTTAACCACAACATGTGAGAAAGTATTAAAAATAACATAAAAATGGGGGGGGGTAGAAAGTGTGAAAAGATGTGGGAGAGTGAATATAATGTGAGTACTGTGTTCACATATATGTAAATAGAAAAATTATAACTATTGAAACTGTTACAGGAATGGGGGTGTGGGAAATAAAGGAGAATGTTGTAGGGAGTAAATTCAATTGATATATTATGAGAACTTTTGTAAATGGCACAATGTACTCCCACCTAACACAACAATAAGAAAAATTACATTGATACAAAGAAGGAAGAAATTATGGAAATACAACTTAAGCATTTACCCTATTATATATTATAATGATAAACAATAAATGAAGCAATAAATGGATGTAATAAACTAGAAAAATTCAAAAGTCAAGGGCAAGTTGAAAATGCCACAAAAATAGATAAGATGAAAAAATGTATTACCAAGAAATGAATGGTCACAATAGCCTTATCTGGCTCTTCTCAGTGTGTAGATGAACATTACCAGGAATATACAGAAATTGTAGGAAGACTGAATTTCCAGTGAAAAAGTCAATTAAGTTACCACATATTCCTAGTTCTGACATATGCCTAAACAATGGTATTAAACAATGTCACAATTAGTAGGCATGACTTTAAATACAGAATCAAACAAAAGAGTGTATAAAGACATACCACAAAATATATTGTATCTAAACGTTATTCTCAAGAGATAGACAATTGAGTGAAAATTATGTAGGAGAGACTGCTAAAAATAGATAATTTACAATTAAAACTTTAAAAGATGGAAAAATTCCAATTGACAATTAATTAAGCAGTGTAGCACCTATCACAATAACCATAAAAAGATGCAAAATACCTATATTAAGCCATGTAACTTTAAAATGTCAAGAATAAAGTTATAGTCAAGTAAAAATGAAGTAAAATTACAAAGTGTATTATGAAGTGAATCATGAGACAGACTAAGCTGACTCTTTAGTATTGTGTACATGAGTATTAGCTGAATGGTTTAGAATTTTGATGGAGGTTCTGTCTTGAAAAAATGCAACCAAATGGCCACATGTTCCGACGGATGAGGTGAGCCTAGACTGGGTATTAGAAATATATGGAAGCAAATGTACAAGTACACATGAAAGAAAGTTAAGAAAAACCCACATTATGTCAATGTTTAGAACTTGAGCTCAGTTCATGAGGATATTTCCTTGTGAATTCATCTACTTCCTCAAATTCTAATATGCTAAAGTCACCTTTATGCCAAGTGTCATTTGGAGCCATCTTGTGACAATCTTTTCCTTTCAGTTTTTGCTTTGGAGATGCTAATAGGATTTCCAACTTAGCTGTTTATGAAATTTTGATTATCTTAAATTTTGGTTTTGGCTTATCACTTTAATAATTATTTTGGCAAATGCATTGGATTTTTTTTTCTTTATGAATTCTGAAAATATTTCCTTTCTTCATAGGTTACAGCAATGGTCCCATTTCTCCCAGCTTTGAGAAGCACTTTTGTATTCTGTTTTCTTTTTTAATGTTAGTCTTTTCTTACCATTCTTATACCAGTGTATGTTTTAATGTAATACCTGAGTGACAGTTTTCCTTCTATGTTTTGTATGAATGTCTATCCAAGTCTAGGAACATGTTTTATAACCAGGTTTTAGCCCATCATACCATGTGTCTTTTCACATTGAGGTCTTAGTTTCCCTCAATAGCCTAAATTTTACTGAGATTCTTTTTGTACAAAGGGCTGAAGGTCAGTTTAGTCCAGTTTATTCTTGCACCAACTCAGAGAAAATATGTGATAGCTTCTGAATTAATACATTTTTTTCTTATGAAAGTTACAAAGGAAACTACATAGGTGGAGGAGTCTTTATTTTCTGAGGGTATTTTTGTATATACTACCATAGTAGTAATTAATTTTATTACATTAATCATTAATGACTATTATTAATGAAAACTTTTGGCCACTTCAAAAATTTATTTTCCTCTCTGTTTAATCTTCATATATTTTTCCTAAATAAGGTAATGTATTTTGAGAAAGACATATTAAATTTAATATAAGTAATTTTTGGCTACCTTGATATTCTTGTTGTTATATCAAGAACTTCTTCAAATATCTGTTCTCCTGGTCCCATTCATGTACAGTGTTTGCCAGCTGGCTGAAACCATTGTAATAATTTACCATGTATTTAAATACATTTTCTAGCTTTCTAAAGCATTTTAGTTTGGGCCTGGAGTCTTGAAATTTCCAGGATAATGCATGTGGGCTGAATTATAATTTTTATAATGTAATTATAATATTACTTCCCTTCATGATTATTCTTGTATGTGGATTGCAATATTTATATGTGTGGCTTGTGATACATTTTAAGAGTTTTGGGAATCAATTTGGCATTGGTTTTCTCCTCAGTATTCTCATAGACATGTCTCCATGTAGTAATGATTCCTCAAAATTAATTTTTCACCTCTTTTATCAGACAATTTATAACTTTTTATATGAAAGAATTGCCTTCTCTAGCTTTGCACATACATTTATATCAGCACATGGATGAAAATTTAATGTTCAAAGCCAGACCCACCCTGAAGCTGGTAACATGTCTTCAATTTCTTGGAAGTTCTACTGAGTTCTATAAATTTTTCATATATTAATATGTCAAGGTAATTTCCATGTGTATTCTAGTTACAAACCAGGTTTAAATAACCTAAAATTTCTTTTTCTCCATTCAGATTTTGCCTTTGGAAATGTTAATTGGATTTTGGATAATTGTTTTTTTGGATTTTGGATAATTTTTTTAAGTGAGAATTTGAATGTATTAAATCTAGGTATTGGCATCACTTCTACTCATTATTTATATATATAGCAGTAATTTTATTTATACATTCTGAAAGATTTTCTTTTCTTTTGACAATTAATTAAGCAAACTTTTATTGAAGCTTACATTGTGGTACAGAAGCACATTTCAACTGATTAAAGTCCAACACCAATGAAGAGAGAAATTATGGCACCAAAATTTTCCCTCCTCTAAAACACACTAGGGATAGATTACTATTCAATCTACAGTTCTCATTTTTTCTAGGCTTTTTCTCCACACATACTTGTGCAAGTTTTTAACGTTAGAATTCTTAATTCTATTAGGAAAAAAAAATCAGACCTCAAGCCAACAAAATGTCATCAAATCTACTGGGATGCTGTTCAAGAACAAAATCCACCTTGAGAATTGATCCTCTCAACACAAGTCAAAACATTAGGGGCTGTGCTCATTACAGAATCAAATTGATAAGGTTGATTGAAAGCTTCCTTAAACGGTTGATCAACAGCATGCTAAAACAGAAGTCAAAACAGTGTTCCAATCACTTGATTTCAAACCAAGTAGATTTTGTTTAGAAACACTAAAATAAAGTGTTTCGTTTATATATATGGAAGGAATAAGACATCACTGCATCAATCCAGAAATTAATATTGTGAGGACAATACAAAATTTAGCAAACTTTGTTCTTCTCAGTTGCTTAAATACCACAGTATTTGTAGACATAGCTTTAAAATAAAAAAAAAGCCAACTCTTGAAAGCATTTTTTTCTAGTCATTTCCTGTTTAATATTTTTGAAATTCTGTATTTCATATATTCTGCTACACAGCTATCTGAATGACCTGGACAGTTATTTATTTGATCCCGTGAATGCCATGGTAAAAGAAAGACCATACAGGAACAGAACTTACATGCATCACAAAAATCACAGAAAAAAAAATCACAGAACTAAGTCACAAGATGGAAAAGCCACTGATTCTGATTTGAACCATTAATGTAAATGAGTGGTAATGGCTGCTAAAAGTATTAGTTTAGGTGAATGATCTAAGCTGCCTGGACTTACTGAATCCAGGACAACCTTTATGATAAATTCTGTTCAATACTGATGAAAATCCTTTTATACCACTCCTTAGCAAGTTAGTAAAGGCAAGGTGCTCCATTAGAAGAATACCACATAGCTGATGGTTTCTATAGAGTTCTCGATGTACAATTCTCTTTAGGTCCACCCTGCTAATCAACACTGGACAAGTTTCAAAAAAAATTTTTTGGATACATTCAATTTGTCGCTCATCTTCCAACACAAGCCATGGCCAGTGAAAAGGAGGTAATATTCTTATGCTGTTGAAAGAAAACTAAGCCCAGGAACCATCCCCCCACTACTCCTATCTGGGCTCTAAGATGAGTATATAAACCCAGAGTGTTATAGTGTATTGCTTTATTTGGGGGGTTGGGAGAAGACACCATGGTGAGGAAAGAAACCAATTTAAAGACTACAAATGCAAGAACAATTATTAAAATAGTAATACACAAATGACTAACTGGAATAATCTTAAAAAGGATCCAACTTGTGGAAGAAAAACTTTAATTGCTGTTGCAATAAACATCTATATGAAGTAGAAATTGGTTTCAATAACATTAGTAGAGAACATGTTGTAAAAAGTGGAGGTAACTGGATGCAAAATTCTGGCAGCAATTTAATAGAACAGTCCCAGATGGTTAGGCTGAGGCCAACACCTAATGAGGACGAAAGCCTTGTCTGTGGGGAATTTTGGATGATACCTGGAGAAATATTATACTGTGCATAAACCAAATTGAATTATTTTCACAAGTGTTGTAAAGTTTCATATAGTAAAAGACTTTTTCTACATGCACTTCAATTTCACAGCAAGAGTGGCATAGAATATCTAAAGACAGAAGAGAGCATTCATGCTCCTTGATATAATAATGCATACACTTCAAAATGATTACATTATCATTACATCTAGAGCTCTCTGCAACTATAAGGTGGTGATTATGTAAAGCATGACCCCCAGTATCAACATCTAGAAAGCAGCCACCACCTCCTATGCATCTTCTGTTTTTGTGTTTTTTCTTCATTTTTTTAAATCATCTCTGCTGTTGTTACTGCTTCTTAGCAAAACTGGTAAAAACAAAATTGTAATCATTGAACATAGCACTCTGGCAATCAAGACGTTTAAAGCCTTCAATCTTCTGGGGTGAAGAAAGCACTGTGTGACATTTAGAACTCTGATTAACAAACAAGGTGGTCACAAATTTTCCTGGCTTGAAGACTTCCACAACTTTCATGATCAGGTCATCATAGGAGGTCTGACTTAAATTTGTTTCAAAGCTAACATAAGAAAATTCTGGTTCTGGAGTGATGTGAATAGTCCAATAAGTTCCATCCGATTTCATTCCATTCATCGAATACCCACAAGGATTGAACAGTGTGGCATCAATGACAGAACCTGGTATCAGGTCACGAATTCCACTCTCACGAGTGACATCCTTTGCAGTAACACCATCTTTCATGTAGAACTGGTCCATAACTGCTGGGTCAAGCTCACTCATCAGAATTTCCAGGGTTTGATCTGGCTGACTGATTACCTGACTCTCTGGGAAATCCAAAGTATACAAGTACCAACAGTCAGAATTCATACGTCCCATACAATATGCTGCTCCATTTGGGAAAATTGCATTAAGAAACTCTATTTCTTCCTGGAAATTCCGGTGTGGGTATCCTTGATGAGAAGGCTTCATAAAATTTTAACGAGAATAAAAGAAGCTTTGAATAGAGTCAAATCCACTGTAACCCCTAGCAAGCTTCAACAGGGGAACCAGTGCTTTCAGTAAGAGGGTGGTACCACATGTCTTCTAAATGAAACGTCTCTTGGAGACAAACATGCTACTCTCACTGAGTACGTAGCTTCCTGCTTGTCAGTTTTTGTCACACTTATGATTGAACATTGCACATCCTTCAAAAGTACATCCCACTCAGATCTTGGGATAGTGCGGAGATCCCCAGATCCTTGGTTTGCGTCTGGTTGCTGCCGAGAGAACCAATCCTCCAGCAGCTTCTCGGTCCCTTCGAAAAAATGTGCAGCTTCCATCACTGTGAGAGTAGCAAACAACCAACAACCACAGAAAATCAACTAAATTAAATCTCTTCTCCTGCCGCTGCCGCCGCCGCTGCGGATTGTTCCAGCTGTGTTACTAAAGATCAGGTTCTTTTTTTTTTTTTTGCTATAATTTTATATTATCTTTTTTAAAAAAAGGACTAATAAAATTTTCCCGGCTTTTTTTGTGAGTGAAAGTTGAACGTGAGTCTGTTGGAAATAGAGGCAAATACAGTTCAGTCTCTTGTACTCCGCTACTTTCCCGTTAGAGAGAGTAGAGCGAGCGCTAGCTAATGTCGCCGGGCATACTGTGTAAACTGAAAGATTTTCTTAATGAATTTTCCTCCACAGACTTGGTTTTCCTGGCAACATCAGTGCATACATGTTGGAAGCCATGCTAATTCAATCCAATCTTGCAGCCTCTTAGGGAAAATAATTTCCTCTTTTGTGGATTGCTACAAGTTTTTATTTTTTCCCTTTCTTATGAGCATTACTATAGTTTCTAAGAAGATTGTGACATCTTTACTTTGTGATTTCTATGTATATTTTGTAGAGTTGATTAACTTTTATGACTCTTTCTTTCCTTATAAATGCAAGGGTCACTTTTTCAATTTTATCACAATATTTAATTTTTTTCATACTTAAATATTTATTCTTCTTAATTCATTTATCCTGAGTGTGCTATATTTTAGAAGATTTTTTTATATTTATATATCCCTTTGAATAATTGTTTAATTTGATAATTTGTTTATTCCTCTCACAGGTAAACTGTGATCAGATAGAATGTGTTAATATGTCAGGAACTTAAGGAATATCTAGGTTATTATGGTAACCTGGCACACAATGTTTATTAGGTATCTGTAAACACCCAATAATTTACTGTTTACATGTAGCATATTTATTGTTACATGTTTTACATTTATATGCTATTTTGAGTTGAACCAGGATTGTTGAAAGTTCCATGTGACTACATATACCTGTATTTAGATATAATATTCATCATTACTGATTGTGGGGATTATTTCACAGTATATATGAATATCAAAACATGAATTTTGACCCTTAAATATAAAAAAAAATCATTACTAATCTGTCATTTAGGTGGTAATTTTTAAATACGTATCTTCTGGTATTTTGCCCATATTTTTGGAAATGATTTTATAGTGCCTATAAATTTCAGCAATCTGATGCACAATTTAACAATAATCATGTCTTCTGCAAACTTCCTGATATTTATTGTTTTTATTAAATCATAATTTATTTCTTAATATTATAAAGCACTTATTTTTGTTTGATAATCTCTGTGCAATTCTATTATCAATATGGTGAAAATTAAATACTCTATGCAAGACCCACTCTAATGCTTGAAACCTGTGCTCAGTTTTTAGGAGAATTTCTTGTGAGGTTTCACATTTCCTCAAATTCTACTCTGTTTTGTCACATTCATGTGAATAGACAGCAACTTATGACAACTTGATAATTTTCCTTCTATCAATTTTTGAGTTTTAAGATACTGATCAGAATTTTTTAAAAGTCTTTCTTGTGAAAATGTGAATATATTAAATTTAGCATTGAGTTGGTTATTTAATAAGCATGTTGAAATTAGTTTTTATTATAATTTTGTTGTAGTGGGTATACATTGTGACATTTACAGAAGTTCTTACAATATATCATATATCAAGCTGTAATTCATCCCCTCCGACATTATTCTTTATTCCCTCTCCCTGCATTCTTGGGATTGTTTCAATAGGTCTCATTTTCTCATTTTCATACAGAAATACATATTTCCACCACATTCACCCTATTACACCTTTTCCTTATATCATTCCCTCTTCCCACTGGTAATAAACCCCAGACCTTCCTGTTCTATGTTTTTATTAAGAAGATGATTTTATTTAAGTAGCTACACTGACAGTATTGTATCATGAATTGGTTCACCTCTCCATTTTTCTCCTTTCTACCTTAGTTACCTTATTATGGTGATTTCAACAGGTGTTAGTATTCTACATTCATTCTTGAATATGAAGTACATCAACCATATTCACTGTCTTAAATTCCTCCTATAACACTCCCTCTCTTGTGTGTGGCTTCCACTTCATGAAACCTGTTTTTCATATTGCCTGTATTTGTTTGTATTAGGTGTATTTTCCACATACAAGAAAATATATGTGGCCTTTGGCTTTCTGAACCTGGCTAAATTCACTTAAGATTATGTTCTCCAGTTTCACTCATTTACCTGAAAACATCAAAATTTCATTGTTCTCTATGGCCCAAATAAAATTCCATTGTATATAAATACCACATTTTCTCAAACCATTCATCAGTAGTGGGGTATCTTGGCTGCTTCCATTGCTTAGCTATTGGGAATAATGCTCAATAAACATGTACCCTGACTTACATTCCTTCCAGTATATCCCCAGGAGTAGGTCAATAGATAGGTGTGTTAGACTTCTTTCAGTTTGAAGCTTCCTGTACCCCCAGGGGTAACAGGGAAGGGTGTATCAAGCTGTTGCTATATTGTATTTTTGTCAGATATCCTATTACTCTTTTATCCTGCTGTTGTGCTTCTTTCTGTTTGGTTTTGTTGCATTCAGTCTCTTCTTTGTTATCCACTAAAACTTTTCCAATCAGGGCTACCAAGACAACATAGAATATTTAAGAACTTACATATATCACAATGGCAAGATAATCAATGAGCCTACAGATTACCCATGCCAGGAATCAGTAATTTTTCTGACCAATATTTACATAAAGGTGATATAAATTTAAGAAGAAACTTTTCAAAACATATTACAATGCTTAGGGAAAAATAAATTGAGTACAAAAAGGAAGAAAATTAAATTTTTGAAGGGGCAAAAATAAAATTAATATAGCTATGAAATAAATTTGAAAATTTGTCCATTGCTTTTCTATAGGAAAAAAAAGAGATGTAGTCCCATGAATCATTCAACATTGCAATATACACAATTCCTCCTTCCCAAATGAAGATGTCACAACCTATGAGGCTCTGTTATAACTTTCAGAATAGGGAAAAATAAATTCTATTACCAATCCAGGAAAGATTATTTCCTGAGGGCACATGATCAGAATGAGTTAACTAGTCTTTCAGTCCTTTGTACACAAAAGCTATCATGAAATTTTAGAACATGGAGAAAGTTTTATAAGTCAATATGTAAAGGCAAAAGTATAGAGAAACATATGACAGAATTGTCCAAGATCAGGATATAAGCCATGTTCATAGATATTGATATAATTTTATATTAAATAATAGAAGGAAAATAGGCATTAAACTATTACAATGGAAAGTACATTAGTATAAGAATGGTAAGTAATGACTGATTTGAAGGTCACAAGGGAATGAAAAACAGTTTTGGTAATTGAATGAAAGGGAATCATTACTACTATAATCTAGAAAAACAAGGAAAATTAAAAAGGCTTAGACAAAAACCTCACTGCCATATGCTCATATCAGTAATCATAAAAGAAAGACCAATAACTAGATGTAATTTACAAGAAAATATCTGGTTAAAATTCAATTAGCACTTGCAAATGCAAAAACTGAATGCAAAATTTATATCAAATACATATCATGTGAAAATGGCAAATTATTTTAATTGGTTCTAATGGCTTCTAAATACTGTTCACATGAAACTTATCAGGATGATACAGAATTTGGAAGAGCTTCTGAAATCATAATGTCTAACAAAATGAAGTTGGTCACAAGATACCTGTGCCAGTAGTGGGCAATATATTCTAGTAAAATTTACACAAAGGGAGACTTAAATTTAAAGAGAAATAACTTGTGAAGAAACATACCACTATTAAGCTGAAAATATATTGAGATTAATCCCAGAGGAAAATATAATTTTGAAGAAGAAATAGATGCCATATATAGAGGATAAAATTGAATAAGTGATCATTGCATATTTAGGATAAAAAGGAAAAAAATCAGAGCACAATGTAATCAATGCAGGAGAACTTGCAAAACAATATTCACAAAATAAGTTACTACAGCATATATAGTGTATAATTTAACTTGCTGAAAATGGTAAAAATTGAAAACATAACCAATCCTAAAAAAGAAAAAAACTAATTTTCTTAAAGAAGGTAGAAAATAAGGAAATTAAGTTGGATTTCAGTCTTGTGTACACAAAGTCTATCAGAATAATTAAGAATATGCAGTGACCTGAACCCAAAGGATAAATAGGTGGGTACCATTCCAAAACAGAGAATGGGCCAAGACTTGCATGTAAAAAATGCTCACACACATAGAAATTCTTAGAAAAATATAGAAAGGGAATATGGACTCAGATATTAGAACACAAAGTACAATTATGAGAATTGTAAGAAATGACCAAATTCAAATAAGCCATGTTGGTATTAAAAGTAAATATCAGTGGCTGGGTGAAACAGAAGCATTATCATTATATTGGAAGACATACTCAGAAGGCAAAAGCAAAATTTTCCTTTCACATGGCTGAATAAATATGAAAGATGCTTATACCTTGATATAAAATTTTGTAAAGGATTTGATTAAACTCCATTCAGACAATATCAAACAAAGATACATTCCAGTATTAAATAATAAATTATGGTTAAACAAAAGAGATATAATATTAAAGTTGGGTGAAAATATAGTGTTCTAAACCAGGCCTATGCTTACAACTTGTACTCATCTTAGGAGATATTTCCTTATAAATTCTCCTTCCTTCATTCTCATATGTCCCAGTTATCTTCATGTGCATTGTAATTACAATCCAGTTTCTGACAAATTGATAATTCACTTTTACTGTCAGTTCATGCCTTTAGAATAGATGATTGGATTTTAACCATGTTGTATTCTTTGAGAATTTGAAGTATTATAGTTTATTATTGTTGCTTTTCTTTATGACTATTCAGAAATATGGCAATGAGATTTTGTTTATGTGTTTACTTTTTTCTTCTTCACGAGAATGCTCCTATTTTCCTAGTCACTGAATATTTTTGATTCTATTATGAGTTCTTTCAAATGTTTTTTCTCAACATTCCTATACCAGTAAATATTCTATTACAATATCCAAGTGCTTATTTTCATTCTGTTCTACTATGAATCTTCATCCATCTCCATGGTTATGGTTTATATTATTGTCTAGGCACATGGAATTATGGCTGCTTTTTACATCCCTAGGTTTAAATCTTCCACTATATATGTTATACACAATATTGCTTACAGACTTTGTATACAGAGCTGAAAGTGAACATAGATAACACACACTTGCACCATTTTAGGGCAAATATGTTTTTCCTTTTCTGCATTGCTATTGGGTTTAAACAGATTTTGCTTTTTCCTGAAATTGACAGCACAGCCTAAGGCAATTTGTATTTGCATTGGGGTGCATGTTGCAATATTGATTATTTTATGTGCCTGGATTTTTCTCTAGAAGTGAAATTGTGAATTTCTCAATTTTATCTAACAAATGTTTTAAAAATTTTTATATTATTTTTATATAATATTTTGAGTTAGTATAAATTGATAATATGTAGTGTTTCATCATGGTAATTCATACATATACATGTGTACCCTGAACAAATTCACCACCTCATTATATTACCATTGCCCTTTTCTTCCTCACCACTTTTTATACAGTATATTGTAGATTTTATTTTGCTGTATTTGAACATATACATGCAGCATATTTTTATCCTCTACCCCATCAGGACGTTTTCCTTTACACTTCTCACTTCTTATTTTCATGACAGAAATTGCTAATATTGGATTCATGTCATACATCATCATAATTTTCAAACTAGATTCCACAAATTAGTGACCACATGTTATACTTGGTTTTTGTTCTTGGCTATTCTCATTCAATGTGATGATATCCAGTTCCAATCATTTTTCTGTAAATGACATTTCTTCATTTTCTTTATAGTTTAGTAATATTTCCATTATATATACCTTATATACTTTATATATTTATTATTTGTTGGACTCTTTGTCTCATTTCACAGTTTAACTATTGTGAACAAAATTATAATAAACCTGCATATTTATATTCTTATGGATATATGGAATATATGCCAAAAATTGTAAGGGTGGGGTCATACCATAGGTCTCTTTGATTAACCTCCATACAGATTTCACTAGTGGTTGCAGTAGTTCTTGTAAGTAAAAGAATACTGGAAGTGGGGCCCACTGATGTACTTTTATAATCTGCATATATCAGATAAGATAGGGATACAAATTAAAGGAATGAATCTGTTTGTTAGATGTAGATTTCTTTACTATATATTTTATTTTGTTGTGGGAAAAACTCTATGTAAATACCTAAAAACCAGAAGACCTATGGTCTGATCCTTCAGTGGACCACTTCTTGTGGTTGAATTAATTATTTACTCACACTGGAAGCTCTGTAATAAACTATAATTAATGATATGTTATCTACTTATAAAATGTTTAAGCTACCGCTAACGTACTGAACTATATTTTTCCAGGTGTTATGCCAATTCGTGGTGAAGTTTTGCCTGAGATTAAAATTAAAGAAAAGATTAATTTTATTGAAATTACTTGCCTCAATGATCTCAATCTTATAAATATTTTTTATACTTGCCTTCATATGGTAAAATATTCAAAATGTTAATGTTTACTAAAGTTTTCCATGACATATTATTCTGGTGAATATTAAGAAACCATTTTTTCTCATTTTGTCTGCTATTTTTTAAAAAGATTTGCTATTTTTAAACAACATGTATAATTACATGCTATCTATATATTCGAACACTGATCTCACATTATCAATAGTATCATCTTATAATTCCAAAGTACTTTGTGAAAGTATCAATTCATATGTGATTATAAAAAATACTTAAATCACACTGAAAGGGAAAGAAAATGACTGGAAAATGTTGATCAATGTCTTTTGGTTAAATATATCAAGTATATCATATTAAACATACTGGTAACTTTTCTAAAAGAAAAGTAGCAGCAGTAATAGTATTCACTGAATCAGAATACACCAGCTCACTGGTAGCTCTGAAGCCTGAGGGATAGATGGCATGTTAGGAATCAGCCATGCTTCAATCCTCACTGTCCTCTGGTAGAGTTTGATTTATCCTTATTTCACTTTGACTCTATTTTGAGTACCACATAGGTATTACAATAATTAGAATAACATTATATTGAAAAAAGAGACAACTAAAATAAAATTATCCAAATTAATTATTATTTCATATTTTTAGGACTGAGGACATGTTAATTATATTTTAATAAATGTGTAGAAATAATTTCATCACTTTTTCTAAACTTGGCTCCTCTTGACACTAGCAATGTTTGCCCATGTTGCTTGGCTTTTTCACTGTGTGGTTGGAACCTCTCAAAACTGTTGTCAGGGTAACCTTCAGGATGGCATGGTAAGATCCAGTTTATGCAAGTCTGATAATGGACCTTTACAAAGTTACATTTAAAGCTTTTCTGAATTGTTATTAAAAACTAACATTTCCTTGAAATTTGAAAGTCATACCATATTTTGTATCTAGGTTTTGAAATATTTTCTTTATGGTTATTTGGTTATATGGTCAGGTAGTTGTTTCATTCCTGTATGCTGCCATTATTTACTGCTTTTAAAATCATTTCTGAATCTTCTATTCCTCAATTGTGTTCTTATGTATACTTTCCAGTTGGTTATTGATCCTTCAAATTATTCATTCATTTTCTTTGTATTCACAATGCATTCATTTTACTTTAATTTAAAATTTTTTTAGCATATTGATGCACTCATAGATCATTGTTATATTCACAAATGTGCTTTCAATATATCTTAGGTAGATTTATCCCATCGTTCTCCTTTATCTCAAATCCCTTTCTATATAGAGTAGTTTTAACAGGTTTAATTTTTGAATACTTTCTGTTCTTGGTTTATTTATTCATTTATTCATATATGCATACATTGCTTGGGCAATCTCTCCCCTCTGTTCCCTGCCCCTTCCACTCCCTCCATTTTTGAATACTTTCAAAACTTATATTTAAGTAAACTGAAAAATGTAGACAAAATGCATAAATTTCTTGATGCATATAACCAACCAGAATTCAACCAAGAAGAAATTAACCACCTAAATAGACCTGTAGCAAGCCTTGAGAGTGAGGCAGTAATAAAAAGCCTTCCCACAAAGAACAGCCCAGGACCTAATGGATTCATACCCATGTTTTATCAAACATTTTAAGAACTAATAGCAATACTTCTCAAACTATTCCAGAATAAATGAAAGAACACTACAACAGTCAATCTATAAGGCTAGCATTGAACTCAATAAACCCAATATAGATACAACAAGAAAAGAGAATTACAGACCAATATTTTTAATGAATATAGAGACAGCAATTCTCAAGAAAATGCTGGCAAACAGAATTCAACAATGCATAAAAAATATATCAAAAAAATTAACCTAGAAGGTAACACACATGCACAGGAAATCAATGTGAGTCAATGCCCTGTATAGCTATCCTTATCTCAACCAGCAAAAACCCTTGTCCCTTTCTGTTATTGCTTATACTCTCTCTACAATAAAAATAGAAATAAGGGCAAAATAGTTTCTGCTGGGTATTAGGGGGGAGAGGGAGAGGACAGAGTGGGTGGTAAGGGAGGGGATGGGGGCATGGGGAGAAATGAACCAAGCCTTGTATGCACATATGAATAATAAAAGAAAAAATATATACAACATGAACAAGTTGGATTCATTCAAGGGATGTAAGCATGGTTCAACATACATAAATCTATAAATGTAATACAGCATTTAAACAGAAGCAAGGACAAAAACCACATGGTCCTCTCAACAGATGCAGAGAAAGAATTTGACAAAACTCAGCACCCATTCATGATCAAAGCTCTAAGAAACTAGGAATAGAAGGAATGTTCCTCAACATAATAAAGGCAATATGTAGCAAATGTGTAGCCCACATTATACTAAATGATGAACAATTGAAACTATTTCCATGAAAGTCAGAAACAAAACAGGATACCCACCTTTCTCTACTCATATTCAGTTACACTTTTGGAATTCCTAGCCACAGCAATAAGACAAGAGCATGAAATAAAAGGGATTTGAACAGGGAAGGAAGAAATAAACTTAATAATAATGCCTATTTGTAGATGGCATGATCCTATAACTAAAAGACCATAAAACCTCTACCAAAAATCATTAGAAATCATAAACTCTTTTGGCAAAGTAGCAGAATACAGAATTAATATACAGAAATTGGAAGATTTTATATGTATGCTAACAATGAACAGACCAAGAAAGAAATCAGGGAAAACATCCCATTTACAGTAGCTTCAAAAATAATAAAGTACCTTTGAATCAATTTCATAGAGGAAATCAAAGACATTTTCAATGAGTGCTGCAAACCACTGAAGACAGAAATCAATTTTCGTACATAAGTACATAACCATATTCACACTCCACCCTTTCCTTATATCCTTCCTCTTTCCACTGGTACCAATTATCCACACAGGACCTATTTTACTTTCCTATTTTCTCTTGGTTAAGTTTCCTAAACCAGGAGTTTAATTATGACATTTCTATGAATATATGTATTACATCTGGAATTGGTTCATCCCTGCCACTTTTCTCCTTTCTACCCTATTTCCCTGCTTATGGTGATTTCAACAAGTTTAGATATTCTATATTCGCTCTTACATGGAAAATATATTCTCTATTCAGTATTGTATGTTAACCTTCTGTACTTCCTTCTTTGACTCTATTCCTACTGTTAGTGCCCGCCCCTTAGCTTGACCTGCCTTTCATTCTTCTGTTTTAGTGTCTTTTTATTGTTCAGTGGTATTTTTGTGTTGGTATTATAACTGTACATGCATTGTTGTAAGTGCATGTAACTCACTGCAAAGCAATTACTTTCCCTTTTTGGCCTATCATGTTTTTATTACTATTTTCAGTGTATTTTGTTGTGTCATCTTTTTACACAGATAGGGTGTATTTCACTACTTTTCACTATGTATCTTTCCTTGTTTTCCTCATCTCTTGGTCTCCTATACCAGTTCCCCTCTTTGGTAAATATTCTCAGTATATTTTTACATATATATAATATTCCTTGTTCATATTGGGCCTATATTCCACATGTAAGAGAAAACATGCAGTCTTTGTCATTATTAACTTAGCAAAATTTACTTTAAATGATGTTCTCATGTTCCAACGTTTGATGGAAAAATGACAAAATTTCATTTTTTCTGACTGAATAAAATTACTTTCTAAATAAATATCATATATTCATATTCCATTCATCAGTTGTGGGGCCCTGGGTGTTTCCATTGCTTATCTATTGTCATTAATGGTGCAGTAAATATGGGTGTGCTGTTCTCTTTACTGCAACCTAAAATTCATTAAGTATGTGCATCTAAGATATATTGTTGGACCATATGTTAGATCTATTTGTGGATTTTTGAGAAGCCTGCATAGTGTTTTCAATAGTGTTTGTACTAATTTACATTCCCACCTAGAATGTATGAAGGTTTGATTTTCTCCACAACTTCAGCAATATTTGTTGTTTGTGTGCTTGAATATTGGAATATATACATATATATGCATTGATTGACACATATAAATATATAGATATCTTTGAATGTATATACCCATATAATATATATGAACATATATTTATACATACTCTTCAATATTATCTAAAAAAATGGTTTAAATCTTATGTCTTTTTCTAGACCAATCTGGTCTGGGGAATTTGTTTCTTATTAGGATAATTTAATCATTATTTCACTACATATGAGTGTCTTAGTTTTAGGCAAATTGAACACAAAAGATTCAATTAGTTGAAATATCTCTTACTCAAGCATTATTTCATTGAGTTGTTACAATGTGGAAGCATCATCACCATTTTTTTGCTTTTCAAAATTAATGTTAAATATTGGATTATTAAATGCTTAGCATAAAATGTAATATTTATAATTTGATTGCAGAATCTTTGAAAATATATGGTCATTTAAATAGGAAATGAGTTTTTTTCTACAGCTCACCATTTAGAGACAATTTATTGGTGCATATATCTCCCACCTTTGTCCTAAAACTAAATGTATATAAAATGTACTTACAATACACATTTGCAGAAAAGTTCATATTATATCACTTATACAGTTTTTTGTTGCCAAATATTCTAATGTACTCCCTCGCACAACTGAACTCATTGCATGGCTGTTCTTAAGTTTATTTATTCTTTTTTCTAAAGACCAGAAAATTGCTGCAGACATTTCTAATTGACAAATGTCATACTCTACATTTTCTCTGTGTTGGAACAAACACCAAATGTCTGATGGCCTACAACTATTCCACTGATGCCCTTGTCTGAGGCTCCCCTCATCTTCCAGGATCATTCAAGCCTTCATTATTTTGGTTGGAGGTTGTGAGGTGTCTTCCAACTGAAAAAAGTGTAGTTACCCAGGATCCAGATCTTCACAATTCCATGCCCTGATTTAATGGTGCTTTCATCTGTGGATCTTTTTTCTTGAGCCCTACAAGCATCTATGTGTCTCCACAAGGCTCAGGTACCTACAAATATCCTCACACAGCCATGCCAACTGCCACCCATAGATGCCACATCCTCAACCACATGGTTGGAGGCTTGCCTAGCTCCAGAAATCTTTGGTTAGGAGATTGAGGGGCCCATATGGTTCAGGTCTACAGCTGTAACCATCAGATCATCACAGTGAGGTGCATGGGGGTTCACTATTGCTTCAAGACTGGAATGCATCCCTGGGTAGCTACAACATGTGCACAAAATGTTCTCAGGGCAGAGGTTACCTCAATCTCTTTCTTAGATTTCACAAGCTCACTATCAGATCCGGAGCCTTAGGTGTGAAGGGCCTCTATGGAGAAGGCAAAGCTGCAATCCTCACTGTTCTATCTGCAGGAAATTTGATTTATCTTTATTTCATTTTGATTCTACTTTCAGTTTCTTGTCAGGGGATAAGATTATTTAAAATTTTATATTGAAAAATAATGTGTCTAAAATAAAATTGCCTAAATTATTTCTTATTTAATATTTATAGAGCTGAGGATGTGGCAATTCCATTTTAATAAATGTGTAATTACACTATAATAAAATGAATAAATCATCTAGTCATTTTTATCCTAAGCTGGGACCTTCCTGGCACTGGTAACATGTGCCTAATCTTGCTTTGATTCCCATTGTGATATCAGAAAGTCTCAATTCTGTTGCCATTGTAACCTTCAAGCAGGCTCAGTAAGATCCAGTTTTTGCCAGTATGAAAATATACCTTTTCCAGGTAAGAAGTTTTTAAAGCTTTTCTGAATTGTTATTAAAAAACTAACATTTCCATGAAAGTTGAAAGTTCTATCATATTAGATTGACAGATAGATGATAGATAGATAGATAGATAGATAGATAGATAGATAGATAGATAGATAAATACATAGAAATGTAGATATATAGATACAGGTTTTGAAATATTTCCTTTATGATTATTTATATGATGAGGTAATTGTTTAATTTATGTATGCTGACAATATTTCCTTCTTTGAAAATGTTTATTGTATGTTCTATTCTTCAATAGTTTCTCAGGTATACTTTCCATTTAATTATTGATCTTCCAAAATTATTTGTTCCTTTTCTCTGTATTCAAAGTAAATTTTACTTCAACTCTTAAAAAATTATTAGCATATTATTGTTGTACTCAGTGTACTTTGAGATATTAACAAAAGTGATTACAATGTATCTTAGGTTTATTAACCTCTTCCATCATTCTCCTCTATCCCTAAATCTACCCCTTTAAAAAATATTTTAACAGGTCTCAATTTTCCATTTTCATACATAGATACATGATATTTCCACCATATTCACTCTCCACTCTTTCCTTATGATCTTCCCCATTACACTGTCCAATCCCTAGACAGACCCTGTTTTACCTTTTTTTCTTCATTTTAAGAAAGATATTTTTGCTGTTTAAGTCACCTATAGATTGAATTTCATTATTACATTTCCATGTATATATTATAACTCAAATATTTGCATCCTCCATATTTATTCTTTCTACCTTAGTCTACTTCTTTTGGTAAGTTCCACAAGTTTAAATACTCTATATTCATTTTATGTAGAAAATAAATTCTGTATTTTTTCTTGTAGTTGAACTGCTGTACTTCCTTCTTTAACCTCTCCCTCTTGTTAGTGCCCTCCACCAAGTGAGACTTGTTTTTCATTCTTGACCTGCAGTGTTTAGGTGTCTCTGTTCATTGTTCAGTTGAGTTTTTTTGTTTGTATTATAACTGTATATGCATTGTTTTGGAGTGAATGTAATCCCCTACACTGTAAGTACTTTCCTTTTTCAGGAACTCTGTGTTGTTTAGCAATTTTCTGCAAATTTTATGTTGTCTTGTTCCTACAGAGATGTGATGTTTTCATTAACTCTCTCTCTTTCTTTCCTTATTCTTCACCTACCTTGGTCTCCTACACCAGTCTACTTTTCAGTACTTTTCCTGTATAGTTTTGTATGTATATATAACATTGCTTATTTAAATTGGGCCTACAATCCACATAGGAGAGAAAATATGCAGCCTTTGTCTATATAAGCCTGACTAGCTTCACTTAACTTGATGTTTCTCCAGTCCCCTCAATTTACCTGCCACAAACAAAATGTTTTTCTTTTTGGTTAAATAAACATATATTGTATATGAACACCATATTTTTAACAATCCATTCATCAGTTGTGAGGCATCTTGGCTGTTTCCACAGTGTAGCCCTTGCAAACAATGCCTCAATAAACATAGTTTTCCTGGTGTCTTTTTCCAATTTGATGAACATGCATTTATATATTTGCCTAGTAGATGTGTTGTTGGATCATATGGTAGTTTTTTTATTATTCATTACTCATATGCGCATACATTGTTTGGGTCATTTCTCCCCAATATCCCCTGAAGCCTCCCTTCCCCCTCATCCCCATCGTCTCCAGGAAGAACATGTTCTGTTCTTTTCTCTAATTTTGTTGAAGCGTAGACAAAAGCAGTCATAAGAAAGACACAGTGGTTTTCCTAGTTGAGATAAGGATAGCTATACTGACACATTCCTAGAATTGCTTCCATGCACAAGTGTACTACACCCCGAATTGATTAATCTCTATCTGACCTCTTCACCACTTCCCAATCACCTTCCCCTATTGACCTCTGTCATTTTAAGCTTACTGTATTAGCTCCACTGCAGTGGGGACATAAAATACTTTCAAGTTTTGGGTTTCCTACCTATCCCCATTCCTCCCATATGTGCTCTACCCTTAGCATGTGACCCAAGTCCAAAATATTGCTGGATTTGCCCTAGATCTAAAGTCCACATAAAAGGGAGAACATACGATTCTTGGTATCCTGAGACTGGCTAACCTTGCTCAGGATGATGTTCTCCAGTCCATCCATTTACTTGTGAATGATAAGACTTCATTCTTCTTCATGGCTGAGTAAAACGCCATTGTGTATAAATACCAAATTTTCTTAATCCATTCGTCACTAGTGGGACATCTTGGCTGTTTCCATAACTTGGCTATTGTAAATACCACTGCAATAAACATGGGTGTACAGATGTCTCTGGAGTAATCTATATTGCATTCCTTTCACTATATCCCCAGGAGTGGGATTAATGGAGCATATGGCAGATCTATGTTTAGATTTTTAAGAAGCCTCCATAGTGTTTTCCAGAGTGGTTACTCTAGCTTGCATTCCCACCAGCAGTGTACAAGGGTTCCTTTTTCCCCACATCCTCGCCAACACCTGTTGTTGGTGGTGTTTTTTGATGATAGCTATTCTAACAGGGGTGAAGTAGAATCTTAGTGTGGTTTTGATTTGCATTTCCTTTATGGCTAGAGATGTTGAGCATTTTTTCATGTGATTTTTGGCCATTTGAATTTCTTCTTTTGAGAATGGTCTTTTTTAGTTCAGTTGCCCATTTCTTAATTAGTTCATTGACTTAAGGAGAGTTTAGTTTCTTAAGTTCCCTGTATATTCTGGTTATCAGTCCCTTGTCTGATGTATAGCTGAGAAATATTTTCTCCCACTCTGTTTGTGGTCTCTTCAGTAGAGATCACTTCTTTTGTTGTGCAGAAGCTTTTTAATTTTATGTAGACCCATGTGTTCATCCTTTCTTTTACTTGCTGAGCTCCTGGGGGTTTATTGAGGAAGTCCTTGCCTATACCTATTGCTTCCAGAGTATTCGCTGTTCTTTCCTGTACTAACTTCAGAGTTTTGGGTCTGATATTAAGGTCCTTCATCCGTTTTGAGTTGACACTACTACAGGGTGATAAAAATGGATCTAGTTTCCGTTTCTTGGAGATGGATAATCACTTTTCCAAGCAATATTTGTTGAAGAGGCTGTCTTTTCTCCATTGTATGTTTTTGGCACCTTTGTCAAAAATAAGGTGGGCATAGTTGTGTGGATTCATATCTGGGTCCTTTATTCTGTTCCATTGGTCTTCATGTCTGATTTTGTGCCAGTACCACGTTGTTTTTATTTCTACTGCTTTGTAATATTGTTTGAAGTCAGGTATTGTGATGCCTCCAGCATTGCTCTTTTTGCTGAGTTTTGCCTTGCTATTTGTGGTCTCTTGTGTTTCCAAATGAACTTCAGGGTAGATTATTCAATCTCTGTGATGTATGTCATTGGATTTTGATGGGAATTGCATTAAACACATAGATTACTTTTGGTAGTATAGCCACTTTGACTATGTTGATTCTACCAATCCATGAGCACGGGAGATCTTCCCACCTTCTGTAGTCTTCCTGAATCTCTTTCTTCAGGGGTTTGTAGTTCTCCTTGTAGAGGTAATTCATGTCCTTTGTTAAGTTTACTCCTAGGTATTTGATTTTTTTGAGGCTATTGTAAATGGAATTGTTTCCATATATTCTTTCTCAATTTGTTTGTTGTTGGTGTACAGAAAAGCTAAGTAGTTTTATACATTGATTCTGTATCCTGCCACCTTGCTGTAGCTGTTTATGGTGTCTAGGAGTTTTTGAGTAGAGTTTTTTCATTCTTTATGATAGAGGATCATGTCATCTGCAAATAGGGATATTTTGACAGTTTCTTCACCTATTTGTATTCCTTTTATTTCTTCTTCTTGCCTAATTTCTCTGGCTATTATTTCCAGGACTATGTTGAATAGGAGTGGGGAGAGTGGGCACCCTTGTCTCATTCCTGATTTTAGGGGAAATAGTTTCAGTTTTTCTCCATTAAGTATGATATTGGCTATAGGTTTCTCATTTATAGTCTTTACAAGTTGAGGTACATTCCTTCTATTCCTAGTTTTTTTAGAGCTTTTATTGTGAATTGGTGTTGGATCTTATCAAAGGCTTTTTCTGCATCTATTGATAAGATCAAGTGGCTTTTGTCCTTGCTTCTGTTAATGTGCTGTATTACATGTTTAGATTTGCATACATTGAACCACCCCTCCATCCCTGGGATGAAGCTGACTTAGTCGTGGTGAATGGTCTTTCTGATATGTTATTGGATTCGGTTTGGTATTATTTTATTGAGGAGTTTTGCATTGAGGTTCATTAAGGAGATTGGCCTGTAGTTCTCTTTTTGGAGATGCCTCTGTCTAGTTTTTGGATGAGTATAATACTGGCCTTATAAAATTAGTTAAGCAGTGTTCCTTGCCCTTCCCACCTTCTCATGTGCACTAAAAGCATCCCACTCCCTCTGCTGTATGTTAGTTTTCAGTTCCTTGTTTATTCAGGTTTTTGTTTTGTTTGTGGGTGGGGGTCACTCTGCCCAGGGGCTATGCTGCTTTATCCCAGGGGTAGCTGTGGGAATACCACATGCTTCTTATTTGCTCACCTGTTGGTCTGCATCTCCCAAGCAGGTTTGCACCTAGTCTCTGGTGGTGCAGGAGTCCTCCTGTTTTCTCAGTGTAATGTGGCGGGGAGAAGCTTTGTACAGGCTAGGGGTTCAGGGTGTTGAAGTTTTGATTCTTTTTCGTGCTTTATTTCTGCCAAGTGTGGCATTTTGACTTGCAGAGCTCACACTGTCTGCTTCTGCACCCTAGTCGCCATCTTGGATCCTCAAGTGGTAGTTCTTTTTTGATTTTTGAGGACACTCCATATTTTTTCTGTAGTGTTAGTACTAATTTACATTCCTACCAAAAATGTTTGAAGGCAACATTTGTTGTAATTTGTGTTATTGAATATTGGAATGTATAAGTATATATGTATAGGCTGGCACTTACATATGCACAAATTTGTGTACATATACATACATGTACATATATGCATATGCATGAATATGCATTTATATATAGTCTTCAACATTGTGTCTCTAGATTGTATAAATCTTATATCTTTATCTAGACAAATTATGTCTGAGAAATTTGTTTCTTATTTGGAAAATTTGATTATTAATTCATACTGAACACAGAAGATGCAATTAGTTGAAATATTGCTTAATTGGACGTTGTTTCATTGAGTGCTTGCAATGGAAATCATTACCCAACTTGTTTATTTCAAATCTAATATTAAATTTTGAATTATTCCAAATCATTCCATAACTCAGCAATATTGAATTCTCATTTTCAGCAATTCCATTTTGTCATTAACTTCACTAAGTGAAAATTTCATGTTATCTCTTATTTCCAAAGCAATACAGACAAGCTTTTAAAAATATTCAAATTTTCTAGCAGTGAAAAGTAGTTGTTCTGTGACATGAAGGATGTGGCTGGGTTTTTTGGACTACAGAGCAAACAAGAAGCCTTCTTGGCAGAATGGAACATCAACACATGATGCCACATATAGACATTTTTTATTATTCATTTATTCACATTTGCATACATTATTTGGGTCATTTCTTCCCCCTACTCCTGGACCCAACCTCTCCCTCTCTTACACCCACACTTCCAGGCAGAATCTTTTCTGCACTTATCTCTAATTTAGTTGAAGAGAAGACATAAGCATAATAAGAAAGACAAAGCATTTTTGTTAGTTGAGTTAAGGATAGCTATACAGAGAGATTCCTGGCATTGTTTCCATGTACATGTGTGTTACAACCCAAGTTGATTCATCTCTAACTGATCTTTACACTTGATCCTGATCCTCTGTTCTGTCGCTATAAGTTTTCTGTAACAATTGCTTTGGAGTGGGGAAATCAAACATTTTCATGTTTTGGATTTACTACCTCTCACAATACCTCCCATATGTGCTCTCCCTTTGATATGTGACTCAAGTCTAAAAACATTGCTGTATTTGCCCTAGATCTAAATCCACACAAGAGGGAGAACATATGATTTTTGGTCTTCTGAGCCTGGTTAACATCACTCACAATGATGTTCTCCAGTTCCATCCATTAACTTGCAAATGAAAAAATTTCATTCATCAGCATGACTGAGTAAAATACGATTGTGTATAAATACTATTTTCTTGATCCATTCATCAGTAGTGGGGCATCTTTGTTGTTTCCATAACTTGGCTATTTTGAATTGTGCTGCAATAAACATGGGTGTGCAGATGCCTCTGGAGTAACCTGAGTCAAATTTCTTTGGGTATATCCCCTAGAGTGGAATTTTGCTGGATCATATGGCAGATTTATGTTTAGATTTTTAAGAAGCCTCCACATGTTTTTCCAGAGTGGTTGCACTAACTTGCTTTCCCACTAGCAGTGTACAAGGGTTCTTTTTCTCCATATCCTTGCCAACACCTGCTGTTGGTGGTGTTTTTGATGACAGCTATTCTACCAGGGGTGAGGTGGAATCTTAGTGTGGTTTTGATTTGCATGTCCATTATGGCTAGAGATGGTGAACATTTTTTCATGTGTTTTTTGGTCATTTTATTTTTTTCTTTTGAGAGGTCTGTTTAGTTCAGTTGCCAAATTCTTTATTGTTTCATTGATTTGGAGAGAGTTTAGTTTCTTGAGATCCCTATATATTCTGGTTATCAATCATTTGTCTGATGTATAGCTGGAAAATATTTACTCCCACTCTGTTGGTTGTCTCTTCAGTTTAGAGACCATTTCTTTTGTTGTGCAGAAATTTTTAATTTTATGAAGTCCCTTTTCTCCATTCTTTCTCTTAGTTGCTGGGGTTCTGGAGTTTCATGGAGGAATACCTTGCCTATACCAACTTCTTACAGTGTGTTTCCTGCTCCTTCTTGTTCTAACATCAGAGTTTCAGGTCTGATATTAAAGTTCTCAATCCATTTTGAGTTTCTACTACTACCGGGTGATAAACATGGATCTAGTTTCAGTTTCTTGGAGATGGATAACAACTTTCCCCAGCAATATTTGTTCAAGAGGCTGTCTTTTCTCCATCATATGTTTTTGGCACATTTGTCAAAAATAAAGTGGGGATAGTTGTAAGAATTCGTACCCAGGTTGTCTGTTTGGTTTCACTGGTCTTCATATCTCTTTTTGTGCAAGTACCAAACTGTTTTTATTGCTAATGCTTTGTAATATAGTTTGGAGTCAGGTATTGTGATTAGTCCAGCATTGCTCTTTTTGCTGAGTATTTCCCTGGCTATTCATGGTGTCTTGTGTTTCCAAATTAATTTTAGGGTAGATCTTTCAATGTCTGTGAAGAAAATCATTGGGATTTTCATGGAAATCACATTAAACATGTAGATTGCTTTTTGTAGTTTACACATTTTAACTATGTTGATTCTACCAATCCATGAGCACGGGAGATCTTTCCACCTTCTGTAGGCTTCCTGAATCTCTTTCTTCAGGGGTTTGTAGTTCTCCTTGTAGAGGTCATTCATATCCTTTGTTAAGCATACTCCTAGGTATTTGATTTTTTTGAGGCTATCTAAATGGAATTGTTTCCATATATTCCTTTTCAGTTTGTTTGTTGTTGGTGTACAGTAAATCTAATTATTTTTGTGCATTGATTTAGTATTCTGCCACCTTGCTGTAGCTTTTTATGGTGTCAAGGAGTTCTGGATAGTGTTTTTTGTATCTTTAAGGTAGAGGATCATGTCGTCTGAAAATAGGGATCTTTTGACAGTTTCATTATCTATTTGTTTTCCTTTTATTTCTTCTTCTTGCTCTGGCTAGGAATTCAAGTACTATGTTGAGTAGGAGTGGGGATAGTGCACACCCTTGTCTCATTCCTGATTTTAGGGAAAATTCAGTTTCTCACCATTAAGTATGATTTTGGCTGTAGGTTTGTCATATATAGACTTTACAATGTTGAGGTACATTCCTTCTATGCCTAGTTTTCTTAGAGCTTTTATCATGAAGTGGTGTTGGAGCTTGTTGAAGGCTTTTTCTGCATCTGTTGAGATGATCAAGTGGTTTTTGTCTTTGCTTCTTTTAATGTGCTATATTACATTTATAGATTTGCATATGTTGAACCACACTTACATCCCTGGGATGAAGCAGACTTGGTCATGGTGAATGATCTTTCTGATGTGTTGTTGAATTCGGTTTGATTTTATTTTATTTTGGATTTTTGCATTGATATTCATTAAAGAGATTAGCCTGTAGTTCTTCTTTTGGAGGGTGTCTTTCTCTGGATTTGGCATGAGAGTAATATTGGCTTCAAAAATGTGTTAGGTAGTGTTCCTTCTATTTTTATATCATGGAAAAGTTTGAGGAAGATTGATATTAGTTCTTCTTTAAATGTCTGATAAAATTCAATAAAGAATCCATCAGGTCCTGGACTTTTCCTTTTTGAGACACTCTTGATTGCTGCTTCAATTTCTTTTTGTGTTAGAGACCTATCCAGGTAATTAATATCCTCTTGGTTCAGTTTTGGATGTTCATAAGTATCTAGAAATCTGTCCATTTCATCAAGATTTTGAAATTTATTAGAATATATGTTCTCAAAGTAGTCTCTGATAATTCCTGGATTTCCCTGGTGTGTATTGTTATCTTCCCTTTTGCATTTCTGATTTTACTGATTTGGGTTTTTTCTCTCCTCATTTTAGTCAGATTTGCCAGGGGTCTGTCAATCTTACTCATTTTTTCAAAGAGCCAAATTTTGTTTCATTGATTCTTGCATGTTTTTCTTGTTTCTATTTCATTTATTTCTGCCCTAATTTGTAATATTTCTCTCCTTCTGCTTGTTTTGGGATTTGCTTGTTCTTGTTTTTCTAGGAGTTTGAGATGTAGCATTAGGTCATTCATTTGAGACCTTTCTGTCCTTTTTATATATGACTCATGGCTATAAACTTTCCTGTTATGACTGCCTTTGATGTATCCTATAGATTCTGGAAGGCAGTGATTTCATTTTCATTTACTTCCAGGAAGCGTTTAATTTCCTCTTTTATTTAATCAATGCCCCATTGATCATTGATCAATGTGTTGTTCAGCTTCCAATTGTTTCCATGTATTTTACTGTTGTTTTTGCTGTTGAGTTCCAGTTTTAATGCATTGTTATCAGATAGAATGCATGGGATTATTTCTATTTTCTTATATTTGCTGAAGTGTGCTTTGTGCCCTAAGATATGATCAGTTTTGGAGAAGGATCAATGAGTGGCTGAGAAGAATGTATATTGTGCAGAAATTGGAGGAAATATTCTGTAGACATCAGCTAGGTCCATTAGATCTATGGTGTGATTTAGTTCTAGAAATTCCTTATTGATTTTTTATTTGGAAGACCTATCTATTGGTGATAGGGGGTATTAAAGTCTCCCAATACCACCTTGCTGGAGTCTATTCATGTTTTTAGGTCCTTCAGATTATGTTTTATGAAATTGGGTGCATTGACTTGGGGTGCATATAGATTGATAATTGTTATTTCCTTTTATTGTATTTACCCATTTGTTAGTATGGAGTGTACATCTATATCTCCTTTCATCAATGTTAGTTTGAAGTCTACTTTGTCCAAGATAACTATTCCTACTCCTACCTGATTTTGGAGGCCATTGGTTTGGTAAATCTTCTTCTAGCCTTTTACCCTAGCCAGTGCTTGTTTCTTTCCATGAGATGGTTCTCCTGTATCCAACAGATTGTTGGATCTTCCTTTTGAATCCATTTTGCCAAACTGTGTCTTTTGATGGGGGAATTCAGTTCATTAACATTCAGTGTTGGTATTGATAGGTATGTGGTGATTCCTGTCATTTGTTGTCTTTGTTGTTTAAGGGTTTGATTGTGTGCAACTGAATTATGTTAGTCTCTGCTTTCTTGACTTTTCTTCCCCTGTGGTTTGCTGCTGCCTGTCCACTCATGGTTTTGTTTGCTTTAACTTTCTGTGTGCAGAATTCCTTGAAGAATCTTTTGTAATGGTGGCTTGGTGGTCATATATTGTTTTAGTTTCTCCTTATCATGGAAGACTTTTATTGCTCCATCTATTGTGAATGATAGTTTTGCTGGGTAAAATATCCTACGTTTGAAGTTTTTCATTCTGTGCCCAGAAGACCTCACTCCATTCCTTTCCTGCTTTTAAGATTTCTGTTGAGAAATCTGCTGTGATTTTGATGGGTTTACCTTTGCATGCTATTTGTTTTTTCTCTTTTACAGCCTTCAATATACTTTCTCTATTCACTGTGCTTGGTGATTTAATGATAATATGTCATGGGGTAGTTCTGTTTTGGTCAAGTCTGTTTGGTGTCCTGGAGGCCTCCTGCACCTGAATGAGCATAGTTTTCTCTAGATTTAGGGAATTTTCTGTTATTATTTTGTTGAATATATTATGAGTTCTTTTTGCTTGCACCTCTTCTCCTTCTTCAATGTCCATGATTCTCAGGTTTGGTCTTTTGATGGAGTTGGTGTGTTCTTGCATATTACTTTTACAGTTCTTGAGTTGTCTGACCAATATATGTTAAGTTTTTCCTTTATTTTTCATTTCATCTTCAAGTTCTGAAACTCTGTCTTCTGTGTATTCTAGTCTGCTGGAGTGGCCTTCCATTATGTTTTGTACTTCTGTTTCATCCTTTTTTCTGAGGTTTTCCATATCATGGGTCACTTCCTCTTTAATATTGTCAATTTTTGTCCTTAATTCATTTATCTTTCTATTTATGGTGTTCTCTGTTACACTTTGGTATTTATTTAGGGCTCCTTTGTGTTCATTTATTTGTTTTTGTGTTTTGTTATATACTTTATTTTTGTTGTCTTGGAATTTTTTGAGTGCCTCCTGTATGTTTTTGTTGACCATGTCTAATAACTTCTTCATGAAATTCTCAGTGATTACTTGCAGGATTTGTTCTTGCAGGATGTTCTTGTCAGCTTCATTGGGTTTCTTGGCATAGTTTATTTTGTTTTGTTGAAGTCTGGATCTGAGTATCCATTTTCTTCATTTCCTTCTGAATTCTGTACAAATTTATTTTGTGGGGAGAATGGTTTCCATCTCTTTTTCATCTTCCCATCATTCCACTTGGTGCTGTTTTTTCTCTTGTCTTGGTGGAATTTAGTATTAGCTAACTTGCAATAGTAAAACTAACAAAACCAAGAAAGAAAGAGAAAAAAGAAAAAAGGCAAAAAATGGAGAAGCAAAGAAATCAATGGAGAAATATGGTTGGCAAACAAACAGAGAACAAGACAAACAAACACTTAAAGAAAAGATTTAAAAAAATTCCAGGTTCAGGAATAGTAGAATTTCAATCTTAGTAGTTCTGGTGTTACTCCTTCAGCATCCAGTCCTGTCTGTTTGCATCTCCTAAGCAGGTTTGGAGCCAGCATCTGGAGGTGCGTGAGCACTCCTGTTTTCTCAGAGTAATGTGGTGTGGAGATGCTTTATATGGGCTGAGGTTTCAGGGTTTCAGAGTTTTGTTTCTTCTTTTTGGTTTTATTCTGCCAACTGTGGCTCCAGCAGGAAAGTATTCTCTTTAGTCTGCTGAAGGTTTCCCAAGCTCGTTTGGAGCCAGCAGGCCACAGGCAGTGGGCAGCAGTGGGCAGCAGGTGGTGGGCAGTGGTTGGTGGTGGCCAGAATGTGGTGTTGTATGCCTCCCATGGCTGCTGGTGGCTGTGACATGGGGATTGTGGCTCACTTGTTCTCTCTGTGTTTTGTGGTGTAGAGAAGCCTTCCACAGGCTAGGGGTTCAGGGTGCCAAATTTCAACTCTCCCTAGTGCTTCACCTCCATCTAGCATAGCTCCAGTGTGTCTCAGCCAGTTCTCTGATTCACAAAGCTCACACTGTCTGCAACTGTGTCCCAGTTGCCATTTTGGATTCCTCTCAGTTCCATTATTTATTCAATTTTTTTTCTTTGCAGGGGGGATCAGTCTGTCCATGGGTTGTGCTGGTTTATCCCAGGGTTGGCTGAGGGATACAGTGTGATGTTTGGGGTTCACTTGTTTGCTCTTCTGAAGGTCTCCCAGGCATGTTTGCAGCTTGCGGCTGGTGGGATGGTGGGAGGGCAGTGGAAGCTGGCAGGCTGGTGGGAGGGCAGTGGTGGCATGGGGGTGGTGGCCTGCCTGTTCTTTCAGTGTATCGTGGTGTGGAGAAGGCTTCCACAGGCTAGGGGTTCAGGTAGCTAATATTCAGCTATCCCTGGTGCTTCACCTGCTCCAAGTGTGTCTCCAGTGTCTCAGTAATGTCTCTGATTCACAGAACTCAAGCAGTATGCACCTGTGTCACAGTCACCATTTTGGATCCCTCCTCTAATAATCTTCATTCTTATTTTATGGCTGAATAATATTCAAGTGTCATATATGTATATATGTATGTATATATACATACATATATACATAAGTATACATACAAACACATATATGCATATACATATGCACATATATATGTGTGTGTATGTGTATACATATATAAAACATTTTCTCAATCCGTTAATCAGGGCATAGGACATCTGGGCTAATTCCAGAACTTGGTTATTATGAATAATGCTGCAATAAACATTGGATTCCAAGTGTTTTTATTATATCCTGACAAATTCCTTCAGATATATGCCAATAGTGTGTCACTTGTCACACAGTAATTCTGCTTTAGTGATTTAAGGAAATTTCATACTGCTTTTCATAGTCATTGTAATAATTTACTTTCTGAGTGACAATGTTGTAAGGGATCTTTTCCCCCATATCCTCACCAATATTTATTGTTATCATCTTGATGATAGCCATTTTAACAAGAGTCAGGTGAATTCTTAATGTAGTTAGTGTAGTTTTGATTTTCATATCCTTGGTGATGAGCATTTCTTCATATGATTTTGGCCATTTTTACCTCTTTCTTTGAAAGGTGTCTGCTTAGGTCATTTGTGCACTTCTTCATTGTATAATTTATTCTTTGAGAGTTTAGTTTTTACACTCCACATAAATTCTGTTTATTAATCTCTTGACAATTGTGTTGTTCTCCCATTCTCTGAGGTGTCTATCCATTATCTTTTACTTTGAAGAAGCTTACAGGTTCATTTAGTCCCATTTGCTAATAACTGCATGTTCTAGTATTTTCCTTTATATTTCCCATAATAGTTTTAAGGTTCCAGACCTTACATTATGGTTTTTATATCACTTTGAATTTGTATTTGTGCATGGTGAAAACAGGGATTTATTTTCAGTCTTTGAAATGCAGATTCCCCTTTTTTCCACATAATTTGTTGAAGAGGCTGAGTTTTGTCCATGTATGCTTTGGTCTCTTTTGTCAAAATCCAGGTAGTTTTAGCAGTAAGTGCAATGGATTTATGACTGAGACTTCTATTCTGTTCCATTGATCTTAACTTCTGTTTTTCTGCCAGTAGCATTCTACTTTTACTGCTATGACTCTGTAGTATTGTTTGAAGTCAGGTATTGTTATATTGCTCTCTTTCTTCAGACTTGCTCTATTCTTTCTCTTTCTTCCTCCTGTCTTAATGCTCTGGATAGAAATTACAGAAATGTGTTGAATATGTGTAGGAATAAAGGACAAAGTTTCTTGTTCCTGACTTTATAGGAAAAGGTTTCATTTTTGTCCCAATTAGTATAATGCTGGCTATTGATTCATCATACATATACTTTATTATGGTGAGGTACACACATTGCATTCATAGATTTACCACAGCTTTTTCAGGAAAGAATGTTGAATTTTCTCAAAGGCTTTTTGTGCATCTATTCAGATGATCATGTGCTTTTGTTTTTACTTGTATTTACATGCTCTACTATATTTATTGATTTGAATATGGTGAACAATCTTTGCATCCAATAAATGAAGCTTATTTAAATATAGGATATGATATTTTTCATAGGTTACTGAATTTAGTTTCTGAGTATATTACTCTGATATCTTATGTCTATGTTCTTCAAAACTCCTGACCTGTAACTTCCTTTGTTATGTTCTTATCTTGTTTTGGGATGAGCATAATACTGGCTTGACACAATGAGTTTTGTAGTATACCTTTCCTTTCTATTTCATGAACATGTTTGAAGATTGTTGGTATTAATTCTTCTTAAAGTCTGGGAGAATTCAGCTGTAGATCCATTGGCTCTGGGCTTTTCTTCATTGGGAGAGACTTTATGAACAACTTCAATTTCCTTACTTAACATGTATCTCATTAGGTGGTACATTTCCTTTTGTTTCAAAATTGGTTTGTCAAATATTCCAGAAATTTATCCCTTTCTTCTAGATTTTCAAATATACTTGAGTGTAGGTTTTCAAGGTATTCCTTAAGGATCCTGCTGATTTCATTGGTATTTACTGTAATAACCCATTTTTATCACCAACTTTATTAATTGGGGTCTTTTCCCTCCTCTTATTCAGATAGGTTAAGGGTTTATCCATCTTAATTTTCTTTTTTGAAGAATCAATTATTATTTCATAGATTTTTTTGTATTTTTGTCAGAATGTTCTTGCTTTTGTCACTTAATATTACTCCCTCTCTCCTAATAATTTTTGGATTATTTTGTTCATGTTTTAGTAAAGAGCTAGAGATGAAGTATTGAGGTATTTATGTGGGCTCTCCCTGGTTTTTACTGTAGGCATTCATAAGTATAAAATTTCCCCTTACCTGTGACTTACTATATCTGTTTAGTTCTGATTGGTTGTGATTTCATTTTCATTAGATTCCAGGAACTTTTGGATTTCCTCCATTATGTCTTCAATGACCCATTGACCATCCAGGGTTGTATTTTCCAGTTTTAATGGGTTTGAATATTCTCTGTGGTTTCTTTTGTTGCTCATTTTTAGTTTTATCCCATTGTGGTTTCACAAGAAACAGGGAGTTACTTCAATTTTCTGAACTTTAAGACTTGATTTTGGGCAGGCAATACCAAACCACAGGAGAAGAAATGGCAAAAAAGTAGAGCATAACATTGATTCAGCTACACACAATCAAACCTTAAACAAGGAAGACAACTAAATGACAGGGAAGACCACATACCTATCAATACTAACACAGAAAGTTAACGGAATTAATTCTCATGTCAAAAGACACTGATTGGCAAACTAGGTTAGATAGGAAGATCCAACCATCTGCTGTCTATAAGAGACCCACCTCTTCAACAGAAATAAGCACTGCCTGAGAGTGAAAGGCTGGAAGAAGATTTACCAGGTCAACAGTCCCAAAAAACAAGCAGGGATAACAATACTTACCTCAGACAAAGTAGACTTCCAACTTACATTGATCAAATGAGGTAAAGAATGACACTCTATACTAATAAAAGGAGAAATACACCAAAAGGAAATAACAATTATCAACCTGTATGTGCCCAACGTCAATACACCCAATTTCATAAAACATGCTCTGAAGCAACTAAAAACATATATAAACTCCAACACAGTGGTAGTGGGTTAACCTTAATACTCCCTATCACCAATAGATAGATCAACCAAACAAAAAATTAACAAAGAAATCCTAGAACTAAATCACACCATAGATCAAGTGGACCTAGCTGATGTCTACAGACTATTTCATCCAACTTCTGCACAATATACATTCTTCTTAGCAGCCCATGGAGTACAAATAAGTAAAGAAACATCAAAATATCCCTATTTGCAGATGATATGATCCCATACCTTAAAGACTCAAAAAACTCTACCCCAAAAACACTTAAACATCATAACCAGCTATACCAAGTTGGCAGCAGACAACATCAACTTAAAAATAATTATCTTTTCTATACACCAACAATGAACAAACTGAGAAGGAATATATGGAAACAATTCCATTCACAGTAGCCTCAAAAAAATCAAATACAAAGAGTAAACAACATGGGATGTGAGTGACCTCTATAAGGAGAATTACAAAATCCTGATGAAAGAGATCGAAGAAGACTACAGAAGATGGAAAATCTCTCATGCTTATGCATTGGTAGAATCAACATAGTAAATATGGCTATACTTCCAAAAGCATTCTACTTGTTTAATTCAATTCCCATCAAAATCGCAATGAATTTCATAACAGAGATTGAAAAATCTACCCTAAAGTTCATTTTGAAACACAAGAGACCACAAATGGCCATGGCAATACTCAAGAAAAAGGGCAATGCTGGAGGTATCAAAATACCTGACTTCAAACTATACTGCAAAGCAATAGCAATAAAAACAGCAAAGTACTGGCATAAAAACAGACATGAAGACCAGTGGAACAGAACAGAGGACCCGGATATGAATCCACATAACTATACCCACTTCATGTTGACAAAGTTGCCAAAAATATATAATGGAGAAAAGACAGCTTCTTCAACAAATATTGCTGTGAAAAGTAGTTATCCGTCTTCAAGAAATTGAAAATAGATCCTTGTCTATCACTCTGTACTACTGTCAACTCAAAATGGATGAAGGACCTTAATATCAGACCCAAAACTCTGAAGTTATTACAAGAAGAAGCAGGAAACACTCTGAAACTAATAGGTACAGGCAAGGACATCCTCAATAGAAACTCAGCAGCTTAACAACTCAGAGAAACGATGGAAAAATGGGACTGAATAAAATTAAAAAACTTCTGCACAACAAAAGAAACCATCTCTAAACTGAAGAGACCACCCACAGAGTGGGAGAAAATATTTGCCAGCTATACATCAGACAAAGGACTGATAACCAGAATATACTGGGAACTTAAGAAACTAAACTCTCCTAAAATCAATGAACCAATTAAGAACTAAACTAAATAGAACTGAACTAAATAGAACTTTCTCAAAAGAAGAAATTCAAATGGCCAAAAAACACATGAAAAAATGTTCACCATCTCTAGCCATAAAGGAAATGCAAATCAAAACCACACTAAGATTCCACATCACCCCTGTTAGAATAGCCATCATCAAAAACACCACCAACAATATGTGTTGGTGAGGATGTGGGGAAAAAGGAACCCTCATACACTGCTGGTAGGAGTGCAAGCTGGTGAAACTAGTCTGGAAAAAAATTGGAGGCTTCTTAAAAATATAAACATAGACCTGCCATATGTTCTAGCAATCCTACTCCTAGGGAAATATCCAAATGAATGCAACACAGTTTACTCCAGAGGCACCTGCAGATCCATGTTTATTGCAGAGCTATTCATAATAGCCAAGTTATGGAAACAACCAAGATGCCCCACTACTGATGAATAGATCAGGAAAATGTGGTACATATGCACAATGGAATTTTACTCAGCCATGAAAAAGAATAAAATCTTGTAATTTACAAGTAAATGGATGGAACTGGAGAACATAATTCTGTGTGAGGCTACCAGACTCAGAAGACCAAAAATCGTATGTTCTCCCTCATATGAGGACTTTAGATCTAAGGTAAATGCAGCAATGTCCTATAACTTGGATCATATGATAGGGAAGAGCACATTCTGGAGATATGGGGATAGATAGAAAACCCAAAACATGAAGCATTTAATGTCCCCACTCAGAACTAATACAGAAACCTTAAAGTGACAGAAGTTAACATGAGAAGGGTATCAGGAATCAGTTTAGTGATTAGTTAGAGATGAGTCAACTTGGGTTGTAACATATTTGTACATGAAAGCAATGCTAGGAAACTCTCTATATCACTACCCTTAACTCAACTAGCAAAAACTCCTTGTCTTCTTTATTATGCTTATGTCTTCTCTTCAACCAAATTAGAATTAAGGGCAGAACAGGTTCTGCCTGAAAGTGAGGGGGGAAAATGGGGGAAGGAGGGGCAGGAGGAAAAATGACCTAATGTTCTCACATGTAAATAAATGAATAATAAAAAAATTTGAAAAAAAGAAAGTGTCTTATATGAATAGATAAAATTTTATTATCTAAAAAAAAGACTTGGTTTTTGTCCTGAAATACGATCAATTTGGATAGTTCTATGGGTGGTAGAGAAACATGGGTATTGTGGTATTGGTGAATGAAATACTGTGCAAGTGTCTGTTAACTCCATTTCTTACAAGGTGTCATTAATTTCTTTGCTTTCCTTGATTTTTTTTGTTTTGATGGCCATTTTTCTGGTGATGGTGGGATATTGAGAACTCTTATTCTCCTTGTGTTGTGTTCCATCTCTCTTTTTAAGTCCAGTAGTGGTTTTTTAATGAAGTTGGGTGACCAAGAGGGCTGCATATAGGTTAATAATTGTTATTGACTCGATGTATATTATCTTTTATTAGTATGGAGCAAACTACTTTCTCTCTTCTGTCTAATTTACATTTGTAGTTTACAGCATCAGATGTAAGTATAGGTAATCCTGCCTGTTTTCTAGGTACATTTTCTTGAAATGTATTTTCCCACACTTTCACATTGGGCCTGTTTTTGTCAGTGAGATGTTTTTCTCAAGAGCAAAATGTCACTGAATTTGCTTTTTTATACATGTGGAGTTGAGATCACTAATATTCAGTGATAATATTGAGAGACATGAATTTCATTCCATTTTGTTGGTTTTGTGTGTGTGTATCTGTGTGTGTAGTTGTTTCTTTCCTACTCTACATTTCAGTATATGCTCATGTTGTAAGATTTATTTATTCTCACCCTTCTTGCCTATATTTGCCTTCATCTTCCATGTGTAAGTTTCCTTTGAGTTTCTTCTAGAATGCTTGTGTAGTGGTCATACATTTCTTCAGTTTCTGCTGATCATGGGAAGTTTTTATTTCTCCTTCAGTTAGGATACAGTAAAAGTGAAAAGAAGAGCTAGGTAGAAAATGACCAAATGTAAAACATATAAAACTATTACAATTAATACATTTCCATATATAATATAACTAATATAAAACATCAATATTTCATTATTGTTGAGGACAAAAGAATATGTCTGCTGGTCTATCCATGCAAGGGAAGGTCTCCTCCAATCTTTTGTCCTTATCTTTTTATTGATAGTTCTTTTGTTTTTACTCATGGATACTTGCTGGACTCCAGCCTGCCTGTTATTTCTTTTTGCAAGCAGCCTGAGTGTATTGTTCCATTGTAGGTTAAGGCTCTGAATCATTTGAAGCTGATAAAGTTTTATTTCTGGTTCATAACATCACAGGAATATAGTTTGTGTGTACAATTCACCATCTTTGAAAAAAATTTTGTTGATTTTATATTTAAAAGTATAGACTGCATATTTATTTTCTATTTTTACAACATTATTGGTTGTTTTCCCTTTTTATATCATCTCCTGTATTTCTCAATTCAATATCATATTCATCCTGGTTCTCTTTCCTTCTTTCTACGTTTTTGCCTAGAACATTATTACACATATAGCAGCCTAAGAACTCAATAAATACAAAAAATTGTCATTTTTAAACAAATTTTCTTCATCCTGAATTTAATATGAATTCTCCTAACCAAAGAATTTTTAGGCTTCTTCATTCCAACAAATGCAAATGATAATACACTGTGTCAATACTTTGCTTCATAGAGTACTTAAAGGCAGAAAAAATAAGAGGTGAAGAACTTGTCTGAGCAGATAAATCTTAGAATGGAATTAATTTTTGTAGGCCCACCATCTTTCCAAAGTTGCGATTCAATTCCTATTTTATTTCAATGAATTTTGTTCCATTTTTAGTTAATTTAATATCTAATTTAAAATATGTATATGAATAGACAAACATGCAGAGAGACAGAAAAAGATTGATACAAATATGTAGATGATTATAGATATACATATAGAGAAAGGAAGACAGAGAGAATAAAGTGATATTCTAGTATACTATTGTGTCAGAAAATATATCACCAAGCCAGTTGATTTTTTGCATGACCTTACATACCTATCAGGCTGGATGAAATAAAACAGGGCTGAAATTTTAGTTATATAACTTTATGTATGTACAAATTTACACACAGCATGTGTAATGCTTCATTAAGTGACAGTTCTTTTTCTGTATTCTATATACTTTAATAATTTCCCATTAGAATGAATATATATTATTAAGTTTTATAAATTATATATTTAAATCTGTTTATCCTTATTAATTTTATTAGTTAAAGTCTCTGCTGTGAAATCATATACAAATATGGTGACTTCAGTAATCCATTATTATGACAGATGCTGTAATTTAGGTGGTGAATGTTCCCCAAAGTTCAAAGGATAAACATTTGGTCCCCAGCTTTGTGACATATGGAGATAGTTGAAATTTTAATAACTGAAAATTATGGAGGGATTCAGGTTCTTCATGAGATCAATACTTTGACATCTATTATGTGATCCCAGTGATTTCACCTTTCTCTTTTAGTTCATGAATAGAAGTTCAGATGTTGTGTGCTACCTCACTCACCATGATGTGCTTACTCATCAGATCCAAGAGCAATGAGGTCAATCAATCATGAAGTGAATCCTTTCAAATTGTAAGTCAAATTATACTCTATGCACAAGCAGATTGTATATCAGGAATTTCTTGTATTTATAGAAACCTAATTAACAGAAAATTGGTACAAAGAAATATGGATCTCTTTGTCATTACTTGATACATGATTTGATGTGGAAAAACCTCCATAGTTTATTTGGAAAAGGAGTTGGAGAAATCTGGACTAACAAGCTGGAAAAATCCTGGAAATATGAAAGAAGTGATTAATGGATGATTTTATTTTTTACACTTTTTATTTTTGACTTATTTTTTCTGGTTACTTTGTACATGAAACCAATTTATGAATTCAACTTTAATTATTTCAAAATATGCACATTTGCATTCAATTTATGACTTTCAATTTTAAAAATAAGAACTCAGGTGTGTGTCATTCTTTTAACGTTTCCCTATGCAAAGAAATATATGATTTTTCTTCAGTTCTTATCTCTCAAAGTCCATTGTATCTTGAGAAAACTTGATATTTCTGATTTTATGGTTTTTACATTTCTGTTACTCACTAATGATAGTGAGCCCTTATCAAGATTTATAGTCACATTGAGGGCTTATGGAAACAATTGGATTGGTGGGATTCCAATCCACAATTTTTAATTCACTTTGACTTTACAACCAGAGAATAAGGGGTTCTACCTCATGGTGAGAAGCTCCCTTTACCTACTCATTCTTCCATTTTAATCATTATCCAGGTGTGATCAGTTTTACAATTTGAAGTCTCTCCCTTTCCTTTCCTTTCTCCCTAATTATCTAAATGGAAGATCATACACTTAATATTAAATATTTTTCCTTCCAACTCGAAGAATTTATACTTTGTAAAGAAAATCAGGAAATTATTTCCTTTTTTAGTAGTGTGGAGGACTAGGCAACAGGGATGATTCAACAACTCAAAATAAATACCAGGAACTATAATAGAGTGCATTTTTATTGCATTCCATTTTTGTGACCAAGTAAGGGAAATGTTGAAAAGCAAATGAAGTAAAATGCAAGAACTTAAAAATTGTGGCTTCTTTCTCCCTTTTTGAATCATGTACCCAACAACAAAATTGAGACTTAATTATGCAATGAAGGAAAGCTTCTTTTTTGTGCTTGTACTGGGAACTGAAACCTTGGAAAACTTAGAATTAAAGTTCTCTAGCACTAAGTAAAGAGCTAATTGGAGATTCCAAGATGACAACTAAGGAAGGAAGAAGAAAGCATGCTTCCTAAAGTAAAATATTGGAAAGAAGCTGGAAATACACCTGGCAGCACAGGTACTCCCACAAACAACCCTGGGCCAAATCAGCAAACTCCCTGGACAGACTGACCCCTGCCCAGGGAAAAAAAGAAAAAACCAAACTGAATAATAAACAAGCAGATGAAAAAAAACACATAGCAGGGTTTCCCTGAGCTTCAGAGAGTGGGACAGGGGCCCTCCCTCACACAAACTGTAAATAAACAAGCTGGCTGGAGAAGGCAGGAGCAGAAGCAGCTACCCAGCAACCTTGGAGAGGGGAAAGCTTGTAACAGTGGCTGTCATGTGGAAAGCTCCACCACAGAGGGGGGTAGGAGCATTCCCGCATGTGAACTATAAATAAACAAGCCAGCTGGAGAAGGTGGGTGTGGTGCCACCTCCCCCAGTGTGCTTGGAGAGGGGCACCCAACAGCAGCTAAAGTGTGGCACATTCCACAGGAGAGTGGGGAAGAGGCATGTTGCCACGTAAACTCTAAATAAAAAAAAACTGCCATTGCAACAAGTGGGTAGGGCTGTACACTAGAGAAAAAAGGGGCATGAGCCAAGGAGAACTCTAAGTAAACAAAGCCTGCAAGGCTAGGTGAGTGTAAAGCTCATTCCTGAGATCTGCAATAAGTAAAGCCTGCAGCAGCAGCTGGCTGACAGTAGGTGGCAGGTGAGCTGCAGCCTCAGATACATATTCACAAAGTTGTCTCCAGACACTTTTCTTTCCTTTGATGAGACAATGACAGATCAACTACTCAAACACCAACACCAGGACTCAATGCTGAAGGACTAACTGAAACTGTATTGCATTTAAACTTGGGATATCTTTTTTATTTTCCCATTTGATGAGAAAATGACACAACTAATACTCAGACACCAACACCAGAACTGGATATTGAAGGACTAACACTAAACTATTAAGACTGAAACTTTATTGCATTTGAACTTGGGGATTTTTTTTATTCTCTTTCTGTCTCTCAAATGCCTGTTTAGCACACTGTTGATTAATACACTATCTCTACCTGTTTATTTCTTTGGCTCTGTTTTTTTTGTTGTTGTTGTTGTTTAGTTTTTTTTTCCCTTTTTCTTTACCTTCTTTGCTTTCCCTCTCCTCTCACCATTCCATTCTCAAGTATTCCATTGCCAGTGTTACAAGCTAGACAATACTGAATCACACACAGTACAGGGACAGTAACAGTAGCAAGGGCAATGATGGTAAGACAGAAAAAAGAGAAAAACCATTTTCCAACCAATAATAAATTAGTACAGGGACCAGATGGAAATGCACTAAACAGATACCCAGATCCAGATTCAAACAAAATGAAGATAAACTATGCCTAAGATCCAATGAAGCCCACAAAAACAATATGAAAGAAGAAATCTGGCAAGTAAACAATGAGAATTTTATGGAGATGATACTGGATATGGTCAACCAAAATGTACAGGAGAAACTCAAGAAATTCCAAGACAACAAAAACAAGAACTTGAGAAAGCACAAGGACAAATAAAAGAGACTATAGAAACACTGTATGAACCCCAAAGTGAAACAAAGAACATGATAAATAAAGAGATAAATGAACTCAGGAAGAAAATAGACAATATTAAAGAGGAAGAAACTCAGGATATGGAAAACCTCAGAAAAAAGAATGAAACAGAAATGAAAATCAAAATGGAAGGCCAGTCCAGCAGACTAGAACAAGCAGAAGACAGAATCTTAGAACTTGAAGATGAAATGGTAATTAAAGGAAAAACTGAAGATCTATTAGCTAATCAACTCAAGACCTGTGAAAAGAAAATGCAAGAACTTATTGACTCCATCAAAAGTCCAAACCTGAGAACCATGGGCATTGAAGAAGGAGAAGAGGTGCAAGCAAAAGGAACGCATAATATATTCAACAAAATAATAACAGAAAATTTCTCAAATCTAGAGAAAACTATGCCCATCCAAGTGCAGGAGGCCTCCAGAACACCAAACAGACCTGACCAAAATGGAAATACCTAATGACAGATTATCATTAAAACAACAAGTACAGAGGCTAGAGAAAGAATATTGAAGGCTGTAAGAAAGAAGAAACAAATAACATACAAAGGTAAACTCATCAAAGTCACAGCAGACTTCTCATCAGAAACATTAAAAGCAAGAAGAACGTGGGGTGAGGTATTCTGGGCACTGAATGAAAATAACTTCAACCCTAGGATAATTTACCCAGCAAAACTATCATTCAAAATAGACGGAGCAAGAAAAGACTTCCATGATAAGTGGAAACTAAAACAATATATGACAACCAAGCCACAATTACAAAAGATTCTTCAAGGGATTCTGTGCACAGAAAGTGAAACCCAACATAATCATGAAAGGGCAGGCAGTACCAAACAACAGGAAAAGAAAAAGCAAGAAAGTAGAGAGTAACATTGATTTAGCTATACACAATCAAACCCTCAAACAACTAAGACAACTAAATGACAGGAATCACCACATACCTATCAATACTAACACTTAATGTTAATGGACTTAATTCCCCCATCAAATGGCACCGTTTGACAAACTGGATTAAAAAAGAAGATCCAACAATCTGTTGTGTACAGGTGATCCTAAGCATAGGGTTAGGATGAAAGGCTGGAAGAAGATTTACCAAGCCAATGTCCCCGTAAATCTGGCAGGAGTAGCAATACTTATCTCTGACAAAGTAGACTTCAAACCTACATTGATAAAATGAGATAAAGATGGACATTCCATATTAATAAAAGTGGAAATAAACCAAAAGGAAATAACAATTATCAACCTATATGCACCCAATGTCAATGCATCCAATTTCATCAAACATACCCTAAGGGACCTAAAAGCATATATTAATTCCAACAAAGTGGTTGTGGGAGACTTAAACACCCCACTATCATCAATAGGTAGATCATTCAAACAAAATATCAATAAAGGAATCTTAGATCTAAAGCACACCATAGACCAAATGGACCTAGTTGAAGTCTACAGAACATTTCATCCAACTTCTACACAATATACATTTTTCTCAGCAGCCCACAGACCTTCTCCTAAATAGATCATATCATATGGCAAAAAGCAAGCCTCAGCAAATATAAGAAAATAGCAATTATACCATCCATTCTATCTGAACACAATGCAATAAAACTAGAACTCAACAACAAAAATAAAGACAAAAACATGCAAACAGCTGGAAACTGCCATTTACAATAGCCTCAAGAAAAATCAAATACTTAGGTGTAAACTTAACAAAGGATGTGAACGAACACTACAAGGAGAACTATAAATTCTGAAGAAAGAGATTGAGGAAGACTATAGAAAGTGGAGAGCTCTCCCATGCTCATGGATTGGTAAAATCAACATAGTAAAACTGTCTATACTCTCAAAAGTAATCTACATGTTTTGTGCAATTCCCATCAAAATCCCAATGACATTCATTAAAGAGATTGAAAAATCTACCATTAAATTTATATAGAAATACAAGAGGCTATGAATAACCAAGGCAATATTCAGTAAAAAGAAAAACGCTGGAGATATCACGATACCTGACTTCACACTATATTACAAAGCAATAGAAATAAAAACAGCATGGTACTGGCACAAAAACAGACATGACCAGTGGAACAGAACAGAGGACCTGGATCTGAATCCACACAACTATTCCAACCTTATTTTTGACAAAGGCACCAAATATATACAGTGGAGAAAAGACAGCCTCCTCAACAATTGTTGCTGGGAAAAATGGTTATCCAGTTGCAAAAAACTGAAACTAGATCCATGTTTATCACCCTATACTAGCATCAATTCCAATGGTTGAAGGACCTTAAAATCAGACCTAAAACTCTGAGGTTAGTGCAGGAAAGACCAGAGAATTCTCTGGATGTTATAGGTATAGGTAAGTACTTCCAATAGAACCCCAGCAGCTCAGCAACTAAGAGAAAGTCTGGACAAATGGGACCTTATAAAATCAAAAAGCTTCTGCACAACAAAAGAAATGGTCTTTAAACTGAAGAGACCACTCACAGAATGGGAGAAAATATTTGCTAGCTATATGTCAGACAAAGTAATGATAACCAGAATGTACATGTATATTAAAAAGCTGAACTCTCCCAAAATCAATGATCCAGTAAAGAAATGGAGAAATGAACTAAACAGAACTTTCTCAAAAGAAGAAATTCAAATGGCAAAAAAGCTCATGACAAAATTCTGACCATCTCTAGCCATAAAGGAAATGCAAATCAAAACCACACTAATTCCACCTCACCCCTGTTTGAATAGCCATCATCAAAACACCAGCACCAACAGAAGTTGGCAAGGATGTGGGGTAAAAGCAACCTCACACACTGCTGATGGGAATGCAAGCTAGTGCAACCACTCTGGATAAAAATATGGAGCCTTCTTAAAGGTCTGAACATAGATCTGCCATATGATCCAGCAGTCCCTCTCCTGGGGATATACCCAAAGGAATGCTATACAGGTTATTCCAGAGGCACCTGCACACCATGTTTATTGCAGCACTATTCACAGTAGCCAAGTTATGGAAATGGTGCAGTTGCCCCACTATAGATGAATGGATTAAGAAAATATGGTACTTATACACAATGGAGTTTTACTCAACCAAGAAGAATGAAATCTTATTATTCTCAAGTAAATGGATGGAACTGGAGAACATCATTCTGAGCGAGGTTAGCCAGGCTTAGAAGACCAAGAATCGTATGTTCTCTTTCATATGCGGCTTTTGATCTAGCGCAAATAAGGCAATGTTGTTGGATTTGGGTCAGACGTTAAGTAGAGAGCACATACGGGAGGTATGGGGATAGGTAGTAAACCCAAAACATGAAAGTGTTTGATGTGCCCACTGCAGAGGAACTAATACAGAAACCTTAAAATGACAGAGGTCAATAAGTGAAGGGGATTAGGACCTAGTGAAAAGGTCAGGTAGAGATGAATCAAATTGTGTTATAATACACTTGTGCATGGAAGCAATGCTAGGAATCTCTGTATAGCTATCCTTATCTCAACTAGATTAAACGCTTTGTCTTTCTCATTATTTCTTATGTCTTCTCTTGAGCAAATTTGGAGGAAAGGGCAGAACAGGTCCTCCTGTTAGTGAAGGGGTTAGGGGGGAAAAGGGAGAGGGTTGGGTCAGAGGAGAAATGGCTCAAACAATGTGAATAAATGAATTAAAATTTTAAACAAAGATAGTATGGACAAGGATGATAGGCTTTAACTGATAGAAAGATATATAGAGACACTATGAGTCAGCTGACTTTTAATTTGTGCTTTGAAGACTATCATGAACACTTAAGGATGTGTGAACCACAGAATCTAAGAACTAGAAAGGATATAAGAAGCCTTCTGAGCCTTCAATTTACATCAAGGAAAAGGTGGTCTTTTATAACCAATAAAATTAAAATGGTTAGTTTAAAACAGAAGTGCCAATATAAAGTTTCAAATCACAAATGCAAATTTAGTGTCATAATTTTATATAAACTGTGGTATGTTATTTAAAAAAGTGATTATTGATACAGCAGATTCAATATTATCATAATACTATTTTCTAATTATTGTCCTTATACTTTGTTTTTTCTCCACTAACGTTTGTCTTCTCTGGTTCGATTGAGCATTTTATGTGATTCATTTAGCTTATAAATTATATGTATTTTTAATTTTTCCATTTTTCACTAGAGTTCACAGCATAAATTTATGCTTAACCTAAGTCCATTTTAAAATAACACTATACTGCTCCACCATTAACACAGGTAACATATAAGAGAATATGTACAATTCCTTTTCTCATCCTTTATAAAATTGCCATGACTCATTTCACTTATTGTTACCTAGTGCATTCTTGTAGTATATATTTTGAATAAAATAGTACATCCCAGAACAGGTGAGAATAAAAAGTAAAATAGAAAAGAATATTTCTCTTCATATATTCCTTCTATAATGACTTTGCTTTCTTTATGTAGCCCCACGTTTCTTACTTATGTCACTGTTATTCTCTGAAGAAATTTCAGCTTGTCTTGCAATGCCAGTGTATTGACAACAGATTCCATGTTTTTAATTTTAGAAACTCTTGATTTCACATTTGCCTTGGAAGAATGATTGTAATGGGTACAGATCTCTAGAGTGGTGAGATTCTTTTTTTCTTTCAATATGTAACATTTCTCTCATCTCTCATCTTGCTTATATGGTTTCTGAAGGAGGAGTCCAATGCAATGTATATCCTAGCTCCTGTACAAATAAGATGTTTTCTCCTCCCCTGGTTTCTTTGAAGGTTTTTCTTTGACTCTGACATTCTGGGGTTTAAATAGGATATAGTGAACTATCTGAGTCTTGATATTTGTCCTTCTTTGTTTCTCTGAGAATCTTAGATCTATGGTTTGCTGTTTGTCAGAGAAACTATTATCCATAATCACATCAAATTCTTCTGCCCCTTATGATTCTGATGTTTTCTTTACAAAGATGATACACATTTTGTAATTGTCTTACTTGCCTTGGATATAATTTTTGCTCCTTTTAGTTTTTTTTTCTCTTGCCATTATGTTTGAAGAATTTCCATTGATGTATCTTCAAGGTCAGAGAGTCTTTTGTTCTATGTTGTCCATCCTATCAAGGAGTGATAGCATGCTGTTTAGACTGTCAAGGAGTGACATAAGGCATTCTCCATTCACACTTGTGTATATTTTTCTTTTTTATTGTTTTCTAGAGTTTCTATTTCCTTATATACATTACTACTTCTTGTATACAATACTAGTTCTTGTGTTCTGTCTACATTTCCATTAGATCCATCAAAATAGTGATCTTTGAGAGGCATGGTAGTACAGACCTGTAATACCAGCTACTAAGGAGGGGAAAACAGGTATATCATGGAGCAAAGCCAGCCCAGGCAAAAAGAGTTAGCAAGAAATTCTCTCAATAAATGAGCCAGGCATGGTATCATGCACCTTTGATACAATTCAATTCACTAGGAGGCATAAGAAGGAAAATTGTGTACTCAGGCTGATCCATAGGAAAAAACACAATATCTTATTCAAAAACTAAAGTTAAAATGGCTGGAGACATGGCTTAAGTTGTAGAGCACCTATCTAGCAAGCCTGAGGACAGTACCACAAAAATATATAGATAGGAACAGATAGATAGATGATGTATAGGTAGATGATAGATAGATATATAGGTAGATAGATAGATAGATAGACAGATGCATATACCTCTCCATATCTGGACCTTGTCCTTAGGCTTTCCCTATCTCTTCATTAAAGACACATAACACATGAATTACAATTATTTTATCTGACATTAAATCTAAGTCTGGCCCTAATTCTTCAAAATATGTATTTTTCCTCTTTCAGTGTGCCTGGTAAATTGTTTTGCCATTGTTGAAAGTCAATCATGTGGTAGCTGGTAAAACAGCTGATACATGAAGTTCTACAAGGGAATTAAGTTGTATGTTACCAGTAGCTATGAGAGGGTAAGTCTTTTAGTGGCCTTGAGTTCCTGGGCTTTCTTTGACAATAAGTGCTGCTTAGGTATTTTTTACCACTTAGACAAGACTATGTTAGAATGGGCTGGAGTTGGCTATTATTCTTTATAAGTAAGAAAGGTTAAAGGCTGGTAGATCTGAATAATCTCCTTCACACAGGCAGTAGAGCACTGTAGGAAAGAATATGGGCAGAATCTGGTAACATAGTTTCCAATAGGGGCAAGGTTTCTTGAGGAGGAAATGCTCTAGTATGTTTCAAAAAGGTGATTTTCCCATCCTTTCAAGGGAAGCATGAGGGAATTTCTCTCCTTATCCTCACACTGAAAATCTGGTGGGATTGCCATAGGTAAAACTCCATGACTTCCTCCTCCTGGAAGTCTACTTTTTTAGGACTGTCCTGCCAGACACTCCAGAAATTACTGAGTTTCAGTTTGACTTTTCTATGAGGTACAGACTTCAGCAGAGACATCTGCTCATTTAAGCTGTTGCTCTCTGCTTCTGCCTGTTACTCCAATTTTTGGAGAACTGTTTTGTCCTGTGATCAAAGTCATGTGATGCAACAAAAGAAACTAGCTGATCGCCACTGGGTTTAGCATTCTTCTTGTAAGAGATGGCCTCCATGTTTCAGATAGATTAAAAACAAGTGCTCTTTTGGACTTTTTTACCCTTATATTTCTATTTTGAGGAAATGGAATAAATGTGATCAGGCATGGTTCTACTTTTACTATGGAAAGGATACAAGCCCTCAAGCATGTCATATCCTAGAATTAATGTTTTCCTTGGGTACAAAGAAGTGACTTTTCTGCCCTTGTTCCTCCTGCCTCAGAAGCTTTCATACAATTCTGATATGATTTGGATAAATGTTAATGTAGGTGTCTTAGTGTAAAGACTACACTAAGACTAAACATAGAGACTGGACACCTGATTGACATGAGAGAGCTGCTCCCCCTTCAGTTTACACAGGTTTGTACCTGCACCAAGAGAAGCATTAGTCAATCTCCTATCTATTATTTTCCGGGACCCATGATCTTGGGTTCAAATCCTATGAACTTAAAATAAATTAGTAGTTTCCAGGTAGTCAGTTCTTGTAGCTGTGAAGTTCTGCTGCTGAGATTCACATTAGATAGATAAGCAGTTTCTGCAAGCAATGAGATCCAGCCACCCAAGTAAACCAGTGCTTTCTCACTGGATCTGCAGCACAGACAGACACACAAGAACAATATGATAGTCTAGAACAAGGCCTCATTACAAGTTATGTAGGATAGCTTCTTGGTAGATTATTCCCTTTATTTGCATGCAGTGATTTTTCTTTCTTCTGACTAATTTTTTGCATAAAATCTGCTTTGCTTGAAATGAGAATAAATTTTTCTGCTTGTTTTTGGTTTCTACATGTCTGGTAAGTCTTTTCCCAACCTTTTACTTTTATTTTTTGTGTATTTTTTGTAGTGTGATGTGTTTGTTGTAGACACAGGTTGTGGGACCTCGTTTTTGATCCAGTCTGACAATCCAAGCCTTTTAAATAGAGATTTAAGTCCATTTATATTTTGGAATATGATTGAAAAAAGTTTACTGATTCCTATTTTCCTACTGCTATTTTTCCAGATTGAGTCTCATGTTGACTGTTTTTTACTATTTGTTTTGTTCATGTTCTGGTTTTGCTGGTTTACTGAGTTGTTCATACTTGCTACTTTCCTATTATAGGTTACTCATTCCCCCTTTTGAGTTTTATTCTTTCCTACCCTCTTTTATTTGTAATTTTTAAAAATTCACCTCCATATGGATTATTCTTTCAGTATCATTTGTAACACAGACTTGGAGGACATGAACTGCAATAGCTTATCCTTGCCTTGGAGGCCTTTATTTCTTCATGAAGACTGAAGAAGAGCTTTGCTGGATAAAGTACTCCAGGTTGACAGGTATTCTCTCTTAGAGCTTGAATTATAAACCCATACTTTCTTGGCTTTTTAGAGTTTGTTTTGAGAGATGAGAGTTGATTCTTATGTGTTTACTTCTGTAAGTAAGCTGGTGTTTGTTTCTTGAAGCTTTCAGTATCTGTTTTGGTTTTGCAGATTTGACATTTCAATTACAGTGTGTCGTGGGGTTATTCTTTTTGGATCATATCTGTTTGGAGTTTGAGATGACTCTTGTGCACGTGTATGTACATTATTACATAGATTTGGGAAATTTTCTGCTATGGTTTCTTTGGACGGGGTTACTATGACTTTAGTTTGTATTTTAGCCACTTCTTTACACTAGGTTTCTTAGGTTTGGTCTTCAGATCATGTCCCAGACTTTTTATATGTTGCATTTGTATATATTATTTTTTTCTTTATGATTGTTTACATGGAATAAGTCCTTAATCTTGTCTGCTGTCTGTGGTATGTTTTCTTTTGTTTGATCTTTTCTGTTGATATACTATCCATTGCGATTTACATTTTATTTATTGAGGTTTTCATTTTTTCACAATTCTCCTTGGTTGTTTTCAATATTTTTCCATTTTTCTTCACGATGCTCACATCCTTTTCTATATCTTATATTGATTTCCTTACTTATTTGACTTCTCTTTAAGATCTCTGATCTTTTTAACAGTATACTTTGGAATTGTCTTTCTGAGATTTTGCTCAATTTATTCTCTTTGACTCTGATGCTGTTTTATTATGGGTGGGAGATTTGAGTCAAGGCATTGCCTTGTTTATTATTTTTAAATTTCTAAGAAATGTTTTGTGCATCTATTGATCTATGATTCCTTGTACTTTGCTGGGTGAGGGAGAGATTAACAATTCACTGTTCTCTGACATGGTAAAAGAAAAAAATTGTGTTTTTATTTGTTTAAGATAGCTACACAGGGAGTTGCCCTGTGACATTTCCATGTACATATGTATTATAACCCAAATTGGTTCATTTCCCCTATTTTTCTTCTTCCTACCTTAGTCCCCTTCTTATAGTGGTTTCAACAGGTGAAAAATTTGATATTCATTATCTATAGAGGGTACATCAACCATATTCACCTTCTTAACTTCTTTGTTTTACTATCCCCATCTCATTTTTGACCTCTCCTTAAGGCATGACCTGTTTTTCATAATATTTCTGCAATTGTATTTGGTCTATCTTCCACATATTAAAGAACGAATGAGGCTTTTGGCCTTCTGAACCTGGCTAACTTCACTTAAGATTAGGTTTTCCAGTGCCATCCATCTTCCTGAAGACAAAAACATTTCATTATTCTTTGTGGCTGAATAAAATCTGTATATAAATACCACATTTTGTTAACCCATTAATCAGTAGTGGGGCATCTTGGCCACTGTCATAGCTTAGTTTTGTGAATAATGCTGCAATAAACAAGGGTGTGCTGATGATTTTATTATAATTTGAATTAAATTCCATCTGGTAAATTTCTAGGGAGTGGAATTGCTGGGTTATATGGCAATTTTGTTTTTAGTTTTTAGAGGAGCCTCCCTCCCTACTGTTTTCCTTAATGTTTGTACTAATTTAAATTCCCAACAGCAATGTATGAGGGCTCCTTTTCCCCCACATCCTCACAATTGTTTATAGTTGTTTGTTTTCTTGATCATGGCCATTCAAACAGGAGTGAAGTGTAATCTTACTGTGGTTTTGACTTGCATTTTCTCCATAACTAGTGATATTAAGCATTTCTTTATGTATTTTTTGGCCATTTGGATTTCTTGCTTTGAAGAAGCTCTGTTCAGTTCATTTGCCCATTTCTTCTTAGATCATTGATCTTTGGGGGTTTTGTTCTGTGAAATCCTTGTATATTCTTGTTATTAATCCCTTGTCAGATGTATAGCTGGCAAAGATTTTTTACCCACTCTGTGGGCAAGCTTCTCAATATAGAATCCATTTCTTTCGTTATGCAGAAGATTTTTAAGTTCATGGAGTCCACTGGTTTTGCTATCTGTTTCTGTGCCTGTACCATGCCGTTCTTATTGCTATTTCTCTGAAGTGTTGTTTGAAGTCATTTATTATGATTCCTGCAGGGTTGCTCTTTCTGCTTAGTATTGCTTGACTATTCTTGGTGTTTTGTGCTTACAAATGAACTTTAGAGTTGATATTTCAATCTTTGTGATGACTGTCATTGGAATTTTGATGGGAATTGCATCACACATGTAGATTGTTTCTGGCAATATAGTCATTTTTCACAATATTGCTTCCACTAAGTCATGAATATGGTAGATCTTTCCATCTTTTGCAGTCTTCTTCAGTTTTTACTTCAATGGTTTATAATTTTCCTGGTAGAGATCTTTCACACATTTGTTACAATTATTCCTAGGTATTTTAGTTTTTTGAGGCTATTGTAAATTGAATTATTTTCTTATATTCTTTCACAGTCTGTTCACTGTTGGATTATAGAAAGGCTACTGCTTTTTATAAATTGAGTTTGATTCTATTATTTTGCTGAAGATCTCTTATTGCTCTGGCCATGAATTCCAAGACTATGTTGAATAAGAGTGGACAAAGTGGATACCCTTGTTTCAGTCCTGATTTTAGATGGAGGGTTTCAGTATTTTCCCATTAATTAACAAAAATTCCAGTATACTTAACTCCCCCCTCCTCCAAATGAAAATGTGTCATTCTACATAGGTTCCAATTCACCTTTCAGAAATGGTAAGAATTTAATTTCACAATGAATCCAGAAAAGGAAAGATTAATCCTTAGAGGGTGCAAAATATGACTGAACTAATGAATCTTTCAGTCCTGTGTGCACAAAGGATATTAGGAAATGTTAGAACATGGAAAAAGTTTCAGAAGTCAGTATGTAAAAGAAAAAAGTTCATTGAAACATTTCTTTACCACAGAATGGTCCAAGATCAGGATGAAAACCATATTCATAGAAGGAAAATAAGCATTCAACTATTATAGTACAAAGTACATTTATATAAGAAGAGTCAGAAATGACTGATTTTAAAGACACAAAGGAAGGAGAAGTACTTTATGTTAACTGAGTGAAAGTAGCCATTACTACTACAATGTAGAGAAAAATAAGGATAATGAAAAAGGCATAAACAAAAATCTCACTACCACATGCTTGTATTAGAAATTCTTACAGAAAGACACAAATATGTATACATAATTTACTCAAATTTTAAGAGAATATCTGGTTAATGTTCAAAGATGTTATGACTTTCATATTTTTCTGACTTTCCTTGAATATAAAATTTGTTCCCCTTAGTTTCTTTCTCTTGCTATTAAATTTGAGGTGTTTCCATTGATGTATCTTCAAGCTCAGAACAACTTTTTTCAACACTGTCTATTCTGTCAAGGAGTGATAACATGCTGTCCAGACCATCAAGACGTGAAAGAAGGCTTTCCCTATTATGCTTGTGTATGTTGCTTTTTTTATTCTTTTTTAGAGTTTCTATTTCCTTGTATACATTATTAATTCTTGTATGCATTGCTAATTCTTGTACTGTATCTGCCTTCTCATTAGATCCATCAAAATACTGATCATTGAGAGGTGTGGTAGCACAGATCTGTAAAACCAGCTACTCAGGAGGCAGAGATAAGGTAGATCACAGATCAAGGCCAGCCCAGGCAAAAAACTTAGCCAGAAACCATTCTTGAGTGGCAGCCATAGTGTAGCTGGTATAAACAGCTGATGCACGAGGTTCTACCAAGAAATTTGGCTGTGTTCACTGCTTTCTCAGAGCAGTAGATATGAGAGGCCAAGATCACTAGTGGCCTGCATCAATGACTTTTTTTCATCACACACACTGTTTAGATATTTTTTCTATCTCTTATACAAAAGAATGTTAAAATAAGCTGCAATTGACCATTATCTCTTTAGTGTATGAAAGGCTAAAGGCTTCTAGATCATATATTTTCTGTCAGCTGGGCAGTGAAGCAATGGTGGAATCCAAGATGGACAATATCTGACTATATATTTTCCTTTGAGGGCAGACTTTTATGAAGGAAAAAATTCTCTTCTGTGTTTCAAAAGGGTGACTTTTCTGGTCCTTTCTAGCAAAGCATGAGAGAATTTCTCTCTTGATCCTCACCCTGAAATCTAGTGGGACTGTGAGAGATAAAACCCCATGACTTTCCTTTCCCCTAGAGGTTTTAATTTTTAATCTTGTCCACAGTAAGCCACCAGAAATAATTTTCAGTTTGAGTTTTCTATGAGGCACTGATTCCAGCAGAGGACTCTACTCAGTTAATCTGTTGCTTTCTGCCTCTGCCCATTGTTCCAATTTTTGGAGCCATGGTTTGTCCTATGATCACAGTCATCTGATGCACCTAAGGACCCTCTGATCACCAATTTTTAAAAACTCTTTCTTGCTAGAAATAGCCTTTAAGTATTAGATGTTTTAGACTGCAAACTGGAAATCTTTTGACCTTTTATACCCTTCCATTTCTATTTTCAGGAAAGGAAATACAAACAGTCAGACACACTTCTGCCTTATTAAACAAAAGAATATAAATCTCCCAAGCATGTCATATCTTGGTTTACCTTAGTTGATGAGAAGAATCTTTGCTATCTTTTCTGGCTTAGAAACTTTGGTGCCATTTCCATATCCTCTGGCTAATGTTAGTGTAAGTGATTGTCCTAAAACTCATTGAGAGAAAAAGTTTAAAGCAAAAATCACTGTGCTAGGAATAAACACAAAGTCTGGGCATGAGGGAGTTGCAGCTCACTCCAGGTTGAATGGGGGTGTGCCCAGCCATAGCAACCATGCGTCTCCCTTGCATCCTTCTCCTTAGCCCACTTGATCTTGTGTTCCCATTCTTTAAGCTCAAAATATATTTCTAAAATACAGGTGGTCAATCTTGTAGCTATCCAGCTATGCTACTGACACCCACATCAGCTGGCTAAGCATATTCTTTAAGCAGTTAGATATGGCCACCAGTGTAAACCAGTGCTTTCTCACTTTGGATTTGAAGAACAGGGAGGCATACAGAAACAATATGAAGGACTAGAACAAGCCTTCATTGCCAGTTATAAAGCACACCTTCTAGGTGGATTATCCCCTTTATTGGTATGTAGTGACCTTCTTTATTCCTTCTGACTGACATTTGCATAAAATATGCTTTGTCTCATAGGAAAATAGCTACTCCTGCTTGATATTGGTCTCTACATGCTTACTAATCTTTTTTCAACCTTTTACCGTTAGCTTATGCATGTTTTTGATTGTGAGGTATGTTTCTTGCATACAGATTGTTGAATATCACTTTATGATCCAGTCTGTCAATGTGTATCTTTTGTTTGAAGAGTTAAGTCCATTTATGTTTGTGTTATGATTGAGAGTTTACTGAGTCCTGTTTCTCTATTGCTGTTTTCCCCATATTTAATCTCATGTTGATTATTCTTTAATTTTTGCTTGCTTCAATTCAGGTTTTACTCATTTACTGAGTTGTTCATGTTTGCTACTTTCCTAGCTGTAGGAAAACTGTAGGTATGTTATTTTCCCCTTGTAATTTTTCTTTATCAGGCTCTTGTATTAGTGATTGTATGAAATTCTTGCCCTTTTGAATTAGTCCTTTCAGTATTCTTTGCAATGCATGGCTCTTCCCCATGAAATCCTTTTCCTTATCCTTGACTTGGAAGATCTTTATTTGTCCTTTGAGGATGAAGGACAGCTTTGCTAGATATAATATTCTTGGTTGTCAGTTGTTCTGTCCCAGAGCATGAATAATATTGCTCCATTCCTTTTCCCTTTTAGGGTTTGTGCTGAAATGTCTAAGGTGATTCATATTTGTTGATTTATGTATGTAAACTGGCATTTTTTCTCAGAGACTTCATTATCCTTTCTTGGTTTTATAGATTTGACATATTAATTATGATGAGTAGTGGGGTTTTTCTTTGAAATTGTGTCTATTTTAAGTTTGAAATGCCTTCTGTACATGAGTGTGAATATCATTGCATAGATTTGGGGAGTTTTCTGCTATTGTTTTATTGAATAGGTTTCCTGTGTGTTTAGGTTGTATTTAAGCTCCATCTTACATCCTGAGATTTCTTAGGTTTCATCTTCTCATCATGTCACAGGTTTCTTATATATTATATTTATGTATAGGAATTTTTATGATACTTTGCATGCAGTAATTCCTTGATCTTGTCTGTCATCTCTGATAGTCTTTGCTCTATTTGATTTTGTCTGCTTATAATTCTGATAATGGGGTTATGAAACTGAGTCAGTCCCCTGTTGTAGTCACAGACATGTAGTCAAAGACACTTAGTTAAGAGTAAAGCAAAACCAAAGATTATTGAAAGGCTATCAATGCTTCCAGCATGAAAAACTTAAGCCAATAATGGTTGAAGTCTAGGAGATGATACAATTCTCTGTCTGGCTTAGGTCCACATATTCTACCTTGGAACTATGTTTGTGATTTGATGTCATTTAATTGACTTCTTGCTGAAACTCACCACTTGTGCATCCTCATGTGTATTGAATTGGACATTCCAGCATGGTATGTTCAGCTCATCCTGATCTAGAAGCTCACCAGTTACACATTATAACAAACTTTGCTACCTTGGAGAGACCCAACAGTTACATTTTAGAGCTACCATTTGCTCTATTGGTAAGACTCACCATTTAAACTTCATAGCTACCCTTTGCTGTCTGGTAACACATTTGTTGTTTTAGTTTAGAATAATCAAATAAAAATTCACTGTAAAAATAAAGAAAGAAGTATCTGGAATGATTTTAATGCCTCACATTAAAATCATAAGATTTTACATCTTACATGCATAAGAACCCCTTCTTTAAATCTATCTGCTTTGATTACTTTTCAAAAGTTCTGGCACATGTGCTAACAGCTTTCCCCCTTTGTCTTTGAATTGTGTGTCTCTGAACAGTCTCCACAGGAGACTCTTTCAACTGGCCATTTTTTCCCCTGTCATCAGGATGACCTTTTTTCTGGATAGCCTGATTTTGTCCCATTTTGGGGGAGAGGAATAAGAAGTGGGTGAGTGCCATTAAGAACCATTTAGCCAAATTTAAGCAACAAGGAGGCTTTAAGTTCTTAAGATGGGGGCTTCTGGACAAGGAAATACAAAACAAAACACAACAAAGCAGATATGTGTAAAGCTAATTTGGTTGACAGATAAGTACTTGTTAGAGTCATATTTCATGGATCTGACTGCAAATGCTCATAAATATCAGAACTGCAATGTCCAAAAGCTTAAAATAACTACAGTCAAAATTTTGATAAACAGTTTAGCAATTAACAGAACAGTCTAGGTATTTTTTACTGTTCACAGAACTTTAAGATAATAATTCTGATTGACAGCATTACCTCAGCATCATTAATATTTCCTTGTTACAGTTAGGAATGTGTGCTCTAAAACCTGAAAAAGGCTCACATTATGTTTTAGTTTGGAGGACAGTAGTGTTTTTCCAAACATTGTAATTCACTTTATATACTTGAAAACTCAAATATAGTTAATATAAAAACAGATCAGCAAAAGCATCACAGTTTTATGTAAGTCACACATATGTATTGATTTAATTGTTACCTTTGGAGTAAAACTTTAAATTTTGCATAGGTAAGATAACAGGATTAGACCACTGACAAAATTTAAAACTCAAGATTTCCTATCGGTTAGTGAGGGGCAGGTACCGTGTCCCAAAATAACCACAATTTTTAATGTTCAATTGTATCTCATATATATATATAATAATATTTATGCAACCAAGACAAATAGATGTAGTACAGGTTCCAAATAGCAGAGCTTTCTGAGTGGTAGGCCTTTCCTATCCAAATGACATTGATCATACATAACAGAAATGACATAATTCCTATTTACCATTCTTATAAGAGGTTCAGATGCAATGCTTCTTAGATAAAAGAGAACATCAGTTGGTCATTTTATATTTACCAAACTTACTTATTTCTAAATCTGCAAATATTTGTATAATATTTAGATATTGTTTAAATATATAGCTCCACATATCTTTAGTCACAGACAAATACAGGGCACTAATGGTAGTACCATTATTTAAGGTAATAGTTGATTATGAGGTGGTCATTTAGAGGAGTTGCCATAAACTGAAGTTTAAATAAACTGTCATTTCATTTAGCTATGGGTCAGTTACCTAAGTAGTCAAAGCCTTGGCAAAAATCATCAGAGAACAAAAGTAAATATTCATGAGGACAAAGCGTGGAGTTAGGAAACCTGATCACTGAGAACCATGGCTTAGATGTTGATATGGGATCATATCCCAGACTGATTACATTAACAGATGTCTCTTGACAATATGCAGGGTCCTGATGACCTGTAACCAATTGAGTCTGGAAAATATAAGAAGTCAAATACAATTATCCAAGGTCAAAAATGCCCTCTACTCATCATGTAGGAAGAGTTGATGATGCATAGCTCAGTGTCTGAGAGTTAATGACACAGCCCAGTTTTTTCAGGACTAAGCATTTCCATTTTTGTACATTTTGTGGAAGTCTCAAAACATCCACCAAAATGCCCCTTTTAAAAGCATTTTTATAATTCATAGGAGGCATTTTTCTTTGCTGTTGTTTTGCTTTACATAAATATAAATTTGTCCCAACCCTAGTATCAGTACAGCAGTACTTTCTTTGCTCAGCTCCTCATTGCTTGTGTTTTCTAATAAATTTTGCCTTTTCCCACTGCTTGTGTAGGTAATTTATTTTACCTTCCTTAGGACTCAAAAATCTCTGATGGCTGTATTGACAAAACAAAAGCCTTTCCTTTTTAAGTCAGTTTTTTTAAAAAAACAATGTTGTCAAGAACAGAATGGTATTTTTCAGACACCCTTGTTGCTATGGACATAGAGAATTATGTCCTTGTTTATAATAAGTACATTAAGTTTTGGCCTTAGAGAATCTTTTAGGTAATGCTTAGATTATAGCCAATTTAATCATTTAAATAAGCTTTCAAACTCCATCTTTATTTTTTTGTGGTCCCGAAGCTTGAACCCAGGGCCTACTCATTGAGCCACTCCATCAGTCCTTTTTTTTAAATGAAGGTTTTCTTCAAGATAGGGTCTCATGAACTACTTTCCTGGGCTGGCTTTGAACTGCAATCCTGCTGATCTCTGACTCCTGAATCATGAAGATTACAGGCTTGAGCCACATGCATGCAGGTAAGATCCATCTTTTAATGATATACAACTTTGTACATTTAAGATGACTTACACTGGACTTTCTGGAGGGGACTTTTCCTTGTCCTTTCTTTTATGAATTTTGGAACAGTCCATGAAGACAAATCTTCCTTTATATCCTTCTCAACCAAAAATTTTTAATTACTTTAGCCCTTTTTCCTCAATAGCAATGTATGTCATTTTATATCTTTCTTACTTCTTGATTTTTTGGTATCCTTTTTAACTTTTCTTTTAAAATAACTTTTAGAAAACTTTTTAGCTTTGAGCCTTATATTTGAATTACAAAAACAAGAAGAAAGGTATCTTAAACTTTTTTATAAAAACAATTGAGAGAAAGCCCATTTGTTACTAGACTTATATATTATAAAAGAGAATTAAATTTCAAATTTCATTTATGACATAAAACAGGGTAAAGTAATTTTTCCAATTACCAATATTCTGGGCTTAAAATATCCGCATTTCTTTTTCTTTAGTCTAATCCTTAGTCTTAACTCGGAATATCTCCATATTAGTCCTAGCTGACTAAGAACTTCAGCTAATGTCATATTAATTTGTAATAGTAGTTTTAGAAGTATTTTAAGGATGTTTACATACCAAGAGATGTTTTTAACTTAAGCATGCCAAGAATGTCAATTTTTTCATGTATATATTGAGCTCAAAAATCTAAAAATTAATTCAGTGGCCAAGAATACATTGGTAGGAGACATACTAATAGACATACACAGAATACACAAAATGGCACATAAAACAATTTCATTGATTTAGAGTGCACTCTTAAACAATCCATCATTTTGCCATTATTCTTAGTAGCAGATCTGTCAGATAGATTTTGAGGCAAAATAGACTTTTTTTTCTTAAGTAGTTTATAACAGATCCTTAACATAAATACCCTAGTTTTGTATCCCAGAAGAGTTGTTGACATGACTTGCACAATCTTATAACCCAATTAAGGCAGGGTAAGATAACAAGACTTCACAGTGACCTTGAAGAAAGAAACTTTCAGCACAAGCAAGAAGAAAAAAATGCAACAGGAGGAAGAATATGCCAAGTAAAGTATCTTTGTATGTTAACCCTTTAACTGATATTTTCCATTTTTGACAGTTTTTCATAAGTTTTCTCCAGGAGCTAAATCCTTCAAAGGAATAAGTGACACCAAATCTATATGACATTCCTTACAGAGCACAGAATTTTCCCTCACAGCAAATATAGGAGAACTGACACCATTTGTCTGCCCTTCTGCAGAACTGTATGCTGAGAAGGTTGAGGCCTATCTCACCTGCAGATACAAGGGCTTCTTTAAGCATCCTTAGGGTCATTGTTTTCTCCCAGTTGGAAGGGACAGACCATCTCCTGTCTCCTGCTATGCAAATATTTTATGTGGAGTAAATGGAGGAATTAGCCTATCTGGAATTTGCCCACCTTTACTATTGTGTCCTTGATATGTTTCTCTCATGTGTGAATCCCATTCCAAGGTTTAGCCACAAATTGTCACCCACTGGGTTGCTAGGTCCTTCTCCCATTTGTTCCTGGTGGGAACCATGAGTCACCAATACTGAATGTCCCAAGACAGCCCTATCTCCCTGAGAAGCCAATTTGCTTGTCTTGAAATAATTATTCTTCCTCCTGGAGTATGGAATTTAAACTACAAAGTATGGGTGGGTTTTTTATTCTTGTCAAGGCCAATAAGCAAGTCCTTTGCCTCAAGAGCCAATGAAAATGTGTTATAATAGTGAAATCTGCCTCAGGAAGCAGAGGCCTCATTTGGATTAAATGTCCCAGAAAATGATTCAGAGATGTTGAGGTTCCTCTAGAGGTTTGTGCCACTGAAAAATATAGCCTTCTCTTGGTCTTTTTGAAAAAGGTGTATGTTTCTCCCACTTGAAAAGGCTAGGACCTAGGCATTATTCCTTATAAAGCTTACTCATATCATATACAGAAACAATGTGCAAGACACTCTTGCCTCTAACACAGATTGTATTGTTTCAATGGTGCACGTGTTTCACCATTTCATCTAAAGTAGGTATTTTCCATAAAGTGAATGTACCTCCCACTTGCAAATTTTGACAGATAACATGTATACTATTCACAAAGTAACTAAATTCTCACAGTGAAACAATGTTCTAGACACTCCTGCTTCAAATGTAGTTTTCTTCCAAGAGATACACATATTTCTTCAATTCAACTGAATACGCCTATTGTCAACAAAGTGAATGTTTCTCCCACTTGAAAACCCTAAGAGGTAGGCTATATTCCTTTCATAAACTAACTCATTTCTCATAGGAAACAATGGGCCAAACACTCCTACTTCTAACATAAATGGTTTTCTTTCAAGAGATGCTGTGTTCAATTCACCTGAAAAGTTCTATTTTGCACAGAGTGAATGTTTCTCAGACTTGAAAACCCTGTGAGGTAGACATGATTCCTTTCATAAACTAACTCACCTCTCACAGTGAAACATGTGCTAGACATTCCTGCTTCAAACATAGATGGTTTTCCTCCTAGAGATACACGTGTTTCTTCAACTCAGCTGAATATGCCTATTTTGAACAAAGTGAATGCTTCTCCCACTTGAAAATCCTGTGTGGTAGGCACTATTCCTTTCATAAGCTAATGCACTTCTCATAGGAAACAATGTGCTAGACACTCATGTTTCTAACATAGATGGTTTTCTTCCAAGAGATACATGTGTTTGTTCATTTCAGCATAGTAGTTCTATATAGCTCAAAGTCAATATATCTCACACTTGAGAACCCTGAGAGGTAGGGAATTTTCGTTTCACAAGCTACCTCAATTGTCACAGGGAAAAAAGGTGCAAGACATGCTTTTTTTTTTTCATTTTTCTTTTATTATTCATATGTGCATACAAGGCTTGGTTCATTTCTCCCCCCTGCCCCCATCCCCTCCCTTACCACCCTCTCCGCCCCCTCCCACTCCCCCCCCTCAATACCCAGCAGAAACTATTTTGCCCTTATCTAATTTTGTTGTAGAGAGTATAAGCAATAATAGGAAGGAACAAGGGGTTTTGCTGGTTGAGATAAGGATAGCTATACAGGGCATTGACTCACATTGATTTCCTGTGCATGGGTGTTACCTTCTAGGTTAATTCTTTTTGATCTAACCTTTTCTCTAGTACCTGTTCCCCTTTTCCTATTGGCCTCAGTTGCTTTAAGGTATCTGCTTTAGTTTCTCTGCATTAAGGGCAACAAATGCTAGCTAGTTTTTTAGGTGTCTTTCCTATCCTCACCCCTCCCTTGTGTGCTCTCGCTTTTATCATGTGCTCATAGTCCAATCCCCTTGTTGTGTTTGCCCTTGATCTAATGTCCACATATGAGGGAAAACATACGATTTTTGGTCTTTTGGGCCAGGCTAACCTCACTCAGAATGATGTTCTCCAGTTCCATCCATTTACCAGCGAATGATAACATTTCGTTCTTCTTTATGGCTGCATAGAATTCCATTGTGTATAGATACCACATTTTCTTAATCCATTCGTCTGTGCTGGGGCATCTTGGCTGTTTCCATAACTTGGCTATTGTGAATAGTGCCGCAATAAACATGGATGTGCAGGTGCCTCTGGAGTAACAGTCTTTTGGGTATATCCCCAAGAGTGGTATTGCTGGATCAAATGGTAGATCGATGTCCAGCTTTTTAAGTAGCCTCCAAATTTTTTTCCAGAGTGGTTGTACTAGTCTACATTCCCACCAACAGTGTAAGAGGGTTCCTTTTTCCCCGCATCCTCGCCAACACCTGTTGTCGGTGGTGTTGCTGATGATGGCTATTCTAATAGGGGTGAGGTGGAATCTTAGTGTAGTTTTACGTGTCGATACTCCCCGAAGTAATCTACATGTTTAATGCAATTCCCATCAAAATTCCAATGACATTCATTAAAGAGATTGAAAAATCTACTGTGAAATTTATATGGAAACACAAGAGGCCACGAATAGCCAAGGCAATACTCAGTCAAAAGAACAATGCAGGAGGTATCACAATACCTGACTTCAAACTATATTACAAAGCAATAACAATAAAAACAGCATGGTACTGGCACAAAAACAGACATGAAGACCAGTGGAACAGAATAGAGGATCCAGATATGAAGCCACACAACTATGAGCAACTTATCTTTGACAAAGGAGCTAAAAATATACGATGGAGAAATAGCAGCCTCTTCAACAAAAACTGCTGGGAAAACTGGTTAGCAGTCTGCAAAAAACTGAAACTAGATCCATGTATATCACCCTATACCAAGATTAACTCAAAATGGATCAAGGATCTTAATATCAGACCCCAAACTCTTAAGTTGATACAAGAAAGAATAGGAAATACTCTGGAGTTAGTAGGTATAGGTAAGAACTTTCTCAATGAAACCCCAGCAGCACAGCAACTAAGAGATAGCAAGACATTCTTGCCTCTAACACAGATTGTGTTGTTTCAAAGATACAAGTATGTCTCCATTTCATCTGAAATATGTATTTTTCATAAAGTGAATGTTTCTACCACTTGAAAATGCTGACAGGTAACAAGAATCCCTTTCACAGGCTAACTCAATTCTCACTGGAAAACAATGTGCTAGACATTCCTGCTTCTAAAAAAATGTTTTTCTTCCAAGAGATGCTATGTTTTTTCAATTCACCTGAATAGTGTTATTTTGCACAAAGTGAATGTATCTCCCCTTGAAACACCTGAGAGGTAGGCAGTATTTCTTTCATAAACTAACTCCATTCTCATAGGGATACAAGTTGCAAGACACTCCTCTCTCTAACACAGATTGTATTGTTCCAAAAGATAAAAGTGTTTCTGCCTTTTGTCTGAAGAGGGTATTTTTTCAAAAAGTGAATGATTCTCCCACTTCAAAATGCTGACAGATAGCAAGTATTCCTTTGACAAGTTAACTCAGTTGTCACAAGGAAGAAATGTGCTAGACACTCCTGCCTCAAACGTACATGGTTTTCTTCCAAGAGATACACGTGTTGCTTTAATTCAAACTAATTGAGGTGTTTTGAACACAGAGAATGTTTCAACCACTTGAAAGCACTGAAAGAAGGCCAAATTCCTTTCAAAAAATTACCCAATTCTCATAGGGAAACAATGTGCAAGACACTCTTGCCTCTAAAACAAATTGTATTGTAAAAAATGTAGTGTTTCACTATTTCATCTGAAGTGTGTACTTTTCATAAAGTGGATGTATCTCCCACTCTAAAATTCTGACAGATAACAAGTAGACTTTTCACAAGTTACCTATATTCTCACAGAGAAACAATGTGCTAGACACTCCTGCTTCAAACGTAGATGGTTTTCTTCCAAGAAATACACGTGTTACTTCAATTCAGATGAATACGCCTTTTGTCAACAAAGTGAATGTTTCTCCCATGTGAAAACTCTGGTAGGTAGGCACTATTCCAATCTTAAGCTAACTCAGTTCTCATAGGGAAACAATGTGGCAAACACTCCTGCTTTAACCGAGATGATTTCTTCCAAGAGATACACGTGTTTCTTCAAGTAGCTGAATAGGGCATGGTACTGGCACAAAAACAGACATGAAGACCAGTGGAACAGAATAGAGGACCCAGATATGAAGCCAAACAACTATAACCAACTTGTGTTTGACAAAGGAGCTAAAAATATATGATGGAGAAATAGCAGCCTCTTCCACAAAAACTGCTGGGAAAACTGGTTAGCAGTCTGCAAAAAACTGAAACTAGATCCATGTATATCAAGACACTGTCAGTGAATAGTATAACTGTTTCTTCTTTTAGAAGCTAGATCCATGTATATCACTCTATACCAATATTAACTCAAAATGGATCAAGGATCTTAATATCAGACCACAAACTCTAATGTTGATACAGAAAAGAGTAGGAAATACTCTGGAGTTAGTAGGTATAGGTAAGAACTTTCTCAATGAAACCCCAGCAGCACAGCAACTAAGAGATAGCATAGATAAGTGGGATTTCATAAAACTAAAAAGCTTCTGTTCATCAAAAGAAATGGTCTATAAACTGAAAAGAACACCCACAGAGTGGGAGAAAATACTTGCCAGCTACACATCAGACAAAGGACTGATAACCAGAAGATATAGGTAACTTAAAAAACTAAGTTCTCCCAAAACTAATGAACCAATAAAGAAATGGGCAAGTGAACTAAGCAGAACTTTCTCAAAAGAAGAAATTCAAATGGACAAAAAACTCATGAAAAAATGCTCACCATCTCTAGCAATAAAGGAAATGCAAATTAAAACTACACTAAGATTCCACCTCACCCCTGTTAGAATAGCCATTACTAGCAACACCACTAACAACAGGTGTTGGTGAGGATGTGGGGAAAAAGGAACCCTCTTATACTGTTGGTGGGAGTGTAAACTAGTACAACCACTCTGGAAAAAAATTTGGAGGCTACTTAAAAAGCTAGACATTGATCTACCATTTGATCCAGCAATACCACTCTTGGGGATATACCCAAAAGACTGTGACACAGGTTACTACAGAGCCACCTGCACACCCATGTTTATTGTGGCACTATTCACAATAGCCAAGTTATGCAAACAGCCAAGATGCCCCACCACCAATGAATGGATTAAGAAAATGTGGTATCTATACACAATGGAATTTCATGCAGCCATGAAGAAGAACGAAATGTTATTATTCACTGGTAAATGGATGGAATTGGAGAACATCATTCTGAGTAAGGTTAGCCTGGCCCAAAAGACCAAAAATCGTATGTTCTCCTTCTTATGTGGACACTAGATCAAGGGCAAACACAACAATGGGATTGGACTTTGAGCACATGATAAAAGTGAGAGCACACAAGGGAGGGGCGAGGATAGGTAAGACACCTAAAAAATTAGCTAGCATTTGTTGCCCTTAACACAGAGAAACTAAAGCTGATACCTTAAAAGCAACTGAGGCCAATAGGAAAAGGGGACCAGGAACTAGAGAAAAGGGTAGATCAAAAAGAATTAACCTAGAAGGTAACACACACACACAGGAAATCAATGTGAGTCAACTCCCTGTATAGCTATCCTTATCTCAACCAGGAAAAACCCTTGTTCCTTCCTATTATGGCTTATACTCTCTCTACAACAAAATTAGAAATAAGGGCAAAATAGTTTCTGCTGGGTATTGAGGGGGTAGGGGGGATAGGGAGGGGGCAGAGTGGGTGGTAAGGGAGGGGGTGGGGGCAGGGTGGAGAAATGACCCAAACCTTATATGCACATATGAATAATAATAAAAAAAGAAAGACAAAAAAAAGTGGGAGGAAAATTCACTTTATGAAAAATTCCCTCTTCAGACGAAATGGAGAAACACGTTTATCATTTGCAACAGTACCATCTGTGTAAGAGGCAGCAGTGTCTTTTACACTGTATCACTGTGACAATTGAGTTAGCTGGTCAAAGGAATACTTGCTATCTGTCAGCATTATGAAGTGGAAGAATCATTCACGTTATGAAAAATAACCTCTTCAGACATAATGCAGAAATACTTGCATCTTTTGGAACAATACAATCTGTTAGAGAGAGGAGTGTCTTGCACCTCGTTTAACTATGGGAATTGAGTTAATTTTTGAAAGAAATACTGCCTACCTCTCAGGAATTTCAAAGGGAGAAACATTCACTTTGTGCAAAATAGCAAAATTCAGGTGAACTGAACAAACACAGTATCTCTTGGATGAAAACCATTTATTTTAGAAGCAGAAATGTCGAGCACATTGTTTTCCTGTGAGAATTGAGCTTGCATGTGAAAGGGATACTTGTTACCTGTCAGGGTTTTCAAGTGGTAGAAACATTCCCTTTATGAAAAATACCCACTTCATTTCTTTCCCTGTGAGAAGTGAGTTAACTTGTAAAATGAAGAAAACACTCTATATTAAGGCAGGACTGTCTAGCACATTGTTTCCCTATGAGAAATGAGTTAGTTTATGAAAGGAATAGTGTGTACCTCACAGGGATTTCAAATGGGAGAAACAGTCACTTTAGGAAAAATACTGTTTTCAGACAAAATGAAGAAACACTTGTATCTTTGAAACAATACAATCTGTGTTAGAGGCAAGAGTGTCTTGCACCTTGTTTCCCTGTGTCAATTGAGATAGCTTGTGAAATGAAAACTCCCTACCTCTCAGCATTCTAAAGTGGGAGATACATTGACTTTGCACTAAGTAACACTAGAAAGCTGAAATGAAAAAACACATGTGTCTCTTGGAAGAAAACCCTTTATGTTACAAGCAGGACTGTCTAGCACATTGTTTCCCTCTGAGAAGTGAGTTAGTTTAAGAAAGGAATAGTGCCTACCTCGCAGGGTTTTCAAGTGGGAGAAAAATTTACTGTATAAAAAATACCCATTTCAGACTAAATGGAGAACCACTTGTGGCTTTGAAACAATACAATCTGTGTTAGAGGAAAGAGTGTCTTTTACCCTGTTTTCCTGTGATAATTGAGTTAGCTTGTGAAACAAAAACTGCCCACCTCTGAGGGTTCAAACGTGGGAAATACACTGACTTTGTGCTAAGAAGCCCTACTAAGCTGAAATGAAGAAACACATGTTTCTCTTGGAAGAAAATGCTGTATGTTAGAACCATAACTGTCTAGCATATTGTTTCCATGAGACGTGAGTTAGTTTATGAAAGGAATAGTGCTAACCTCACTGGGTTTTCAAGTGGGAGAAAAATTGACTTTATGAAAAACACCCATTTCAGATAAAATGGAAGAACACTTCTATCTTTCAAACAATACAATTGGTGGTAGAGGTAAAGTGTCTAGAACATTGTTTCCCTATGATAATTGGGTTGGCTTTGAAAGGAGTACTGCCTAGCTCTCAGCTTTTTCAAGTAGTTGAACATTCACTGTGTTCAAACTGGCTCAATGAGGCTGAATTGAAGAGATACGTGTATCTCTTTGAACAATACTGTCTTTGTTAGAAGCAGGAGTGTATAGAACATTGTGTCATTGTGAGAATATAGTAAGCTTATGAAAGGTATACTTGTTATCTGTCAGAATTTTCAAGTGGGAAATATATACACTTTATGAAAAATATGCACTTCAGGCTAAATGGTGAAACACTTGTACCTTTGAAACAATACAATGTGTGTTAGAAGTAAGAGTGTATTACACATTGTTTCCCTCTGAGAACTGGGTTAGCTTTTGAAAGGAATACTGCCTAGCACTCAGGCTTTTCAAGAGGTTGAAATATTCACTGTGTTCAACATAGCTCAATAAGGCTGAAATGAAGAGACACATGTATCTTTTGAAACAATACCATCTATATTAGAAGCAAGAGGCTCTAGCACATTGTTTCCCTTGGAGAATTGAATTAGCTTGTGAAAGAAATACTTGCAATCAAAAAGCATTTTTAAGTGGGAGAAAAATTCACTTTTTGAAAAATACGCTTTTCAGATGAAATAGAGAGACACATGTATCATTTGATATAGTACAATCTGTGTTAGAATCAGGAGTGTCTTGCACATTGTTTCACTATGAGAAATGCTTGAGCTTTCAAAGGAAAATGGCATAGGTCTTAGCGTTTTTACGTGGTATTGTGATACCTCCAGCATTGTTCTTTTGACTGAGTATTGCCTTGGCTATTCGTGGTCTCTTGTGTTTCCATATAAATTTTGTGGTAGATTTTTCAATCTCTTTAACGAATGTCATTGGAATTTTGGTGGGAATTGCATTAAACATGTAGATTACTTTTGGGAGTATAGACATTTTTACAATGTTGATTCTATCAATCCATGAGCATGGGAGAGCTCTGCACTTTCTATAGTCTTCCTCAATCTCTTTCTTCAGAAGTGTATAGTTTTCCTTGTAGAGGTCTTTCACATCTTTTGTTAGGTTTACACCTAGGTATTTGATTTTTTTTGAGGCTATTGTAAATGGAATTGTTTTCATATATTCTTTTTCAGTTTGCTCATTGTTAGTGTATAGAAATGCTAATGATTTTTCTATGTTGATTTTATATCCTGCTACCTTGCTATAGCTATTGATGATGTCTAGAAGCTTCTGAGTAGTTTCTTGGGTCTTTAAGGTATAGGATCATGTCATCTGCAAATAGGGATATTTTGACAGTTTCTTTACCTATTTGTATTCCTTTTATTCCTTCTTCTTGCCTAATTGCTCTGGCTAGGAATTCCAGTACTATGTTGAATAGGAGTGGAGATAGTGGGCATCCTTGTCTGGTTCCTGATTTTAGAGGGAATGGTTTCAGTTTTTCTCCATTAAGTATAATGCTGGTGGTAGGTTTGTCATATATAGCTTTTATAATGTTGAGGAACTTTCCTTCTATTCCTAGATTTCTTAGCATTTTTATCATGAAATGGTGTTGGATCTTATCAAAGGCTTTCTCTGCATCTATTGAGATGATCAAGTGGCTTTTGTCTTTGCTTCTGTTAGTGTGGTTTATTATGTTTATTGATTTTTGTATGTTGAACCACCCCTGCATCCCTGGGATGAGGCCTACTTGGTTGTGGTGAATAATCTTTTTGATGTGTTGCTGAATTCGGTTTGCCATTATTTTGTTGAGGATTTTTGCATCAATGTTCATTAAGGAGATTGGCCTATAGTTCTCCTTTTTGGAGGTGTCTTTGCCTGGTTTTGGGATAAGTGTAATACTGGCTTCATAAAATGTGTTTGGCAGTTTTCCTTCCCTTTCTATTTTGTGGAACAGTTTAAGGAGGGTTGGTATCAGTTCTTCTTTAAAGGCCTGATAGAATTCAGCAGAGAATCCATCAGGTCCTGGACTTTTCTTTTGGGCAGACTCTTGGTTGCTGCTTCATTTTCATTTTGTGTGATATATCTATTGAGGTGATTAATTTCCTCTTGGTTCAGTTTTGGATGATCTTATGTATCTAGAAATCTGTCCATTTCTTTAAGATTTTCAAATTTATTTGAATATAGGTTCTCAAAGTAGTGTCTGATGATTTCCTGGACTTCCATTGTGTTTGCTGTTATCTCCCCTTTTGCATTCCTGATTCTACTAATTTGGGTTTTTTCTCTCCTCATTTTAGTCAGGTTTGCCAAGGGTCTATCGATCTTGTTTATTTTTTCAAAGAACCAACTTTTTGTTTCATTAATTCTTTGTATGGTTTTTTTGGTTTCTATTTCATTGATTTCAGCTCTTATTTTTATTATTTCTCTCCTTCTATTTGTTTTGGGATTTGCTTGTTCTTGTTTTTCTAGGAGTTTGAGATGTATCGTTAGGTCATTGATTTGGGATTTTTCAGTCTTTTTAATATATGCACTCATAGCTATAAACTTTCCCCACAGAACTGCCTTAGCTGTGTCTCATAGGTTCTGGTAGGGTGTGTTTTCATTTTCATTGACTTCCAGGAACTTTTTAATTTCCTCTTTTATTTCATCAATGATCCATTCTTCATTAAGTAATGAGTTATTTAGTTTCCAGCTGTTTGCATGTTTTTTGTCTTTACTTTTATTGTTGAGTTCTACTTTTACTGCATTGTGATCAGATAGTATGCACGGTATAATTTCTATTTTCTTATATTTGCTGAGACTTGCTTTGTGCCCTAGGATATGATTTATTTTGGAGAAGGTTCCATGGGCTGCTGAGAAGAATGTATATTGTGTAGAAGTTGGATGAAATGTTCTGTAGACATCAAGTAGGTCCATTTGATCTTGGCTATCTTTACTGATTTTTTGTTTGGATGACCTTTCTATTGATGATAATGGAGTGTTAAAGTCTCCCACAACCACTGTGTTGGCATTTATATATGCTTTTAGGTCTTTCAGGGTATGTTTGATGAAATTGGGTGCATTGACATTGGGTGCATACAGATTGATAATTATTATTTCCTTTTGGTCTATTTCCCCTTTTATTAGTAAGGTAACTCAGTTCTCATAGGGAAACAATGTGGAACACATTTCTGCTTCTACTTAGGTGGTGTTCTTCATAGTGATACACATATTTCTCTAATTACCTGAGTAGAGCTAAATCTCAAAAAGTGAGTATTTCTACAACTTGAAATGCTAAACAAAAGGGAGTATTTCTTGAGCAAGCTACCTCAGTTGCAAAGAGAAAACACTGTGCTAGAAAACACTGGTTCTATCACAGATGGTATTATTCAAAGAGACACATGTCATTACTCAATTCAGGTGAATAAGGCTGTTTTGCTTAATGTGAATGTTTTCCCGGTTGAAAATGCTGAGAGTTAAGCACTACTCCTTTATAAACCTCATTCAATTCTCACTGGAAACAATGAGGATGACACTCGTGTGACTAGCACAGATGATATTGTTCCAAGAGACACATGTGTATTTTTCTCTTCAGCTGAGTACAGCTGTTGTGCTCAATGTGAATGTTTTTCCTACATGAAAATGCTGATAGATAGTGAGGATTCTTTTCAGAAGATCACTCAACTCTTATGAGTAAGCAATGTGCGACACTCTACTGCTTCTAACAAAGATGGTATTATTGAAAGAGATACACCTATTACTTCAAGTCAACAGAATAAACTTTTTGCATAAAGTGAATTTTTTTCTGACTTCAAAATGGGAAGCGTTAGGCAGTATTCCTTACAAAAGCTTACTCTCTGTTCCTGGAAAAAATGAGCAAGCATCTGCTGCTCATGTCACAGAGATATTGATCCAAGAGATACATGTGTTTCTTCAATTTAGCAAAACAGGGCTGTTTTCCAAACACTGAATGTTTCTCCAACATGTAAATGCTGACAAATAGGAGGTAAGGAATGTGGTAAACTCTCCTGCTTCTAACAGTGATGGTACTGTTCTAAGAGATAAACGAGTTTCTTCTATTCAGCAGAATTATACTATTTTGCAGAAGGGGAATGTTTCAACATGGAAAATGCTGAGAGATGGGAACATTGCTGCCACACGGCAACTCAACTCTCATAGGAACAATACGGGCATGACACTCCTCTTCTTAACACAGATGGAAAATTTCAAAGATAAGCACGTGTTTGTTCAATTCAGCAGAGGAGTGCTTATTTGCACAAAGTGGATGTTTCTCCCTCTTGAAAATGATGACAGATAGGGTGTATTCCTGTCACAAGCTAACTCAGTTGTCTTGGGGAAACAATGTGCAACACACTCCTGCTTCTAACATAGATGGTTTTCTTCAAAGTGGTACAGCCATTTCTCCAATTCAACTGAACAGGTTTTTTTTCATAAAGTGAATATTGCTCCAACTTGAAGTCGCTGAAGATAGGGAATATTCCTTGTGTCAGCTAATACATTTCTCACAGGGAAACTCTGTGCTTGACAGTCCTGCTTCTAGCACAAATGGCATTGTTCCAAGGGATATATGTGTTTCATCAATTCAGCTGAATCGGTCTATTTTGCACAAAGTGAATATTCTCCCACGTGAATAGGCTGAGAGCAAGGCATTATTGCTTTCCATGCTAACTCAATTCTCATAGGGAAACAATGTGAAAGACACTCCTGCCTGTAACACAGATTGTAGTGTTCCAAAATCTTCATGTGCTTCTCCATTTCCTTTGAAGAGGAGTAGTTTTCATAAACTGAATGTTTCTCCCACTTGAAAACGCTGACAGACAGAAAGAATCATTTTCACAATGGAACTCCATTCTCACAGAAAGCAATGTCCTAATCACTCATGCTTCTACCATAGGCTGTTCTCTTCAAGGAGACACACATGTTTATTTCATGTGAAGAGTACCATGTTGAATGATGTGTATGTTATTCCCACAACAAATCACTGATAGATAACCAGCATTCCTTTCCCAAGCTATTCAGTTGTCACAGGGAAACGTAGGTATTTTTCTTCTTAGAGATTATGCATATATCTTCAATTCAGATGAATGTACCGATTAGGAAAAAAAGGATTGTTTCTCTGACTGAAAACCCTGAGAGGTAGGCACTATTCCTTTCCTAAAGTAACTCTATTCTCATAGGGAAACGGTGTGCCTGGCACTCCTGCTTCTAAAATAGATGGTTTTCTTTCAATAGGTACAGTAATTCTTCCATTTACTTGAAAGCAGCTGTTTTGCACAAAGGTGATGTTCCTCATACTTGATAACCTTGAGAGGTAGGAAATATTTCTTTAAAGAGTTACCTCAATTTCCATAGGGAAACAAAGTACTAGACCATTCTGCCTCTAACATAGATTGTTTTCTTCCAGGAGAAGCAGTGCTCCTTCATTTCACTTGCATGGTGGTATTTAGCACAAAGGAGATGATCCTAACACTTGAAAACCCTGAGAGGTAAACAGTATTCCTTTCAAAATGTATACAACTTCTGATAGGGAAACAATGGGCCAGGCACTCCTTCTTTGAACATAGATGGTTTTCTTCTAAGAAATACACGTGTTTCTCTATTCAGCTGAACAGAGCTTTTTGAAAAAAATGAATATTCTCCTATTTGAAAATACTAAGACCTATGCAGTATTCCTTTTAACAGATCACTCATTCTCAGAGGCAAACAATGTGCAAGATACTCCTGCCTCTAACAGAGATTGTACCATTTCAATTAATACATGTGTTTCTCCATTTCATCTGAAGAGGGTATTTTTCATAAAGTCAATGTTTCTCCCAGTTGAAAATGCTGTTTGATCGCAAGTATTTCTTTCGCAAGCTAACTGAATTCTCCCAGGGGAACAATGTGCTAGACACTCCTGCACCTAACACACACCATTTTCTTCCAACACATTCACGTGTTTCTTCATTTCAGATAAACAGTGCTCTTTATCTCAAAGTGAGTATGACTCACCTTAGAAACGCTAAAACTTAGGCAGTATTCCTCTTCAAAATAACTCAATTCTCTTATGGAAACAATGTAGAAGACACTCCTTCCTCTAACAACAATTTGTTCTGCATCACATGATACATGTGTTTCTCCATTTCGTTATCAAAGGGTAGTTTTCATAAAGTTAATGTTTATCCAACTTCAAAATGTTCTCTGTTCACAGGTATTCCTTTCACAATCCATATCAACTCTCACATGAAGTCATATGCCAGACACTTCTGCTTCTAGCTCAGCCGGAATTTTTCCAAGACACACACTTGTTTCTTCAATTCAGCTTCATAGTGCTATTTTGCACAAAGTGAATTTTTTCCCTGTTGAAAACCTTGAGAGTTTGGCAGTGCTCTTTTCAAAACCTTACCCAATTCTTATATCAAAAGATTGCAAGACATTCCAGCTATTAGCACAGATGGTATAGTTCCAAGACATACATGCCTCTCTTCAATTCAGCTAATTAATTCTGTTTTGCTCAAAGTAAATGTTTCCCCCACATAAAAATGCTAACAGATAGGCAGTATTCCTTTGTCAGGATCACTCAATTCCCAAAGGGAAACAATGTGGAAGATCCTCCTGCTTCTAACACATATGGAACTGTTCCAACAGATGCACTTGTTCTTCCAATTCAGCTGAACAGAGCTATTTTTCACACAGTGAGTAGTTCTCCCACTTGCAAACACTGTGAGCTAGCTAGTATCCTTGTGACGTGATAATCAAGTGCTCACAACAAAACCAAAGGCAAGACATTCTTCCTTCTGACATCTATGGTATTCATCAGGAAGCAATGTGTATTCCTTTAATTCAGCTGAATAGGGTATTTTCCATGAAGTGAATATTTCTCCCACCTGGAGAGGCTTCCAGGTAATATTTCTCTCACAACTTCTCTCATTTTTCATAAGGAAAGAATGGGCCAGATACAACTGCTTGTGGTACACATGGCATTGTTCCATGAAACATGTGTGTTTCTTCAATTTAGCTGAATACGGCTATTTTGCAGAAAGTGAGTGTTTCTGCCAAGTGAAATCAATGACACTGATGGAGCATTCATTTCACAAGGTATCTCAGTTCTCAAAGGGACACAATGTGCAACACATTTCTGCTTCTAACTTAAGTGGTGTTCTTCATAGTGATACACATATTTCCCAATTACCTGAGTAGAGCTAAATATCAAAAAGTGAATATTTCTATGACTTGAAATGCTAAGCAAAAGGGAGTATTCCTTGAGCAAGCTACCTCAATTGCAAAGAGAAAACACTGTGCTAGACAATACTCGTTCTATCACACATGGTATTATTATTCAAAGAGATACATGTCTTTACTCAATTCAGCTGAATAAGGCTGTTTTGCACAAAGTGAATGTTTCTCCCTGTTGAAAACGCTGGGAGTTAGGCAGTACTCCTTTATAAACCTTACTCAATTCTTACTGGAAACAATGAGGATGACAGTCCAGCTACTGGCACAGACGACATTGTTCCAAGAGATACATGTGCTTTTTCTATTCAACTGAGTACTGCTTTTGTTGTCAAAGTGAAAGCTTTTCCCAGGTCAAAACGCTGATAGATAGTGAGGATTCTTTTCAGAAGTTCACTCTATTCTCATAGGTAAGCAATGTTTACACTCTTCTGCTTCTATCAAAGTTGGTATTGTTGAAAGAGATACACCTATTACTTCAAGTCAGCAGAATAAACCTTTTATGAAAAAGTGAATTTTTTTCTCACATCAAAATGGGAAGCATTAGGCAGTATTCCTTACAAAAGCTTACTTTATGCTCATGGAAAAAATGAGGAAAATACCACTGCTATTACAACAGAGATATTGTTCCAAGAGATACATGTGTTTCTTCAATTTAGCCGAAAAGGGCTATTTTCCAAACACTGAATGTTTCCCCCACATGAAAACACTAACCAATAGGAGGTAAAGAATGTGTTAAACTCTCCTGCTTCTAACAGTGATGGTATTGTTGTAAGAGATAAAGGAGTTTCTTCTATTCAGCAGAATTGTACTATTTTGCAGAAGTTGAATGTTTCAACATTGAAAATGCTCAGGGATGGGGTGCTTTCCTGCCACACAGAAATTCAGCTGTCATAGGAAAAACATGGGCACGACACTCCTCTTCCTAATACAAATGGAAATATTCAAATATAAACACGTATTTCAATTCCACAGAATAGTACTTATTTGCACAAAGCAGATGTCTCTCCCTCTTGAAAATGATGATAGATAGGGAGCATTCCTTTCACAAGCTAACTCATTTGTCCTGGGGAAACAATGTGCAACACACTCCTGCTTCTAACATAGATGGTTTTCTTCAAAGTGGTACAGCCATTTCTCCAATTTAAGTGAACAGGTTTTTTTTTCATAAAGTGAATATTGCTCCATATTGAAATCGCTGAAGATAGGGAATATTCCTTTGTCAGCTATTACATTTCACAGAGTGAAACACTGTGCTAGACACTCCTGTTTCTACCACAAATGGCATTGTTCCAAAGGTTATGTGTTTCATCAATTCAGCTCAATAGATCTATTTTGCACAAAGTGAATATTCTCCCACGTGAAAAGGCTGAGAGCAAGGCATTATTGCTTTCCATGCTAACTAAGTTATCATAGGGAAACAATGTGAAAGACATTCCTGCCTCTAGCACAGATTGTATTCTTCCAAAATATTCACATGGTTCTCCATTTCCTTTGAAGAGGAGTAGTTTTCAAAAACTCAATGTTTTCCCACTTGAAAATGCTGACAGATAGAAAGAATCATTTTCACAAGAGGAACTCAATTCTCACAGAAATCAATGTCCTAGATACTCATGCTTCTGCCACAGGTCATTTTTTTCAAGGAAACACTCATGTTTCTTCAATTCATGTGAATAGTACCATGTTGAAAGATGTGTATGTTTTTCCCACATCAAGTCGCTGATAGATAACCAGCATTCCTTTCCCAAGCTATTCAGAGGTCACAGGGAAACAATGTGGTAGACATCAGTACTTCTAATGTCGATACTTTTCATCTTAGATATTACACATGTTTCTTCAATTCAGCTGAATATGCCTATTATGAAGAAAGTGAATGTTTCTCCCATTGAAAACCCTGAAGTGTAGGCACTATTCCTTTCATAAACTAACTCAATTCTCAGAGGGAAACAATGTTCCAGACACTCCTGCTACTAACACAGAGGGTTTTCTTTCATTAAATCCTGTGATACGTCCATTCACTTGAATGCAGCTATTGTGCACAAAGGTGATGTTCATCACACTTGAAATCTCTGAGATGTAGGCAATATTTCTTTAAAAAGTCACCTCAATTCTTACAGATAGGGAAGCAATGTAAAACACCATTCTGCTTCGAACATAGTTGTTTTCTTCATGGAGATGCAGTGCTTCTTCCTTTCCCTTGAATGGAGGTCTTTTGCATAAAGGTGATGATCCTAACACTGGAAAACCTGAGAGGCAGAATTCTTTTCAAAAGATAAATGAATTCTGATATTGAAACATTGATGGTTTTCTTCTATGAGATACACCTGTTTCTACCATTCTACTGAAGAGTGCTTTTAGAACACAATGAATGTTTCTCCTACTTGAAAACTCTAAGACCTGTGCAGTATTCCTTTAAAATCTCACTCATTCTCATGGGAAAGCAATGTTCAAAGACTCCTGTCTCTAACACAGATTGTACAGTTTCAAAGGACACATGTGTTTCTCCATTTCATCTGATGAGGGCATTTTTCATAAAGTCAATATTTCTCCCTCTTGAAGGTGCTTTTTGATGGCAAGTACTTCTTCCACCAGCTAACTTGATTCTCCCTGGAACATGAGGTGTTAGACACTCCTGCTCCTAACATAAAGCACTTTCTTCCAACAGATACTCATTTTTCTTCTTATCAGTTAAATAGTGCTATTTAGCAGAAAGTGAATACTTCTCACTTATGAAATGGTAAAAGTTAGGCAGTATTCCTTTTCAAAGATAACTAAATTCTCATATGGAAACAATGTAAAAGACACTCTTGCTATAATACAATTTGTGTTTCTCCATTTTGTTATAAGAGGGTATTTTTCCTAAAGTTAAGGTTTATCCAATTTGAAAATGCTTTCGGTTTGCAGGTATTGCTTTCCCAAGCCAACTCAAATCACCCATGAAACAATGTGCTCTATATTCCTGCTTCTAGCTCAGATGGAATTGTGCCAAAAGATCCATGTGTTTCTTCAATTCAGCTGACTAGTGGTATTTTGCACAAAATGAGCAGCTTTCCCTCCGGAAAACCCTGAGAGTTAGGCTGTACTCCTTTCAAAAACTTACCCAATTCCAATTTCAAAAGTTTGCATAAGACTCTCCTGCTACTAGCGCAGACGGTATGCTTCCAAGAGATACATGTGTTTCTTCTATTCAGCTGAGTACTGCTGTTGTGCTCAAAGTGAATGGTTCCCCCATGTAAAAACGTTGATAGATAGGGAATATTCTTTTCAGAAACTGAGTCAATTCTCAAAAGTAAGCAATGTGCAAACTCTCCTCCTTCTAACATAGATTGAATTGTTCCAACATATGCACCAATTACGTCAAATGAGCAGAATATTCCCTTTTAGACAAAGTGAATGCTTTTCTCACTTCAAAATGGCAAGAGGTAGGAAGTATTCCTTACAAAAGCTTACACAGTTCTTATGCAAATAATGCACAGGAAACTCTTGCTATTGGCAAAGTGATATTGTTCGAAGAGAAACATGTGTTCGTTCAATTTAGCTGAATAGGGATATTTTCCAAAAACTGAATGTTTTTCCCACATTCAAAGGCTGACTAATAGGAGGTAAGCAATATGGTACTCTCTCCTTCTTCTAATAAGGATGGAATTGTTGCAAGACATAAACGTGTTGCTTCAATTCAGCAGAATAGTACGGATTTGCACAAGTGAATGTTTCTCCTAATAAAATGCTGAGAGGTGGGGAATATTCCTGGCCCATGGAAATTCAGTTCATGTAGGAAAAACATGGGCATGAGAGTCCTACTTGTAACACAGATGGTATTTTTCCAAAATAACCTGTGTTTCCTCAATTCAGCTGAATAGTACTTATTGGCCCAAAGTGAATTGTCCTCCCTCTTGAAAACGATGACAGGTAGTAAGCTTACATTTCACAAGCTAACTCGGTTTTCAAGGGGAAAACATGTGCAACACACTCCTGCTTCGATCATAGATGGTTTCCTTCAACATGGTACAAATATTTCTGCAATTCAACCGTACAGGATTGTTTTTCTTAAACTGAATATTATTCAAATTTGAAAATGGGGACAGATAGGGAGTATTCCTTGTGCAAGTTAACACAACTCCCCCAGGGAAACACTGTGCTAGACACTCCTGCTTCTAGCTCAGATGGGATTTTTCGAAGAGACACATATGTATGATCAATTCAGCTGAATAGGGCTGTTACACACAAAATGAATGTTTTCCCCACGAGAAAATGCTGATAGATGGGCAGAATTCATTTCAGAATCTAATTCAGTTCTCATAGGTAAGCAATGTGCATTATTCTGCTTCAAACACAGATGTTATTGTTCCAACAGATACACATGTTTCTTCTATTTAGCAGAATGGTGCTTGTTGAACAAAGTGAATGTTTTTCCCTATTCAAAAGGCTGGCAGTTAGGCGGCATTTCTTAAACCATTACTCAGTTCTCATGGAAACCATGTGCAACACACTATTGCTATTGGCAAAGAGGTATTGTACCAAGAGATACATGTGTTACTTCATTGCAGCTGGATGGGTCTCTTTAACACAAAGTGAATGTCTCTCCCACGTGAAAAGCTGAGAGCAAGTCATTATTGCTTCCAAAGCTAACTCAGTTGTCTTAGGGAAACAATGTGAAAGACACTCCTGCCTTTAGCACAGATTGTATTGTTGCAAAATATTCACCTGTTTCCCCATTTCTTATGAAGAGGGTATTTTTCGTTAAGTGAACATTTCTCCCACTTGAAAACGCAGGCAGACAGCAAGTATTATTTTCACAAGGTACCTCAATTTTCTCAGAAAACAATGTCCTAGACACTCCTGCTTCAAACATAGATGGTTTTCTTCAAGGAGACACAAGCGTTTCTTCAATCAGCATAATTGTACCATTTTGCACAATGTGAATATTTCTCACATTTTTAAATGCTGACAGCTAACAAGTACTCCTTTTCCAAGCTAACTCAGTTGTCACAGCAAAACAATGTTCTAGACATTCCTACTTCTAGCATAGATGTTTTCTTCCAAGAGATACAAGGGTTTCTTCAATTTACCTCAATATGCCTATGATGAAGAAACTGAATGTTTCTCCCGTTGAAAACTCTGAGGGGTAGGCACTATTCCTTTCATAAACTAACTCAATTCTCAGAGGGACACAATGTTTCAGACACTCCTGCTTCTAACAGAGAATCATTAAATACTGTGATTCTTCCACTCACTTAAATGCGGCTATTGTGCACAAAGCTTATGTTCCTCCCACTTCAAATCTCTGAGAGGTAGGCAATATTTCTTTAAAAAGTTACTTCAGTTCTCATAAGGAAGCAAACAAAGATACCGTTCTGCTTCGAACATAGGTGGTTTCCTTCCTGGAGATACAGTGCTTCTTCCTTGCACTTGAATGTAGGTATTTGCACAATGGTGATGATCCTAATACTGGAAAACCCTGAGAGATAGGCAGTATTCTTTTCAAAAGATAAATGAATTCTCTTAGGGAAACAATGTGCCAGACACTGCTGCTTTGAACATTGATGGTTTTCTTCTAAGAGATACACCTGTTTCTCCCGTTCTGCTAATAGAGCTTTTTGAACACAATGAATGTTCTGTACTTGAAAACTCTTAGACCTAAGCAGTATTCCTTTAATATCTCACTCATTCACATGGGGAAACAATGTGCAAACACTCCTGTCTCTAGCAAAGACTGTTCAGTTTCAAATGACACATGTGTTTCTCCATTTCATCTGAGGGTATTTTTCATAACGTCAATATTTCTCCCTCTGGAAAGTGCTGTTTGATTGCAATACTTCTTTCACCAGCTAACTAAATTATCTCTAGTACACAAGGTGGTAGACAGTCCTGCTCCTAACATACAGCTTTTTCTTCCAACGGATACTCGTTTCTCTTCATTTCATTTAAATAGTGCTGTTTAGCAGAAAGTGAGTATTTCTCACATATGAAATGCTCAAAGTTAGCCAGTATTCCTTTTCAAAGATAACTCAGTTCTCATATGGAAGCAATGTAAAAGACACTCTTGTCTATAACACAATATGTACTGCTTCCCATGATACATGTGTTTCTGCATTTTGTTATAAGAGTATATTTTTCCTAAAGTTAATGTTTAACCAACTTGAAAATGCTTTCGGTTTGCAGGTATTGCTTTCCCAAGCCAACTCAAATCTCCCATGAAACAAGGTGCTCTACATTTCTGCTTCTAGCCCAGATGGAATTGTGCCAAGGGATCCACGTGTTTCTTCAATTCAGCTGACTAGTGGTATTTTGCACAAAGTGAGTGGCTTGCCCTCTGGAAAACCCTGAGAGTTAGGCAGTACTCCTTTCAAAAACTTACTCAATTCTCATTTTGAAAGCTTGCACAAGACTCTCCTGCTACTAGAACAGATGGTATTATTCCAAGAGGTACATGTGTTCCTTCTATTCAGCTGAGTACAGCTGTTGTGCTCAAGGTGAATGGTTCCCCCACATAAAAACGTTGAGAGATAGGGAAGATTCTTTTCAGAAACTGAGTGAATTCTCAAAAGTAAGCAATGTGCTAACTCTCCTCCTTCTAACACAGATTGATATGTTCCAAGAGATAGACCAATTTTGTCAAATCAGCAGAACATTCCTTTTTGGACAAAGTGAATGCTTTTCTCACTTCAAAATGGCAAGAGTTAGAAAGTATGCATAAAAAAGCTTACACAATTCTCATGGAAGTAACGCACAGGAAACTATTGTTATTGGCAAAGAGGTATTGTTTGAAGAATACATGTGTTCCTTCAATTTAGTTTTTATTCTATAACTAACTCAGTTCTCACAGGAAAACAATGTGCTTGGTGCTCCTGCTTGTAAGACAGATGTTGTTCTTTCAAGACATACATATGCTTCTTTAACTGAGTTGAATAGAGATTTTTGTACTAATCAGAGCCTATCTCCACCTTGAATCACCTGAGTTGCAGGAAGTATTCATTTCAAAACTAAATCTGTTAGCCTAGGGCAGCAATGGGCTAGATCCTTGTCTTTCTAACACAGATGGTTTTCTTTCGAGAGATACATGTGTTTCTTCAACACACCAGAATAAGACTCTTTGGAATGAACAGAGCCTATCTGCTCCTTGTAACACCTAAGTTGCAGGAACTATTAAATTCAAAACTAAATCAATCTCCAAGGGAAACAATGTGCTAGATCCTTCTATTTCTAACACAGAAGATTTTTTTTGAGAGATACATGTGTTTCTTCAACTCAGCTAAGCCAGCCTATTTGATACAAAGAAATCCTATCTCCACCTTGAAAAACCCACGTTGCAGGAAATATTCCTTTGAAAAATTTACACAATTCTCACAGGGAAAAAATGTGCTAGATCCTCCTGCTTCTAACACAAATGGTTTTCTTTCGAGTGGTACATGTGTTACTTCAACTCAGCCAAATTGGCTTATTTGAGCCAACAAAGCCTATGTCCACTTTGAACACCTAAGCTGCAGAAAGTACTCATTTGAAAACTAACTGAATACTCCCAGGGAAACAATGGGCTATGTCCTACTCCTTCTAAATCTGATGGGTTTTTTTTGAGAGATACATGTATTCTTTCATCTCAGCTGAATAGGCCTATTAGGCTCAAAATGAGCTTTTCTTCACCTTGAAATCTCAGATTGCAGGAAGTATTTCTTTCAAACACTATTTCAATACTCACAGGGAAACAATGGGCTAGATACTGCTGCTTGTAACATGGGTGGTTTCTTTGTAGAGATGTGTGTGTTTCTACAAATCAGCTGAATAGGCCTCATGTAACAAAATGAGCCTTTCCCCCCTGGACAGACTGACCTCCACCCGGGAAAAAAAAAGAGAAACTGAGTAATAAGCAATAAGAACAGTGCAATAAGAACAGTTAAGACACGCTGGAAAGAGGGTGGGGCGCCCTGAGCGCTGAAGATTGGGGGAAGGGAATCCTTCCCGGGACTGTAAATAAACAAGCCAGGCAGGCTGGAGAGCCTCTGGTGGGAGCGGGGCACACACCCAGCAACCAGGAGTGGGGAAGCTTGTGAGAGGAGGGAAGACCCACTTCCCACGTGAACTGTAAACAAACATGGCAGCCGGCAGGAACAGCAGCACCCCCCAGTAAGCAGGAGCAGGAAAGCTTCTGAAAGTGGCAGTGGGAGGAAAACTTCAGAGGAGAGGGGGGAAGACCCACCTCCCACATGAACTGTAAATAAACACACAGGCCTGACAACGCGGGGTAGTGTCACCTTTCCCAGTGCTTGGAAAGGGGAAAGCCTGTAGCAGAGGCTCCCGCACAGGAGAAATCTGAGCAAACAAAGCCTGTGGGACCAGGTGAGTGCTAGCTCACCCCAGAGATCTGCATAAATAACGCCACCAGCTACAGGTTGAGAGCAGCAGGCAGGCGAGCCACAGTTGCAGATACAACTCTCAGAACTGCCTCCAGATGCTTTTTTTTCTTTTTCTCCCTACCTTTGATGAGAGAACAACCGAATTACACCTGCAAGCCGAAAAACTTACTGAAAGTGTATTGCATTTGAACTGGGGACACTTGGTGGGGCTCTTTTTGTGTGTGTGTGTGTGTGTGTGTAGTTTTGTTCTACTTTATGCATCCCCTTTGATGAGACAACTACAGAACAACATCTGAGGCACCAACTCCAGGACTGGAGATTGAGACGGACATCCAAATTATTAAGACTGAAATTGCATTGCATATAAACTTGGAAGTTTTTTGTTTTTGTTTTTTTTTAATTTTCTATTTTCCATTTTATTTTAATTCATTTTTATATATAGATATTACTTTGATTTACTTATTTTTCATTTTTTTTATCTTCGATTTTCAATCCTCTGTCTCTCTATTGTCTGTTCAGCTTACTGTCGATTAGTACACTAACACTTCCTGTTTATACCTTTGAAACTCTCTTGTCTGATACCTTGTTCTGCTTTCTCCCTCTTGTCTGTATATTTGTTTTCCCCTTTTCTTTAACATCTTGCTTTCCATCTCAGCTCACTCTTCCATTCTCAATATTACCATTGTTATTATTACAAGCTAGAAAATACTTAATTACACACAGTACAGGGACAGTCACAACACCAAGGACAATGATGGGAAGACAGAAAAAACAGGGAAACCAGTTTCCCCACAGCAAAAAATTAGTACAGGAACCAGAGGGGAATGAAGAGAACAGAAACTCAGATCCAGACTCCAACAAAATGAAGATAAACTATGCCAAAGGACCCAATGAAGCCCACAAGAATAATTTAAAATAAGATATAATACAAGTACTCAATGAGAATTTTATAGAGATGATACTGGATAGGGTCAACCAAAATGTACAGGAGACACTCAAGAAATTCAAAGACAATAAAAATAGAGAATTTGAAAAAGCAAAAGAAGAAATAAAGGAAACCATAGAAGCACTGTATAAACACCAAAGTGAAAAAGAGAACACAATGAATAAATGGATAAATGAACTCAGGACAAAAATAGACAACAATAAAGAAGAAAACTGCCAGGATATGGAAAACCTCAGAAAAAAGAACGAAACAGAACTGCAAAACAAAACAGAAGGCCAATCCAGCAGAATAGAACAAACAGAAGACAGAATCTCAGAACTTGAAGATGAAATGGTAATTGAAGGAAAAACCAAAGAACTATTAATTAAACAACTCAAGACCTGTGAAAAGAAAATGCAAGAACTCACTGACTCCATCAAAAGACCAAACTTGAGAATCATGGGCATTGAAGAAGGAGAAGAGGTGCAAGCGAAGGGAATGCGTAATATATTCAACAAAATAATAACGGAAAATTTCCCAAATCTAGAGAAAGATATTCCCATACAAATGCAAGAGGCCTCCAGGACACCAAACAGACCAGATCAAAATAGAACTACTCCACGACATATCATCATTAAAACAACAAGTTTGGAAACTAAGGAAAGAATATTGAAGGCTGTAAGAGAGAAAAAACAAGTAACATACAAAGATAAACCCATCAAAATCACAGCAGACTTCTCAACAGAAACATTAAAAGCAAGAAGAGCATGGGGTGAGATCTTCCGGGCACTGAATGAAAATAACTTAAACCCCAGGATACTCTACCCAGCAAAGCTATCATTCAAAATAGATGGAGCAATAAAAGTCTTCCATGATAAGCAGAAACTAAAACAATATGTGACCACAAAGCCACCATTACAAAAGATTCTGCAAGGGATCCTGCACACAGAAAGTGACACCCAACTTAACCATGAAAAGGCAGGCAGCACCAAACCACAGGATAAGAAAAAGCAAGACAGTAGAGAGTAACATCAAGTTAGGTACACACAATCAAACCTTCAAACAACTAAGATAACTAAATGGCAGGAATCACCACATACCTATCAGTACTAACGCTTAATGTTAATGGACTTAATTCACCCATCAAAAGACACCGTTTGACCAAATGGATTAAAAAAGAAGATCCAACAATTTGTTGCTTACAGGAGACTCATCTCACTGACAGAAATAAGCATATGCTTAGGATGAAAGGCTGGAAGAAGACTTACCAAGCCAATGGCCCCCGAAAACAAGCAGGAGTAGCAATACTTATCTCTGAAAAAGTAGACTTCAAACCTACATTGATCAAACGAGATAAAGAAGGACATTCCATACTAATAAAAGGGGAAATAGACCAAAAGGAAATAATAATCATCAATCTGTACGCACCCAATGTCAACGCACCCAATTTCATCAAACATACCCTGAAAGACCTAAAAGCATATATAAACGGCAACACAGTGGTTTTGGGAGACTTTAACACTCCATTATCATCAATAGATAGGTCATCCAAACAAAAACTCAATAAAGAAATCCAAGATCTAAAATATGCAATAGATCAAGTGGACCTAGTAGATGTCTACAGAACATTTCATCCAACCTCTACACAATATACATTCTTCTCAGCAGCCCATGGAACCTTCTCCAAAATAGATCATATCCTAGGGCACAAAGCAAGCCTCAGCAAATATAAGAAAATAGAAATAATACCGTGCATACTATCTGACCACAATGCAGTAAAAGTAGAACTCAACAACAAAAGTAAAGACAAAAAACATGCAAACAGCTGGAAACTAAATAACTCATTACTTAATGAACAATGGATCATCGATGCAATAAAAGAGGAAATTAAAAAGTTCCTGGAAGTCAATGAAAATGAAAACACAACCTACCGGAACCTATGGTACACAGCTAAGGCAGTCTTGAGAGGAAAGTTTAAACCCATGAGTGCATATATTAAAAAGATTGAAAGATCCCAAATCAATGACCTAACGATACATCTCAAACTCCTAGAAAAACAAGAACAAGCAAATCCCAAAACAAATAGAAGGAGAGAAATAATAAAAATAAGAGCTGAAATCAACGAAAGAGAAACCAAAAAAAACATACAAAGAATTAATGAAACAAAAAGTTGGTTCTTTGAAAAAATAAACAAGATCGATAGACCCCTGGCAAACCTGACTAAAATGAGGAGAGAAAAAACCAAAATTAGTAAAATTAGGAATGCAAAAGGGGAGATAACAACAAACACCCATGGAAGTCCAGGAAATCATCAGAGACTACTTTGAGAACGTATATTCAAATAAATTTGAAAATCTTACAGAAATGGACAGATTTCTAGATACATAAGATCATCCAAAACTGAACCACGAGGAAATTAATCACCTGAATAGACCTATAACACAAAATGAAATTGAAGCAGCAATCAAGAGTCTCCCCAAAATGAAAAGTCCAGGACCTGATGGATTCTCTGCTGAATTCTATCAGACCTTTAAAGAAGAATTGATACCAACCCTCCTTAAACTGTTCCATGAAATAGAAAGGGAAGGAAAACTGCCAAACACATTTTATGAAGCCAGTATTACACTTATCCCAAAACCAGGCAAAGACACCTCCAAAAAGGAGAACTATAGGCCAATCTCCTTAATGAACATTGATGCAAAAATCCTCAACAAAATAATGGCAAACCGAATTCAACAACACATCAAAAAGATTATTCACCACGACCAGGTAGGCTTCATCCCAGGGATGCAAGGGTGGTTCAACATACGAAAATCAATAAACGTAATAAACCACATTAACAGAAGCAAAGACAAATACCACTTGATCATCTCAATAGATGCAGAAAAAGCCTTTGATAAGATCCAACATCATTTCATGATAAAAGCTCTAAGAAAACTAGGAATAGAAGGAAAGTTCCTCAACATTATAAAAGCTATATATGACAAACCTACAGCCAGCATTATACTTAACAGAGAAAAATTAAAACCATTCCCTCTAAAATCAGGAACCAGACAAGGATGCCCACTATCTCCACTCCTATTCAACATAGTACTGGAATTCCTAGCCAGAGCAATTAGGCAAGAAGAAGGAATAAAAGGAATACAAATAGGTAAAGAAACTGTCAAAATATCCCTATTTGCAGACGACATGATCCTATACCTTAAAGACCCAAAAAACTCTACCCAGAAACTTCTAGACACCATCAATAACTATAGCAAGGTAGCAGGATATAAAATCAACATAGAAAAATCATTAGCATTTCTATACACTAACAATGAGCAAACGGAAAAAGAATGTATGAAAACAATTCCATTTACAGTAGCCTCAAACAAAATCAAATACCTAGGTGTAAACCTAACAAAAGATGTGAAAGACCTCTACAAGGAAAACTATAAACTTCTGAAGAAAGAGATTGAGGAAGACTATAGAAAGTGGAGAGATCTCCCATGCTCATGGATTGGTAGAATCAACATAGTAAAAATGTGGACACTCCCCAAAGTAATCTACATGTTTAATGCAATTCCCATCAAAATTCCAATGACATTCATTAAAGAGATTGAAAAATCTACTGTGAAATTTATATGGAAACACAAGAGGCCACGAATAGCCAAGGCAATACTCAGTCAAAAGAACAATGCAGGAGGTATCACAATACCTGACTTCAAACTATATTACAAAGCAATAACAGTAAAAACAGCATGGTACTGGCACAAAAACAGACATGAAGACCAGTGGAACAAAATAGAGGATCCAGATATGAAGCCACACAACTATGAGCAACTTATCTTTGACAAAGGAGCTAAAAATATATGATGGAGAAATAGCAGCCTCTTCAACAAAAACTGCTGGGAAAACTGGTTAGCAGTCTGCAAAAAACTGAAACTAGATCCATGTATATCACCCTATACCAAGATTAACTCAAAATGGATCAAGAATCTTAATATCAGACCACAAACTCTTAAGTTGATACAAGAAAGAGTAGGAAATACTCTGGAGTTAGTAGGTATAGGTAAGAACTTTCTCAATGAAACCCCAGCAGCACAGCAACTAAGAGATAGCATAGATAAATGGGACCTCATAAAACTAAAAAGCTTCTGTTCATCAAAAGAAATGGTCTCTAAACTGAAGAGAACACCCACAGAGTGGGAGAAAATATTTGCCAATTATACATCAGACAAAGGACTGATAACCAGAATATACAGGGAACTTAAAAAACTAAATTCTCCCAAAACTAATGAACCAATAAAGAAATGGGTATCTGAACTAAACAGAACTTTCTCAAAAGAAGAAATTCAAATGGCCAGAAAACACATGAAAAAATGCTCACCATCTCTAGCAATAAAGGAAATACAAATTAAAACCACACTAAGATTCCACCTCACCCCTGTTAGAATAGCCATCATCAGCAACACCACCAACAACAGGTGTTGGCGAGGATGCGGGGAAAAAAGAACCCTCTTACACTGTTGGTGGGAATGTAGACTAGTACAACCACTCTGGAAAAAAATTTGGAGGCTACTTAAAAAGCTGGACATCGATCTACCATTTGATCCAGCAATACCACTCTTGGGGATATACCCAAAAGACTGTTACTCCAGAGGCACCTGCACATCCATGTTTATTGCGGCACTATTCACAATAGCCAAGATATGGAAACAGCCAAGATGCCCCAGCACTGACGAATGGATTAAGAAAATGTGGTATCTATACACAATGGAATTTTATGCAGCCATGAAGAAGAACGAAATGTTATCATTCGCTGGTAAATGGATGGAATTGGAGAACATCATTCTGAGTGAGGTTAGCCTGGCTCAAAAGACCAAAACTCGTATGTTCTCCCTCATATGTGGACATTAGATCAAGGGCAAACAAACAAGGGGATTGGACTATGAGCACATGATAAAAGCGAGAGCACACAAGGGAGGGGTGAGGATAGGTAAGACACTTAAAAAACTAGCTAGCATTTGTTGCCCTTAACACAGAGAAACTAAAGCTGATACCTTAAAGCAACTGAGGCCAATAGGAAAAGGGGAACAGGTACTAGAGAAAAGGTTAGATCAAAAAGAATTAACCTAGAAGGTAACACCCATGCACAGGAAATCAATGTGAGTCAATGCCCTGTATAGCTATCCTTATCTCAACCAGCAAAACCCCTTGTTCCTTCCTATTATTGCTTATACTCTCTACAACAAAATTAGAGATAAGGGCAAAATAGTTTCTGCTGGGTATTGAGGGGGGGGAGTGGGAGGGGGCGGAGAGGGTGGTAAGGGAGGGGATGGGGGCAGGGGGGAGAAATGAACCAAGCCTTGTATGCACATATGAATAATAAAAGAAAAATGAAAAAAAAATGAGCCTTTCTCCACCTTGAAAAAGCTAAGTTGTAAAAGGATTCCTCTCAAAACTTAACTCCTTTATCACAGACAATAATGTGCTAGATGCATCTCATTGTAAGCTAGATGTTTATCTTTCAAGGCATACATGTGTTTCTTCAGCTTAGCTGCATAGGCCTTTTTGGACCAAACAGAGTCATCCCCACCTTGAAACACCTAATTTGCAGGAACTATTCCTTTCAAAAAGGAACTCAAATTTCACAGGGAAACAATGTGCTAGGTGCTCATGCATCTAAAATGAATGTGTTTCTTTCAAGAGATACATGTGTTTTGTCAGCTTACCTGATAGGCCTATTTGGAAGAAAATGAGCCTTTCTCCAATTTGAAAACTCTGAATTGCAGGAAGTACTTTTTTCAAGTACTATCTCAATTCTCACAGGGAAATAATGGGCTAGATGCTGCAGGTTCCAACATAGGTTGTTTTCTTTGGAGAGATACATGTATTTCTTCAACTCAGCTGAATAGGCATGTTTGGAACAAAATGAGGCTTTTTCCACCTTGAAAATTCTGTTTAGCAGAAAGTATTCCTTTCAAAAATGAATGCAATTCTCACAGAGAAACAATGTGCTAGACACTGCAGTTTCTAACAGGGTTGGTTTTTTGAGGAGATGCACGTGGTTCTTCAAGTCAGCTGAATACACCTCTTTGTATTAAAATAAGCATTTCTCCACCTTGAAAACATGAAGTTGCATATGATTCCTTTAAGAAACTAACTCCATTGTCACAGAAAAGCAATGTACCAGATGTTCCTCCTTCTAAAACAAACAGGTTTCTTCTGAAACATACATGGGTTTCATAAGCTCTACTGATAGGCTCATTTGGAAGAAAATGAGATTTTTCGCAATGTGTAAACTCTAGTTAGCAGGAAGTATTCTTTTTAAATACTATTTTCATTCTCACAGGGAAATAATGGGCTAGATGCTGCAGGTTCTTACATAGATGGTTTTCTTTGGAGAGATATATGTTTCTTCAACTCATCTGAAAAGGCCTGTTTAGGACAAAATGAGCCATTCTCCACCTTGAAAACTCTGATTTGCAGGAATTATTCCCTTCAAAACGCACTCAATTCTCACAGAAACAGTGTGCTAGATTCTGGAGATTCTAACATGGGTGGTTTCTTTGTTGAGATGCATGTGTTTCTTCAAATGATCAGAATGCGCCTCTTTGTAACAAAATGAGCCTTTCTCGACTTTGAAAATGCTAAGCTTCAGATGGATTCCTTTCATATACTAGCTCAAGTCACACAAGGAAACAATGTGCTAGATGCTCCTGCCTCTAAGAAAGATGTTTTTCTTTCTATACTTATGTGTTTCTTCAACTTAGCTGCATAGACCTGTTTGGATCAAAACGAGCCTTTCTTCACTTTGAAAACTCCAAGTTGCCAGAAGTATTCCTTTCTAAAACTAACACAATTCTCACCGTGAAACAATGTGCTAGATGCTGCAGCTTTCTAACAAAGATTGGTTTCTTTGGAGAGATACATGTGTTTCTTCAACTCAGCTGAATAGGCCTCTTTGGAGCCCACAGAGCCTATGTCCACCGTGAAACACCTATGGTGCAGAAAAGCATTCCTTTCAAATACTAACTCAATTCTCACAGGGAAACAATGTGCTAGATGCTCCTGATACTCTAACAAATGAGTTTCTTTTGAGAGATATATGTGTTTCATCAACTCAGCTGATAGACTTATTTGGAAGAAAATGAGCATTTCTCCACCTTGAAATGTCTGGTTTGCATGAAGTATTCCTTTCACAAACTACCTCAATTCTCACTGGGACATAATGGGCAGATGCTGCAGCTTTTAACATATTTTCTTTGGATAGATACATGTGTTTCTTCAACTCAGCTGAATAGGCCACTTTGGAACCAACAGAGCCTATTCCCACCTTGAAAAACAAAGAGAGCCCTTGTGGACTGATATATTCCTTTCAAAACTTACTCAATTTTCACTGTGAGACAATGTGATAGATACTGCAGCTTCTACCACAGGTGGTTCTCTTTGGAGAGATCCATGTGTTTCTTCAACTCAGTGGAAAAGGCCTATTTGGAGGCAATAGGCCTATCTCTACCTTGAAACACCTTAGGTGTGGGAAGTATTCTATCAAAAACTAACTCAATTTTCCCATGGAAACAATGGGCTAGATCCTCCTCCTTCTAACAAAAATGGTTTTCATTCATGTGATAAATGTGTTTCTTCAATTCAGATGAATAGAACTATTTGGAACAAAGAGAGCCTATCTCCACCTTGATAAACGCCATTGCAGGAAGTCTTTCTTTCAAAAACTAATTCAATCCTCACAGGTAAACAATGTGCTAGATGCTCCTGTTTCTAAAAATGATTGTGTTCTTTTGAGAGATACAGGTGTTTCATCACCTCAACTATTTGGCCTATTTGGAACAAAATGAGTCTTTCTCCACCTTGAGAACTCTGATGTGCAGGATGTATTCATTTCAAAAACTGACTCATTCACACAGGAATCAATGAGCTATATACTGCAGATTCTAAGATGTTTGCTTTCTTTGTAGAGATGCATGTTTCTTCAAATCAGCTGAATAGGCTTATTTGTAACAAAAGGAGCCTTTCCCTACCTTGAAAAGTTCAAGTTTCAGAAGTATTCCTTTGAAAAGAAAAAAACTCAATTCTCACAGGAAACAATGTGCTAGATGCTTCTGCTTGTAAGACAGGTGTTTTGGTTTTGAGAGATACATGGGTTGCTTTGTCTTATTTGAATAGGCCCATTTGCAAGAAAATGAGCCTCTCTCCACCTTGAAAACTTTAAGTTGCAGGAAGTATTACTTTCAAAACCTAACAGTTCTAACAGGGAAACAATGTGCTAAAAGCTGCATCTTCTAACAGAGATGGTTTTCTTTGTTGAGATACATAAGTTTCTTGACTTCAGCTGAACAGGCCTATTGGGAGCAAACAGAGCCTTCATCCACCTTCAAACACCTAAGTTGCAGGAAGAATTGCTTTCAAAAACTAACTCCATTCTCCCAGGGAAGCAACGTGCTAGAAGTTCCTGCTTCTAACACAGATGGTTTTCTCTCGAGAGGTGCATGTGTTTCTTCAACACAGCTGAATAGGCCTGTTTTGAACAATCAGAGCCTATCTCCATCTTGAAACACCTAAGTTGCAGCAAGTATTCCTTTCAAAAACTAATTCAATTGTCACAGAAAACCAATGTGCTAGATGCTCCAGATTCTAAGAGGGATGTTTTCCCTCCAAGACATACATGTGTTTATTCAACTTAGCTGAAGAGGCATTTTGTACCACAGAGAGCGCATCTCCACCTTGAATCTCCGAAGTTGCAGAGAGTGTTTCTTTCAAAAACTAACTCAACTTTCCCAGCGAAACAATGGACTAAATCCTCTTCCTTCTAATACAGATGTTTTCTTTCAAGAGATAACTGTGTTTCTTCAACTCAGTTCAATAGGCCTATTTGAAACAAAGAGAGCCTATCATCACCTTGAACAACCCACATGACCTGAAGTATTCCTTTCAAACCTTACTCAGTTTTCACTGTGAATTCATGTGGTAGATACTGCAGCTTCTACCATAGGTGTTTCTCTTTGGAGAGATACATGGTTTCTTCACCTCAGCAGAAAAGGCCTGTTTGGAGGCAACAGAGACTCTCTCTACCTTGAAACACCTAAGTGGTGGAAAGAAGTCTTTCACCAACTAACTCAATTCTCCCATGGAATCAATGGGCTAGATCCTCCTCCTTCTAACAGAAATGGTTTCCTTTCAAGTGATACATGTGTTTCGTCAACTCAGCTCAATAGAACTATTTGGAACAAAAAGAGCTTATCTCCACATTGAAAAACCCACGTTGCAGGAAGTAGTCCTTTCAAAAACTAACTCAATCCTCATATGAAAAAATGTGCTAGAAGCTCCTGTTTCTAACATTGATGGTTTCCTTAAAGAATTACTTGTGTTTTGTCAACTCAACTGAATAGGCCCATTGGTAACAAAATGAGCCTTTCTTTCCCTGACAACTTTAAATTTCAGAAGTATTTCTTTCAAAAACAAATTCAGTTCTCACAGGAAAATAATGAGCTAGATAATACTGCTTCTAAGACAGATATTTTGGTTTTGAGAAATAGATGGGATTCTTCAACTCATCTGAATAGGCCCATCTGGAACAAAATGAGTCTCTCTCCACCTTGAAATTTCTAAGTTCAAGAAATATTCCTTTCAAAAACTAACTCAGTTCTAACAAGAAAAGAAAGTGATAAAAGCTACAGCATCTAGCTTACATGGTTTTCTTTGCCAAGATACAGGAGTTTCTAGACCTCGGCTGAATAGGCCTATTTGGAGGAAAAAGAGCATACCTCCACTTTGAAACACCTAAGTTGCAGGAAATATTGCTTTCAAAGACTAACTCAATTCTCACAGTGAAACAATGGGCTAGTTCCCCTTCCATCTAACACAGAAGGCTTTCTTTAAAGAGATGCAATGTATTTCTACAACTCAGCCGAATAGACATATTTGGCAAGAAATGAGCCTTACTCCACATTGAAAACTTGATTTGCGGGAAGTATTCCTTTCAAACATTTTTTCAATTTCCACAGGGAAACAAGTGGTAAATAGAACAGCTTCTACCATGGGTGGTTTCTTTGTTGATATGCATGTGTTTCATTAAATCAGCTGAATAGGGTTATTGGGAACAAATTAAGACAATCTCTACCTTGAAAATGCTAAGTTGCAGAAGGATACCTTCAAAAACTAACCCAATTGTGACAGAAAAACAATGTGCTAGATGCTCCAGCTTCTAAGACACATGATTTCCTTTGAAGACATACATGAATTTCTTCACCTCAGTTGATTAGGCATTTTTGGACCAAACAGAGCCTATTTCCACCTTGAATCAGCTATGTTGCTGGTAGTATTTATGTCAATAATTAATGCAGTTCTCACAGGAAAACAATGTGTTAGATGCTCCTGCTTCTAGGGCATATGTAATTCTTTAAAGATATATGTATGTTTCCTCAACTGAGTTGAATGGAGATTTTTGGACTAATCAGAGATTATGTCCACCTTGAATCACCTAAGTTGCAGGAAGTATTCCTTTCAAAACCTAACTCAGTTCTCCCAGGGAGCAATGGGCTAGATCCTCGTCATTGTAACATGGATGGTTTTATTTTGAGAGATGCGTATGTTACTCCACACACCTGAATTGGCCTGTATGGAACAAACAGAGCCTATCTGCACCTTGTAACACCTAATTTGCGGGAACTATTAATTCAAAACTAAATCATTATCCAAGGGAAACAATGAGGTAGATCCTTCTCTTTCTAACACAGATGTTTTCCTTTCGAGAGATAAATGTGTTTCTTCAAATCAGCTGAATAGGTCTATTTGATACAAAGAGAGCCTCTCTCCACCTTGAAAAACCCACGTTGCAGAAAAATTCCTCTCATACTAACTCAATTCACAGAGGAAAACAATGTGCTAGATGCTCCTGCTTCTAAGAAAGATGTTTTTCTTTCCAGACATATGTGTTTCTTCAACCTAGCTGCCTAAGCATTTGGATCAAAAGGAGACATTCTCCACCTTGGAAACTCTAAGTTGCAGGAAGAATTCCTTTCAAATACTAACACAATTTTCACAGTTAAACAATGTGCTATATGCGGCAGCACCTCTAACAAGGTTTTTCTCTCTGGAGAGGTGCTTGTTTTCTTCCACTCAGCTGAATAATCCTCCTTGGAGCAAACAGAGCCTATATCCACATTGAAACTCTGAAGTTGCCGATAGTATTCCTTTCAAGAACTAATTCAATTCTCTCAGGGAAACAATGTTCCAGATGCTCCTGCTTCTAACATAGAAGGTTTTCTTTCAAGTGGTACATGTGTTTCTTTAACTCAGCCAAATTGGCTTCTTTGAATGAACAGACCCTTTATCCACCTTGAACACTTGCAGGAAGTACTCCTTTGAAAACTATCTCAATACTCCCAAGGAAACAATGATCTATGTTCTATTCCTTCTAACACAGATCATTTTCTTTCAATAGATATATGTATTTCTTAAACTCAGCTGAATAGCCCTCTTTTAATCAAAATGAGCCTTTCTCCACCTAGAAAACTCTGATTTTCTGAAAGTATTCCTTTCAAGCACTATTTCAATAATCACAGGGAAACAACGGGCTAGATACTGCTGCTTGTAACATGGGTAGTTTCTTTGTAGAGATGCGTGTGTTTCTACAAATCAGCTGAATAGGCCTTATGTAACAAAACGAGCCTTTTTCATCCTTGTAAACACTAAGTTGTAGAAGGATTAATGACAATAGCTAACTCCATTATGACAGAAAATGAATATGCTAGATGCTCCAGGTTGTAAGTTAGATGTTTATATTTCAAGACATACATGTGTTTCTTCAGCTTAGCTGCATAGGACTTTGAGAACAAACAGAGCCTATCTCCACCTTGAAACACGTAAGTTGCAGGAAGTATACCTTTCAAAAAGTAACTCATTTCTCACAGGGAAAGACTGTGTCAGGTGTTCCTGCTTCTATTGTTTTCTAAAAAAGGTATTTCTGTTATTCAACGTGGGTTTTTCTAGGTAGAGATAGTCTCTCTTTGTATCAAATAGACCTATTCAGCTGAGTTGAAGAAACACATTTATCTCTTTAAAGAAAAACATCTGTGTTAGAAAGAGAATGAACTAGCTCATTGCTTCCCTGGGAGATTGATTTAATTTTGAATTTAATAGTTCCTGCAAATTAGGTGTTACAAGGTGCAGATAGGCTCTGTTTGTTCCATACAGGCCAATTCAGGTGTGTGGAAGTACCATGTGCATCTCTCAAAAGAAAACCATCTGTTTTAGAAGGACGAGGATCTAGCCCATTGCTTCCCTGGGAGAACTGAGTGAGTTTTTGAAAGTAATACTTCCTGCAACTTAGGTGATTCAAGGTGTACATAATCTCTGATTAGTCCAAAAATCTCTATTCAGCTTAGTTGAAGAAATATGTGTATGTCTTGAAAGAAAAACATCTGTCTTAGATACAGGAGCATCTAGCACATTGTTTCCCTGTGTGCCTGAGTTAGTAGATGAAAGGAATCCATCTGCAATTTAGCAATTTCAGTCGAGAAACACTAATTTTGTTACAAAGAGGTGCATTCAGATCATTTGAAGAAACACATGCATCTCGACAAAGAAACCACCCATGTTAGAATTTCCAGAATCTAGCACACTCTTTCTCTGAGAATTGAGTGAGTTTTGAAGGGAATAATCCTGCAAATCAGTGTTTTCAAGGAGTAGAATGGCTCATTTTGTCCTAAACAGGCCTTTTCAGCTGAGTTGAACAAACACATGTATAACTGCATAGAAAAGAATCTATGTTATTTCCCTGTGAGAATGGAGGTAGTATTTCAAAAAAAATACTTCCAGCAAAACAGAATTTGCAAAGTGGAGAAAGGCTCCTTTTCTACCAAAAGGCCTGTCAGTTGATTTGATGAAACACATGTATCTCTCAAAAGAATCAAAATTATTTTAGAAGCAGGAGCACCTGGCACATTGTTTCCCTGAGAGAATTGAGTTACTTTTTGATAGGAATTCTCCCTGCAACTTAGGTTTTTCAAGGTGGAGATAGGCTCTGTTTTGTCGAAAAAGGCCTATGCAGCTAAGCTGAAGAAACACGTGTATGTCTTGAAAGAAAAACATCTAACCTACACCAGGAGCATGTAGAACATTGTTTGTTTGTGATAATGGAGTTAGCCTTTGAGAGTAACCCTTCTACAATTAGCATTTTCAAGGTGGAGAATGGATCATTTTGATTCAAATTTTTAGGCAACTAGGTTGTAGAAACACATGTGTCTTGAAAGAAAAACAACATTCTTAGAAACAGGAGCATGTAGTACATTGTTGTTCTGTGAGAATTGTGTTAGTTTTGAAAGGAATAGTTCTTCACCATGGGTTTTTCAAGGTGCAGATAGTCTCTCTTTGTATCATATTGGCCTATTCAGCTGAGTTGAAGAAACACATGTATGTCTTGAAAGAAAAACATCTAATTTGCACCAAGAGCATTTAGCACATTGTTTCTATCATAATGGAGTTAGATTTTGAGAGTAATCCTTCTACAATTAGCGTTTCAGAGTGGAGAAAGGCTCATTTTGTTACATGAGGTCCATTAGCTGATTTGTAGAAACACACGAATCTCTGCAAAGAAACCACCTGTGTTAGAAGCTGCAGTATCTAACCCATTGTTTCACCGTGAGAGTTGAAATACTGTTTGAAAGGAATACTTCCTGCAAATTAGAGTTTTCAAGGTGGAGAAAAGCTCATTTTGATTCAAATAGCCCCATTCAGCTGAGTTGAAGAAATACATGTATCTCTTGAAAGAAAACCATTTGTTTGAGTACCAGGAGAATGTAGCACATTGTTTCCTGTTAGAATTGTTAGTTTTTTGAAAGCAGGACTTTTCTGCATGATAGGTGTTTCAAGGTGGACATAGGCTCTATTGGTTCCAAAGAGGCCTATTTAGCTGAGTTGAAGAAATGCATGTATGTCTCCAAAGAGAACTACCTATGTTAGAATCTGCAGGATCTAGCACATGGCTTCACAGTGAAAACTGAGTAAGTTTTGAAAGGAATACTTTAGGTCACGTGGGTTTTTCAAGGTGATAATAAATAGGTTCTCTTTGTTTCAAATAGGCCTAGTGAACTGAGTTGAAAAAACAGTATCTTTTGAAAGAAAACCATTTGTTTTAGAAGCAGGAGCATCTAACACATTGTTTCCCTGTGAGAAGTGACTTAGTTTTTGAAAGGAACACGTGTGAAACTTAGACTTTTCAAGATGGAAAAAGGCTCATTTTGTTCCAAAGAGGCCTATTCATCTGAGTTGAAGAAACAGATGTATCTCTCCAAAGAAATGGTGTTGGAAATGAATACTTCCTGAAAGTCAGAGTTTTCTAAGTGGAGAAATCTCATTTTGATCCAAGAGGCCTATTCAGCTGAGTTGCAGAAATACATAAACCTATCCAAAGATAACCATCTGTGTAAGTAGGAGTACACCACAGAGCATTATTTCCCTTTGAGTATTGAGTTAGCTTTCACAGGAGTACTTCCTGCAAGTTAAGTGTTCAAGGTGGATGTAGGGTCTGTTCATACAAAGAAGCCAATTTGACTGAGTTGAAGAAGCACATGTACCACTCGAAAGAAAACCATTTGTGTTAGAAGCAGGACCATGTGGAACATTGTTTCCCTGGGAGAATTGAATGAGTTGTTGAAAGGAACACTGTCGGTAACTTAGGAGTTTCAATGTGGATATAGGCTCTCTTGGCTCCAAAGAGGACTGTTCAGCTCAATGGATGAAAAACGAGCACCTCTCCAGAGAGAAAAACTTTCTTAGAGATGCTGCCGCATTTCGCACATTGTTTCACTGGGAGAATTATGTTAGTTTTTGAAAGGAATACTTCCTGCAACTTAGAGTTTTCAAGGTGGAGAATGGCTGCTTTTCATTCAAATGGTTAGGCAGCTAGGTTGAAGAAACACATATGTCTCGATAGAAAAACAACATTCTTAGAAGCACGAGCTTCTAGCACATTGTTTTCCTGTGAAAATTGAGTTCGTTTTGAAAGGAATAGTTCTGCAACGTGTGTTTTTCATGGTGGAGATAAGCTCTCTTTGTATCAAATAGGCCTATTCAGCTGAGTTGAAGAAACACATTTAGCTCTCGAAAGAAAAACATCTGTGTTAGAAAGAGAAGGATGTAGCTCATTGTTTCCCTTGCAGATTGATTTGGTTCTGAATTTAATAATTCCTGCCAATTAGGTGTTACAAGGTGCAGATAGGCTCTGTTTGTTCCATGCAGGCCAATTCAGGTGTGTGGAAGTAACACATGCATCTCTCAAAAGAAAACCATCTGTGCTGGAAGGACGAGGATCTATTCCATGACTTTTCCAGGAGAACTGAGTTATTTTTTGAAAGAAACACTTCCTGCAACGTAGGTGATTCAAGGTGGAGATAGTCTCTGATTAGCCCAAACATCTCTGTTCAGCTCAGTTGAACAAACATGTGTATGTCTTGAAAGAAAAACATCTGTCTTAAATCAGGAGCTTCTAGCACATTGTTTCCCTGTGTGACCTGAGTTAGTATATGACAGGAATCTATCTGCAACATAGCAATTTCGAGGTCAAGAAAGGCTCATTTTGTTACAAAGAGGCTCGTTCAGATCATTTGAAGAAACACATGCATCTGACAAAGAAACCACCCGTGCTAGAATCTCCAGAATCTAGCACACTGTTTCTGTGAGAATTGAGTGAGTTTTCAAGGGACTAATTCTTGCAAATCAAAGTTTTCAAGGTGGAGAAGGGCTCATTTTGCCCAAAACAGGCCTTTTCAGCTGAGTTGAAGAAACACATGTATCTCTCCAAAGAAAACCATCTGTGAAAGATCCTGGAGCATCTAGCCCAATATTGCCCTGTGACAATGGAGGTAGTATTTGAAAAAAACTACTTGCAGCGAAACAGAGTTTTCAAAGTGGAGAAAGGGTCATTTTCTTCCAAATAGGACTAGATGTTGAGCTGACAAAACACACGTATCTCTCAAAAGAAACCCCTTTGTTTTAGAAGCAGGAGCACCAGGCATATTGTTTCCATGAGAGAATTGAGTTACTTTTTGAAAGGAATACTAGCTACAAGTTAAGTTTTTCACGGTGGAGATAGGCTCAGTTTGGTCCACAAAAGCCCATGCAGCCAAGCTGAAGAAAGACATGTATGTCTTGAAAGAAAAACATCGAACTTACACCAGGAGCATCTAGCGCATTGTTTGTCTGTGATAGTGGAGTTACCTTTTGAGAGTAATCTTTCTACAATTAGCATTTCAAGGTGGAGGAAGGCTCATTTTTTACATGAGGTCTATTCAGCTGATTTGTAGAAACACACGCATCTCTAAAAGAAACCATACATGTGAGAAGCTGCAGTATCTAGCCCACAGGTTCACTTTGAGAATTGAAATATTGTTTGCCAGGAATATGTCCTGCAAATCAGAGTTTTCAAGGTGTAGAAAATCTCATTTTGACTGAAAGAAGCCTATTCAGCTGAGCTGAAGAAGGACACGTATCTCTTGAAAGAAAACCATTTGATTAAGTAGCAGGAGCATGTAGCACATTGTTTCACTTTGAGAATGGAGTTAGTTTTTGAAAGGCATATTTTTCTGCACCATAGGTGTTTCAAGGTGGATATATGCCCTGTTGGGTCCAAAGAGGCCTATTCAGCTGAATTGAAGAAACACATGTATCTCTCCAAAGAAAACAATCTATGTTAGTGCCTGCAACGCCTAGCCCATTATTTCTCTTTGAGAATTGAGGTAGTATTTCAAAAACATACTTCCTGCCAAACAGAGTTTTCAAAGTAGAGAAAGGCTCATTTTCGTCCAACAGGCCTAGCAGTTGAGTTGGCAAAATACACGTATCTTTCTAAAGAAACCCATGTATTTGAGAATGGGAGCACCTGTCACATTGTTTCCCTGTGAGAACAGAGTTACTTTTTGACCGGAATACGTCCTGCAACTTAGAGTTTTCAAGGTGGAGAATGGCTGCTTTTCATTCAAATGGGTAGGCAACTAGATTGAAGGAACCCATATGCCTCGATAGAAAAACAACATTGTTAGAAACAGGAGCTTCTAGCACATTGTTTTCCAGTGAGAATTGAGTTAGCTTTGAAAGGAATAGTTCTGCAACGAGGCTTTTTCAAGGAGGAGATACGGTTTCTTTGTATCAAATAGGCCTATTCAGCTGAGTTGAAGGAACGCATTTATCTCTCGAAAGAAAGACATCTGTGTTAGAAAGAGAAGGATATAGCTCATTGTTTCCCTTGGAGATTGATTTTGTTCTGAATTTAATCGTTCCTGCAAATTAAGTGTTACAAGGTGCAGATAGGCTCTGTTTGTTCCATACAGGCCAATTCAGATGTGTGGAAGTACCATGTGCATCTCTCAAAAGAAAACCATCTGTGTTAGAAGGACGAGGATCTAGCCCATTGCTTCCCAGGGAGAACTGAGTTAGTTTTTGAAAGAAATAATTCCTGCAACTTTGGTGATTCAAGGTGGAGATAGTCTCTGATTACCTCAAAAATCTCTATTCTGCTCAATTGAGGAAACGTGTATGTCTTGAAAGAAAAACATCTGTCTTAGAAGCAGGAGCTTCTAGCACATTGTTTCCCTGTGTGACCTGAGTTAGTATATGAAAGAAATCCATCTGCAACTTAGTAATCTCGAGGTCGAGAAAGGCTCAATTTGTTACAAGGACGCGCATTCAGATCATTTGAAGAAACACATGCATCTCGACAAAGAAACCACCCATGTTAGAATCTGCATTATAAAACACACTGTTTCTGTGAGAATTGAATGAGTTTTCAAGGGACTAATTCTTGCAAATCAAAATTTTCAAGGTGGAGCATTTCTCATTTTGTCCTAAACAGGCCTTTTCACTTGAGTTGAAGAAACACTTGTATCTCTCCAAGGAAAACCACCTCTATATGCACCTACAGCATCTAGCCCATTATTTCCCTGTGAGAATGGAGGTAGTATTTGACAAAAAATACTTCCAGCAAAACGGAGTTTTCAAAGTGGAGAAAGGGTCACTTTGTTACATGAGGCCTATTCAGCTGATTTGTAGAAACACACGCATCTCTACAAAGAAACTATCCATGTGACAGCCTGCAGTATGTAGCCCATTGTTTCACTGTGAAAGTTGAAATAGTGTTTGAAAGGAATACTGCCTGCAAATCAGAGTTTTCAAGGTGGAAGAAAGCTCATTTTGATTCAAAGAGGCCTATTCAGCTGGGTTGAAGAAATACATGTATCTCTTGAAAGAAAACCATGGTATTGAGTAGCAGGGGCATGTAGCCCATTGTTTCACTGTGAGAATTGAGTTAGTTTTTGAGAGGAATACTTTTCTGCACCATAGGTGTGTCATGGTGGACATACGCTCTGTTGGGTCGAAAGAGGCCTATTCAGTTGAGTTGAAGGAATACATGTATCTTTCCAAAGTGAACCACCTATTTTTGAAGCTGCAGTATCTAGCACACGGTTTCACAGTGAACACTGAGTAAGTTTAAAAACTTGTAGTTTAGGTCACGGGGGTTTTTCAAGGTGATGATCCATAGGCGCTCTTTGTTTCAAATAGGCCTATAGAACTGAGTTGAAAAAACGGTATCTTTTCAAAGATAATCATTGGTCTTAGAAGCAGGAGCATCTAACACATTGTTTCCCTGTGAGAAGGGAGTTAGTTTTTGAAAGGAACACATCTGAAACAGAGACTTTTCAAGATGGAGAAAGGCTCATTTTGTTCGAAAGAGGCCTATTCATCTGAGTTGAAGAAACAGATGTATCTCTCCAAAGAAACCATCTAGGTTAGTACCTGCAGTGTCTAGCCCATTATTTCTCTTTGAGAATTGAGGTAGTAGTTGAACAAAAAAATACTTCCTGCGAAACGGAGTTTTCAAGTGGAGTAAGGCTAAGTTTCTTCCAGTAGACCTAGCAGTTGTGCCGACGAAATACACGTATCTTTCGAGAAAAACCCGTTTGTTTTATGATGGGAGCACCAGGCACATTGTTTCTCTGTGAGAGCTGAGTTACGTTTTGAAAGAAATACGTTCTGCAAATTACGTGTTTCAAGGTGGAGATAGGCTCTGTTTGTTCCAAAAGGCCTATGCAGCTAAGCTGAAGAAACACATGTATGTTTTGAAAGATAAACATCTAACTTACAACCTGGATCATGCAGCACATTCATTTTCTGTTCAAATGGAGTTAGCTTTTGTGGTTAATCCTTCTACCACTTAGCGTTTTGAACGTAGTGGAAGGCTCATTTTGTTACATGAGTTCTATTCAGCTGTTTGGTAGAAACACACGCATCTGTACAAAGAAACCACCCATGTTACAAGCTGCAGTATCTAGCCCGTTGCTTCCCTGTGAGAATCGAAATGGTGTTGGAAATGAATACTTCCTGAAAGTCAGAGTTTTCTAAGTGGAGAAATCTCATTTTGATCCAAGAGGCCTATTCAGCTGAGTTGCAGAAATACATAAACCTATCCAAAGATAACCATCTGTGTAAGTAGGAGTACACCACAGAGCATTATTTCCCTTTGAGTATTGAGTTAGCTTTCACAGGAGTACTTCCTGCAAGTTAAGTGTTCAAGGTGGATGTAGGGTCTGTTCATACAAAGAAGCCAATTTGACTGAGTTGAAGAAGCACATGTACCACTCGAAAGAAAACCATTTGTGTTAGAAGCAGGACCATGTGGAACATTGTTTCCCTGGGAGAATTGAATGAGTTGTTGAAAGGAACACTGTCGGTAACTTAGGAGTTTCAATGTGGATATAGGCTCTCTTGGCTCCAAAGAGGACTGTTCAGCTCAATGGATGAAAAACGAGCACCTCTCCAGAGAGAAAAACTTTCTTAGAGATGCTGCCGCATTTCGCACATTGTTTCACTGGGAGAATTATGTTAGTTTTTGAAAGGAATACTTCCTGCAACTTAGAGTTTTCAAGGTGGAGAATGGCTGCTTTTCATTCAAATGGTTAGGCAGCTAGGTTGAAGAAACACATATGTCTCGATAGAAAAACAACATTCTTAGAAGCACGAGCTTCTAGCACATTGTTTTCCTGTGAAAATTGAGTTCGTTTTGAAAGGAATAGTTCTGCAACGTGTGTTTTTCATGGTGGAGATAAGCTCTCTTTGTATCAAATAGGCCTATTCAGCTGAGTTGAAGAAACACATTTAGCTCTCGAAAGAAAAACATCTGTGTTAGAAAGAGAAGGATGTAGCTCATTGTTTCCCTTGCAGATTGATTTGGTTCTGAATTTAATAATTCCTGCCAATTAGGTGTTACAAGGTGCAGATAGGCTCTGTTTGTTCCATGCAGGCCAATTCAGGTGTGTGGAAGTAACACATGCATCTCTCAAAAGAAAACCATCTGTGCTGGAAGGACGAGGATCTATTCCATGACTTTTCCAGGAGAACTGAGTTATTTTTTGAAAGAAACACTTCCTGCAACGTAGGTGATTCAAGGTGGAGATAGTCTCTGATTAGCCCAAACATCTCTGTTCAGCTCAGTTGAACAAACATGTGTATGTCTTGAAAGAAAAACATCTGTCTTAAATCAGGAGCTTCTAGCACATTGTTTCCCTGTGTGACCTGAGTTAGTATATGACAGGAATCTATCTGCAACATAGCAATTTCGAGGTCAAGAAAGGCTCATTTTGTTACAAAGAGGCTCGTTCAGATCATTTGAAGAAACACATGCATCTGACAAAGAAACCACCCGTGCTAGAATCTCCAGAATCTAGCACACTGTTTCTGTGAGAATTGAGTGAGTTTTCAAGGGACTAATTCTTGCAAATCAAAGTTTTCAAGGTGGAGAAGGGCTCATTTTGCCCGAAACAGGCCTTTTCAGCTGAGTTGAAGAAACACATGTATCTCTCCAAAGAAAACCATCTGTGAAAGATCCTGGAGCATCTAGCCCAATATTGCCCTGTGACAATGGAGGTAGTATTTGAAAAAAACTACTTGCAGCGAAACAGAGTTTTCAAAGTGGAGAAAGGGTCATTTTCTTCCAAATAGGACTAGATGTTGAGCTGACAAAACACACGTATCTCTCAAAAGAAACCCCTTTGTTTTAGAAGCAGGAGCACCAGGCATATTGTTTCCATGAGAGAATTGAGTTACTTTTTGAAAGGAATACTAGCTACAAGTTAAGTTTTTCACGGTGGAGATAGGCTCAGTTTGGTCCACAAAAGCCCATGCAGCCAAGCTGAAGAAAGACATGTATGTCTTGAAAGAAAAACATCGAACTTACACCAGGAGCATCTAGCGCATTGTTTGTCTGTGATAGTGGAGTTACCTTTTGAGAGTAATCTTTCTACAATTAGCATTTCAAGGTGGAGGAAGGCTCATTTTTTACATGAGGTCTATTCAGCTGATTTGTAGAAACACACGCATCTCTAAAAGAAACCATACATGTGAGAAGCTGCAGTATCTAGCCCACAGGTTCACTTTGAGAATTGAAATATTGTTTGCCAGGAATATGTCCTGCAAATCAGAGTTTTCAAGGTGTAGAAAATCTCATTTTGACTGAAAGAAGCCTATTCAGCTGAGCTGAAGAAGGACACGTATCTCTTGAAAGAAAACCATTTGATTAAGTAGCAGGAGCATGTAGCACATTGTTTCACTTTGAGAATGGAGTTAGTTTTTGAAAGGCATATTTTTCTGCACCATAGGTGTTTCAAGGTGGATATATGCCCTGTTGGGTCCAAAGAGGCCTATTCAGCTGAATTGAAGAAACACATGTATCTCTCCAAAGAAAACAATCTATGTTAGTGCCTGCAACGCCTAGCCCATTCTTTCTCTTTGAGAATTGAGGTAGTATTTCAAAAACATACTTCCTGCCAAACAGAGTTTTCAAAGTAGAGAAAGGCTCATTTTCGTCCAACAGGCCTAGCAGTTGAGTTGGCAAAATACACGTATCTTTCTAAAGAAACCCATGTATTTGAGAATGGGAGCACCTGTCACATTGTTTCCCTGTGAGAACAGAGTTACTTTTTGACCGGAATACGTCCTGCAACTTAGAGTTTTCAAGGTGGAGAATGGCTGCTTTTCATTCAAATGGGTAGGCAACTAGATTGAAGGAACCCATATGCCTCAATAGAAAAACAACATTGTTAGAAACAGGAGCTTCTAGCACATTGTTTTCCAGTGAGAATTGAGTTAGCTTTGAAAGGAATAGTTCTGCAACGAGGCTTTTTCAAGGAGGAGATACGGTTTCTTTGTATCAAATAGGCCTATTCAGCTGAGTTGAAGGAACGCATTTATCTCTCGAAAGAAAGACATCTGTGTTAGAAAGAGAAGGATATAGCTCATTGTTTCCCTTGGAGATTGATTTTGTTCTGAATTTAATCGTTCCTGCAAATTAAGTGTTACAAGGTGCAGATAGGCTCTGTTTGTTCCATACAGGCCAATTCAGATGTGTGGAAGTACCATGTGCATCTCTCAAAAGAAAACCATCTGTGTTAGAAGGACGAGGATCTAGCCCATTGCTTCCCAGGGAGAACTGAGTTAGTTTTTGAAAGAAATAATTCCTGCAACTTTGGTGATTCAAGGTGGAGATAGTCTCTGATTACCTCAAAAATCTCTATTCTGCTCAATTGAGGAAACGTGTATGTCTTGAAAGAAAAACATCTGTCTTAGAAGCAGGAGCTTCTAGCACATTGTTTCCCTGTGTGACCTGAGTTAGTATATGAAAGAAATCCATCTGCAACTTAGTAATCTCGAGGTCGAGAAAGGCTCAATTTGTTACAAGGACGCGCATTCAGATCATTTGAAGAAACACATGCATCTCGACAAAGAAACCACCCATGTTAGAATCTGCATTATAAAACACACTGTTTCTGTGAGAATTGAATGAGTTTTCAAGGGACTAATTCTTGCAAATCAAAATTTTCAAGGTGGAGCATTTCTCATTTTGTCCTAAACAGGCCTTTTCACTTGAGTTGAAGAAACACTTGTATCTCTCCAAGGAAAACCACCTCTATATGCACCTACAGCATCTAGCCCATTATTTCCCTGTGAGAATGGAGGTAGTATTTGACAAAAAATACTTCCAGCAAAACGGAGTTTTCAAAGTGGAGAAAGGGTCACTTTGTTACATGAGGCCTATTCAGCTGATTTGTAGAAACACACGCATCTCTACAAAGAAACTATCCATGTGACAGCCTGCAGTATGTAGCCCATTGTTTCACTGTGAAAGTTGAAATAGTGTTTGAAAGGAATACTGCCTGCAAATCAGAGTTTTCAAGGTGGAAGAAAGCTCATTTTGATTCAAAGAGGCCTATTCAGCTGGGTTGAAGAAATACATGTATCTCTTGAAAGAAAACCATGGTATTGAGTAGCAGGGGCATGTAGCCCATTGTTTCACTGTGAGAATTGAGTTAGTTTTTGAGAGGAATACTTTTCTGCACCATAGGTGTGTCATGGTGGACATACGCTCTGTTGGGTCGAAAGAGGCCTATTCAGTTGAGTTGAAGGAATACATGTATCTTTCCAAAGTGAACCACCTATTTTTGAAGCTGCAGTATCTAGCACACGGTTTCACAGTGAACACTGAGTAAGTTTAAAAACTTGTAGTTTAGGTCACGGGGGTTTTTCAAGGTGATGATCCATAGGCGCTCTTTGTTTCAAATAGGCCTATAGAACTGAGTTGAAAAAACGGTATCTTTTCAAAGATAATCATTGGTCTTAGAAGCAGGAGCATCTAACACATTGTTTCCCTGTGAGAAGGGAGTTAGTTTTTGAAAGGAACACATCTGAAACAGAGACTTTTCAAGATGGAGAAAGGCTCATTTTGTTCGAAAGAGGCCTATTCATCTGAGTTGAAGAAACAGATGTATCTCTCCAAAGAAACCATCTAGGTTAGTACCTGCAGTGTCTAGCCCATTATTTCTCTTTGAGAATTGAGGTAGTAGTTGAACAAAAAAATACTTCCTGCGAAACGGAGTTTTCAAGTGGAGTAAGGCTAAGTTTCTTCCAGTAGACCTAGCAGTTGTGCCGACGAAATACACGTATCTTTCGAGAAAAACCCGTTTGTTTTATGATGGGAGCACCAGGCACATTGTTTCTCTGTGAGAGCTGAGTTACGTTTTGAAAGAAATACGTTCTGCAAATTACGTGTTTCAAGGTGGAGATAGGCTCTGTTTGTTCCAAAAGGCCTATGCAGCTAAGCTGAAGAAACACATGTATGTTTTGAAAGATAAACATCTAACTTACAACCTGGATCATGCAGCACATTCATTTTCTGTTCAAATGGAGTTAGCTTTTGTGGTTAATCCTTCTACCACTTAGCGTTTTGAACGTAGTGGAAGGCTCATTTTGTTACATGAGTTCTATTCAGCTGTTTGGTAGAAACACACGCATCTGTACAAAGAAACCACCCATGTTACAAGCTGCAGTATCTAGCCCGTTGCTTCCCTGTGAGAATCGAAATGGTGTTGGAAATGAATACTTCCTGAAAGTCAGAGTTTTCTAAGTGGAGAAATCTCATTTTGATCCAAGAGGCCTATTCAGCTGAGTTGCAGAAATACATAAACCTATCCAAAGATAACCATCTGTGTAAGTAGGAGTACACCACAGAGCATTATTTCCCTTTGAGTATTGAGTTAGCTTTCACAGGAGTACTTCCTGCAAGTTAAGTGTTCAAGGTGGATGTAGGGTCTGTTCATACAAAGAAGCCAATTTGACTGAGTTGAAGAAGCACATGTACCACTCGAAAGAAAACCATTTGTGTTAGAAGCAGGACCATGTGGAACATTGTTTCCCTGGGAGAATTGAATGAGTTGTTGAAAGGAACACTGTCGGTAACTTAGGAGTTTCAATGTGGATATAGGCTCTCTTGGCTCCAAAGAGGACTGTTCAGCTCAATGGATGAAAAACGAGCACCTCTCCAGAGAGAAAAACTTTCTTAGAGATGCTGCCGCATTTCGCACATTGTTTCACTGGGAGAATTATGTTAGTTTTTGAAAGGAATACTTCCTGCAACTTAGAGTTTTCAAGGTGGAGAATGGCTGCTTTTCATTCAAATGGTTAGGCAGCTAGGTTGAAGAAACACATATGTCTCGATAGAAAAACAACATTCTTAGAAGCACGAGCTTCTAGCACATTGTTTTCCTGTGAAAATTGAGTTCGTTTTGAAAGGAATAGTTCTGCAACGTGTGTTTTTCATGGTGGAGATAAGCTCTCTTTGTATCAAATAGGCCTATTCAGCTGAGTTGAAGAAACACATTTAGCTCTCGAAAGAAAAACATCTGTGTTAGAAAGAGAAGGATGTAGCTCATTGTTTCCCTTGCAGATTGATTTGGTTCTGAATTTAATAATTCCTGCCAATTAGGTGTTACAAGGTGCAGATAGGCTCTGTTTGTTCCATGCAGGCCAATTCAGGTGTGTGGAAGTAACACATGCATCTCTCAAAAGAAAACCATCTGTGCTGGAAGGACGAGGATCTATTCCATGACTTTTCCAGGAGAACTGAGTTATTTTTTGAAAGAAACACTTCCTGCAACGTAGGTGATTCAAGGTGGAGATAGTCTCTGATTAGCCCAAACATCTCTGTTCAGCTCAGTTGAACAAACATGTGTATGTCTTGAAAGAAAAACATCTGTCTTAAATCAGGAGCTTCTAGCACATTGTTTCCCTGTGTGACCTGAGTTAGTATATGACAGGAATCTATCTGCAACATAGCAATTTCGAGGTCAAGAAAGGCTCATTTTGTTACAAAGAGGCTCGTTCAGATCATTTGAAGAAACACATGCATCTGACAAAGAAACCACCCGTGCTAGAATCTCCAGAATCTAGCACACTGTTTCTGTGAGAATTGAGTGAGTTTTCAAGGGACTAATTCTTGCAAATCAAAGTTTTCAAGGTGGAGAAGGGCTCATTTTGCCCAAAACAGGCCTTTTCAGCTGAGTTGAAGAAACACATGTATCTCTCCAAAGAAAACCATCTGTGAAAGATCCTGGAGCATCTAGCCCAATATTGCCCTGTGACAATGGAGGTAGTATTTGAAAAAAACTACTTGCAGCGAAACAGAGTTTTCAAAGTGGAGAAAGGGTCATTTTCTTCCAAATAGGACTAGATGTTGAGCTGACAAAACACACGTATCTCTCAAAAGAAACCCCTTTGTTTTAGAAGCAGGAGCACCAGGCATATTGTTTCCATGAGAGAATTGAGTTACTTTTTGAAAGGAATACTAGCTACAAGTTAAGTTTTTCACGGTGGAGATAGGCTCAGTTTGGTCCACAAAAGCCCATGCAGCCAAGCTGAAGAAAGACATGTATGTCTTGAAAGAAAAACATCGAACTTACACCAGGAGCATCTAGCGCATTGTTTGTCTGTGATAGTGGAGTTACCTTTTGAGAGTAATCTTTCTACAATTAGCATTTCAAGGTGGAGGAAGGCTCATTTTTTACATGAGGTCTATTCAGCTGATTTGTAGAAACACACGCATCTCTAAAAGAAACCATACATGTGAGAAGCTGCAGTATCTAGCCCACAGGTTCACTTTGAGAATTGAAATATTGTTTGCCAGGAATATGTCCTGCAAATCAGAGTTTTCAAGGTGTAGAAAATCTCATTTTGACTGAAAGAAGCCTATTCAGCTGAGCTGAAGAAGGACACGTATCTCTTGAAAGAAAACCATTTGATTAAGTAGCAGGAGCATGTAGCACATTGTTTCACTTTGAGAATGGAGTTAGTTTTTGAAAGGCATATTTTTCTGCACCATAGGTGTTTCAAGGTGGATATATGCCCTGTTGGGTCCAAAGAGGCCTATTCAGCTGAATTGAAGAAACACATGTATCTCTCCAAAGAAAACAATCTATGTTAGTGCCTGCAACGCCTAGCCCATTCTTTCTCTTTGAGAATTGAGGTAGTATTTCAAAAACATACTTCCTGCCAAACAGAGTTTTCAAAGTAGAGAAAGGCTCATTTTCGTCCAACAGGCCTAGCAGTTGAGTTGGCAAAATACACGTATCTTTCTAAAGAAACCCATGTATTTGAGAATGGGAGCACCTGTCACATTGTTTCCCTGTGAGAACAGAGTTACTTTTTGACCGGAATACGTCCTGCAACTTAGAGTTTTCAAGGTGGAGAATGGCTGCTTTTCATTCAAATGGGTAGGCAACTAGATTGAAGGAACCCATATGCCTCGATAGAAAAACAACATTGTTAGAAACAGGAGCTTCTAGCACATTGTTTTCCAGTGAGAATTGAGTTAGCTTTGAAAGGAATAGTTCTGCAACGAGGCTTTTTCAAGGAGGAGATACGGTTTCTTTGTATCAAATAGGCCTATTCAGCTGAGTTGAAGGAACGCATTTATCTCTCGAAAGAAAGACATCTGTGTTAGAAAGAGAAGGATATAGCTCATTGTTTCCCTTGGAGATTGATTTTGTTCTGAATTTAATCGTTCCTGCAAATTAAGTGTTACAAGGTGCAGATAGGCTCTGTTTGTTCCATACAGGCCAATTCAGATGTGTGGAAGTACCATGTGCATCTCTCAAAAGAAAACCATCTGTGTTAGAAGGACGAGGATCTAGCCCATTGCTTCCCAGGGAGAACTGAGTTAGTTTTTGAAAGAAATAATTCCTGCAACTTTGGTGATTCAAGGTGGAGATAGTCTCTGATTACCTCAAAAATCTCTATTCTGCTCAATTGAGGAAACGTGTATGTCTTGAAAGAAAAACATCTGTCTTAGAAGCAGGAGCTTCTAGCACATTGTTTCCCTGTGTGACCTGAGTTAGTATATGAAAGAAATCCATCTGCAACTTAGTAATCTCGAGGTCGAGAAAGGCTCAATTTGTTACAAGGACGCGCATTCAGATCATTTGAAGAAACACATGCATCTCGACAAAGAAACCACCCATGTTAGAATCTGCATTATAAAACACACTGTTTCTGTGAGAATTGAATGAGTTTTCAAGGGACTAATTCTTGCAAATCAAAATTTTCAAGGTGGAGCATTTCTCATTTTGTCCTAAACAGGCCTTTTCACTTGAGTTGAAGAAACACTTGTATCTCTCCAAGGAAAACCACCTCTATATGCACCTACAGCATCTAGCCCATTATTTCCCTGTGAGAATGGAGGTAGTATTTGACAAAAAATACTTCCAGCAAAACGGAGTTTTCAAAGTGGAGAAAGGGTCACTTTGTTACATGAGGCCTATTCAGCTGATTTGTAGAAACACACGCATCTCTACAAAGAAACTATCCATGTGACAGCCTGCAGTATGTAGCCCATTGTTTCACTGTGAAAGTTGAAATAGTGTTTGAAAGGAATACTGCCTGCAAATCAGAGTTTTCAAGGTGGAAGAAAGCTCATTTTGATTCAAAGAGGCCTATTCAGCTGGGTTGAAGAAATACATGTATCTCTTGAAAGAAAACCATGGTATTGAGTAGCAGGGGCATGTAGCCCATTGTTTCACTGTGAGAATTGAGTTAGTTTTTGAGAGGAATACTTTTCTGCACCATAGGTGTGTCATGGTGGACATACGCTCTGTTGGGTCGAAAGAGGCCTATTCAGTTGAGTTGAAGGAATACATGTATCTTTCCAAAGTGAACCACCTATTTTTGAAGCTGCAGTATCTAGCACACGGTTTCACAGTGAACACTGAGTAAGTTTAAAAACTTGTAGTTTAGGTCACGGGGGTTTTTCAAGGTGATGATCCATAGGCGCTCTTTGTTTCAAATAGGCCTATAGAACTGAGTTGAAAAAACGGTATCTTTTCAAAGATAATCATTGGTCTTAGAAGCAGGAGCATCTAACACATTGTTTCCCTGTGAGAAGGGAGTTAGTTTTTGAAAGGAACACATCTGAAACAGAGACTTTTCAAGATGGAGAAAGGCTCATTTTGTTCGAAAGAGGCCTATTCATCTGAGTTGAAGAAACAGATGTATCTCTCCAAAGAAACCATCTAGGTTAGTACCTGCAGTGTCTAGCCCATTATTTCTCTTTGAGAATTGAGGTAGTAGTTGAACAAAAAAATACTTCCTGCGAAACGGAGTTTTCAAGTGGAGTAAGGCTAAGTTTCTTCCAGTAGACCTAGCAGTTGTGCCGACGAAATACACGTATCTTTCGAGAAAAACCCGTTTGTTTTATGATGGGAGCACCAGGCACATTGTTTCTCTGTGAGAGCTGAGTTACGTTTTGAAAGAAATACGTTCTGCAAATTACGTGTTTCAAGGTGGAGATAGGCTCTGTTTGTTCCAAAAGGCCTATGCAGCTAAGCTGAAGAAACACATGTATGTTTTGAAAGATAAACATCTAACTTACAACCTGGATCATGCAGCACATTCATTTTCTGTTCAAATGGAGTTAGCTTTTGTGGTTAATCCTTCTACCACTTAGCGTTTTGAACGTAGTGGAAGGCTCATTTTGTTACATGAGTTCTATTCAGCTGTTTGGTAGAAACACACGCATCTGTACAAAGAAACCACCCATGTTACAAGCTGCAGTATCTAGCCCGTTGCTTCCCTGTGAGAATCGAAATGGTGTTGGAAATGAATACTTCCTGAAAGTCAGAGTTTTCTAAGTGGAGAAATCTCATTTTGATCCAAGAGGCCTATTCAGCTGAGTTGCAGAAATACATAAACCTATCCAAAGATAACCATCTGTGTAAGTAGGAGTACACCACAGAGCATTATTTCCCTTTGAGTATTGAGTTAGCTTTCACAGGAGTACTTCCTGCAAGTTAAGTGTTCAAGGTGGATGTAGGGTCTGTTCATACAAAGAAGCCAATTTGACTGAGTTGAAGAAGCACATGTACCACTCGAAAGAAAACCATTTGTGTTAGAAGCAGGACCATGTGGAACATTGTTTCCCTGGGAGAATTGAATGAGTTGTTGAAAGGAACACTGTCGGTAACTTAGGAGTTTCAATGTGGATATAGGCTCTCTTGGCTCCAAAGAGGACTGTTCAGCTCAATGGATGAAAAACGAGCACCTCTCCAGAGAGAAAAACTTTCTTAGAGATGCTGCCGCATTTCGCACATTGTTTCACTGGGAGAATTATGTTAGTTTTTGAAAGGAATACTTCCTGCAACTTAGAGTTTTCAAGGTGGAGAATGGCTGCTTTTCATTCAAATGGTTAGGCAGCTAGGTTGAAGAAACACATATGTCTCGATAGAAAAACAACATTCTTAGAAGCACGAGCTTCTAGCACATTGTTTTCCTGTGAAAATTGAGTTCGTTTTGAAAGGAATAGTTCTGCAACGTGTGTTTTTCATGGTGGAGATAAGCTCTCTTTGTATCAAATAGGCCTATTCAGCTGAGTTGAAGAAACACATTTAGCTCTCGAAAGAAAAACATCTGTGTTAGAAAGAGAAGGATGTAGCTCATTGTTTCCCTTGCAGATTGATTTGGTTCTGAATTTAATAATTCCTGCCAATTAGGTGTTACAAGGTGCAGATAGGCTCTGTTTGTTCCATGCAGGCCAATTCAGGTGTGTGGAAGTAACACATGCATCTCTCAAAAGAAAACCATCTGTGCTGGAAGGACGAGGATCTATTCCATGACTTTTCCAGGAGAACTGAGTTATTTTTTGAAAGAAACACTTCCTGCAACGTAGGTGATTCAAGGTGGAGATAGTCTCTGATTAGCCCAAACATCTCTGTTCAGCTCAGTTGAACAAACATGTGTATGTCTTGAAAGAAAAACATCTGTCTTAAATCAGGAGCTTCTAGCACATTGTTTCCCTGTGTGACCTGAGTTAGTATATGACAGGAATCTATCTGCAACATAGCAATTTCGAGGTCAAGAAAGGCTCATTTTGTTACAAAGAGGCTCGTTCAGATCATTTGAAGAAACACATGCATCTGACAAAGAAACCACCCGTGCTAGAATCTCCAGAATCTAGCACACTGTTTCTGTGAGAATTGAGTGAGTTTTCAAGGGACTAATTCTTGCAAATCAAAGTTTTCAAGGTGGAGAAGGGCTCATTTTGCCCAAAACAGGCCTTTTCAGCTGAGTTGAAGAAACACATGTATCTCTCCAAAGAAAACCATCTGTGAAAGATCCTGGAGCATCTAGCCCAATATTGCCCTGTGACAATGGAGGTAGTATTTGAAAAAAACTACTTGCAGCGAAACAGAGTTTTCAAAGTGGAGAAAGGGTCATTTTCTTCCAAATAGGACTAGATGTTGAGCTGACAAAACACACGTATCTCTCAAAAGAAACCCCTTTGTTTTAGAAGCAGGAGCACCAGGCATATTGTTTCCATGAGAGAATTGAGTTACTTTTTGAAAGGAATACTAGCTACAAGTTAAGTTTTTCACGGTGGAGATAGGCTCAGTTTGGTCCACAAAAGCCCATGCAGCCAAGCTGAAGAAAGACATGTATGTCTTGAAAGAAAAACATCGAACTTACACCAGGAGCATCTAGCGCATTGTTTGTCTGTGATAGTGGAGTTACCTTTTGAGAGTAATCTTTCTACAATTAGCATTTCAAGGTGGAGGAAGGCTCATTTTTTACATGAGGTCTATTCAGCTGATTTGTAGAAACACACGCATCTCTAAAAGAAACCATACATGTGAGAAGCTGCAGTATCTAGCCCACAGGTTCACTTTGAGAATTGAAATATTGTTTGCCAGGAATATGTCCTGCAAATCAGAGTTTTCAAGGTGTAGAAAATCTCATTTTGACTGAAAGAAGCCTATTCAGCTGAGCTGAAGAAGGACACGTATCTCTTGAAAGAAAACCATTTGATTAAGTAGCAGGAGCATGTAGCACATTGTTTCACTTTGAGAATGGAGTTAGTTTTTGAAAGGCATATTTTTCTGCACCATAGGTGTTTCAAGGTGGATATATGCCCTGTTGGGTCCAAAGAGGCCTATTCAGCTGAATTGAAGAAACACATGTATCTCTCCAAAGAAAACAATCTATGTTAGTGCCTGCAACGCCTAGCCCATTCTTTCTCTTTGAGAATTGAGGTAGTATTTCAAAAACATACTTCCTGCCAAACAGAGTTTTCAAAGTAGAGAAAGGCTCATTTTCGTCCAACAGGCCTAGCAGTTGAGTTGGCAAAATACACGTATCTTTCTAAAGAAACCCATGTATTTGAGAATGGGAGCACCTGTCACATTGTTTCCCTGTGAGAACAGAGTTACTTTTTGACCGGAATACGTCCTGCAACTTAGAGTTTTCAAGGTGGAGAATGGCTGCTTTTCATTCAAATGGGTAGGCAACTAGATTGAAGGAACCCATATGCCTCGATAGAAAAACAACATTGTTAGAAACAGGAGCTTCTAGCACATTGTTTTCCAGTGAGAATTGAGTTAGCTTTGAAAGGAATAGTTCTGCAACGAGGCTTTTTCAAGGAGGAGATACGGTTTCTTTGTATCAAATAGGCCTATTCAGCTGAGTTGAAGGAACGCATTTATCTCTCGAAAGAAAGACATCTGTGTTAGAAAGAGAAGGATATAGCTCATTGTTTCCCTTGGAGATTGATTTTGTTCTGAATTTAATCGTTCCTGCAAATTAAGTGTTACAAGGTGCAGATAGGCTCTGTTTGTTCCATACAGGCCAATTCAGATGTGTGGAAGTACCATGTGCATCTCTCAAAAGAAAACCATCTGTGTTAGAAGGACGAGGATCTAGCCCATTGCTTCCCAGGGAGAACTGAGTTAGTTTTTGAAAGAAATAATTCCTGCAACTTTGGTGATTCAAGGTGGAGATAGTCTCTGATTACCTCAAAAATCTCTATTCTGCTCAATTGAGGAAACGTGTATGTCTTGAAAGAAAAACATCTGTCTTAGAAGCAGGAGCTTCTAGCACATTGTTTCCCTGTGTGACCTGAGTTAGTATATGAAAGAAATCCATCTGCAACTTAGTAATCTCGAGGTCGAGAAAGGCTCAATTTGTTACAAGGACGCGCATTCAGATCATTTGAAGAAACACATGCATCTCGACAAAGAAACCACCCATGTTAGAATCTGCATTATAAAACACACTGTTTCTGTGAGAATTGAATGAGTTTTCAAGGGACTAATTCTTGCAAATCAAAATTTTCAAGGTGGAGCATTTCTCATTTTGTCCTAAACAGGCCTTTTCACTTGAGTTGAAGAAACACTTGTATCTCTCCAAGGAAAACCACCTCTATATGCACCTACAGCATCTAGCCCATTATTTCCCTGTGAGAATGGAGGTAGTATTTGACAAAAAATACTTCCAGCAAAACGGAGTTTTCAAAGTGGAGAAAGGGTCACTTTGTTACATGAGGCCTATTCAGCTGATTTGTAGAAACACACGCATCTCTACAAAGAAACTATCCATGTGACAGCCTGCAGTATGTAGCCCATTGTTTCACTGTGAAAGTTGAAATAGTGTTTGAAAGGAATACTGCCTGCAAATCAGAGTTTTCAAGGTGGAAGAAAGCTCATTTTGATTCAAAGAGGCCTATTCAGCTGGGTTGAAGAAATACATGTATCTCTTGAAAGAAAACCATGGTATTGAGTAGCAGGGGCATGTAGCCCATTGTTTCACTGTGAGAATTGAGTTAGTTTTTGAGAGGAATACTTTTCTGCACCATAGGTGTGTCATGGTGGACATACGCTCTGTTGGGTCGAAAGAGGCCTATTCAGTTGAGTTGAAGGAATACATGTATCTTTCCAAAGTGAACCACCTATTTTTGAAGCTGCAGTATCTAGCACACGGTTTCACAGTGAACACTGAGTAAGTTTAAAAACTTGTAGTTTAGGTCACGGGGGTTTTTCAAGGTGATGATCCATAGGCGCTCTTTGTTTCAAATAGGCCTATAGAACTGAGTTGAAAAAACGGTATCTTTTCAAAGATAATCATTGGTCTTAGAAGCAGGAGCATCTAACACATTGTTTCCCTGTGAGAAGGGAGTTAGTTTTTGAAAGGAACACATCTGAAACAGAGACTTTTCAAGATGGAGAAAGGCTCATTTTGTTCGAAAGAGGCCTATTCATCTGAGTTGAAGAAACAGATGTATCTCTCCAAAGAAACCATCTAGGTTAGTACCTGCAGTGTCTAGCCCATTATTTCTCTTTGAGAATTGAGGTAGTAGTTGAACAAAAAAATACTTCCTGCGAAACGGAGTTTTCAAGTGGAGTAAGGCTAAGTTTCTTCCAGTAGACCTAGCAGTTGTGCCGACGAAATACACGTATCTTTCGAGAAAAACCCGTTTGTTTTATGATGGGAGCACCAGGCACATTGTTTCTCTGTGAGAGCTGAGTTACGTTTTGAAAGAAATACGTTCTGCAAATTACGTGTTTCAAGGTGGAGATAGGCTCTGTTTGTTCCAAAAGGCCTATGCAGCTAAGCTGAAGAAACACATGTATGTTTTGAAAGATAAACATCTAACTTACAACCTGGATCATGCAGCACATTCATTTTCTGTTCAAATGGAGTTAGCTTTTGTGGTTAATCCTTCTACCACTTAGCGTTTTGAACGTAGTGGAAGGCTCATTTTGTTACATGAGTTCTATTCAGCTGTTTGGTAGAAACACACGCATCTGTACAAAGAAACCACCCATGTTACAAGCTGCAGTATCTAGCCCGTTGCTTCCCTGTGAGAATCGAAATGGTGTTGGAAATGAATACTTCCTGAAAGTCAGAGTTTTCTAAGTGGAGAAATCTCATTTTGATCCAAGAGGCCTATTCAGCTGAGTTGCAGAAATACATAAACCTATCCAAAGATAACCATCTGTGTAAGTAGGAGTACACCACAGAGCATTATTTCCCTTTGAGTATTGAGTTAGCTTTCACAGGAGTACTTCCTGCAAGTTAAGTGTTCAAGGTGGATGTAGGGTCTGTTCATACAAAGAAGCCAATTTGACTGAGTTGAAGAAGCACATGTACCACTCGAAAGAAAACCATTTGTGTTAGAAGCAGGACCATGTGGAACATTGTTTCCCTGGGAGAATTGAATGAGTTGTTGAAAGGAACACTGTCGGTAACTTAGGAGTTTCAATGTGGATATAGGCTCTCTTGGCTCCAAAGAGGACTGTTCAGCTCAATGGATGAAAAACGAGC